>NC_089402.1:4243533-5658044 GCF_020647795.1 Trichoderma atroviride
TAATGAATCATGTGAAATCATACCGCAACTCGAGTCGGCCCCTCTCCATGAATCTCATAAGCAATCTTGAGAGGACCTCCAGGCCGCCCCTTTCCGACCTCACACTTGCCCTTCTGGTGCGGTTCCAGAGCCCATATCGTCGAGGGATAGGCCGGGTGCTTGAGTGTCTCCTCGGCAGATGGTGGAGTAAACGCCCTGCGAAGCAATAGGTTCAGCATTTAGTTTCCAACCGCGACAAAAATGAACAAAGGCTGGTAAGAAGAAAAGAAGAAAGTAGCGATGCGAGACATGAGGCGCACGCAACGAGACACATGTGCCGGGTGAAGTTTCACGGCGAAAGAAACGACCTGTTACACTGGTCCTTCTGGCAGCCCTCTGGGATGGATCATTCATTTCTATAAGGGAATACTTACATGTTTGATACTTATTCAAAGCGCTCAAGTTACCTGAAGAATAATCTTTGAATCAAGAATCACAAGCCAGCTAGCTCTTTGGTTTTAGGCTGGCCGGCAGCTTCCAGATCGGCACTGCGTGGCAAATATGGCGCTTTGTAGATAATCTGCTTCTCAGGGCAAATCTATGCAAAAAAAGATCTGAAATTTAAAAAAAGCCTTGAAAGATGTTGAAATCTTCCGTCTCAGAGAGAGAGTGGGTGTTAATGGTGAACGCGCGCCGAGGTCGTATTGCTGGTTGAGGTTGGCAGTCAAAGCTGCTGACATCATCATAACATGGTTGACAACGTAGCGTCCTTGGCGCTGAGCCTCACTGGGTGAACAGGCACGACTTCATCTGCCTCGTTCGCTCGTGATAATAAGTCATCTATGCTTAAATGTATATAATTTTAATCATCTTGACGAGGCCATCTTAATCTCCTCATCATTTATATCATCAATTGCAGCGATTCACGTTCCGCTCTATGCCAATGGCTCTTTTCAGCCCACCATCCTACTACTTTGTAGATAGAGCCCAGTTGCTTCTGAACCGAGAGAATACCTAACCTCCCATCCCAATGTCAGCCAACCAATTTATTCTTCATCACCTTCACCTCTCGCCAGCCAGGCGTCGGCGCTGGACCTCTCCCAAGGCCTTGTTTCCACTCAAGAAGGCAGTGACGCCAACCACGCCCATCGCGGGGAGAGCCTGGAACAGGTTCCACTGTGTGTAGTAGAGAAAGAAGACGCCCTCCATCGCAATGATTGAGCCAAAGAACACGGCGTGCGAGATGGGGGCATTTCCCAAAGCCTTCTGCGCATGAGTAAAGTTTCCACCAATAGCAAACCACTATCGCAAGTTAGCATATATATATTCTTTTTTTTCACCCAGGTGATGTCTTTCAACGTACGCCAATGAACAGTGCTGGCACGGTAGCCAAAACAGCAAGTGAAAATACAAGCGAGATGATTACGGGAGGGTTCTTGGGGTCGGCTCGGAAGATGTGGTGAATCTCAGCAAGCTTGCCATATCGCAGCGGCTTCTCGGAGACTTCGACAGTGGCAGCAGGGTCCCGCTTGACGTTGAAGTCGAAAACAGGAGTGACCGAGCCCTGGGAGGAGCCAAAAGATGCAATGATGAGGCTAGCGGAGAGAGGGCTGTCGGAGAGAAGCAGTTGACTGGGGAGATCTTTTTGTGACTGCGTTTGGTATTAGTTCTTGTTCGCCAATTGTTTCTCGTACGGAGTCCCAGCATACAATCTCAACAGATCCCTTTCCAGAGTCCTTTACGGTCAAGGGGAAAGGTGCCTCCAGGCCAGTTATTGACTCCTTGACAACGAGGAAAGCCTGGTGCGGTCGCTTCGATTTGGAGCCATCCTTCGTGACGACGGTAACCTTGAGCTTGTCTTGGTGGCCCAAGGTGAGCGTGTTTCGAACACGAGCAGCGCCGTCAAACCTGCAATCAATCCCAATTGTTAGCAATGGCGGCTCAAATATCTCATTAAAGAACAAGGTAAAGGTTATCAGACTTGGTCGAGTGACCAAGGGAAGCTCTTTCTTGGCAGCCGGGGGAAAGCTCACTTCTCTACCGCATCGTTGCCGCTCTTTGAGGCCACCTTGACAGTGCCTTCGGTAAACGTCCACGAGGAAGCAGCAGAAGCAACGGAGGCGAGCGCCAAAACTGCAGAGGCTACAGAGAAACGCATGGTGGCAGACGACGGTTGGTGGACGAGGAAAGACGCTGCTCCAAGATGACAGCTTAGACAGCTTTTGGTGCTAAAGGTTACGTGGTTGTAGTGCCGTAGAGGCGCAAGGTGGGGCGCTGTGATTGGCTAGTGGCCACATTGAACACACGGTGTATGCGACATGATGTACTGTATGAATATGCACTGTCATGTCTCTGGGACGCAAGACGAGACATCTAGAAAGCTGGTGAAAGTATAACTAGACAGATACATGCGAGAATGAATGTCATTGCATCTTTTGATCAAGTTTATCAGTATATGCAAAATAATATTCAATTCAATGCCGGCCGCAATATTCTTGCAATCTAGCCATGGTCCGCCAACATAACATGAACGCTCAGTGACCAACGATCAGTTTTCTAAAAATCATCATAATCTTCCCCCCCCCATGCAGTCATAACTCAGTCCTCTTACTCGGTTCAATCGTCGTCTCACTCGTCTTACTCTTCGGCAGCTCTTTCGAGAAATGCCCAGATAAATCCATCCACTCCGCCGTGAATGCCAGGACAAGCTTAGTCCAGTCATTGACGCTCGGCATATCAAGATGCTCGCCATCATCCTGCATCGTATGCCATACGTCGGGGAACGGCGTGGGAATCAGATGAAGAATCTCAACGCCTCGTCTCAGAAATGGGATGTGATCATCCTCAATGCCCCCATAGCCGAATTCGCTGGATTTCTTATTTCCATCTGGGAGAAAGGGATGGGCGGGCTTGGACTCGAGAAGACCTAGATCGCGCATGCGCTTCTCTAGCGATGCCATGTTCTTATACGCCCAGTGGGTGGTTGGAAAGTAGGATGGCACACGGGGATTGGGCGACCCAAGGAGATCCAAAAGGACGAAGAGGCTGATGGAGTGTAGGGGGGTCCTGTAAGTGGACATTGTAGGATGGAACTCGGATTCCCAAGCTTGGGCCAACGATCTGAGAAAAACAAAGTGTCAGTATCGATAGAAGATAAAGCGATATTTGAAAAAAAAAAAAAAGAGAGAAATATGATAGTCCGTACCTTGCGCCATACAAAGAGTCCGTCTGCGTCCAGCGCACAAAGGCTTCCTCGCCATCCAGCAAAATAATCTGCACCCCAACGTCCGTCTCGAAATCGTCGTCCAGCCCATCATTCGCCCCCGCCGCACTGCTCCATTTCGACTTGAGCGCCCCCTCAATGCTCCTCGCAATATGCAGCAGCATCGCACACGGCGCCGCGCTGTCCGTCGCCCCAATGAAATCCTTGGGTTCCATCTTGCTGTCGTAATGCGCCACCAGCGTCAGCCTTCCGACCTCGCCCTCGCGAGAACCAGGCGGGTCGCGACGAAAAATCAGATTCGAAAAGGGAATGTCGTTCTTGCCAGTCGCCGGCGTCTTGGAGGTCGAGTTCTGCCAGAGCATTTCCCATTCCGGCAGGCTGCTCTTGAAGAAGTCGACAAAGTGTCGCTGTGTCTTGATTTGCCCTTCGGTGCCCGGCACTCGCGGTATGAGAATGGGAGCCAGAAGCTTCCCGTTATGAATGTCGAAATCGTTACCGGGAGATGGCAAGTTTCGCAAGTCGTCGTCCGTCAGAGTTCCGATGCCGAGCGCTGCGCCGAAGAGGCCAACGAGCGGCACCGCGAGAGATGCCCGCAAGACGTTGAAAGGCATGTTCGAGGTTGCGGTCTACGGCACTCTCTCTCCCCCGGTAGAAAAGAAACTAAAAACAAAAAGAGAAAGGAAAAAAGAACAGGCAATGCCGGGCAAAGATTGTGTTTAAGATTAAGTTGTCACTGCGTAGCGCCGCAGCATCGTTATAGTTCATCTGTTATCTACCAAGGCTCTGGGCGTTATCTTAGCATCAGCTAGAGTGGGCGTCGTGGCCACTTGCGGCGCTACGGGAGCCAACCCCGCTAAACCGCATTTTGCGGAGTCCCTTAGGACCCTGTTCCTGTTCCTGGCAGACACTGCATTGGGCGCCATTTAGTCCCCAAGTGGCTTGGAGAGTCTTGAATTCTCTTCTATTCAGGCAGTGATATTGCTGTTTCTATGTTTCAAGTCATTCAAATGCATTCCAAGCGAACCTCCAACAATGCCTCTCGAGAGCCTTGCGTAGATTTCTCAAATATTATTAGACATAATACTGACTGTTAAGCATGAGGTTGAATCTATAGAGTCCCGATATTAATAGGAATAGAAAGAGAAAAAATGACGGGGGAAAAATAGTACAAATCATTCATCCTTGTGGCCCAGAGTCATCAAAGGCCGGACCATGTTTCATAATAGAAGCGCAAAAGCATCAATCCAACGCCGGTCTGCCATGCGTGCCATAGTATCAGGTCGCTCATATAAAAGCTGCACTTCCCCTTCTTCGTTGTGTTTCTTTATAGTTGCCCCAAACCATATCTTCTAGGTGGTTGAAATCTCGTCCAATCGTCCGTTTTTTATATTGCTTGCTGGGTGTTGAAATCCTATCCTGCATCAACATCTCTAACTTGGTTTCATAAGGGCATCATCTGTGTTTAGGGAATAAGAATTGAAAAGTATAGAAAACAGAAAATGAGGAAAGAAAAGAAGAAAGAGCCTATAATTTCAAAAGGCAAAAGTCAATGATAATCGTCTTTCAGTGCAGCTTGGTGGCGGCTCTGGCGGCCAGCTTGTTGGCCAGCTGCTTCTCCTTTGGAATGGTGAGAGCGTTGATGCCCAAGAAGTCGCAGATGCTGGTGATCACCAGGTAGGCCCAGCGGAAATAGACCACCACTGCGAAGACGAAGTATCCCCACATGTAGAATAACTCCAGTTGAGGGCTAATCTGAGGGAAGCCAATTCGAGGAAGGTTTCCGAGAACGGCACCTCCAACCAGCGGGGTCAACATGACAGTCCAGTACGGGAATGGTTGACGAGTCAAGTGTGCAAGGATGATTTTGGTGGTCAGTCGTCCAAAAACGAGGGACATTGTGCAACAAAAGAGAACGAGGTGGTTGTCGTTCATGAGGGAGCTGTAAGGAGAAAAGACCCAGGCGCCAGTGCAGACGGTGAAGACGGCCATTGGAATCCACTCGAAGAATACGGGAAGAACGGGGAGGTTCTTCGCCTGGCGCGCACGGGCTACGTTCAAGACGCAAAAGGGGATGTGAGTGGTGACCAGCAGGAAGATGATCATGCCAACCCAGATATCCCGGAAGGAGACGTCTCCGATGAGATGGGCCACTCCCTCCAAGTGATCGCCCCAGATATGTGCGAGTGGCTTCGTGAAAACGTCGGGTCCGTAAATTCCGGAGATGATCATGATGCCGCAGGCAATGAGGAGGCCTTCCGTTGGGCCGTTGATGACGCCAAGGTAGAGCGTATGCGTGTGGTAAGTCTCCCACGTTGAAAAGAACATGGGAAGACACGGGATAAGAGCTGTGAAGACACCAGAGGGCGAGGTACCCAGTCCCATAGCGGCCGTCTCGAGTAAACTCGCGAGAGTGCAGTTGAGCGAATCGATGCCATGGTCGAAGAGCTCGCCCAAACCGCTCGAAGTGCCGGTCCTTCTCGCCTGCTTTCCGTCGACGTTATCCATCGTCTGGTACATGAAAAGACCAAACGCAAAACTAAAGTACAGCCATGACGGTCCCTGCACGATTTCTCCCAGTTAGCAAAGCAACCTGTAGTTGCGCACAGGCACGGTCGAATGTTGGTGACGTACTGGTCCCACTAGATCAGGCATATAGATGACCACTAAGGCGACGTTGAAAAGAATAAAGAAGAATCCCAGAAGGGTGACCATATTCGGCGCAATCCATAGCGGTAATACTTCGACAAAGGCATTCCACTGTAAAGCGTTGATTGTTAGCTACCATTTGCATCAAACTCCTTATTCCGTTTTTTTTTGGCTGGTGTCGATCGTGCGGAGGGGCATGGACATGTAGGGGGCGAACGGCAACGTCATGCGGTTATGGGGGGGAAGAATAATCGGTGAGCCGTACCCAAGGACCAAGTATGTATTTCGACACTGGTGATTTATCGACGCTCGAGTATTTGTACGACTTCAAATGGATCAGGGCATCGTCCGAGATGCACTCTGCCACGGCCTGTTCTGTTCCGCCAACATGGTTAGCTGCCACCTCCACCAAAAAAAGGAACGATTCCTCCCGGCCGTCAATTGTCGATAGCGCCGGAAACGGCCAGCCACCAGCCGTCATTCAGAGAATAAGTCGTCATATGTACTCTCGAGTGCAAGACATATCAAAATCTTTACTTACTTGTGTTTGGGGCCATGCTGCTACCACCTCGCGTTGAGGTAATATCACCTTGATGCAATGGCAGCGTGTTGACTGTAGACATCGTAGAGGGGGGGAGCCGGGGGGCTCGGATGTTGGGAGGCAGGAGGATCTTTTTAAAAAAGACACACAGGGGAGCTTTCCGCTGCTCTAGGTTTGTTTCTGCGGCAGAACTAGTAGGTTACTCCTTGCTCCCGTGCGTCTGGAGGCTGCGCAAACTTCAGACAGAGTTTTTGGTCGGCCAAGTGACCAAGAGTGTGGTTTCGTTGGGAGGCGTGCATGAAAACCTGCGATTTGTGGTCCTGACCCCGGTAAAAGCGCCTCGGAAAATCTGCCCGTGGGCCTCTAAATCCCCTGAGCTGGAACCGCTACAGCCCCCAAAAGGGCTCCAAGAGCGCCAAAGAGCTTCTATGGCCCCGAGCACCCACGGTCTAGTGGAGGATCATTGACGCGGTCCCCGCTCTGGTAATCTAAAACGACCGTCACCAGCACGTGAAAGCCCGAATTCGTTGAGGCGCCAAGCAGCAAACGACCGTTTACTGGTCCTGTTGGCAAATCTCCTTGTACGTCTACATCTTAGCTTAGTATAGGTACCTGCTGGGGCACCGCATCTAGCAGAGTTATTGAGAGTTCAAATGTTACTGCACGTTTTCCATCATGTATCGGCATTAGCGTGACGTTGGCACACTGAATCGCAGCGCTGGTAGATTAAGTACTAAGAGGGCCTTCTCCTTGCAGCTGCCATATGCACGATCATCATGTGCATGATTACGGGCTGGGAAAGTAGGTTTGTGATTGGCCTCAAAGGGACAAAACACATATGAACCCAGCTCTGGATCAAACCTTTTGCTGGCGCCGATGGCGGCCACCTATAGAAGGTCGCGTGAGCTCTGAAGCGTCATGTGTGATAAACGCCGGATAAGGAGACATTTTTTTTCGCTGATCCATTTTGATAGGCTAAATGCGACTTCCCAGCCAAGGCTCCAGAATTCAAGCTCTCTTCTTCTTTGTCGCTAAGCGAAAGGCTGACCAGCTTGCCACGAAGATAATCCAAAGTGGGTCAAAAAGAAAAGAACAAGAGAACAAGAGAAGAACAAAAGCACAAAAAGAGAAAGAAAGAAAGAAAAAAGATTGGCAAGCTTGGTGAACGTTGAAGTAATCTCAAATTTGTCGTATCAAAACGTGCATTCGGTAGTAGTATTAAGTAATTCCCATGACAAACTTTCCCCCAGTACGCATAACGCTATTCAAATGTTCAGACGCACGCTCCAATAAACAAGCAAACCAAGCAGATATTATGCGCGATCCCACAAGAGCAATCTATTACTTGCTCGATCGCATTGTTCCCTTCTCATGAATATACACATTACAGCATGGCAAAGCCGACAAACATGCTTCCAAACAGAGCCGCCAGTCCATACACTCTTGGAATTTCAACAGCGGGAGCTGCCATCGACTTGCCTCCCTTGCCGCTACTGGTAGTGCCAGGCACGTTGGTAAAGATGGTATCGGCGCCCGTGGTGGAAGCGGAAGGGGTAGCGTCAGGAATAGAGGAAGAGGCAGATGAAGTCGTATTGTATCGCTTGGGATCAGTGGCACCGCAAGGGTGGTCGACGGCGCAGTTAGTCGCGCATGTGCTGTCGGTTCCACAGGCATTTCTGCACTGCACAACAAATTCCTGGCAAATGAAGTACGGCAGTGTCAAGGAGAATTCAGTGATGTTAGGCTGCTGGTTATTTCCACATAGACAGCCATATTGTAAAGTGTCCTACTTGGCTGTTAGTCATGTTATACCATGGGAGCATAGCTGGATACACATACGGGATCACACGTGTTCACAAGAGTCTTCTTGGTCGTAATTTGTGAACAGATAAGCGGGCACGATGAGGTTTCGTAGCTACACCACGATGCTGCTCCATTATTAGCATCAACTGGCTGCATTTTATCTGCTGGCAATGATCTCACTTCTCGTGGCGATGGGCACGCTGTCGGGATCGATTGATTCCTGGGCCTGGGCCACGGCGGCAAAGGCCGTCGTGGCTGCCAGAAAAACTGATCTGAAGGATACCATGGTGGCTGATGATACAAGTGACGATAACGGATCGAGACGTTCGCGTTGAAGAGATGAGTGATACTGTAAGCTCTAGCAACGAGTCGATGTTAGTGATGCGATTTTAAGAAAGAATTGCGTCGGTGGATAGCAGAGAGAAGAGTAAAGCGAGTAAGACGACAAAAGTCAAGGTCGACGAGATGCAAAGGTGACAAGGAGCCACCCGACAAGGGCGATTCTGTGCAACTCACAATTATATAAACGGCAGCTGCACCAGGGATTGCAATTGCAAAAGCGAGAGACGGCAAACGAAGGCAAGCAGCGAAGGAGCTCAGCAAAGGACTCGTTAACGACAGAGATGGCAGCGGCGGCGAGAGAAAGGAGAGGATCGAAGGAGGCGTCCGAGGAGGAAAAGCACTTTTATCAGCGGCGGCAACGGGGCCCCGGCACGGAATCTCTCCAGAAAAGCCAAGACTCGGCCATTGACCAGGGTGGGAGGCGAGACCAGGAGGCGAGCTCGTCCAAGGGCCCCAGCTCGAGCTCTAGCTTTCTCTATCAAGCACACGGACGCACCAACTGCGCAGCTTCAGTATGCGGCCTAGCTCCATTTCGTGTTCCCCGCCGCAGCAAACACGCAACCGGGGCCGCTGGAGTCTCACACATTGGCTTCCGGTGGAAATGGCCAGTTGCGCTGCCGAGGGCTGCCGCGGAGTGAGCCACTGTACTGGCATCAATAACACGGGACGCTGCGATATACGATGCTACAGTTACATACTTCGACGCCAAAGCTACTATCGCGCAGCTACTGCACATCCGCACTTAGTTTTTTGGGGGACATTTGACCCCGGTCGGCCTAGTGACCAGGCGATATTGAGGCCCCCACCATCTACAGCGAATATATACTCCGTATATGGTACCTGGCCTCGATGCTGACTGCGTGAGCCTTTCTTTGGGGAGAAGTTATCCAGCACCCTAATTTTATTATCCAACACCCCAACCATAGCATAATAGGGCAGCCAGTATATATATTAAATGTACAGCTGCCAAATACTTATTAAAATAGCAGCAGCAGTAGCAGCAGTAGCAGCAGTAGCAGCAGCCTAAGCTACAGCTGGAGTGCTAGATAACATAATCGGGGTACTAGATAACTTCTCTCTTTATTTTTGGGGTGTTGGATAACAGAACTGGGGTGCTGGATAATGGCTCCCTTCCTTTGCGCCTGCTGGACGGTACATGTACGAGGCACCTCCCAGGAAGCGGTAATCCGATGTCCGCTAGCGCACGGTAGCACTGCTGGTAGCGCGTCGTCGCCAGCTAGTGGAAAGATCCGAGCTTGCAGTGGCGCTTCCCCCCTTTTACAGTAGACGTGTCCCTGTGAGATGTTGGGCGAGTCGGGAAATGAGGCGTCTCTCTCTCCAGAGGCAAAGGGACTTTAGATTTGCCAACAACACTTGCAGCAAAACACCACAGCAGCCTCTCCCTCCACCAAGCAGTGCAGCGGCTGTCTATAGCTGCCATATCTTACCGCTGATCTTCAATGCCCAAGCGAACATCTTCCGGGTGCGCTGCGTCTAGGCGGGCCTATTCACCAAGCCGAGCCGCAGAGTCCCATGGATCCAGAAATTACGAGCCTACCAAAAGGCACTAGGACGCCGGAAGCAGTCGAGCTTCCATTGAGCTAGGATTCTCCGCTTGACGATAATCCCAAGGGCCACTCATACACCCTTCCATTCGCATTATCCTTTTTTGTGCCGCATCTGCCTTCGTATTCTGATATGCATGCAAATGGAGCCGGGAGCTACAATCGCACTTATGCAGACACTTGCGTCCAGTAGACGGCTATTGTTCCTCCATCGACAGGTGAAAAAGCTCCGTGCTCTCCGCACGCTGATATCAAGATTCAGCAGGAATGCGTGGTTTCTGGCTGGACTCAAAGTCACATTCGTGGGGAGATCCACTTGAGCGACGGGGCTTCCATTATCTCACTTGTGCAGCAACGCTACAAATACAAAAGTTTGCTAGCGATGCGAGGGAGGAGAAGAATGCATACCAGGCTCCCGTATACGATTCATGCTACCTGGTAGGTATCCTGAAATTTTTCCCTTGGCTCTGGCCCTGACGGGGCCCGTGTCCTCACATTGAACGGAGTCTCCTTCGGAGTCGACGAACGACAAGGGCAAATTCATGACCTGTCAGACATGCATCCCAGTACGGGCTCCATTCCCTGTCCCTATTTGGGGAGGTTGCTATACGTTGCTCGGCATAAATTCTGGAGACATGCCACGGATACGTAGCATGAGTCTGACCCTCGGACCACCATACGAGTGGCATTATGGAGAATTTGCCCAGCATCCCCAGCATCGCGAGATCAAGGCTGAAGGGCAAATATGCTTAGATGCATCGGATGCGATTCTATCGTGCCGTACTCCGTACAGAGAGAAGAAATAGGAAAGCAGAGATTCCCAGGTCGAGCACCTAGAAAGCTTGGCCTGTAGATCTCGAAATCTGGGGCAAAGCGATATTGGGGTGGAGGAGGAGCAGCGATTCGCGAATGAGAGCCAAGGGGAGGTTGTGAGTGCGATATCGCCGAAACGTCCCCCCGTTTATAACCGTTTTGGTGTGGGGATGGTGCTAATGTACAGTTTTACGGACTACGCAGCGTAGTATGAGCATCAGGCGGCGATCAGCCCAGAGCAAAAGTGCTTGGTATCTTGCTAATATCATTAGGCAAAATGCCCGCAATGCTACCGATGACTCTTCCGTTACGTCCTGCACTCGTTCGTATACCGACCAACGCACGCTGGTCAGAGCCAAGACGCTTGGTCCGATGCATGAATACGGATTACGGGGTGATTTATTATCAAAATGCTCACTCTGAGGGCCAATAAACGGTCAAGCATTTGCCGTAAACTGTCATGTACGTGTGATGAATCGGACGTTTTGTCCAAGTACTTTGTAAACACGAGCTGGGAAAATCGGGATCGTCATGTGTCATGCATGTCTCGCAAAATGGCGAGACAATGGCAATAAACGACAGCTTGCGAGACAGGCGGAAACGTGTGCTTTACTTGCAGTAGGCATGCAGGCAAGACGTCAAAGTCTCCAGCTGTAAGGACGCAAACTTTTGCCCATTGACAGCGTGCAAGTAACACAGCCGTCATCTCGGACATGATCAGCACACTCAGGGCGTCAGAACGGGAGGCTTTCCACCCTGTGCTACTTGCCGTCCAATGTTTGCCCGTTTACAGAATGCCGAGCCTTGTCTTTCTTCCGATTCCCCCAATTCATTGCTGAGAGAGCATTGAGATCATGTTAGCATTGCTCCCTCCGATAACCCAGAACGACGCTGCGTCGGCAGAGAAAAGGGGTAGCCATAAGCGGTGGTCGCCATGAATGGCCGCTCCGGGCGGGAATGGCCATATCTATCTACATATGTGATTTGTGTTGGTTTGTAGGATTGATGGTATTGCAATCGCCATATCGCTCTCTTCTCTAATTTGGTCAAGGGATATGTACCTTCTACACTGCGCATGGAGCAGCCACTGAGAAATAGTGAGACCCCTATGCGAATGATGACAAGCTTCGTTTTCTTGTCACGGAACCCAGATGCTAATCTAAGCTTCACCAGCAATAAGCAGATAAGCATGCTGTATAGCTGTGAACTGGAGCCCATATAACTAACACTAGGTACCTAGAAGGAACAAAGCGCATTCAAGTATTGACATGTATCAATATAGAGTTCTATAATTACTAGTAGCTGCACATTATTCCATACGTCATCTCATACTGTCAGGAGCTCACTTCTACCACACAACCTGCTGATGGTACACACGGCTAGATGCATGCTTCTTTCTTCCAGCTCGGCATGGGATCCGGCTGAAGTCTGACGCCGTGAAACATTCATGTATTCCAACCAACCGCCTTCCACTGAGCTCTTCAGCTATCATAATGCATGCGTGTTAACCGCTTTAACACTAACGGAGGAATTGACATGATTCAACATTCACAAAACAGCAGCTAAGAATAGAAGCTTTTCTCCGAGAGAGCTTAAGTGCATTACCTAATCATCAAGCGTGGAAAATGGGACCCATTTCTGAATAGACCCCACCCACGCCGCTGCAGCTCTTAGCTGCCGGGGATAGCTACGCCACTATCGGAACTAATACTGTGATTTTGGAGGCCGTGGTGGTTATTGATAGGCCACAAATTTGAGAGGCGTCCCTTTTAGGATCTTATCTCATACATCTACGGCTTTGTTAAGCACTTTGGCACTCAATCACGACGACCAGGCACTTTTTGATTTACCATCATCAGCATCGCCATTCTATCATTCAAACTTTCGAGCAATCCCGCTGGCAATTGTGTTATCGAGCGAGGCGCTACAACACTCAGGAATTCAGACCCGGCCGTCGCATCGATTTGTAATAAAACGACGCCAATCGACTCGATACTCACGCGAGCATTGCGACTCCTTCACTCCACATGGCTGAATGGCTTCGGCTGTAGACACAAACCAGGACAATGCGCAAGGCGACCTGACCAGCCGGGCAGCGCCATCGCCGCCTGCAGAGTCCGGCGCAACGCCGCCGCGGAGTCGCACCTTGAGCAGAATAAACACCGATCTCGCCTCCAGAGACAGCCACGGCACCCCCAGCGAAAGCAATCGTGGCGGCGACAACGACGGGGCGCTGCACAGCGCCATCTCTAACACGAGCTCCATCACATCGCCTCCTCCTTACTGGCCTCATGCCAGCCACCAGCGAAACATCTCCAACCTGTCAACCGAGTCTTTCCTACCGGCCGAGGCAATCAGGTTGCGCGACAACGACACCAACGATGACGACAGGAACAGCGCATGCTGGGCGAAGAGCGTGGAGATTACCGACTTCATCTTTGTGAACGGCAGCAATACGAACATTGGCGCCTTTATTGTGTGGAACATATCTGTCGAAACCATGAATGTGAGTTCAATGTTGATGCTTCCTTTGCGGAGAGCGGCGCAAACCTGGTGCAGCATGTGTCTGCGTGTGTGTGTCTGCGCCAGCTTCGACTACGTCATACAAATGAACTGACCAAATTGTTTCATGTTCTAAATAGGGAAGCTACATGAACATTCGGAAACGCTACTCCGAGTTTGACGATTTTCGACGAAAACTCACACAATCGTTTCCCAACTTTAGAGCGGCAGTGCCGGAATTACCACCCAAAAGCGCGTTATTCAAATTCCGACCCAAGTTCCTGGAAAAGCGCCGGGCTGGCCTGCAATATTTTCTCAAGTATGGGAATACCCAACAACCTAATTTATGCGCTCAATGCTTCTACATAAACTAACACCATCTTTGTAGCTGTATACTATTAAATCCAGAGTTCTCGGGATCACCTGTTCTCAAGGACTTTCTCTTTGCGTAACCACGCGGCGACGTTTTTTCCTTTTTTTTCCTTTTTTTTTTTTTTTTTTTTTTACCTTTTTTTTAATTCTTCCCTGAAAGGAACGGGCTTTTGAAAACTGCGCATCGCTTTTAGCCGAAAGGCCTAAAAGTAGCACCCACGTGTTTTGCTGCACGACTGAGCTGGATAAATTGAGCTCCATGGTTTCCTTTTTGGGTAATATTCCTCGCATCTCATTTTGAGCATGCATTCTGCTATTAAAATGCGAGCTTGAGTTTTTAATACGTCCTAGAGGGGCCGGTCTTTTATGTCATGTACAATAGGTTTGCAATAATATGTTTAATGGTAGTGAAGGAATTTGTGATGACGTGTACGAATGGACAATGTACAATGGTGATTTGATGTTCTCATCAAATGCAAAGTCATCCGTGGTGAGCCGCAAGATATCTCAGGTATTTGCTCGCCATCTAAAATCCAATCTTTGGCGGTTGTTTCACTTGATCATCTTATAACCAGTTCAGATTCTACACCACTCTTTAAAAAAGCATGAATTACTGTCAAATAATAGCAGGAGTAGCAGGAGCTTCTCACTGATGCTTGTAACTGGAGTGCTGGGTAATGAAACTTGGGGTGTCGGATAGCTTTTCCCCTGAATTAATGGAGTGGCAGTATTCAAGCCCCGTAAACTACTGCTGGGTGTCCATGGCAATCTTTGCTGAATATCAACAGGACAATCCATGAGTAAAAAGCGTTGGGAATCTGAACACTACCCAGTGGTCGTGTGGGAAATAGGTTCAATGTGATGAAGAGAAGCGCTGCCGTTTGCTCAGCCATGCCTTAGATATGGGATGGGGATATCGTAATCCCAAAAGCAAACAGAAATCATGTGGCGCTCTTCCGGTGTAGACTTTCGAGCAGTTTGGTACTGTCCACTACATGTTACGTGATGTAAGTGCTGCAATGGTGTGTTCATAACTGCGTTCCATGCATACCGACTTGAGGCTAACATAGACGGCACTTGAACGATTCCTTGAAACTTGTTTGCTATGAACCCGAGTGTAGATGGTAGGGCGATCGAATAGCCAGGTGTTTAAGATTGGTGAGAGATTTAAAATTATCAGTGACCGAGGGTTTGCCGTCCTGTAAGACTCGGTGCGGTTCTCGCAGAGCCAGCGGAATTGATAATCTGAAAACCTCAGCGTCCGCCCCAGCCTCGCGGCAAAATTACAGAGATATTTTGATGTTGACCGACAAATCCCAGAGGAGACTGCTGGAAAAGAAGGCCCTGTCGAGCTTGCAATAGTCCGCTTAATGAAAATCCCGTATCTGCTCCAAAGGAGGCTCCGACTCTCGAGCTGGAAAGCGTTGTTCAGCTGCCAACGCCATAAAAAGACCCCGTTGAGGCCAAGGTATATAGCTCAACAGCTTCCCGGCTCGCCCTGAAAGCAGTCTACCTAGTCGTATTACTACGACAAATGGCTAGAGGTACATAGTTTTTCCGTGGAGTGTACCAGCGCCCGTCAAGAGAAATCCTCAACCGATGCATTTGACCTAATAACAATAAATCACTGTACATGACGTTTCGCCCAATTGCGCAACCGACTTAGAAGGTCGTGCTTGATCGGATTCGCGAACAGTTCCAGTAGGACGATCCGGACCAAGTATTTGCTCGCGTGTGTAAGCAAATCACGTCTTTGAATACGCCGGTCACTGTTCACGATCTCATGGAGTTCCGCGGCCGCGAAGTCGCTTCTACAACAGTACAAGAGATCCTTGCGCTGAATCCAGAGGACAAGAAAGGCCTGAACGACGCCCTTTTACGGTCATGTTCGCTGAAAACTGTGTTCAATGAGAGTCCCTCACCAGAAGACAGACATTTATATGTACATGTTGTTCAAAATTGGGGCAGTTAGCCCACATATGAAAACACTCCTGCCAAATACATGTACACTCAGCATCAGTAGCATCAGTAGCAGGATTCGGTGACACCCACATTGAACAACTCATCGTATATACTTTAGAGCAATTCGCCCTTCCATCATGTCCATTAATCCCATCAAGCCTATCACAATGCCAGCTCGTTCTTTATTACTCCTACTACAAATAGTAGGTGCTCGTAAGCGCGGGATGGACACCCTGTTTGTTTCAGGCTTCTGGAATAAACGCGCTGTCTGACAGGAGCACCCATCAGATTTTCATGTGTCGAGCCCGTATTTCCATTAAACCCGTTCTCTAAAATAGGCACAGTAATATTATATTCCATAGCCCTACAGGCCACAGATGACCCATCCCTGCTGCCGGAATTCGCGTCAGTAATCACTTCTCCGACCCGCCTGCTGCGCTGCGCCTCAAACATTCATGTTTGTCGCTCGCCGTGGCCGAACCCAACACTCTTCTGGTTGGCCCAGAATATCCTGCTTCTGAGACAGGAGACCACAGCAATACTAGCACCATGACAAGACAAAACAGAAAGAAATCAAGAAAATACTAGGAGAAAGATAGTAGCACCATGCCTCGTTTAGTTCTCCCTTGGCGATCTATCGTACCGCAAGATCGCTTCGATTTCGGGATATTTCAATGCGCATGCACGGACTAGGTACCTAGTACTGCCACCTATTAGAACGACAGCTGCCGCGCCCCCTTTGGGACAGCGATTGTGATCGCCACTCCTTCTCTTCACTTCTCTTTAGTTGCGTGGTCTTTCCGAGCATAAATACATGTCGCATTTGTGAACAGTAATAGCACAGGCACATGTATTTGCTCAGATACTGGTCACAGAGAACCCGTGATCGATCGGGTTCGTTATACTACTACCTGAAATGCATAGACAACGTATTCTGTTCCAAAGAGCCTGTCAATCCTATTTTAGTAGTCTACTAAAAGAACTAGCAAGATGGCTGGGACCCACGTCACGTCATCACTAGATGTAAACAGTGAGACTTGAACTGGGTTTCCATCTGTAATATTGCTTGTCTGCAATGGAATCGCTGCCAGGGTACCGCATTCAAGGTTATATTCTGCCTTCATCTAGTGCGCCAATACTTGTGGACAAGTAGCGCCCGCACTGCTAAACGTCTCAGACCAACATGGCCGCCCGTCTCACATGAGAGGCGGTGCTCTTGGGTTGTGGCACCTATATCTGCCATGGCTGCCCATAGCTGCTGTTAATTGAGGATCCCGAAGCCTTCGGGTCCTTGCGTCACTCCGTCATCAACAGTGATAGGTATACCCAGTCCAGGGGCCGGTGATAAGTGGTCAGCATCTGCTCCCATTTTCCCTTGTTCAGCAAAGCTGCAACTGGTTATTGGGTCCGTCGACGTGGCTACCGTCTCTTTTTTTTTTTTTTTTTTTTCAGTTCTCATCACTGTCTTAAAGGCCGCCTTCCCGCTTTGTAGTTCGGCCTCTTGACCAACAAAGAAAGGCCTGAACCCTGGCCGAGCATCGAGCTGTCGCTTTTCCTCTTCAGCGCCAAGGGCCCATCCGGGCAACCCGAATGACGAAAGGCGGCTCCCCTCTTTGTATAAAGTTGACGTCGCCTCGCACAGACAACTCCGTCCATGGGATAACGCCGTGTCGATATTGAATTCCAGTGTTTGCTCTTTTTCCCCGCAGCCCGCGGAGGTGGTCTCCTACGGGAGGTGCCGGGCATCATGACTACCTCTAGCTTTGCCTCTAGTTTCACAACCCTCTCCTCGAAGTCGACAAAATCACAGCAATATATGGATTCACTGGTGCCGCCATCCAAAGATCAGTTTGAGCGAATCGCTCGGGTGCAGGAGGGGAAGGAGGAGGAAATTAGGCAAAGGACCAAGCATCTGAGGCAAAAGTCGCTTCAAGAAAGCAAGCAGAGTTTGCGGTCGAGTCGGAGCGATGAGATGAGAGATGCTGCACGCATTATTCAGAAAACGTTTCGGGGCTACCGAGCAAGGAGGGAGATGAGTGGATTTACCTTGGATCCGAGTACCAGATGGATAACTGCGATCCGGGAGGCACAGTTCCGCGAAACAACGCGGCCTCGAGGTCGGTCCTTCACCGGCGCAAGCCAAGACACCTTGTCGGTCGGAGACGTGGCCGATATTCATGCGTCAACCGCGCGATCCAACTGGAAGAAGCTGAGCATGGTTGCGCTGCGGGCCGGTCACGATGATGAAGATGAAGATTCCGACTCGGACTGCTCATCTGAGGCGGCGAGCCTACCGCCCCATGAAAGAGAAGAGCTGCGGCGGCTTCGCGAACAAGCCAATGCCCAACGACGAAAAACCGCCCTCACGCTGGGGCTGCAGTATTGGTTGGAAATAGTAGACCAGAAGCATCGATATGGTACAAACCTGCGCATGTATCACGAAGAATGGAGGAAAGCCGATACCAATGAGAATTTCTTCTACTGGCTCGACTATGGGGAAGGTCGGTATATATCACTCGACACTTGCCCGCGAGAGCGACTTGAAAAGGATCAAGTACGCTATCTGTCGCGAGAAGAGCGCCAGTATTACTTGGCCACGGTCGATGACCAAGGCCGATTATGCTGGGCCAAGAACGGAGAGCCCATCGACACGTCAGAAAAATACAGGGACAGCATACACGGCATCGTCCCTGTTGATGACCCAACACCACCGTATCGACCGATGACGGAGCATCCGAACCCTTATGCCGACTCAGCCAGCGGAATGCCTTCCACCGCATCCGCCTCGTATCTGGATTCGAACCATGAACAGCATCGCGCCGACAGTCATGTCAACCCAGAGCCCGACCAACGAGATGTCAAAAAGGTGAAGCAGTTCTCTGCGACGACAACATTGAACAAACTGCTCCGTAAGACGGTCAGAGACGGTACTTGGATCTTCGTTGCCGACACCTCCTTCAGACTTTATATCGGCATCAAACAGGCGGGAGCCTTTCAACATTCATCGTTTCTTCAAGGCGCCCGAATATCCGCGGGAGGTCTCATCAGTATCAAGGATGGCAAACTCAGCTCCCTCTCTCCGCTGAGCGGGCATTACCGCCCACCAACCTCCAACTTCCGTGCCTTTGTGCGGAGCCTCAAGACTGAGGGCGTCGATGTGGGACACGTGACGATATCAAAGGCGTATGCTGTCCTCCTAGGCTTGGAGACATACACCAAGTCACGGCGTATGGGCAAGGATCTCATGCACAAGATGATCCATCGGAAAAACAAAGTAGCACATCCAAAGGAGACGAAGAAGAAGGAAGAGGACGAGGTAGATACCAGCAGGAGTGCGCAGAGGGAAAGGGAGGTTATGGAAAAGGAGAAGCAGCAGGCGATGGCCCATAAACACGCGCGTGTGGAAGAGACCGCTGTGAAGGCGATGGAGAGGCTGCATCTTGTGCCTTCAGCAGCTGGCGAAGAATCTCAGAAGAGGACTGTCACATATCTTTAGCATTTGGAAGCAAGGTATTGCCTGTTAACTGGTTGTTGATGGGCTTGCATTTTGGTCTGTACGCATAAATACCCCGGGACTGGACTGGCTAGATAGAGCGAGTTTATATTTGTTTATATTTCACTTGAACGTTAGATTAACTTCGATGGCTAGATTTAAAGTTTAGCTTTATGATTCAAATTGCTTCCTTGTTTCTCCCGGGTACCTAATCGTGAGCCATGTTAATCAACAACCAAAGGATGGCTTCCTCATTGAGGTAGAAAAATAAGTACGTAAAACATTCGTTAAAATTGACGTCAATAATGGTAAATAACCCTCTAATTTGCTGAGTTCAGTTCCAAGTTGACTGTTGTGTGTTGCTAAAGATTTATCTCCTTACAACCTGTAACAGTCTCTCTTACGAGGTGATACGGAATATCCGATTGCTGGGCAATTTGAAGTTATTGTAGATGGAGCACTAGTCCTCAGTGGTTGATTCTTTTTCCAGCGAGCAGCGCAGCGCAGCGGATTTCAAATGCCCTGAAAAGGGGCCGAGCTCTGCTAGCTTTGGTGAGCTGATGCCCTGTAAAGTCGCTGGCTTATAGGCGGTACGGGGGCAAGAGCTCCTGGGACCGCTCGCTAAAATCCACCAAACTCCATGACGCGCAGGCGCTAGAGCGCCCCCTTCGGCTGCCCGAGAAAAAAAAAAAAAGGCGTGGAAGGAAAAGCTGCAGTTGAGCGTCAAACGTCACGTCGCACGAAACAATCGGCATCAGTGCATCGAGCAAAAACATCGAGGCAACGCGTGTCCCGACAGCGACAGCGACCTCTCCCGCCGCGCTGAAGAAACATGACAGGCGTGATCCCGCTTGCCAATGGCCTCCATCACCCGCTCCAACCGGCGAGCTGAGGGCCTTCACCTCTATGACCGTAACGTGAACGCCAGCGGCCCCCTCACGCGCTCGGCGCCAGGGCCAAACTCGTCCAGCTTCCACCACGGCGGCGCTGCAGGCGGTCGCACAAAGCGAGCCCTCGACGTGGCCGAGCGCGAGTTCGAGGCCATCCGCCACAAGAAGACGAGGATCGCCGTCGAGATTCTCGCAAAGCCCCAGCTGCCTCTCGAGTCTGTGAATGTACAACCGCCCCCGATACCGCGACGAGCCGCTGTGGCGAGCAGCGCAAGTAGGCCGCCTCCTGCCCCTGTGCAGCCCACCACCAAGCCCCCAGCGGCGCCCATAGCCGCCGAACCGCAGAGCGCCGGCTCCAGCTCCAACCTGACGAAGCATCAGGCGAAAGTAATAAATGGCATTAAGCACGAGCTGGACCGGCTGCAGCCTCGCCAGGACGACACCAAGGAGCAGGGCCGCAAGCTGCGATCGCAGGAGGCGACCCGCTTCAAGAGCGAGCTCTCAGCCTATTTCCCGGACTACGATGAAGTAATAGGCAACGACCCCAAAGAAGAACGTGAGCAGCCCCGTCTATCCGCCCCCGAAACTGCCGTGCCAATTCCCTCGCCACAATCTCGAGGTTTTTATTGCTGCTTTACGACGTGCAACTTTTTTTTTCTGACGAGTCGATTTCGATTTAGATTTACTCAACCCTGAAACGCCGATTATCATTATCGATACCAGTCTGTCGCACGCGATTCCCGATCCTCCTCGCAATGCACCTCGACCCCACCATCGAGCTCTAGGTAGCATCGACTTTCCAGTCAGAGGATACGGCGATGCGCTATTCACCGACGTATTCGACTCTCAGCGCATCGATTTTGGCTTCCTAGAAGCCCAGCACAAGAACAAAAATATAGAAGATCCTCTACCCGACAGCTTGTTCGAGCCCATTCATAAAAAGGCCGAGAGGGTTGAGCGATCGATCCGCAATACAGAGAAAGGCCGAGCACAACATGAAAAGGACCAAATCATTCGACTGCTCGAAGGCCTTCAAGGCCATGACTGGCTGAGAGTAATGGGCGTCAGCGGTGTTACGGAGACGAAGAAGAAGAAGTTTGAACCTGCTAGGATGCATTTCATCAAAGGCTGTCAGGTTATACTGGCTAAATTTCGCAATTGGAATCTAGAAGAGAAGCGGCGAAAGCTGGAGAAGGAGAAGGCGTTGGCAGAAAAGGCCGAGCAAGAGGGTGAAACTGACGAGAGCGAGGATGAATCCCAGGAGAGCCGGGATGGCCACTCCAAGCAGAGTGAAGACGAGGATGAGGTTGAGAGGGAGGGCGAAGGGGAAGACGAAGACGAAGACGAAGACGACATTGAAGAAGACGAGGCTTCTCAAGACGATACTAGCGAGACGTCATCACCGGCTAAGCAACTTCGACGAGAGGCGAGGGCAAGGTCAAAACTGGCGGCGGCAAATTCTACAAAGCCGCGAATACCTCACAGGCCTATACTACCGATAAAACCTCCAGAGCCACCAAAAGAGTTTAAATCATTCTTCTCCAAAAAGTACGAGCGTGATAGCGCGCTTAACCGGCAAAGGCGAGCAGGAAGAAAGGTTCTTGCTTGGGGCCTTCCACTACCCGAAATTGCTGAGGCCGACTTCGTATTGCCAGAAGAATATCGGGATGAAGAGACGCTAAAGGCACGCGCAAGGAAGAAGCGCAGAGACAGGCGAGAGTTGCGGACTCCGAAATAACGTCGAAATCATTGTCATGGGGCGTCATTGGCAGGGGAATGGGAGATCAAGGTACATGTACAGTGGGCGTCTAAGGGTCTGATTTGAAGGGGCGTTTGGTAGTTTCTAGGTCATATATTGGAGATGATGGCCCAGCAGGTTTTTTTTTTTTTTTTTTAAGCAGCTCTTGTAAGATTATACCAAAGCATCAATGCACCGTGGACCTGAGAGTGTACCATCCATTCTCAGGGCAATTCTTAAATTACTGTAATAGAGAAGAAGGAAAAAAAGTTGACACGAACATCAGTGGGCAAGACGAGCATGTCATGAGAGATGCCGATAATTAATGCAATTATGACATCGATGGGATTGAGAAGTGAAAAGAGGCTGCGGACGCTCGGAGCTTAGAAACTTAGCAGGTGTTGGTATGATGTAAGAGGTTGATTGTGTGTATCTACATTCACATGCAAGTCATGTGTAGTGTGCTATAATCGCAAATGGTATGGAAAATACTGAATTAAACCTCTGGAGAAGTAATAGAGAACCTGATATGTATACGATCAAGCAATTTGCGCAATTAGTTGCTACACGCGATTTTCCAAGAGCCTGAGCTTCAGCGGCAATGGCACAGTAGCGTTTGCAGGCCTAGAATTTTGGCTAGTGAAGTTTGGGCTGAGAACGGCAAGCAGCAAATAGCAAGCAAACAGAGGTGCGTGGTCCGTGCTCCTCAAGCTTCTTTCGTGGGAGACGCGCCGCCACCACTCTGGCAATTTGTCCAGCCAACGTACCCGCCGTAGCAGCTTTTTGCGATCCTGCCTTTCCAGCATCTTCCGTATCTCTTTTTCTTTGTAGGACTGGAGTTTGGCGATCTAATTCCTTGCGTCCCTTTCATATTTGCCACCGCTTCCTCGCCTCAAGCCACACCCCTTTGCGACTCATCACCACCTGGAGCGACGCCCGGACGAAGTGCGATGAAGCTGGTGGTGATCTGGTAGCTCTCACTCTCACTTCAGATGCGCTCGCGACAAATCCATCGAGCTCGATGCAGTGACTCTACAATCTGAAGCTCGCTCGAGCCAGGCTGCTCACGACTCTCCCCGCCCCTCAATCTCTCAGACTCTAGTCGCTACCGCGGCCATGGCTGCGTTTATCAGCGGCTCCAACTCGACACCAGACATGGAAGACCAGGCGTTATCGCAGCATCCCCTGCTAGACGGGCGAGATGGACTACCTCCCATCGAGGACCGGCCGGTGCTCGGATACTTCGTTATCAAGCAGGAGGTCAGCCTTGAGGTCAACTTTCGAGATCGACGCATCGATGGCACGACAGACATTTTCATAGTGACTTTTACGGATAGGGCTTCTGAAGAAATCCTTCTCGATGCTGCGCAGTGCGAAATCGATACAGATAATATTACGCTCACCGAAATGCGAGAGGTACAAGGAGAGCCTGTTGAAGGGCAGAAGCGCAAGGTGACGGCCGAATACCGCGATCCGTACCAGAAGCTAGCGCACCCCAAGGGCTGGAACTGGCGCGCTGACCATCATGATCTCCGCCGTATCCGCGCTCGTTCAGTTTTCCATAGCCGTAGGACCGACGTGCCCGCCGAAAATAGAGAATTCGAGGGTTGTACGCCCGTCTACGGCTCGTTGAAGGTGAATCTTCGCAGCAAAGGAGAGCAAGAACGCCCGAGGTTGATCATCAGAAAATCGACACTGAACCTGGACAGTCTGGAAAAGACTCACAAGCAATTCAAGATTACCGTGCCGTTTACAAACAAAAATCCAAGGGATGGCCTGCATTTTGTTGGCGTCGACCCGCTGGATAACCGGTTTACGCACATGTATACTCGCCATTCAATCCAGCCAGGAACCGCGTGCTGCATTTTCCCCTGCGTCGACGATCATGGGGCCCGGTGTGATTGGAGAATCTCCATCAAGTACCCCCGGACTCTTGGCGATGCCCTTCAACAGGCTCTTGCAACGCAACAGGATGGTCCATCCCACAACGGTGTTGAGAAGTCTCAAGTTGATGGCCATGATCTTCACTTCAAGCTGGCCGAAGAAGATAAGCTGCGGGAAATGTCCGTGGTCTGCTCTGGTTTCTTAATGGAAGAGACCACAGACCCCGACGACGACCACAAGAAGATAATGATATTTGAGCCAGAGAAGCAAGTCTCGGTACAAAAGCTTGGGTTTGCCATAGGCCCCTTTGAGCATATCAACCTCTCTTCGGAGTCACGAACTGAAGAAGATGAAGTGAAGCTCGGGATGAGCGCACTGAAAATCCATGCATACTGTTTGCCTAACCGGGCAGACTGGGTTCGCAATACTGCCGCGGCCTTGACCATGGCTGCTGATTTCTTTACGTACACATTTGCTAAGTACCCCTTTGGCAATTTCAAGCTATGTTTCCTCGACGACATGGTGGAGGACACAACGGTGCTGCATTCCCTGGCTTTTATCAGCAACCGACTCCTGTACCCCGAAGACATCATCGATCCAGAAATTGAGACGACAAGGAAAATTGTTTACACTCTGACATCTCAATGGATAGGGATCAACATGATCCCGAATACGCGAAACGATATGTGGCTTGTGATTGGACTAGCCCATTACATGACGGATTTATTTATGAAAAAGCTTTGCGGTAACAACGACTATAGGTTTCGGATGAAAATGTTGGCGGATAAGCTTGTAGAGACTGATATTGGCCGACCGTCTCTATCGAATCTTGGTCATAGTCTCCACCTTGGCGAATTTGAGATGGAGTTCATGGCCTTGAAAGCACCCATCGTGTTTTTTATTCTCGACAAGCGGCTCAGCAAAGCATCTGGTGGCCACGGATTGACTCGCATCCTCCAGAAACAGCTGACCAGGGCTCAGATTGAAAGCAGTGATAAATTTCTCATTCTTGACTCGGAAAAATTCAGAGCCACATGTGAGAAAGCTGCCAAATACCGCCTCGAAAGCTTTTGGAATCAGTGGGTATATGGCTCAGGCTGTCCGAGATTCGACGTCAAGGCTAAATTCAATAAAAAGAGACTCTGCGTGGAGTTGATGTTGATACAGACACAGCAGCAAGCTATCAAAAAGACCGAGCTCAGTAAAGATGAATTCTTTCGAGCTATCAAAGAACGAAGGGCGGATCTTAAGATTGGTGAAGCACAGCCATTGTTCACTGGACCCATGACTATCCGGATTCATGAAGCCGATGGCACCCCTTACGAGCATATTCTAGAGATTCGAGAGGATGCTGCGCGTTCTACGAAATTCGAAATCCCTTACAATACAAAATATAAGCGATTAAAGAGGACGCGCCGCATGAAAGAGAAGCACAACGCAGGCGCAAGTATGGAGATACCTGAAAATACTGATGATGCTCTACTCTACTGCCTCGGAGACGTCCTACAGAGCCCAGAGGATCTCCGCGACTGGGAGCTGATAGAATGGGACCCAGAAACCGAACGGAAAATGGACCAAGAGTCATACGAGTGGATTCGCGTTGATGCCGACTTCGAATGGGCGTGTAGCATGAACAGAACTCTCGAGCCATACATGTATGTGTCTCAACTGCAGCAAGACCGGGACGTGGTCGCCCAGCAAGATGCCATGTTGTATCTGTCGACCGGCCCCCTTCATCCGATTGCCTCTGGATTCCTTGTGCGAACACTTGTTGATCGTCGTTATTTCCACGGCATCCGGACCATGGCAGCGAAAGCCCTGACCAGGCAGGCCAACATCAAGGACATTCCGATGCTGGGACTCCGGCAGTTGATGCGGGCTTTTCGCGACATGTTCTGTTATGACCAAACAAACCAGCCTCTTCAAAACGACTTCTCTGACAAGAGACAGTACAATGTCCGGTGTTCAATTATCAGAGCCATCTCTGAGGTTAGGGATGGCACAAATTACTGTCCATTCGAGGCCCGACAGTTTATTTTAGACCAACTGCTCTTTAATAACAACGAGAACAACCCGTATTCTGACCATTACTACATAGCTTTGCTGGTTGAAGCGCTGGCTACGTCGCTTATTCCTGCTCAGGCAGACGAATGGTTCAAGCGACAAGTCAAAATCCCCACCGAAGAGGAACGCCGGTTTCTTGAGGAGGCAATGGAGCAAATTGAACGAGTTCTCAGACGTGATGAGTGGACGCATTCGTACCAGAATATTTGGACCATTGCAGGTTTGGATGCGAAGCAGCGCCTCATGAAAGCAGAAGTGATACCCATCAACTACGCTGAATTTGGCCAGTATCTGCTGGATGGAACAAACGATTTAATTCGCATCAAGTGTTTTGAGGCTCTAATCGATCTTGGGGCACTGATGGACCCGACAGTGTTCACTTTCCTGTTCTACTCTTTGATGACGGATCGATCACCCTTTGTTCGTGACAAACTTATTCAGGCGGTGGCCCGGGGTCTTGCTGCGATTGCATTCGGCGAACACTCAAAGGCTGTTAAGAATGAGCCTGCCCAGGATGAGGCGGATGCTTTGCTGCTTATCCAAGACAGTGCCGAGGAAGTTGCTGCCAGAAAGGAAAAGTTTGCTCGAAAAGAAAATCTAGACGCTGCGCTGAAAGCTTTGAGGAAGGAAATGGAAGAGACGTATAACGGTGATGAGAGGCATTACAGCACCGCCATGCGTAAGGCGCTGGACCACCCTAGTCTTGGGCGGGCTGAAATTGCATCGCTGCTTGATTTGGCAGCTATGATGTTTGAGGAGGCGAGAAGCTGGGTGCTCACGCTCAACTTGCCCAAGGGCTGGAAGGTGGAGCGCCCTGTGGTTCAGCTTTCGGACCGAGTAAGTTACTGCATACTTCCCCCCCCCTTTTTTTTTACCATGACAGCCGGATAATCTGACTCTCAATAGCTTATGGTGAACTTCAAGTCTTATTATAAGACCAAGTTGAAGAATGCAGTGCCTGTGCCAGCACCACGAACTCCTGCGCCTGAGGTTAAGCTGCCACCTCCTTTGCCAAGATCATCATCTATCAAGATCAATACAAAGGCCGCGCAGCCGCCGCAGCCGCAGCCACTCTCACAGCCATTTCAACCTGCGCGACCTGCAGCTGTTCCCAAGCCAACGCCTCCTGCAGACACCATAGTTGCGGCTCCAGGGGTCTCTCGTCCTTTGAATGGCACTAACTCGCTTCTGAAAACTGGCGTCAAGCTCGAATCTCAATCAGGAGTACTGGCCAAACGGCCTCGGCCAGAAAAGGGCGATCAAGCGTCAACACCAAAGAGACCCAAAGTGGAAGGACCGTCATCGAGCTTCGAAAGGATCACTGCTCTTCCAAAGAAGCGGCGCATCGTCACTCTCAGAACATCCAATCCAAAGCGACTCGCTGTCATTCTTGGTCATACAAAGACTCTTTCTTCTATTCCTAGCAGGACAGCTTTACCTTCTGCGGCTCCCAAGGAACAGCCGGCACTCGGCTTGGCCAAGGATATCAATGCTTTGAAGCCTGCGCGCAAGCCGCTGCCTTCTGGAGACATAGTTAGGAAGCCCTTGCCAATGGGTGGATCGTCTTCGAGCCTCTCGAGCCTTGGAGGTTCTCCGACGACGACTAGTAAGATTTTTGCGAAGCATCGTCCCCCCATGCCTGGGCCTAAAGCGCCTAGCAAATCCCCCCAGCAAGTCTCAGTCTCCGAGCAAGTCGGCTACTCCGCCGGTGCCCAGTCAACCAGCGGCAGCAGCCCCGGCACCTGTTCCAAGCGCACGTCCCAAGATCAAGATTATCAGAAAGCCCCAGCCAACTCAGGCTCCTCCTGCGCCATGAAGCAGAGTTGCCTGTCTGGACGAGGAACATGGAAGAAAGTTGTATAGAAAAGAAAACAGAAAGAAAAGAAGGGGGCATTTGGAAGCCGGCATCCTCGGATAACAAAAAAAAGTAAAGAAAAATAAGGAATGAAAGAAATAATTCTACGAGAAGGTTCTCGTTTTTTTTTTTTTTCTACGCGTGGGAGGTGATGAATTTTTACGCATTGATACCTTTCTTTTTTTTTCTTCTTCCTCTCTATTCGTATTCTCTCTTTCTCTTCTGAGAGGAGAGTACCTCGATTTGTATTTACTAGCATTATCATGGCGTTTGGAAGGGAAAGGGGACGGAACGTATGAACGACTTTTCACAGTGCTCCATGGGAGTCGGGGTAGTCATGAGGGCGACAGTTAAATTTAGGAAGGGGCGAGGCATGGCTTAGGACGAGGGGTTTAATACACGTCTTTGATAGAAGAGTGATAGCCCTAACATACTTAATCTAAACTGATATGGACAAAACTTTATCGGTGCATGTTCTTGGTGCAGTCGCTGAGATGGTTTATGGATGCTGGTTCTTGTTCAGACTCGTCGCAGAAATTTTACATGTACGATTTCAAGTCCACGGGTATACCTGTAGCTCATGGGCATAGCGTGTATTATCATTGGCAGTGGCCCATGTGTCTGTCTATCTTTATAGGGTATATAACGAATATGGGCTGTAGCTGAAAAGCGTTTCCGGGAGACTAACAAGACGTGCGCAATCTTATCTTGTAGCTAAAAAAAACAAACCTGCCGCCGCTCTAGATGTAGAGTTGGTTGAATGGTGTGCCCTTAAAACCCCGTTTTATGCTTTGACATCTTCCTCCCTGCCCCATCGTGCAGTCTCGTCGCCATCCTTCCATTCCCGCTCAACATAGCCAATCTGCTGCTTGACTTTTTGAACCGTCTCCTTGTCACCAGTATTCTTTCCAGAATTGTCACTGTTGAAAGTAAGTCTCCGAGTCATTTCGCATAGCTGAGGAACAAAAACTAACCTGATTTTGACAGCTGGCCGACCAGCAGCTGAGCTGAGCTTAATGACAATATTCAGTGGCACTGACTTGGTTCCAGTCGTAAGGTGCGTGAAATCGTTTGTTAAGAAGGTGCCGACACCAAAAGATGGTTGAAAGCCGTACTTTTGCGAAATTTGAAGATACTCCAAACAGCTATCGATGTTCAACGAGTCGGAAAACACAAGCGTCTTCTTATCCTTGATGCCTTGAGCATCGTAGTAATCGCGCAGTAGCTTGACGTATTCGGCGGGATCTCCGGAATCTTGTCGTACTCCGGCAAACATCTCAGCATACGTCTTCATGCTCCCATCAGCCTTCTGGAAGACTTCGGGGCTGAAGCCGCCATCGACCGGACGGATGGGCAGGCTAAAGGCCCTGAGGAATTCTTGTGTGCCAAAGGTGTCTGTCAGAGCAATGGTCAAGTTGGGGCCGAAAGAGCTGACCCAGTGACGAAGAGCCTCTTCAGTTGCCTTGGTATAGTCGTTGGTGATGGCAGCTATTCCCATAAACCACTCATGGGCTACGGTACCAACAGGTGGGATGCCGAAGCGCATGGCCAAGTGCACATTGCTCGTGCCAGTCAGCTTTCCAGGGAAACCCTTTGCAGCCGCCTCCTTTGATGCCTTGACCAATCCGCGAAATACTAGTGCCTGGGTATGGTAGTCACGGCGTCTTCGGGTGCCGAATTCGGAAGTGGTGCATCCGGCTTCAAGAAGGCGTAGACCCTTCTCAAATGCCTTTTCTTCTTGTCCTTCGTAGTTCCAGTCTGTGTCGATGAAGCGAAAGTAAGCCTCAGAAGTAAGCGCTAATATAGGAATCTCATAGAGAATCGTGTCGGACCAGGTGCCCTTGATCTCCATGTGGACGTCGCCAACATCCGAGTCAGAGCCTGTGTCGTCTCCAACGGGGGTAAATGTCGTGAGAACCTGCTCCCGGGGCCGCAGGCGAAAGTCCTTGAGGAATTCGAGATAGTCCGAAGTTAGATACTTGCAGTGCTCCTGCAAGAATCGATACTCCTCGTCAGACAGGGAAATGTTGCCGAGCTCTGTTAGGTTACGTCAGTATACACGCAACAGACGCTCGACAACTGGCATTGCGCAACACTGCTTCGGAGAACAAAAAAAGCACATACTGCGGATTTGCTCCTCTAGCCATTTGAAAGCAGCTCGGGAGAGCTTCTTGTCGGGGGTTCTGTTGGTGAAAGCATAGGTCACAGGAACGTCCTTGAAGAACTTGAAGACGGCACATTGCATCGTCAGCTTATACAAGTCGGTGTCCAGGAAGGAGATGACTCCCTCCGGGAAGGGAGAAGAGCTGTTGAAGTCCATGGCTGGAGATGAAAGAAAAACGAGAGAGAGTGCTATGGCGCGATGATGGTTATTGGGGAGGAGGAATGATTCATCAAGGTCCTTTAGGTAGTTGCCGGAAAAGTGTTTTGGGTTAAGTTTAGTCTATTCAGCTACACTGGCGGGGCCGCTCAAGAGTTGAAAGTTACTGCTGATAAATTAGGAACTGGCCACTGTTAATCCGAAATGATAGCGCTTGGCGCCCCGTGGTTCTGGACCGAGTCAAGATGCCGAGTTTGCGCGAGAGATTTTACTTCAAGTTGTTTCAGGGTGCTGCCTACTAAGCTTGCTACAGCCTTTCTCTTCACTTCTATGTATTGACGTACCAAGGTCTACTACTACCTGAAATAGTAACACGCCTAGAGCACATTAGCGGGCAGATATTGCGTGGTATTTGAGACAAGATAAAAGGAAGCATGTCCAATTTACACTAAACCTTGAGTGAGAGTACAGCAACATGATCTGATTTCCTAAAGAAACTATTTCGATCGATATTAATAATCCGAAACTGGCCGTATGCACGAACTAAACACTGGGAAACAATCAACTGGAAAGTCCCTCCAGGGTCCTCTAGTGGTCTGGCAGCTTATTTGCACGCCCCATGATATCATGCGACGCCGAATTCCGCTGTGCCAGATGATGATAAGGGAACAACGATGATCCGCGCCTTCAAACAGAGCTAAAAACCTTCTGCTAGCAATGAATTCCGCTCCAAAGAGCTTATCAGCACGTGATGCAGAAGCCTCCGCGGCACGCCCAGGCGATGGCTGTCAGATCTCGTCACCCTTTGAATTCGGAGCTACCCAGGTTTGCACCGGTACAAAATTGTGTGCCCTCCAGAGATTTGTTTGTTGTTTGCTATCGCCGTGTCTATCTTTTGATCGAATCGTGTCTTGGGGCTTGAGCTTCCATGTAAGAGCACATCGGCTCAGCTGTGCCCATAAGCTGTAAGTCGTTTCTTTCTTCTGCTTTCGCGCGACAAAAGAGATCTAGCCGAACAATCTCCTGAGCCGGCTGTGAGGTGTGGACGGGCAGACATTAACAGATTGCTGTTACTGTTCGCCGACGTGGTTCTCCAAGAGAGAGCACGTAAATACTGCCTTCTTCTGCTAGACATCGCCTTCAGCTCTCTCTCGTTTCGAATTTTGCTAATTAAAATCCTTGTCGGCAGATCAGCATGAACAGCCAGAATCTACACGGCCACGGCGGCAGCGCGCCGTACGACCGAGATCGCGATATGGATGAACGACATCGCGCCATCCAACAGCACGAAGAAATGGCTCGCCGCGACCAAGAACGAGACAGAGAGCGCGAGCGAGAACGAGACAGCGAGCGTTACCCGCCGGCACCGCACCAGAGCAGCGCCGGCTCAATTCCCATTCACCAGCCGGTGGCCTCGCGGATCTCCGGTGCTATACACAGTCCCGGAGGGCTGCTCGCGAATCATAATGGCAACGCGCCGCCCATTCCGCTCGGCGCTCCGTCGGGACCGCTGGGTAACTTTGGCGGGCCTTTGCAGGGCGAGCATGGACGGCCGATGCAGCATGGCGGACCGGGCGGTGCCAACGGGCAACACCAGATGTTCGCATCGATTTCTCATACACAACCACCTCCCAACGGCTCCCAGGCGGCGCCGGGCGGCGGTATCTTTGGTGGGCCTTTACAGCCGCAACACCAACCAGAGGGAGGACGCGGAGGCCAACAGAATGCGTCGATGGTTGGCGTGGCTCCTGGTGGGCACCAGATTCCCGGTGGCATCACTCAGGGTCAGCAGCCTATTCTGAATGTGAGTGGCTGCATTTTTCTTCTGCATACATGTTTGAGTTTATACCTTTTTTTCCCCCCCTCCCGTTGTTTGAGTAGAGTGAACGCAAAGTCAAGTGAATGGCCTTGCAGCCTGCAGGTGGCTTTGGAGTGGCAGCCAGCCGCTTGGGAGATAAACAAACGGCTTTCAGATGTGATTCACTCTTGGGTGCTCGCATATTTCTTCCCCTCTTTTTATCAGTATCAAGCTCGTTTGCCTCCCTCCGTCTTTTCTGGATAGAGGAACGCCCATTTTCTTTTTCTTCCTCCTTTGCCTCTGCTGCCTACCCGCCCCCGCCTAGCAATCGCATATGGATGCGCTGTAACGGCTGCATAAACACACCACTTCCTTTCTGGCGCTGCTGTTACACAAGCCTGAACGCGAGCCCAAATCGAGCGCGAAGATGGATCAGCTACAACAGTATCCCGCAATGGCCATCACACTGCCATCCGGCCGTCCACTGGCCAGTGTCGTTGATCCCGTGGGGCTTCAAACCATGGCTTTCTTCGATTTTCCAGCTGGGACACGGGAAGTAGTCACTGCTTTCGTTGCTGGCGGCGAGCGTTTAATCTTGGCCTGTCGCGATGACACTAGGCTCTGGGGCTTCTACCATCATTTTCATGTGCCGTTGAATCTATTTTATCTTGATGCTTCCGTTGCTCAGTCGCTGATATTTCTGATCGTTTAGGATGCTCTCACCTATCTCGACCAAGTCAAGGTGCAATTTCACGACCAACCTGACGTTTACAACAGATTCCTCGACATTATGAAAGATTTCAAAAGCCAGGCGTATGCAAATCATAGGCATTTCTGTAACTCTCAGACGCTGACATACACTTAGTATTGATACACCCGGTGTTATTAACCGTGTTTCTGAGCTGTTCGCTGGTCACCCAAATCTGATCCAAGGCTTCAATACGTTTTTGCCTCCTGGATATAGAATTGAGTGCGGAGCCGGCAATGACCCGAATACTATCCGAGTCACTACCCCCATGGGAACTACAGTCCAGTCTATCGCTGGACGGGGACCACAGCCTGAAGGACATGGACTTGCTGTTGGAGGCGGCCAGCCATTATTTCCTGAGCGCGGAAACCAATGGCAACAAAGGCCTCAGCACAATATTGAGAGCCCAGAGGCTACCTTTAGTACTCCAGTGCAGAATGGCGCAAATCTGTTTGTCCAGGCAGCAACCCAAAGCGGCGCGTTTGAAGGTCCAGGAAGTCACCAGCAACGCAATCCTTCCCAGATGCAGGGAAATGCAGGCCCGCCTAGCGGACCAAATGCAAGGAATGCCCACACTCCATTGCCTACATCTGGCCCTGGTGCAGCCAATGGCGGTGCGGCTAACCCAGCAAATATGGAACGTCGTGGCCCTGTTGAGTTTAACCACGCTATCAGCTATGTAAACAAAATCAAGGTAAGCACCCACCGTTGAGGTGTCTATCTGAGCTGTTGACTAATAATCCATCTGAAAGAACCGCTTCCAGGATAAGCCTGAGATCTATAAACAGTTTCTCGAAATTCTACAGACTTACCAAAGAGAACAAAAGCCGATACAAGATGTCTATGCTCAAGTGACTACTCTCTTCAACTCGGCACCTGATCTCTTAGAGGACTTTAAGCAGTTTTTGCCAGAGTCTGCGGGCCAAGCCAGAGCACCGCCAGGCCGCCCAGAAGATGGCACCGCTGCTGGATCTGCACACACCCCTCAGCCAGGACTGAGAGATGGACAGAAGATGCCTCCTTTGGGAAGCTTTGCGCCACCAGTCAGCGCAGGCAAAGATACCAAGAAGCGGCCACGCACTGACAAGCAGACCCCTACTCCTGGTGCTCTTCTCCCAGAACCTCCCGTTGCGACCCGAATTCCTCCTCAAACTTTGAACGGTAGCAAGCGACCGAAGCTGAGCCATGCCAGAGGCAGCGGAGACGCTGGTTCCATCGAGCCTACCCTTACGCCTGTCATGCCTGAGCCTTATCCTCCTCGCTCTCCCGCTACATCAAACCAGGAGGAAATTGCCTTCTTTGAGAGGGTTAAGAAGTTCCTTAGCAATCGGTCTGCGATGAACGAGTTTCTCAAACTCTGCAACCTTTTTAGCCAAAATATCATTGACAAGAACACTTTATACCACAAAGGTGCTCTTTTCATCAGCGCAAACCCAGAGCTGATGACTTTTTGGAAAGCCTTTGTCGGCGTCGACTCTCAAGATGTGGTTATCGATAATAGACCAGCGCCGCCGCTAGAGAAGGTCTCTTTGAGCAATTGTCGTGGCTACGGGCCTAGCTACAGGCTCCTCCCAAAGAGGGTAAGTAATCAACATAAATTCCAAATTTTTACTCATTTCATCATTGGCTAACAAGTGCTTCACCATAGGAACGACTCAAGCCTTGCAGTGGCCGCGATGAGCTCTGCAACTCGGTTCTAAACGACGAGTGGGCTTCGCACCCGACTTGGGCCAGCGAGGATTCCGGATTTGTTGCTCATCGCAAAAATCAGTTTGAAGAGGGCCTTCACCGCATCGAAGAGGAGCGCCATGATTACGATTTTAACATTGAAGCCAATCTGAAATGCATTCAACTCCTGGAGCCTATTGCTCAGCAGATGCTTGCAATGTCGCCATCTGAAAGAGAGGCGTTCCACATGCCCTCTGCTCTTGCCGGCCAAAGCACTTCCATATTCAAGCGCATTTGCAAGAAGATTTATGGAGAGCGCGGCATCGACGTTGTCAATGACATGTACACGCATCCATTTGATGTGATACCCGTACTCTTGGCTCGCATGAAACAAAAGGATGAAGAGTGGCGGTTCTCTCAGCGAGAATGGGAAAAAGTGTGGCACGCTCAAACGCATAACATGCACCTCAAGAGTTTGGATCACATGGGCATCCTCGTCAAGTCAACGGACAAGAGAAATCTGACGGCGAAGCATCTGGTAGATGTCATCAAGACCAAGCACGAGGAGCAACGTCGCGAGCGCATTCTAAAGGGGAAGGCGCCTCGTCACCAATTTGTTTGGGATTTCAAGGACAAGGACGTTGTTCTCGATCTTTTGCGCCTCATGATGCTCTATAGCATGCATAATGGTCAGCACAGCGGCCAAGAGAAGGAACGCATCTTGGACTTTTTTGAGACGTTCGTCCCGGCCTTTTTTGATCTCTCAGAGGACATCGTCCAGGAGAGAGTCCCAAAGATGCAACCCGAATCTGGCGAAGAGGAGATTGAAGACCAGACGCCGGCTGAATTGACCAACGGCCGCAGTCGCCGCAATGGAAAGAAGGGCGATCTCCTTAGAGGGGTCCTCGACCCTGGCCGAAACGGCAGCAAACCACGAAACCAGAAAGAGGACAGCGCGGCCTCTGGCAGCAAAGAGACCACTCCTGAAGTTGGATCTGCCAACGAAGAAGAGATGGCCGATGTTAATGACGACGCCGCTGTCACTGAGGTATCGAATGAGCGATGGATGCCTACTATTCCTAAGCCAGTGGTCGTTGGTGACAGCGATAATGCTCTCCTTGATGCTGATGGAGAGCTCAAAGCCGACGGCTTCTTCACTCGCCCGTGGTACAACTTTTTCTGCAACCAGACCATGTTTGTTTTCTTCAGCATCTTCCAAACAGTCTACTCTCGACTCCTGGATATCAAGGACAGCAAAGACGCTGTTGCTTTTGCGATTGATCGACTCAACAAGCCTAAGCCTGCTAGAGATCTAGGTTTTACAGAGAACCACATGACATTCTTTGATCCCAACGAAGAGCCTTCTAAATTTTGGCCCAAGACTCTGGAGCTTATCGAGGACTATATTACAGGAGAAATTGATGAAAACCGATACCAAGATGTCATGCGGCACTATTATTTGAAAAACGGCTGGAAGCTGTACACTATTCAAGATCTGCTCAAGACGCTTTGTCGTCTGGCTCTGACCTGCAAGAGTCTGGACGCTAAAGAGAAGACACCAGATCTCATTCAGCAGTATCTGCTGAGCCGAGAAAAAAGAAGAGACTAGTTATCAGACTGAGATTAGCGCCAGAAAATTTGCAGAGAAGTGTGTTAAGGATGGTGATCTGTTTGTTGTCTGCTGGGTAAGTTTACGGATTTTAGTTACTTTTTCTGTCCCCTCTACAGCGGCTAACTCTTGAATCTAGTTCCCTCAGAAGTCAGAAGCCACCGTCCGATGGCTCCAGCGGGACGAGACCACTTTCTACATGGATGAGATGCAACTCCGTGAGAGGTGGCAATATTATATCTCTTCTTTCATTCGTGTCGAACCTACCGAGGGTGTTGCTCGATCGAAGATGAAGAAGGTGGTTCTCACTCGCAACCTACCATCTGGGGAGTCTGACAACGATGAGGATGGCATCCCTAAGCCGGTATCATACAAAGAGAGCCTTACAGTCAGTATCTGTCTCAAGAGCTCCAAAATGATTTGGGCTCCCGGCACCTCCGAATACTTCGTTTACGACCAGGCTCCAAGGACCAAAGAGCAACGCGAACATCGCGAGAAGCTCACCAAGGCTACGAGCAGTTTCCGTGAACGAAAGCTTCTTGAGAAGATGGTGCATAACCCAGTCTGGGCCAAAGATATGAGCCCCGAGGAAGTTCAAGAGCTCAATGGAAATTTCCGCAGGTGGATGGACGAGGGAATCCCTCCAGCTGGTTCTAATGAGGACGTGGACATGGATTAGGAAATCTCTCTGGCCGGTTCTAATGAGGACGTGGACAGGGATTTGGAAATCTTTCTGACCGGTTCTAATGAAGATGTGGACAGGGATTTGGACAACCAACCCTTTTTTCCAATCTTCTGTTTTTGACGTCTTTTTTTTCCCCTCCCATTCTCTTTTTCATCCAGAGAAAGAGAATCATATTTGGCATGCTTCGAGCGGAATTGGGTTACGCTTTTTGATTTATACATTATATCCCCCCTCCCCCAAGTTGGCTGCGACTTCAGTAAACGAAAAGGGAGAAAAAAAAAAGGGGACACCTTTCCAACTTTGGGGACAAAAAGTACAGCATACGATGCGAGCACAAAAAAAAATTATTTGAACAGAAAACTTAACTGGCACGAAGTTCTAATGGAATTGATATTCGACGCGGAGTAGGTGGTAAAAGGGAGGGTAGGCTGCGTGCTGGTAGTATATCTTGCAGCGTACTTTGTTTCTCTCTCTTTCTCTCATTCTTTTCTATATGGGAGTGCTAGTTTCTGTATTTTACGTTTTGCTTTTGATTGTTTTTTCCAATCCCCAGGTACGGATATTGGGGATTTCCTTTTACCCTCTAGTAGCTCTATGCAGTACTATAGCTTGAATTGACGAGGATTAAGACTAAGACGATGCGATTTGTTGTTTCAGTAAAGGTGTTATGAGACTGACCAAGGCTGCTGAACTTGTTTTAAGCCGGTTCATTCAAAAAATGGAAACGTATCGTGATCTAAGAGGGGGCTGCTTCTTCGAACGCCTTTAGAATTGCTCATGTTTAAGATTAAATGTTACTTTTTATTATATTTTATATCCCTAGCCTATTATCCAACTATGGCTCAGCCTTCTTTTATGTATGGCAGTATATATCGCTGGTCCCTAAATGTATATGCTTCCTCCAAGCTCTTCTATCTCGCTTTTATTATTCAGCTCATATATTCATAATGGTATTTTGTTTTCTTATAATTTTGATGCCTCTGGATGAGAGGCTGGTTCAGAGGTGGGCAGTCACTGCAGGTTCTCGATGACCAGGGCAGAGGCACCACCGCCGCCGTTGCAGATACCGGCAACGCCAATCTTGCCCTTCTTCTCTGCCAGAACTGAGGTCAGGGTAGAGAGGATACGGGCACCGGAGGCACCCAGAGGGTGGCCGATGGCAACTGAGCCGCCATAGACGTTGACCTTCTCAGGGTTGAGGTTGAGGAGCTGAATGTTGGCGAGGGCAACGACGGAGAAGGCCTCGTTGATCTCGTAGTAATCGATATCATCGGCGGTCAGACCAGCATGCTTGATGGCCTTGGGGATGGCAGCAGCGGGAGCAATGGTGAATCGCTCAGACTCGCGCTCTGCGTCACCCCAGCCGAGTATCTTGGCAATGGGCTTGAGGCCGAGCTCCTTGAGCTTACGCTCGGAGACCAGAACGACAGCGGCAGCACCGTCGTTCAAGGGAGCGGCGTTGGGGGCAGTGACGGTACCGGTGCCGTCAGTCTTGAAAGCCGGGCGTATAGCCTTGAGCTTGGCCTCGTTGAGGTTCTTGACCTCGTCGTCTCGGTCAATGGTGACATTAGGCTTGCCACGGCCGCCAGGAACCTCGACAGGAACAATCTCCTTGAAGAGGCCGGCCTCGGTGGCAGCCTGAGCCTTCTTGTAGGTGTTGATGGCATATTCGTCCTGGGCCTCGCGGCTGAGCTTGTGCTCATCAGCGCAGAGCTCGGCCTGAAGACCCATGTGCTCCTTCTTGAAGGAATCGATGAGACCGTCCTTCAGGACACCCTCGACGAGAGTCTGGTCACCGTACTTGGCGCCGGTGCGCATGTTGGGCAGGTAGTGGGGAGTGTTGGACATGGACTCAGAGCCGGCAGCAACCACAATGTCGTTGATGCCAAGCATGATGTTTTGGGCACCGATAATGACCGCCTTTAGGGATGAAGCGCAGACTTTGTTGACAGTGGTGGTAATGACGTTCTTGGAGAGGCCAGCGCCGAGGGCGGCCTGACGAGCAGGAGCCTGACCCAAGCTAGAAGAAGAATATGTATGAGCATCCATGTTTGATCGAGTCGTGGTTCGAAGGACCTGAAATTCGGCTTACTTGGCAGAGAGGACATTGCCAAAGAAGACCTCTTCGACATCTTCGGGCTTGATGCCAGAGCGCTCAACGGCTCCTAAGCGGCTGTTAGATTCGGATACAAGCAGCAGGCATCAAGGAGGGAATAGACAAACCCTTGATAGCGGCAGAACCGAGCTGGGTGGCAGTCAGGCCGGACAGAGAGCTGCAACGGGTTCTTAGCACCAAGATCGTACGAGTCAGAGAGTAGCAGCAGTTTCTTACCCCAAGAAAGAACCAACGGGGGTTCTGGCGGCAGAGACGATGTAAACGGGAGGAAGGCCAGACATCTTGACGGTGTTGTTTGGAAGACTGAGAGGATGGAAAGAAGAGGAATGAAGAAAAGGGGTGGATTAGGTATGGAGAGGTAAGAGAGTAAGAAAGATGGAGAGGTCCAAGGGGTATATATATGTACCACTAGTGGTGCTGCCCAACAGATTAGATTAGCAGCAGCAAGGTGGCGTAATTGGGGATTTGGACGCGATGGTGGTGCAATTGGTTGATCCTGATGCGGAAATGGGTGTGGACGAGGGTCTGAAAATGTCGCAGGGTTGAGGCTGGAACACTTGATTGCGAATGCGACCTGGAGTGGTTGGATCTTGCAAAAACGCGAGCCGTGAGCTAGGTACCAATGGAAGCATTCAGGGCCCTGATTCTGGGTTCCTGATGCCGAGTGACGGCGGAGAGGGGCACATTTTTTTGGCCTACGGTCGGCTCTTGGGACCCCGCCAAGGTACTAGGTACATGCAAAAGAGTTGAACGCGCCACATGTGCTAACTTTTAGGCAGACTGCAGCTGTATTCACGTAGCTTCACCGCTCCACACTGCAATTGCCATGTTGGGCAGTAAGTCAGTTCATGCCATATTAGATTTACAGCAGCTTCTATCAGTAGACTTGAAGCATGGATTTTAGAACATGCAAGTATAGACTACGTAGCTCAGCTCAGCTGCCTGCTGGATAATGAGAGCTGCTGATAAATCTCACCTCCTATGCCCAATTCATGTAAATTCGGTATCACAATGGAAATATACTAGGTAGGTGCTTGTCGCATTCATCTCATCGCAATACACATGGATGCGATTGCGCTAGCCTCCCGTATCCGTATCCGTAAACTTCAGATCCTTCCGATAGCACAACGTCGCTCGTCACAGGGATAATTTTGATTATTGTAATCACCAAATACTATTAGTACATGCACATGTGTAAGATTAATCTTACTGATTGACTCAGCCAAGCCAACCTGAGGCACATCAAGTAGTAGGTAGTATTATAATCAGAGCAATGCGAGGCTGCTGGTCCTGGTACCCAGTACATGTTGCCTCTAAAAGCAAGACCCACAGCGATTAACCTTGGTGCCTTTCAGGAACCAGATGCTCACGATATCGGACAGAGGTCTTGATGGGTCCGGAAGTGGGATTATTTTAATCCGAAAACGACCCAAGTGGCTCCACCCGCGATCGCGATAAGATAAGATTCGCTCAGCCTTGCAATCGTCACGTGATAAGCTCTTCAAGCTTTTGCAGCAAAAAAGTTGCTGGGGACCCGTTTTAGTGCGAGGCAGGCGGTCGGTATCGCAAGTACACGCGACTTGCGACGATACCCGTGTCTTGAGCATTCAAGTTTGTCGCCCGCCATTGACCTTGTAATTTGGATAATCTTGGCGGCATAATGGATGACCTCTATGATGAGTGAGCTTCTACCCCCATCGCACATGCAGCTCAACATGAATTCGCTCCTAACAAGCTCATCCTAGGTTCGGAAACTTCGTCGGCGAAGAGGTCGAGTCCGAAGAAGCGTCCGAGGCTGGAGATGAGGCGGCTGACTATGCATACGATGACGAGCAAGAGGAGGCACCCAGTGTGACTGGGCAAGAGCTCATGGAGCTTGATGGTAAGCTTGGTTTGGTTTACAGAGAGAGCGGTAGAAGAGACCAAAAAGCTGACTGAACCTTGGGCAGATGGACCTTCGAATGCCGTCATCCTTCACGAAGACAAACAATACTACCCCACCGCTGAGCAGGTGTACGGTGCCGAAGTCGAGACGCGCGTGGAAGAGGTGGATGCACAGCCTTTAACACAGCCCATCATTGCGCCGATCGAGCAGAAGAAGTTCAACATCGAAGAGGTTGACTTGCCGCCCGTGTTTTTCGACCGCGAGTTCATGGCCGATCTAATGAACTTTCCCGAACAAACAAGGAACATTGCGCTGGCCGGCCACTTACATCACGGAAAAACTGCCTTCATGGACATGCTTGTCTTGGAGACTCATGACATCACTGACAGGCTTGATCGAAGAGTCGGCAAGAAGCGTGACGAGGCGCTGCGATACACCGACGTACACGTGTTGGAGAGAGAGCGAGGAATCTCCATCAAGGCTGCGCCGATGAGCCTCGTCCTGCAGAGCACAAAGGGAAAATCGCACCTGCTTCACATCGTTGATACCCCTGGCCATGTCAACTTTGTAGATGAAGTGGCAGCAGCATTTAGGCTAGTGGATGGTGTATGTCTGGTTGTCGACGTGGTTGAGGGCGTCCAGATAAATACAGAGCAAATCATCAAGCATGCCGTGCTGGAAGATATTCCCTTGACACTCATCATCAACAAGATGGATCGCCTGATTCTGGAGTTGAAGCTCCCACCAAAGGATGCTTACTTCAAGCTCAAGCACGTTGTAGAGGAAGTCAACACCGTCATTGCCAACACCGTCCCGACCAAGGCGGCTTCAAAGCGACTGAGCCCTGAGAAAGGCAATGTTCTGTTCGCCTGCACAGATATGGGATGGTGCTTCACACTGCCCTCTTTTGCCAAGATGTACACGGACACCTTTGGCGATATCAACGCAGAAGAGTTTGCTAGGCGATTGTGGGGAGACGTTTATTACAACCCAAAGAAGCGAAACTTCACTCGCAAACCGGCAGAAGACAGATCAGCAAGGTCATTTGTTCACTTCGTTCTCGAACCCATCTACAAAATCTTTACACATGCCATTAGCGACAGCCCGGAACAGCTGAGACTAGTCCTGTCTTCGCTTGGCATCGAACTGAAGCCCTCACAGTACAAAGCCGATGCCAATGTCATCCTGAAGTTGGTATGCGAACAATTCTTTGGTCCTTCAACCGGTTTTGTCGACATGGTTGTCAAGCACATTCCTTCCCCAGCTGATGGAGCACAACGACTACTCGAGCGCTACTACACTGGACCTTTGGACACAAAGGTGGCAACTTCGATGCAGACATGCAACCAGGATGGGCCCCTGGTGGTTCATGTCTCAAAACTCTTCAATACCTCTGATGCGAAAAGCTTCTACTCTTTCGGTCGTGTTCTGAGCGGCACTGCTCGACCGGGCGCAACTGTGAGAGTCCTTGGCGAAGGATATTCTCTTGATGACGAAGAAGACATGACGACAGCCTCCATCGGCGAAGTATTCATCGCAGAGACAAGGTACAACATCCCTACGGACGGTGTCCCAGCGGGTAACTTGGTATTATTGGGAGGCATTGACAACTCCATCGTTAAGACCGCGACAGTCGTACCATCCAAGCTGGAAGATGACGAGGATGCCTTCATCTTCAGACCCATTACTCATTTTACCGAATCTGTCCTGAAAGTGGCTGTCGAGCCCATTAATCCTTCCGAACTTCCAAAAATGCTTGACGGCCTCCGCAAAATCCAAAAGTCATACCCCCTTATCAACACAAAAGTGGAAGAATCTGGTGAACACGTCGTCTTGGGAACCGGAGAGCTTTACATGGACTGCGTTCTGCACGATTTACGGAAGCTGTATGCCGATATGGATATCAAAATATCAGATCCAGTAACAAGATTCTGCGAAACGGTAGTAGAAACTTCAGCAACAAAGTGTTACGCCATCACGCCAAACAAGAAGAACAAAATTACCATGGTAGCAGAGCAGCTGGAGAAGGGTATTTCTAACGACATCGAGACCGGTGCCGTGAGAATACGTGATCCGATACGGAAGACGGCCAAGTTTTTCGAAGACAACCATGGCTGGGATAAGTTGGCGGCAAGAAGTATTTGGGCTTTTGGTCCTGATGAGATGGGGCCAAACATTCTTCAGGACGATACTTTACCTACCGAAGTAAGTAGATGTGGAATCTCCACCGCAGAGAGCCACCATTTTTTTTTTTTTTTTTTTTTTTTTTTGGTTCTCAAACGTTTTGCTAATGATTGCTTTCCTCGTACCAGGTCGACAAGAAACTTTTGACTACAGTCAAAGAATCTATAAGGCAAGGCTTCAGTTGGGCTACTCGTGAAGGCCCCCTCTGTGAAGAACGTATGTGTTTAACACTCCCTTTCAGCATCAGTCCCAAGTTGTATCAATCGATCAATATTTGCTGATAATCTTTCTATAGCCATCCGCAATACCAAATTCAAAGTTACGGATGTGGTATTAGCCAACGAGGCCATCTTCCGCGGTGGTGGCCAAATCATTCCCACTTCCCGAAGAGCATGCTATTCGTCCTTCCTGATGGCCTCTCCGCGTCTCATGGAGCCTGTTTACAGCGTCTCTGTCACTGGCCCAGAGGACTCTTACATGGAGGTTTACAATGTGCTTGCACGGCGCCGAGGCCACGTCCTATCCGATGGCCCTGTTGCTGGCACACCTCTCTATCGTGTCAATGGCCTCATTCCTGTCATTGACAGTTTTGGTTTTGAAACAGATTTGCGAATCAAGACTCAGGGTGGTTCCATGGTCAGCTTGGTATTCGATAGCTGGAGCATCATACCCGGTGATCCGCTTGATAGAGACCAGGTTACGAGGCCGCTTCAACCTGCCGCGGCGCAGGCTACAGCCAGAGACTTTGTGCTCAAGACCAGACGGCGAAAGGGTTTAAGTGAAGACGTCAGCGTCAAGACATTCTTGGAACCGGAATTCTATCAAAGCCTGATGGAGAGTGGAATGCTCGGCGACATCTAAGCTGGCCATATCTATACTAATACTACCACATGTGTTTTTTTTGATACATGTACGCTGTTTATGCTACTATGTCGTTGTATATTTTGAGTAAGGAGATTGGGGCTGAGCTAGGAGCCAACAACAAGGCTGAGACAAAAAATACAAAGGAAGAAACAAAAAAGATACGGAATTGAGCGGCAAACGCTCCTAAAGTAGTACATACGTTGGCAAAGCGCAAAATCTAGATATCAATTTAATAAAGACATCAAAAAGGCACCATTGGAGACAAATGTCTCCCGTCTGTAGTGAGGCTGTGAATCTAACCCGCTCATGATTGGTGGAAGAATGGCCCATGCTGCAGTACTATCGCAAGTCTGTCTTTGCCTGTCTATACACCCCCCCTTAAGGAACTAACAAGACTCCCCATGTTCAATTCGGTTTAAAAAGAGTTTGGAAAGAAGAAGAGAAAAAGACTACGGAGCATATAGGACAAGTGCCGACGATCAGCTCTCGATAGACTGAGAAAAAAAAAAGAGGAACCATCTGCCACGAAAAGAAAAGCTTGTATGCAACCCTCGTAAGAAGTAGGTGCTTCGTATATGTACGCAACTTTGTTTTCTCTCTTAGCCTTGATCCATTTCTTTTTCCCCCACATTCCTTTGACGGGAAAACGGATACTGATATGCATCTACTATTCCTACTGTAACATCACCTCCTCGATACTGTACCTAGACAATGAAGAGAAGAAGAAGAAAAAAAAAGATGGGCTGATTAATTTGCGAGTCAGCAGCCCACGACGTAATAAACTCGCATAACCTTGACGCAAAAGAAAAAAAAAGCTACTATAAAACGCAGCTACACCAAAGAAGGAACAGGCAGCGCAAGAATAGGGAACAAATTGCAGCAGCGCTAAAATCCTTTCGAAGAAGGGGGGGGTGGTACCTAGTTCCAGTAATGGTATTTGCACAAAGGTGGGAGGGAAGCACATCCCGGAAGGACGAATTTAGAAGAGCAAACGTTGGACCAAGAATAGGAATGCATGGCAGGGTCAATAGGCTGAGGACAAGAGCCAACAACAGCTCCTTTTTACATTTCCAGCATTGCCTGCAGTACGTTGGACCCCCTTTTGTAGGATTTTCACGAGGCCAAAAGTGGCTCGTATGCTGACGCCAATAAATGGAACGCTTGTTTCTCTTCTTTTTCCTGTCTGGCTGCTGGAAAGACATGGCATGACTTGACTTGAAATGACGAGTCAACTTGAACTTCCCGTCGGGTTTTAAAGTCAGAGCCCTGGGTCTGCTTAGTGGCTTGACTGGTTTAGTTTACGATCAACACTGACAAGATTGCGTCTCACTGTTGCTTAGATAGTATAGGAGAGGACAACTTTGATGAGGCAATACTAGTCCATAACATTCAAGTAATCATAAGTACGCGCGTTGTCGGCCTGATTGCATATTCAATCGGCGATTTGCGGCAAATATCCCACGATCCTGGTTTCCAGCAAGGAAGCGCTCGTTTACGCAGGCCCAGCAGCAGCAATCCTCCGGAAGCACAGTCATAAGCCGCAGTAAGCCAATGGCAGCCCTGGCTTCTAGATTACCAGGCTGATCCGATGCTTTCGGCGTCGTCCTCAGATCTTAGCCAGATCCTTGCGCGCCTTCGTTATCGCTCACTTTTAGTCCCAAGGTTACAATGGGTTACCATCTGGGCTGATTGAACTGCCGTCCGCGGTATATACAAAACTTGCTCGTCTTTGCCGGCGGCGGAGAATTCTTCGGATCCGAATTCGTGCGGTACATGTCCAAGCCCTATTCCATAGACAGAAGCAAGGTGAAAAACCCACATTTACTGAAAGAGGCTCAGTTGCGCCAGGCCCCCCATATTACTATCCCTGGTACTCATAGTACCGTCCTGTAAGAGAAGAGAGGTGACGTTCTGGGTATTCTATCATAGCAGCTGATGTAGTGTGTACTTGTACCTGTAGAAGTACAGTTACTATACTGCCTGATGAGTCAACAGCAAAGAGGCGTAATTTGTGCACCATGACCACGCAAGGTAGCTTCAAAAAGTTTGGCCAAGCTCTATCAACTCTCGCTAATAACAAGAAAAAGCCGACATGATTCATTGTATGGAATCATTGAGAATCGCATTTCCAAGTAGGAGCGCCTTTGGGGTGGGGGTGCGCATTTCCGCTCTCTCCAGGTTTACTCGCATGCAGTTTATTCGTTAAACTCCCGTTTTGGCGACGGCTAATGTTGGCGAGCGTGATGTCTTACTCCATCGGGCGCCGTAGAGTAGCAGTAGCCGTAACGATATCGAGTTGCTACTTCTAGGCAGCGATTTTCAACCACACTCTGCACCCGCGCTGCATGGAGGGTCTCTCAACGTGGTCAAAGCTTTCCGGTTGCCCTCTTGGATGATGCTGACGTTTTGGCTCCGTGAAGATTTAGCTTATAGACCCTGGTAATATCAACTAAAAGCCATGTGTTGGCTGTTGACGTAGTGTCACGAGCCAAGAGCGCAGGGGATAAGCTGAGGTACAAGTACAGACGAGCACGAGCATCCACGTTTTTAGCCAATGCGTGGCGTAGAGAAATCTTGGCTGGTGGGCTTTCCGAAATTGGGCGACTTAATTATCTATGCAAGACTCTAGCATCTTGTCCAAGACGCTCTTTAGCGAGTCATTCTCCAGAGCCGCCGCAACACGCTCCTTGTCGCTAAGCTGCTTGTTCACCTGATCATCCTGGCTATGGCTGTTTTCCTTGCAGATAACTTCAACGCGGTAATTCGGGGGCAGGACCTGCTCCAGCCGGACTCTAACACCAAGTCCAAGCACGGTAGCGAGGGAGCAGTGGGTGACGGTAGGGGTTAGTTCAACAGTGACCTGCACGATGGTGTTTGGGCTTGGCACGCCGAGAGCCGGAGAGGGAGTAATGTGAATATCGGGAAGATTGATGACAGATAGCTGGCCCAAGGAAACAGGGTGTTCAGGGTCCGTGATGTTGGAAATAAGATCTGTAAGTGAAGGTTAGTATTGATGTCAAACGTTACCAGGGTGATATGGTGCCGAATGAATTCGATATGGAACGGTTTAGGTATACAAAGACGCAACAATCGAAAAACAACCGCCGATTTTGTCTCTGTGAATTCCTCTTGCTCGTGACCGTCTCTTTTCGACGAAATAAGCAACTGCAGTAGTGCAAATCCCCCAGACATTGAGAGTGGCATGACATGTACAAAACGGGTCTGGCATGCCAGGGGGAGGCCACACCGGGGCTCACTTTGAAACGCCGAACAGCCACTGTTGGGCGCATGGATGAAGAGAAAGTAGCTAGGAAGGAGAAGAGGAAGGACGAAGGAAGGATATGGCGGAGAGCCAAGCTTGAAAAGGGTGTAATGTGTTTGGAGGTCGCAATCATACCGTAGATCTCCTGCTCGTCGATAGCCTCGGCCGAGAGATTGTCATCTGCACCTCCTGCGCCGGAACCGAAGCGGGACCACGCCACAGCCGCCGCTGTATCATGCTGATACTGGGCATCGTCGTCTTGCAAAAAGGGCCGAGACATGTACGACGGCTTGGAGAGGATCAGGTCCGAGTATCTGCAGTCGGGGCCCTTGCGCGGAGCGGACCGCCTGTGCCGGGTTGGGAGCTGCGAGGCGCTCAGAATGATGGGGTTGGCATTGTCCAGAGCCGCAGCAGCCATCTTGTCTGGAGCCTGATGGATGAAGCTTGATAGCACCTGGGTATTTGCGAGGGCTAGAGGGCAGGCGTGTAGAAGCGTTGCGTTTATAGTTTATAGCGGCGTTTGTCACTATCAAACAAGAAGAAACGTGCTGAAGGAAAAATCTCGGGGTCTGACGCGGGGGCGATCGACCGACTGTTTAGTTTAGAGAGACGATGACTGACAGGGCCTTTTGGCGAGAGTGAGGGGGGTGTTTGTGGAGGCAAGGTTGGAGATTGTCGAGAGGCGTCTAAACTCGTCGGAGGTTCTGGGCATTAGTAATAGGATTTACGATTTTGCGGGCTGGCAGGCGGTCAGAAGCTGCACCAAAAAGTCGGAGCTAGCGGGTACGTAGCGTGGAAGGAGAACTGCTGCTGTAGGAACCTTGAACTTGTACCGCCTGATGCTTCCAGTTAGTACTACTACTAGTATCAATGCACTGATATCTTGAGTAATGGCATTTACTTGTGATTGATTATGGATAAGATGGCAAAAGCTGATGCTACTGTACCCAGGTGGAGCACGTCGAAAGAAAGAGTGTAACATTGTTCAAGATAAATGGAGTGATGTATATAAGAGAAAAATTCATGTGCACAGCCTACACTTGTACCTGTTCACGGCAACGCAAACGACTCCATCGAAAAGCCACCTGCAAGGAGGTGCAATATCTGGGGCTGCAACTCTGGGCGCAGAACCAGTTTGATGTTTAGTTTTAGTCAAGTGAGATGCGACTTGGAGAGTCAGTTGGCAGGGATTGCGGTGGCACCTTGTCGCGGGCTGAACTCGCCGTGGCCTTTTGCTCATTGTCCAGAACGCGGCACTGACGAAGGGATCCCTGCAAGTCGGTGCCGTCACCAGCTAAGCGATCAACGAGCTGGCTCTCTCTGGACCTGCGAGAGCCGCTGGACTGCATGGGAGGCATTGTCTGCTGCTTTGTATCCGTACTTGTACGACGTGATCCTTCTCAGCCAGCAAGGGGGAAACGCTCCATCGCGCTCCTCCTCGACGCTAAAGCTCGCAGAGTGCAAGTGCATGCTGCATGCTGCAGGCTGCATTGCATGTTGGCTGGAGGTTGTCTCGCGCGTTGCAGTGCACTAAGAGGCTGCCTTAGTGCCATGTACCGATACAGAACACCACATCACGCATGCTTGGATACAAAGCACGCACAAGCGCGCTTGACGCTGGATCTGGGTGGTACTACTGCAGGGGATCTTTGTATCTCTGTCGCGAAGTAGAAAAGGCCGGGCTCCTCTTCTGTATATGCCCATGGAGGCGAGAACGACAAAAAGCGAGAGCAAGAGGAGCAACGGTAGCATCGACGTCGTATTCCGCAATCGTAAAAGCGGCTCTGGTGCTGGAGCGGCATGGCACGGAACGCTCAGGCGATAAAACGATCCGGGTTTGAGCCACGCACTACCCTCGCCTGCGACTGTGATAACCACAAACGTCGCATTTTCGGTGCTATTCGCCTCTGCTTTGGTCACCGAGCCTTGCATCTCTGGCCTTGTTTTCTCTGCCTCTGCCTTGTCTGGTGCCTACAGCACACCGTGCAAGCCATGCAAAATTGCTGCACACCCTTGAACTCCCACACCCCCCCTTTTTTCGCCCCCCTCTCTATCAGTAGGGCTGGGAGGTTTGGAATGCTCCTAAATACGACGATACTTGGACAATGCTGAACCCCCCCCAGTCCCTAGCCGCCACGCGCAAGTCTGGGTGTACACTACGATGTATTTAACACCATATTACCATGTCCATACGTAGATTAGGTACTTTCAGCAACAATAAAAAGCGAGATGAACCCTTTTAATGCTGTGGCGGCTTAGTGCTGCGCATGGCATTTGGTATGTCTTAGTCGTGGCGGTGCGACAAGACTTTGATGGGCAAGCAGAACTTTGTGCCCGCGATGACGCGATCGGCTGGCAGCTAAGGTTGATGCTAAAAAGTACGGCCGAAAAGGCGGACTTTGCATGGACTGATAATCTAATCCAGCATGATTGGCCATCCAAAGCTTGAAAAAAAAAAAGACAGGAAAAGGAGGAGAATATCTTTGTAAACCAGAGTTGCATTCGCCGAATCATTTAGGCGAGTCGGAGAACAACGAGGCCTTACAGCATATATGTGTGTTGTAGGTACATGCTATACAGCACAGAGGTTGCGACTGGGTGCTGACGTTCCATTGAATCAATTGCGAGCTTGAGGGGTCTTGGTTCTTGACTCGTCCGTTGCAGACATGTAACCCTGTCCGTCATTGCGAGCCTCGGCACGTCCCCAGCAAAATCATTCTAGAAGCTCTGTGCACGCTAGAAGGGTGGCCTTGGATCCCCAGAATAAATTGCAGTAAATTGCAGTGCCTGGGCATGCTAATTTAGTACCGTGAGACGGAAGAATTATTTGCTTGCAAACGTGTAGAGCGCCATCGCTATCAGTAATATCTAAATGCAGCGGGCACGGCAGTTCGATGTGCCATCTACCAACAGTGGGACGCAGAGTGTGATATGCGAATGATTGGCTCTTGAGCAATATTCAAGGGCGCACCAACTGTAGCACGACTCAAGCAGTGACATGGAAGGATGTAAGAGGATAGGCACCTCCTTACTGCTTTGGCAATATGTATTAGTATTGGTAACAGTACAGCACCTATTTGATGGGATTGCATCGAAAAGGATGCCGTAGGCAGCTAGATATTCAAGTACTGTAAGTGTAGGATCGCGGAGTACGGGATATAAGCCGTTGCATTGCATTTCGTAGGTAGGCATGTACAAGACGATGCCGTGCAGCAGCGACTCGCTAGCAACCGCCACCCTCCTCCCTCCTCCCACCACCCGCTGCGCAAGTGCCGAAGCCCTCTTTGCAATGGCCGGAATTGGTCAATGGTCTTCATTCGTTGCTGCGGGATGGGGGATGGCAGTCGAAAGGCTGATCTGCAGCTCTGCAAAAAGGCGCTGCGCTAGTCGTTGTCGCAGGATCGCCAACTCCAGTCGACGAGCAAGCCGGCCTGCAAGGGATGTTGGAAGGAAGGATAGGTGGGGCTCGTACTCCGTAATTCATCTCAGATATCCCCCAGTGTGCCTCAGGAATTTGTCTTTATCCGTCCATTCACTCTATTTATACATTTGATCATGTTTATTTAGTTCCATGGTGCTTCTAGGCCGGATGGTCCTCTAGTGAGCTGGAATAGCTACCTACCTAGTTTTGCTTCTCTTCACTTTCATCTTGGCTCAGCATAATAAAAATACGTATATCATTGCACAAGATGCTCCTCAGCGGCATGTATCCCTGGCAATAAATGAGCACGTTGGTGATTTACAACTAAAGCCTCTTGTCTCATTATATACGGGATCAAAGGACCGAATATCGTACGCACGAATCTTGCAGTACCCATATTAATGGGGACCCAAGTCCCGCAACTCGCTGCCTGCCAAGTTCTTAATTGGGTGCCAAATGCAGACAATGATTGCTTGAATCTCTTCTCTATTGGCAGCGTCCCTTGATTGGAGGAGGATCCCATGAAATCATCATTCACTTCCAACAAGCCAATTGGAACTGCTTCCCTGCGCTGTTGGTCAATGCTGCGTCTCAAAGTAGCACCTGGAGCTGTTGATAGCAGATCCATGCATACTGATCGGTGCCATTTTGAGCATTGACTTGCACTTTTCTGGCATTGTTACAGTCGCTTTTGCTTGCTGCCCTTTACTGTCTCTCTTTGCTCGCTATTTCGCTATTGCTCCCTGACGTAGATGCGGAGTTAAGGGATTGCAGGAAGAAGCGAATGCCTAGAAATATCCGCGGAGATAATTCAACCTATGGGGGAAGTGTTACAGGTCTGGTATGATTACTTTTGAGAAATGATACCGTTTATCCGCCACAAATCGTCAGATCTAAACTCCGCCTAATCACAAGTCAGCGAGGGAGACTCCGGAGTGTGGCGTAGGTTGAAAGTATGAACCAACAGGTAACCAACCAACAGACGAGGCTGTCGATATAGAGGCAACAATTTGCAAATGCTCGTCGTACAAGTAGTAAGAATTAGATATTTGCCACTAGATGGCTTGGCCTTGGAGGCCTAGAAGCAAAATGAAAGCCAGCTAATAGGCTTTTGTCCGTTTGTTTGTCCGTCGCTTGTTCAGCTCCCAGAGCCTGTTGCATCCTGCGTATCAGTCGGTGTCACGTACCATCAGCGAGTGCTGGCGGCGGTTTCGCTGTGCGCAGGTGGTCAAAGCTGAGAGACGGAACTTTCCGTCTCTCGCTCTTGGCACCCCCGTCATCTAGACCGAGCCGGCCGCTGCCGAAGATCACGGAGGGTTACGGACCAGGTACATGCGGTGAGCACTGCTGAGCGGTAGCATCGCTAGGTACTCAGCAGGTAGCCTATTTTATCCCAGTTTAAGTGCTCGCATTCCTCGCATCTCTGTCAATGCCATCTTTGGACGGCGTCCAACTGGCTTTGTAACTATTCAACAATATCGACACACAAACGTCTTGACTGCAACTGCAGATGACTCGACTTGTACGCCTACGACCACGCAACAGGTTCCTTTGCTCGTTGTCGATGGCGCGCGCGGTTAAGGGCAGGGCTAGCCCTGTGCGTCAAGACAGCGTTTCCAAGAGTCGAGCTCCAGTGGCATGCAACCCAGACGCGGCTAGTCCAGATGCGCCCTAGAGCGCTGATTGCTCGTGCTAGCGGCATCAGACTGGCACTCTCGTGTGCGGGGGGACAGTTTTGGGGGCCCCTCTCGGTTAGGGGGGAGTGACAGCTCTCTCGTTGACACGGCTGCTGGTGCGCGCGCAGCATGGCAGCACAGCGTGGTACTTGCACGAGCACTACTGCACGCACCAGACACCAAGTACCAAAGCAGCGTTCGGCAGATGCAATAGGAGCACATGCTGCAGCAGCCACTCTTCCCTCTTGCGGCGGTGCTAGGACGCATCAGACACGCTGCTGGGCAGTAGAAGCTTCTACAGATCCAAGCGCGGCGGGGAAATCCAGTTGGGCTGGGCTGGCTAGTGCACTTAGCGGTTCGTCGCACTCCGTCCAATACGCTACTTGAGCCCAAAGTGCGGTTAGAGCAGACCTGCCACGAGGAGTTGAGGGGCTGAAGGAATGGAAGTCAATGTCTGTCTGGTGTAGAGTGCGAGTGCGAAGAAGCTGGCTTAGTCAGGCGGTACGTACCTGCCAGATGCTTGCCCACGAGCATGTGCTGAAGCAGGGAACCTTGGGCATTCCCTGTGGTTCAACATGCCCAGCCAATCGCTTCACCTTGTCATGCTGCAGACAGGCACCTCGTGCATAAACCTGATAGAGACGCACAGGGCCTGGAAAGGAAGCTGATGCCCGCAAAAGCTACTGCCAACGTCCATTGGGTTGTTGTATGTTTCCCTGTCTGTACTAGGGCGCCTTCTGTAATGCCATTTCAAGATGGCATCTCGTTTTGCACGTGCATCTCTACAATACTGGCAGCTGTTTGCAGCAAGAATGCCCTTGTAACAGTGCCGTTTAAACTAACAACGTTTAGGCTTTTTCGAGATCTATATGTTGAAACGGGGCATGATATGCATTTCAGGAACATGGGTGAGAAGCTCTCGAGGCATGTGGTCGAGCATCTTCAGCATTCTCGAGGCCTAGGGGTTTGTTGTTCCTACTAGGCACTTCTCCTACATACTGCCTGTAGAATAAAGCAGCAATACGCAGCTCGGCTATTGCAGCAGGGCTCCTTGCCCGTCCTTGGTTCCTCTCTCCTTTTCTTTAGACCCCTACTTGCGAGAGGCATGCTTTGGAGACCGTTGGGTTGATTGGCAGTTCACATGCCAATAACTTCTGCGGTATACCAAGACGAATATTCACTCCAAGGATTGCATGGCTTCACACATGCACTAGAGGCGCAGCAGCAGACTCGTATTCGATGGCTGAGATAGGGCATACATGAACGTACAAGTAGATAGAGCTCCACGTGCATGACGCTTGACATCGATACCTACATAGCCACGAGCTGCCGCCTGCCCCAAGCGTTCGGACGCGCGCTACGGACATGTACCTACTTGTTTGAATCTTGGGGGCTGCCACCAGGAACCACGAGCTGTTCAACGGCCGATTGCCATGCAAGTCCCAGACACTTTATGCGCCTTTGACGGGTGCCCCTAGCACCAGCCTTACGCAGCTGTGGAGAATCAGAACATTGCGACATGCGTTCCATCCGGAGCATGCGGAGGACGTTGAAAGCCAGCAAGCAAGCAAGCTACTCCTGAGGAACTCAGCTTGGAAAATAAGTGCTCACCTTATAATGGCCATCGATCCACTCTACGAGCGATCGTCCTTGGCATCCAAAGTGCGTTGCAATGCGAAAACACGAGCATACATACATAGTCGGGCCTAGATAGCTGGACTCTGATGCGAATGCTACCGTTTGGCGAGGGACCTGCTACTAGGAGCAGGTAGAATTCAATGTATGAGATACTTAGTGGTAATCATTTCGCCGATGTTGCTTACTAGCGGTGGACATATGCTTTTTGTCTTTGGCATGGCAGTCAGCCTCTGTTCCTGTTAGTTGTGCGTCATGCTCGACGGTTCCAGAAAAGTGACACGGCTGATCGGCTCACTGGTGGCGAACAGAGGGGAGAACACGCGAACCGTGAGATCGAGCTGCGGCGAGCCATTGAACGTTTGCAAAGCGCCAAGATGCGTATAAAGCTTCATCATGTCATGGTCGCGGGTCATCCAAGGGTTGTCGCCCCAAACACCTGCCTGCAATTTTGTAGCCAGTGAATTGGCTTGGCTGGCATCTGCCCCCTAGATGGCGCAACACCAGCAGCTGGGAGCACGGCCATTATCACCACCTACTGGCTGAGCAGCATTTGCCCCCCCCCTGACTCGACTGCAAGTCGTTGGTAATACGATTGTGCATACTCGTACGTCGAATAAATTTGTCAAGGAACCTGCAGGACACCAAGAAAAAAAAAAAAAAAAAAAAAAGATCCTCCCACCGGCAGTGTGCGTTGGTTGATTAACTGATCTCACAAATGATATTATTCGTCTCGAGGCGTGTGTCTAGCCACGACTTACTCGTCCGCCATTTCGGGTTTCCGTCTCGACCTTCGGATCCGTCAAATCCGCGTTTCCCCCCAGTGGCTGATGCGGGTTCAGCTGGCAGGCATGGATGAGACCAAACAGACATGGAGGCAAAAAATCCTTCCCAAGCTTAACGCAGCTCGCGCAGGTAGCGGTACAACGAGCCGGGGGGCGTCGCCAGCCCACCTGTCGCGTGCGCCCAAGGTTGCGGTACTTGTCGCTAGCAGCACACGGCCTGGTAGCGCGGCGCAGAGGCCTGTGGCACTCCAGAGCAGGTACCGCTGGGCCGGCACAGCTACACTGTACTGCAGCAGGCGCGGGCACTAAAGGCTCGCAGCTAGCCCCAAAGCCGCCCAGTGCCGCCCACCCAGTCAGCGCCAGCGCTCTCTAGCAGCAGGCCGTACCTCGCCCGCCAGAACCCAAAGTCTGGGCCCCGGTGCCTCCCTGGAAACCAGTCTCCAGTCCTCGTCCACGCAGCTTCGAGCAAACCGCCGCCAGGAGTCAAGCCCACCGCAGTCAAGCCAAACCAAACCAAACCAAACCAAAGCCCCTTGCCCCTGTCTCCTTGCTCTCTCAACTTGCACTTGCTGCACGCCCCCTCCTTTGGCGAACCCCTCCTCCCATTTAGTACCACCCACGTCGCCTGCCCTTGTCCAGCGCAGCGCAGCCAACTGGGTTTCCTGGCTCCAACCCCAAAAAGTCCGCTTCCTGCCGCTAAAACGCCCTGCCCCTCTGGCTGTACTTCTGCTGCCAGCCTGGATCCATCACAAAGTCGACTTTGCTATACACCAAAGCCTACAAAACTGCCGCCTCCAGCTGCGACCCAAGAGCTGAATTTGATCGTAATCTGGTTTGGTCTGGTCCGCCGTCTGCTCGCCGACACGACTTCGCCGTTGCTTCCGAATTCTGAGCGTCCTTGTCGGCCTTTCGACGTTGCATCTTGCGGGCGCTGTGCAGTGCACCTTGCCGCGACAACATACCGAGGCGCCGGGGGTCGCCACTTTGAGGGCCAACGTCCCATGAGGTCACGATCCCGACACTGCTAGACCTCCGTCGACTGAACATTCGACCGATTCGAACGCTCGCCTTGACATACGATTCTTTGGAGCGCACATTTCTCTGCCATGTCTTCCACCGACCCTTCTGTGCGGCGCATCTTGCCGCAGGAGTCCCAGAGCGCCCAGGCCATGGGCATGAACAGCTATACGTTTGCGCCTCAGCAATACCCCCAGAGGGAAACCCAGAAGAGTGAGATGAGCCGGCCCAGTCACAATCAACCACAAGATGGCGAATGATTTGGTCGGAAGCGCAAACTAACACGCCAATTAGACTATGTCTTTGTTGACGAGCACAATCGCCACAAGCGGCTCAAAGGTAATATTCGATCATGTCTTGCGGTATAGCATCACCGTGGTCGCATCGACTTGACTGACCGTCTCCTCGCAGTGATGAGAGCTTGCGAAGGCTGTCGACGCCGAAAGATCAAATGTGATGCGGCCACCACAAATACCTGGCCTTGTTCTGCCTGCATCCGACTTAAACTTCACTGCGTTCGCCCAAATGGCTACGATGGCGCCGCTGATTCGACGACATACGAGACTTTTGTCCCTTCCGGAAACCAATTCCAGCAGATGGCGATGCCACCGCATGCACAGGGTCAAGCTTCCCTGAAGCCAGAGTCCGACGTCTACGCGCCGCAGGCCGGCTACCCTGACGCAGCCTCGGCTTCCTTCCAAACCCTGCCTTATAACGCCTCGCAGTCTCAGCACGATATTCACTACACCTCAGTTGCCCCGCCAATGGCCCTGATGGACCAACAGGTCGCGCCTCAGGATGCATTCCCAACGCCGCCTACATTACAGCAGTCGTCGCAGCCGGGTTCTTCACCGGGGGGCATATTCTGATTCCTATCAGGGGCAAGATCTAGCAGATCTCCTAGGTGGCCTCAAGATGAGTGAGATTGGAACCGGTATGATCATGTCTCAAACCTGCAGATTGTAATTTTCAAATTGCTGACTAACACCGTGATAGCACCCTACCTGAGAAATAAGTCGTCCTTTAGACATGAGGATCCGGCCGTTGAGGAAGATGATGGCTACGGCAATCTACCTCCCATCTCAATCGGCGCCGGCCATAGGATTCGCATCCCGCCCGAACTGATGCCGGATGACGGAAATGCGATTCACTATTTCGACCTTTACTTTACCCACGTCCATCCCTATGTTCCCGTGTTGAACCGGTCAATGTTCTACCGCCAATGGGCTACTGCTAGGGATTCAATCTCCCCGCTAATCCTTGAGGCTCTGTTTGCCATTGGAGGACGACTGGCAGATGAGCCAGCGCAGGGCCAACAGTGGTTGGCGCTAGCATCAAGTACGTGCTGCATTTCTTGATCGAACTTCTACCGGTACTAACACCAGCCCAGGACATGCCGATGCTTTTATGGATGTTCCCCGACTTAGCACCCTTCAAGCGCTACTGATGATTCTCAAGGCTCGGGAGGCCGCGCCGAAGAGAGGCTACTACTACCGCTCATGGATGACCGTTGTGCAGTGCGTTCAGATGGCCAAGGATCTTGGGCTTGAGGAGCATTATGAGGAGCACAAAGCCGGCCGGCCTTGCGAATATGCAAGCAATCCCACTGAATGTCAGCTGCGAACGCGGATCTGGCAGACAGTCTTTATTTGCGAGGTCATGGTGGGAGGTCCTCAAGGTAAGCAACCCTGATACAATGTCATGAACGCGGCGCTCACCATGTCATTCCAGGTCGATATAACATGGCTGTGGACATTGAGTCTGTAGATTTCAACGTGCCGAAGCCCATTCCTGGCGGGGACGACGCCGAATATCTCATCTCGCGCAACTTCACCTACTTTGCCCGCAATGTGCGAAATATTGCAAAGATCACTAGCATCTATGTGCGCTTAAAGAACAGAAAAGACTGGGGAATCGATCCCGAATTCCAGCAAATGGACCATGCTTTTAGCCAGTTCTTAGCAGAGATTCCCGCTGATCTGAGTGTCACATTTCCACCGGACGGCTCGGCGCCCTGGCTGCCATCGCCATTCCTCGGCAACATTCACTCATATTACTATCTGACTCTGATCTTGTTCCACCGGCCCCAGTTATCGTTTTTCGATCCAACGACCCAGGAGGCGCAATGGAAACACCACATGATGATTTGCTACAATTCCGCCCGAGCTCTCTGCCGCCTGCAAGAGGCCGTCATCAACTCATTCGGAGTCATGGGGTTACAGTGCATGCAGCGCGGTTTTAGCTTGGCTGTCTATGCTGGACTTTCATGCATTGTGCTTCATCTAGTAAGCCGCGCTAGTTTTCTTGATCCCCCTTACTTTTATACTATGCGCAGGAAACAACAATTATCTTTTTTTGTTTCAGAAAGTTGACAGTTTGAAATAGGTAGCGATTGTCTCTCCAGATCCCGATCTTCACACGGACGCACGAGAATTCTTTGCCCGCCACATGCGGATTATGGAAACGGTGATGGAGGCGTGGCCCATGCCGGAATTGCGAAGACAGATCGACGCCGTCCGGGAGGCCTTTTCCGCTGACATTAGGAAGCCTTTTGTTCTCAAGCCATCTTTCCCATACGGAAGCCCCCATCCGTCTCATAGTGCCAGCCCCCCAGCGTTCCGCGGCATGGAGCGCGCCGGTTCTATGGAACAAGTTCTGGATACGAGCGGCACCCAAACAGTCAGTTATATAAGCCATCCCATATCACCTCCAATATCTACCGGCGGTCTGGACAGTAAGAGTGACTCCCCATCTGCACAGTCACTTGTTATGATGCCACAAACGGTTGGCCCCGGCATGCCACCAAACATGACCATGCCGGAGCAGCCAGCTTGGAATCCTGCAAAGATTTTTGAGTAAGTTCGCTACCCAGCGTCAATCGGAGTTCTGTTTTTTCTTGTCTCTTTTATTTGGTATATTATGCTTGGAAAACTGGATTACACTTTTCTCTCTTGCTTTTCCTTGTTTTTGGGATGAATACCTGGCTTTTTTTTTTATCTATAAATGCTCGGATCGATGGACTAACACTGCATTCAGACAATGGAACACCACATTTGGTACGCCTGCTCATACAGAGCCCAATCCTGTTTCCCCGGCCAGCTCTCTGAACATTGCTTCGTCCTCAGGTGCACCCGAGATTCCTTCACTTGATGATATTCAGGCTGTAAACTCCTCGTTGCCGCCCGGCTCACAACACAGCATCTCCCCACAACAATATGCGGCTGCGCCTGTGCCGAACTTCGTCACGCCCGCTATGTGGCAGGAATCTGTAGCCAACGTATACGAAGGCGGCCTCAAGCGCTCATGGGACTACGACGGAGTCACTCCAGCTATGAAGCGCCGCTAGCGGAAATTATTCGTCGAAAGGAGCCTGGCTGGTCTTTGGCTTCCTAACTCCCTACTCTCTTGATTCCGAAATCGACTCCAGCCACGATGACTTTGGACTCGGACGCTGCAGCCGAGGGCTCATTGGTTACTGGGTCCGTTCCTCAGCTTTCGCTTTAATCGAAATCCGGCGACACACAGTTCCATACGATACAATTACTATTAATTCCTTCTTCTCTCTTTCCTCTTACGGCCGCGTATAGTTTGTTTCCCCCATGATTTATTGGTTTTTTTTTTTCAAAGACGTTTACTCTATACCGGTGGAAAATGAGAGCTATTGGGCTAATTTTCTCACCCTTGTTACTGATTTATCTCTTCTCACTACCTTTTTCACTATTTTGCTCAGTTGAATGGTTCTTCTTTTTTTTTTATTGTTTTTTACAATTTGGATGTGATTTTCATCACGATTAGGGAGGTGCAACGAGGTGTGGACGGGTGGATATATAAAATCAGAGTGGCGGCGCTCCGGCAAAACAAAAGCGATATTTGATAACCAGCTATGCCCTGCGGGCTTGCGCTGGCGGAGGGCCTTAATGAATCTATGATGGACAGAATTGGTGGCGTTGCAGGTCGATTCGATACCTCTTCTCAAACTTTTTGCTTCCCGATGCATCGTCAAAATGTCGGAGTCCTGGCTGGTATGGGAAAGAAATGCGGGATATCACTTAGCTTTGCATGTAGTACGTATATCACTGGTGTTATGGGCGATGTTCAAGGTAGTCAAGTCTCTTTTTTCGGTTACGAGCAGATGGCAAGGCAAAAGGCAAAGCAACTGTTTGGTTACAGTATCATGTATGAGATAATGGAGGGTGCTCTTTACACAAGGAGTGGACCCTGGGACGAATGAGTTTTGAATGACTTGAATTTTTGTTTGGACTTTGGATACCTAGGTACTATGTTATGATATCAGGATGAAGGAGTTTCAGGGCCCAGTGTAGTGCGGCATGGCACATTGTGACGAGGTGAATCCATGTCAATAGACATGTAGGAGTGTTACTAGTAGAACTGCTACAGTACTGTTGCCTCTTAATACTGGGACAGTTCCCGTGCAGACGGCAAGAAATCCGCAGACCCAGATTTAGTACTACTAGCAGACTTATAACATACCTCTTGTAGGGACATGTACCGTAGGGCCAAGTTTTGTTGTGGGGATGATCCTTTTTTTCCGCTTGGGCTGAAAGAGGAATTTGCAACGAAATAATGCCGAGAAAAACTTGAGAGGGGGTTGGTTGGTTAATTAAGACGAAAAAAAGAAACGAGCGAGCGGGCGGGCAGGCGGGCGGGCGGATGTAGAACCCCCCGAAAATACAGGACCCTCGTCTGTGTTATCTACAGATGCGGATGCTGGGATTGCCACGCGATGTGCCGCTGATATAGTGGGTGATGAGAAGCTGTTTCGTAAAGATGGAGGTGTGCTTATTGCTGTTTGTTGTGGCTTTGCACTTTTGTAGATACCCCTGGTTGATGGGATGGGAGCTGAAACAGATGGGATAGTGACCTGTTACTGGTGATTGGAGCTAGGCGACGGGATGAAGTCTAGAAGGCAGATGAAGAATATCTAATAATACTAGCCTGCTTGTAATATAGCGAGATGGCCAGGGGAAGGGGTGTGTGGGCAAAGAGCTCAGCCTTGAGATCCGGTTGGTTCAGACGAAAAAAGATGTGATGAGTAGTAATATATGCAAGACGTTTTTACTCGTAAAAACCTGCAAATCAATGACTAGAAACAACGTGATTAGTGCAGGTCAATACGTATCCTCCCTGAGACGCATCTTTTCTGAGAGGGGGAACGAGACGAAAGGGACCCATCGGAGATTGATAAGTTGGGTGTACTCGTGTACATAAAGTGGGCAGCGCTAAACAACGCTTTTTTTGGAACCCGGTCTGGGGAACTTTTTCATCTTCTCCACGATGGCTGTGTTTCTGTGTTTTTTAGCTTGGACGGCATGCTGGGGAGATACGGAGCAATGTAATCTGGTATAAATGTTTTTGAGTGTGCTGAAGTTGTTTAGTTCAAGTACGAAGATAAGGGGGACTGTTGGGCTTCGTATGGAGTTTGAATGGGTAAAATACCTACTGCTATGCTACTTGGCTTTGAGTAGTGAGTTTAGCCTGAACTTGCACTATAGTAAAAGAAGTAGATACGTATCAGAGATAAATCCTATGATTGCTGCTGAAAAGCGCTGTTGAATAAGCTTGTAGAAGATGAACTGCTTATATAGGCTTGTTGTAGACTTCCCATGAGAACGCTGGAATTGGTGTTGTGCCGATTCCGTACATTCAAGCTAAATATATAGAGATGCAAAGGCTAAGAGTTCAAATACTCGTAAGTTGTACGGGATTATAATGCCGGGCTGTCCATGAGCGCCCTCCCATAACAAGTCCAGTTGAAATAGCACTGCGATTAAAAGAAATGAAGCGGCTGCTATATAATCAGGCTCAATGTCTCTTCCAGAGGCATCGAATTTATAGAATAGCCGTCTTAAACTAATAAACAGAAGCCTCGGCTTTAATCCTAAAATGAAGATGGCATCTATTCTTCCTAATAATCGCCGTTTTTATTAGCAACAAAGTCTGTATGTAATTTTCCACCACAAATATTTGTCTTTGCCAACTCATTGCCTTGTTGATAGGCTGCAAGCTCCGAACTTATGAACCCACAATCTCCGGAGCGCTGCGCTGGCGGGTTCCGAAATGGTGTGTGTTTGGTTTAGAGACAATGTTCCAATGTGATTGTACGTGCACACATGCATACATGGGGTAGTATCGAATCCTTTGAGGAGCTGTTTGTTGGGACTTGGGTTTTTTCGTTTTGTGGATATATTTGGAAACAAGGGCGGTAAGGTAAAATGCTTTCCCATATTGCTATAAGCTTACGTCCTATATTGTGTATGTGTGAACGCATGTACGTAAGAATACATGTGTTCTTGATCTCTTTTTGGGTCTCTTCTTGTTTAGATACTTGAAGAAAGACTTGTACCTCATTGGAACTGTCAACGTATTTAGCATGTACCAATACCATTCTAGTTGAACCCTCTTTGATGTAGATGAATGCTCAGGCAAGTCACTTGCACCGGATGCTTTGACGTTCGGGGCCAACTGGGCTACATTAGGCTATATGTAAACAATAACTGACTTTTTTGTCATGTCTCTACTCCTGCATGGACTTTTGATATTCGATGTGGATTCTAAACAGCAGATACCACTAGTAAAGGAGGTGTGGGCGGATCTGGCATTGGTGCCATCGTTTATAATTTATTTGTCGTAGTATTTGTGTTTTTTTTTTTTTTTTTTTTTTTTTTTTTTTTTTTTTTTTTTTTTTTTTTTTTTTTTTTTTCATCTGCGGCTTATTATAATACTAATGCAATTACTACTACCGCGTATATGAAGTATGTATGCGGTGTGATATACTGCGCCTTTCATGCCATGTACGTGTGGGAACTGAAATGTTCCCATGGATGGCGCGGTTGGTTCTGTTTTGGGCAAACAAGATGTTACTCCGTACTTGTTCCTTTCAAAACTACTGCGGCTGCTTGCATACATTTGGAGGAGCTCATGTATGTACGGTATGTGCATGCATATGCGTGATAAAACGCCAACGAAGAATTTAGGGCGGGCCAATTAATAAAGGCACGATGAGGATTGGGGGCTGCATCGCCACAGTGTGTGTGTGTGAGAGTACAAGTACAGGTAATAAAGGGCGATAATTTTGGGGGAAGCGAGAGAGGAGGGGGTGTACGCCGCGAAATGCCGAGGCTTGTTGGGTGTGTGTGGCTTGGGCTATAGGAACTAGGGACAGGAATAGAAATAGAAAAGAGAAAACAAAAAAAGATTTTTTGACATGTGAATGTGTGAGAGAGAAAAAGAAGACGTGGAGAGTGACAGGGGGGGCAAGGCAAGGGGAAAATACTTGGGCCGGGATGGTGTGATGAAGGGGTCGGGGCTGCGATGGTTTTTAATTTTCTTCGCTTTTTTATCCGTCTCGACAAAGTGTCTACGTACTGCTGGTACTACCAAGTACTGTTGGATAGCTGTCCCATCTGTTGTTGGTTTAGGGTTGCATCGGGTGACTCAGACTCAGGTGAGGCTCGGTCCTGGAAACGGGAAATGCTCCAGAATAAGGTGAAGAGGTGAGGGAGTCTTGGCGGGGCATTAGAGAAGAATAGCAACTAGCAACAAAGAGGAGAGAGACAGAGAAAACATTGAACGGAGAATTTGTCTCTGAGCAAAGTCATAGGGACTGTCCTTTTATGGTAAATCTCTCCAACTATAGATAGTTCAAGGCTATATATAGCCTCGTCTTTTCAAGCTAGAGCATTCACAACTCCATTCAAATCGTACTTGAGCGATAGGCCTCGCCCAATGCAAGATCAGTGCAGATCGAAATCGGAATTTCCCCAGGTTCTACTACGAAGACACTAAATAGCTTAGCACTGCTACTGCCAACTAAGAATAAACCCCAAAGGCATTGATCGTGCCGCGCAGTGGAATGGAGTAGACGTTTTATGCGGCTCGGGTGACATCCCGTTGATGGGGGACCACGGACATGTTACTTGTTTGTTTCTAGCGTTTGGCTTTTGATGGATTTTGGGTGGATAGCTGAGATGGCGTTGGGATATCAATCTATATGATATAGTAGGCATTTAGTGGTATCTGATAGACGACGACTGGAAACAGGAAGTCATGTAGGCTTTGAAAGACGGGATTTGAGACAAGGTATTATGAAATGGAATCTGGAATCTGTCGTTGCGTAAAGGGTACTTCATTCATGGCTTGAATCTACCCATTAATGTACAATATAGTTTCACAATGGCGCTCATATGACTCTTACGCCGCCTTGCCAGAGTCCACAACCGCCCTCTTCTCAATCTTATCCTTCAACGCATCCCAGATCCACGCCTCGGTCAAATCTTTGCTCTTCTTTCCCTTGACCTTCTTCTTCTGCGGCCTCACCTCCTGCACGCCAAACTTGCTCATGGCCCGCAAGTTGTACCATTTCCTCGTCTCATTCTCCGCCATTGCGTCCTCGGCGTCTCGCACGTAGTTTACAATGCCAAACCGCCGGTTCGATGGACGCAGGTGGCCCGCTTGCATGGTGCTGTAGCGAGGCTTTGCGATGGCGCTCATGGTCGTGAGGGTAAGCTCCGTCGAGGGGGGGCAGAGCGCTGTGGATGAAGCGCTCGAGGACGGGGCGGCTGGTGCGTGCGGCTGGAGGGAGGTGGATGTAAATGTGAGTGACAAAGGGAGATGTGGTGTATGCGACGAAGATGAGAGGGATGAGGCCGCAAAGAGCAACTAGAGCAAGGGTTAGCTGTGTTACAGATTGGCTCAGAATAGTAGCATATGGAAAGATGAATTATGAGGCGTGGAATACACAAATGAACCTCTTCCGCATAAGCAAGCAAGGTTGGTGTGTGGAATATAAAGTCTCAGCTTTTGAGACAGACCACACACGCTCAAAATCACAGCAACTCACCTCCTACAGTCTCCCACTCTGGCTTCTCGGCCTTGATATATCCTGGAACAACAACAAACGTAAAAAACGCTCCGAGAAACAACGTCGTCACCTTGACCATGGCCAGAAACGTTATCCTCCCCGTACCCGCATGATAGATGAGCAGTCTCTCAGCAATATCTACACTCGTCATCATTAGCACGCATCTCATGATACAAAACACTCGATTTGGCCGTTACCGTAGTGCTTAGACCCAACATTAGCAGCGGCGACTTTTGCCTGCTGCTTGGCCTGTTCAACTGCTGAGAGATTCGGTTTTGAGATGGGCTTTTTGGGTAGTTGGGCGTAGCATCGCCGGAAGAGACATTTGCTTTCAATGGGCTGTAGGTGGCGAGCTCGGATGAGATTTTGCCGATTGATGAGGCCAGATGGCGACGAGAGGCTGGTGAGTGAGGCGAATGGTTTTTTACTACATAATCTTAGTGAAAACATGCTGGGCTGTGAGCCTCTTGTTGGAATCAAGAGCTCGATTAAGCTGTGGCTGACATGTAGTTGAACGGCGGTTTTGTCAGGCTAGTTGGAGGACCGGATTGGTCCACCCCGCGATAACGATAAAAGAGCTGCCACTAGAGAAAGAGCTCGATCGCTACCATCTCATGTTTATAATTCATAAGTCACTTTCTTTCTGATATTTTTTTTTTATCAAATCAAAGAGCCTTTCATTTTATTTTAAATAAAACACTATCTTGATGTGAATCTCGCCTTGCTTTCCTCCATTTTTAACCAATGTTCTTGGTGAAAAACTCCTTCCACTGGTCCAGCGTCCACCCAGAGCTCGTATCCTGAACCACTCCATCAAAAACCACTGTAGGAGTAACGTGGACGCCAATCAGGCGGTTCATCTTGGTGACAACCTTCAAGTCGTTGGTCACGGCATTGCCACTGTTCAGCGATCCGTCCTCGCCGGCTTTCTCGGGAATGGCCAACAGCTTGTAGACCTCATCCTCACTGACACCAACCTTGGCGGCGACCTTGGCCAGGCGACGGTAAGTCTGGTTCCGAGTCTCGTTGACGACACTGATGTCGTAGAACTCGGTCTGCACTGCGAATAGCTCGGTACTAAACGCCCAGAACTTGTCGGGGGCCAGACGCAGCACCGCGAGGCCAGTCTCGTGCATCAGCGTCGAAGAGGGGTGCCATGGCTGCACCTGCTGGCGGAAGACGACGGCGAGGCTGTTGGCCCAGACGGAGTTGTCGCGAATGACTGGGAAAACCTGCGTGGTGAGAGTTTTGAAAATCTTTGCAGAGAAGGGACAGCAGTAGTCGAGGTAGAGCTCAAAGGTGTGATTTGCGTGCGGGACCGACGAGCTTGAAGCGGCCGGCGGGGCGAATTCGAGCTTGTGGGCTGCAAACTTGGGAGGGACAGCCATTGTGTTGCTGCGTTGATTGTGCACTCGTTGATTGATTGATGGATTGATTAGAGGTTGGGGTCATTGACGGCGTTGAGTTTATTGAACTTGCAAGCTAGAGAAAAAGATGATTTAAAATGAATCTTAAAGAGCAGGTGCAATACGTCGTTGGCAATTACCCCTCAGCCCCGTCTTACCTGCCATCCGTGCTTTACTTGTTATGTGCAAGTGATGTCAAAGAGGCTTCATTCGCCGGGCGTGCCTGCCTCTGGGATGGCGGGGCACACCGATAGGACAAGATCAGCCCGAATGGCGTGTGATTGCGTGCGATTGCATGATTTGGCCATCTGCCAAGTGTTGGCACATGTTTGGCAAGTGTTGCTCTGAAAGTGATGTGGTACATCTGTGCTATGCTCGAATAAGCATTAAACCAACTTGCAAGCGGAGAGTTGATAGCGGCCACTGTAAAGTCTCACTGCTCAGTGCTTCCAACGTAGGCTAATACTACACAAGTTCAAAACACAACAATAGTAATGACGGATTCTCAAAGGAAAAGAGTAGTAGCTTTATTTGACAAGTTCCAGCTATCAATAGTATCAATCTAAACAACGCTCGCCATATGTATCATACATCAATCCAGTGAGCTCCAGGCTCACTTATTTCCATCGCTGTGGTTGCCCAATAATCTGTCAAACTTCTATGAAATGATGCGAAAAAAAAAAAAAAAAAAGACAGAAGAAAAGAAAACATAATCATACAACATGGCTTTTTCAACTCAATATAATAAATTCCAACATTCGTCCTTGTCTTGGTGAAAACGCTCATTTCACTATGCGACTCTTCTCAGTCGAATGTTGATATCATTGGCACAGCGCTCAAAGCCAATGCCAAATCCGTCTTCAGTTCTCGGCTCGGGGTATTGTTCGCGCTCGCCACGCGGATTCTCAATGTCGAATTCCCGCAGGACACTGGCGACCACGTACATTATTGTCTCGAGCCCGACTTTTCTTCCGGGGCACAAGTTGCCCGCCACGCCAAAGACTCGCAGCTTTCGCACCATGGAGGCGGAGAGGCCGCCAGCGTTATTGAGGAGCCTTTCAGGTGAGAAAGTAGAGGCATCGGAACCCCAAGTCTCCGTGTTCCTGTTGAACGACGACATGGCAAGGTAGATGAGATCTCCCGACTTGAGGTGGATGGGCTGTGAGTTGGGCACTGCGACGTCGAAGTCTGCCTTTGCCACACGCGGAATTGCCGTCATGTGCAGTCGCAAAGTCTCATACAAGCATGCAGCCAAGAAGGGGAATGACTCTCGGATACGGACCAGATCAATGTTGCCTTGTTCATCCAGAGCATCTGGGTTTCGTGCTTCTTTGACGACTCTGTCAAGGAGATCCGGACGCAGGAGCAGGTGGCGGATCATCCAGACTGCCATGGTGCTGGGGGTTACCATCAGGCCGAGCGATGTAAGCAGCTCAACATTGAAATAGTCCTTGTTGGATTCCCACTCGGGGTCGGACATGACGACGGCATTGATTCGGTGAGCAATCTGCCTGACCCTTGATGCTCGGTTATTGGCGTGTGCGGCTTGCAGTCTGTTGATGATGAATGCTCTGGCTGTGTGGGCTGCTTTGGCAGTGTACTTGGAAAACGGTCTCAGAAGAGTCATCTGGGAGCCGCTGAGTTCCATGAACTGGTTCTGAAACTCTTCATCCACAACCCATGGGCTTTCGGGGCCCCAAAGGGCACTGGCGACAGCCGAACTGGTGAGCTTGAATAGCCAAGGACCGAGCTCAGTTTCCTGAACATCAGGCTGGCTCTGAAGTTTCTGGCCTGTGGTTTCAGCCATTGCTGCAAGAAGGGCCCTGGCATTGCTCGCAGATGAGAACTCGCCAACATGAACAGGACGAGGATCATAGCCTCCAATGGCCTGGATGGAAGAGTCGCTCAAGCCGAATACACGGCGACCAATCAAGAAAATGACGTTGGCAAGACTCGTCTCTGAAGTATGTCTGGACAGGGCACTTTCCATTGAAGGGTCTGTGACGACAATCTTTCTTGGGAAGATGTTGATGGAGAGCACCGGGCTGGCGCAGTTGAGGATGGCATTGTATACAAACGAGTAGAGCTTGTATCTCAGCCATGAGAGAATCTTTATGATTTTGGCAGAAAGAGGCTTCTCACTGTAGCCTTTGCGGCCACGATATGTGTGTACCAGAGGGGCTATCAAAACCAAAAGCAAGAGAAACTGATATGGGAATGGAGATGAGACGTGGGTGTCAGTGTAGACTGGTCCAACCGCACCGAGGTGAGATGTTGAAGATGGGATGACGTTCATTCTGTCTATCCAAGAAGAACTGATCTTCAAAAAAAAAGGTTGTGTAAGTGGAAGTGTAAGTGGAAATAGAGTGCTTATTGAAGACGTCTGATGTAGGATGGAGCAGAGTTGTCTATTCTCAAAGATCTGATGTAAGTTGATGATATATATATGTGTGTATATATGTATGTGTGTAGGTATATGTTGAGTGTTGTTGGTTTGTGCTGTTGTCCGTTTGTGATGGTGAATGATGAGATGCCAGGAAAACAGCAACGCAACGGCATATTTATCTACATCAGACGAACATACGCGAACCGGACAAACGGGTCCAGCAAAGGAGGCTGAATCCCATCCATTGCCAAACTAGCACAAACAGCCACCATGCCGGGTGAGGCTATGGAGCGCAATAAAGCTCCCCAAAAAGTAATAAACCATGAATGAGGCCACCGTCGGACTCACCCAATGGGCTCAGATCCTGCCCACTGCCGCAAAAGCTGAGCATTTTTGGGCCCCCAAAGATTCCGTTTTCCCACATTCAGCGCCCCCTCCCTCGGCCATCACTTCTCACGGACACGAACAAAAAAACGACAAGAAAGATGCCTAACACGATGACAAGTTCATCCCACCTGGGGCGTCATAGCCAGGGCAAACGGGTAGGTAGGGATGGGGTTCACTTGATCAAAGCTTCTGTGGGAGGACGGGGGGGGGGAAGGACTAGTATCGTTGGGGGTTCCCACATCGGGGAACGGTTGATCGAGGCTATGTACATGAGCAGCTGAACATTATAGGCTTTTCTACTTTTTTTTTTTTTTTTACTTGTTCAGCATCGATATGAACCTTGCTAGTTGGATTAGAATGATGATATTTACCGAGATCAGGTAGGAAGACAAGAAAACAGCCCCATGTAAGAGTCAGGGAAGAAGGCCATGTGGTTTGGCCTGCATTGGCAGGGGAAAGGATGAGAAGGTGGAGGGGCGTGTACCAAAACTCATCGACGAGCGCCATGTTTTCCTCTTTCTGGGTATCCTAAACAGACCAATCATCCAATCTAGACTGCCTATTGGTAGAATATCACTTTTTTTTTTCTTTTTCCCTCTGGTCTAATATTTCTCTCACGAGGACTTCCAGGGAGGGAGCACACACAGGGCGTGAGCGTAAACTGGGGCTGAGAACTGAGACTTGGGGCTGGGATGTAGGGGAGGGAGGGGGAACAGAACAGGGAAAAAAAAAAAAAAGTATCCGATGATCTGTGTGGCTGATTGGCCGCCTTATGCCCATTGGGGAGGGGCAGAAGGATGGATTGGACGGTGATTATGGGGAATGATGCCTGGGCTGAGCGTTTGCTGTGGTTGTAAGAGTCAGTGTTGGTGGGAAGGGATGCTACCCGATTGGGAAACCGGCCGTGGGGCCTAGCCTGGTTTTCACCGAGGGGCTGGTCGTTGGGTCTTTTGGGGTCTGTTTTGGCCCTTGCTGTTGGTACTATTTGAAATCCGATTAATGACAGTTTTGTGAATGAGGGTTTGATAAGAAGTGCAGGAAAGGGAATGTATCACGGTATGTGTTTTTCTGCTTCGAGTTGAACAAAAGTCCTGGATACGAAGAAGAAGAAAAACAGCCCTGCGCTACGTTAGTGTAAGAGTCAAAAAAAAAAAAAAAAAACAGGCCAGTGTCATCAGTGGTCATCATGGCTTGCCCATCCATCCCAGCGCTCAAAGGGGAAATTCTAGAATGTCTCATATTTTTATTTATATCATGTGTGCGACCCTCACTCATGTATTCCCCCTCTTCCTTTGGACTAAATTATGAAACTTTTTTTATGCCTCGCCCTTTTTGGCTCAGGCACAAACGAGCATTTGTAAGATGCCCGCCCTACCACAATATCTGCCATGCAATGGCGTGTGCTACCTACTACATGCAATGTGACGGATGTCAAAGATGCATTGTGCATAGAGGCTGCCTTAGCTGGAGTGCTAGCATAGGGCTGGGTGCAATATATTTAGATTGTATCTGCTGCTAGTCTGGTCGATATCGATGAAGTGGACGTGGACAGGCAGACAACATGAGACAAACAGAAACGAAGGTTCGAGTCCAGTCATCCTGCGTCTGCACGCCCCCTCCATGTTTGCGTCTCCCTCGCTTGTGTCTATCTTGACAAGATAGAAATGATGAAAATTAAAAATAAATAGATAAAAAAAAACGATAGCGATAGCTCAGTACTAACACCGAAACTACCACTAGTCCAATTCATAGCCCATCTGACCACGATCCAATCCCAGCCGCCCATTGACAAGATTCTTTTTCACCTTGACTCTTCGGTCAACCGCAGCTGCGCGCGTCTCGTCGTTCCCACTCCCCCACCATCAGCGTCACTTGCATCACCGTCATCAGATCAGCCGCTCCCAGATGCAGGGTTCAGGTCCCTCTGGCCCCTTTGCCTTGCCTCTCAGCCCCAGCCGCCGAGGGTGTAACCAAGGCAGTTCGCATCGTATTGCTCGTAAATTCTGTTTCCATCTGCTCGGTCGCCGTTTGCTCATTGGGTATCACAAAAAGGTACTAGAAAAGACCAAAGAAGAGTTGAAGAGCCAATGGGGCAACACAGATGACTATTGATAGAAAGCTACAGTGACACATTCAAGTACACGCACTGGACTAGATTTCTCTTTTACGCCAAGAAGGCGTTGATGCTTGACAGCCCAAGGTACACATCATATTGTATAAATATACGAGCTGCCAGGCTCGTGTTGGTTCGGTCAGACAAAGGCCATCACGGGAAGGATTGAAGCCGTAACCAACAGAGAAAAATGCCGGAGCCGAGCTCGAAATGACAGCGGGCGGCCGCATGAAGTGACGCCCCAACCGCCGCCTTGGCGCAAACTCAGTTTTCGTGATGTCGGCTTCTTGATTATTTCTTCTCGCTTGTTGCTGCGGCGCCTTGGCGCAGATGCACCATGGCCAATGTAGCCATAATCCTCATGCGTAAATAGCTGACTTTGCTAGCAGCGGCAATAGCCGGGAGCGACGATGGCTCGAGAGCGCAAAAGATTACTTGCAGCAGGGTCACTGCACTTACTTGTTAGGGCGTCGCAATCGCCTGTTGGCCGCTGTTTAGCTCCCGCGATGGGCTTGTAGTGGCTGCGGGAGAGGAGAGCGGGTAGGGCTGGAATAGCACATGTAGCAGGGACAGGCTTGGAATCCCCCAATCGGGCCATGCATAGTGAGGAGGCATGCATGCACTGCATTATGCATGTGTTTCCCTTCCCTTCAGCTCGTCTACATCGTCTTTTTTACTCTTCTAGTTGCCCTGCGTTTTGTCTCGTCTTTTTTTGGGCGTCTTGGTGGGGCCTGATCTTCAGCTGGGAAAATCAGCTCTAGGACTGGGAGCGAGACTCAAGAGAGCAGATGATACGCCGAGCGGGCGACGGGAGCGACCCGAATCTATCTTGGACTCTACAAGGGTCTGATTCCGAGAAAAGCAAAGCACGACGACTCATTTTTTTTTATTTCTCTCTTCTTCTATTTTGCTCTCGCTTCGCATCAGCTGAGCAGAGCAGTGACCGCTCACTGCCAGCCAGCCACTAACCTAGTAACTACTGCTCTTGTCCTCGTTGATGTCATCCAGGCAACAAACCCAGGCAGAGCATAGCCATCGTCGCCTTACAATCTTCCCTCCAGGCAGGCAACAAATCTCCAGCAGCAGTTAGTCATACCGGGCACCGCTACGCATCCATGCTCTCCCTCGTCTCTCTTTCAATTTCCATTTTTTTGATTTCTTATCCTACCCGCAACTGCCGCTGCCAACCCTCTACTGTGCATTATCCATCTGCGCGGCAAATCTGTCGCTTTTCCGTTGGTCGGATCCCTCCCTCTGCCGTCCTCCCCCTCCAAGGACATTATTCGTCCCATCTCGTCTTCTTCCGGGCTCCCCTCCAATAGCGCAACCTCCAGTCCCCCCCAAATCAAATCCGGCCCCTCCCCTCCCAACTGCTCGTGTCTGCCCGGCCTTCACCGAGCAGAGCTGATGCCCCTGCACGCAGCTGAAGTGCAAATCCGGGCCTCAATGTCACCTCTACGGAGCGGCGTTTGCCCCGCTTTGTGTCTCTTTCCCTCAGAAGCCTGGTGGGGGAAAATGATACAGAGAAGAAAGAGAAAGAGAAATCAAGGGAAAAAGCAACCCCCATGATACGACTCTGTCCCCATTCCTTTTTTTAACCGGTAGATGGATCGTGCAGATGGCTGCCCAGGCAAGGTTGATTACCTGTAAGCAAAGCACAGCAAAACAACATGAAAGAGGCCAACAGGATCCAGACCAGACTCTCTGCTAAGCCGCATCGAGCTGGGAGATCTAGGCCCCGTCCAGGGTTCAATCACGCGCCGGTGATTCTCTCTGGCCCCCCCCCCCCCTGTTCCAGTCTATTTGTTTTTTTTTTCCCTTCTTCTTCCTGTCCCCCCTGTCTGTCTACGTTGCAGAAATGACGTCCTCCTGTCTTCCCCCCCCCGTCTTGTCGTTCTGATTCGACGCATCATACGACTGGGGGCTAAAACGAGGCTGGCTGGCTGGCTGTTCCAGACCGAAACGATGCAAACGAGGGAGAAGAAGTGAAAGAGAGAGGAAACTAGACATAGGCACCCATGTTATCGTAAATCTCAGACATGGAACGGTGACGTGCTACCCGTTCGGGACCCCGGAGGGAATACTACGTATCCCAGGTAGCATTTCTGATTCCATGTCTCCTCACCACGTGGTGCGGCTACACTACAAGTATATCCTTGCAGTCCCACAGAGAGGGGGGGGGGTTTCCAAGAGAACAAGCAAATCAAACAGATTAATTGGGGGAAAAAAAAATAAGAAGAAGTAGATATTAAAAATAAATTACTGAGTCTTAGCTGCATATGACCTGCAGGACTCATATAGCAGAAAAGTGCTGCCTTGCCATGCAAGGGCGGAGCAGAATAAAAAGCGTTGCCTTGGTACAAGTGCGTGTGTCTCTCTGAGTGTGTGTACGACGGTGACTCTACTCTTAGTCCAGGTGAGGCGCACAAAGTTGGCCGAAGCCATCTTTTCCCTTTCTACTCTCTCTTTTTTTTTCTTTCGCTATCGCTTCCAGGTGAGGCTTCGGTGTTTTCAAGGCAAGCTCAAGACTGCGGCCCCAAGCACCCCGGAGCGACGGCTGCAGCGAAAGATTTCAAGGCTGAAACAAGGAATATTCAGGCGAGCCTGTTTGGGTATGCCCGTGTGAGTGGTTTGCAGCTGGATATGTGAACGCGGGCTGTAGACTATCGAACATGGGATATGGGATATAGGTAGGATATGAGGGCGTTGAATACCGAAGAACTTGACTGGAGTGGATATGATATCTGATAGTGACATTCCTCTTGCTGGCTTCACTCAGCTCAAGGCAGAATACAGAGCACTCTTACCACACCACAGAGGCCTACATCGAATGATTTCAACTTTTTTTTTTCTTTGACTCATTGTCCTAGGTACATGTAGTCTAAACCAGAAAACACCAAGCCTAGGAAACGGTATTCTTCGTCACAACACCCCTCGCAAACTCCCCAAACGTCAAGTGCTGCTCGATATCCACCTCCTCGCCCAGGTTCGGCTGCGTAAACACCGCCAGCGTGTTCCTCGCCACCCTGCCATCGCTCACGCTCGCCCTGACCCCCCCTCACAAAGTGCGGCACCGCCTTGAACCTGCCCGCCGTGATGCGCTCCAGGGCCTCGCCCGTCTGGAACGCGATGCAGTCACGCGGGATCTTGACCTGCACCGTCTCGCCCGTCCGAGACTTGATGTACAGGCCGGCCGCGGCGTCGGGCGACGCGGGCAGCTCCTCCAGGGGCGGCAGCGAGGCCCCCGTGAGGCTCGTCAGGTCCGCCGCGCTGGGCACCGCGGGATCGACCTGCTTCTCGTCGATGAACATGGCCGACGTCAGGCCCGTCAAGCAGCCGTGGTCGAGATGCGTGCCGCACCAGTCGTCCTCGTCGCCCCCTGCCGCTGTTGACGCTGCGTCGGACGCCCCCTGGGGGAAGTAGTGCAGCAGCCTCGCCTTGGTGGTGTTGGACGTGCTGACGACGTGCTCCAGGTAGCCCTTGGGGTAGCCCTGGATCTCCTTCTCGGCAAAGCGGTCGCAGGCGCGCGCCACCAGCACGGCAACGTCGATGATGAGGCGGCACAGGCTGGTCACGGCCGGCTTCATGCCGGGGAGCACTTGCTCCGCCGGCCAGATGTTGGGCGAGAGGTACTCGGGAAACGTCTCGGGCGAGAACTCTGGCGTGGGCTCGGCACAGTCCAGGCTGGGGTTGACGTAGAAGGCACAGTTTGCGTAGTAGGATCCCTTGAAGGTGTCGGCCTGGCCATTCTTGAGCGTCTCCTTGCCGAGGGACCAGCCAGTCAGGTACTTTGCCTTGGCATTTTCCAGCTTGTCTAGGTGGTTTAGGGGGCGATGGTCAGCGTCTCGCTGCATATGTGGCTGGCAAAACTGGATGCATCTCTATGTCGTTGCCTGAACTCGGCCCCCTTCCCCCAAAATGACTCCCTACCGTCTTCGATAGAAGGGGGCAAAAGCAGCAAACAAACAAGACTTACCTAGCTCCTCCTTGGGGAGGTTGCCCAAATAAGATCCATATGATAAGGCGACATGGCGCAGCTGCGCAAACTCCTCCGGAACGTTCTTGACCACTAAGATGCCAAGGGAATCAGGGCCAAAAGCCTCTTGTAAAGTCTCGAATGAGACATTTCCTTAGATGACTCGCATGTTAGTCAGGGGAATTTCGGCACGAATGAGTAAAAAGAAATATGAGTAGCCAAGTATACTCAGTTTAAGAAAAGAAGATTGTGGCGCGGGTTGTGAGAGTGGGATTGTGTGAGTGGGTTTTTTTGCTGTTTGCACGGCACGGAGGACTTGTACAAAGTAGGAAATCACAAGTAGATGCACTTTTGGGGCGGGTTAACGTGAGGCTCTTCATACCGTTTTGGAGGTCTTGGAGGGATACAGTCACAGCCTGTGCCAGAGGGGCCATTTTGAAACGATGATGGCGATGAGGATGGTGCCGATGTCAGGTGTCAGCTGCTGACAGGAGGAATGGAGGGGGCCCTATATGGCGAGAAATAGACAGTATGGGGTAGAGAAAATGGGCGATCCAAAAATCACCAGATGGATGTTGATGCAAAAGAAAAGGATCGATCTAATAACTCCTAATCGTACGAGGGAAAAGGCACTTCTTTTCGCGCTTTATCCTCGCCCCCAAAAGACGCCGCCACAACGGCCCCATTTCCGCTCCTCCACGCTCCAGAGCAGAGAAAATAATCCGAATTAGCAGCTCTCCAAGCTCGCTTCAGTCCCGAGCCATATCGATTCTTTAGCGGGGGGAGGGGCAGAAAAAAAAAAAGCAGAAGCCAAATTCGACGTAAACGACTGGAGGATACGCCAGTAAAAGAGACAAAAGTCCCAAAGAGGCACTCACTGCGATTGCGCTTACGTAACGCGGAAAGCATAGCAGAGCTTCTCTGGACCGAAAGATGGAGCTCGCCGTCTCCCGAATCATTTCAACGCCAGGCCGAGCTTTGTCTGGACTCCCAAAACACGAGCCAAGGCTGTTCCGCTTAATGCTACCCCATTCCATCATAGCCGCAGCAAACACATCGTCTTCCGGTCTTCGGGCGCCCTTCTGATTGAGCGTCTCTGCTCGCCCCGACGCAAGCCGCGTCTCTCATTGGCAGCTCTGCTCTGCTCTGCCCTGCTGCAGCTGTAGCAATACCAGCAATCATGGTCAAGCCATTGACCTTCAAGGGCGACAAAAAGACCAAGAAGCGGAAGCGCGCCGCTGCAGAGCTGCACGACGACAACGACGACAATGGCGCCGGCGAGTCCAGCAGGAAGCAGCTCGTCGCCAGGGCAAACGACGACAACGAAGACCAGGCCCAGGACGACAGCTGGGTCTCGGCCGATGCCGTCACCGATGTCATCGGCCCCGTCATGATTGTCCTGCCCACGGACAAGCCCTCGGCGCTCGCGTGCGATCCCAGCGGCAAGGTCTTTGCGCTGCCGATTGAGAACATTGTCGACGACAACCCGACCAGCGCGGAGCCGCATGATGTGAGGCAGGTCTGGGTGGCCAATCGCGTGGCTGGCACCGGCAACTTTCGCTTCAAGGGACATCATGGGAGGTACGTTCTGCTGATGCTGCACCTAGAATTCGACAATTGAATCTATTGAGGTGCCTGAATATAGCCAGCATTCCCGCTGACTTGTATACGCGATCAACAGATATCTCGCCTGCGACAAGATTGGCCTGCTATCGGCAACCTCAGAAGCCGTCTCCCCCCTCGAATCGTTCAACCTCATCGCCACCGCAGACACGCCCGGCACGTTCCAGATCCAGTCTCTCCGCGACACCTTCATCACCATCAAGCCGTCCACGTCGTCCAAGCCGAATGCGCCGCCCGCCGATGTGCGCGGCGACGCCGACGGCATCACCTTCAACACGACGCTGCGCATCCGCATGCAGGCGCGCTTCAAGCCTCGCATCAGGACGTCCAAGGAGGAGCGCGAAAAGTCAAAGATTAGCCGGCGCGAGCTGGAGGATGCGGCTGGGCGGAGGCTGGACGAGGATGAGGTGCGGGTGCTGAAGAGGGCGAAGAGGGAGGGCGACTATCATGAGCGGTTGCTGGAGATTAAGGTCAAGAATAAGCATGACAAGTTTGGTTGAAGGCCCTTGTCGAATTCACGTTTGCTGGACTGAAGAATACTTGCAGTTCAATGACAGACTTGGAATTGAGAAACTGGCCAACCTGAGGCAGACGTTGAAGGGCCTCACCAAAGGTCGCAAATCGGAGGACGGACCTGCTTCAGTCGACGAGAAGCGAACGAGCTGGTCACTACATCTGATATACAAACTGATCCAATGCCAAGCTATAAACGCTGCAGACTCCTGGCTGCTAGATATCAGTCTTGTCTGGTGCCAAACAGGAAAGGGGATCGGTAAGAGCAGCGTGTCCTGAATCTTGGACAAAACAAAGTTCTCCATTGAGACAAAGCACTGCTTGTATATATATATACATATTGAGATAGAAGAAAATGCCAAAAGTCCTCTTACAAGTGCCAAAAAAACGAAAGCTTAACTCTTCTGTGCCATTTGATATCTATTCAGCATTCGTGTATTGCGAGTTAACCTGCCCTCCACGCCTTCACATTTCCGTCCTCTCCCGTCGTAAAGACAACCTGCTCATCGTCAAAGAAGCAAAACGAGCGCACAATCTCGCTGCCGTGTGCGCCAGGTAGGACAACTCTATTATCGTGATCGAGTGCCCAAGCGCTATCCGGCGTCTTGGCTAGGAAGACGAGCTCAAAGTTTTGTTTACTGTTTTCGTTTAATCATACAGGTTAGCTGCAATGCTCCTAAAGGACATCAAAGGGGGGGGGATAACAGAAAAAGACATACTCTTGCGCTCCCGCGCCCAGAATGGCACCGCTCCCATCCAACTTTGTCGTCACATTCGCCACATACTGACACCCAAGCACCTTCCTCAAGTCCCCGAAATGGCGCGTCGCACTCCCATCCGTGCGTTCCTCGGAAACGTCATACAGCGCAAACGTCTCGTCGTGCGACAGCGCAAAGACCTCGGTGGGCGTCAGGAACGCGGCGTCGTGGATCGAGGCGTTGTGGTTCAACGTCTGCACCGTCAGCTCGTCCTCGTCGGCAATGGTCGTGTCGTGGACGCTGACGAGGCCGTCGGTCGAGCCGGAGATGAGCAGCGTGGGCGAGGACGGGTGGAAGCCGAGAGAGGTCACGTCGTCGCTGTGGACTTCGGAGTAGGTTGCTTTGGGCGTGGGGGTGGAGCGGACGTCCCTGGGTTTTTGATGAGCTTTTGGTTTTATATAGACAAGTGAGAGACACCAGTGACGTTCTTACCAGAGGTGTATTGAGGCGACGTGGTTCTCCAGCTCTGTGCCGACGGCGATTGTTTGAGTGTTTGCGCTGCATGCCATTGACAAGATGGATGCCTCGGCCGCTGTGAGGATACCGTCAGCCAATAGATTCAGCACCCATCTCATCATCATCTTTTTGCCTTCATTCTCACTCTCACTCTCACTCATTCATTCTCTTCAACCCCTCATAAACTCACCCTGAAACTGCGCAACCCTCGCCCCCTGCCTCAAATCCCAAACCCCAACAGACCCATTCTCACCAGCCGTACAGACCAACGAACTCCCCGCGTCAAACACCCGCAGCGCCGCCACGTTGCCATGGCTCGTCTTGAGGCTCGAAACAGGCCCGGCTCCAAGGCGGGCTGGGTTGAACAGCGAGAGCGTCTGGTCCGAGGCGACGGTGGCGAGACCGGCTGCTGTGCGGTGCGCCTCGAGCACGTAGACGTCTTCTGGGCCGGAGAAGTGGTGCTGGTCGATGTTGGTGAGGGTATACATTTTTTGAGTCGTGATATAACGCGGTGATGTTCGGATGGTGGTATAAGACGAGAAGTAGGCAAGACCTCTTGGAGGTTATCGCTTCTGTGTGGCCCAAGTGCGGCTGTTTGAATGAAAGAATCTCAAAAGTATATCCAATAAAGCGACAAGATCAGTTGGTGCGTTACACTAAATTTCGATCCAGATCTAATGTTTAAATATAAAAGATCACGCAGAGCTAAATTGCCCATCAAACAGCTGTGTAAACTCTTTTTCACCCACCAGGACGCTAAATTTAGAACTAGCCTCGTTAACTAAATATCCTCACCCCTACAACTACTAGCACACATGTCACTCGGGCTTTCGATCAAGATTGAAAACGCATTGGAAATCACATTAATGTTACAGACATCTTTTCCGCTACATCTATCGTACACATGTAGTTTTATTCTAAACAATTCGATTCATCCGTCCAACATATGATAGGAGTGTCGCCAAAGCCAGCTTGGAAAAAGTAATTTTTATCTTCTTTTTCCTCAAAAATCAAAAAACCTCGCAAGACGTGCTCTTTCATAGCAGCTCTTTATATCAAACGCCATATAAAGCTCAACGCCAAAACTTTGATGAAACTTTGGAAAGATTTCATTCATTTTTAAAACCCAAGACCGATTATGTTATTTTATTGTCATCGCCGCATCTTTTCTTTCAGTCCTCGCCAGCCAAGCTCTCGCTCATAGAGCGTTCATTGACACTTCGAAACGCCCGCTTGCCGACTTCGTAGCTACTGATCATAATGGCACAAGCCGGTGCCACCTTCAGTGTGCGGGGGATCCAACCTCGCCATAGGCCAGAGATGCCCTCCGTCTGGAAAATGTGTAATAGTAGTCGCCCCATGTTCTGCTGCTCGGGTGCCAGTGCGCTTCCGGCTGCACGGCGCGAACTGTGCTTGTAGACTTGGGTGCGCGTTTTGCCCACGTCAAACGGCATGGTCATGATGGATGCAATAGCGCCCGAGGTAGCGCCAGCGGCGAAACTGTCAAGAAAAGTTTCCGTATGGCTCTCTCGGCTCTGAGATCGACGCCGGGCGGTTGTGCGGCTGAGCCCATCAATTGTGTCGCGGCTCATTGTCCTGCCCTGTCGTTCTTCGCGAATATCGGAAATCCTAGATCGGATAGACTCATATCCCCACCAGTAGAGGCCAGAAAAGGGCACATCTCTCCACAGAGTCAATGTCAGGCCTCGCCATAATGAGGTGTACCCTTGAGAGGCAACCATGGAGCGAATCCCGCTGAAAGCTTCAACCAGGTGGTTTGTGGTAGAAGCGCCAGACGCAGCCTGCATACGGGTGCGGACGAGCTCGATAGGGCCAACGGCGGTTGCTGCGAGAATTCGAGCGAAAGAGCCAGCGGCGAGGGGCGCATAATCTGTAGAGAGTTTTGAAAATGGGCTCATGGCGCTGAATCGCAGCCAATCGTATCCGGTGAAGTAAATGATATTGGCGGGAATTGTCATGGCGAGGGTAGGTGAGAGGCCTCTCCATAACGTCGTGAATCCTTCATTGCGGGCAATCTTTCGCAGACCATCGATGGTTGAGTGATATGTCTTCTTTTGGACTTCTTGCACTGCGCAGTCAGCGGCGGCGCCACTTCCGCCGGATATTGCGATGCCCTCGATTCTCGGCGCGGCGAGGCAGTAGTCTATGGCGCTCTCTGCGAAGAACACTTCGCGGCAGCACGCTGTGACGCCCAGTTCGGCAGTCTGCACGGGGGTGAGGTTGGCGGTTGTTCGCATGAGTCTCGAAAAGTCCACAACCGGAGCGGCGGTAGCGGAAGTCGGTTGCGATTGTAAGCGCACACGAACGACGTCTAGTGGAGTTACTAGGAGGGAATGAAGAGTTAATACGAGTTGCAGTCCAAGGCTTGTACCAGATGCCACAGAATTTACTCACCCAGCAATGAAGTCAAGAGACTGCCCGACATGGCCGACACCATCTTCTGGCCAGCTGTGATATCCGGAATGATGCTGCCTCCATCGCCATCGCCCGCGCCCGCAATCCTAGGAATGCCAGACATGCTGGCCTCGTCTCCGTCTATCCTGTCGTAGTTTTGGCCGTCTGAGCTGTGGACGATGGAGAGAGATCCCATGCCGCGCGGAGGGGCGTGAGCGAGGAGCCGAGCCCTCGGGCTCTCACGAATATCCGGATGCTGGAGGCTTGTGCGTAGCTCTCTCGGAGATGCTCGGACCGGGCCGAATTCGGTCAACGGATGTTTAGAGCTTGAAAGTCGGTGCGGTAGAGATTGCGCTTGATTGACGATGAGTCGATACGGATGGATGCTCAAAAGATGTATGAGGGAGGCAGAAATTGGTCATGGAAAGAGGAGAGAGAAAGAATATCGAGTAGTCATAGCTAGGAAGGTTATTTGGTTAGTAGATAGTGCTAGAAGCCGCTAGCCAAGGTGTAGCGCATGCAAGTGGTAGATATCGACGGCTCAGCGGCGTTCGTTGACGCAGCCCCGGTTTATTTTTTTTCGCAGCTTTTTCGGGCTCGCCTCCACGCCGCAGCCAGAGATGAATCTGCACCGCACCTGCTGCGTCTGCCAATCCCGCGCCGAGGCGAGGCACCGCCTGTAGCCGAATGATGTCACGCCGCGCTGTGATTGGCTGGGCTTTTGCCGTGGCGATTGATAATCAGCGATAAGATGAACGCCTCCAGTATGCGCATACCGGCAGTACTTTGTACTTGTCCATAGATCCATGGACCCTGCACGGCCGTTTTTCTCCAAAGGCCATTTTAGGGCGCTGTTCTGATCCAGCAGCACAGCCTTTGGCGATTGCTCGTGCTAATCTCGATGTATGCCAGAGACACTCGACTGTCTAGATCCAGCTTATCCGCTTACAGAACCTCTTTAGAGCCTCTTTGTCTTCTTCATCTTTATCCACTAGCATTAGTTGGGCCTAGCTGTGTTCAAGCATACATGCACGCTGCACGGCGTCTTAGTAATCGACGCCTGTCTCAGCTACTGGCCGATCGAGTCACTTTCCCAGCGCTGAGTCTTGACCGATTCATTGCATGCTGTACTCTGACATTTGTAAGGCACACTGTATAAAAAATCCATATACATGCAGTATTAAACCATCTTTATCCATCCACTATCATCTTGCTTTCTCGTCCTATTTGTCCTCTGCTTTTCAAATCATATCTAGTGTCCAACTCCCTATAATCATCATGTCTTTGTAAATCAAATCAAGCGGCCGTAATACCCATCAATTCCCCGCGCTCGGCCATATCGGACACGCGTCTACGATTCGTATCTGCCAACCACTCACCAGCCACAGCCATGGCCTCAGAAACCCGAGAGTCCAGTTCGGAGCTGGAATCCTTCCGGCAAAAATGGATTTCCGACTTGCGATCTAGAAGAGAGTCCATTGGGTCAGCCTCTCATCAGGCTGAGGCGTCGTATGTGGCCTCCACCGCCGCGCCGGCCGCTACTTCACAGCAAACAAGGCCATCAGGGCCCTTTTCAGGGCCAGGAACCGGCAAAAGAAATTTGCCAGTCATTGACGATGACGAGTACTATCTACACGCGCAATCGTTCGACGGCCCTCCTCCAACATCTGCCACGGGCCATCTGCTCTCGGATGCTCCCGGAAAAGGTGCTGAGAAGCCGCTCATCTCGGCTCTAGATCACTATGAGGAAGCCATGGAAAAGGAGGCGCAGGGCAACATGGGAGAAAGCCTGCGGCTATATAGAAAGGCTTATAGAGTAAGTTTGTCTTTTTTATGCCATTTACTTTTTTTCTTCCAAAGATGTAAAAACGCATCCTTGTCATGATATACTAACTCCTCCTTTGCTAGCTAGACAATAGAATAGATCAGACATATCGTGAGAAGCACTTCCCAGGGGGGCTTCGCTGCCACGAAAGCCCCCACAACAGGGCCTGCAGCATCCTCTGCACGGAAACATGCCGAGTCTGATCAGGGGGGAGCCCAAACCGCTGACCCTGGAAGAGCTCATCGCCAGCTTCTCAACCCTGAAGATCGAGCCAGCGCCCCCGGAAATTGAAAACACCCCGCCACCTCCATGCCCAATCGCCAATCTGCCAGATGAACTGCTCGTCCCCATCCTTCAGGACGTTGCCGTCGCGGATGTCGGCGACTTTGCACGTCTGAGTCTCGTGTGCAAGCATTTCGCCTTTCTCGTCGCCACCGAGCAGCGTCCCTGGAAACGCGTCTGCCTGGGCAGTGAGTTCGGCTTCACCTCCATGCCTCGCCACTGGCAAAAGAGCATCGAGTGGGAAGATCTCGAGATTCAGGAGGAGGCAGACGAAGATGGTCTCCTCATCAGCATGCGAGAGCTTGAGGAGCGGCGCCTTGCCGACGCAGTGTCCTTCACCCTGTCCCTCCACGATCCGGACGTCTATCCTTCGTGGAAACACATGTTCCGAAATCGTCCTCGTATCCGCTTCAACGGATGCTACATCAGTACCGTCAACTACGTGCGCAGCGGCCAGGCCTCCACAAATCAGTCCACCTGGGGCGGAGCTCCCGTCCTCATCGTCACATACTATCGCTACCTACGGTTTTTCCGTGACGGCACCGTCATTAGTCTTCTCACTACGGCGTCTCCAGTAGACGTTGTTCATCATCTAACCCCCGAGCTGCTCCTCTTACACCGCGAGGCCCCTCACTCTCATTTGCCATCCGCGGTAATGCATCAAGCCTACAAAGGTCGCTGGCGCCAATCCTCTGCTTTGGATCATCCCGACAACACGGATCCCCAGGACCAGGAATCAGATATATATGTGGAGACGGAGGGTGTCGGCACAAAGTACATGTACCGAATGGACCTGACGCTCCGGAGTGCAGGCAAGGGCACCAAGAACAACAAAATCGTCTGGAGAGGCTTCCACAGCTACAACAAGCTGACGGACGACTGGGCCGAGTTTCAGCTCAAAAACGACAAGCCCTTCTTTTTCAGCCGGGTTAAGAGTTATGGAATAGGAGAGCCGGCCAAGGAGCTCTAGAAAACTAGTGCTGCATAGATATCCACCCATGTCGAAGAGATAGGTCGGTAGTTGAAGCATGCAGAGTGCTTCAACTTGATTCGCGGGACTGCGAGCATAGACAGACCGCAGCATACATGTAGTCTAACCATTATGAAAGCGCACATATATACATAAACCCCTGAGAGGAAGATCAATAGTATCATCCGATTTACTAAAGCTTAACTCAGCTAGTAATGCTGTTTCTATCACAAATCTGAAATAAAATGCCTGCTGACCTAAACCACAACTCAATATCTCGCCACCAGCTGGCTGCAAGGGTCACGGCTGCTATTCCCTATCCCGTAGGTGCGAGCGATGATTATATGCTCGCTAAGCATATGGATACTATTTCGTACCTTTGTATGTAAGATAGGATGCTCGGGTTGGGCGATAGTCGCAGACGAGTGGTCCTTAACGCCCGTAATATACCATGCACGCTGTCAGGCGCTAGGCTTGTTCCAACATTGAAGCTTACACGGCATTCCTATTTCCACGCTACTAGCGCGGCCCGCCAAGTAGGTAAATATTGTTCCGCAAGCCTCACCTACTGCATTTGGTAACAACTATTGGAGTTGCGGTCTGTGTACACGAGAGAGCTTCAACAAGATGGAATTATCGTCTGCCTTACGAACACGTTGTAAGCGAGAGAGTGTCTTCATTAATCCACGAATGGATGCCGAGAAGATGAATTACTCTTGCGTCGTCCAGCAGATATAAAACCAGCCATGCGCGCTCTCTCTCCGTCTCTCCTCATCACAACAATCACTTTCAATCCTCAACAATCACAACAATCACTCACAACAACCGCTTAAATCCCCTCCCAAAAAAAAAAAAAAAAAGCAACCATGCAGTTCTCTACCCTCCCTCTTCTCGCGGCCCTCACCGCATCCGTCGCCTCTGCCTCACAGATGCAAATCAACTACTACAGCGATGTCTGCAGCTCATACGAGGGCCAAGTCGACGTCACCTGGGCCACCAACATCTACAACGGCAAGGACAACTGCTACAACTACCACTTTGGCAACTACGCAAACATTGCCAACTGCAACACCGGCGACGGCTGCAGATGCAACTTTTACAACTCGGACAACTGCCAAAACTACTCGGGATATACCGCCTCTGGCACCGGAAACTGCATTCCCGTTGCCAATGCCAGGTCTTTCGAATGCTGGTATGGCAGCAACTAAGGTTGTCCTTGCAAAACGTATGGAGTTGGGCATGGTTGAAGGACGGAGGTGTTGGTTGGGATGAACAGGCACCTAATCTAGGAGGAAGAATCAGCACAAAAAAGTTTGGTTATAATTTTGTATATAACAGGCAAGGTGAAGAGAAACTTACATGTACATATGTTTCGCTAAGAAATTTATAAACAACATTATTAGCAAAGGAGCTCTGGGTCATAATGCAGCGTGATCAGCCATCTTGTGTTAGCGCACATATACATATATATGCAATTTGAGGGTACACTCTCTTGACTTACTACTGAAGTATATGGACTCAAGCCAGCAATAGTTCATGTTGTATTATATAACAACGCGGCGAAAGCTTATATATATGGCACTGGTCCACATATCGACCTGGGTGAGATTCTTCACTCCACCCAAGACTAGTGCGGCCTATCGGTACTACCGACCTACTAACTTTAGAATAATTAGTTTACATCTATTTCCAAGATTGGCATTGCATCCCATATACATCAAAGAGCTTTAACAAAGAGGGAAGCTATTATCTATTTGTATCAACTGCTCAAGACTCGTGTTTGCATCTACGTAAATGTATGCATATGAAATGCTGACTTTAGTATTTATTGTAAACTCTATATTTCCATTATTGGAGTGTGGACGATATCTACCTAATATAGAGAGGGCCTCAATATTGACAAGAGTCATTATCTGTTTACGTTGTAAACACGAAGTCATCGCTTTCAACTGCAAATAGCATATGAGTTCAAATTATATGTAGTACTCTTCATACTGCCAAACGCTCTGAATTTTCTCTACGTCTCTGTCTCTCATACTTAAAATCACTTCACCCACCCATAAAAAAACCACCTCAATCTTTTGCCCAAAAAAAAAAAAAAAAACATCCGCGACCATGCACCTCACAATCGCCACCTTCATCACGGTCCTCACCGCATCACTCACCTCCGCCACGCAGATGCAAATCAACTACTACTGGGACACCTGATCTCCCTATGCTGCACAAGTCAATACAGACTGGGCAACTAATTATGGGTACGGACCAGATAACTGCTACAACTTTCAGTACGCAAACTATGCGAAATATTGCCGGCTGCTGGCAAGACGGTGGCTGCTTTTGCAATTTTTTCAACTCGCAGAGCTGTCGAGACTACTCGGGATATACTGCCTCCAGTGCCGGCGGTTGCATTCCGGTTGGCGGTGCTCAGTCTTTTGTGTGCTACTGGGGTACGACTTAAAGTCTTGGGCCGGTCATGATTTGACATTGGGTTAGGCGGAACTAGGGGGGAGAATCAGTATACAAGACATATATATGTGCTATTGTTGGCGGCATGTATATCACGGAAAGGTTCCTGTACATATCTCACCGATGAATTTATCAACGATATTCATACACATATACAACCACGTCCTTTTTCTACCCTTTTCTGGTCGATGTCTTGATTATCTCGTATAAACAACTGGAAATACAAGCGCATATCGCCATAACAGAAGAGTTGACAGTCCAGTAAAGTTTATAGCGTTTCGAAATATTTGTATTGCTCAGTTCGAAAGAGTCTTGGACCTCATCGGAATCCCATTAAACTCATATAGTGTAATCTCTCCTTAGAAAATAAAAAACCTACAAAAATGGTGACCTAGATACCGCCTACTTCCCCTTAACTTAATGCCATATATGCTGAGCTCCAGTAAGGATACAAAGAAAATGAAAGGAATGGTAACCTAGACGAAAAAATGACGTTGATAGCGTAAAAGATTCATCGCCATGGTATGGTACTCAAACGCCCGAGATAACGCAGCCAAGTTTTTTTAAAAAAAAAAGGGAAAATAAAAAAAGGGAAAATGAGTAGGCATATACAAAAGTACTAGTAGTATAGGAAATCGCTAGTTCGCTAATGGCACCACATCCTTAAAAAAAAAGGTGAGGATGAAATAATGATGTGCAAGGTGCGCTTGAGTAAGCGCATAGATATAATGGGGCATTTGCTTTTTCGAGAAAAGACTGTAGAAAAGGTTGGATCCAAGCAATGCTTCGCTTTTTGGGTATCGCATGAAAAACGCTTGCTAGAGTAATTTCGCTCGATTTTGCTGATAATGATAAGACGCTGTAAGAACGAGTGGATGATATCGCCATTTCTAATTGTGTAGCTCTTCGTTTGCTTTTCTTTGCTCTCTTTTTGTGGCAATGAACCAAATTCGTCCTTCTTACTAGTATATCCAGGAATAGAGTAGGTACGTCGTTCCGACAGAACCGCCCTTGGGGTTTATCGCACTCGTCTTCCGTCCAAAAACTTTGGTGGATCCGCGTTGTAGTAGCTCTCTTGGTATTGCACAGCTCTGCGTGCCTCATAAGCCGCTCGCTCTTCCTCATCCATGCTAAAAGCTTTCTTGAGCCAACCAAAGGCACTCTTCTTCTTCTTAAGCTGCTTATCCACAGTTTTGGTGGTTCGTGTGGTTCGTGTGGTTCGTACGCTTTGCGAGGTCCCGTCTTCATAGTTTGCGGAAGTAACCTTGCTCAAGCCGCTCAAAGCAGGCGGCGCCAATGAGGAATGGCCTTGGTGATAGGAAGAATGGCCATGTCCAACAGCAGTATGGGGTCTCTGCTGAAGTGGTGAATGTGGCGACGCTTGCACAGGGTGATAGTATCTTTGCCGATCCGAGCGCGGAGAGGGTACGACATTGAGTTGCGGAGGGGACATTGTCATGTTGCTGGAGCTTCCAGATGGATGGCGCCCATGGCTTTCCGCATCAGACTCATATGCTGAATCAAAGTGATGAGATCTCATAGTCTGCGGCGTGGTGGTACCGGGTGAAGCAGCGTATTTTTCCATGCCTCTAAGAGACCTTACCGGAATCTGAATATCACCTGGGGGCATCATCTTTTGGGATACACGGTCGCGGAGAGATGTCCTTCTCTGTACGACAGCACTCAAAGGCCGACTATCTGCAGGAGAGATCGGTGTAGAGGGAAAGGATGGAATCGTCGACTGTGATCCTGATCGAGCATTGTGGCCCGCCTCATCTTTGATAAGAGGCGAGGGCAACGGTGCAGGAGGCTGCGGGGTATAGGTTCGCGGCTGAAGAAGGAACACCGGCTCGTCTTCGTGGCCTATCTCTGTTTCCGGATCGCTGTCCTCGAATTTCATGGCCGACGAGTCTTGGCTGTCTTGGCGGAAGTGGATTTGCATTGTCTGTGGACTGGTGACACCAAAGGTACCTGCGGCAGACTGAGGGGTATATTGAGCACTTTGAGGACTATCGAAGCCGGATTTCTTAGTTGCCGTCTGAGGGCTGCCGAAGCCGAAAGTGTTCGAAGTATGACGAGAAGACTTGAACGGTGGAAGTAAGGGTAGGCCGCCAGGTAGAGGAAAATCAATAGTGCTGGTATCATCATCGATTATAGAGCTAGCCGGTCTATTTTCTGTAGAGCCACTGCGGACGCTATCTTGAGTACTGGATCTTCGACTATAATCCTCTGTTATAACATGGAGATCCATGGGTATAGATTCTTCAGGAATATTAGACATGGGGGGGTGCAATGCTCGCCTGGGAATTACATTAGCTACTGGAACCGACAGCGCTGATGGCGACGAAACTTACCCATGTCCGTCGGCTAGCTTCACCGGCCTTCTTTTCCATCTCAGATATTATGTTCATCAGCCGAATGATGAGACTGTTGATGTCCTGAGCACTATCGCTGATTTTCTCAAATGCAATAAGCCACCCTTCTGCATTGCCGCTCATGGCATCGAAAATGTCGTTAACGTCTGGCAGGCCCGATCGCCATGTGCCTTCAGCATTCTCATTCAACCAATTGATGAAGATGTTGCTGGTGTGTAGACCGGCTTCAATGTCGTCGTCCCATTGCTTCATTGACACATTGGTTCTTGCGAGGATGTGCTCAATCTTCTCGTTGCCTTGGAGTATTTCGGTCCGGAATTTGTGATCTTCTAGCAGCTGTTCGAACACGGTGGCGTTGGACATGGGAAGCATCAAATGGTCAATGCGCCTTTTCAGATCCGCCTCTACTTCCTCAAGATCTTCGATTGTGACTTCGAGAAACTCATCCACCTCGTCGATGTGACCTTGAAGAATGTTGACCACTTGTGTGTTATCATTGGCCATCCCGTTCAGCATCAAATACACACCAAACGAGATTTGAGCAACCAGCTTGCCCAGTTCATGTTGGGTCTGGCCAGGTCGGAGCCTCCACATGGCATCAAGGGCAGGCTCATCTTTGCCTTGGTCAAGCACAGCCTCTCTGCGTCCCTGGGCGTCCAGCGCCCTCAATTTAGGCTTCTCAACCGCAATACCGCTCATGACCTCATTTAACGATTCGGCGAACGCATCCTGTAAAGCAGGAATGGGGTGAATTGGAATCGCTGGTGGTGGTGGTGGTGGTGGCGGCGTCGAATCGGAATCATGCTCAATCTCGTCCACATCCACCTCAAGGTCATCGTCAGATTCGGAGTCTCGAGCATGTTGGTCATGTTCAGAGTATCGAGCAGAGCTCAAAGTGGTATTCATCGAAAGAGGCTCCTTGCTCTGATGATAGTCGGGGGAGAGCGGAGAGAGCGGAGACGACATGTTCTCAACTTCGGGCAGCAGGACAATACGAAGTCCGCCTTCGTTGAAGTCGAGCGGTGGCAGCTGGGTCGAAGTCATGGCGACGCAGATGCGATTCGATATAGACAGCGGAAAAGGTCAAGCCGGACTATGTCAGGTTGCACAGCGCTATAGAATCAGAGACCCGGGCTGTGTAGCAGCTGGCTGGAATCGACACAGCTTCGGGAGCACGGGCAGTGGCGGCAATGGCAATTTCAGAATTTGACGGCACCTATCCGCACCCTCAAGAGTCGTAATCAGGATGGGCCAATAGCCATAATACCTCTGCCCGAGTACAATTCGAAATGGCTGGCCAGATACGCCGACACAAGTTGACGAAGAATGGCGGGGTCGGATCTTGAGAAGGCTGAGGCTCGTTCTCGATTCTGATATGATCAACGGAATCGTGAGCCAGTGGGGTGGTGAGAATGAGCAGGTCAGCAATTGGGTCGCATGGCAAGCTGGCGCCAAGAGAGGAGAAGAGAAATAATGAAGGAGATAAAAGGGACAGCAAGACGAGACTGGCAAGGAGAAAAGAGGCCGGCTAGCCACCCAGCCAAGGCAGGCCTTTGGTGATGGTTTATGGGAGAGATTCGAGCGGGCGACGAGAGGGCGAGAAACGAAACGTGCTAATATTATTACTGGCCCAGATGTTTCTCGTCTCTGGCAGCTTCTCGCTTGAGGGAGCCCAGACCACCTCCAATGCGTGCCGTTGCCACTCTAGCGCAGGCCTGGCCGCTCACTAATGGCGCTCGACTGCTAAATTGGGAACAGGTTGATGGGAGGCGGCCATCAGGTCCCATCAGGTCCCATCAGGTCCCCTGGCCGTAGTGCGATAGCGCGATGCTTGCAGGGACATGCAGGGCCTCTGCTGTCGGTACATGTAGGGCTCTGATACCGGCTGACGACGAGCAAGTCTCCTGAAGGGGCCAGTGCTGGCTGGGCCTGGGAGGCGCGGCCTGCATGGATGGCCAACAGCCGAGAGCACATCCAGGCACGGGTCAGGGGGTGCTTGGCGCCTCGACGACACCCAGACGGGGCTCGACAGATGGCGCTCAATCTCAGGCTCGCGTACCTGAGGAAATGCTGCTAGCATGGAGGAGCTTATGGAGCACGGCGCGGCGGGCCTTAGCGGCAGTAGCGCTCGTAGTATGGTTTGCTTGTGGCACTACCAGTAGCATCAGTGTCAGTATCAGCATCAGTACCTACAGTACTAGGGACGGAGTATGGAGTAGGTAGGTACCTAACAGTAATACGAGCATGGCGTATGCGTATGCAGTGGCAGCGCGTGAGGGTGCTGTATTGCTGCGCTGCTGAGCTGCTGCATGTATGCACGAGCAATATGGAGTGCCTGTAGCTGAGCTGTCGAGAATCCAGGTTACAAGTCGCATGGCGTTTTGGCCAAAGCGGTGTGCCGAATCTGCAGGTCACCCACTGCAGCACCTGTACAGGTACTACTACCAGCGGATGGCTTGCCCGCTGCAGAGACACGAAATGATGATGGTATACATGTAGAGAAAAAAAAAACGCAAGGGTGCAGTGGGTTGAGCACTCGTCAGCAGATGCAAGGGAAGCACTTTTGATCCAGATGTTAGCACAGCTTAGCACCCAAACTATCAGTTGACAGAAGGATGTTGGTGGATGGGTGGATGAAGCTTGGGGCTCGGCACCAGGAACCATTGGCGCCATGGACAGCGCTGGCCGGCATTAGCTTCCAGTAGTGCCTTTACTGCCCGAACTGCGAAATGGCAGCCTCGTGATGCCTCCAGATAGCACACGTCAGCTAAATGCCAGAAGACTGGACCTATTGATAGCTACAAATACCTGCACGAATTTGATACTACTGCCAAGGTAAGTCTGGATGTGTTATATGGCTATAGCACTCTCTGCTACAAAATCAACTTGAAGGCATCCAAGTCTAATGGTGCAGCTTACACGTAGACAACACCCGAGCATCGTCTGAGATCTCAAATGCAAGCAAGTGAGACACGGCTGTCCACAGGCAGCTCATCCGCGCTACCATCCGAGCCTTGCTGCGGGTGGGTAGTGTCGGAGACGATGATCAGCAGCAAACCCCGATCTCTGCGGTCCAGACAACGCCGATCGCTCGCTCTACCTTTCTAGCAGAGCCAGACCAGCATTAGGGATGGCATGAAAAATCCGGACAGAAGCGGCTCTTTCGCCATCCGAGTGCTACGTTGTATTGGTGCCATTGCCGTGCAAACGAGCGACGACCTGCCAAACTTGCCCAATATCTGCAGCCTCCACGACTACTCGAATCCCTGGTAGCTACCTGCATGTACGTGTATATATAGATCTGCACTACTGCTGCCCTGAAGCACGTCAGGTCATGATATCCATCAATGGCTATAGCCTTCGTCGGTCAAGCTGCATCTGAGTCTCTGGTGCCGCAGCCGCCGCTCTGGATGCAGGTGAATGAAGTCGGTGGCTTGCACTATCGGCGCCGGCACGACGACAAACTCCAATTTTAGCAGCCCAGCGCCGCAAAAGCAAATTATGTCCAATGCCATCTCCGATCGTACCTGGAATACGGGGCGTGGGCCAGGGTCCCGCTAAGGAACCCGGATATTACTGGCATTACGAGGACCCAGCTTTGCCAGTATCTCAGAACGGTCACAATGTTCGACGCGTTTCCCTTTACTTGCATACAACCAGCTTATCGTTTTTTGTTCTTCTTTTCTTCGTGCCCTTTTAATTGCTTGCCATCAGTGAGCATTTCAAAGATGGTGGTCAGCTTGCATGATGCATTCGAGCACGGCCGCCAATGGGATAAAAGCCAGCTTAGTCGTAAGACACATACATTCAATTACAGCGCCACGCCAAAAGTCTCTCGCGAGCTCGGAATGAATCTTGAAAATCAATTATTACCGGTGCAGCGCTCTGATATTATTGGCCTACTAATCTCCATGCCGAGTTTTTTTCTTCTCTGGCTGAACTGTGGCTATGGCAGTGTCAAGTGCAGGGGTATCGTGGACGCTTTCATTTCGGCGGGCCTTGGCTCCGTATTTCCAACGCCTCCGCCAACCGTGTTAGCGACAGCTTGCACGCCTATTTCCTCTCCTCCTTTTCTTTCCTCTTATTAAGAAAAGCCAAGCAAAGCAAAGTCGATGCGATTGTCTTCGCCTACGCATCAAGCCTCGGAGATTGATCAAAAGCTTGTTTCCCCTACTTGCAAGTCAGCCGATTAACATCAATTAATCTTTCAGCACAGCCTCGGGTATTATTAGCCCTCGCGTGTCTCGATTCTGCTCGCGGGCGCGAGCAACCTCTTTGCGCATGTTTTTTTCCCATACTTCTCATTAAATCCATGTCTTCCCCTGGTTTGCCTTGTCTACATGCCATTGAAGAAAAAAGTTGATCCTTTTTTTTTCTTCAACTTCATCCCCTTCATAGGGGATGGATTCATGTTGATATGATAGCGGTATCCATAAATCCTCTGATCGCTTATTATGGGGGAGCCCTAGCATTGATAGCGTTTGATCACTCAATTTCATGGTGCGGGCTTCACGCATTTGGGATTTTTACTGCTCTAAAAAGTCGACCCATGTGGCGAGCTAACAGATTCTAGGCAGCATGAATGTGATATCAAATTATCTCGGCATATTGCTAAACAGCACTCGTACGAGAATGTGGCACGTTTGCTTCTCTGCGGAAAGACAAACGCGCCGCTTATCAGGCAAACTTCATTCAATCCCACGAGCCCCCAATGTGATGGCCCCATTGTTCCCCAATTTCACCTCCCCACTATCAAAGTGATCAACAAGATCGGTGGCCCAGAAGTGGATGACCTGCATGCTGCCGATGTGATCATCGCACAAGGGAGAAAAAAGGCCCAAATGGCGTCAACGTCGAACGTCCGCTTATAAATGTGGTCACATGTTTGATCTTTGCGGTATCGTGGGAACATATCATCAGATAACAATTCCACAATGAGATATACGTATAATCATTGATTGGTCTCTGCCTGACATCGTGCAAGTTGGTAGGGTGCTAACACGCCGTGTATGTGTATCTCTTCGCTCCAGCTCACCTACCCAATTACCCAGATGCATACTTCTAAATTATTGGCATGGTGCGTTTCTCAGTTTGGTTCATAAAGCTTGTAAAGCCAGCTTTTTTCATGCGGTGGACTAATAATGTGGGCATGACACCAATTTGAGCCTCCTGGTCTATCTAGCCTCTACCCGTTGAGTGACCGTAGCCAGTAGACTGCTTGTACATGACCATACCAACTTGTAATTCAGAAATCATATGTAATTATAGCAATGAATATGAGCATATTCTCTTTGAGGTAGATACAGCTCTTGCTCCCTCGCCGTTTTACCTCCTTTTTCTTGGTAGGAGAAGATAGTCCAATTGCATGTATGTACAACCATTTATTAAGCAGAAATTCTGAGGGGTATTCATTTTATAATAAAGTGCATATAGAACAAAACTCGAAAATTTGACCCTGAATATCTTTATCATTGTTCATTCGCATAATGCCGTATCAAGCATTGGTTTCGAACCATACCAATAGTGGCATAACTACGACAACGGTAAAGTACATGTAGCCTGAAACCCTTCCAGCGTCTATTAGATCACTGTTAGCCATATGTCGCAGAGATTTTAGAGCAGAAAATGAACTCACCACTATATAGAATTCATGAAACTGCTCATTGCGCTTCCAGCTTGGCGGCCAAGAAGAAGAACCTGGGCCTCCTTCCTCCTCACGTTTCCAGCTAGGAGGCCATGAAGACGATCCAGGACCACCCTCTTCTGTGCGCTTTTCTTTCTTTGCGCTTCCAACTGGGTGGCCAAGAGGAGGATCCCGGGCCGCCCTCCACTTCACGCTTCCAGCTTGGAGGCCAAGATGATGAGCCAGGGCCTCCTTCGACCTCTAGAGAACGGATCTCGGAGCTCGGAGTGGGAGTGGCAGCGGCCAGACTGGCTGCAGTAGCAAGGCCAATGACTATGTTAGCGAAGAACATAGTAGATAGTTTATTCAGTGACGATTGTTGATTTGAATATACTAAATTATCGAGGAAAGTGGTGAGCTTAAATGTATTTGAAGCTATAAGAGGACATAGCAATGCCGGTATAGTGTAATTCTTCAAATAGAGACTATATTCAACCTCCTGTCCTATACTGGGTCAATGATTCTTCCTCAGCATGTAATCAAGTGTGGATAGTAGATTGTCATCAAGTATACTATAATATAGAAAAGCCCGACGATTGGAATTATATTACCCTCCTCAAGTCATTCTGGCGTCAAGTTGGGGCTTTTTTTTGGGGGGCAACAAAGATGATATGTATCAACGCTGGTCGGGAACTCTTATGAGATGAAAAGATTAATAATAGTACCGCCCATAAATTTTGCAACTACATAAAATCTTCAGCTAAAGCACGCAAGTTCTAGCAACGTTCAACTTGTGTTTCTATTAGGTAGCTGTCACGCCCCTCTGCGGCCAGAAAATTGAGTTGATATTACATATAAACAACGTGATTCGCATTCTTAATATACGCATTTTACGATCGCCGTTGTAGAGCTCTTTACAATGCTTTATCAGATCACTTAGACCTACTTATGCTTTTACCTATACTGCCCTTGACAAACGGGAACTACAACAGAGCTAGCACTGTAATGTTGATAATAAAACGTATATATCATCAAAGAGAACAAGTTGCCAATCTCCAATCATGATAAGCTCTCAACTTTCAAAGTTGGCAATTTTCACATTGGCATCATTAAATCAGCCGTACTAGTATTACGAATTTGAGCTGATACAGCGATCAATAATCTCCCAACTATAAGCCCACTGATGTGCACTTCATTCAACCTAATCGAGTGATGATGTCTGCTGAGATTTAATACCGTGCACTCAAGTAAAGACATTCTACCCCTTTCTACCAGCTGGGCGTCTGGATATACTATCGACAATCCTTGCGGTATATGCAGCAGGATATAGAAGAGGCCAGCTCATTTAGACATAGAATCTACCTAGAACTTCTACTTAACATCCACCGGGACAAACCCCCAATCTAAGATAATAAAACAAAACCAGAAAGCCCTTTTTTTCTCTAATGGAAACAACACTCGCTTATCTTCTAATGCTCAATATTGTACAAATATTCTGTCTAGCATTTCATCGTAACTCCCTTCCGCTTCTCTGTCTCTCTAATCTCAAACATGATCTGGATACCTACAAATAGACAAGAAGATGCTGTGAGGATGAAGAAAACTCCTATCAATTTGTCAGTAAATTAGCCAATAGACAAAACACTCAACAGTTGACGAATATAGAATCAGCTCAACTTACCGGACCAATCATGAAGAATACTGCTGAGAATGCTACGCAATCCATCCAGACCAACTGCAAAGCCTACCAAATTGGCAGAAATCATCATCAGAACATTTCCAACTGCTCCAACGCAGCAGAGCATACGATACTCCGTAGGGCGATTTTCCCATTTCCTCTTTGGGAAGAGGTAAGCGGCCGTCCATTCCGGCACCATGAAGATAACAATGAGCCAGCCCCAAATGAGGAGGCGGAGCTTGATGTCGTGCCAAAGGGCAACGAAGGTGAAAACGAGGAGGTAAGTGATGGTGGATCTGGCTGAAGATACCCAGCTGCGGAACGAAGAACCACCGAGCGGTACGTAGATGTAGCGGATGAGCCAGCGGTTATACGAGCGGTGCCAGGCGCGCCAAAAGAGCTGCGTGCTGTAGTTATTGCTCACGCATCGGACCATGTTCTCCGGAGGGTCAATTCCATCCACCAGCGCCCAGAGGCGGAACATGCGCCAGGGAAGAAGCAGCTTCAGCCAGATGATGTGGAGGTTGAAAAAGGACAAGAGACTGAGCTGGGCAGCGGTATAGTCGCTCCAAACAGGGGCTGCTTTGCTAATCGCGCCGACATAGTCAAAATGTAGGATGAGCTCCATGGAGAGGAGCACAAGCAGGAATCGAATGCCGTATCGAATGGTGCGCGGCCATTCAATGCTCGCGGCGCGATACTTGGCCTGAGAAATGTAGTCGTTGAACGTCAAGATCGGACCAGCAATGTATAGCGGTGCGTACAAGGCATACGCCAAGTAGTTTCGAAAGGAAAAGTCTCTAATATCGGCCGGGATCGAAATTCGGTCGCGCTCGGAAAGACTAGCGGGATCCAATCCCTTCTTCTTTGGTGTTATTAGAGACCAAGCACATTGGATGCAGGGGAGGACAGCGAGCTTACCTCAAGAGTGTTGACATGGCGCTTATCGATGCTCCAGTAGTAGTCCAAATTGAAGCTGATGAGCCGCAGGATCGTAATGTTGAAAAGAATATCCCAGCGCTTCATGATTCCACCCCAGTTGTCCAGCCAGTAGCCCCAATGCGCCAGCGGTCCCCAAGGAGGGCCAACCCAATTGGCCAGGACCTGGAGCCTGTATCCCATGGTCAACTCATTGGCGAACAAGGTGCCGACGTTGAAGATCCATGTCGCCGTAGGGACGTAATGCCGGGGCAGCTTGGTCGCGATTTGGTAATTGATGGCGAGAATAGCAACAATCTTGAAGGAGGATATGCCGTGCAGGATGACAATGAAGATGATTGCAAAGGCAAAGTCGAACGTGGCGCGCTGGTCCAGTCTCGATGAGCCCCTTGTGCCTCGCGCCGACGGGTTATATAGAGATTCGAATCCTTTTCTCAGCAGCGGGTGGAATATCAAAAGGCCCGTCAAGACGGGGAAGTTGCCTCGAAACGTCTGGTATTGCGCATCGGAATTGTCAATCTTTCGGCCGGGGATCCATCCATCGGACAGATATCGCTCGTACTTGGGGTACCTCGGGTCAGAAGCTGCAGGTTTGTTAGAGCGTCTCGATGAAGGCATATCGATACGACGCTTGCGTGGCAATACGCAAGCAGGGGGAGAGGCGCTTCTCACGTTTTGAGACATCATATGCTATCCAGAACATGTACGGGACAACCACAATGAAGACGAGGTAGTAGAGGAAGAACTCTGGCGTGCGCCATTTGGGCGGCGGAGCTGAGCTTCGAGCCTTGATCTCAGCCTCTCTCGCTGCGATCGAGTCGCCGCGAGCATCGATGACTGTCTGGTACGGAGCGGAAGAGGAGCTCGTAAATCGGGTGTCGAGGGTGTCGAGGTCGTAGACCTTGCGCAGGTAGGAAAGGACACCCATGGTGAATGAATCTGGGTCGCGCAGGACGGATTCAGCGCATGTTGGCCTGATTGGATGCGCGGATGCAGATGGACAAGCAGCAGACGATCGCGGCCCTGGATTGATCTGCAAGCTGTCGTTGTCTCGTGAGGCTCGAGAGATTCAGCGGCCGGGTGGGGCAGCATCTCAGCAAGCGAGGCCCCTGAATCCTCGGCCCCACGATTTGCGCGGTCCAGCGCTGGTGCTGCGCCAACAATAGCTAATGCGTCCATGCTTTCCATGTTCCGAGCTCCCTATAATCCCAACATCTGCACATCACTTTGCCCTGCGTATCAAACAATGCATTTCCAAGTCATGGTTGCGGTGAATGTGTATTATCAAACTATGAAATCCAAGTTTTAAACAGAGAAATAGTACCATGAAATAAAGTGTAGAGCACTGCATGAGTGCTAGTGACTGGCATTTGGGTCTATCTTATCTGGCGATAGTGCAAATCTGTAGCTCCATTTTCTAGTTGCTTTCAATGTTCAGTATGTGTTCCATGAAACGCACCACGAATCTAGCCAAGTCGAGGTCATGCACTGTCAAACAAGGCCGCAATTTGCAATACTGGTTGACAGAAGCCATCAGTAGAAACCTCTCCAGGCCCAAAAGCGGCCACTACCGCCGCTCACGAGTCCTTTTTGTGCCACCACGCCAAGCGGCCATAACAAACGCTGCACTCGACGACGTGCATATGTGGCTCGTATTGGCACAACTTGACCGACGCATACGAAGCACAGCCGCCAGGAGAATCAAGCAAGAGCTCCGTCCCTCAGATTGAAATGCAACGGCGGCGCTAAATGAACACGCAGCCATCATGTCCAAGTCCGACATTGGCATGGCTTTACAACCCGCAAGACTGAGGCGACACGCCAGTTTGCGTGAAGCCATGAACATGCTAGAGAGGTCACGCTGTAGCAAGGGGGGTCATATCTTGTGTTCCCAGAGCGTGACTTCGCCGTCTGCTGCACGATGATCCAACAATTCCGCGCTCTGTTTTTTAAGCTTCGCCCTGCTGGAGCTTCCCCCTGTCTGATGAGGCGTCAAGTCTAATCAGACAAACGACGAATCGGATCCTCGCATTTCTGCAGTCCAGCTGGCGGCCTGACGGCCCCTCAGAGCTTGCCAGGCTTTGTTCATCTTTGAATGGCTGAGCCACTCAAATGCGGCCCAAGGTTGTACCAGGCGAAAATCCAAAGGCCGGGAGGGTGAAAAGTAATTGTTTGTTTGCTCAGACCCTGCGTCAGGCGTGTGACGCCGCCAGCGTCAAGATCGCGCATCACTCTCCTCTTTGTTTTCACGCCTCTTTCGAAAACATCTCAAGTTGCATAGAAAGCCTTTTGTTGACTCAACCCTAGACCTGCCATTTCGCTATAAAAACGCATCAGATTTAGAATTCTCCCGCTCCAAGAAGCCCGAGTGCCGAGACGCCAAGAAAGATCCTTACCATGTGTCAAGTCAAGCTCTCCATCTGCGTCCACTGCGCCAAAGTCTTTGGAGCCAGGATGAAGTACTGCGATACGGTCCGGGCTACCATGTCGGTCATGGACAACAGCCCGTTCGAAATCACCTCATCGTTCAATTGGTCTCCCATGGAAGGGTGTACCGGGCTGCAAATCCACCACACGGCGAATCTCGACGTTTGCAAGGACGACACGCCCAGACCCGAAGCGCCATTTGAGCGACCTGCTGCGACGAGGCCGAGCGCCAGGAGTCCTTATCCAACGCCAATGATGATCCAGCGGGCGGAGCTTCGAGAGCAGCTCCCCTCTCCTCCTGGGATTCGAGGGCATCGGGCAGCAGCTTCTGCGCCGCTGGAGTCGGATTTTCAACCACAAATGCAGCTGCAGGTTCAGATGCAAGCGGAGCCCTCGACGGGAGAAACGCCGACAGCTGGTTCGCCGAACACTTCGTGGTCAGGCTCGACTGTATCTTATTACTGAATATGATTCACGGGGCCACCTTATGCTCCTCTAACACCGTGCTCTTTCTTTTCCGCCTTCACTTATCGCCGATGCTGTACCCATACAGCGTATCAGACAAGCAATATCAGGAGTTAGCTGCATAATTCGGATCTGTATCGAAGATAACTGGAGCTCTACTCTCTCCTCCACCACCCGTTGGGTCGCCACTCGGGATATCAACCAAACGACGCATCATATTTGGCCGAAGGGTGCAGCCGAAGCTCCGCTAGAAATCTTGACTTGTTTTGAGGAGGAACAACGATTGCAAAGTCCAAATGAATGGTGGAGACAGGCCTCGGTGGAACGAATATCGATCAAGTGATGCGGTGATGCGGTCCAAACAGGGTTCTTTCCAACAAGTTTTCTCTTTTACCTCTCGCAAGATGGTGCGGGCGCAACTCTAGCAAGGAAGGCATTACGCCTGAGATTACGAGGCATGGCGTGATAAGAGACGAGCCGGCGATGCAAGTGAATCCAAAAGGAGAGTAATATTCTAGCTGTTCGTGAGGTGTGTGGTTTGCGGTCTCTTTTTTCCACCGTGGCAGAGCTGCTACGGGACGTATCGGCTCAAATGTAATATCAGACAAGTCTCCTTTTTGCCCCCCCTCGCTCCTTGTGTGAAAGGCCCCCAATGATGATTCCTCTTTTAGCTGCATTTCGTTAGCCGTGGGCTGTTGGATGGCATTCATCCATGCTCCGGCCAAACGGGCCCCGTGAAGTGTTCAGCCAAGGTCCCCGTTCTCATGAAGAATTCTTGCTTCAAGATACGAGCAGATTTTCCTGTAACCAAAACCGAAATACTCGAGTAGCTGTAGAATGAAACGCACAATAATGCCCTGAGCACGTAGACTTATAATGCGTATAACGCTTGGTTCGTCCAGCCTTGGGGTCCGTTCAGCAGGATTCAAAATGGTGGTCAACAAGGTGGTCAACGGTGGCGAATAGGAAGCAAAGGACTGGTTAGTAGGAGCTCTTTGCGGCAGCCTTTCCACCCAAAAAAACAACCAAATGGACTGGAGCCACGGCCAGGGAGGAGCATCGGCCAACGCCCATTGTTCTCTGAGCTCCGGCCTTTCCATATGCGGAGCGGCTCCACGCTTTCGTGCTCTTCGGGCTGATATTCCGTACATATACTGGGTCTGGTACAAGGATCAACGGTTAAAAGTGCGTTCCATGGGAGGCTGATTGTGGTATACTACCAGCATTCTTGGAGCAAACTATTGTTACTACTGCTTATTTTCAACCTTACTGTTGCCTCTTTGGTCATTGTCTTGCTATATATGGTATCATGAATTAGCACCGGTGATAAATATCTACAAGTATGTCGGCTTAAACAAGTCAACTGCTATGCAAATTAAAAAAAGATTGTGGCAGGCATAATGCCCATATACCCAGTAGCCGCCTACCCGTATCGTCAGCGTCCCACACATGGCCAAATGCATGCCAGATGACATGTTCCCAGCAGTAGTACTTGTAAATAGAGTATTTACATGGGTTCTGCCGCCTCGAATCTTACTCGTTGCATATATACACCTAATTCTCGGCGGCTCTACTCCGCGCATGCATCGGATGGATGTCACCAATATATACAAGTACCCGCAAGGGGAGGTGTCGTTGGGTCTGGATGGAAGTTTGTCGGAGGTTTAAATTGGAGACGCAGCCGTATACGCTATTGAATGCCTTATGGCCGACGGGTCGGCCGCCTTCTTTATATGCATCGAGTCGGCGTTTAGTCTGGAGGGCGCCCGCGAAGGGGGCACGAATCGGTTGCTTGGGACGATGGCATTGGAAAGCTGCATGTGCGTCTGGTGGTGGCCTGGGTGGAGAGCCGCAGGAAGGGATCTTGAAGATCGTTAGGCAAGCCCTTGCGATCCCTTGTTTGACAGGTCCTCACGTCCATTGTTTAATATCCATGGGTCACAAGAATAGGCAGTAGTAGAGCTACTAGCGTGAAGAGCAGCTGGATCATGGATGGCTACTTGCCAGGTTGGGTAGGGGACCGACCACCAAGAGTCATGTCCGTCTTCTTTCAGTTGGACCGCGAATAAACGGTGCTTCAGCTTGATTCTGGTTGCTGTCATGGGCCCTATCGCAGAAACTTGGCGGATGACACCTACGTGTACTACTAGTACAACTTACTAGTACCAGAGACTACTGTAGGCAGTAACCAGTGCCTACAGTAGTAGTATCACCTGGGCCTGTATTTGATCAAGGTAGGCTGTTTGGATATCAACTTCTGTTCCACTTCAGAGGCACCGCGGATAGCTACAAGGGCCAGTGGCCCCATGGCTGCATGTGACTGGCATCGAACAATGCCGTTGTTCAACGCTCGGTAGCGGCCGCCGCTTGGCCGCCCGAGAAAGTGGACAAGCGCGCCGCTAACGCCGCTAGCATCGGCCCTGAAGCCGGGCTTTGGTGTGTCGAGGCCACGGTGAATTTGAAAGCTCCAGCTGGCGATGATCTTGGTAATGAGTTTCATTCAGGGCTTGACCGCGGATTGCGATCGACTCGCTAAAGGCTGCTAGTCATCGCTTTCCAGGTTGTTTAATATTGATCGTATCAACGCCCATGGCGCCGCGGGTTTCTATGAATAGCATCAATCTTGATGCTAATTAGTGGCTGAGCAAGGTATTCTACCTGTGCTGGCATCAATCTCTTCAACCCCATTTCTCAGCGCTCGGCAGCACATCACCAAAAGAATCCGGGTGGACAAATTATAAATCAGCCATCATCTTTTGTTCCCGCGGGCATGGATGCCTAGAGATGTACAGGGTACATTACAACTGAATATTGCCGCACATGCTGCAGCTTCGGGCATTGTTGGTAACTGAAGCCTGTACCTGCAGATGCCCTTTTCAGCAACTCGTGCGTTCCAGCGACCTCACGAGCTAGGCTGAGGCACAATAGGTAACTGCCCGTAGGATTTGGACATGAGATGGCATCAGTACATGGGGTGATTGATCGGGCAGTCAGTCACCCTCATTACCTCAGTCCCTAGAGTTGCTAGGCTCCTACTGAGATTGCAAGTAACACAGCGTTTGAGCCCTCTGAGATGTCGACGTCATTCGTGCTCTGGCAAAGCACAGATGCCAACAGGATAGAGGCAGGTGCAATGTCGTACATTGATGCTTGTACGTACCGGGAGTAGTGCCTGCCTTGGCAATGAAGTATTGGCCCACCTACCACCAACTGAGATTTTCTCTGGCTTCGCTCGACTTCACATCTTCTTCTTCATCGTCATTGTCATCTTCTCGGGTCCTTTTCTGCGGTGCGCGTGCGGTTGGTCGGCCGAGATGTGCCGCAGATGCAGCCCAGCAGGGACTGCGGCTGGCTGAACGGCAAAGCCATCCAATCTCTGGTTGCCCTGCCTTGCCGTTGCCACTGCGGCCATGACACGAGATGAGCATGTACAGTAGCACTGCCAGCGAAGACTGATGGTTTTACCTCTTGCCGTATCACTAACACCTTGACTCTGTATGACCCCGGCTGGCCAACCCGCGTTGAAACAGCACACAGCTAACACATCTCCAGTTGCCGTTGACCGTCAATCAATCGCAGCGCTGTGCCGCTCGCTGGTGGGTGTCGCTGGCACTACGTCTCGCTCGGTGGAGCGCCTGAACTCCAGCACCCACTGTCTCGCCTGCTACAGGTACACTTTGGCCGACACAGCGGCCAATGGCGCCACAAGCCGCTCGGCCCACGCCCGATCACCGATGGCGGCGTTTGCTCGCCCGCACCGACAGACGGCGATAAGGCGCGTCGTGGATCTGGATACCCACTTCAATCTCGTCCATCTCATGCTATACCGGGTCCCTTGTCTGGGCGCCTGAGCCTCTCAGCGCTGGAGCGTTGCTAAACCGTTGCTGCTTCTACTAGGGACTCCCGCCGCCACTACGGCTGCTGCTAGCAGTAGTATTTCGCATGATTGATGGGTCTGTAAAAGCCTGTACGTCCGTCCGTCGAAAGGATGGCTGCTCCTAATAAGCTCTCCCTCCTCTCTTTGTGGGACTGCCTCAAAGGTAGATCTTGCTCTTGGCACTGGATGCGGCGACCCCCCGGCATATTGATCGAAGTTTCCGAACCCGCCTACCCTTTTGATGGCGGTCTAAGCTGCCATCGACCTCCCCCTGGCCGAAGCTAATTATGTGTTGTACCCGAACCGACTTGAACTCTGTCTTGTCTCTTGAGATTTAACCGTGTCTTCAAACATCCATCGCCCGCCAGTTGGCATCCTGCATCGTTGACCCTCGCACCACTGAGACCAAGAGAAGAGACCTGCTAAGACGCCCTTGTGCCATTTAATATCACATCTGCTTCGACTTGAAACCATTGCTCAATCTCATCGACGCTTGCAGCTTTTTAAAGCTTTCTCAACCCGCCAAATTGTGGTCAGGTGCCATCAGCGAGTATCGCATGCTGCATCACCGATTCGAGTGTTGTGTGTTGCGATATCAGACCGTGTACGATACACCGATCCGCCAAGTTGCATGTAGGTTGGTCTCCTCTCCCTACGGACCCAACATCCTTGCTTTTGTCCTGGTTCTACAGTCTGCTGTTAGCGTTTGCCCGTTCTATCCTCTTGACAATCTCCGTGATGCCCAGACCCACGTTTATTGTTGCTGTCACATGGATTACGACCATACGCATGCACACCATACACACCCTCACTTACGGAGCGGATGACAAGCTTTTAGCCATAAGCTGCTCCTTTTTACAAATCTTGCACTTATATATCCTACCTTCTCATCTATTGCGTTTCGTCTAAAAGTCAAGCTGGCTCGCAGCACAATTCTTCCCACTTCATCTCTTGCATATATTTCTGAGCCTTGTCTTTCCAAGTTGTTATAGACAGAGAGAGAGAGAGAGAGAGAGAGAGAGAGAGAGAGAGAGAGAGAGAGAGAAAGTAATGCCACATACTCTACGTATTATCAAATCACTCTCACTTGCAAAAAAACACTGCCTTTTTCTTCCACATTCCACAACTTCAAAACCCTTGCTCTCAATCACATACTCTCCTCATATCCTTTGTCAACAAAGCCAAGGCACATTGCGAACCTTGTACCCTATATCAATTCTTCCACTCTAGTCATGGGTATGATGACACTCGCTCACATGTAATCGGTAGTGGGTTCTGAACCTGGCATCTAACTCTTTCGGCAGATTCCAGAGACTCACGGGCGCCCTCCAGGTCTAAACAAGAGAGGTCTGACAAGTCATACGAAGAACCCAACGGATCAAACATGGATACAGACCCAGTCTCCTGCAATATGGCCTCAGCGTTTTACGAGATTATGAGAGACTCTGGACTCCAAAGACAGCTCGAACATGGTTGGGGAAATTCCTACGCACATGACGGCGCGGCAGATTCCGCATCATCACCCACTTCTGATTTCGGTGACGCCAGTCGATCCGACCAATCCCGGTCTCGGCAAAGTTCAAAGGTTTCATCTCCATTGGGATCTCGCAGAGTGGCCCAAAGACGAGATGGGAAGCGCCTCAAAAGCCCCAAGTCGAAGACATCCGGAGGCAGTCAAGTCAAGGAAGAAGATGAAGAAGAGAGTATGGAAGATATTCAGCCCATGCCAGAATCCGGTAACCCATACTCTCTGAAATATGATGCTCAGGCTGCAGCAACTGGCGAGGATCATCGGACCTCTGGATATAAGCTGAACAGAGAAGACTACGCAGACCGTGAATATCTGAGAGGGCTGGACTCAGAGCTGGATACTCTTAGAAAGCACTTGCTCCAGCGCGCCAATCCTCCCAGATCATTTCCGTAACGGTCCCCCTCGCCACCTTTGGATATGACGGGGAGTGCGCGCACCGAAAAGAGTGATACCAGATACATTGTTATATCACAAGCATTAACAGCAAGCCTTTGCTTTTACACTAAGAAAAAAATTAACGGGGCGCTCAGGAGTTTATGGATTTGGTTTACCAGCTGTGGAAGGGGACCTACGATAGGAAGTTGATTGCACATAGACCATCTTAGCCACCGAGAGTGAGGTAGTAGCAATGAAACTTTTTTCGGATCTTTCCTTTTCATGATTATTTGCTCTAGGTTTCGCACGAGCGGGCTGTTAGCGATTGGCAACAAAGTGAAAGAATTGGGCCACTTGCATGTGCATGATATGGCTGAATGGGCTCGCCGGCCGGCTGGCTTCATGCAGAGTTCTGGTCGAGGCATAGCATCGGCCGAGAGGGGCGGCTATCACATCGGCCGCTCCTTGTTCCCCGAGATGTGTGGCGTATGGCCCTCCCTGCGGAGGACGGTTTCGACATTGTTTGGCCGAAAGCCCAAAGGCGGGTACATTGGGGAAAGTTACCAGCAGAACTGGAGATGAGGGCTGAACACAGCGTAGCAATGGAGGCAGCGACAAGACAGTTCCGACGTGCGGAATCGGAAGTTTTGGACAATTTTCTCCGCCGCGAAGTGAGTACTTGTACATGCTGTTGTATGTGCCAAGGTAGTAGTGGCAGGGCTTTAATATATCTAATGGTCCAGATGCGTGCAAGAGCGGCTCGGCGGAGTATCAGCCGCTTGTTTATCAGTGACGAGCAAGTAGATTTACATGTTTCTGCCGTAGCTATATGCATGTTGGGTGTGGGATGCTGCATCTACAGCGGGGGAACACAGCTCGGCCGGGTTGTGGCGTTTGCGGACGGCTTCATGACTGGTCCATTCGCGTGTACGTGTAGCCTTCATCTGCTGGTTAGGTACATGTGTGCATGCAGGCTGTATGCAAGGGAGAATGGATGTGTGTGTGATGTAGCCAACTTCTTTAGCTAGCCTTTGATAAAGAAGAATCGATTTCTCAGGTATGATTAACTTCAGGGTAGAGAGGAAAGAAGGGAAAGCAAAAAAAAAAAAAAGGGAAATGCAATGAGTGAGACAGTAAAGGCTAGTGCTTGTGAGACATATAAGCTAATATAAGACAAGTGCTGTCAACTCTTCTACCTCTGGGTGGTCTAGTTGGTTCATGGCGTCTGACTGTAATGGAAAACATCTCATCAGAAAGTCGGCGGTTCGATTCCGTCCCCGGAGAGAAATCTCACCGGAGAAGAGTTACATTTTTTGTCTTTTTTTTTTTTTTTTTTTTCATTTAATACCTTACATACTCATTTCACAGCGTTTGAATTTTTTTTTATGACTTTCGCTCTTTTCTCAATCTCCCTGCTTAAGAAATACCCCTTGCACCCAGGTACAATTACACTCAGCAAACCCGTCAATCCCTCCGCAAAGTTTACGTTGACCGTGCCGACGTAAATACACCAACTGTACATTACTCTTAAAGCGGATAAGCGTCAATGCTTAAAATGCAACGCTGCCTATCGATTGGAACGCTATTCCTTCTTAGCGGCGGGAGTGACCTGCGCTTAGAATGGCATTTGGCCTTATAAAACTAAAATACAGTAACGCTAGCAACATTAGCACAGTCACTAAAGTGGCCGTGCTAGGCTTGGGGTGGTCTAGTTGGTTCATGGCGTTCGACTGTAATGGAGACATCTCATCGAAAAGTCGGCGGTTCGATTCCGCCTCCCGAGAACAATTCTTTTTTTGCTTCTCTTTGCTTCCCTTTTTCCTCTTTATTTCCATCAATCATCATCTTCATTCTTTTGAACTTGCAAGAATCTGCGTCCCAAAGGGGCTGCAGATGACGATGATTGAATCAGCTTGCTTAGGCTGAAATCGATTCATAGAGCAGTGTACTTTAAGATATCTAGGCGAGTAATACTAGGCATCTGTCCTTGCTCATTCTTGCACTACACAGCTTCTGGATCTGAACTGTCATGAAACCAGTGCGAGTGGTTTTCTATGCGAGTGCTACATCAGTATACAATTGATGAATGGTTGACATTTAAGAATTTCTTTTGAAAGAAAGACAAGGGACAAGGGAACATTAATCGCGAGGTAATGAATGCAATTGTAATTATACGCTGCTGTTTTGATTCACAAACATCCACATACCATCTAGGACAAAAACTAGCCCTCTTAAAGGATGCTCATGCGCCTACTTTCCTTGGCAGTTGACCCAACTTCGACTTGACTGCCTTGAAGCTTGCTTGAATCGCTCGAATCTGCTTTCTCCGATCAGATGTCTTTCTCGCCATCTCTGTCCCTTCTTCGATGCTGTTCATCGCTGCGTAGAGCCGTTCTCTCAACTCTTCCCCGCCTCCACCCCCCTCCGTTGCCCTGCGCAAAGGGACTCATGTTGCTTCGCGTTTCTATGCTCATTGCTGGACGTTGTGGAGGAGGTGGAGAGGACTATTGATACTGCTAATGCTGTGGTGGCTGTTGGGGGCTGTACTTCTGGTTGCACTTCTAGTCGTACTCTTGGTTGAAGTTTCTAGTCATACCTCTGTTTGTACTCTTAGTCGTACTTCTAATCGTACTTGCAGTGGTAATTGTATTCATATTTCTTGCTTTTACTCCTGGCTGCATTTCTGGCTGTGCTTCCAACCATTCTTTCTGACTCTTCCCCCCCCCCCCCCCCCCCCCCCCCCAACGATCCTTATGCTGAGGTTGCTGGACTCAGAGGAACAGATATATTATCTGAGATGGACCACGACAGTCGACACAAGTCTCCTTCGAGCACTGCGGACATGTACCCACGCCGGTATCGCCGCCTCCAACGTCGGAAGCAGCCTTAGTTGCCAATGGGGGGGGATCAACGCAGAGCACTTAGTGCCGCAACAGTACAATCGCTCGTGTAGCGGCACGCTGTGCTCAACCGATAGTTGGCGGAATAGATGGATCAGTCCAGGCCGGTCAATCATGCGTTCTATTAGGCGTCGGAGGACAAGGTATTTGGATTTGACATGCTGGATTTTTCCTATGACGGGTTTTGGGCTGGAAAGCTATTTGAGGACCTGTAGAGGAGTTGTAGAGATAGTTTGATTCCTTACTAGGGTTGAAGTCTTGTGATGAGAGATGAATCGCTTTCCTGAGTATTGTTATTAAAGGAAGAAAAAGAAAGAAAAAAAGACTTCCAAGGCCTTCTGATAGTATGGTCTTGTGTTATCGCTTACATTTGTTGTGCTCGTCTCGCGCCTCAAAGTCCTTCCTCTGCTGCCCCTTTCACACTATTCCGCTGGTCACTGCTGCATGATTCCTGATCACAATTTCCCAGCTTGGTAAGTCTGTGAGTTGGGAAGAAGAGAGTTGCTTTTAGAAACACAATGAAAAAGCATGATTCAATTATTACTAATGAGAATAACCCTTAGTATCACTGGTATTTCTTTCTGTTCAAAGTACACATTTCTCCTTCTTCTTTGCAACAGGAATCCTTCCATGATGCGTATATTGCGTATTTTATTTTATAGATATACCCAGACACACAAGCCTTTTCAAATAGTCCAGTTGGCTGAAGAATAGAAGCATACAATCAAATGCACACACGCAGACAGTTCCTCTCATTGAAGAACAAAAAAAGACCTTTAACACCGTAATAATAAAACATACCCGAAGAAGAAGAAGAAGAATGAAAAATTAAAGAAAAGATTTGTCTTTACATAGGACAAGGGTATTTCGCAGTTTGAACATGCAATATCCATAATCCAGTTCGTTCTCTGCCCGTGGGCTTAATCAAAAGCAGTTTCACGGGCCCATAAATCACAGTTTGGCCATGACGCTGGCAGAAAAAGAAAAGGGGGCAAGTAGAGAAAACGCCCCCATGCGTCCACAGCTCCCCGAAAAAAAATATCCACATGCATCTTCGACAGACATGTCCCAAAAAACCAAAGCCGGGGAGGGTTTCCTTTGCCAATAAACCTCCAAAATCCAAGTTTCCTTCGACACTTAAAAAAAAAACTGATGCACCCACAGCCATATACCCGAAACGATCCCGTAGTAGCCCCTGTAGGGGAAAAAAGTAATAATGGTAATAAAAAATCAAAAAAAGAAAAAAGAAAAGAAAGAACAGAAATCAAAACCCCCCCCAAAACTCCATTACATCAATAACTCCATCGCTGGTATATTCACATGTCACGTAAAAAGGTTTTGATAGTGATAATAGCCTTCCCCTCCTGCGTATATCGGAAGTAGTGAGTAGGTGGAAAAAGAAATAAGAGAGCGGGGATATAAATAGGACACGCAACTCTTTGTAGAAGGGAGAGGGGGAGTTGAGGGCGGCCATTTAGTAGCTAAAATCAACGTGTGCCATGGTGGGTATAGACTCTTTGTTTTCATCCGAGGACGCTGTCGTTATTTCGTTGCCATCACCATGGCTATTGTGGATGGTGACTGAGTTTGAATCACCGAGCGTGGTATCAGCGCTGGATTGTGAAGATGTTGTTTGTAATTCGTGATCTGGAGGAGGCTGCGCGCTGGCCGACCATCCTTCGTCAAGCAGTTGCTGGAAGCTCCAGCTAGGCTCGAATTGTCTGCTGTGCCAGGCATGGTCCACTCGTTCGTACATCTCGTCAATCTGTTCCAGACTGATTTTGCTCGTTTCATAGACCATGGCCCATACAAATATGACTGCGAGAATGCAAAAGGTCCCCCAGATGAAGAAAATCTTGGTTCCAAAACCAGCAGTGCCGGGACCATTCCCTATCATGAACGGTGTACTGTATCCAATGCCGAAATTGAGCACCCAGTTGGAAAATGTCGAAATAGACATTGATTTTGCACGAACTTTTAGGGGATAAATCTCCGATGTTACGACCCATGCCACGGGGCCCCAGGAGGCAGCGAAGAAGAAGATGTTGATGGAGCAGAAAACGATGAGTATCGTAGCGGAGGCTGACTTGAGACTTTCACCAGCGGCGGCCGCAAATGATGCCATGAGCAGTTGACAGCAAGCCATACCAATGGCGCCTACAATGAGCAACCTCCGCCGACCCCAGGACTCGATGACAAAGACACCGACAAACGTAGATACAACGTTGATGACTTGAATGATGAGCGACTTGGTATAGGGGCTGTCAACGCCAGAACCGCCGAAAAACGTAGTGCTGTAGTACATGATGAAGTTGATTCCAGTAAGCTGTTGAAGCATTTGGATACCGCACCCAGTCAAGGTTCGCCGTCCTAGATGAGGAGAGCCTACAAAAATCTCCTTGTAGGTGTCTGGACCTAAGCTCAATTCGTACTGGTGATTAGCGACGATTTCCTGGAGTTCGTCAATAAGAGCCGGGTGAGTGATGTCGAGACGTCGGAGACGACTGAGTGAAAGACCGGCAGCGTCTTTCTTGCCTTGCTTGACCAAAAACCGGGGAGTTTCGGGGAGGAGCATGAGGCCAGCGGTGAGAACGAGAGCGGGAACAAGTTGAAGGCCAAGAGGGATTCGGTAGGCGGCCGATGAGTGGAGTTTGGAGGTGGCAATGTTGATGATGGATGCACCTAGGAGCCCTATAGTGATGGAGAGCTGATAGGCGCAAACCAGAGTACCACGGATCCATTTTGGAGCCATTTCTGATTGATACAGTGGAACAAGGACCGACACAGCACCAACGCCGAGTCCAGCCAGGGCTCTGGTAGAAGAGAATCAGTCAGTTACATGACACAGCTTGGAGTAAACCGCAAAAACCAAATACGGATCCAAGCTTTGGTGGAGAGGATAACGTTGGTGATGGGAAACAGAAAACCCACCTTCCGACCAACAAGGCTGGCAATGCCTCGGCACAGACCTGGCAAATAGCGCCAATACAAAAGATGCCAACGGCGAGGAGCATGCTCCGTCGTCGACCAAGCATATCACCGGCGGGAGCGGCGAGGAGGGACCCGATTGCTGTGCCCACGCTGAGAATGGCGACGATGAGGGCCGAGTCCTTGGCGCAGATGTCGTCTCTGTCGGGCTGGTTTTTACACGTGCCGAACTTTTCCTTGAATTCGTTCATGGCGAGAATGCCATTGATGGCCCTGAATAGATGATTAGCATTCATGTCTTATGTTGGCAGATCAAAGTGCGAATGCGGGCCGGCCAGACTCGTGAAGAGGATAGAAGATTTCGAGAAGTAGTAGCCAGGCATATATCCTCCCATGCCATTCCAACGATGATGGTAACATCTCTCTTCCATCCATCTCGCATTGTATAAAAAAAAAATGGTGTTTGCGATGAAGAGACAAAACGGCTTTGCTGCAGCACTGGCCGCATCATCCACACCCTTGAGAAAATAGGTTTCTTTTCTTCTTTTTCTCCTTCTCTTATTCTCTTGTTTCTCGGAAAAAAACAGCACAAGGATAGACAGCAGCAGATATGACGGGGATCGGAGACTTCAGGGCGATGGCGGCGGGCTGAGCATCGCATTCACGGTCGGCGAGTTCGCAGAGCTGCTTACCCAGTATCATAGCCAAAGAGCAGGCCACCGGAAGCGACAAAGAGGCCGACCATGATCGCCGGCGCCGACGAGCCAGCGACATTGTCGGGCTTGTGCCAGCCCATGGCGATGGCCATGGTGACGGCGGGAGAGAAATCAATCCAGGGCTGTCAGGCGTTGCGACGCCCTTCGCCTCGCGGACGGCGACAAAAGAAGGTGAAGGCTCGATGATGGCGGCTTCGCCGAGACAGCGTTTCGCAGGCGGCGAGTCGGGGCGACGGAGGACGGTCGAGCGGTGGTTGATCAGAAGTCGAAGGTCGAAGGTCAAAGGTCAAAGGTCAAAGGTCGAATCACAGAAAACGGGTCGTATGAGAGAAAGCGAGAGGCGTGGAATCGCAAAACGGGCGAGAAGTGGGTAATATCCTCAGCGTCTCAGTGGGAAAAAGATGGGGGGGGGGGGACAGCCGACAGGCAAGGGTCGGACGGCGGCCGGAGTGCGCTAGCAGTGTGACCACTAACAGAGCCAACTAACACAAATCGAACGGGCAGCCAAGTAGTGCGAGCAGCGCAGAGAGGGCAGCGCTGCGAGTAAGCGTAGGCGGCGCAATGCTAGCTGGTCGCACAGGCAGTAGCTTAGCGACGAGGCTTGACCTGAAGCTTCCGCGGCGTGGAGAGCGACGAGACGAGACGGGACGAAACGAGACGAGGCCAGGCCAGGCCAGGCCCAGCGGGGAGGCAAAAGCAATTCGAAAGGGCCCTGAAATCGAGCCCTTGGGCGCGGGAGCTGGAGCTGCGATTTAGTGGGCCGCAAACGTGATGCGCGCAGCACGGCGATCCAGATGTGGCAGCAGAAGGACGAGCGAAGGGGAGCAGAAGAGGTGCGGGCGAGTGAGATTCGGTCAACGGGCCAGAGGCGAACAGGAAGCGATCAGCAGCAGCGCCCAGCACCGGTCCAGCAGCGCCCAGCATGACCCAGCAGGTCCAGCATGGCGCTGGGCGGCGCTGATTGGGCCGTGGCCTGGCCTGCAGCGCTCTGTACCGACGCACCACACGCGAGTGCTGCTGCTAGCCTGGCGCGCCCCACACGGGCTGGCAAAGGGTGGAGGGCCCTGGCGGTCCTTTTAGGCGTTAGGCTTCAGGCCTGTGAGGGCGAGTTGGCGTTGAAATTGCTGGAACCAAGTCTGTCGCCGAGTTGACAACTACATGTATCGAAATAGTCGTACGGCGCAGACGTGTTGTACCTCTTACATGCATGTATACACATGTATATGCATGTAGTATATGGCGGCATCGTCCTTTAAACGTGGCCACCACAGCTCTGCTCTTATGCCGCCGCCAGACAATGTCAACCACTCACCTTACACAGAAGGCGCCGCGCACGGCTACAAGGGGCAGGGCTTCGGATACTCGGTACCTATCTATGTACGTGATATTGAAGCCCCAGTAGCTTGTGCCTGTCAATACCCAGACGGGCAGCTCTTGTCTTGTCCCTTTGCACTCAACTCCTTCATCGGACCTCCACGTAATGCCACATAGTCTGAAAGGCCTCGTCGGCACACCTCACCAAAAACCCTCCGTCCGACCCAAGGCAAGACACCTGGACTCCGTCCGGCAAGGTACGAGCAGCGCCTGTACTCGGCACGTACTCCATACCCTTTGTGCGAGTATCCGCACGCAGCTCATTCGCCGCACATCGCTTGCTCTGGGGCTCTCCCACCCTCCTTCGCCAGGCGCCATGCCCGGTTGGGAGGCTCGCTCGACGCCACAGAGGAATGGAATTCCGCCTCCCCTGCCACCCGAACTCTTTATTACGGGAGACGCAGACAAAGAAGAGAAAGAGAGAGAGAAAAGGAAAGCTGGGTCTCCCGGCAAGCCTCGCCAACACCGCCCAGACATTGGCCCGTCTGTCTGTCTCCCTGAGGCGGGGAGAGTCTAGCCTCGATGCGCCGCTAAGACGATATGGTGCCTATCTAGCAGTGCTCCGTACAAAGCTGCGAAACTCGCAGGCTGCTGGTGTGCAGCCTCTCTGCCCTTGGGAGCCTGGTCCGAGTACGAGCGCAGCGCAGGGCACGCCTTCACACACCCAGCGTTTTATCGATTGGGCATCATGACCCTCTGCATAGAGTGGCTGCTGGGACGAGGACTCGAGGCATGCCTATACAGGCCCTCGTCAGCCACACCACTACGATGGCGCTGCTCCAAAGCACAGACAAGGCTTCTCATACTGGACTCCGAAATGCCTGCTTGCCTGGCGTGACTAATCTATCTGACTACAAAGAATTCGGTGGCCGTGGTGGCCGTGGTGGCAATCCGGGCACCCAGCTTGTCAGCGGCCATGATCCTTTTTGGCCAGATGTCCCAGACGCCGCCCACAGCCGCTCAGATCCTTGCTGTGTAAGAGGTCCAGAACGTCTTGTAGAGTCCATGGCATGGACACAAGACTGACATAGACGAGGAGTGGAGCGGTGAATGCATTCAGTCCTCAGGCTATCGGGGCCATCAGCCCTTCGGTTAACCTGGCTGGAGCGGGCTGGTGGCTTCAGGCCAAGGCCTACAAGTTATATTGAGCGCCAGTTAGCTGCATTCGACCGCCCGAGTGGCTTTTTTAGAGTCCTCTTGTAGGTGCGGAAGCTGTAGTCTTGGTCTTGGGTGCCCCCTCAAAGAAGCATCAGCCCGCAAGCCGACCTGGTGCGGCACAGTATATGTTCTCAGCACTCCTAGCTCCAGGATGCCTTGCCTCGGCTTTGTACTAGTACCAGTACTTGTCGTCCTACGAGGATGCGGTTGACTCATTCTGACACGGCCATGGTAAGAGGCCTCGTCTGTGTATAGATACATGTTGGATAGTGCAAAAGGCACACGTGTAGATTCCAGCAGAGCTCTCGTACTTTGCGGACTGCGTTCTCGGCAGCCTGCAGCGCTTACACAGGACAAAACAGCCGATACGACAAGAGACTTGATATGCCCAGAGTTTTTTGGTCAAGCCGCTTGTATCTCCGCCAAACATAGTATGTACAAAACAGAGCACACTAGCTGATTCTTCAGAAACAAGAACGGCAGATGCGGCACTGAGGCTGTATCATGGCCATTTTACCCAGTTACACGAAGTGGGATGCCCCGGTACAAGGGGTCTGACTAATAGACAGTAGCTACCTAATGGATTTGCTCATTGATAGACCATGGTTTCAGCCCTAGTGAAAAACAAGAGAAATTCAAATAGAATCAACAACTCTGGCAGGCTGGTTGTTGCACTGCGATGGACCGCCAGAAACGCCATGTTTTCCAGCCGCAGCACGCTTTGGTTCGAGCGCGGTACGTCCAAGAGAAAAAGGGAGCGGGACGATTATGATGCGGAGAAAATCTGGGGAAGAGCAGCCAATGAGGGTTCTGTTGGAATTTTTTTTCCTTTTTATTGTTTTTCCTTCTCCTTTCCTCTTTCGTGCCGTCCACTAGTCCAGTGCGCCACACGGTGCAGTACGCCTGGGTCTAAAATTGCGGAGGGGCGCCGCGTACTGCAAACTAGCAGATACCTGCGCGCGGAGCGATCTGGGGAAATGATCAGGCGGGCTGCCAAGGCCGCGGAAGTAGCTGCCCTGTACTTGTACTGCCGCTAACAGGGCCAAGGGGTACCCAGTCGCAGCTCGGCTCGGACACAGTACCGGGAGGGCAGGCCTTGGCTGCTTGCTTTTTCCCTTGCCTTGTGAAGATGTTACAGTCAGCAGTTCTTGGCGGCCAGCCGCTGGTAATCTGCACTGCCGTTGCCAGTTTTAGAGCATGTGCAGACGAAGTGGTGCTTCGAGCAGCTGCAGGAGGCAGATGCTTGCAGCTTGCAGCTGACATTGGCGGCACTTGCGGAGTACATGCTCCCCCGTAAGTACCGCGCCGTAGAGGGGACCTGGCTGCTGCTAGTGGTATGCCATTTTTTTGAGCGCATGTCTAGCATCATCATCAATCATACGGGTTTGATGGAGCCCGCTAAATTCCATGGCTGAATATATACCTAGATCCGAGTACGCCTTTTTGTCCAGGCTAAGGGGAAAGGGGTGGAAAGGGAGTGGGAGACGGCGGATCGAATGACATTGACGTGAATGAGAATGAAAAATCAAGGGCGAGAAATTTTCAATAATTGAATGCTATTTTACGTTGGCTGCTAATCCTGTTTCTTCGCTAGCACCGCTGTAAAACAGGAGCCAATGGCGCTATTGCTGCGATAGTATCCAATACACTCGCGATACGCTTATGCAGGCGTGGCATCGAATGCACATGCAGTACAAGACAAGACAGATGAAGAAAAAGAAGGAGAGAAAAAAAAACACTCGTCGCTTTTAGGCTGGGCTGGGCATTGTTTTTACCCGCATTCTGCTAGTACAAACTGATCATGAAGTGCATTAGTCCTTTGTTAGTTTCTTGTAGGGGATAGAGAGAAGCTTGCACGCCAGTGACATTTTGTTTTGACGCAGCCGATAACTACCAGATTTCTTTTATCTTTTTTGTTTTGTCATAGCTTGATTTTTTAGTCGTGATGTTTTTTTTTCTATGATTGACTACTATAGTATTACTATAGTATTTTGGCCTTTGCGGCCGCTCTTTTAATCTGGAAGCCTCGGATGATGAGCCCAGCTAGTTGGATGCTGGATGAAACTAGATGTGGAATCGCAAAGCGTGTCCCTCCTCCGCCTTTTTTTTTTGCGTCTTCTCTTCTTGTCCTGTTTCTATCTATGGATTATGTCGTGTGAGATATGACGTAAGACGTCAATTGGCATAGTAGCGATGCCATCTTTAAGCAGTTGAGTGTACAAGATCAGACGAGTGGCTTATAAGCCATGTCGCCTACCCTGAGTTCGCTACAATCTAGAAAACTACATGTTCTTCTGCGTTGCGAGATATACTCTTAAAAATATTATTTAATCTTAATTTGACTCGAAATTTAAATTCAGCCAGCTGCGGTTAGTATAAGCAAGTAACCAAAAAGTCAAGTGAAGCCAAACGTAGCATCGAATTTGATGGCAGAATACCCTGCACAAGGGGCAATCTCGAGATTCAAACCATCAAGGAGTGCCCCCAAGTGCCGGATCCGAAGTCGAGCATTTTCGTGTGGGTGTAGTATCATAGCCGACTGCCGCAAAGAAAATCTATTGCTCCGTGACGACACCTCTTAGCAAAAAAAGCACCCCGTATTGTGTGGCAAGATTGCGGCCGCGATACAACACCGCAGCGTCGTATTCCAACACCATTCCCGGCATCAGCCACCCAGCCGTCGGAGATTCCCTCACCAAGACATCTCTCTCTCAAAAGAAGAAGAAGGAAAAAAAAGTTATATTTTTATGTAGCATTCTATGCAGCGGGGAAAGGCACAGCAAGATAAAACGCCGCAATCTATTGTGCTGCGATGTGATGCTACACTGCAAACACGAAGCAAACGGTCAAAGCAAACCCCCCTTTCTTCTCTACCGCCCACAAATACATGTATTTCTCTCATACATACATACAAAAATGGCAAAAGAGAGATGCGCCGATTTGACAGATCATGCACTTGTCGACCCCGGATCGGCATCACCCCGCATGAGATGCATAGGCGGGCGGGCATCTAGTGGCAATTCAAGGGAATCTGTGAATTATGGACTCGGCGTTATGACCTCAATATCTCTAGTTTTTATTTCCCATCTTATTCTTCCTTCAGCTCTCAAGAGATGTCATCCATCCATAGACTGCTTGTATGTTTACTCGATAGGGAGCATCCTAACTGGTCATGGCTCCGGCCCTTGATGTCACAGCCCCAAGAAACCAGAAACGCCCATCTTCTAGTTCCAAGGGGAAGGGCCGGTTGCCTGCATCATCTAGCACTCCCCCTCCTGTTCCGAAGGCGGGAACTCGTTTGAAACCCCCCTTCTACAATGGTCCGATTCATCAGAGTCTAATTCAGGGACGAAACATTTTGTTTTTTTCTTGAGCAGGCAACGGTCTGAAAAAACTAACGCTTAAAATGGGAAATTCGGCTCTCCTCTCTGCAGGCTTCACATGATGAGTGAAACGCCCCCGCCGTTATTACCATGCAGCCATCACGACGTAGTGGTGGCGGCGTTTTTTCTTTTTCTTTTGCCCTTGTGCTAATTTTTGCACAAGGGAAAAAAAAAAGGAATTCAAGATTTCCCCCAGATGAGAGGGGAAGAAAGCTCCATCATAGATAGGCCTGTTTGCCTAGAGTTGGTGGTCTTTTGCCAAGGGTCTGGAACAGACTTACGCTGACAATTTTGATACAGAATACATGACAAAGGTGGGAATGCCACGACGATGTGCTTCGCATTCCTGTCCGTGTTTACACGTGATGCCGATGCAGTAGTATTCATCAGTCACAGCATAACGCCCGATGAAAATGCCAAGAATGCCCACGATGCGGACCTAGATAAGCTTTGTTGAAAGGCCCCTCTCATCATTATGCGTAGGTTAGATACAATCATTCAATTTTGACAGGCACCTTACCTGATACAGCCTCTGTAATAACGCACCTTTCTTTTTCATTCATCTAAACTTTCTCCCCTGTACCATGTAGGCAAGCAGGCTACAATCCCAGCCCAGATGCTTTCCCGATCTTGTCCGTCAAAAACTGCTGGCATACTGTTTCCATCGGTCACTTTTTTCTCTCGTCTCTGTAAGCGGGGGTGGCCGGCAGACTGGGGGACCCCGTCGTCAAGATTTGGGCACGTCTTACTTTTTGGAAAAGCGATTCGTCCTTGTAATTCCTAATTCCTCCATGACAAATATTCTTGTACATACAGCCCCATGTGTGTGTGCGTGTGCCTATCCCTTGAATATGTTTTATGTATATGGTTCAAAGGAGCAGCTGCTCCGCTGTTACATGTACTTGCCCGTAGCGGGAACCGGCCCATTCCGCCCTCGCCGTGGAATTTGGAATATCGGGGCTCTGAAATACCGTCCAATGGACTGCTGCAAATATCTGATTCCCATTGTTGATAAAAACACAAATTGCATAATGTTTTGTTCGACCGTGACGCATTTCCAGCATCTCAGTCATTGCTTAAACGGCACATGCATCTCCACGCAATAAGATGCAAGAGGTACCTACTCGACAATATCTCGACAACAACGTCTGCACGCCATACTAGGTGCATATTTGCTTAGAATGGCGTTTGCCACTTCTACTCCCATGGATTACTGGCCTGGAGCTGATCAGACCCCTTGTTTCAAGTATTGGATGCGTCAAACAGGACCCTGAGAATTGATCACAACGGTTGATCCAAGACATTAACCGTCTACGTTTCTTCTTCTTCTTCTTCTTCTTCTTGCTTCGAACAGAACGTGACTACATGCTAACACACAAGACCGTCATTGTGGAAGACAGATGAGGCATAGAGAAGACGAAAAGGATGCTGCTTCGCTTCCATATCAAACCGTGCCCTCTATTTTTAACAATGGCTTGTTGATGCTAGCATAAAAAACGCTCTCGCTCGCTGGCCACCAAATTGTGTTTTATCTATATTCAGGATGCTTTCATATTCAGAATAGAACGTCCGCACTCTGAGGATCAAAAATCGAATCTACGATGTGGGCGTACTTCTTTACTCTCATCATTCATGAGCGAACCCTAATTCGTAATATCCGTCTTGATCGCTTGGATTACAAGGCATATATATCTATCTTTTTTGATCTGAATGATAATGAATATCTGGATAGGCAATTGATAAAAACATACCTAAGATTGCTAATCAGAGTACATCTGATAGCTACTGGTCCAAAGTCGGTCAATCAGGAAACAGACAAAAGTACTTGATCAAAAATTGATTTATATGCAACTATAGCTATCCGTACATTACATAAAACCACATATCAAACACCCGAGCCCAGTGCGCCTGTAAAAAGACAATCTAACAGCTCATCGTTGTGAGAGCAAAACATATTCTGAGGCTCCGTCCTCACAATCGTCATAATGGTGGTATACGCATCTCCTGCTTCCCGTAGATGCCATCATTCGTTCCATCTCTTTTCCCCATTATCTTTCAGCTCGGGGGCCTATGTTTTTATACATGACATTACATTTCGTTCGTTTTGAGTTTCTTTTTTCTCTAGTACTCGAGGGTGACCTTCTGTCCCTTGACGCGGCCAATGACCTGGCTAGGGGCGTACTTGGGGATGACCTCGTCGTCGTGCAGCATGGCAAACTCCTCGGTGGCATCACGGCCCATGAAGTTCAAGATGGCGTTGACACCGCCGGGGTGCTCCTCAACCCAGTTGGTCAGGTCCATGACAACACCCTTGACGACAACCCACAGATCTTCCCGGGTGTTGTGCTTGGCAACCTCCTCCATGGTGTACTCAGTCTCGGGGATAGAGAAAGCCTTGGGCTTGGAAGCCTCCTTGGGAGCGGCAGCGGCAGCGGCAGGCTTGTCGGCAACCTGAGCGGGGGCTGAGCCAGCAACACCGCCGTTGGCCCACTCGACGGTCAGCTTGCCGGGAGCAGAGGGATCAAGGTGCAGAGAAATCTGGCCCAGACGCTGAGCGGCGCCAGCGGTGCCCTGCAGGGCGTGCTGGAAGAGATAGTTGCTGGCACTGTCACCGGCAACACGGCCGTAGACGACACAGCCAAGCAGCGATGAGCCACCGAGACGGTTGGCGCCGTGGACACCACCAGCTAACTCACCACAGGCGAAGAGACCGTCAAAGGGCTTCTGCTCCTGGTTGAGGACCTGGGCGCGGTCGTTGATCTCGACACCACCCATGGTGAAGTGGAGGACGGGCTCCATGAGAGCGACGTGGAAGTCGTCGTTGATGTCAAGGGGCAGGTTGTGGAAGAACTTCTTGCCCCAGGGGTCCTTCTGCTTGCCCTCGGCAATGGCGTTGTATGTCTGGAAGGTCTTCTGGAGGTGGTCAGGAGTGCAACCAATCTCCTTGGCAAGCTGCTGGCCGGTGATCTTCTTCATGAGGCCACGGCCAGAGTAGTGGCGGGTGTGGAAGTCCAGGACGTTGGAGGCCTTGGAGTTGAGGATGAGGCGGATGGGGAACTTGTTCTTGTCCTTCTCCTTCCACATCATGCCAGAGACGTAATCACGGTGGCCGAGCTCATCGCAGAATCGGTCACCATCGGCGTTGAGAAGGAGACCGCCCTCACCACGCAGGGCCTCGGCGGCCAAGAACTTCCACTTGTTGCCAGGGTCCTTGGGGTCGACCAGACCAGTAGGGTGGACCTGGACCTTGTCCATGTCAATGCCGTTACCGCCAATGGCCATGATCATCTTCTGGCCGTCACCAGTGGCGTGTGTGCCGTTGGTGGTGGCAAGGCCAAAGATCTCGGGGCGGTGCTTCTTGAGCAGAGAGCCCTCGCCGAAATCAGCGGCGTAACCGCCAGTAGCGAGGATGACGGGGCCGTCCAAAGAGGCGGTCTCGCCGTTGACCTCATAAGTGACACCAGTGACGGTGTTGCCCTCCTTGTTCAAGCTGGTGACGCGGGCCTTCTTGATGATCTCGACACGGTGGGGTTCGGCCTCGGCAAGCTCCTCAATGCGCTGCATCAGAGCGTAGGTGATGGCCATGCCGGGGAATTTGGCATCGTGGCCTCGGTGGGTTCGGGGCTGGGAGTGACCACTGCAAGTCATGCCGTTAGCCAGATTGTCTCGCTAGAGTGAAGATGTGCCATTCAAATGAGAGGCAAGCCAACTTACCCAAGTCGGGAGACCAGTGTCAGGTCAAGGTTGAACACGTCCTGAAGCCACTCAACGGCAGCAGCGGACTTGTATGTGAGGACCTTGATGAGGTCGGGACGAGCCTGCTCACGAGCAGACTTGAGGGTGTCATCGTAGAACTGCTTGACGGAGTCGCGGATGTTGTGGTCGACCTGGGTGCGGGTCAAGGCACCGTTGATGCCGGAGGTGGCCTTGGTCGAGTTACCACCAAAGAAGCCTGAGCGCGAGAGTCAGCATTTCGGTGTAAATCATCCCGAGCCTCTCACAATCGCTGAGCAGCGAGAATTGGGCCAGGAATCGCAGAGTTTACGCAGCACTTACCCTGCTTGTCGAGAACTACTACGTTGCCACCGGCAAGGTAGATAGTGTGAGCGGCTGACAGACCAGAAACTGTAATGACATCGAATCAGCAAACTGATGGTCCCAGCCGAATGTCGCCTATCCCCGCTGTCGCGTATGCGTTCATCTCGTCTCCAGGGATGAACAGAGCAAAAGCGGCAGAAAGAACAAGCGAAGGGCAGAAGATTACTTACGGCCGCCACCAACGACAATTACTCTGGGAGCCATGGTTGTGATGTGAGGAGTCCGAAGCGGTAGAGGGGCAAGAAAGGGAAGACGACGCGACTGTACTCAGACGGAGAAATACAACGAGGGTATACTAGATGGACGGGGAGGGGAAAAAAAGGAAGAGAATGGAGAGAGGAGAAGAAAAGAAGGGGATAAGAACCAGATCGCGGCTCGACCTTTGGAGTTTTAAAGAGTTACGGAATGGGCATGAGCTCCACGCCGAGGGCGGTAGTGAGCCGAGGCAACCTTGGGTGGGTAGGGGAAAGCCACCGAGACGGCAGTACAGGTACAGGTGCTGAAGTCCGCTAAGCCCGCTGAAGCCTGAAGCCGGGGAGCGAGGTACGGGGAACTGGCATGGATCTTGGCTGCATCTACACACACAGGAACTACAGCACGCAGAATGCGAATGTTTCGTACCAATGAATTCTTTCCTTGTCCACTCTTCACCTCAAACTTTCTTGAAATTGACTTCTCCATATGATTCTTCCACCAATTGTGGACAAAATCATTTCCAACAATGGCCGTCTCCATGCCGGTACTCCGTGGCATTTTTTAGCCACTTTTGCTCACCCCACTAAACTACCCCAATCGCAGTTGTCAAATCAGCAATTAGGCTTTGTAAACTCCTGCTGGGGCAAACGTCAGTCCGTTCCCGGAACACCAGAAAACACCGGCCAACAGTTGAATGCTGCCACCACTAGCAGTATGTATATAGCCGAAGATCCGGATTTACCATTGGATCAAGGGGGAAGAGCAAAATAGGGTGATTTTAAAGTCGTATGAGTGTTTGCATTTTGAAGAAGTGTGTTTGTTTGGTTGGCGATGCGAGCAGCACACGCGACTGCCGAGGCTAATTTCTCGTCCCCGAGCTCTGGATGGGGAGGTTTCCAGCTCACATTTCGGCAGCACGAAATGTCATCTTCCAACAGGCCAACATTTTCTTTCAATCAGGAAACTGGCTTTGCCAAAGAAACACACCTTGCTCATCCCATTTAAAAGTCGGCTACACTATCTGGCGCCAACTGCCCACAGAGGCACGCCCGCTAAAGCGGCTTCTCTCCCACATGCCACATGCTTTTCACATGCCAAGTTCCGCCAGTCAGCCCAGCTGACCGCAGCCCATCACATCACCTACGTATTGCTACCATGTGCATCTCCCCCCATACACAAGCCCAGCAAACCAAGCACGGCAAAAAGACAGCCCAGCGGTCTACCCCACACATTCAAGAAAAAACCCCAAATCCGGGGGGGGCCACAGGGGCGTAAGTCAGATGATGGTCTCCGTGCTCGGTGAGCCGGTTCCCAGCCACGCCATTGGCTAGCCCGGGCTCTGAGTCGCAGCAAATGTTTCGTTTTCTTGCCCTTCTTGTCTCTTGTACTTTCATGTGAAAATCCCACTGTAGGCGCAAAGCGCATTCCCTCCCTTATGTCATATTCTGGCCTAGACTGTGCGCAAGGATGTGCATGTAGCCGGCCATGTGGTGAACAGCACTCTCACCAGTACCTGGCTTCAGTATCTTGGTATCGACGAGTTTCTTGCGACTTCTCGCGACGGGAATTATTGCCTTCTTTTCTTTTCACCATTCCTTCAACTAAGGCTTGCCATCTTATTTAGCCTTCGGATATTAATTTTCCACCTCTTGCGCTCCAGCTTTTTTTTTCCTGCCCCAGATTTTGTCCCATAGACCAGTTCGGTTTTCGAGAAGGCCAAGCCACGTGACCAAGTGCATTCCTTTTGAGCATCTGCCGCCGATGATTTCCCTATTCGTCAGAAAACCCCTAGTGACGTCGTTCATTCGCGATATCAATCAACATCCATCCATCTAACCTATCGCAACAAAACTTCCAGCCCAACCTACAGCCTAATCGCTCCTATCCCATCGCACTAGAAGAGCATGAAGTTCTTCACCTTGCTCCCTCTCAGTCTGTCACTCTGCACCGCAGCCACGGCTCCTCCATCAGACCAACAACCGCTCCGCCGGCCAGACGAGCAGCAGCGTCTGCCGCCTCACCCACCCCCCGGCCACCTCCCCGTCATGATGGGCTCCTCAAACGACAACGACAGCCAAGTCCAGCCCGCCGTCCTGCTCTACGACATCCTCGGCACCCAGCGCTCCCTCACCACCTTCTTCTCCCTCACGCGCATGCACGAGTCCACGAGCGAGCCCCTCTCCGACGCAAACACAAACACCACCGTCCTGGCGCCGGGCAACGTCGTCATCGACGACCTGCCGCGGAAGCCCTGGGAGAACCCGAGCGACTACGCTGCCTTGGGGGAGCAGGCCTACGATGGCTCCGGGGGCAAAGATCGCGCCGACGACAACTTGCGCAGGTTTGTCGAGGCGCATCTTGTCGTCGGGACGAGTCCCTGGGAGGCTGGCGTCAAGGCAAAGACTGCTGCGGGGACGGAGGTGTGGTGGGAGGCGAAGAAGGACAAGGACGGCAATGAGCAGAGGGTGATTATGCCGGATGAGGTGCAAGTAGACCGGGTTGCCAGCCGCGTTGCAAATGGCGAGGTTTGGATCTTGAAAGGCGTCTTGAATTACGCTTAATGACATGATGATACATTTTTCTTCACTTTTTTATGACACGACTGTATCCGAAATTGTTTATTCTTGTTCTTTAGCAGCGCGTTTTTACATAGTGTTAATTTGGCTATAACAAGCCAAGCCCTAGCTTTGGCGATACATGGATATATTTTTACTTGCGTAAAATTTATGCAAGGTCATCCTTGATCTAAAAGGCCACCTAGGCTTACCTTGAACATATAAACACTGACAAGTAGCCAAGATGAAAGCAATTGCCATGCATCACAAGCAGAAAGAAGACGAAGGGAGTTTAAAAATCGCAGAATGGAATATTATTCACCAAAAACTAAGCAGTGTCTCGTATCGTCCATTTCTGTGTAGCCAAACTACATTTTCTAGCCAAAACGCCCTCCCCAAATACTCAATACCCTTCCTTCCACTTCTCCTAGGTTCCAAAACTAGCCTTCATCTGATTTGCTTGATATAAAAAAGACTTCCTCCAATTGTGACTGGGAATTACGTTTTCCACATTAGGTGATCAATCTCCCATTCAATATCCAAAATGCATAGCAAAAGCTTGAAAACGGTATCAATAACACAAATACTCCCCCCCTTTCAACAACACCAACATGGATCTCCCGAAAAATAATGCCAACACAACAAACAGAACCTCCAATGTCAAACGAAAGATGCAGGGGGGATTTGTAGACAAAATCTCTTCCACGAAGAAAAAAGACGGAGAAATAACCCACATAATAAATATACATAGAAAAAGAAAGGTATAAAATGAGAAACAAAGTCAAAGAGAAAGACAAGGAAAGAATCTAAGTTGATACAGGACAAAGGGGTATCTGGAAGAATATGAAGAGAATCAAAATTACCCAACAAGTATCTTATACATCCTATCGGTCCACTTTCAAGCGTTTGGGGTCGCTAGCCATGTCGTGGTTCTCATCAGGACCAGTCGCTTCAAGCTCCGGACTCTTTCGTTTTGCCAACCCCGACGGCTGTGTCGAGCCGCCAAGGTTGCCGTTACCTGCCTCAGCGTTCCCGCCACTGCCGCCTTGCATGTGGGCATCGTCCCGTAGGAAACTCGGCCCCGAGCCTACTACAGGCGTGGCAAAGTTTAGAGGGCTGGGCAGCGTGTTGTTATCACTTCCTCTAAAATTCCATTCTGGGTAGAAGCTGCTGGGACTTGGCAGCAGCTCATTGTTTAGGAAGCGAGACGGGAGAGCAGAAACGGGTGTGTCGCCATTGATATTCTGCTGCGGGACTGGTCGAGCAAAAGGATTGGGCGGGCCTGTAGTAGCCCCGGCCGAGTGCAACGCGGTTGCAGATGGAGAAGGGGGCGGGAGGACCACGGTACCGTGCCGATGCTGTGCGTGGGAGACGGCATCTGCTGGATTCCGAGGTGAGTTCGAGTCGCCTGTTGCACTGCCACCAGCTTCGGATGCTCCATCCGGAATTTGGACGGTAAGCCGAGGTGGTTTCGGTCGTGCGCCTCCCACAGCTGTGTTGATCTTTAGGCTGCTAGTATTAGGGGTATCGGGGAGAGAGGATATCGACGTATTGCGTAAATTGGAACGTTGTTGCAGGTGCGGCGAGGACGACGATTCCCCGTTGCGTATGGCGGGTCCATTATCAGCCGATTGAGACCGGTTTGCGTTTGCTTGAGACTGAGGTTCGGAAGCAAAAGACGCCAAATGCTGTGACAGGATTGACCGGTTTTCCTCGATGGGCGTGAAGATACTGTGCGACTTACGCTGGGATATCTTCTTGATCGCTATGTCCGTGTTGATGAGGGGCGCCTTGGGTCGCTCGGGAGCTTCTCGCTTTGGCTCGACGGGTGGAGGAGGTTGCGGGTCCAAGGGACGTCGTGATGGCTGCGGTGAAGTCATGTGAGGAGGGATGGAGTGCGGAGGGACTAGTTGATGAGGCGGCTGAGGAGGAGAGGGCTCAGGACGGGGGCCTGCTGCCAGGGGCTGGGGAGGCGGATGAGCATTGAAGGCCGGGGGCGCAGACGGTCGCCGCTCTTCCATATATGGCTGTTGCTGTTGCTGTGGTGGTTGGAAGGGATAAGGGCCAGGCTGGGGCGGCATCAAGTTGGAATGGTTACCAGCAGCAGGGTTGTAGATTGGAGGCGTAGGCATGTATGTGATTCCCGGATGAGGTCCATGGGGGCCGACAGGCTGGGACATCATGCCGGGACCCATGCGCCGCATATCTCCTCTGGAGCCGGGCCGTGACGGGACGGCAGGTTGCGGCGTGTGGCTTCGCTGGAGGTGGGCAGGATGGCCTTGGAAAGGCACGCCGTTGGGAATGGGAGGCGACACTGAAGCTGTCTGATGGCGGATATGAGGAGGGAAGGACTGAGGTTGGCCTTGGAAATGGGGAGGCATCATATGAGCTTCCATTCCGTCGGGGGCTCGAGGGGGCGTTCCATCGCCGTCCTCATCGTCGTCGTCGTCGTTTCCGCCGCCGTTGAAGTCGGCAGGGCCCTTGTGCTCATTAGGACCGCCGTGCTATAAGTATCATTGCATCAGTCAAAACACGTCCTGCCAGAATTGGAGCGGACATGGATAAAACCATGCGGCCGGCCAAGCGGCCTTTAGTGGAACCTACATATTGGTACTTGGTGATGAGATGCTGCATATCTGCGGAGGAGTATTCATACAGCTTCTTGTTGTTGCCAAAGATGAAAACAGCGACATCGACGGAGCACAAGACGGAGAGCTCATGGGCCTTCTTGAATAGGCCGCCCTTTCGCTTGAGAAAAGTCCTAAAAGAAGATGTTGCTGTTAGCTCAAGTACATGTAGACGGGAATGGGCGCCAGACGACGGCTTTGGTGATGACATACACAGAGCGATTGCGATCATCCCTGATGGCCTTGATCTCAATTTTTCTTCGACCCATTTTGAATTACAGCTGGCAGGGCCAGAAGAATCGCGGTATGGAGGAGTGAGGTGGAACGGCGCGCGAGGCCGAAAGACTCGAGGCTCGGGATCGTCCAATACCCGATGGCCGTGGACGTGTTTGGCAGTGGCGGGTCTCGAGGTTCGAACTCAATGGTCCAGATGGCTCGGAAAAGGGGAGTTTTCGAGGTCGAGATCGAAATTGGGCCCGTGAAGCGGGAGCGAAGATTGTGCAATGTCTAAAAAAGCACGCGCCGCAAAAGAAATGGTTTGCCCGGACCCACAAAGAGAGACAAGAGACAAAGAATGGGGGAGGGAGTAAGACGGCTCGCCCCGGGGAAGATGACAAGAGACAACGGCCAATTCCAGCAGCAGGGCTAGCAGTAGTATATAAACTGGCTTGACTTGTGCTAAGTCTTGTTGTCATGCGCGGGCGCACCACAGACAAGGATGGCGATGGACGAGTCGAGGCCGAGGACGACGGTCAGAGGCAGGAGGCGCCACCTATGTACAATTCCTGGCAGCCACAATTATATTCCAAGAGTGGCCTAACGGTCGGAGGCCGGCTAGGCGCGAGACAAAGAAGAATAGGACAATGTTGGCTCGCCAGACGGAACAGAGCCGGGCGGGCTTGGATGTCAGTGGCGGGCGGCTTCAGCAGCGGTGCCAGAGCCGATCCAGTCGCAGTCGCAGTCGCGGTCGCAAGGCGCGATACATGCAGCGGCAGCGGCAGCGGCAGCGTCTGTCGCTTGGGATCAGATGCTGGGTGGGCGGCGTCGGGGTGCGTTGCAGCGGTTGATCGTTGAAGCTGGGGGTTGGATTAAACGTGTTGGCATAGGCGGTTGCAGGACGATGGGGCTGAATCTGGCGTTGGAGGCTTCTAATAATAGCCAGATCGTGTTCAGTCTGAGGCAGTGGGAAAAAAAATTAAGAGGGAGGAAGGGGAAGTAAGGGCCCCGACTAGGACAAGTCCAGCAGGGAACGACCCAAAGCTACAGGGTGGAGGCGGAGGGGCTCTCGCTTCCTGTTTTGGCTGCGGTGCGCTACCAGATGATTTGCCGTAGTCAGTGGGCTGGCAGCGCCCCTCTGCCGTATTTTACTGGCTGCAGCGGGAAGGCTTAGCAGCAGTGATCCGCCCAGCGGATTCGATTCGGATTCGACACTGATGCTGGTGCACTGATTGCAGACTGCAGCATCGCTAGCCACAGGCATCTGTCCTGGCACTGCTGCACGGCTGCAGCGTGTTACAGCACTGCTGACATGGGCTCCCCGACTGAGAGATACGACGCTCTACGAGTTATAGCTGCTATACGGTATTGGTATTTAGACGCGTCCAGCAGGCTCTGACGTGACGCTCCCATTCAATCCCAAATTGTACAAGGAGCGGACGAACCACGCCATGAGCCTAGCTCGGGCTGCAATCTGCCTAGCCATTGTTCTCAAGTCCAGGATTCCATACTTTGAGGTCAATTCCATTTCTTTGCCAGTGTTTGCCAAACACAATTTGTTGAGAACCACGCTGTACAATGGAATCTCACTGACCGAAGGACCAGGCACCTCCAAATTACTCAACCATGCGTGGTGTTACCGTGCAAGATTAACAAACGTTGTGACGGACTCCATCGCCGTAAGATTAATTCGAATCAAAAATGGCCCCATGTATCCACAGCAGCCTGGCCTGTCTGTTTGCCAGACCCCGGACAAGCACGCACCTGTAGTTTGTGATAAACCGGAGCGTTTCGCGGCAACGGTGATAGCGATCTGCCAGGCTTGTGTATCCAGCCTTCTTTAGCCGCCACCCGACGAGAAACGGGTTGCAGGGGCAAGGCATCTCTTCTGCCTTTCTGACGGTGTTGCTGTCACCGTTGGGCGGGACGGACTGACGTTTTTATCATGCCCAGCGTTTCTTCTTCCCGGGGAGAAGGTCTAAGCCTACTAGCAAGTCCAGGGGTATCTGATTCTCTCCCTCGCTGTTCGTGCCCCTCAGAGCAACGGCATCTATATCCGAGCCTCTAGTAATCCGGACTGGGTTTCTTACCGCTCAATAGGCGATTTGGGGCGAGGCTTCAAGGCAGAGCCCAGCACGCTGGATGCCAACACCGAAATGCGGAGACCGCCTCCAGCGCATTGAAACACCAGACGAAATGGAAATGGCCCACGCACAAAAACGCCCGTCGCGACCACACCGTGTCTGCATCCGGCACACTTTCTTCGCCCGCGCTTCTCGCCAAACGGGTTGCGAGGTGCGTTCGTGGAGGGCTCACGCGCTTAGGCAGCGACTTAGGAGCTCGGGGGCTGCTCTGGAGGCTCGCCTAGAGCGTCACATGCAAGATTTAGACAGTCACCGCGTCAAAGACTAGATACATACTATCCTCGCTCTCACCCCGAGTATCCACAGCGTAGTGGACGAGCTTCAAAAGAGAGAAGAGACAAGAAGAAAAAGAGGAGAACAGGAAGAAGAGCGTCCGGATTCTATCCGAATTCACTGTGAGCCGAAGATTTCGGCACGTATAGCGCGGCCGGACCCTATCACCAGTCGCAGATAAGCGCCCTGCCGCCGTCCCTTTTCTGCATCATCACGTCCTGGAACCAACAGCGCTGCAACTATACTTCTGAAATAGAACAAGCTGTATCAGAACAAAGAAGCCTTCTTCTGAAACAAAAAGCCCCCACGCCTACTGATCCCCCTTTCTCCTCAGACAAAACAAAAATAGTAGACGCAGAGAGGAACAACCAAGTGTTCGAGGTATCACTGCAGATGCCATGCCCCAGTCCCTAGTAGAAAAAAAAACAATAACCATGGAAGTCGCTGAGATCCAGGGGTCCACCCGGCTCAGCCTCTTTTTCTCAGCTCATTCTTGCGGATACTACTCGGCTTTTGTTCCACCATGTACCTCCATCACTGATTGTCGTCTCAATCAATATTTTCCAATTAATCCCCAGTCTCAGCCTGCGTTCATACTATCCGCACATGCATGCCCCTCCCAAAACGCCAAGTCGATCAAAAAGAGCAAACAGCAAAAGAACCCAAATAATCGGGCTTCTTTCTTACAGTGCACCACTCACCTCACTTCTTTTCGCGACTCCGCCTTAAAGCCACCCACCCGCTCTTCCCGCTCAGCCTCCTCCGCCCGCCGCAGACCCCGTAGAAAAAGCCTACCGATTGGACGCCTGCCCGGTTTTTGTCTTATTTTGGGTCCTCATGCAAGGGTATTACTGTATTTCTTGTAGTGCAGTTCTAAAAATACTCTCGGAGCTTCGCGCATACTAGCTACATAATCAGACCCTTTTTTTTTTCCATACTCAACACCATCATACATCATCACCTGTCATTGCCATCTGCTGTGTGTTATAGCATATCCTGGAGCGCATAGTATTGCTGCGGATGATCCCTTTGGATCGGCTGTTTTGCCAGGAATCATACCATGACTTGCAGCCATTTTAGCCAAATCGCCCTCTTGGCATCCAAAAGCTCCAAGGCCACGAGGCTACTCGAAATGCGTGAACCACTGCCTCATGATCCGCGGTGGCCTAATTCCTCACTTCGTTAGACCCATGCAAGCCACTTTCTTACTTGCAGCATACTACGCATCTGGAACTCCCAACGTAGAGCTGCTTGCCTATCAAATCACTCGAGATGGCTTGAGCTGGAACAGCAAGTCACCAACTGACGCACGTATCGCCGATGAATAGGCTTTGCTTGGCTTTGCTTTGCTTTGTACACTCTATACGTGTACCTAAACGAATCTTCTTGCCGTACGTACGTTTCAAAATGAATGCTTTGTCCCCTCCCCTTGAACGCCAATCAAGCCCATGGGGCTGACATGCTCGAAAACCCAAAACTCCTGTGTTGCCTGCCCCCTTACGTGTGAATCGAAAGCTCAGCAATCCCAAATTTCATCATTACCTGACTCATCCACGGCGTGTCTTGCCGGCGACAGGATGAAAAACAGCACGAAGCTCTGCCCCGTTTTCTCAATTTAGAAAGCTTTCGTAGATTCCATCCACTTGCCACCTCCTTCGCTCTTGTATCGCCAAGCCAAATCGTTTTCCTGCACCTTTTCTTGTTACGGCACGCAGCTTGTTTCAGTACGTAGATGTATAGGAACAAGCACGGCTGATTTGCTGCTACATACCACAACGTGATCGGTGCCATCTTCAAATCGGCGATCCCGCACCTCCCGCGGGGGCATTGTAATTACCAAAACCACCGTGTTCGGATGCGCCGTTGTCTGCTTTCATCGTACCGTTGAGCAGAGGACATAATCTTAGGAGCGCCAAGTTAGCAAAATAGAATTTAAAAAGAACTGGAATAGCAAAGGCAACGCTGGGTAGAGGAAAGCAGGAGACATCAAAAACACCACCAGCCAGGCGGTTGGTTTTAGTGAGACCTGTCAGCTGCAGCTCTCCACCACGGCTGGTTAGAGACGAGTTGGACTCCTCCACCCTGTCTTTGTCTTTCTTCCCTTTCTTGGCGGGCTCTTTCTTGCAGCTCTCGCTTGAGTGCCTGCAGCTGCTCTCTGTCCTCGCAAATCGCTTGTTCTTTGTCTAGCTCTTCTTGCGTTTTGCGCTCTTTTTCTTCTTTGCGTGCCTTCCGGCTCTGTCCATTGCCGGCTTTCCGCTTTGTCAGACGCGCTCGCTCTTTTCTTCGAGCTTGCGTGTCAGATTGCTTGAGCGTGCGAGCAAGGATACTGTTCCTCTTTCTGTTCTTCTTGCAGGCACCACTGGCGCCGTTTTGCAGCTCTCGGGCACATTGCCACCAATCAAAAGGCAAACGAGGGGGTGGAGACGTAGGAGGTGAACAAGTAGGAATTACCGTACTTTTTGTTTGTCTTGATGTGTCCAACCTGTCCACAATTGGCACATTTGCGGGTAGTCCCTGTAGGGATCTTATCGGCTCCAGGAGACCCTGCATCGCCGGTGCTTGCTTTCTGGTGCAGTTCCTTTTGCTGTTCTCGGGCCTGTCGCCGGGCTTTGTTCTTCTCCAACCGCTCGAGTTCCTTTTTGATCCTACGCAGCAGTGTCAGTAATTTTGCATCTCGTACTCGTGTGCAACAAGAGGCATGAAGCTTACCTAAGGCCTGCAAGACGGTCATGGTCGGCATTGCCCGTAGGCCTGGCGCTGTAGATACTGTAGAAAGATATACGTAAGCCGGCGCTCTAAACTCCAACCCAACAACATCAACCACAGATTCAGGCGAGCCCACTCCATATGAAGGAGGCTGTTTCCTGAGATATGTTTTTGCGAGCCTTGCCCACCGATGAAGTGCTCTGACTGAAATGGGCAATTTCAACCAAGATTTTGGTGGTCTTTTTGTTGTTAGGGATTGGAAGCGGACAATGTGTTTCACATACTCTCGCATTTCCAAGTCAGCCTCGGTTCGCCGCTTGATATACTGTGAGATGACTACTGGGTCGTGCACAATCTCTGTTCTCATTTGCGTCGTGCCGTCTGGGAGCTCTACTTCTCTCGTGATTCGAATCGTTCGTTTCGGATGACGGCTAGACGAGGTTAAACCGCTGATCTGACTGGTTCCTTCGTCGAATATCGCCGGCGTGGCTACTGATTGGACGTTGAATCGATCGTCTTCGTCTTCTGTCGTCGCGATATCGTTGACGTCGTGTTCCTGGGGATCTGAAAGGGTTGCTTTCTGTTTGTCCCAAATCTCTCGAATACCTTCTTCGTACATTGCCTGTTGTTTCTTGACGTTGTAAGCATGCCCGCCATTTGCACGTTTCTCGCGTTCCATTGCGTCTGCCGAGGTGGCTAGTGGCCCTTGAACAGCTTCTATATATCCACCCTTCATAGATGTTCGTATGAAGCTGAAACCAAGCCCGTGACCGGTAGGGTCTCCTTCACCGTGTAACTGAAGCATAGCTTTTTGGGCACATGCGTCTATAAACGCCTTGGTCGTCTTCCACGGTGCCATTTTATCGGCGAGTGTCTCTTCTTGTTTTTCCGCAATCTTTTTGGCTCCTTTGACGATTTTGCTTCCTTCACCGTCATCATCCTCGTCGTCATCGACTTCAACGCCTTGCGCCTCATCATCAATGGTAGCATTGCGAGGATCGTAGCCGGCATCCTCAAGCTCCTTGATGCCGAGCTGCATAGCATCAAGAAGGCAGACTTCCTCAGGTTTGATCATTGCACGAATCGCATTTTCGTCTGGGAGTATCTCTCCAGGCTTGAGGCGCCACATTCCTTTCTCTTTACTGTCTCTATCATATTGAAGGAATTCCTTCAGCTTCTGTCGATTTTGAGTGTCTGTAGATTCCGCAATATGCTTAGTAATATCGGATAGCTGACAGTTGTCCGATCGACTGTGTCTAATCATTCTGAAAGCCAGCATCTTCATTCGGCTTTTTGACGCATTTGTTACTCGTCTGCTGTGGGGTCCAGGGACATCGACCGATGGAAATGTCTGGCCGACGACATGCATATGGTCAATTTTATGTATGTACCATTTGGCGCCACCAATGCCCGTAGTACTGCGAACAATGAGAAAATCCGTGTTTCGAGGGGTATGTTTGAAAACCGGCGCTCTATACATCTCATTGTGCAGTGTTGGTACCACCTCGCCGGGATCGACAGTGCCAAAAAGGGAGAATGGCGACCGATCTTCAGGAAGAAGCGTGCGATATTCGCCCAACTCCAGCTTTGTGAGTTGATCCTCCTCATTGCTGTTTTCCTTTCGCCTGTAGTAATTGATGAGCCGGCTACCCATGGCAAAGCCGTTTAGCACTCTGGGTCTTGGCTCGCAGTATTCGAATAGTACGGCCGCAGAATTGTCGCAAAGACTCAGATCCCTCGATTTGAGAAAAATTTCATGCGCTTTGCCCTTCATTTGCTTTCGCTTGAAATGTAGAGGTTTCTCGAACCTGACAGTATGGCCCACGCTTTTCTTGTAACGGAAGCGGGGACGATGATATTCATCCGTCGTCCCCCCCTAGTTTGACCTTGTAGTAAGGCCATGAAAGCTTGAGAGCGGGCATGCCATGTTCAACAGAAATGTTTCCAAGCGTGGCCCGAACTTTGCTTTGGTGGTTCTCTTTCAAAAGCTCATATGCCTCATCATTAGATAGGTTAAACCGTTGAGAGACATCCCGGCCCATATTGCCGTTCGCCATGCGCTTCATCTTAGCCTCTTGCCGCGGTCTTTTATTAGGGTGATATGACTCAGTCTCCAACAGAAGATATGGGTCGGTGGTATCCAAATGAACGCGCTTAGCGCCTCGTCGAGTGGCATCTTCAAAATTATCGAATGAAGGTGCAGTGTAGCGGGGAATCTCTGGCAAACCGAGCTTGATTGCTTTGCGCTTCTTCTGATGTGGTTGGGGATCGTCTGCAATATCCATCAAAAATTCAGCGTCCCATTCATCATCTTGCTCGGCTTCCTCAATGTGACGTTTCTGTGATAGGGTTGCCTGCTCTGCAGCCAGCTGTTGGGCCGCAAAGTTCTTCTCAACGCTGTCAATATGGACGTTCCAATCTTCGCATGCTAGTTCAATGTCACGCAATGTGAAGCCCATGACAGTTTCAGCGTCGGAGTCAGGGTCGATGTCAAATTGCGCAGCATCTTCCTCGCGGCTATCGCTCACAAGACTGCAGTGAACAAGACCATTAACCGCCAGTTCATGCGATTTTGCCTTTGTAGCTGAACTTGCTGGTCCAGGAATGCGAAATAGCTTTTCATCATCAGGAGCCAAGTCGAGGCTCAGCTTGCTCGTTACAAGATATTTCGGTTTCTTTAGCGGTCTCTTCTCCTTCCATGTCGCTTTCTTCGCCGGCAAAAGCTCACTCCAGGTAAGAATATGACCCTTTTTGTACGCTGGCCACGTCGCCTTGAGAAGGTCCCCAATCGACTCAGCAGGAGCAGGAATGTCGGGATCCTGGTTAGCCGCGCCATTGACATGGGGATCAGGGTCGAAGTTGATAGCTCCGAAACTGATGCCTGAGCTGATGGCCTGCGAATCATCGGCTGCCTCGGCGTCACGGACGTGGGGAGCGGGTGAAGCTGGGCCATCAATGGGGTCGATGGGAGAAGAAGGGCCTTCTCCAAAGAGGTCATCTGCGTCGTTGCTTGTGTTTCCATCGTCTGTCAACCCAGGTACCTCGAGCGAGGTGCCTGCGCTGGGTTCTTCTTCGTCGGGAAGGTCGTCGTCGCTGATATCCTCAAAATCTTCTGCGTCATCTGCTTTATTGGTTTGATCGAAAGGCGTATCGTCTATCTTCAGTCCACCGCTGGTGCCATTTTGGCCTTGATCTAGAAGCCGCGCAATCTCACGTTCGTCAGCGGCATCTTGGGCTTTCCAGTCATTCTCGTTGAAAGACGAAAACTCGATATCGTCAGGCATGATCGCGACGCGCCACCTCCCCTCAAAGCGTCCTCCGAGAGGTTTATGGTATTTGAAGGGGCTAAATCATGCCTTTCGTAGGTTGAGATGTCGGCCGTACAGCTTCTGCGGTCGAGCGATCTAGTAGGGCAGGGTGCGGATAAGATAATTTCCTAGGAGTTGAAAGTGAGCATCGGCTGAGCTGGCTTGGACGTTGTTTGGAGGTGGCTCTCCGGCAGAAGATGCGGAAAGCGCTTAGTCATCCGATGTGTTGGTCCGTGCGCACGTGTTTCAGCCTAAAAGCAGTGCCGCTCTGCGCAAGACTGCAATGAATGTGCTGCAGTAAGAAGTTTGCGGATTTCAGTTATTATGATGCTTTTCTCTACTACAGATTCTACAATTATTCATGTGTTGTTTCTGTAAGTGGCTATTTTTTTATGGAGAGCAGGGGTAGTTCGTGCTAATCTAGATCTTATTTCTTTCCCTTTGACACCAAGAATTGGCTTCATACGTCTGACCAGAGAGTGAAGAATAAATCCAAGAAACTTGTATCTTGCGGCCAGATTTCTGATAAAGCTTGTATTGAGATGCGCTGATGAATCCACATGTCCATAAGCTCTACAATTGAAAAGTAAACGAAAAAAACTCTAGTCTAGATGATCCACTCATGCTTGGGTGCTTCACTGAACAAAGCATAAACAAGTGACCGTATCATGCAGAAACTTTACTCACTCAGGAGCTCTTACAGTTTTCGTTACCAGGCAGTTTTGAACAAGCTTCCATGTTGGAACCACCCCATCAGTGTAACTAATCGGTAAAGGTCAAAAATTGCACAACGTGGAGAACCTTCCTGCTTCTATCCATATTGTACTCACACAGCCATGGGATCGTCGATTTCACTATGCGTAGAGTAGCTGATGCGACGGTTCTGCCGTCCTATTTTTGCCACCCTGTTGTGAATTGAGAATGTGGCTAAGCACTGCAGATTGAAGACAAAAGAGAGAATACTGTAATGTGTAAGATACTTAATGAACAGGTCGCAATAGGGGGAAGGTGGAGGCATATCTACTATGTTTCGGCCTCTAAGGATCTGTTCCTTGCTTGTACATGCCGCGTAATAGTGTTGCAGTTTCGGGAGTTGGTAATATGTTCAGAATTTGCGCTGCTAAGTATTCTAGAAACTGAGTCGCTGAATAGGGTGTTATTAAACATGAAGCTAATGCACGCGCGCGCGGGTGGACCATCTGATCTGCAAATACATACATATAAAGCCTTTCTCTCGTTCAGGAATATTCCGTCGGACTTACTAGGCTCTCTTCGTTGTTCTAAGATGCGGTAAAGGCATCTACACCGCCTTCGATTCGCATAAGTGCTTACAATTCCTGACGTAGTTGGAGTTGATAGCCAAGCAGGAAGCAGAAAAACAGTGACTGCAAATTAAATACGTGCGTATAAAGCGATAACATCAGCACCTTTTACGCTATCGGCTTTGGCAGTTGTATGTATGTGCATAATCTTGCTCCGAGTGCTCAAAATCCTCGCATTCCCTGTTTTTCTGTCCCCCGCCTGGTAGTATTTCAAATTGTTAGCGCATGCAGTAAGACTAAAAAGAGCGAGCGTATTCTAAACGCACAGTTTCTGTACCGCCACGACATGGTATAAGCTTCAATGCTTGAGCGCTGCGCACCTCTGCCAAGGACCGCTAAGCACTGATGTTGTATACTATTGACAAGTATTACACTGATCTATGGCATTGAACATGAAGATAACAGGGCCTGCAAGGCTGTTGGCAAGGCTGCTAGCGAGGCGGCCAAAGCTCAAGCCCGGACGCAAGGCACAGAGCGGCATGTAACCTGCCGTTTGGAGTAAAATTTGGCGCGCCCAAGCTCAGCCAAGCAGAGCAAAGTTGCGACTCATTCACTGCATGTGCCTTTTCTAGCAGCTGCATGGCGCTCCCTAAAGCCCGGTGGCTGGGTCTCGACGTAATGGTACTTGCACCGACGTTTGTGGCGCGTGTCGGTCGTTTGTGAACTACTACGGCTGCCCCAAACCTGGTCTGGGCTTTCCTTTGTGATGCCAAGCCGCCTAATTCCAATTCGGCCCATCAGTAGTGTCCCTCCCTTCTATATAGCCTGGGTCTTGGCCAAAGGCTTCGGTGCTGTTTCATCTTCTTCTAGTTTTCTTGACCTTGCATCTACCCATACTGGTCGCGTCGTTTAATACCTCCGCCAGCATCGCTATCGCTTGGCACCATGAGATTCAATCTCGCTTTCTTGCTAGCTACTCTCTTGGCCACTGTCATCGCCAGCACTATTGGCGGCCCTCGACATGTGGTCAGAGTAGAGGGCACCTCTCAATCGGATGAGCACGATCTGTTCAAGCGCAAGGGCGGCGGCGGCGGTGGTGGAAGAGGAGGAGGCGGGAGCAGTGGTGGAAAGGGCGGAAGCAGTGGCGGAAGCGGTAGCAGTGGAAGCGGTGGCAGTGGCAGCAGTGGCAGTGGAAGCGGTGGCACCAAAGGTGGCTCTGGAAGCTCTGGCAGTTCGTATGTTTTCCCCTAGGATGGACACTCTGAACGTCCTGGACGCCCTGGATCTTCTGGGCACTCTGGGTCGTCTAAGTACTCCAACTTCTTCCTGCCGCCCCGTTTACACAAGCGACCTAACCATGATTACAGCGGAAATCGATCTCCCAGCTCCAACGTCGGTGGCTCAACTCGTGGAGGAAGCGGGCCTAGACCACAATACGGCGGCGGTCAGTTCTACGGCGGCGGCGCGAGAACTCCTTACCAAGCCGGTGCTCGAAGCCCGGTAGGAGGCATCCTCCCCTTTGCGCTCCTGGGAGGCGCTGCTGCTCTCGCCTTCTGGCCTGGGCTCTGGCTGTACGGTGCCTACCTATACCCATACCACCAGCCATACCACTTCCACAACGAATCCAGCAACCGGAATGAGACCCTGAACGTCATTTGTGGATGTGGCACATACGATGTTTGTAGCTGCGACGACAACAACAACACCGATTACTTTGTTAGCCTTGTCGGAAACGGAAGCTACGATGGCCTCAACAAGAGCGTCGTCAATGTTGCCATGGTCAATGGCACCAACAGCCTTCTTATTAATGGTTCTCTGCCCAACGGCACGACCGCCGACGACCCCAATGCTTCAAGCGCAAACAGCATAAGAACTATGGCTCAAATGATTGGCTTCTGGCCCGCTGTCGCTGCTGTGCTTGTTGCTGTCTTCTTGGCTTGAGAATACGAAGCCTTCACCGATCAGTACTTTTACTTTACTTTGCTTATGTTAATGCTTGCTTTCACGATTACCGAACTTTTTCTTTCTCAACATTCATGTCCAACAGTTTTTACGAATACCAGTCACTACTCTTGACGTGCTACAAAATTAATTTGACGATTGGGCTTGGCGCTTTTTTTGGGCTTTCATTGTACGGTAGATGCTTATTTTGAATTACAGTTTGTGTTGGGCAGTGCTTTTGCGCTTCGGCCATTGCTGGAGATTTGGGGCGTTGGGCTGAGGATTTGGAATCCATAGCAGCCAAAGTCTTAGGGGCGGTTTTAGGGCGGCTTTAGAGTGAATACCCAACATTGAATGTAATGACTATAGAGTTCATTAAAAGGTGGCAGTGCTCTTTAATCTATTCTACGCAGGTGATGAAATCCCTCCGTCAAATCCGTGGCGGCTGGCCACTGAGGGAGGCGATGCTCACCAGGTGGTGCTCATTAATCATGATGATGTTCGGACATGGACGGATGAATGTGGCGAGCGTTATCGTCATGCATTTATACGACATCAAGTTTCCTCCCTGGTTGGCGGATTGTTACGTCGTCTTGCCAATAAGCTTAATGTAAGCTGAGCTAGATGCATGCGGAGTGCATATCACATTGCTGCCATTGGAGCATTTATTGGAGGATTTGGGTAGCATGCAGCGGGCTCGTCGTTTAGGCTATTCAAGGCGTATCGCAAGGCTCTGTCGTCACCTCCTATCGCTATCCGAAGCTAAGATGCTTTGCTACTAGTAGTGCTAAAGATTATACCTGCTGCTTTGTAAAGAGTGACTTTAAAATATGTTTTTACTTGTTTCACTGTTATGGCTATGAAGATGCGAAAAGGCGGAAGAATAGAGCGAGAGGCAGAAAGGCAAAGGCATTTTGAACCTCTGTAAAGGTGACGAGGAAATGAGAAGCAGAGAGGCTTAAGTAAAGCGTCGGCCTGGCGCGTGACTTTGCGCGCTGGGGCTGGCGTGCTGATTGATCATGCTTTTGACTTTAATCACCTCACATGGGCGCATATGATAACGTGCTTGGATTTTTACAAAGAAATGCTGCAAAGTTGGATTTCTCTGTCTCTTGACAAATAAGCAACAGCAAGATTGTCAACTATTCTATGATAAATCTCCTTACACAATGCCCGGTGATGTAGACAAGTCGCTGTTAGAGCGTCTACAAGCGCTGCGGGGTTCAAGCTCCGGCGCATCAAGTCAAGCAGCTCCGATAAAGTACGAGAAGATATTCCAGCCGCTGGGCGTACTCTCGGTAAACGAAAGCAGAGATGAGTGCTAAAATAATTTGCAGGTTCAGTGTAGATGTGATTGAGAGGTCTAAGCCAACAACCAGAGAAGACACACTCGCCGCTCGGTTAAAGTTACTCCGAGCCCAGGATGGCGGCTCAGCCTCGTCACCAGGACAGAAGTCTCTCGAAACGGAGAAGACCGCTACCAGTGTGATACCCCCGTCGTCGTCGTCGGAATCAAGGGCCGCCAAGGCTGGAAATACGGCATCTAAAGAGAAGCCGGCTGAACTGGAAGATGGCGATGATGCGGACTTTATGTTCTCGACAGATGATCAAACGTTGGAGGAGCTGCTTGGCGATGTCAGTGCTGATGACAATCTGGTGACGGAGCCTAGCGATGAGCAAGTCAAGGCGCTGTTAGAAGAACTATCACTGTCTATACCGAAAGATGACGAAGATGAGGGAGGGCACGAGAAAGAGACCGTCGAGGATTCAGACGATTCTGATGGCGAGCGTATGCAATCTAAAGCAAACGACGTCATCGCCAGGCTCAAGGACGAAATAGAGCTTGAGGCCACCTTGAGAAATACAGACGATGACGATGAAGCCGAGCCTACACTTCAAAACCAGGAAGAAGACCAGCAGGACGATGGAGACAACGGCTCTGCCAACATAGACTTTGTCATTCCTTCACTCCCCTCCAATCTCGACAATCTTTCTGCGTCATCCCCCGGACGGGCCAGCGCTACAGCTGACATGGACGACATAACAGCTCGCATGGCCGCTCTCCGAGCTCCCACCGACGACTCCTTTTCTCTTCCTTCTGTACCTAGTTCCAAGCCTTCTGCACGTGACAAGCCTGTCAAACGACTTACCAGCAAGACGGATTACACGGATGACGATATCGATACCTGGTGCACCGTCTGTCTTAATGACGCTACGCTACGTTGTTTGGGCTGTGATGATGATCCTTATTGCACGCGCTGCTGGAGGGAGATGCATATCGGGCCAGCAGCTGCGTTTGACGATAGGAGCCATAAAGCTGTCCAGTTCACCAGAGCAAGGAAAAAGGACCAACAAAGGGTAGCGCTAGGTGCTTGATATTTCATTAAAAAAGACTCAAAGACCAAAAAATGTCATAAAATCATGTCTGCAAAGAATCTCTCGGGCTGGGCGTCTCTTAGCTAGAGCAGCTTATACACGCCTTTCCCGGGATAAAAACAGGCTAATAATGGAGTATTCGCCAATGTTGACTCCGAACTTCCCATGTCCAAGCCGTGCAATACCATGACCCGAAACCATTTCCCATCAAAGACAATCTAAGTCACCCAATTTCCCAACCCTAATCCATAGCTATAAATAACAAAAAAAAAAAAAAAAAAAAAAAAAAAAAAAAAGGCTCTGTAAGATTGTTGTCCTATCTAATTGCCTTGTGGTCGTGAACCTCGAATCAGTACGGGCCCATTCCTTGAATTCCTATCGGATTGCCCGGGCTGTCCCCTGACGTCCTGCCAAGTCGCACCGAACCGGCGGCTGGTCGAAGCAAGAAGGCTTTCTTCTTCATCCGCCTCGGCAAACTCATCAATCTCAGCCATATTTACTCTGGGAGTGCGCACCAGCGCCGTGATGAAGACGATGAGGAAAATGCCCATGAACACATACTGTGCCCAGAAATCAATGATACCGAAAAGTGGCCAAGTGATGGTAATACGATTTAAAAAGGTAGACATCATAGATGGTGTGCACACATCTTTGGCATGCTTGTAATTGAGAGCGTCGGAACAAGGGCGAATTAACTCTGGGTGGTTTTTGCAGTTAGGCTGGGCTCCAGGATACGCGGGCTCGTTTGTGCAAAACGTCTGGGTTCCGTAAAACGAATACTGCGGAGCCACAAACATAGCAATGGCATAATTGATGGCCAAGGTGATAAGCGAGAGCATGACCGTCGCAATGAGAAGGGCCTGCGGGGCTGTCCTGCCTCTGCGGATTTGGAAGATTCGGATCCAGAGGAACCGTATACCGACGGCAGCAATACCGGAGATAGAACTGCTGAAGAGAATGAGGACCAGTGAAGCCATCAAGATGTAATCGACAGGGAATGCTTTGGCAGCCTTCACAAAGATCCAATTCATTGGCTGGAAAATGTGAACTTCGCCAAGGATGTAACCACAACGCTGCTTGCAGATCGAGTTCTTGGCCTTGTCGATGCCTGTGATAAACATGGATACCCAGATCACAATTGCGAGAATCAAGAGTAGAATTCCACCGAGCATCTTGATGGGTCTGACAAGCGCGCACAGTTTGAGCCAAATCTGATATACTCGACTCTTTCCTTCACCTAGTGCCTCGGCAGCAAGGCGTTCGCGCCGAACCAGAGTCTGTTCCTCTCTGACGAGAGCATCCAGTTCCCTTCTATCCTTACGTGGCATGCCATCTTCGCGGCCTGCATTACGCAGCTCAAGTTGGCGCTGGCGCTCTCGATTTTGCTCGAGCTGTGAAGCTGTGGTAGCTGAAAGCTGCGGCGCTGAAATTGGGGGCGCTGATTTGATGAAAGAGACTGGCATGAGAGCAAGTCCTGCGCTGGTGTAAATAACATAGAGGAAGGTTCCCAGCGTTACCAAAAGACCAAGAGCAAAAGTGAGCGCCTTCTCGCCATGATTTTGAGACAGTAGGCCCTTGTAGTAATCGAGATCCCAATGACCCTTATTGCCACCGGCTGCAGGGACGAAAAAGCCTAGAAGGAAGAGGACGATGGTGAGGGTAACGAAGAATAGGGTATACTTGGTGGCAGCCCAAAAGCGGCCCTTCCACGTGCGGCCCTCCTCTTCGAAAGCAACCTCATCGTATTCCTCATACCAGAAGTATGCAAACGGAATTGCCAAGAGGCAGAGAAGAGCATCAAAGCTATAAAGCGAGTAATACACAATCTTGAGAGTCAAGAGAATATCCGCAACTCGTTTTGGCGTGGCCCAATCTTTCTTGGCGCCTAGGCTTGAAGACCCTGTGGATGAAACTAGGGCGATGTCGACAGGAAGAAGCAAGACGGTCGCGAGAAGAGATGTGAGACTGACGATGGCCACTATGCTGACCATCGCCGAGCGATCGATGGGCGTTTGCCACGTGAATGTCGTGATAATCGCAGCCCCGAGGCATAGCAAGATGGCCACCGCATACGCCAACCATATTAAACCGGCTTGGACGTGGCCTGCGTCGGCCATGGTGGGCGATTTGGTGATTCAATCGTGATTCGTGCTATTTTTGAAGACTCCTTGATGGCGAGCAAATTTCAGTTTGATGTATCTGTCATGGGATTGTTGTAAGCGTTCCGTGTTGTTTCTTTCGGAACGCGTGGCGGGCGTTGACTTTGTCTGGATTGTGACGCAATGCCAGCATCACGAGCTGTCTCAGCACATGCACTCCCTGTTCTAGAGCTCTTTCAGGCACATCTGGTGCCTGAGCTAGAGCTGAAAGCCCCCACAACAGCAGCTGAAGGGGCAGCCTAAGCAAGGCCGGGTAGTGGCTACTCTGCGCCGTTACCGTACTATGGCCAAAAATTTGGGTATTCGGTACAGCCGGCGCCAGCACATGCCTGTTTGTTAGCAGCCCGGCACGGCAGCGCGTTGATCCGCTATGGAGGCCACTGCCGGCCTCAACGCAGCTCCCCGGATAGCACATACCCACCTCAACGGAAATTGTTTTGCGACAAGCCTGGTCTCATTGATAGCAGCAAAACTCAGTCGTGCTCGTCAGACGGCGGAGGAAATGCTCTTGCAGCAATGCAAGTTTACACAGAGCTCACGGCTCCCACAGCCGTTACGCAATGCCTGAGCTTACCTCTTACATCTGCTACCGCGAACAATCTGGTGGTCGCAAAGGGCTCTCTACTACAGATCTTCACGGTCAAGGCTATCTCGACCGAGCTTGACCCCGAATTCCAGCCCAGCCAACCGACTGAGACGGAAACGCGGTTTGACCGCCAGGTAAATGATGACGATGGCCTCGAATCCTCCTTCCTGGGCGGCGAATCGATGTTTATGCGAACCGATCGGACGAACAATACGAAGCTGGTGCTCATCGCAGAGATTCCACTCGCAGGAACCGTCATTGGGCTGGCAAGGGTGAAGACCAAAAACACCGCATCTGGTGGTGAGGCTCTGTTGCTGGCGTACAAGGCGGCCAAGATGTGTCTGGCCGAATGGGATCCGAAGAAGAACGAGCTGGAGACCATCTCCATTCACTATTATGAAAAGGAAGAGATGCAGGGATCACCATGGGAAGAAGTCTTTGGGGAGTATGTTAACTACCTTGAGGCAGACCCTGGCAGTAGATGTGCCGCATTCAAATTCGGCACTCGAAACCTTGCCATTCTGCCGTTTACTCGGTCTGAAGAGGATCTGGAGATGGAGGACTGGGACGAGGATCTAGACGGGCCTCGGCCAGTTAAGGAACATACAGCAGCTGCCAACGGAGATGGCAACAATGTAGAAGCAGCTTATACCCCGTCTTTCGTCTTGCGTCTGCCCCTCCTAGACCCGAGCCTGCTTCATCCTGTGCACCTCACCTTTCTGCATGAGTATCGCGAGCCCACCTTCGGTGTCCTTTCTTCCAGTCAAGCGCCTGCTTCTTCACTAGGCTCAAAAGACCACCTATCGTACAAAGTGTTTACTCTAGACCTACAACAGAGAGCATCGACAACCATTTTATCGGTGACTGGCCTGCCGCACGATCTTTACAAAGTCATCGCATTGCCTGCTCCTGTTGGCGGTGCTTTGCTAGTTGGACAGAATGAGCTGATCCATGTTGACCAGTCTGGAAAACCAAATGGCGTGGCTATCAATCCTATGGCCAAGCTAGCAACATCCTTTAACTTGACCGACCAATCAGACTTGAATTTGCGCCTTGAAAGCTGTGCTATTGAGTTGCTCGCTATCGAAAACGGCGAGTTACTTTTAATATTAAATGATGGTCGATTGGGCATCATTTCTTTCAAGATTGATGGACGAACGGTATCTGGTCTTGGCGTCAAGCTGGTGGGCGCAGATTGCGGTGGCAATATCATCAAGAGTAGAGTCACATGCATTTCTCGACTAGGCAAGAATGCATTCTTCCTGGGGAGTGAAACGAGCGATTCAGTCGTGCTAGGATGGTCGAGAAAGCAGACGCAAGAAAAGCGCAGGAAATCCCGACTGATAGACACAGATTTAGCTTTGGATGTGGATGAACTCGACCTCGAAGACGATGAAGAAGACGATGACTTGTACGGAGATGACTCTGCTACCACTAAACCCAACCAAACGGCCAATGGGGGAACGGTCAAGTCCGGGGATATATCTTTTCGAATACACGACACCCTACTCAGCATTGCGCCGATTCAAGACATCACATGTGGGCAGTCTGCCTTTTTACCTGATAGCGAAGAAGCCACTCTAAATAAAGGGGTCTCGGCTGACTTGCAACTTGCCTGTGCCGTTGGACGTGGAGAGGCAGGCTCTATTGCAGTCATCAACCGCGAGATCCAGCCCAAAGTTATTGGCCGATTTGAGTTTCCGGAAGCCAGAGGGTTTTGGACAATGTGTGTAAAGAAGCCAGTTCCGAAATCACTGGGCACGAATGCCGGGGCAGCGGGCGATTACGACGCTCCTATCCAGCATGACAAGTTCATGATTGTTGCCAAGATCGATCTGGATGGCTACGAAACCTCCGACGTATATGCACTAACAGCTGCGGGCTTTGAGACGCTGAAAGAGACGGAATTTGAGCCGGCTGCTGGATTTACGGTTGAGGCTGGCACAATGGGAAATCAAATGGTAGTGATCCAGGTGCTCAAATCGGAAGTTCGGTGCTATAATGGAGGTAAGTTGAATGACGCCCGAGACTGTAGTGCAGCTGCTAATTGATATCAAGATCTGGGCTTGATCCAAATTTTACCCATGCTTGACGAAGAAACCGGCGCGGAACCCCGTGCCGTCAGTGCAAGTATCGTTGACCCCTACTTGCTCATCATTCGTGACGACGCAAGTGTTTTCCTCGCACAAATCGACAGCAACAATGAGATTGAAGAGATTGAGAAGACCGACAGTGGCCTTACATCCACAAAGTGGGCAGCCGGTTGCTTATACAAGGACACCAAGGGCGTCTTTCAGGCAAATCAGGGCGATCAAGCCAAGAAATCAGGTGAAGAGGTCATGATGTTCTTGCTCAATACCGCAGGAGCTTTACATGTAAGCGGCATTTGCTTAGGAAGACTTGAAGATTACTATCACACGAGCTAACTCTTACAGATCTACGCATTGCCGGATCTCTCAAAGCCTGTCTATGTAGCTGAGGGACTCTCATCCATACCTCCCCATCTCTCAGCCGATTTTGTGGCCAAGAAAGTCGCTTCACGAGAAGCCCTGACGGAACTTGTCGTGGCAGACCTTGGAGACACCGTCCACTACTCTCCTTATCTAATTGTATGTATCCTTCTGTTATCAACTGTTGACGATAGCTAACAAGAAGGCTCGCTAGCTGCGTCACTCTACTGATGATCTCACCATTTACGAGCCCATTCGCCTGCCGACCGATTCACCTACTCGCAACTTATCGGACACCCTCTTCTTCAAAAAATCGGCGAACTCTATCTTGGCTAAGAGCACCGTAGAAGATCCATTAGAGGACACCGCACAGCAACCGCGCTATGTTCCCCTGAGGATTTGCGCAAATGTGGGAGGCTACAGTACCGTGTTCCTTCCCGGTCCTTCGCCAGCTTTCATATTGAAGAGCAGCAAAAGCGTCCCCAGAGTGGTTGGGGTTCAAGGTCTTGGCGTTCGCGGCATGAGCACTTTTAATACCGAAGGCTGTGATAGGGGTTTCATCTACTCAGATTCCGAGGGAATTGCCAGGGTTACACAGCTGCCGAGCAAAACTAATTTTACAGAGCTGGGCGTCTCGGTCAAGAAGGTTCCACTAGGAAACGATGTCCGCCACGTTGCCTACCACCATCCTACCGAAACGTACATAGCAGGCTGCGCAGTGACCGAAGGCTTTGAGCTGCCAAAGGATGACGATTACCACAAGGAGTGGGCCAAAGAATCGCTCTCGTTCCATCCTTCCACGGTTAGAGGAAGCCTCAAGCTCATTAGCCCCGTCACATGGACTGTTATTCACTCAATCGACATGGAGCCTGGCGAGTCCATTGAATGCATGAAGACTTTGCATCTCGAAGTATCGGAGGAGACAAAAGAACGCAGGATGCTTCTGGCAGTGGGCACTGCCCTGACAAGGGGCGAAGATCTCCCCACCCGAGGACGCGTACAGGTTTACGACATTGTAACCGTCATCCCTGAGCCGGGTAAACCAGAGACGAACAAGAAACTCAAGCTTCTAGCCAAAGAGGAAATCCCCCGTGGTGGTGTGACGGCTTTGTCTGAAATTGGCACTCAAGGCCTCATGCTGATGGCGCAAGGCCAGAAATGCATGGTGCGTGGTCTGAAGGAGGACGGCTCATTGCTTCCGGTGGCTTTCCTAGACATGAGCTGCCACGTAGCATCAGCACGAGAGTTGCCCGGCACCGGCTTGTGTCTGATAGCAGACGCATTTAAGGGACTGTGGTTTGCTGGATACACCGAGGAGCCGTATACTTTCAAGGTGCTTGGCAAGAGTAGCGGGTCTTTACCGCTGCTGGTAGCAGATTTCCTCCCCGATGGTGAAGATTTGTCCATGGTTGCTGTGGATGCGGATGGCGATATCCATGTTCTCGAATTCAACCCAGAACGTAAGTTTTCTTTACCCTCGTCTTGCTACTGACTGTAGCTGAAACTTGACGAATGCTAACCTTTCTTTTCAAAGACCCCAAATCCCTCCAGGGCCATCTCTTGCTTCACCGCACCACCTTCAGCGTGACCCCCAACCCTCCCACCTCTACTCTCCTCCTCCCACGCACTCTTCCCGCATCCCAATCCGCCACGGCCTCACAAGACTCTTCAACCCCACAACCTCACCTGCTGCTCCTCGCCTCCCCATCAGGCTCTCTAGCCGCCCTGACGCCCCTCCCCGAATCGGCATACCGGCGGCTCCTGTCCGTCACAAACCAGCTCTTACCGGCCCTCGTCCCCCACGGCGGCCTCCACGCCAGAGCACACCGCGCCCCTGAGGGCGGAGGCGGCATGTCGCGCATGGTCGGCGTCGAAACGGCCGCGTCTGGCCGCGCCATTGTCGATGGCGCAATCTTGACTCGGTGGAATGAGCTGGGCGCCGCAAAGAGGGCCGAGGTGGCGAGCAGGGGCGGGTATGACAGCGTGATGGAGTTGAGAGAGGATTTGGAGGCTGTCTTGGGATGGAGTGGGCTTGCATATGTTTGAGATGAATACACATGGCAGATGGATGGAGTATAGCTTAAGCGTTGAAACTTGGCACTTGATCGCGATAGGAATAGGACATGGCTTCGACAATATATCATATAGCCATGGAATGAAAACTTTGGACGTATTTTGAACTACAGAGGTGATGTATTAAAGGACAGCACATGGTGACAGGTCTTGATTCATACAGCAGATAACTCGATCGACTGTTTTCATTTGACCCTTACTTGGAATAAATATATATAATTCCTGATCCAAAAAAATAATAACCTGCCATTCAGCGCTCTATAATACATCCGATTCCACACAATAAGTACCTTTGGAACCAATCTCATAGCCTTGATACGCCGTATTTAAATCATATCCACATGAAAAGCCCTTGACCCTTTTCTTGTAAAAAAAAACATAGTAAAACATATACACAACGTAGACATTTGCTATTTTTACGAGAGCTCAGTTTTTCGCCGAGGTTACTCGCTGACCAATGCCTTTGTCTTCTCACGGAGACTGCCCCATCGTCGCTTCAAACCGTTGCTCAACTTTTTGCCGGTAGAGTTCCGGCGTTGCAAGTCGCTGTTGTTATAAGCGTTTCCGCTAGACGAAGAGTTGTCGCGAAAGGCAATGCTGATGCTGCGCTGGTGCTTGGATGGACCGCCGCGACTGTATAGGCCGGACTGCATTTCAATCTCATCGGGCTCGCCTCTTTGGACGCGCTTCTTTTCCTTCAGGTCCTTTTCAAAGGTATAAGAAGGTTCTCCTTTTCCTTTGAGGTCGTCGGGGTGGTATTTCTAAAACTGTGTAAGCATTGCTTCAAAAGTCTCTTCTGGCAGAGGAAAAAAGGAGGGTGGTAGTACCATATGATCCCAACGCTTGTATGCGCCACCGGGGGCATCTGGTTCCCGCATAAGGTCGGGGCCTTCTTCGTAGCTCAGCCGTCTGCCGGAAAGATCCATGCCTCCAGAAGGAACGGTCGCAGTCCCTTGAAGGGGCAGATGACGCTCCAAGCTGTCGACGATGAACTCCCGAGGTGTGGCTCGCAGAGTTTCCATGTTTGAGTCCTGGACTGCGGCAACCGGCGAGTATTTCTTATTCAGGTTGCGGCTGATGAGCGTAGCATCATACGGTCCGCCGTGGTGATACGTGCCGCCGATGGTATCGAGGGCATCAATCTGGTCGACATCGGAGATGCGTTTCCGGTGGCGGTGTGGCCGTTCAGCAGCCCGGGCATCGTTCCTAATGACGTCCAGGGGCCTTGGGGACAAGTCTCCGGGGAAGCGCTCGTGGAGAGAGCGACTGCGGCTGGGACCGTGACCGGGATCTGAACGAGGGCCCTGTCGATGGGTTGGCGAAAAGCTATTCATTGATTGGCGTTGATGCGCTCTTGTCGCGCGGTCTGCGTTGGGAGAATCAGGCGGAGAGATGAGCGTCTTATCCTCGACCATGTCGGCTGATCCGTCGGATGAGGCGAATGGATTTGACGGGTGGAACTTTCGGTTTGGGCTCCCTGATTGGGGTGGTGTGGGATATTTATCAGTTTGGTCGCTCATTTCTGGCTGCATTGTGTCGCCGGACAATCTCATGGATTTATGTTTGAAGCGAGAATCTGGGTTTGATTCCTGGCGATGATGCTGTCGTTGTTGTTGTCGTTGTGAAGACGATTGAGCTTGCAGAGATGCGCGATAGTGATTAAAGTGAGAGGATCCAGGCCCAGTTTCTTGGTTTGGCTCAGGAGCAGTGAGAGGGTCTAAAATATACTTTCGGGCCTGAGTTAAAGCGTGTCAGTTATTTAGAGTTTCCTCGTGTTATGACACGCAATTGACGTGCTAGATTGATTTAATTCTGGTGTAAGTGGAAGGCCCAATGCGATGGAGACAAAGCATCTTGATATAAGGCGTGGGAAGTGGGGAATGACGAAATGGCTTGCGGGCTAATCACAGGGGACGCTGCAAGAAGCTTTGAACGAAGACCGGCGAAAAGAGAAGAAGGGCTCGATGGCCTTGCCAGATCGAACAATAAGCAGCAAATACGGCACAACACGCAGCATCAAGCCTGCTGAGCCAAGCAGCATCATCCGATCGGCGCAGGTCCACCTGAACCCTTTTTTCGCTATCCATGCCCCGCTGACGCCGAATTGGTGACGCAACGCAGCGCTCCAGGCTCGGTGGGCGGGCGGGATCCGGGATCCTTGCCTGGTTGCGTCGTTCAGGGTTCGCTCGTGGGATGACCCTGGTTTGCGATCGGCGCGGATCAACTGCAGGTGACGAAGGGCATTTGCGACGACGAGACGGAGCAGCTTCTGCTTGGCAGGGCACAAAGTGATGGACGGCAGATCGGTGATGGAGCAGGGCAGCATGCTGAGGATGGTGTTGACGGATGACAGGAGGAGGGAGCTGTGAATTGCAGCAAACTTACCCAATCTTTATCTAAATGGTCGTCCATGTTGACAGATGAAAAACGAAGAATAGAAGGATGGGAAAATGTCGCAGCCGATGGAACTCGTGTGGTTTTTCTTAATGTGGACTGCGACTAATAGACGGGACGTCCGGACGTGACGGCGAGAGGGAAAAAGTGGATGAACGAGAGACGCAACACCAAATCGTCCCAAATTCGTCTGTTCCTAGACGCTTCGAATAAAAGCGTGCTTATAGCTTCAAAGTGAGAGGAGAGCAGACTACCCGATTAGTCTGCTGGTGGTGATTGTACGAATGGATGCCGCGTTGCCAACGTATACTTGATTTGGGGCTATCAAGGTAGACAGTCTTATTCAATACGAAAAGCGAATGAGGAGAAACACCGCCAACAAGGCAGCAAGCGTCGCAACAAGCCAGTAACGAAGACAAGCTACAGTCAAACGAGAAGACTGGACTTGTGAGAAGAGACGATTGACAGGAGAAAAGCCATTTGGAGTAAATGGGGTAGCGGGAGCTATTTAAACTGAGTCGAGTCGCAGACCGTTGCAAAGTGCGAGGAGCCTTTTTTTTGGTCACATCCACGCGTCAGCTGCAGGCACCTCTTTAGTAAAATTCTCCGGTGAGAGAGCCAAGAGGTTTAAAAAAAAATAAGCAACCACATTAGAGACCCCAAGCTGGGCAAAGTGGCGAGGCCGAGGCCATGCCGCTGCTAGTTGCGGCAAAGCGTGTGTGCCATGTTTGGTTCATGTGTTGAGTTGAGGGGGACCTACAGTAGCACCAACATGTCTAGCAGCATGCAATAATACCGTGCCATGCTTTGTGGCCTGCGCTAAAAGCCCGCCGCATGCCATTGCGGAAAGTCTATTGGAGTACCAGGACAAGGGCCTGGGAGCATTCTGGCTGGCGTATAAGAAGTCGTATTCGTCGTAATGCACCAATGCTGGAATACCGACTCCTGAGCCGCAATGGCTGGGCGCTGCAATGCTTCTTGTGCCTTTGATGCGAAATCTTCTCCTTGGATACTTTGAATCAAGTGTATCATGATGGTGTAACTGGCTTGATTTGGAGACGATGGCGAGCAGTGGAGCTAGACGCCTCCATTCGCAGGAGCCGCGGGCTGGGCTTGGTTTTGGCTTTTGCGCTGGCGGGCAACGTTTATTGAAAGAGGGGAACGTGCCATGTGAGCGAGGCCACAGTGAGAGTTTAACGGCAGCAATGTTTCATCGCCTGAAGCTTTATTTTTAAAGCTGTAGCTTGTGAGGGTCCTATATCACAGATCAAAATGTTATTCATGCCACAAGATATTATTTACATGTATTGACCTGGGCATCTATTGAGGCGTACATCACTACTATCCAGCCTATATGGCTTCTTTTTACGAGATATGTGATTGACAATAGTCACTAATCAGCTCTTCTCCGGTCTTACTGTACGGAGATGATGCCCGCGGCCATTGCTTCTTTCATCCACCTTGTCCGGCCCATGTCTCATCACCCAACAACCTTTTCAACACAAGACATCGCCCAATAGATACATGCAATGATGAAGCTCTGTCACACACCGTCCATCCCGCTCTAAGCAGCTAAATAATTACCCGGGAATCCTTTTGAATTCTGCCGTCTGGACTCTTTTTCCAGCACACTTTTCTCAGCATGCCAAGCCCTCTCTATATTCCCTGCAGTCGTCGTAAAAACTTAGCAGTCGAGCGCACTGCAAAGGGAACATTTGTTATCTGACAGGGGTCTGCGTCACGCCAGTGTGGCTTTTTTCTTCTTCTTTTCCCCAAACAGCTGTTGCTATTGCTTTTACACGCGCGTGACATAATAATTCCAAAGGCGTCTTGTCTGTCTCTATTCTAGATAAGAAAGAGATGCGATCACGTTTCATCTACGTCAGTTGCGTCAGCCTTCCCGCTCGTTCTTTTCGGCTAAGATGGGAAGCAAGACAGGCAGGCAGGCAGCTTCAGCTATTTTGGGACTGACAGCCCGACGGCCTGGATAAGGTGGCTCGGAACGGGAAAGCTAGCTTATGTAAGGGAAGATCTGTGCTTCGAACCAGGGAGCCAGGCGTTGGAGACTTTTGGTACTCTCGACTCTGGGCGGCTTGTTTACATGGCATCTCATCTCTCAGTTTCTTTCCATCTACACGTATTCAGTGCCACTGAGGCATAAGCTGTATGAATCCTTAGAATCCCGTCTCTCTTTTCCCTTTTTGATATGCTGTCGCCTTGAGCACCCCGGCTTCTGCCACGGCTTTTCCCCTTCCCTCCCACCTGCGCCCCATTTCAATGGCTCTTGTCGACTACTCGTCGTCATCATCAGGGGGTTCCGATAGCGAGAATCCAGAGGCGCTGCCGGCACCACCGGCCAAACGGCGTAGGCGGGATGGCTCCGGGGCTCAGCCCAGCCCTCCGAGCGCTCCGTCAGGGTCCGAATCCAGCCTGCCACCCCTGCCTCCAGCATTCCACGACCTGTATGCGTCCACGGTCCGTCACAGCGTTGTAGATGATCCGGCGCTGCATCAGGGCCGCACGAGGCTGATTCCTCATGTTGTGGGCAACTGGCCCAGTCATCTCTACGTCGAGTGTAAGTAAAGCCAGCCCAGCTCTGTTGTGTTTTGGCTGAGAGGCTAATGCTGCCTGCATAAATCCAGGGCATCCATTGGCTAAGCAGCAGGAGAAGCTGATTCAGTTGATAAGCAGAGTCAATGAGGACATTGGCCAAATCAAGCTGCACAGCTTCATGACAAGCGATTTGGGGACACCATTGCCGCTTCACATAAGCTTGTCGAGGCCTATTTCCCTAACCACCTCCAATAAGGACCAGTTCCTTGACCAGATCTCATCTGCCATCAACACGAGTAACGTGCACCAGTTTTCAGTCAGCCCTAAAAGATTGATATGGTTTAAATCACCCGATTCAAACCGCACGTTTCTTGTCCTCCAGGTAGCAGGCTCTTTGGCCGCAGAGAGCGCTACAACATTGTCAAATCCAGAGCTTATGCGCTTGTTGAAAACATGCAACGACACAGTTGGGTCCTTCGGCCAGCCTGTGCTATATCAGGGCCCGGGGAAAGATGCAGCCGACGAAGCTTTCCATATTTCAATAGGATGGGCTCTGAATCTCCAAGTAGATGAAGCATCTAACAAAGCTCTGAAAGTGTTTGACGATGCCGAGTTCCAATCACTCAAATCGTGGAAGATTCAGGTGCCTGGAGTCAAGGTCAAGATTGGTAACGTTGTAAGCCATCTGCCATTGTCTACGGGTACCACTCTAGCAGCTTCAAAGGACGTATCGAACTCGCTGTTTGGGCTATGAGAGCCTCATGGCTACACTTTGCCTTTACTGTTATTGTAGGCATCGAGAACTAATTAGCATTAGAAAGCGGTATGGTTTATTGCATGTAGACGTGTGTTTTAGAGCAACTGCGCCCTGATTTAGAGACTGGAAGCTATTGCCACTTATTTTTCTGCGTCGTTGTACTTCAGCGTTGATGTCTCGTAGAATACGAGTACATATTTTTTATTTAGTAGCGACAGACTATTCATTACTATTTGGATAGATCAGTTGTAAAATAATACCTATTTTACACCTATTTTACACTGACAAGTTCCAAGGTTCTCTAATATGTGCCAGTCGCAGTGGGAAGAATCAACCTCCGCTACTCCACAGTCAACATGCAGCGAAGTACACGATGCGTCTCCATGGAAACATTATATCTCTGGCTACCCAAGTAGAATGAAAAATGGGCAAGAAAATGAGGATGAGGACATTTTCAGAAGAAGCAAAAAAGGGCACAGCAACAAAAACGGCGGTCAGTTATATCGCAGTCAACTGACCTGCCGCCCTGGCTGCCAACAGCCTAGGCCCCCAGGTCGCTGGCAGTGGCGCCGATTAGTGGCCCTCCAGTGGGTATCGCAGCTCGATTCGAGAATCGTCTGGTCGCAAGCACCGCTGGATTTGTTTACTTGATCCACTGCAGAACCTCCCCCGTTCTTCCTATTTCTTCAACCCCTCCGCCAGCGCATCCGCCAGGTCTCGTGCCGATTTCCTTCTGCTTGTTCGCGATTCTTTCTTGCTTCTTCACTCTTGTCGCGCCTTCCTCTGTACAAACCGACGTCCCTCGTGACTCACGCGCCTCGCGACCCCGCCATTCATTCGACTCGATTCGACTTGACCGCAGCTTTTTCGCACGCACCGATCGAGACTCTGCGCTTCTCTGCATTCGATTTTCACCGCCAACAACCTATCTTGTCCATTTTATCGAATCCGATTCAGCGTTTCAGTCTCTTAAACAGCTCAAGGCGAAGCCAATAGCAATTGGATAAACTGCAGACCAGTTATCCGGCGCGGTACTCCAACTTTACGACCGATCAACGAAGAGATCGCGCTACGCGGTGGACGGTTTCTGCAGCACTAAAATCTCTATAACACCATGTCGCCAATGGATATCGACATGAGCCGACGGAACAAGAGCCCCCGGCCCTTGACGGATTCGGAACGGGCTCGACTAGAAGAGTTTATTGATGCCATTCGCTACTCAGAGAGGTGGGTAAATGATAGCTGTGATTGTTGACTGTGGCTGGAGGGGGAGTTCGTCGATGGGTATACAGAAGTAGCGATTATGAGAATTGAAGAGCTAATAGCCAACAGATATCACGACGACGAATACGAGTATCGCCATGTCCAGCTACCGAAGTTGATGCTCAAAGCAATTCCCAAAGAATACCACGATTCTGCCAAGGGCACGTTAAAGCTTCTTTGGGAAGAAGAATGGAGGGCTATGGGAATGACACAGGTGAGGGGCATACTTTTTTTTTTCTTCCTATCGCGGATTCCCCACGGTTTGAAGGAAGAGTGACGCCAAACAATGCAACATCAACTGACACTAGCTTTCCTAGAGTCTCGGCTGGGAGCACTACGAAGTCCATGAACCGGAGCCGCATATCCTTCTTTTCAAGTGAGTGCCATCGCTATTGACTGATATACAGCCATCTAATCGATCGAAAGGCGCCCTCTCGACTATCAACCTCCGCAGTGAGCCCATGCGCGAACAGGCCGTTGCTCAAATTGTATACGATAACCTCGAATTTTTCGCGTCGACTCATGATGCATGAAGAGTCCCTTTGTTTTAATGTCCCATTACGATTTTTACGGTCTGCATACTACAATAATGTTGGGTTAATAAGCTATGAGATGGGTGAGCGCTGCTTCATAACACTACCAACACTCACTCTCGCTCGCCTCAATGTCTGCTGTGGCAATCCGGAGCTGCACACTGGCTTTGGTTCCGAGTCTGGGCAGTGAACGGCACGTAGGTGCCTGTACCGAAAGTGCAGACGGATGGCACTCATCTACAAAAGTTTACATGTCGTCCCAGACAGATGCCTGCAGATTGAATGTAAGCCGGCCAAATGAGTTGACGCTTAGAAAGATGATTAGTGCTGCAGGAAGGGCGCATTAGGCGATTGGTTAACCTTGTGTAGAGGTAGCTGAAGAAATTGAAGAATGGTCTAGGAATATATACATACATACATACTTATATGGAGATATTCTAGCAGTCGAACCACGGCCTAGCCATGAGAGGCTTCTTATTAAAGGGCTGGCTGGCTGCTTTGAGACGCACTTTCTGAGCATCGGGATGGGAAAGCTTGTTCAGTGTCGCTGTACTATTAAATGCACAATTCTCGCTTCAGTGGAGCAGTTCAAGATATCAAAGTCTTTGTTCCTGTGTGAATTAACGACAAGAAGGGCGCGGAACACGGGCATCCTATAACTGAAGAGCCGTAACAATTTGTTCAGAGCAGATCGAATACACTGCGTAGTTTTAATGCCATTTGCGTTGTTGCAGAGCAAACGTCAATTTCCTTGAAGCAAGAATCGACAATCGAGTCGTCTTGTTGGCTACGTGGCCTCTATGCGAGAGGTTGAAGTGATCCTGTTCATATACGATAGACTGAACTCTGCTGCCCTATATCACGCCACGAATCACGCATATACATGTCGATATCAGGAGTAGAGAGGATGATATCAGAGGAGTCATCAACTGTTCCCTACCTCAAGAGAACCTTGTATATCTGCGTCTACTGAACCAACATGTACAGAGTACCTACGCATTCGTGTTGCTGGATGCTAATGATGAATACGGGGCACACTCGATGCCAGCTGTATGTATGTAAGCAGTAATGCGCCTCTTCTCACCAGTCTGGTAGGTGAACGGTGCTGCCATGGCCGATATGCACCCAAAGCGGAAAGCGTCTGGAGTCGATGCTCGGCTGGTCGGGTGGGCTGATTCTGCCTTTTCTGCGCCATGGATGGTCTCACTTGGAGATGCAAGGTGTGTCTCATATTGTATACACTGATCAGCTGGGATGGGAATTCGTATGCAGCTCGTAATAGTAGTAAAAGGCTGTTTTTCACCAATAACATCAACTACCGCATCGGCGGCCTTTCTGGCCACATTCCAAGGTCCCTGAACTTCTCTGGCGTGTGTGGCGTCAAAAACTGCGTTTTCCAGCGCCCACATTGGTCGGCTCCAGCGCCCGAAGACGCCCCTGGCCACCTTCTGGTCCTTTCCCCGCCACCGCTAGGCCGGTACTTGGTACGCCGTGGCTCTGTAGCAAAGTAAAAAAGCAAAAAAAAGTCTGGTTCGTTTCTAATCAGTTATCCAGATCGCCAGCGTGGCATCTTTCCCGTTTCAGGAACATCTCATGATATGTCAGCAGAAGAACTTGTCCTTCTGTCCAAAAGTCTCCGGCGCAGCTTCTTGTTTCTATTTTTGCAGACTTTCTTTTCCTTAATCTATATAAGTTTTTCCATATTCCCTTCGCTACTGGCCTTTGCCCCCCCCTTCGCGGTACGATTTTGAAAGCTGCAGTTCCGACTAAGTTGCACTTACTGGCTGCGGCTTGGCGATAGGCTTAAGTCAAACATTCTTTTTTATCAATTAGACGTCAGCCTCTTTTGCGTTTCGATTTTTCTTGCTCCTGCTTGGGTCGCATTCGTTGAGACTCCCAAACAGGGCTTAATTGAAGAGACTCCAAAGCCTTGACATTTCGGAGAGGCACATCTCCTATTCATTCTGCCGTTGTTTCGGTCCCTCGCTTCCTGAAGCGATGCCAGCCTTGCGGGCTTCACATTAACTACATAGAACCGCCGCAACAGAATTTGGCTTTCCTGCGTCCACGATGAAGTCTGCAAGCAAGCTGTTTTATCTCTCCGTGTTTGCCCTCTTGGCTACATCGGGAACATGCTCCGACTCTGCAAACACCTGTCCTGTATGGCAATCCAATTCCGCCTCGATTTCCAATGTTCCCTTTGCGCTAACAATCTGTCGCTTCTAGTTTTCGCCAAACGCCATCATTGACGATGGATGCGTTTCGTATGCCACGCTCGATAGACTCAATTTAAAGGTGAAGCCTGCAGTCGACGACCTCGTTCGCACAACCGACTTCTTTTCGCATTACCGCCTGAACCTCTTTCACAAGACATGTCCGTTCTGGGACGACGAAGATGGCATGTGCGGTAACATCGCATGCGCCGTCGAGACCCTGGATAACGAAGAAGACATTCCCGAGATTTGGAGGGCCAGCGAACTCAGCAAGCTGGAAGGCCCTCGAGCGAAGCACCCCGGCAAGAAGATGCAGAAACAGAATCCCGACCGACCGCTACAAGGAAAGCTGGGTGAAGACGTTGGGGAGAGCTGCGTGGTGGACTATGACGACGAGTGCGACGACAGAGACTACTGCATTCCCGAAGACGAGGGCACGACGTCCAATGGAGACTACATCAACTTGCTACACAACCCAGAGCGGTTTACCGGATACAGTGGCCAGAGTGCCAAATCAGTCTGGGATGCCATCTACTTGGAGAACTGCTTCAAGAAGAGCTCGTTCCCCAAATCCGCTGATCTGGGAGTTTCGAATACCCCAGCAGAGCCTGCCGCCTTGGATTTCAAACACGTCTTGGACTCTGCCGGACGCCAGGCCAAGCTTCAGCAGCAGCGACAGAGTTTCCCGGATACTCCTTTTGTTGCCAATACTGGTTACGAGGTCGAGGATGAATGCTTGGAAAAGCGAGTATTCTATCGAGTTGTCTCGGGCATGCATGCCAGTATTAGCACGCATCTGTGCTGGGATTACTTGAACCAGAGCACTGGACAGTGGCAGCCAAACTTGGCTTGCTACGAGAGCCGACTGCACAAATTCCCCGACCGTATCAGCAACTTGTACTTTAACTACGCCCTCGTTACTCGCGCCATTGCGAAGTTGGGTCCCTACGTCCTCGGACCGCATTACACGTTCTGCGCAGGAGACTTGTTGCAGGATCAGGCCACACGAGACAAGGTCGCTGCTGTTACCCAGCACGCGGCCAGTGTCCCTCAAATATTCGACGAAGGCGTCATGTTTGTGAATGGCGAAGGCCCATCCCTCAAAGAAGACTTCCGCAATCGTTTCCGCAACGTCAGCCGAGTTATGGACTGCGTCGGTTGCGACAAGTGCCGTCTCTGGGGGAAGATCCAAACGAGCGGCTATGGAACCGCCTTGAAGGTGCTCTTTGAATTTCACGAGAATCAGAAACCCCCGTCGTTGAAGAGAACCGAGCTAGTAGCATTGTTCAACACTTACGCCAGACTCAGCTCATCGCTCGCGGCCAATGGCAAATTCAGAGCCATGATCGAATTGCGCGATAAGGGATCTAACAAGCAACTACCTACACCCGAAGAAGTCTATCAGCTTGTTGAGGAGGAGGACGAAGACATGAATGAGTTTATTAAGATGCGCCGTCTTGGACCAGAATATCCGTTGAGTGACCAAGTCGACCAAGAGCTTGCTCGCGTTATGAAGGCAGTCAAGATTGTTTTGAAGAGCTGGATTCGAGCCCCCAGAATGATGTAAGTCTACATAACGATACAAACGGGTTTGAAAAGAAATCATTTACTAACAGAGCTACTAGCTGGGAAATTCTGTCGGATGAGACATCAAGAATCTATCGTACTTGGATCGGTCTGCCTCCACGACCGAGGCGCTATACATTCAAGTTGCCGAATTTAGATAGAGACGAACTATGAGCGCAGCATTATACATTCGGTGTATATTCATGATACAATCTGTAACATTCTGTATATATTTCATTTGCAGAAATTGGCGTTTTGGAAGGGTTTGGCTTTTTTTCTACTCTAGTTCATCTCTACGATAGGAAGTTTCGTTGCGGGATGAGCGGTTTGGTTATTTTGCGATGCATTGATAGAACTGGATTCTATATAATACAACAACAGACTGTTATAGGACGCAATGCATTCAACTCTCAATTTATATACATGCTATTATTGTTGTCTATTAGGGGATGCCATAAGCAAATATCTATGGTAGGAGTAGGATAAAAAAAAATAGTTGACAAGCGGGAACTAGCAAAAAGTGACACCTGAGGGATTCGAACCCTCGCCTATTTCTAGACCGCGAATAGGATGCTTCAATTGCTTGGAGCTGTACCTGAACACGGCGCCTTAGACCACTCGGCCAAAGTGCCTTTGAACATGTCATGAGGCGTGCAATCTATAAATATGAAGGTGGTTCCTTTCAGAGTGTAAGCAGGAATTGCTCACAAGCAGTAAGCATTTCTGTGTAATAGGTGAGGAATCGATTATCTTTTTGCAGTCTCTCTTTGTGATTTTATTAAACTGTCGTATTTCACGGTAAGTAATGAAGCATGAAGCTCTGTACTTGGAACAAAGGCTGTGGGATGTCTCATTGCTGAGGGGCACGTCGACTTGGATGCAGCTGACTCCATCTTGGATGAGGGGTTGTGCATGTAGATGAATACAGCAGATGGTCCAAGTTGCATGGAAATTCATAACTAGGAAAATATCATATAGGAATAAGATTTACTTATTTCTCTTATAATCTCTGTGTTTATTTGTTTGACTATCCTTTGCATAGCGTCTCCCTAGTATTGACACCATCTCAACATGGCTCCATCTACCGTGCTCCCACCACGGCCCTCGCAACGACTTGACGGCAAAGTCGCCATCGTCACCGGCGCAGGCAGTCTCGGCGACGGGCTCGGCAATGGACGCGCAACATCCATCCTTCTCGCCGAAGCTGGCGCCACAGTTCTTTGCGCAGATCTAGATCTGGCCACGGCACAGCGCACGGTGGAAATGATTGTCCAAGAAGGGGGCAAAGCAGCCTCAACAGATGCGGACGTGAGCTCGGAACAAGACTGCGAGGCACTAGTCGCGGCAGCAAAAGATATGTTTGGGCGATTAGATATTCTAATCAACAATGTTGGGATCATGGGTGCAGAGGGGACGGCCGTGGAGGCGGATGTTGACGAGTGGCATCGGGGACTGAGCATCAATGTGACGAGCATGGTGCTCATGGCGAAATACGCGATTCCGCTGATGTTGAAGAACGAGCCTGGCGATGGAGGCATCAGAGGGAGCATTGTCAACATGGCGTCGATTGCGGGTTTGCAGGGGGGGCACGCCGCATTTGTTATATCCAACGAGCAAGGGGGCGGTTGTGAACATGACGAGAGCGATGGCGTATAATCACGGACATGAAGGTATACGGGTCAATTGCGTGTGTCCAGGTACGTTGGAAGCAAAGGGAAGAGAACTGCTCCCCATCAGAGATTTTATTTACGCTGCTGTTGTTTTCACCATCCCTCCTACACCACTTACACGTAGAGTGTCTCAGTGTTGACTCTTCTTTTCGTCACTATAGGATTCCTCTATACGCCCATGGTTGCGGGTGACGGCATGTCAGACGAGATACGCGACCAGCGTCGCAGGCAAGGCTTGTTGAAAACAGAGGGAAACGCCTGGGATTGTGCCGCTGCGGTGAGGTTCCTGGCTAGCGATGAGGCGAGATGGATTACGGGGACGGCGATGACGGTTGATGCCGGGGTGACTTGTTCGTACGCTATGCCATGACGGGAGAGTATAAAAAAGAAAGAAAGAGAGCCGTTGAGATACTAATTGACTGGTTGTTACTGGCCAATATAGAGGAGAATAGCATGGTCAGAGTGGGTTGTTGCTTGGAGCTTCAGCATAGATCTATCCCAGGAGCAATGCCTTCATTATACATATAAAAAAGGACGCATAGATATAAACGCTGGCTAGGTAGCATTAGACATATGATGAAATAAAGTCTTTCAAAAAAAAAAAAAAAAAAAAAAAAAAAAAAGAAGAAAGAAAAACATGACGGCTATCTTTGAAGAGCAGGCAACAACGGAGCGAATGTTCATTACCTAAGCCGCCGCGCTTGGCACAAACGCGCATATTTCTTGCCGAAAACTTCTTGACCCTCAACCAACCTCACACACAACGAAAAGAAGACAAAGCGTCGTACAAAGGCGAAAGCATATGGCCGCCTTATGCTTGATGACTTGAACGAGAGATTTTATTCATGTTCTTCCGTTAATCCTAGGAGAGACATCACGGCGACTTCGGCGGCAGCCTCTGGCGTACACCAAGGAGAGGCTATGTGTTTGTGAGGCCTTGAGGAAGATTGAAAATGCTGTGAAACAATGCCCCGCCGAGAATCTCGTTAAAAGGATATCCAGATGGGTATTTTGGGAATCTCGTTTGATAAGAATGAGGCCCCTATTATACCTATGTGCCGACTAGCCAATCCATCGAGTACATGAAACGGCGGTTTTCACCATCTTATGCTCACTCGAACATGCATATCCTCATCGTTGAGCGAAAATTCAGTTCAATCGCCTTGCGAAGAAACTTGTTGATGAAAGTGGAACTTGGACATCTTTGAGAAATGGCATTACACAATGGAATCTTGGAAGCTCTGAATCAAAATACACATCAACATGACAACTTCGGCAAAGGTGAGATTACTGCTACGAAGGGGAGCCCTGTTTAACCAACCCACTTCAATTCAAAGACAAAGAAAATATGAAGAACTATCCTAAACTAATAATACATTTCTTAGAAGCTAATGCCTCGCCCCTCTTAGACTTTAAATCATGGGAGGGGGATAGGGACGGTGAGGTTAAGGCCACCCAATCCGAGAGCACTGCCATTGAGCCCGACGCCAACACCATTGCCGCCGGCGGTCACATTGAGAAGATTACCATTCCCGTTTCCTCGACCACCATTGCCAACGCCCACACCAAGGCCAAGACCACCATTGCCAACACCCGCGCCCGCGCCGAGGCCAAGACCACCATTGCCAACGCCCGCGCCGACGCCAAGGCCGGCACCGACGCCAGGGAGACCACCACCGAGAGCACTGCCATTGAGCCCGACTCCAACACCGTTGCCTCCAGCGGTCAAGTTGAGAAGGTTGCCATTCCCGTTCGCTCCGAGACCACCATTGACACCAAGACCACCATTGCCACCGAGATTGCCACCGACGTTTACACCGACATTGCCAGTGTCTCCAACATTGATGCCGCCAGCGTTGATGCCGAGGCTTCCAAGGTTCGCACCGATGCCGATGTCGAGATTATCATTGCCCAGGCCTAAATCGACGTCGAAGATGGGGGCAAAGCCGATGGATGGGATCTGTGCCGAGGCGACGCGGAGGGACACAAACTGTCCATCGTCCGTGTTCAAATCCTCATTGACGAGGACGGCATTGTTCGGTCCAAGGACGGTGAGTTCAAACTGGCCGCAGTCCTGAGCATTGGCATACAGGACACGAATGGGAATGTACCGGCCAACGTCTCCTTCGGGAACAACCCTCAAGTAAGCGTTGAGGCCGGCAGGTGAGCTGCCGTCGGCAATCAGATTGGCGTTGAGGTTTGTCCAACCCGCTCGAGCATTGTTGCCGAGCCACACATAGACGGTTTGCCTAAGGCCAGGACTGACCTGGAATGTGTAGGTACCGGCGGTCCTAGGACGGAAGTAACCAATGTGTTGGATGATGCTGTAATCGATGCTAACTCCAACATCGTCACCGTAAACCTGAGCATGCTCTGGAGGACAGGTTCTCTCAATACCTAGAGTCTGGGTCAAGCCTGAGTCCAGGGCAACCTGGCCGTTGAGAGCGACATCTGGCTGGAAGTGGAGGATGGGCCAGTTCTGCGCCGTCTGGGCGTCTGCGGTACGGAAGGGGATGGTGCCGGCGAGGGTTACAGTGTCCCTGACCGCGCGTCTCAACTTGTAGTAGGCCCATTGGAGACCGTTGACGGAGTTTCCGAGCTCGCCGCCAGGATCGACTCCAAGTAACGAGCGGCATCTATCACCCCTGCATTGATATCCTAACGGACACCTCCTGGACAGAATGATGTTACTGCAGGTTACACACGTATTATTGGAGCACACTCTATCAATGTCACAGAGCTGTCCGTTTGTGCAGGGGCCGGTTTCCTGGATACAGCTGCCAAGTCTGCAGTTATATCCTGCCGGACACCTCCTAGATGTAACCAGGTTATTGCAGGTTACACACGTGTTGTTGGAGCACACTCTATCAGTGTCACAGAGCTGTCCGTTTGTGCAGGGGCCGGTTTCCTGGACACAGCTGCCAAGTCTGCAGTCGTATCCTATCGGACACCTCCTGGACGTAATCAGGTTATTGCAGGTTACACACGTGTTGTTGGAGCACACTCTATCAGTGTCACAAAGCTGTCCATTGGTGCAGGGGCCGGTCTCCTGGACACACCTGCCAAGTCTGCAGTCGTATCCTGCCGGGCAACTGGCGATGGCTGCTGGTGCTCGCTTGCCAAGTCCAATGAGATCCGGAGTGCACTCAACGCACTGCCTGTCAAGGCAGACTCTGCCGTCCCTGCAAACCTCCTGGTTCCTGGAGCAGGTATCAATTCTCTTCTCGCATCTGCCGTTGAAGCAGTGGTCTCCCTGGGAGCACTCGAAGTCGTGGCGACATTCAGACTTCTTGACGCAAATGCTGTTCTCACAAATCTCTCCCCTGTGGCAGTCACCCTCACGGCGGCAACCAAGTTTGGGAACGCACCTGCGGTTGGTGCAAAGCTCGCCGGGAAGACATTGGGTATTCCTCTCACATCGGTCAAATGGCTTCTTCTCGCAATGACCAAAGGCGTTGCAGAACTCGGTATCAGTACACTGGCGGTCAGTGCCGCAGACGGGTCCAATGGCGCGCTTCTGGCACAGGCCGTGAATGTCACAGACTTGGTCAAACTTGCACTCGGAATCGATCTTGCATCGGAAATGATCGCCACGGCGGCAGCGGCCTTCCGAGTCGCAGATTTGGCCGTCTTCGCACTGTCGGTTGTCACGGCACTTGTTGTTGTCCTTGGACTTGCATGAACCATCGAAGCAGCCCTCGGCGCCCTTGCACTCCGTGTCGGCCTTGCACTTGGGCCATTCACCCTTCTGGCAGATTCTCTGGGAGTTGCAAAGATGATCGTCGTTGCAGCCCTTGTCGTCTTGGCAAGCGGGAGTATCAGCTGTCTTGCAGATTCCCCAGCTGGTGCAGATCTGGCCCCATTTGCAGTCCGAGTTCTTCTCGCAGTCGGGGAAGACAACCTTCTGGCAGTAGCCGCGTTGGTTGCAGATTTGACCGTGCTCACAATCCTTGTTGGTGGTACATTTGCCGCCGTTGTCCACCTCGCAGGCTTTTCCTTCACAGCGAGGACCAGGGATGGGCTGGCAGACACCGTTGGAGTTACACATTTCGCCGGTCTTGCATTCGGTGCTGGACTTGCACTGAGGGCCCTTGGGGGTTTCACAGATGGACTTGGAGCTGCAGCTGCACTCGCTAGGGCAGTGCTGCTCGGTGGCGCCGCATCCTCTCCAGAGGCCGTGGTAGACGTCGGTGGGATCAGTGTACCAGTTTCCCCAGGTGTGGTTCCAAGCGCTGGACTCCTTGCCCCAGCTGCCAGAACCGGATTCAGAGCCAGAGCCAGAGCCAGAGCCCTGTTCCCAAGTGCCGGTCTCCTTGTTCCAGGAGCCGGAATCCTTGTCATAGCTTCCAGAGTCCTTGGAGCCCGTATTGTCCGAGTTCTCGGGGACCTTGTTCCAGGACCCAGAGTCTTTATGCTCGCTGCTGGGGTCCTTATCCCACGTACCCGTCGTCGTGTTGTAGCTACCAGAGTCTTTGCTGTAGCTACCAGAGTCTTTGCTGTAGCTACCAGAGTCCTTGCTGTAGCTGCCGGGGTCCTTGCTGTAGCTACCAGAGTCTTTGTGCTCGCTGCTGGGATCCTTTTCCCACGTACCCGTTGCCGTGTTATAGCTACCAGAGTCCTTGTTGTAGCTACCAGGGTCCTTGCTGTAGCTACCAGAGTCCTTGCTGTAGCTACCAGAGTCCTTGTTGTAGCTACCAGAGTCCTTATTGTAGCTGCCGGGGTCCTTGTTGTAGCTGCCCGGGGCCGTTTCCTTGCCCTCCTGGCATTCATGACAGTCTTTATGCTCGCTGCTGGGATCCTTATCCCATGTGCCCGTCGCCGTGTTGTAGGTGCCGGGGTCCTTGTTGTAGCTACCAGAGTCTTTATTGTAGCTGCCGGGGTCCTTGTTGTAGGTGGCCGGGGGTGTTTCCTTGCCCTTCTGGCATTCATGGCACTCTTTGTGCTCCGGGAAGGGTGTAGTAGTAGGGCCACAGGCGTAATGGCCTTGGGTACACTTATGCTCATAGTCCTTGAGGTCGAGATAGGCAGTGCTCGTGACGGTGACAATCGAGGCCAGCCACTTGTTGTCGCCCTCGTGACTGTCCTGCTCACTGCCGGCCACCGCCGATGCCGCCCATACGGCTGCCGCCGTCAGGAGGCCGCGGCGAAGAGACCGCACCATTTTGACGTAAACGAACGAACTAAACTAGAAAGAAGCGAATGAAGGAGTGAATGAGTGTTGGGATGATGAGAGCACGGTCTGACCAAGCATCCGAAAGAGCAGAGAAATGGATGTGTATTTAAGCACCTGCGCGACACGCCGCGATTGTGTCCGAGTCCACTCTTGCAATGAGACTGATGAAGAGGTTGCTGCGCTCTGCAAACATCAACATGAGCGGCGATGCATTCCAACTTTAAATGAAGCATTTTTGCTGCTTCCGCTTCAGGGTTTTTGCTCTCAAAGGACTGTAAAACATTTGGCAAGACTAGGCTTGGGGTTTCAGGCTTGACCCTTGGTATTGGTCGAGCCAGGCTTTGCCCTAGATGTGATGGGCAGCTATGTGTACATGTAAGTGTGAGTAGGCTCACTCATCGGCGATGCGTGTTTTGGCAGTAGTATTTCCTCTTGTTAAGCATCAGCCCATTTTGTGCAGTCAGCTCACGAGGAACCTCCTACTCCCTTCCTCCTTCCCCCTATCCCTACTACCCCTCAACTGTATTTCACCCACGAGAACTGTATTTGCAATATGTCCAGGATATGATCTCGCATTAAAATACAAATTCGTGTGACATGCCAATTTAGACTTCATAAACCCATGTTTAATAAACTCTCTAGAAAATATCAAGTTGCGTTTCACGATCAGACCGATACTCTGCATATGCCAGACTACACCGACCGAGAATATTTTCCGAATTGGTCCACAAAAGCTGCTGCTACCCGTCCTTTACTTGCAGATCGGCAGTTGCAGGGCTGTCTACTAATCCATCCCTTTGCCTCTCTGCGGAGGCGGGAGTGCCCTCTACTGGCTAGGCCTACATTCCCCTGGATGTCTCGGACTCTCGCTAGTCTACCGCGGAAGAACACCGCCGGTGTCTAAGGTACGAGCGCATTCATTTAGTAGTTCCCTTTTTGCATCTCAATATTCAATCCCAGCTGTCGAATACCACAAGGGCACAGTCTTGGATGTATCGAGTATCTCGCGTTGTTCCTGCATATTGAGGAACGTGGGGTTGGCGCCCACATACAAGGCGAAATACCTTGTGATATATGTGTAAAATGTTTAATCTGCTTGGTTTCCTAGTTGGAAGGGAAGCGCTTCTCTGCTGAGCCAATAGCTGATGAGATAGGGCTAATAGTAGGGAGTCTATCTGTTGCCCGCCATTCCTAGCATTGCCTGGGCTGAATTTCGATAGGTAACTTACTCGCTAGAAGCAACAGAACAACGCCGTTCCAACAGCGGCTATTGATTTGATGCTTAAAGTAATGTAACGAAGATCTACTGTGCTACTGTATTCTCTCTGTTTTTGTGTTCAGAAAGTGCAAAGCTTGGCTAGTTTGTAGTAATCTGTGTCAACATCGTCTCCTCGAAACAGGAGATCTGCACAGCAACAAACGCAAACAACAAAATCACAAGAAGCAAATTACAAGAAGGAATAGTGAGAAGGAATGCTAGTCGCGGGGCATTGCTCCTCTCGCCGTGGAGGGTTGAGACCGAAGGAATTCCATCCTCTACCAGAGGGCTGGGGTGTCTCACCGGGTGTTTTTGGCCGAGACAGCCCAGCATTACTTGCCCTCTGTACGCCTAACGGTGAGGGCAGGGCTCAGGGAAACAAAAGTGTCTCTACAGTGTTCACTCATATCCTTTTCCTCGCGTCGATTCGAAGCTGCTGCCTCGTTTGAACCGGGCAGTTGATCATCGCCGGTGTTCAGGTGGGCGGTCGAATTCAGCGGTTGGTCTCGCGCCAGTGATGCGCTGTAGGCCTAGGCAGGTTGGCAGGCTGCCTGTGTTCAAATTTCTAGGGCTAGGTCGGCATTTGACGAAAGCAGCAGCGTGGCATCCATGAAGCGTGGCAAGCGGCGAAACAGCTCAGGATCAGAGCAAACACACTGCAATAAATATATTGAATGATTCATGCGATGGATGTGGGCTGTGCAAGCAGTGAACTCGAGTATGACCGGCCGGAAGGCAGCAGAGGCCATGGCCCTTTGCCGTCGCTCAGCCACGCTGCTGCGGTGGAGAAGCGGCCACGGCCCTCAAAGCGGAATCGCATCACGCGTCTCCAGTCCTTTTGATGTTTTCCAATTAGCTCTACCGGAGCAGCAGGCAGTCACTGTTCAGTGCGCGACATCTTTCCTTGAAGGTCTGCACCTTGTTCACCGGTGATTGCGTGCACAGCCCATTCTGAACTCGGAGCGGACAGAGGTTAAGTGCATTAACATTGCTCAATGCCTGTGCTCCCAGTATGCCTTGACGTATCAGTTGAACAAAGATCCATTTTGCATAGCGCTATAGAGCGGTGATAGTGTTATAAAAAGGCGCGCTTATCTGCACTGCATTTCACTCATGGCAAGAATCAACACAATCGTGGGATCAAACATTCAATACCATTCTGTAAACTCTCCTCTTGTCGATACTACTCTCTATCAATCCTAGCTGAAAAAAACGACGAAGAACCATGTCTTCTCCCAACGATACCAACGATACCAACGATGCCAAGGATATCAAGAAAATCGTCGAGACTCTCACAACCGCCATCATAAGCGCTTTCCCGAGAAATGTCGCACTCGCCGCCGCAGAAGCTATCCCAAAGGCTCGCCCAAACCCCAGGGTTGGTGTCTCAGCTCTTATCCAAAATGAGAAAGGCGAGTTCCTCGTTGGCGAGAGAATGGGTAGCCACGGTGCAGGTAAGATCTCTTTTCCCCCCCTTCTGGTTCTCGTGGAATTCTCTATATGTAGTGGATTAAGGTATGGAAACGGAAAGGGGGATGTACCTCCGAGGTGGTTAGAAATGCAGAGAGCAGAGCTTGAAACAAGAGTTATGGGGCTTTTGCTGACTGGATATGGCGAAAATGATACAGGCACCGTGCAGACTCCAGGCGGTCACATAGACTTTGGTGAAGAACAACTCTACAAGGTTGCGGAGCGAGAAGTAATGGAAGAGACCGGTCTGGAGGTCACGGCCGAAAGAATCCTCACCATAACCAACGATGTATTTAACGATGAGGCCAAACACTACATCACGACCTGGATCATCTGCACCATGAAGAATCCTGATGCCAAGCCAAAGGTAAAGCAAACCCCCTCTTTTCTATTGCTACAAGGATGTGAAATTAGAGTTGACGAGCTAACGCTGGGGAATTTTTTTCCTTTTTTTTTTCTTACAGCGCATGGAACCTAAAAAATGCATGTGGTGGGCATGGAAGTCGTCCAAGGAGCTGGCGGAGATGGACAAGGCAGCGGATATCAGGAAGGCAGAGAAGAAAGCAAAGGGAGAGGAACCGGACGCCCCGGCTGGCGACGAGCTGTTTCTTCCTCTGGTCAACCTACTCAAGCAATCAGTCGCCGCAGAGGCAACCGATCTCTCCAGCTTTATTGCTTCCACGGTGGGCCTTGTACACGTAAAGTAGAATAACGGTTGCCCCTCTTTTCTTTTTCTTCCTTTTCTGTTCTACCTTTGTTTGTTTGCTCTTGTCTTTGAGCTTTTTGTACTACTTGCTTTTCTTCCATGGAGGAATCACGGCACTATTATTGGGATAAACGGTCAAGGCACAAAAAAAAAAGGGAAAGGGATGTGGTGGATAAATGACTGCAACTTTTTAGATGGGGTTAGATTTAGAGCGCACGGTATAGCTTCAGAAGCACGTTTGTACGCTTGTTTGTTTGTTTTAGATTAATAACAATCTCAAGATGCGGCTAGCAGAGGGAATCAACTTCCCTTCAAGATATTTCTTTCACTCAAGATAAACTTATTCTAGTGGTATATTTGTTCCCTTTCCCCTTGAGTAGAGTGAGATGCATTATGCCCAAGTTATAGGGTAGGTGCCACGTAGTTCCAGTATTGGTATGTATATATTTCCGTTGTCCGTAGGTGTAGGAACTGGCTAGGTCTTCAACTTTTTGTACGCCTGTGAGCAGACTGGAATATTTCAACATGCACTTTAATCCATCTTGCATAAAATAGAGTAAGAGACCACGAACCCCAAGCCAAGCGGCTCGGCCCGTTCCTTTAGTTATTGGGCCTGTGATAGAAAGAGGGTGCTCAGTACCTGCAATCAACATTGGAGATTTCTAGATGAGCCAGCCAGCTGTTGGTCTGTTACAGCGTTTGTTGTGGCTCCGAGTCCCTGTGGACAGTCTGTTCCGGGGAAGGGTGGGGCTGCGTGGTTCCGGAGGCTTGGGCGTTTCGGGGCGAGTTTCGGGGACGATGCCTGTGTCAATATTGGAAATGTGAAGGATATAGCCCTGGGAATGCACGTGGATTTATCTGCCAGTCTCTGCAAGTGGCAGTGTACATCTAGAATTTATAGAAACCAAGTATAAAGCCCTACAAGTAAAATGCTTCCATAGGGATGTACCTATCAATTTCTAGTAGAGCATAAGAACATGCATGATTTTCTGTTCCTCTATTGCATGTGTATATGACATTTTCGCTGGCTCCACTCTTCGTGATCAATCACAGGAACGCCCCAAAAGCCGGTACACACCCTCTCAACGCGTATTTTACAAACAACAACATGTAATTGACCGTTAAGCCCACCATCAAAGTCAATGGCGCAAAATGCCAGTGGACGAATTCCCTGCTGCCTTCAAAGCTGCGGCAGCGATACTGGCAGACCGCGATAGAGCCCAAATCCGCGGCCAAAAGCCTCTCTCTATCCGCAACGCCGCTGTCAAGTTCAACACAAGCCCGTCAGCCGTTCAACGCGCGCTGTCCTCACTTCAGAAGCCCGACCCTATTCCTCGCAGCCCAGGGCGGCCGCGGTCGCTGATGAATGCCGAAGATGAGGCTCTTGTTGCCTTTGTCATGTGGTTCCAACGCGCAGGCTTCCAGATAACGAAGTCGCAGCTTGTGAGCGCTGCCAATGACATTCGCCGCCGCCGTGACCCTGAGTTTGAGGATGTTGGCAAGAATTGGTATTGCCGGTGGCTTCAAGATCACCCCGAGGTTCAAAAGTCTTGTTTTAAGCCCGAGAATAAGCCTGGGGTGTCATATGAGGCTTCGAGTGCTGAAATTCTACTGAAGTTCTTTGGAAAACCTGAAGAATATCGTTTCCGACTATCGGATCGGCGCCTCAGAGTGCTGGAATAAAGACGAATGCGATATTTGGCTCCGCTGCTTTCGTGGGCAAAAGCTTCAGGCGCTTGTTGCACGCACAACGCAATCTCAGCGGCCCCGGGCTCTTGATGAAAGAAATGGAAAATCAACAACAGCACTCATCAGCGCGGCCAACGCCGCCGGCGAGTCTATTCCGCCCTGGCTTATCTTCAAGGCCTTCCCAACGGACGAGGACTGGAAGGAAATCAATGCCGACGGAGCGATTTATTTTGCTCAGTCAGAAACTGGCTTTTCAAATTCTGAAATTACGTTGGAATGGCTTCATCACTTCAATCTATGGTCTTGGAAGAAATCAATCCAAGCCCAACAATCTGGTCAAGGACTCGAGGACTGGTTTGGTTGCGATGCGTGGCTGAGAGATCCAGCGAAGCCTTGGGCACCGCCTTTTGAAGTACCGCCGGTCCAGCGGCCTGCAGAAGACAAGATATATCGACTTCTTGTTATTGACGGCTTCACTGGTCATACGACATTTGAAGTTTTCGAATACTGTATCAAATTTGACATTATCGTCGCTGCATTTCCCTCTGACTTCCACATCCTTCAACCGCTTGATGTTGGCGTTTTCCAACCTCTTGAGCGTGCCCAATCAAAATTCCCGCCAAAATCGCTATCCCAAGGGAATTTAACCTTTACGCAAGCCGAGTTCATCACAGCTTTCCAAACAATGCATGATAAAGGCTTTACGAAGGACAATATCATTTCAGGGTTCGAGGAATCTGGCATTTTCCCTCCCAGTGCGAAATCATCAGTCGTGAGCGTATTTTCGCAGCTGCAGAAGAAGCGGGAGACACCTAAACCTAGTTTCCTGCCCATGGTGGCATCTACTCTTCGTATGCCGGAGTTGTTAGTTGAGAGAGATCGGCGTCTCGAGAGGTTATCAAGTCGCAAAAGCCGCGGTGGCCCCGTCCAACCAACCGGTAACTCCCACGCGGCCGCGAGCCAGAGCCAGAGCCAGCAACAAGATAATGTATCAAGGCAGCCCAGTAGCGCTAGGATGACAAAGGCACAACTACAAGAGGGCCGCCGGGCCATCAGGCTTGGGATGGAGCGGGTGAAAAAGATGTGGCGAGACAATCAATTTGAAAGACTTGAGGCCAGGCAGAAGAGAATGGCTTTCAAGGCGTGGCTTCAACATACGGGAAAGCACCAAGAATTTAGTGCGCTTGAGGCTCGAGACAGGGAATATACCATACTCATCAATCACAAAGTCGACTACTTCTCTGCTGATACAGCAGGATCAGAACCACAACAGGAGGAAGATATATAACGGGGCCCAGCCAAGCCAAACATTTTTAAATGGGTTCATATATCTGCTTCTATTAATCTTCTTCGTAATGTAGACAGGTTTGTATTCATACTATTTTGTATAGTTGTTACGTTTGGTCTTGGCAATATGCGAGGCTTGTAGGCAATTTCTAGGGTAGACCGAGTGGGTGCTGCTCATGAACATGGCATCCTTTGAGTCAGTCGTCTTTTACATGAGACAGTAAATTCTGCAAGATAAAACATCATCTATTTTACTGTTTCAATCTCATTTATTTCGAGTGTCCTTTTTATATAATCACTTTCATTCCTAGTATGCGTACTTGTAATTGATGTGGTTGTGGCGAAATGAAGCTTCAGGCTGCAGCATGCACATGCACATATGCATGGTGACACACGCGTCTCACATTTGCATAGCATAGAAATGCAAGGCTACGAGTATCTGCTCTTAGCGGCGTGATTCTCTATGCACATTGTCATCTTTTTTTTTCCATCTTCACTTTGCCTGCATCTTCTGCTGGTTACTCCAAGCTCATCTACCGTTTTATGTAGATATCCATACATAAAGAACCTACAAAGTACCTTGCTCAGTATGGCCGCTTATGCTCTACACCAGTGTATCTACTAGGTATCTCCCAGCGCCCGCCAAAGTGCTGGTTCCATCTATGCTTATAGGCGGGCCTCGGAGCTTCCCACCCGCTCCATTCCAGCCAAGACGCAACCCAATGACGACTTCACTCGCGAGAGCTGCTGTGCCCTGACATGCTCCCATAGTGCGCGCACCGCAGTCGCAAGAGCTGGCCCCAGCCTCGTTCAATGCTTTCTTGACGACATGCTTCCAGCCGCATCATCTCCTCCGCCTCGCACTCATGCCCTCGCTTTCCGAACCCCGCCGGCCGCGTCTGTTACCGCAGAACCGCAAGCTTCGTCACCTCAAGGGCCTCTCGCTGCGGAATCTCTCGTTTGAGCCCGTGCAGCTGCGCACTGCCGACGACGTCGCTCTCAACAGGAGCCCCAACAAGCTCGGCGCGCTGAAGGAGGCCGGCCAGCTGCATGGATCGCGATCGTCGGACAACTTGCGACAGGATGCCCTGCGGCCCGAGAGATCGAGGTCGCAGCCGCCGCGGAGGACGAGCTTGATCGCCGCCAGCACGAGTCCCGCCCTGAAGCATAAGCGGCTGAAAGAGCTGCTGGACGATACCTTGGGAGACGCCTTCTTCTCGCTGCACGTCAACGGCTTCGACGAGCCTGTTTACGTTAGCGAAACACGCGAGAGATCGGCGGTATGAGCCACGGACTCTACGGAACTTTTTACCGATCGCTGAGGCTCCGACGCTGACTTGCTTTCTTCTCTTTTCTTTTCTAGAACTTCAACTTCCAATTCTTCGAACTGGCGTCCCAAGGATCGTCCGTCTCCAGATCGTGCCAGTTTGTGATCCGAGTATGGGCCAGGCGGCAGAAGCAGACAACCTGGACCTTCCTGCTGGAAGAGCTGGTTGATCTCCGAGAGCTCAAATTCATTGGCACGCTGCTGAACCGCCAGTATCCCCAGAATGCGCTCATCTTTCATCTCGAGGATGGCGTCTACTCTTTTGACTTTCCAACCAGAGAATCCGGGCCGAGAAACGCTCCTCCCGTAGCGACTTCATCCTATAACGCATTGATGAAATTGGCGAATCTCGAGAGCTCCATCGAAGATGCCATGCGGACTCAACAGCGAATCATGAAGCAGATAAACGATATTCTTAATGACTCTACAACCGATGCGCCGGATGTGGCTGAACAAGAGGTTGCCTTGGCTCAGAAATATGTTGCTATGCAACAGCGTACGAATAGACTTACACAAGCGAGAAGAGACGAATTGCAGGAGTCGCTGCGCAAGCGGAGGGCTGCAATCGCCACAGGCAGAGAACTCCAAGAAAAGGTAGACGAAGACATTAGAAATAATCGTGAGACACTCATGGCAGCCAAACAGCTGCTGGAACAGACACAGCAGCAAATCCGTGGCCAGCGCCGTCGAATATGCTCCGAGCTAGCCGATATCTTTCCCATTACTCCCGTACCCAACGCACCGCCTCTCTCCTTTCAAATCTGCAACGTGCCACTACCAAACTCAACATATGATGCCGCTACTGCCAGGACTCTCAACGAAGACGTTCTTTCGGCCGGCCTGGGCCTGGTCACACTGCTCACGCGCCACTTGCAACTCTATCTGTCTCAGCCGCTCCTTTATCCGCTATACCACCATGGATCCCGCTCATATGCAAAAGATGACATCTCCCTTCTTACAGAAAAGGGCGGTTCCCGTAGGGAGTTTCCGCTCTATCTCCCCCCGAGGTGGATCCACCGCCCTGCAATGGCGCTTCGAATACGCCTGGTTCCTCCTCAACAAAGACATTGAAACGCTATGCACTTCCCAGGGCCTCAAAGTAGTCGACATCCGGCACACGCTCCCGAACCTCAAGTATCTCCTCTACGTCTGCAGCGCCGGCTCGGAAGAAGTCCCCGCGCGGAAAAAGGGCGGCGTCAGGGGCCTATGGGTCGGGAGGCTTAAGGGGGAGGCTCTCGGCCGTGCCGTCCCTGCTGGATGGGGAGGGAAGCAGTGCTGCGGGTAGCAGGCGCGGGAGCTCGGATAGCGACCTTGCGGCGAGCCAGCATGCCGATGCGCTGAGGAATGCCATTGCCAAGAGTAATGGGCATGGTAATACCAACAGCAATGGTCATGGCAATGGGGGCGATGCAGCTGATATGCTGCGGAGTCATGATGGAGACTTGGGGCTGCCGTTTGCGACTGGCGATGTTAAGTTCTCTCTAAGGACAAAGGGCCTCCGAGAGGACATTGCGGGGTGAAAGGATAAACTCTTTCATGGCTTAACAAATCAACAGCTAGAGTTTCGCTTCTGGGAACCGCCGAATGGATCTATCGCATGGTTCGTATACTCTGGAAGTTGGAAAAAGGTTGAAGTTTTAAGATGTTCCTCGGCGTTTTGCTGGCGCAACTAATTAGCTATCTCACATAAGAATCAGCGTAATATAAAAGCGAATGAATTGATAGAGAATCAGGGGGTGTAGCTCCTGGATCATCCAAAAAAATAATCTGTTTACTCCATTAAACGACTGTATGTATATTCGCTCGTGCCTGTACCAATACGTATTTCATCACAGCAAACCTCCCCAACATCTCGCCTTTACCCACTACGAGTGCCTCCCTATCAGCCATTCATCCTACTAGTAGTCAAACAATTCCATAACACCTTGCTGAAACAATCAAGTCACCGGGATAAAGATGTATCACGAAAAAACCCCCCAGAGCCAACAAAAGATTTGACCGGCTCTACCATCTTGAGAGCTCGGCCTAGCGATCCGTCCTTGCAAACTTGACGCTCTTCCTCCTCTCTCTCTCGCCAGTCATGGTCCGTCCAGGGCTAGAACTCAAAATCCCTCCGCCGCTCCCCTTGTTCAGAGCTTCCCTCGCCATGCCGACGGCCTTGCTCTGCGGCACGTCGTTGGCATCGCTCCTGATGCTGCGATCCATGGTCATGCTGCTCGGGCCTGAGCGCCCGGGACTGGATCTTCTGCTAGTGCTAGTCTTCCCAAACTCATCGCGCATGCGAGTGATGAGCTCCTCTGACCGGGCTGTTGCTGTCTCTCCCCTGTATTTGCCGGGAAGACAGGCGTGTCCGCAGCCGTCGACGGGGCAGCACCCATCGCTGTAGACGTTTGGCGAAGAGGAAGAGGAGGACGACGACGCTACCTCAGAAGGGCGGAGGGCGGCGTGCCAAGTCTGCATGCACGAAGCGTGGCCGCCATGGCAGCAGCTGGGGCAGTACCACCACGCCGTCATCCACGACTCCTTGCTGGGGATGTCGGTGACTTCGGTAGGCAGCGAGCTGGCGATTTCGGCATCGCGGTGGCCGCAAACTGCGCAGGGGGTGACCACTTGACGGCACTTTTCGCAGGTCCAAAATGCAGAATCGCCATTGCTGCGGTTGATTTCGCGGGGCTTGCGGCAGTTTGAACACATGAAGCCTGCCTTGACGCCCTGCTGGGCTGGTGTGAATAACGAGGTATAGTTTTCGCCCCAGTCAGGCAGGCCAGCGGGCCAGCCTTTGATGGCCAGATTTCGCAAGAGTGCAGCCTCGACAAAGAGGCTCATTCCCATGAGGCGCGAGTGGTGCTGTCGTAAGATAGCGGTTGCTTGATAGATGTCGATGACAGATTCAGGCACCAGTGGTTTAAGCAAAAGCACCATTGCAGAAGCGTTGAGGGCTGAAGTCCGTGACTCGAACTCCAAGGCGCGTTTTAAGAGAGAATAGGGGTCAAGCGGACAAGCAGGCATGCTGGGCGTTTTGAATGATTTCGAGTCTGGTGAATCAGTTGGGAAGGGGTAGGGGCCGTCTTCTGGCCATGGGAAGTAATCGGTTACGACTACATGAGGGCTTGGGTCATATTGGGGAGCTGTAGCCACTGGAACCGGGCTGGTAGGCCGAGCCATTGTAATCTCATTTGATGGGGTCGGGCGGTGACCAGCAAAGCCCTCATGATGGACTTCCGAGTCTTCTGTTTGGGAGGCAAATGATGTTTGAGATGGATAAGTATCATCAGTTGCGGCAGTTGTCTGCGAGATCATAAACAATTCTTCTGGCGAATCTGCCCGAGGCATTGCTGCGGAGCCTTTGGATGGTTTCTGAGTTTGCCTCGGCGACTTCTGTTGGCCATCTTCATGAGCCTGACTTGCAAACTTGACGCCAATTTCGTTGCCAACTGCTGAGATTTTCAATGACTCGGGCCTCAAAGAGCTTGAGGCATTGAATGAATCTCCCCTCGGTGAGGTGTGATCACTGCTATCAGATGCAGAAAACACTTGAGCAAAGCTATCGTTTGAATCATGTCGAATAGCCTTGAGTCGTTGAAGCTTTTCAGCTTCACTATACTCCCAGCTTGTCTTTTCCGGGTTCTTGGTCATTGGCACGTCAATGGCCCGCGCCAGAGCTTCCGTGTCATAAAAATCATATCCTTCTGTGATGGAAGTTTTAGATGCCTCGCTATCATGGCTCATCTCTGAAATCGGCGCAGAATCATGACGCTGTCGAGGGCTTAGCCGATATGATCCATGAGCAGAAGGCCCCAAGTTGAGGCTTTCGGGTTCAATGATGGGCGTCAGTTTCTTTCCAAGAGGAAAATGTCGTTCGTCCCATTCAATGGTAGTGCCTTCGCCCACTGGCCTCACAAGGGGAGTCGGCACGTTAGAGGTGCTCTCGATTTCCTCTGCGAGTAGTGATCTCGCCATTGGCAGGCGCCCATCGACGCTCCTAGCTTGACCGGATGGCCTACGTGACGAATCATCGCCATTAGCAAGATGGCTAACGAGAGTGTGGCTTGGTGTCTTCTTAAGATTGACTTTTCCATCGTCAATGCTTCTCTTACGGAACTTCTCCGTTCTAAGGCGCAAGTGGTATTCCGCTCGTTTCTCCAGCAGGAGTGACATGGCATAAGCGAGAATGCGCCATGTTTGCGATAATCGGTATTGTCGGACATTCTCAGCAGCCAAAGCATATTGTTCCATGATATCGGCCACTCGTTGAATTAGTGACTTTTCGCCACCATCCAGAGGTAATTCTTTCTGAAGGATCTCAAGGTAATTGCTAGAAAGATAGTGGTACACGCTCACGGACTTTGCCGCTGGAACGTGTCCAGATGCCATGCCCTGCTGAGTCTTGAATATACCAGTAACGTTGATGGACTGCTCCAAGCCAAGGATTTGCTTCCCGTCGTCCGGTAAGTTGGGTAAAGATGGTGGAGTGGTGCTCATTGGTAGGCCAGACCTCGTGCTAAGACGCCTTTTGCGAATTGTTCGCCTGCGAGGTCCTAAAAAGCTGCCTAGAACGTCTTCTTCCGAGTCGCTTCGACTGACGCTAAGCATCGGGGTATTGGGGCTCGTGCTAAACGGAGTTCGGGGTATCACGTCTGAATCATGAGTGACAGACGGGTGCGGCCGTGGAGGCTGTGGTCGTTCATCAAGAAACATGACTACGTCTCCCCGAGATGAAAATGCCATGGCAGAAGTAGATTGGCGATCAATAACTTTAGGGGCATATGCAACATCGCACTGGTTAAACATGCCGTCCCGTCCAACAGTCCAGAGCATGTCCTGGTCTAGCCATGTAAGTGCCAATGGCGAACTGTCGAATCGCTCAATCTCCTTGTACGGCATTGCGGGCCTCGCCAGGTCCCAGATGTGGACAACTGAGGAGCCATACCGTCGATTGCTCGTCTCGTCATAGGTCACGGCGACCTGAGCAAGACGTCGATTCTGAGCAGTCGCAGACCAAAGGCCGGGCCGCCAGGCAATTGTCGTCACAGGTGCCGGTGTAGTCACGCTCCACTTGGGTTTCTGCCGCTTGTCTGCGGTCCCTCCAAAATCCCACACGTGTAGCTTCGCATCCCAGCCAGCACTCATCAAATGTATACCATCAGAGTGCCACGCAATGGCAGAGCAAGACTTTTCATGAGCGTTGATCCTCAGTAAAGGCCGAGAAGGCTGCCGAACGTCCCATTTCAAGATGACTCCGGATTCAGTGCAGCAGGCCAGCTCATGACCGACCTTGGGCGACCACTTCACCTGCCTGACGGGCTCATTATTCTTCATGGCTGAGTACCGTTGCCGAAAAGTCAGGAAACCGGCCCGCGTCTGCCAAGGAGCAGATACATCAAAAACACGGACCATTCCATCATGACTTCCGGATAGCAGCCAGCTCTTGAGATGGGGGTTTACATCCAAACTGTGCACCTGTCGGGTATCTTCCTGGATTTGTATGTAGTCTGGGGCATCGGATACACCGCCAGAACCAAGCCTGGCAACGTCGTAGGCGAAGATTCTGCCAGCCGCACACGCCGTAAATATAGTCGACGCGCCCTGCCACTTGACGTCGCGAATGTTGAGTTGGTCTGCAACGAAATTGCTGGCCAAACCCGATGACTTCTGCGCCGTGATGGCCGCCCTTAAATCAACGCCGTCTGTGAACTTGAAGCCAAAGTTGGAATCGCCAGATGTATCCGTCACTATCGTCTTGAGGACATGAGGGCCGCCCAGCACCACGGCCCGGTGATCGGGTGTCACATCGAGGCACGAAATGGGGCTGCCTACGGGGTACACGGCATTTTGCGACTTTGAGGGACGAAATATAGTCGGGATGTTCGCTTGGCTGTTGGCAAGGTCGCCGCTGGTGGCGTCCGGGACTGCCTTGCCTAGGAGCTTGCGCATGATCCTGGAGTCGAAGTGCGCCTGGCGAGCCATGCCAGTCGGTTCAATGGCGCATCGCGTGGAAGAAGGGATATACTAAGGGCTCAATTGCGTGCTGAAAATGCGGCGCGGCCGAATCAATGGCCATGCGGCCTGTGGTGTTGACGCTTAAAATGCCAGCTCGGTCGCACTCGTGCCTGACGATATGAAGTCACCGAGGAGGATTGTTGCGACCCCAAGGCCAGGTACAGGCTTGTACCGCCATGCTAGCAATCTAGCGTGGGTGACCTAAGGTGTGCTGAGGCAGCTGCTGTAGTGGGGAAATCCAGTGCTTTGCTGAGCGCGGGGAATTCCATGGCCCTGGAAGCATGAGGCATGCAAAGTACTGAGACCTGCGGATACTTGTGAGCAGCTACGGATTGGGCAGCATCGAGAAAAAGCACGGATGGTTCACTTATATCTGTACTACCACATGGCTGCCTAGGTAGGTATCTGATCATGTGGCCAGCCAGGCATCTAGGTAGGGCTTTGCTTTAGTTTTGGAGTTTGGACAGGTTCTCATTCTGCTTTGGCGCAAATGATATCAGCCGGGAGCATGTAGAAATTGCATTCGTTCACAGCACTCTTGGTAGACAACTTGAAGTAATGCAGTTTGTTTGAAGGGAGTAAAAGTAATCTCCTATATAAGTATTTAAAAAAAGAAGACCACGTCCAAACACAAAGGCCTGCTCAATATTATATTATTTTAGAGCAAAGATCACCTGGTATTTCTCAGGGAATCTAGAGGCTAATCAGCGCTCTCCCGATTTGAGGTGTTATCTGGGTTCGGGAGGCGAAGCCCGAATTTGCCAACTGTCACGCTCACAATTCGACAAGCGGCCCGGGATGCCGTGTTCCTTAGATCATTGATAGTGCTGTTAATGAGATCCAATCTGTTTCGAGCTTGACTCGGGCATCCTAATAGACTCAATAAGCTATGAACCTGCTTGTTAGGCCTCTGATAACCATACCTCGCTGAATTAGATTATATATGCCGACGTGTCGTGACTGCGGGTCATCACATCGGCAGCATACTTGTTGTCTTGTTGTTTTCTCGAATTTTTCATGCATCGTTGCTCTTTGCGTCCGGACTCCTGCTTCGGCTGCGGCCTCTTCTGCCTCCAGCCCTGCCGCCACCCTGCCTGGCGCCTTTGCCAGGAGGAGGTCTGACAAAGGCAAAATCCACCTGGATCGTCTGGTCTAACAGTTTTGTATCGTGTGCTCCATCAATCGCCGCTCGGGCTTCTTCCAGTGTCGCATATTCGATCAGAGCATAGCCCTATGGAACAGAAATTAGCAAGATGCCCCATTTACAAAATCTGGTCTGCCATTGTGATCTCGTACCTTGACGTAGCCACTACGCCTATCGAGATTGAGATGCAGGTTCTTAATCTCTCCGTAGTCTCCAAATTTATCTTGCAAAGCTTCTTCGTCGGCCTCTTCGTGGACGTTTGTGACGATGATAATCCAGCCCTCGATTGATCGGACTGCAGTTGCTTTGGTGTGTGTCTGCATTTCGGACTCGTTCCGCGTGGATGACGGCACAGCGTCGTCAACTTCCATATCTACGTCGGCCATCTTGGGCGAGGAATAACGTGTGTAAGGCGAATGGGATTTGAATGGATGAACTGAAGCTTTGGTAGTAACTGGCACCGCTAACATACCGCGGGGCAGAGAAGTTTGGATGCGAAGCGCGCATATCACGTGATCAAGATCGCCAGCAAGAATCCTACGAACATACGAACCATGGTATTTTGGCTGCAACTGATTTAACTAAAACGGAGTTCTATCTTAGGAAGACTGGTACTAAACATCGTCTCATTTACTTCTACGATATACGGGTGCAGATAATACGGTCTCCGTGCCAACTTAACGGATACGGATCCTGGCCAGAAAAGCAGAGTCTTGTTATGACAAGTTTCGCCAGTGTCGTAAAATAACATACTGGTAAATACTCCACGAACTGAAATGGAATGACGGCGTCGTAAAGTTTGGTCGTTGGAACGGTTGTGGTCGTAGTGGATAAAAAGAACATCACCGGCAATGTCATGAACTGAACGTGTGTGGTCGCGGACGAATCTTCGTTATATTGACAAACGACACCAGACGCCGAGTACAGTCGTCGCGCTTCGTCGCATCTCTCAAATTGTGGATGATGCTCAGCCAGCCAATCGACCCGACTCAATCCATTTCCCTATATGCTGAAATAAAACAACCATCGGAGAACGGCCCCGTTGTCAATCCTCAAATCCTTCTTTCCCTAGCCATGTTGAAATTTGTTTATGAGCCGGGGTTAGGGTTCATCTATTTCCGTCGTCAGCAACGGAGTCCCGGATAATGCTATAAATCTTGAATATTTTTACCTTCCGCTTGCCACCGGTCAGGGTGACGTTGACAAATCGTCGGGTGTACTTGTGGCGCTTGAGAGCACGACCCTTGGGGGTCTTGGCCTTCTCCTGAGGCTCAACCTGTAGGGGGGAAAAATCATCATCAGTCTTCGGGTTCGTCAGCGGGGATAAGCGAGTCGATGCGTCGTACTTTAGGAGTCTGAGACTTGACCTTGCCTGTAAAAAAGAAAGTCAGCGAATGAAGAAAGAAAGGCGAGATGGTTTAGCAGAGGTTTCACGTACCGGCACGGGCAAGAGATCCGTGAACTTTACCCATGGTGATAGATTGGTTTGGCGATGATGTGGACGCTGAGTCTGCGGTGGCGCGGTGAGATTTTTGGGGATTTCGCCAAATGATTGTGGGCGACAGGTATCTATCACGTGAGCGGGGACTGCCCTGCCGGATAATTACGTGATCCGATGCTTTCGGCGATGAGTCAGCCGATGCCCGTTCTTTCGGGTTTGCTTCTTCGCCGAAGACGCCTCATTGGCTATTCAAGGATCCACCTTTTCAACTGAAACGGTCCCACGCTACCAGAACAGTAGACAAAAACAACGAAACGACTTCAAAGGGCATATTTTGGTGCAGTATTTCAATATAGAGCTGATGGCTATTAGTAAAGTATGAATATCAATATGCTATTGAATTTAGAAGTAATGAATAGAACCGAAATATGCGGGAGCAGTTAAACATCTTCTCTGCGCTATCTAGCCGTACACCCTTTTACTGGTCTGCACTCTCGCTAATTTTGTCTACAGCTCGCTACGGACCTTTAAAGCGGTTGCTGCACTATGTCGTCATAGTCTGGTTATTGTTCGCATCGAGTCGCATGGTCCAGATCGACGACCGATGCATCTCCAGAATATTCGGTAGCAAATGGCCAATCCCTTGTTTTTAGCCAAGGACGAGAAGTTCGATAATGAAATTTGTAGTTGTAAAATATTTAAAAATAGAGAACTCTTTTTTTTTTTTTTTTTGAGAGCCAATAGCGCAACATCATGTGTGCATGCTAGATGCACTTGAAGCAGATTAGAGTGAACATATCAACTATTAACAAGAAGAACAACATATTTCAAGCCTGCATTTCCATGATGCGGTTCATCCAGCTATGCAATATTAAATTACTTCGCAACTAGAAATATTTGTTGTTATCATCTGACCAATGCTTTGACGTTGATCTTTGTTAATTCGATGCCTTTGACACTTTCCGATCTCTTTGTTTACTATTTAGCATGTGAAGGTATCAGTGACGATGTGCACCATTCTAGACCCGCAGAGAAGCTTGCTCCGGCTTCGATAGTATTTCTGACGTCACGAACCAAGGCAAGTCGCCTCACCACCATATATTTCGTGCTGAAGCCAAACATCACGCCTTATTTTCTCTTTTTTCGGTATTATACAACAAAGATCTTATATGCAATTCCATAAGTGCTCCAGAGCAGCCGGGCTTCACAATGACATCACGTCCACACGCCAGCACAAAGCCTCCTCGGAGAGCAGCTGTTAAACCACGAAAGACACTCCGAGAATTATTTTTGCATCGCCTTCCTCACTACAATGGGCCGTACAATGTTGGATATATGGATATTGAAGTTCCAGTTCGCGAACCACGGCCTGTATCCAATCTCAAAAGAAATGGAAAGCCAGTACTTCGACTAGATACCATCCTCATGGGAGTATACTATCCATGCGACTTACAATCTCACGACGGCGCCGAAAAACCTCACCGTGTCGACTGGATGCCACGACCACGAGCCGCAACTGCCAAAGGCTACGCCAAGTATTTGCATATTCCAGCACTCCCAGTCACTGCCTACCTCGCCTGTACCTCTTTATTCACGAAACTGCCTGCATTTCGAAACGCTAAACTGGCCGCCCACTGGCCAGAAGACACACGCAACGACGACGGTCCAACTGGACAGAAAGCCCGAGAAGAAGAGGAAGATCCGACAAGTCGGCCGAGATTTCCCGTTATAATATTTAGCCATGGTCTTGGCGGCTCACGGCTTTGCTACAGTTCAATATGTGGAGAGCTTGCGAGTTACGGATTTGTTGTGGTAGCGATAGAGCATCGGGATGGCAGTGGTGCCAGGACATATGTCAGTCTTCCGAGCAATGTTGAGGCTGCCGCTATCGAATCATCAACTGCCGAATTACACACCAATAATGATGGTCAAGAACGCGCTGGAGATAAAAAAGTGCAACGTCAGAGGAAAAAGGGATTGAATCCATATTATGTGATGGACTATATACTGCCCAAAGATAATGCACAGGACACTTCTCCACATAACCGCAGAGGCGTCGATCACACTCTAAGGTCAGCCCAGATTGAATTACGACAGGAAGAAGTCAAGGAAGCTTTTTATGTCCTCGAAGTATTAAACTCCGGCCGCGGTAGCGACATTGCGTCCTTGAATCTCAGAAGGAAGGGAAACATAGGCTCTAGTTCTATGGGGCTTAACGGTGTCGAATGGGAGGATTGGAAGAATAGGATGTTCCTTGACAAAGTCACTATGATGGGACACTCATTCGGAGGCGTAACGACGGTTCAGATTTGTCGAGACGACTCTCTTACATGGCTGGGCCAAGGCATTATTCTTGATGCATGGGGTCAAGCAACGCCCTCAGGCGGGGAGACATTGAAAGAAAGAATCACCAAGCCCATCATATCGATTTCATCCGAGGTTTTTATGCATTGGAAAGAGAATTTCGACAAAGTGGTCGAGTTCAGCAACGAAGCCCGTGACTCGGGAACTCTGTGTTGGATGCTCACAGTAGTTGGATCGACTCATCTAGCAATGACTGATCTTGCCGTGCTCTACCCACAATGGATGTCAATATTGATGAAGTCCATGGTCGATCCACTACGAGCAGTTTCCCTCACTACGACGGCTTCGTTGGAGTTTTTGAAAATCATCTTGCCTCCAGAACAAACCAAGTACAGCATGTGGGCAGATGAGAAGTTGTTACAATCGGCAGAACCTCCTTCAGAGCCTGAAGAGAGTCTTCGAAGTGACTACGCTCCTGATCATAAGTGGGTGGCTGTACGGTTGAAGATTCCAAACGAGTTTACCGTACGATTGCGGGTGTGGATTCGACGAACTTGGCGGTTTCTTATTTGTGCTGGCCGTGAAGTCGCTGATCTCAATGGTGGGCTTCATGACTATGGACTGAAAGACGAAATCTGGACTCATATGTGTCCCACTCACGAAGCAGTGGAGGAACATGTGAATCAATTTCGGTAAAGCTTTGGCAGCAAGTTTTCGATTTTCCAATTACGGTGCCGACCGTATTGTACGATTATGACTGTGAAACGTGTATTTGATGAATGATGAATAAATAGTATATCAATAGGAGTTTAGCGTACATATGAGCAAAGAGCTTGCATAATATTACTGAATACTTTGTACTTTTAAAAACGAGTTCACGGTTAACAGCCTGGCTACAAGGCAGCTTTCATCTCATACTGCCTTTATGATGCAGTTTGTCTACATGAGTGTGTACCGTCCAACCTATTAACAAGAACCTCGCAGAATCGACTGAGATTCGGAGCCTAGTATGGAATAACCTATCCATTTTCCCTTTTCTACATGTGTATCATATGTAGCGGCTTTCGTGTCAAACCGTCAGCAGTGGGAGGTGTAGATCGATGCAATAATCTTGTCTGTCTTAGTCCTCGCCAAACGCTTATAACCAAGGAAACAGCTCTAAATCTTTAAATAACCAAAAATAAGATAAAGAGGTGGTCGGTTTATCTCTCTGGTGAACGTTGACTGCTCGATGCCAGCTACAAAAAGGTCCAACAACTCTTCATGGCGCAATTACACTTACCTATCATCCTCAATCTCTCTTAAACCTCAGCCTACCGGAAATGCCACTATAAAATGACTACGCAATTCTTTATTTCCCCCAAATTACCAACAAAAATGCATTTCAAGGCTATTATTTGCACCATTGCCTTTGGCGCCGCCGCCTTGGTTCACGGTACCCCTACTTCCTCCGAGCAGCAACGTGTTGAGGAAGCCAACTACTATGACCTACAAATCATTCCATATGCAATTCCTTGCAACGCCTTCAATTGTCCTTTCCCTTTACGATGTCTTGACGGCTGCATTTGCTCTACCTAAAGGGGGAAAAGATGATACTGGCATTCATGAGATGACGGGCCTATGGGAATGGTTGACGTTCGGGATTGGATCACAGGAATAGGGTAACTGGATCTGGAGGATATTAGATAGACATTCTACATTTTTTTGAACGGAGACTGGAGACTTGAAGACTTTTCTCCCGTCAATTCTGACCCCTTGTAGACAGTGAGATTCGTAGACGGGAGAAGCACCTCGTTGTTTACCGATATGCTCTGCAAGATGGAGAAGCAACACGAGATAGTGTCACTTGGCCACTTCCAGTTCTGTCATAAATCAATCATACCGATTTCCTATTATCAGAGAGATCAAGATGTCCCCACTCGGAGGTTGGTGGCTGCTGAGATATGTTGTCTGAACGGCTTCTCGCATGGCTAGCTCCGATTTTCCACACCTTCTGGATATGTATCGTATATTTAAAGGGTGGATACTCGATCTGATTGGAATCTCCGGCAAGCGTGGATTGGCATGGACTTGCAGGCTTCATTGGGCACACCAGATTGTGTGCATGGATGCCTTCAAGGCTCCGAGATGCGCCATGAGGCATGTATGATGTGCATGATGCAGCGGCGATCCTGGGCGCATACGAGGTCGTACCTAGTAGTAACATTCTGTATAGGTACTGCTTGCTACTACGCTGGTAGACATCGAAACAAGACACATTGCTCGACATCTTCTTGCACGCCACTCCCAAAGAAAGGAGTTCGGCTTCTTGGACTTTCACGGATGTATTACGTGATGACTTGCGATATCCACGCTGCAATTCAGGCCTATCTTTGGAGCGGCTAAGGGAACTTTGTTCTCAATCTTAATGACTTGGTAAATATTAAGTTGGCGTAAAGTTGTAGAGGCGTAACGGTTTTCATCTGTCAAGCATAGAGTTAGTAGTATCTGCGGCAATGAAACAGATCTTTGGCAAGTGTATATCGCCACTAGTAAATCTTACCTACTCACTCTGATGCATGCTCTCACCCCCCCCCATGATCTTTCTTTTTAAACTTTCCAAGTTGAAACAGCTGGAGCACTAGTATTATCATTAGAATCAGAATCAGAATTGCTGGCATGTCGCGCTGTCGCGGCCATTGGATCACTTCCATCGTTCCACCCTGCAACAAAGTTCGTGTTGAAAAAATGGGGCCGAGATCGAAGGAGCTAAATAAAGCGCCAACGTCCCCAGACTTGTTCCTATTTTTACGCAGACTTGGGAGGCGCTTCTTTATTCGCGAGGACCAAACGTGTGTTGGCGCGCTAGCAGCTAGCGGCCGGGGGTTAAAGAGTCGTGAACAATCCATGTCGGTGATCGGCCCCGGATCCAGTGGTCCTAGCAGAAGCCACCAAGGCTAGCAGGTGGAGAGAGCATTTGAAGGCTTTCTTTAGCGGTTCGTATTGGCAACGAGCTGAGGGCATGTTCCATTGACAGCTGCGGTACCCGGATGGAGCATAATGTGTGCATGCTGAGCGGATCAGCCAGCCAGGCACCAAGTTTAGATCTTCAGGTGCCTTGACGCTGCAGGAGCATGGAGCTGGAGGCTGTGATGTACAAGTACAGCATGGAGATGGAAATATGGAAGTCGCTAAAAATACAGTACAGGGCAGTGGAGCTGCGTCAGTTGGCATCTCCCACCGTCCCGTATCATGCAGACTTCATGCACCTATACGGAGCATATACGGCGCGAAGTAACGCCATGGTTGGTGCCTGCTGCTGCAGACAGGCACCGCTGGAGCATGTTCCGAACATTGAGCCAGACCCTTCCACCTCGTCCCTGGGCCACTAATTCCGAGTTTCTCTCTGCCGCTAGGACTCCCTCAAGCCTACAGTATTCCCCTGGCCGGCACAAGCGCTGCGTGCTTTTCCACCTGCCCAAAAGCATCGCCCAGCCCAGACATTGCTGGATGTGGATTCTGCCTACGCCATAAGCCGTTAGCACTGCCTGTAAGGTAGCACCGCTGACGGTGAGGCAAAGATGCACGAGAGCACGAGCAACAGCGCTCATGTCTTTTTTCTTTTTTGGGGAATTATTCTACTGTATTCTACTGCATTTTGCTGTTCACCTCTCTGCTCGTTCAAAGCAAGGAGGTGGTTCAATCAGGCCACTGACCCCTCGCGCGTAGCTGTTTCTGCGCTGCTTCAGCTGGCGTGGCCCGTCTGCTCGGCTCATTGGACCACCTCATCGCCGCTGTCTCAGTCTGCACACCACACCACCGCATCGCCCAAACCTTGCTCCTCCAAGCTCGTATTGCGGGCACCAAGGCCACTGGCCTGGTTTTTGGCGCCTCCTTTACCCGCTCGCTCCCGCAACTATCGCTCTGATTTACGAAGTGCCGTCCCAAGTACGAAGGGCCCATATTGTAACGTCGTTCGACGTCGCTTTTCCCTGCCCCCACGTGCGTTCACTGAATGCTTCCTGCACAGGGCCAACACCCAACCGCCATTCTGCCGAGGACAGGCCTTTGTGGTTGGGTGGCTTTTTTCATCCTCGCTTTGTCCTTGTCCTCCTTCATCGTCGTTCATCTCCAAAGCGACGAGCTTTCACGCTCCATTGTCCTTTGTGGCGGCCCTCGTACCCCAGGAGCGAGGCGCATGTTCCCAGCCGTGCGGCACCGGCTTATTACCTCGTACCAGCCACATCGTAGCCACTGACGAGCTTTTCTCCCTTGTGTCGAATCCATCTCGCCGCCAGCTTTCCCTCTGGCTGTCTATTTTTACGCCTCTCCCCAATCGACTTGCCAGGCAGCATCAAGCGACCCCAGCAAAATGTCCAGCCAAAGGACTCGACCCGCTCGGTCAAATAGCTTGCAGCGCATGCTTGAGCTCGAGCGTCGTTACATGGTAAGCGGAGACCAGGATGTTACGTCTCCAGGTTTCAAGGCTTTAAATGATGGTCTTAAACATGCTAATGCGCAACCTCTTCCAACCATATCTAGCTCGAACGACTTCAATCCACACCCAATTCCAATCCCGACTCAAGAATCGACACCGTCTCTAGACCACCGCCTACCACATCGCATCGCCCTGTAGCTCAGGCCTATCGCATTGAAACCTCTGCCAAAAAGGATGCTCGAAAGGCTGCCAGCACAACCAGAGAGAAAATGGCCATCACTCAAATAGTTCCGCTCACCATCAACATCAGCTCCACTAATCTTGGGCTGGATGCGACATCCGAGACAGTTACCGACGCGCAAACCAAACCGGTAATCCTGCCTCAAATTCAGCCAGGGAGCAAGCCAATACTTAAAGCTGTATCTTTTGACGTTCCTCTGAGTAACGATGAAGATGAACGGAGATCCATTTGTCAGTCTCCAAGTTGGGAGGCATACGGTCGGCGCAAAAAGACCGAAAAGAAGGATACAAAAAAGGAGCAGAAGAAGGAGCAATTGAAGAAAGAGCAGCAGAAGAGGGAGGAGGAGAGAAAGGAGCAAGAGAGAAAGGAGCAGCTGAAAAAGGAGCAACTGAAAAAGGAGCATTTGAAAAAGGAACAGCTAAAGAAAGAGCAGCAAAAAAAAGAGCAGTTGGAAAAAGAGCAGCGCAAAAAGGAGCAGCAGCAAAAGTCGTCAAAGCGTGAAAAGGAGGAATCCATACTCAAAAATGCTTTAATTAAGAAGAAGCGCTTGAGCAAGCAGCCTCCCCCTTCTTCGCCGCATGCCCTAGACCAAGCGAATCGTATGACGTCTGCAGCGGCGGCTTCGAGAGACAAACAAAGACCTTCGAGCGCGCTAGAATTTACAACTCCCTCTAGAGATGACTTGCCTCATCGCCCTCAACATGGACGATCCGGCTCCTTCACCTCTATGATCAAGGCTCCCTTTGAGTCTCGGCGGGCTTCCCTTGAAACATCGCGTCCTAGCGAAACCGGCTTTATTGGAGGCATCAAGCTGGAAATTCAACGTCATGCTGCCTCTCAGAAGACTGTGGAAGGACCTGAAAATATGGATGAATCCAAAATCCATCCAGCGCTTCGGACGAACAATGCGCACAACCAAAAGTGGTCTGCCCCTCCTGCTCGCCCAAATCCAGAGTCTCAGCGACGGGCTTACCCTCCCATTACTAGACATCCAGCTGCAGCTGCCAAGACAAGGTCTCTCATCTCTTCGGCAGAAATGGATGCTTCTGATACGGGAACAATGGACAGATGGAGAGCCTTTGTTGGCTTGAAGCCCAAGGAGCCCGGGGAGTCGTCAAAGGCCGCTTCGCAGCAACAAGCGTCGAAGCGGCCGGTCATAACCAATGAGGCAACCAAATCTGCGCCTGCATTGCCACCGCCTCAACCGAATACGAGGGACAAACCGGCCGTCGTTGCTCCGTCCCAAACAAGCAGAGGCCCTGGTGTCATTCAGCCAGATCTCCCAAACAGCGGCGGGAAGGCTTTGGACCACAGTTCAAAGCCTAAGCTCACAGTGTCTACGGCTATTCCCCAGTCAAATGGTTCTGCTGCTGTTCAACGGCCACAACCAAGAGAAAACACAGCCCAACCCAGCCTTGCGTCCTCTGTTGATGCTATGAAGGGCGGTGAAATTACAGACAAAGGACTCACTCAAAACGGAACCTCTTCGCAGCTATCTTTGCCACCTGCACCACCTCGTCGAAGTTCAAAGCGAAATTCACTCCTGAGCTTGAATTCGGTGTCATCTGTGTCTTCGCCACGCTCGCCAGCACATCGGCCTAGCAGCTCTGACTCGTCTAATAGCAATCACGATCCAACTGCAGCCAAATCAAAAGGGACTTCCGAGTCTCATACAACCGGCTTGAATCTGCACGAACGGACTCACAACTCCCCCCAATCCAGCGACCGGCGCTATCGAACAAAAAGGCGTAGAAGGCGGCGGTGCATATCTACATACGTCTACACCACGAGAGGCCAGTCGCATCGCTAGGGACCGCAAGCCAGACCCAATAGAAATACCACTGTGGGATGACATTGAGTCCTCCGTTTTGCAAGTAATCGACACAAAAGTATCGCTGTCTCCGATCCGAAAATCTCACAACTCTCTGCGGGACGATAGCGATTTCACCGTTCGTCGGCTCACAGACGGCCGGCCCCCCACACCCTCGGGAGATGACTCTTCATCTGACGATTTCCACTCGATATCGATGCCTGGTACGCCTGACACCTCCCGACCTCAATCCGAAAAGGAGGTTCCCCCCATGAAAGATGCTGAGAGTAAGCGATTAGTTACGGAGAGTCGCATGAGAAATAGTTCTCAAAGCCCAGCTAGGCAGCCGCTCCTCCTCCAGCCAGGGGCAGGCTCGAGCCAGAATAGTCTGGGGTTGAAGACTCCACGATCTGTGGCCAAGACGACCACTACTGTTGTCACTGGACAATCCATTCACCACCGGGTTCAGTTGGAGGCGGATGTGATACCTGGAGCCGATTTCTTACCGAAGCTAAAGCATCAGCCTTTAAAGATGATGGAACATGTAGCAATACCAAAGCAACAACTTCAGTCAGCGGTGCTAGTCCCTGGACCAGCCTCATACCTTGAAGAGGCTCGAAAAGCAACCCCCTTGGCCCCGCCTCCTCCACTGCTAGGATCGCCTCGCCTTGGTCCAAAAGTCACACCGCCATCCTCCATCCGGAGCCAGCCTTCATCCACGTCTGACCTTGCACTCGCCAAGGCGCCACGGCGCGTACCAGGGTCACCTGTTGTTGGAGGCGAACCAATTGCAAAGATGTTTGTCGAGTGCTGCGGGTGCAAATACTTTCACGATATGCCCAGCAATCTCTATGAAGCCATGGCTAATCCAGAGGCCATCATTCGGCCAAGGGGTAATGTTGGCTTCGCTGGCGCAGTATCTATGACTGTAAAGTGCCCGTGGTGTTCCCACGAGATGAGCACCAAATGCTGTGCTGGCTATGCTGCCATGGTCTATGTGAAGGAGAGGCTGCACTGATGAACGCGCTGGCCTCTTCTTTGCTTCTGTTCATATCAAAACCATTTATGATGCTACGATTTTCTTTCAACAATAAGCTTGAGCTTTTGCAACGAATCTCTTTTTTTAAAGCAACTAACCATAATAGGAAGAATTGTCTGCTGATTTTTTTTATTACCTTTTCATTCATTCTTTTTTTTTTATGACGATTATGATTATGACGATGTATAAAAGCTTGAAAGCCAATTGTGGACTACACTAATTACCAAAATTTGCTTTGGATTTGTTGCTGATGTGAACTATCTTTCAACCATCTACGAAGTTTTTCATATGTGCACGGGAGAATTTTACTGATCATGCTATCAGAGTACGTCGAGGTGAACAAATTGGACTTTGTAAGATGAGGGGATCGTTTGCACGTGTTTAGTAAAACTGGGACAAGGAAATATGATGAAATAAATTTTATGAAGCGCTATCTCCTGGATGGATGTGATGTCTTTGTGTGCATCAATATTGCCCACCCTTCTTGCTGTAGGATTCGAGTTACAGGACATATGATCTAGTTAATTCATGGTTTCGTTGCTGAACTTCAGAGACCTTCTTGGCGAGTTCCAAGTTTGTGGATCGCAGAGCTGCCACGGCCTGAGTAGCACGACCAAGTTGGCCTTCTAAGAGTTCCTCTCTCTTTTCCAGGATTTTAACACGATCGTCTAGAAACGAGAGTCTCGCGTGGAGACTGACCTCGTATCCCTGGCGATCCTGGATCTGGTCGCCGTCGTCGTTGCTGTCAGCTTCGTTGCCATACATGGCCGAATCATCATGCTCCGGGGGGTCGAAGCCGTTTTCAGCGAGGACTTCGATGAAGGGCTTATACGGCATCTTGGCTTGGAGGCGAATGACGTTGTAAAGCTGGTCGGCGAGACGGACGGCAAAGGACCAGGGGTCGGTACCTCGATCGTGGGTCATGGGCATGTTGCTGAGGGGCTCGATGGCGGTGCGGTTGATGCGAGGCCAGCTTTCGTGGCTGGCGTGGTCAAAGGTTGGTTCCTTATCCGTGAGTTCTACATGGAGATAATATTGAGTCTGTTGCCCAAGAGAAATGATATGAGGGGACATATAACATACTTTGAAGAGCGTATTCTTCTCGAAGAGCGCGCATGAACGACTTTATGCTCCAGTGGGTTGTTCGATCGATGCTAAGAACATTCTTGAGGATATCCATCACTTGTTCTGTGAATAGTTCTGGAGATTGTTTAGAGTTGGTGATGTGGTGGCAGAGGAGGTCTTCCAGGTCCTCGAGATCGCTTATAAAGTCTCTTGGCTCTCTCGGGTTGGCGGCCATGATGAATCAAAATGCAATAAGATTGACTGAGATGGATGGCAAAGATGGATGAGATTGAATGGCAGCCTGTGCGTTGATATTTAGAGCATGAAAGAAAGGTAGAAGAGAATGATTTGAGGCATCGAGGCTCGATTTCCCTGTCGAGAGGTTGAGATGGGGAGGGAATAGGAGTGGCAGCTGGTGCGCTGTAGGCGGTCCAAGGCTGAACAGATGGCCCATTCACTTCATTGTGAATTAGGCTTGGCCTGAGGCGGCTCATTGTCATTTCACTTCTTCATCATCTTTTCTTCTACTTTAAGGCAGGTTACGGCAAGATTGAATCACCGCTGCGGCACTGAAGGGCTTGCTGATTGTTGCTGTGTGACGGTGTCACCGCTTGTGTAACGTGCAATCATTTTTTAATCAACTAGTGGGATAACCATCAGAGAAGCATTTGTTAAAAGCAAATAATAAAAAACACACAAAAAAGGAAGAAGAATTTCTTGTGTCGCAAAGGAGGTCTGCCTTTCTCTAAAGGCAAAGTCAGTACTTGTAGTTTATTGTAGACGCAGAAAGAAGGAATATTAGCCTGGGGCTAGCTGATCTAGAAGGCCGAATGCTACCCAGCTATCTTGGTTTTAGTGGGCTAGGCGAAAATCCAGATGCTTCTATCTCGATATCCATTCTTTCTGTCACTTGTCCCCATGTTTCACGAGGGTCAGCTGCAGCCATGGCTAAGGGGTATTGTCCGGCACTCTTGAGAAGCGCCCGCGGCTAAAGCTCGTGCGGAACAGATGATTAGCCTAGAAAGTAGTCCTGGCTGGTGGATGACGATAAGGCGATGCGTTGCTCGTACGTAAACGAACTAATCAGGTAATAGGCCTATTTATTTCTCCGAAGCCGCCGCCTTTTCACTTCTTGCTTCAGCATCTCCACGCCCACTTTAGCAAGACAACGTGCAAACCGCCATCTGCAGGGCTGTATCCCCCGCCAGTGCTTTCCAGGTGTCAGGATTGATGAATTTGTTTATGGTTATAAGTTACGACTGCAATGAGCTCAAAGGGCTCGGCTGAAGCATCAAAAGGTACTGCCAAACAAGTGCTGTTCGCACCGTACAGTTTATTTTTTTTCTTTCTATTTCCGCTTACAGCTGCTGATAAATTTCGTTGTTTTTCTGTATAGGCTGCCGCACCTGTATGCGGCGACGCATTCGATGTGACCTCGGTCGTCCGGCTTGTTCAAAATGCATCAAGAAGGGCTTCAACTGTCCAGGATATGGGAGACATCTGAGATGGGCTGATGGCGTGGCCGTCCGCGGCAAGCTGAAAGGCCAGAGGCTGCCTGTGGCGGGCTCGGTGCCTATGGAGTTGCCGGCGCCAACAAATGAGGATTCGGTTTCCGTTGCGACTTCGCAGGCCCTCCAAGCGATAGAACCGGCGGCCCTCAGTATTAATAAGGCGATAGAGACCGCCTCTGCGACACCGAGTCTGCTAAATTTCACACTCTGGGCGTCTTCACCGGATATAATCGAATATTATGACAAGAATCTGGCGGGGCGAATGGTTTGGATCGATTCGGAAGAGAATGACTATCGACGGCGGATGCTGCCCATGGCTGCCAACGCCCCGGGCCTTCGGTTCGCCATTGCCGCGTTTTCTCTGTATCATGGCTATCACGGACCCACAAAGTTCCCAACCGAGCTGGGTCGATATCACGAAGAGGCACGAGACGCATGCTTGGAAGTTTTGCAGAGGCAGGTCCGAGAAATGAACAGCCGACTCATCAGCGGAGCGGAGCTGAATACCCGTGCGGACGTTGCCAACGCAGAGTGGATGCTGGCCTGCATCCTCGTAATTGCCAACTATGAGATGGCCAAGAATCATTCCGAGGCTGCCGAAGGCCATCGACTTGCCGCAAGGAGGATTGTCAATGTCTTTGGGCAGAACGAAGCATGTAACAAGGGCCTGTTTGCATTTCTAAGAAATCAGCTCGCAATCCATGAAGTTTTAGGCTCAGCAACGTCTTTCGACTTGATAGATGTGGCAGAGACGGTTCTACCTACACCAAACTCTGGAAGCCATGTTCTGTTTTCTGAATACCTTTCATTCCTGCACCAAATCACTCTAGCATCACGGCGATCCATGGCCGTTAATGAAGCCATCGACGTGTCACAGTGGCCCGAAAGCTTTACAGCGATCGAAATCCAGTCACGTTTTGAGCAGGCAAGAGGCCAGACCTTGATGATTGCGGGCAAGCTACAAATGAGTCCGCCGATTGTCCGCCGCGACTTTATCAGATTAGTGGACTTGTACCACCATGCAGCAGTTGTCTATGCATACAGATGCCTGGGTTATGCAACACCAGATAATTTCGATTGGCTGGCTTCAGTTATGAAGCTGTTTGATCAGTTTGATCAGATTGAGAACATCTCCATCTGCGTTCAAAACTTACCGTGGCCGATTTTCATTGCGGGCACAGAGTGTCATGGCGATGCAGAAAGGCAGCACAAAGTTGCCACAATCCTTGATACTGTCATCAACATGACGGGCTTCAACCAGTACGAAACTATCCGGAGTTTTCTGACGCAGTTTTGGAACGGCCCAGAGCCCAACTGGCTCCTAGTTGCACAGCAGCTGCAAGCGAATGGACTTCGAATTCTTGTCGTATGAAACACTAAGAACCTGTTCGAATTGGATACCTATTCTATCTGCGAATAGTTTCTGCGTCTAGGACGTTGAATATCTCCTCCATTGGATCTTTATACTTGTATAGACCCAAAGCTGGCGGGCATAGCCCGTATCCCAGTAGACGCAACAGCTGTGGTGAGAATCCTTGGGCTTTGGCTACCTCTGGTGGCAATTCCAAATACTGATTCTCTTCTTGCCTCAGGGTACCTTTGCACATAAATACGCCAATCGTCTCACGTGCATCGTCTCTGGACAATCGAATACCCATTAGTGTCATAGTCACAATGCAGGCGGGGGCTGGAGAGGGGGGAAGTACTTGGTGACGTTTGCGCCCCCTGCATGATATACGTTGCCAACGAATATGGCGGCATCGCCGACTTCCAATTCTGCCGAGATCGTTTCTTCATCAAGAGGACATCTATCTGGCCCCCATAAGTGGCTCTTTGGAATGATGACAGTTGCGCCATTCTCCTTTGTCGTCTTGGATAAGGCCTGGAGATGGTAAACTATTATCAGCGAAATATTCGTTCCAACGGTATAAAAAGTGAAGAACAAAGCCGTACCGTGACGCAGCCCAACATTACCGGCATGTCGCAGTTTCGAGTGTGGTAATCCGAGTCATCTCTGTGGAGAGGCTGCTGCTTGCCGCCAGGCTCAACACGGAAACCTACTATGCTTGCAACTTGCGGCTTCGCTGCCACGCTCTTTTGTTCTTGACCCTCCCAGTAGGTATATCTGCTGGTCAACATCCGCTCTGCGACAGACTGAAAGAGGGGATTCACCACCAGCTGAGCGCTGGCCGGTGAATTTGCGAGAATACCAGAAGCACGCTTTGTGGTTCTAGGGAAGAAGCCAGCAGGATCTGGCTTATCGGAGTCAAATATAGGTCTCAGATCTTTCTTAATCTGCGCACAGAGAGATTGGGCAACGAGATTCTTGACGATGACAGCGCCGTCCCTCTCTATGAGAGACTCCAAGAGTTCAGCAGTTGTAGCTGGATCGTCGGCATAGACGGTGGTGATTTTCTTGCCGGCTTCGGAAGGAAATTCCTCTGTAGCGTAATGTTGAGTATAAGTCATTTTGAAAAGAAATTTTACGAGTAGATGATTTCACGAGCAGATTATGAAGGATATTTTGGATAGAAGGGTTTAGACCAATACAATGTCAAAAAGTTGTACGAGTGCAGCTCCTCGGCCCCTTTTATGTCCATTCAGCAGCAACAATATCGTCATGAGCGACCAGCTTATTCCTCGATCTTGAAGCCTTCTTTGGGAGATGGCAAGAGAAAAAGTACTGCCGCGCCGAATACGGCATCACCTGCGTGCCGCCTTGCCAATCCAAGCAACTATATCGAGAATGACATGTCGACTACAAGGGTCTCTCTCTTCTTCTCTTAATCTAGGAGATGCCTTAACCGAAACCGACCACACCTTGAGAGAAACTTTAAAAAAAGAAGAAGCAATAATGATTCCTTGTTTCCCCTCTCTCTTATTGAGAGCAGTATTGCTGGGAGGGCGCATCGGCGAAGCTTCTCCGGTTAGTTGCCTGATGGGGTTAGAATGGAGATGGGGAGGAGACTCCGCTAGATGGGGGTGGAGAAGCTTGGGGCGATGGCAATCGAGAAGATGGGGTAGAAAAGAGATCTTTGGCCGATAATTATTTCATTTTGGAGAATAGCCTATTGGTGTGGGCTTTTATGATCTAACAGGGGAATGCTGCCTTTGGTGGAAGCTTGTAGGAGAAGGGATCTGATGTGGTGGGGAGGATGTGGGAGAGGTTGTTGATATCAAGGGAGATTGATATAAGATACATTTATTTGGTTATTTAATTTGTCATCTAAAGACATATGAGCGTGCTAGTAACGTAAGTAAATGCCTAATTTACATTGCTAATGTTTCCTATACCAAGGAATGGTACAACCATCTTCACCGGCTCACCAGCAACGTCTTTGGGCTTAAGCTTTTTACTATTCTCCTTATTATGTTCATCTCTCGCTTGCTAGTTGCAGATAGTATATATACATTTTCCCTTTTAGCTAGTGCCATTGGGCGTGGCTTTCCTCTTCACTTCAATCGCCGCATCAAGCGCATCCTTGAGCGTATCAATCAGATCCTCGACGTCCTCCAAGCCAGCAGAGATTCTTATACTCTCCTCGAGGGCATTGTATCCTCTATACTCTTCCTTTTCTTCGGCTTTCTTGCCAAACATCATCATGTTATATGCCAGCATAATGGTGACGTGGCCGCCCAAGTGCGGGCTGGAGTAGAATCCGCAACGGTCGTAAAAGGCTCTAGCAGTCGCTACGCTCTCAAACTCGACGTTGAAGAGACATCCGTAGCCCGGGTTGGGCAGCTCGACGGTGCTGCGCCGCAAGAAGCGGTCGTAGTTGGATTTGTCGGCCAGCAGGCTGGGATACTGGACTCGGACAACGGGGGGAGTCGTCGCGGCCAATTGTGCTGTGCAGAAAGGTCGCCATGGCCTCTGCGTTGCGGTTCAGGCGGCGCGTCCGCTGGAGGAAGTCGTGCGAGTTGGCCAGAATCACCTCGGCATCGCCGGCAAAGAGCTCGTTGTTGTGAGTCTCTGCATATCGGCGAGACAGCTCGCCGTAGTGGGGAGACAGCGGGTTGAGGACGATGGAGCCACCGAGGACGTCGGCCCTGCCGTTGAAGCTCTTGGTGAGAGACGTGAGGACAATGTCGGAGTGCGCCAGCACGTCGACGTTTGCGAAGCCGGCAATGGTGTCGTCCACAATCAACACGAAGCCGTGCTTTTCGGACAGCTTCTTGAGGCGAGGCAAGTCTGTGCTTTCCAGCGTCGGGTTGCCTGGGAACTCGACAATGACGAAGCTCACTTTCCGGCCCTCCTTGGTCTCTCCCTCGAACCAGGCTTCCATATCATCGAGGCCCTGCTTGTCGACCTTGCCGAAATGCTTGAAGCCGTTGGGGCTCTCCTCGACCAAATGGTGCTGGGTGTTGTGGAAGACTACGCCGAGGACGATGTTGGTTCCAGGGCGGTACTGCTGGATGAGATTTGTGGTGTGGTAGATGCCGGCCATGCCGCTGGGGTAGAGGTAGACGTCGTCGGGTTTGCTCTTCACCAGCTCGGGGTCAACAGAGGCGCGGTGGATGAACTTGTTGACGCGTTCACGGAGCAATTGGTGAGCTGGGCCAGCGGGCGTGAAGGTTGGTTTGGGAGGGTTCTTGTAGTCGTCGAATGGGACTTCGACCAGTGAGTCAATGTTGCTCAGCAGGTGCTCTGCCATGCGGATGGAGAGTCCAAGGCCGGGGTTGCCCCAGCTGAGCATCAGGGCTTTGGTGTGCTGGGGCTCAAAGATGACGGCGTAGACACGATGGCCGGCCACGTCGACGCATTTGAAAGTGAGCTTCTCTGGGTCAATGGCGGCTTCATCCCGGTGCGAGTTTCTGACGTGGCCGGCAGTGTACGGGAACATGATGGGGTTGAGATAGACCATGCAGCCTTTGCCCTCGTAGCCCAGTTTCTTTGCTACCTCTTGGCCGAGCTGTATAAACATTGTATCTGATCAGCTATCGTCACATTTGGACAGCCTGGTCCGCTCATTTCAACTCACCTTGCCAGCGAACTGAGTCGGCCCAAAACGCGGATAGATGTTGACAACCCTCGCCATGGGAGACATGTCTCCGTCGCGAAAGTTCCGAAGCAAATCCCATCCCGGCAAGTTGGAGATGATGCTGTACGGCGTCTGAGGGGGTGGCGCATTGCCAAAGTCAGACTGCGGTTTTAGGACGACCATTTTTGTATGAGTGAGTGTATATTAAGATGAAGTCTCTGAAAGATGTAAATATGCAAAGATGAGAATTGGAGAGAGAGTAAGAAGAGACGTGGTCTTATTTTAAAGCTTCAGAGCAAGCTTGTTGAATCAGCACTGCCCAAGAACGGATCAAATCGGACTTGTAAGATGTCCATGTGGGCTGGTTAGCCTCTATATTCTTTTTAGTCCACCACCACATTAGCGGCTCACGTACGACGTAGGATCTAGTTTTATACTACTAGTACTGGTCTTTCAGGATGATTAGTCGCATTGAGAGGACAGAAGAGGGCATGTTTCAATTTTGGGGGAGGGAGTTGGATGCGTATATCAGCAGGCTATTGGTTACCAAGATGGGCATATGCCTATTCAGATAATGCTGCTAGGTAGGTATTTATTCACTCTGCCACGTAACAAGTGAAGAGACGTCGAATCTCCACAAATCCACCGCGTTCATGTTGCTTCGATTTTGAATAGCATGCGATATCTGATGGTAGCAGAGAAGCTATTGGTGGGGTTGCGTGAGATGCGTGGCAAGCCATGGTGAGACCGTATATAGCGCCGCCTTTTTTACTTGCTACGGTGACTTTTGACGAGTGCTGCGTATAAGCCTAAATCAAAAACTCCCCATTTATGTCTCCGATAGGGATAAAAAAAAAGGTCCCCCAGCTAGCAATATATAGTGTGGAAAACAGCGCCACATATAGAAATAACTGTGGCGAAGACATGTCCACAGCTTCATATCCAAAGTACCGCATGGTCAAGATGCGTTTGTCTCTCTTGTCCATGGGCAATCGATTTCCGGGAATGCGGGCCGATTGGTTGATTAGCGATCCACCGTTGGGGAAAGCTTCTCAATCTGCAAACTCTTTCCTCTTTTGACAGACGGCGAGATGACCAATTATACTTCTTAACCCGGGCACTTTGGAAAAGACGCCATCTCCAAGAGTGTATTTACATATACCTTGGCAGAGAAACTTTGACATTTACATCTACAGAAATGAAGAGGACGCGTTTTGCTGCTGCTAAATGAGATACAGTCAATATTTATATGTATGATGGGCATAGCCCGTGTCTCGCTATACACGCCTCAATTGAGCCAAGCATCAACAACATATCGATACTTAGGCATATGAGTATAGTTGCCGATAACGAATGCTAACCGTTATTTAACGATATAGTCTTCTCATTGGTTTCCTTTCTTTACTTTTAACTTGGTCAGATAGAGTGTGCAGACAGTGCGTCTTTCCGGCTTCCATCTGTGCCCTTATAAGTACAGTCTTGTGAGACGCGATAGCATCAATTACATGCAACACAGCCACACCTGCACCTCTTTCCAACAAAAAGCGTCAATACATTTCTCTTTTCCAATTTGCATACATCGCTTACCATCGCATTTCACAGATGTAGTCAACCCTTTGCATCACACAGACCAGGCTAGGCACCATCCCACCCTTGGCACCGGAGCTGAAAAAGGCAGACTTCCAAGGCCCCAAAATCAGCCCATCTCTACCTGCAGCCCAGCCTCACTTTAGATTGATTAAATAGCTCGCAGAACAACAAAAGATGCCAATGCTATCTGTGATGCAAAGCTGCCTATCGACGACACCCTCTCGCCTTAATCATATCCCCCCCGCATGACCCGATGACTGGCCCCGGTCTGCTCAACTCCACACCCCGCGAACCAGCGCCGAGAGTCGGAGGGCCAGCGTCAAAAGGCAGACTCAACATCGTTGCAACAGCACTCTTGACGACAAGGAATGTCGGCAAATGCGTCACGCGGCGTGTTTATGGAAGAAGCGATGGAATGATATTTATTGGGCATTGCTAATATCGCCATGAAAATATATATACAGCTCCCCTTCTCTCCAAAAGCCAACTTGATGATACCACACTGCAAGCCATAACAGCAGAGGCTCATCCTTGACTTACACCATAACAAATCCACAACACCATGTCTGACATTGTCGTCATCGGGTAATTCCACTCTGCCGAAACCTTCGCCAGCACAGTTACAAACCGCATCAACAGCTAACACAAGCCATTAAAGAGCCGGCGTCATCGGCCTCAGCGCCGCCCTTCGCCTCCAACAGGCCGGCCACAGCGTCACCATCGTCGCCAAGGACTTCCCCACGCCCTACGAATCCGCCAACAAGCGCGCCCTCATCAACTACAGCTCGCAATGGGCCGGCGCCCACAACCGCTGGATCCTGCCCACCAACCCGGCCGAGCAGCGCGAGCACGGCTTCTCCCTCACGACGTATCGTCACATGGAGGCCACCATGGCCAAGTTTCCCGAAGCCGGCATCACTTTCATGAAGGGCATCGAGTACTTTGACGTTGCGCCGGCCGTGCATGGCGACTTGACCGAGGAACAGGCCCTTGGGCTTGGGCTTGAGGAGTTTAAGCGGCTGGGCAAGCAGGACTTTCCCGATGACAAGGTGACTTATGGATACGAGTACAAGACGTGGTGTCTTAACCCCATGATCTATTGCTCTTTTCTGCTCCGCCAGTTTCATATCCTGGGAGGGAAAATCTTGTCGATGGAGCTCCGTGACGTGAACGAAGCGTTTCTCGTCAAGTCTTTGCCGGGCGTCCAAGTTGTGGTCAACTGCTCTGGGATAGGATTCAACGACACGGCCGTGTTTCCCACGCGAGGTGAGTCCTTTGGAAATAAACCTTTTGACATACTCACTTACTTGCTCTCTCTCTCTTCTTTCTGCTCCCATACATATATATCGGCATCCACTTACTCATCCGCCCACATCTAGGCCAAACATGCCTCGTCTCCAATCCCTCCGCCATCACCTACACCCGCCAGTACGCAGACGGCACTTGGAGCTTCTGCATCCCCCGAAACTTCCACGGCGGCACCATCATCGGCGGCACCAAAGAGCCCGACAACTGGGACTCGGAGCCCAGCGCCGAGACTCGCGCCCGCCTGCTCTCCAACGCCGCCGCCAACTATCCCACCCTCGTGGCAGACGGGCCATTGCAGCCGCTCGGAGACATTGTTGGCCGGAGACCGACTCGCCGTGGGGGAATCAGACTGGAGAGGGAGGAGATTCCGGCCGGCGACATCAAGGGCTTGCAGGACGATGCTGCGAGGTCGATTGTTCATGCGTATGGCCTTGGTGGAAGGGGATACGAGCTCTCGTGGGGAGTGGCAGAGGAAGTGATGGAGCTTGTCAAGCAGCGAGTTTCTAGCCGTCTATAAGTGTGCTATTGCGTCCATTCAGAACGCAGCCCAGGCACTTTTTGTATCCAAATCTTCATAATCATACAAGCCTTGGTCCCCTCCTCCCGTATATCTATATATTTGTACAAGCATCCTCTCATCAGCTGATGTCTCAAAGTCATCCCAAAGCCGTTTTGCCTGCGCCCAACATTAAACGCCAACGAAAAGACAGAAAAGCAAAAAACACAATAAACATTGCTCTTTGCTTTCAAAAGCAATAAGCCCGCCCTTTACTTGGAGCCGGCATCTCGTCTTGCAGGTGGTATCGTCTCCCCTCTCTTCTCCATCTCCTTCTGCCTCGACAGCCTCACCTCCTCTGGAAGCCCCCACCAGTCTCGCATGAATTCCTCTTGAGCTGCCGCCATCTTGGCTTTTCTCTCGCGCTGCTTCTGTCGCTCCATTCGCAGTGCGAACCAGTCCTCGCGGGCTTTGTCTTGTTGCTCTTGGGTGGCGTGCTGCACCATGCAGGCATTCATGGCGTGGTTTTCGGCTTTGCAGGCAAATGAAACGCTAAATGTTCGACCGAGGGCGCAGTCGGCGAATGCTATTTGAAAGCGTCATTAGCTATAGCTTTGTAACACGGTTCCAATGGAAAGAATGTGAGAGCAATTGGTCGAAGAGAGACAAAAAAAAATTGAGGGGGATCATGCCACTTTCGAGACAAGCTCATAACCATGCAAATAAAGACAGGTAAAAAAAACCAGTAAAATGCCAACATACCTTTAATTTCGTCGGCGCACAGTTTTCGCACCCTAGCGTAGTAAATATCTCGAACTTGCGACTCCTGCGAGGCGGACAGAGGCAGCGGATTCCGAGACGGGACGCCGAGCCGTGGTTGAGGGAGATTGGGAGTCTGCGTAGCCATCGTGGCCATTGGGGTGCGCAATGTCCAGCAGCGGTAGGTGTCTCGGTACTAGTAGTTGAAACACCTGTACGGCGCCTTGATTGCCGGGTTTTCGAGAGAGGATGTCGATGGGAGCTGGTTTGATACTGGAGCAGATCGGACCCTCTGAATAATCGTCAGATGGGGTTGGAGCTGGGTCGATGATGTGGCAGAATTTTCACCGCCTACTTGATTCGACTTACACCGAAATCACTCAGTAACATCAGCGATTTGATCAAGTTAAAGGAATCTAGCATCACGTTATATTTTTATTCTTTTTCTTTTTCTCGGAAATCTTTGTCAAGGAGACTTTCAGAAGTCCTGGAATAAAATAGAAAGCAGCTGCTTTTTTACAGTAATTTATGCTTTATGATAAAAGGTACCTACCGTGTTCCATCTACATGGAGTTTATTACTTTATCCCCAAGTCAACCAGAATATCCATTGGATACTATAAATAAAATTTCTAATATCTTTCTAATTGCATCATCTCACAAGCCTACGACTACCTACTACGAAGCAGACGTTGATGATTAGCAGCCTCGGGGGCTACGGGACAGAGCCCAAGCGACCCTTGCACTAGCATCGAGAAACAATAGTAATGGCATAACAGAAGTGCAGTTCCGCAAATGAACTACTGAGCTTACTCACACACGCAACAATTCGTGATTGGATTATAATGTGTGCGTTGGCATCTGATGACGGGTCATGGTTAGCTTAATTCCTGGCTTACTTGTAAACCGCAGTAATGAGGATGTACGACATATTGTTTCATCTTGTTATGAACTTGCTGCTGCTGCAGCCATCTACTAGTAGTTCCTGGTTGAATATTCTCCAAGTATTCGAATATTGCGTGATTCTGGTTCCTAAAAGGATAACATATTTGCAGCATGACTCAATTACTACTAGTAGAAAAGGGGGCTCCCGCAATTTGAGCTGCAGCCTGCAATATTTCCAACATTGCAGTGAGGGCATTTGCGCCTCGAAACAGGCACCTGTCGGCGCCTACCGAATGAAGATGCCCCGCGCTCACTCGTTATTGACCTTGATATCAACATAAAAACCCGCGCGACTCGCCTCTGATTCGTGCAACCTGATTCACACTTTGATGACTCTGCCTCCAGCCCACAGGAGCGCCTGCGAACATGGCAATGGCACAGAATCAACGGCCCCTGCCCATGGAGATGACGAAGCGCATCGTCGAGCTGGCTTGCTTGCCCAACGGCCCGCACCCGCTGCGCTACAACGCCCCCCCAGTCCAGGTGCGCCACGCTGGCCAGCGTCTGCAGGGCATGGCGGGACTTGGTGGAGCGCCACACATTCCGCAACCTGCGCCTGGACCGGGCCCGCCTCGCCGACGTCGACCGCATCGTGTGCCGGCGGCGTCGGGCCTACGTCCGCACGGTGGACCTCGACGTGGAGCTGGAGCCGTATGGCCGCGACGTGTACGGCGCCTTTGAGACGGCCGAGGAGAATGCGCGCAACAGCGCCATCTTCAGCGAGACGCTGCGGCGGTGCTTCGACGCCCTCGGCCGGTGGGCGCCTGCAGGTGGCGGCAGCGGCCTCGACGGCGACGGGGCGGGCATCTGGCTCAGCATCAGCACCTTCTCGCCCAGCGACGTGGACCGCTGCGGCGCGGCAGAGATGGATAGGCGGAAAAGGGACTTGTACAACCAGGACATCTTTGGTGACCGATACGTCCACTCCATCCTCCAGCTGCTCCCGGCCGCCACCGAGCTGCCAGTCGTCGGATGCGTCTCAAGGCTAAGCTCGAGCAATAGGTGGCACACCAAGGCGCGGCACATCTCTGCAGCAGCGTGGGCGCTCATCGTCAACAGCCTGCCGAATGCCAACAAGATCGACCTCAGCTTCTGGGACAACGAGAAGAAGGATCTGGAGCTGCGCAAACGGCTGCGGGACGGTAAGTCGCTCAACCACTCGAGCCGGAATAGTTGGAATGCGCCGCTTACTCTCACCAAATAGACATTGGCGATGCCCTCGCCCGAATGCACAGCCCAAACGCCGAGGTGGCGCTCTCATGCCGCTACGCGACGCCGAAAGACCACTCCAGCATCCCACCGACACTCATTGACGCGCGCGGGTCTGAGGATGCCTTTGCGCGCGGTCTGCGGAAATGGGCGCGGCAGCTCAAGCGGCTGTACCTTTCCGACGTCGTCATCGCGCCAGAGGTGTTCTATGCGCCATCTTCTGACGACGAGGAAGCGGCAAGTGAATGGCCGTACCTCGAGAGGCTTGAGATCGAGTACGCAGCCGTGACACCGCACGGAACGTGGCTGCTGGAGCGCGATCCGGAGGACTCGCCGCGCGACCGCCCTTCGCCAGTGATTGACATCAATGAGTTTGGTCAGGAAAACTTGTGCATAGAGATGCCGGCGCCCGAGGACCTGTACGAATACGACTTCCGGACCCTGCCGGTGGCCATGGAGATGGATCGAATCCACCGGAGCGTGGCCCGGGCAGCGCGGCGGATGCCAGCCTTGCGGTATCTGTATCTCGGTACGTTTGACCAGGCCATTCAATGGGGCGAGAGGTATCACAGCTTCCTGTATCGATACGATGAGACTAGAGGCGTTGCCACCGCACATTGGGGGAGCTTGCCGGGATATACACCGGCCGAAGACGTGGTTGAGCTTTGGAGGGAGGTGACGGCCGAGGTCCGAGGGTGTCAGCTTGAGGTCTTGATTGATGAAGAAGACGTGTAGAAGAGTGGGTGGCAGCAAAGCGCCATAGACAGCGTCTTTTGTTGTTTGCAACTACCAGTAGAAGAGGTGACAGATGGGTATAGTACAAAGTGCGTGCTCTATGCTGTAATCCATGGCATCGGTTTGTTATACGATGATATTGGCTTCATGATGTGGGAAACTTCTCACTCAGATGGTTAAGCGCTTTAGGTGTATAAAAACTCACAAGTTTATACCAGTGGGTATCCAAAGCCTTTTTGGAACTAGACATGATTTAGCTTCGTTTTGTTGCCAAAAAAAAAGACTTTGACAAAAGAGAATTCAAAAAAAGTATACAAGTAAATTAAACCAAGCTGTTTTTACAGCCATCTGTGCTTTGTAATAAAGGTATCTACCGTTGTTTCATCCAGTTCATTACTTTAACCCAAGTCATCCAATAAAACCCGTGGGATATCCATAAATAAAATGCGCCCCAATGACTCACTTCTCCAAATTCCATCTCTTCATCTCCCATTTTCTCAGACCAGCTTCATCTTTTTGCCAACTATGAAGTTTGATAGGGAGGCTGCTGGTGGGGGTGTGTAGATGAAACTTCAGAGGGCGCTTCATGGTAACCTTGGGGCGGGTACTGCTGAGGAGGATATTGACCATATGCCGCCTGCTGATGTTCCTGGGGAGGAGGAGAATAGGTAGCCTGGGGCTGGTAAGGAGACTGGGCCGGAGGATAAGGGCTGGTGGTCTGAGGAGGGTATTGGCCCTGTTGGTATTGCTCCTGAGGGGGATACTGTGCGGTTTGGTGGGCAGCAGGCTGGGGCTGGAGGGGAGTCTGCTGCTGAGCCTGCTGCTGAGCCTGAGTATCGTGCTTGGTCTCCATGGCAATGGTCTGAGGAGTGGCAGTCTCATTGTCAAACAAGAATCTGCCTTCCTTGCGGCCCTTGAGGAAGTTGTGCAGAGTCCAGGCAAAGGTTGCAATAAAGAGAAGCCTATCTGGGTTAGCAATCAAACAATTAGATCAAAGTACACTTTGATTCGACTTACCAGACCAAAGCACCAAGGCCAGCAATGGCAGAAAGCATGTCACCGCCTCTCTTGAACAAGATGACATCGCGCTTGCCAATGTCGCGCTTCTTGTAGCATGTCTCGCTGTTGAAGAGGCTGCCGTCGTTGAAGCAGCCCTGCACAGAGACGTTGAAGACGAACTGTGCGCGCCTGGCAGCGACAGCAGCAAAGGTTGCGAGCCAAAGAATCATCATGACGCCGTCGAGGACGATGATGGCGACTACATGATAGAGTTGATACAGCGTCGGGAGCCGCTCGGTAAGAATGGCGTACAAGGTGACGATCCAAGTAATGAGAGACTAATTGAATTGATTGTTAGGTTTACCTGATTTTGAAATTCATCATTGAATTGATGGGCTGATGGAGAAGAGAATCAACTTACAACAGCCAAGGCAAGACCTTCTTCGTCAAGATAGGCATCGTGCGCCAAATCAGCAGCCAACCCAAGGATGGCTAAAGAAATGAGAATCTGAAAGATACGGGTGACGAACACCCAGAGGGGTGTGACCAGGACATGGGCCTTTTCGCCTTCAGGCTGCTGCATGGTGAAGATGGGTGCTTGGATAGCAACCAACTACTCTTCTTGTTCTGTTGAAAGTACTTGTAGTAGTCCTAGAAAGCTTGTCACAGGACAAAAAGGGCTTCACAGCTTGTTATATACAAACTGAAGAGAGCAAGTACAGGCAGGATACAGCAGCTCAAGAACCGCGGGACAGCACGGCATTCTTATTTCCTACGGCCGAGCAACAAAGACGGCACACCCTTTGGTCTCCGCCACCGGCAGCTCCATCAGCCTGGGAGCAATCGGTGAGGCAGACTGCCGGACCACTGTCCCCATCGCCCATCAAGCTTTGCGGTCTCGCGTGCCATCCCTCGCGCGCCAACAACGGCACTAACAGCGCTGGTGTCCCCTCTCGGGTTCAGCCGCAGGCCAGGGTCTGGTGTTTGGGTTATGCCATTAAGCCGCTGTGAGCTTGGCCCGGGCTCAAAATCAAGGGATCTTGGGGCTGTCACAGTCATTTTTGCCAGGAATCACTGCTAGCCGTGTGCGGCTGTGGCAGGCCATGGCTGTGATGGTGTTCTGGACCCGCCAGACCATAGCGTGTAAGTCACGGTCCGTGGGATGCAGAATGTCGTAGCGCAGCTCCGAAGACCTTGCAAGGCATGAAAGTGCAGCAAGGAAAGAGGTGTGGGTGGGCTTGGGGCACAGAGAATAGGCGAGACTGAGAGGGAAAAAGCAAAAAAGAATGAGCAGATGCGGTCAGGGTGGGCTGCGTTGGAACATGTGGCTTGCATGAGAAGCTGGACGTTTAATGAGGTTGTGAGCCAAGCTCCGGATCAGCTATTGGTGCCGCACGGATCCCAATACGGGAGTGCTTGGCGCCGATTTGCCAGTTCCGATGGGCGGATCCTTTGCACCGTTCCCTGCTTTTTAAAGGTGCACTGGCAGGCAGTATGAAACTATCGAATGTCGGGAGGGTGAAAGAAGCAAACAAATCTTGACAAGAATAAGGGTGCGCTAGACACGTCCATCTGCATAGCCTAGAGGCGAGCTTCATCCCTTGCATGGGAGATGGACAGCTCAGCGCCCGGGTCGGTACGTATTCATCGTAACTATGTACCTATGTAAGTAGATACACGATAAGTTTGCTTGCTCCACGCTGGTCTGTTCAGAGTTGGCAGCTCGTGAGAACAAGGGGTCCAAATAAGGTGCTGGCCTGGTGCTTAAATCGCAAAGATCGGCAGGACGCGGGATTGATTCCGCCGTCTTACTTGTACCCCAAATATCAAATGCTCATCTTTCCCTTCCGAGGCACGTGGAAGCGCCAGCTTTTTGGGCACCACTCTTGAAAGAGCTTCTTTTTTTTTTTTTAGATCAGAGACATTGGGCCGTCAGACAGAAGAGGATCCGCCGCGGAATGCAGCCCAGTTGTGAGACCCAGCTCTCGTTGCGCAGGGCCCTATCGCGAGCCCGTCCCAACTCAGCCTCACCAAACTAGCAATTTGCGCCAGCGTCGTTAGCTGCGTCTGGATATTCAAGGATTTGCCCAAGCTAGGCTCGATCCTTATGGTTTCTGCGCCTTCTGTGACCTGTGACACTGTGATACCGTCAGGCTCAGGCCATTCGCTAAACTAAGCGGCGGTCTGCTCCTCTTGTTGTTCATTTTGTTGTTCACTTTGCTCTTGTTGTTGTTGTTGTTGTTGCTGCTGCTCCTGCTGCTGTTGTTGTTGATTGTGCTTTCGTACCATGTTGTAGATGTCATGACGGGTCAGTGCTTGGATACCCGGGTCATTGTCAATCTCTTGCAAATGCTTGAGAATTTGAATTGGCTTGAGCCCAAGCTTGTACAAGGACATGATTTGCGGCTTTCTCTGCTCAATGACGATATTTCGGAACCGAGAGAGCGCTGTTGGAGGAAGCACTTCGTGATTGTGCTCATTCGCCGTGTCGTTTCGACTGCGCCGGATTCTCCATAGACTTATGAAACTATGGCGGTAAATCACGAGCCTATAAGGGCACCCCGTCATCTGGGAGCTCGTCTCGCGGCGCTTGGAAGGAGGAAGGTTTGGGTTATGTTGCGATCTAAACTTCCTTCCCTTGCAGCATCGTAGTTCAAGGAGGTTAGGCCGCGTCCGGTTCTTGACCAGGCTGCAACCTAGAGGCAGAGCAACGGCATCAACAGCAGCCCTGGCCTCTTCGATGGTCTGAAATGTAAGATTGTATAACGACTCCATGGCTGGGGCCGTCAATGGGTAAAGACGTGCTGCGAATAGGTTCGGCTTGATACGCGTAGGTATCTCAGGTGAGGCTCACTGTGAGGGATTAATGTTTTTTTCCAGGGATGCGTTAACAAGCCGCCGACGTAGCGTGACAAGCACCCACGTGACTGCATCAGGCGATTTTCCCTGACTAACCCCTGCCTGGCAATTTATTTGGAGGCATGTTACTCTCGTTGAAGGCCTGATAAACCCTCCCTTTGTTTGGTGTAGCCATGGCCCAGCCGCACTCCTCATGCTAGACTCCATGTACATCGGCAGACATGTGCTATCGCTGCCTGTGCGTCAGTTGCAACGCCAGGGGGATTGCTTCTGTGTGACTGGCGCCCTTCAGCCTGCGGCATCCACAGCAGATTAGAGCCTCAATTCTTGGGGTCTCCGGTGACCGCCACTCGTTCTCGTTGCAAGGATCAGCATAGTCGCCATCTTAGAATTGATCCTCCTAACAAATAGGCTACCACTAGGTTCGTGGTTAGGCATATGCGTGTCTCACAAGATCAAGGTCGGGATGCAACTTTAGTTGTTGCTTGTCATGCAGCAGTGTTTACTACAAGTATTTGATCTAATTTTTGGTATCATTTTTTACATTGTGTTTTAGTCCCCCCTACTTCTTTACACCTTCTCGTTGGGTCCGGCAATCAGAATCTTAATCACCTGCCCAGTCTTGACCTTTTGGAATGCCTCCTCTGCCTGCTTGAAGCTAACAACGCTCGAAATCAACTTCTTCACATCAACGCGGCCACTCCTGACAAGCTCAACGGCCAGTTCGTAATCGCCAGCTCCATAACGGAACGATCCTCGGACCGTAATCTCTTTGATGCACATGGCCAGAATGGGGAATGTGATGTCGGGCTTGCCCATGCCGCCCTGCACATAAGTGCCTCCCACACGGACGACATTGATGCCCGCCTGGATGGACGGCTCTGCGCCGCTGGCATCGATGACAGCGTCGGCTCCGATAGGCAGGTCCGCAAGCTCCTTGATGGCTTTGGCGTTCTCCTCGGGCGAGATTCGCTGGGATACATAGGTGTGCGTGGAGCAGAAGCTCTTGGCAAAGTCGAGCTTGGACTGGACAATGTCGACGCTGACAACCTTTGATGCGCCGTACGCCTTCGCCACGGCAGCGCAGAGGAGGCCAACAGGGCCGGCTCCCAGCACAACGACCGACTGGCCGGGCAGGATCTGCGCCTGCTTGACAATGTGGACGGCCACGGCGAGCGGCTCAATCAGCGCGCCCTCCTGCAGCGACACGTTGTCTGGCAGCTTGTAGCAGAAGTCGGCGGGAGCTGCCCACAGCCCGGTCAGGGTGCCGTGGTACGGCGGCGTGGCGGCGAAGACCATGTCAGGGCAGAGGTTGTATTTGCCGGCGCGGCAGAAGGCACATCGCCGGCATGGGTAGCCGGGCTCGAGGGCAACACGGTCGCCGGCCTTGAGGTGCTTGACGGCAGAGCCGACCTCGACGATGGTGCCAGCAGACTCGTGGCCAAGAACCATTGGGTCCTTGACGACAAAGTCGCCGATGGCGCCGTGCACCCAGTAGTGGACATCTGAGCCGCAGATTCCGGTGTAGTTTACGGCGACGAGGACATCGTTGGGGTCGGCGATGGTGGGCTTGGGCCGCTCCTCGAAGGTGACGTCTCCAGGCTTGTTCAGGACAAAAGAGAGGTTCTGTTCGAATTCGCCAATTCCAATTGTCAGCCCACTCGATTTTTTCAAGTTTCACACCTCTTGCCTCTCCTTTTGTAAATTCCTCTTACGCTGATTGCATCCTTGTTAACGGTTTGAGTCGCCATCTCGATGTTGTGGTGCTGCAAGTCTACGAGCGAAACGGAATGCTTGGCGGGGTAGCAACTTTCGACTCAAAAATCACAATGACGTTGAAGAGCAGAGAATGGGAGAAAATCTCTCTCCAAGCCAGCTGATCATCTTCTTATATATAGAAAAAAAAATCCTTCCATCCCCGCATTGCGAATCAGCCATATGACATTTTCCACGCGCGAACGAATTTCTTCCCAATCGATGCCCCACGATGGCTCATTGGAGAGACAATTGAGCCAAACGTGCTACGAGAAAAGCGTGTTTTTGCTCCAAGAGCCCAAAGGAACCCCGCGCCGGGCTACTCTGCTCTCCCTAGTACTTTGGCAGCGATTCCATGTTCCTGGGGCTTTGCCTGGTGACCCGAAAGCTTTCAAGGCACTATTTGCTCTGCTACCCACAATTATAAGAGGTCCAATGGCAATTTAGCCGGTGATAATAACCGCGCCAATGGGAGAAGCCTTGGAGGAATATTGGAGATTTTGTGGATAGCGATTTCGGTGATGCGTTGAGGAAGACTTTGGTGTTGTCTTGTGAGAGTATCCATCGCAGATGGGGATCGAGAGTCCCTCAAGCGTTGAATGTTGACTTTTTTCGAGGAAGATGGCATAGGTCTCTTGAACTCATCAAGCGCGCCTATCGTATGATTCGTATGTTATTGTGCAGGGGATCAAGTCGATCAATAAGCCTTTGCCTGGACTGACGTTGTACGTTTACCCTGCAGCAAGCAAGATTTTATTTGTTTTCTGTGTGGAAAGAATGCCGTCTTGAAAATATCTTGAGTTTCGCCGGAATACGGATCTGATACTGGCCAAAGATTAGGGTATTTCTCTTGTTCCATTGCAACTTGAATAATTAATGGTAGTAGAGAATAAACTACCTACCTATGGATGAGAGGTATATATTCAACTGATGAGTTAATCGTCTATCTGAGTAACTTTCATATCGCACATAGAGGCCCGCCTTACTTCCCCAAATCTATTCATTACACCATCGTTCATCTACAATTAGTAGTTCCACCCAGTTTCCAGATAGCTGATACTCTATCCGAGACTGCTGCCCGCTTGGGTTGACAGCACAGGCACCATCGGTCTGTTAGTCCTTTATATCGTCGAGTATTTTAACGTAAGGCTTTGATATCGGGCATTTTCATTCATCTGCTCCTCACCAATATTGAGAAATGCACACATAGACTACGTGGCCGATCATATAGGACTGCAACCCTTCAGCACTCAACGAGGCATCCACTGCCTGAGACCAGAAAACCAGGCTCTACAACAGCCGGAATTTTCAACGTGAAAACCAATTCTGGACCTTGTTCATTTCGAGAGATTTACCGGTGCCGCCAGCATACATCTCAGTATGGTCAGCGCGTCAACTGGTATACTGCCGTCATCTCTAGGGAATTTCAGCCGACGAGAGACGCAAACTACAAATGGTTGTTCTCGGTATGTAATTGCAATATTCGACCACCCGTTTCGTGGAAGCCTAGTACTAGAGCCTAGACATGTCATGAGCTATGATCCATGTGAGCTATCGACGACATGTTAAACACTTACCGGAACCGTGTGATGCTCCAGGCACGGAGGTCGCATGAGTCCTGCGCAAGATACACACTGCCAGTAGAAGTTCACTTTTAAGGATAGGTCCTCAGGGGCAAGAGTGTCGCAAGTGAGAACAATTATGTGAGGAAAAGCTGGAACTTGGCTGGTTCCACCTTTGTAAAGAAGCGTGTAGGTTGCTTGAAAGCCGTGAAATGGATTCCTTGACCCCGCGCTGTCATCTCCTAGAGCACCAGTGCATGATTACTTACACATGTAGCTTAGTTCTAGAATCGGTTTCCCATTTTTGAAAAACAGATACCTTTCCTTGTCTTCTAGCCCCTTTCCTCTTTCGTTGAGAAACTCTTGGGCATACTGGCTTGCCACTTTATCTCGAATGGCAGTGAAGATCTCTTTTCAGCATCCAGCGAGTGATAGTCGTCAATATCGAAAGGGGCACCGCAGATTACCTTTGGTGTTTTCAGAAGTTCGTCGGATAATCGCGGAATATGTTCCAGTCTGTCTAACAAGTACTTTAATATGCTACACTGCTCGTATGTCCGGAGATGATAGCTGTGGGTCGGAATATGGTTGCAGAAAAGACTGGAAAATTCTCTGAAATGTGTTGGGTTGAGTATCCCATAGTCACTCGAGAGCTTTGTCTAGCTCATCAGTGCAGCGAAGAGAAGGCATGGCTTTAGAATAAGCACCAAGTAGATGCTGGGCCGGCGACGGTGCTCAGCTGGCTTGACTGGTAATCAACGACGAGGAACCGGATGCAGTGCCTATAGTTCCTGGCAAGCGAGAGTAGCAGTGGGCTGACCGGTCAAGACATCTGCGTCGGATTGTTGGTAGATGGTTGTGGCAATCAAGGATGCGTCACGGTCCGCATGCCGCGTGGCACCAAGGTGGTATCAAATTCAGGGACTGTTCCGATTGCATTTTCATCAAGGCACTGTGATTCACTGCAATGACGCAGATCAGTATGGAACAGGTCTTGTCAGCGTTCTGAGCGATACAGAGACTGCTGGAGAGGGACTCGGAGGGCCAATCGGTGCCCGTTCAGGACGTTGAACACACGAGTATGTGTCTTGGCTTGTAATTTCTCAGTTTTCACACGCGTCCCTGTCGTGTGTTCATCTCCAGCTGCGATTTTGCAAATGATCGCCAGTGACATGCAAGACGTGTTGCAGGGGTTCAGGCGTCAAAGATGCAACTTCTCGGAGTCTGTCGTCGGATGCATCACGCAGCTCATAGCGGGGTAGTGCCGCGTATCATGGTAAATACTTTGCCAAGCACAAACTCTGCATGTCGATAAACGGTAGAAGACAGAAGAGGTAGAAGAGGGCAGAATCATATCCAAGGCTCACCCATAACTGATGCTTGAAATCATGTCTCCCCCCAATCTTAATACTCGTCTCCAACATCCCCTTCATCTGTTGCACCAGAGCCACTCGCATTAGCACCAGACTAGCTTTTCAAATCCCCACCTCGTCGAGAAAATTAAGCGCCTTTGCTGCCGCGGCCAACGGGCCTCCAGCCTATCAAGAACCCACTCCGATGCGACCAAGCGCGATGCTCTGGGTCGCTGCAACTGGCCTATGGCGCTCCTCCAGTGGCCGTCGCGCCCCAGCCCACCCCTGCGTTTCCAGCGCTTAAATCGAGCCAATGCAGTGTGATGCGGCCTCTTATTGGCCCGTGCCGAACGCAACGACCTTGTCCCGTCAAGATCAAGGTGCTATTTTCGGGCGCAAGATCACGAACTAGCTCTTTTGGCCCGGCCTGTTGGATGGCAGCTCCACCGCCTGTGTGCCTCTGGTGTGCCTCTGGTGCCTCTTGGTGTGCCTCTGCCTGTCTGCGCCGGCTGCTCTTCTCCCGCCGACTCGGCCAAGATGTCTGGCGACAGGCGCTTAGTCGACTGATTCGACGGCGGCGTCCTTCTGCTGGCTGGGCTGCTCGCCGATGTCCCCCGCAGGCGGATCGACCGAGAGCAGAGCATGGAGGGTTCATCTTTATTATATCTGGTCTCGTAGTGCCGGTCTGGTTTGCTCGTGCCCTTGCATAGTGCTTCTTCTGCCGTCTGTGCTCTTCTTGTTGTGTCTGCTCTGCTGGTATCACGATGCGACGCTCAACCAACAGACAATGAAGCGGTAGCCTCTTCTCAACGTCGGCCTCGCCCTTTAGATACCCCAGGCGTTTCGTTTCTTGTCCCTTTTTTCGTGTCTTTTGCTCTGTCTCAGTTCGATACCCATCGCCTCTTCCGTGAAGAAGGCAGTTCTTGAGTTCTGCGAGCTGTAAAGATACCTACGCCATTCCGGGTCTGAATCATGGCTTCGCAATCAGCCTCTGGCGGCGCCAGCTTCTCACTCTTCCCCAATCCCAACTTCTCCAAGCCTATGCCGCGTACCCAGACACCTCGATCCCGCCGTTCAGAATCCCGCGAACGTCGAGCAGTTACACCACAGCAGCAACTCCAGGACAGTCGTGCTGGAACACCGGGTGCTTCGTCTTCACCAGTGCTTGCTCCTGTATCATCGCCTCAAACCGGCCGGCAGACGCCGCAGCAGAGGGCCCATACCCCATTGGACATCAGTCATCCTTTGGAAGCAGTATCAGAGGCGGCTCTAGATCATCATAACCCTCCACCGACTGCCAACATAGACGAGCAACCAGTTGATCGCCCCCGACTGACCATCGAGGTTCCTCGGCAAGCAAATGCTTCCATCTTGCCACCTCAGGTACTGGCAAGCGGCAGCAGTAACCCGCCGCAGAATTATATCGCCAAGCCTCTTCTATTATTTGACCAGCCACCATCGTTTGCGCCGCCGCCAACAGCGCCGCCGGCAATGCGCTCCATGTTTCCAACATACAATCCTGAATTACCCCTTGATCAGCAAAACTACGGCCCAACCCAGATGAATCCATCTGGCATGCCTAGGGCTGTGGTCAGTCGCCAGAGCTACTTTGAAGATCCTGAGACTGCATCTGAGCGTCCACCTGTGCGCAGTCCGCCATTCAGAGTTCCTACTCGCCCTCAAAATCCTCCAATCATCCCTGCCATCAGCACTACCGAACAGCTTCAAGACCTGTGGAAAGTCACAAACGGCTGGCAAGCATCTGGTTCGGAAGGGCGTGTTTACTGCCTAAAGTTGACACAGCAAAAAGATGCTCCTGTCTACACTCTTTCCTCCGCCTCCCAGCCTTTTTATAGCCTCCGCTTGGACCCTACATCTGCTTCTGCCTACGTGTCACTGAGCAGACACGACCCCAGCAAGATTTACAAGGCTCCCAAATCAGCATCAGGCTCTCCCGCAAGCATTTTCAACGGTATTCGAAGCGGCAACAACCGAGCCTCAGACAACAAGCATTGGCAAGAAGCATTAACTACAACACTCGAAGAAGAATCGCGTAAGCATTCCCCAAATGACGGTCTTGCTGCCCTTCTTATGCCCTGTGCCGCGACAAAGATAGTCTTGGATAGGGCAGACGACCCTGTCACAGTTGCAGCTGCAGAGAGGGAGTGTGGCAGACTTGTATGGGACGACGATAGTGCAAGCCACTATTTGGTACATCCTGCCCTGGCAACGCCATTCTGCGTTACCGTTGAAAACTGTGCCGCCTGGTCTCGTGTCGAATATACGCTGGAACACCACGAATCGCCACAGCATCTCGCCAAGCTCACGCGAGATGGCACCGGCACTGGGTGGCTCGAGATTGACACTGGTGTAGCGTCCAAAATCGAGTCATTCTACATTGTGGATGTGGCCGTTACCGCACTGCTTCTTGTGGCTGCCATGGAAGACAGGAACTCACCAAACACCGTCATCGACGCATTCGAGGCACCGCCAGTACCGGAACCTCCCAGGCAATCAAGGAGCTTGAGCAGTGCACTGAGCCGACACCGCGACGATGACGGCAGCAAAAAGAGTAAAAAGGACAAGAAAGACAAGAAGCGCCAGAGAATGGAGCAGTTCGAAATTGATATCGAAAGCCAGGACGATAGTTTAGGCAAGGGGAGTAAAAAGGCTGAAGCTGAAGATAAACTGCCCTTCCTAATACGAGCCATTGTCAAACTGGCAAAGGGGCTGTTCAACTGTTTTATATGGTTTCTTACAATTGGCTTTGCATGCGTTAAAGGAGTATTCAAGGTTTTTTATAAATGCGTGGGATCTAAATATTAATACGACGGCATCTGATGATTTAATGATGACAATGAGCTATCAAACTGATTTAATTTGGCGGATTTGTGATCACCTGTAGATGGCCCAGATTTACTGTTCAAGAATGTGAAGATGATTTTTATATCCAAGCGTACTCAAAAACATTTATTTCATTTTGGTAATAAGTGATGAGAAGCTATACCTCATCCTCGTTGAAACGAAACACAAAAACCAAACATATTCCTTTTTAAACCCATGCTCTATAGGCTCCAATAGTCATGCCACCACCATGAACAGATACAAATATTCCAGCCCAAATATATTAACAGCGCTCATGATCAAAAAGCACTCTTCACCCTTGACCCCCACAAACCCTCACCATTTTATTTTTTTTTCCTTTCTATCTCTTCCTCTGCCTCACCATAATCTTCTTCCCCCTCCTCGTCGTGCCGCCCGACGTCGCCGTCTTGGCCGTCTTGGCCTGCTGGACCTCGAGCTTGCTCTCGGCCGTCATTAGCGCCTTTACTTTTTTGCGCGAGTGCTCCAGCCTGCGCTTCAGCTCGCCGAGGTTTTCTGCCCTGTCGAATGCGTCGTTCTGGTCTTCCCTCTTCTCGGGCTTCTTGTCCTCGTCGATTTCTATGATTTCCTCTCGCTCGGCCTCGTCGTCTGCGAAGACGATTTTTCGGGGCGCGCTTGTCCGCCGTCTTTTTGAAGCACCTGAGTCGTAGTCGTCATAGTCATCATCGTCGTCTTCGTCGTCGTCTTCCTCAGCCAATTGATCCAGTCCTTTCATCAAGACAAACTGCTCTTCCAATCTCGCTAGTTCCTTCACGGCAACCTGCTTCATCGTCCTTACGTATCCCAAGTCCTGTGTCTTCAGCAGCCGCACCGTGTCCATGTCCAGGTCCTTGTTTCCGCGATCGCCTTCGACTCGGCCGTTCCAGGTCTTGCCAGTCTTGATTTTCGAGCCGGGGCCCTTGCGCGACATCATGCCAAAGTAGAATTCATCTTCATTGCGGTCGGCAGCCCTTTCTCGGAGAGCCTTGAGCTGCTTCTTCTTCTGGTTGTAGTCCTTGGCACGTAGAGAGTAGTCCTACGATAGAAATACCGTTAGTAGCAAATCCCACAAAAAAAGGACTGTATAAGATTGATTCAAGGATCGAAGAGTCCGAATAATCGTTCTCGTACCTTGTGCTTCTCGAGAAGACCGAGGCGCTTGCGCTCGAGGGGCTGCGCACGCTCCTTGTGGTTGCGCCGCTGAATTGAATTTCGCAAAGACGACATTTTTGCGGTTGATCTGTGCCTGATATTGAGAGAACGAAAAGAGCTCCTGGGTGTTATGGTTGTGAAGGCGTCGCTACGGTATCAAAGAAAGTTTGGTTCTTGGGAGGTGGAAGAGCGGCAGAATTTTTGGGATTTTTGGCGGTGAGAGCGGACGTGGCTAGCGCTTCATCGCAGTCGGCGCTAACGAGTGCCTTGTGGAACAGCGGTAATGTAAATGCGAAGAATACGTTCTAAAAGATCAAAAAATATTCAGTTTTTTTCCCCCGTTAATCTATAATATTGAGTGTAAATATATGTTGTCTATATTGGAGTATGATTGGGCATCTATTATACAAAATTTTGTGCAACTACTATCATACAGCAGCCCACTTACACGATGGACTGGTTCATCAGCTGTCTAAATCAGCTATTTAAGCGCACCCTCCCTAACAGTCCTGAGGTTTCTAACAGTGAAATGGCCTATATCTTCTTATGAAGATTTCGAGCCAAGTTGTAGGCCATATGGGGCAAGCTGCTCATTGCTGAGCTTGCTAGGTGACTGCACAAAGGGGTCTTCTCCCTTCATCGTCTTGGGAAACGCAATGACATCTCGAACAGTTGGTGTGCCAGTCATCAGAGCAGCAAAACGATCAAATCCGAGCGCAAACCCAGCATGAGGAGGGCATCCTGAGCGGAGAGCCTCAAACAGGTGAGCAAAATCCTTGATCCTCTTATCGGTCATCTTCAAAACGTCTCGCATGATGAAATCTTGGACATCGGCAATGTGGTTACGCACGCTGCCTCCGCCAATTTCGACACCGTTGAGAACCAAGTCGTATGCAGCGCTCTTTGCTTCTAGCGGATCGGTGAAGAGCAATTCTAGATCTTTCTGAGAGAGGGGTGCTGTGAAGGGGTGGTGAGCAGCAGCAATTCCCGCCGCGCCCTCTTGGCCTGGCTCGCCCTCTTCAACCGGCTTGAACATGGGAAACTCTGTCACCCAAGCAAACTGGAGCGATCCTGGCTCGCCGAGTCGCGGTGTCTCCATATAACCTGCATCGATAAGTGACTTCCATAGCAGATTTCGGATGTCTCCAATCTTTGTTGAGCCAGAGTAGTATTGTCCGGCGGGCCTCTCGCGAGCCTGGAAAACAACAAGATCTCCGTCATTGAGGCCCTTGTTCTCTGAGAGCAGATCTAAAACGCGTTCGTATTCAAACCCTAGTGAAGAGAACCCGCACAGCGGTTTGCTGGAATCATAGACAAGAATTTGAGGTTTGCCGTCGGGATTTTTTCCTAGAGAAGCGGGGAGCTCGTCCATAAACTTGATCATAAACCTTTGCGCTTCCGAAGGAGAGCAATCATTCAGCGGCAATGCAAAAGCTTCTATAAGAGGATCGGACATGTGGGTTATCATGCTGACAAAGTGTTGGAAAGGGTCAAGATTGGGAAGGGCATGTATCTGCATGGCGTTAGCTTTATGGTTACATGAAATCGCCGGATATCCTTACCCTTAGAGGAATACGAAGATCTGGTTTGTCGGAGCCATAGGCAGCAATGCTATCTGCAAAGGTAATGTTTGTAAATTGGTGGGCAACAGGCTGGTCTGCAGGTGGAGGAGTGGCAGGTATATCGGCAACAACAGGGACCACTTCTCCTCGAATCTCCTTGTAGCTACGTGCTGGCTGCAGAGCAGTCAGAGCTGCCAGGACAATATCATTGATGTCCTTTTGCACCGTCTCAGCACCGGCGAAAGCCCATTCCATGTCAAGCTGGCCAAAGCAGTCAGCACCAGGCCTCATACTGTATTGGTATTCGTCTTACCTGTGAGAATTCTGGTTGTCGGTCGGCCCGAGAATCTTCATCGCGATAGCATCGTGCCCACTGCATATAGCGCATAATACCACTGGCCATAAGGACCTGTTTATACTGCTGTGGGCTCTGGCTTAGAGCGTAGGCAGTGCCTTTCTGTCGTGTAGGAACAAGAAATTCTCTGGCTCCTTCTGGCGTGGATTTGAACAAGGTTGGAGTCTCTATATCCGTAAAGCCCTTTTCAAGCAGGCTTTGATTGAGCATTCCTTTCAGCCATGACCTGAATTGGAGTCTGGCTTGCAATTCTGGGTGAAATCGAATCTGGAGATGCCTCTTTGTCGGAGGGAACTGGACTTCGGGTGTTACGATGAGATTCTTTGGGACGCTATTCAACGCACGTATGCTGTCGAGATAAACGGTCTTTTTTGATGAGCCGTCACTGATATTTGACTCGGCCACACCTGCGGCTTCATGTTGCTTTATGCGAATGAGAACGGGGCTGAAAGCGGGAACTTGGCGGAAATCATCATGAGCCTTGTCATCTCTCTCTGCACTGGAGCAGATCTGAATGACTTCGCCCGACGGCGTGGTGAGATCTGCGAATGAAAGATGCTTTGAGACATTACGGCTCTTGCCCAACAGCCCCACGTAGATGTCCTCTGAGTGAAGACCAAGTAACTCGTCATTAGCTTGGTCTGTTTGGCGTTAGATAGTTTTCATAAAGAAAGAATCTAGCGTCGAGAATAGCCTACATTTACTCCAGAGATCTAACAAGCTGGCCCTCTGTGCTGAGCTTCCCGCCTCATCTTTGGCAGCTTGTGAGTAAAATCGGCTGTTTCTGTAAATCACCTGTCGAGGAACGGAAGCAAAGCTGCTGGCACAAGCACAACGCCGCAATGCCAGGCCGCGGGAACCAACAAGAGGCCCCATTGCCTTATATCAGGCTCGAATTATCATTCAATTACAAGACAATGAGCTGCGCAGGGAAACATGACATGGCTGATAAGATAAAAGATGAAGACGGGCCTTTGTCGAGAGATGCTCAATCACCCGATAAATTTCCGGGCGCCCCACGCTCAGCGCCGAACCTTTAAATTTCTGCCGACGCTGGGGCTAAACTTTTTTCTTCTTCTTTTCTCCTCTATCCTTCCATTCAAATAAACGTACGCTCTCCTAAAATTTGCAAACCTCTCCGACCTGAACCATTACTAACTCGATATTTGCAGGTGATGAGACTCCGTGCCAAAAATGATGCTGAGCCGCTTTCCTGACCTCTCAACACTCTTCCTTCGGGGCTTCAGGGTTTGGGGGTGATGGAGGGCTGGTTCCATGAAATAGGCGTTCGACACACCGACCTTGTTTTGCATCGAACGCGATGATAAAAAGCTCTGACTTATGACGAATGGAAGGTTTTTCTTAATCGATTTTTTTTTCCTCTGTTAAAATTCACATACACCTTGTTTATTCTCTTTTCTTCCCTCATTGATCCTGCAGCTTCTCCTACCTACATGTATGCATTTCGCGGCTCGTGTACGATAGCGTTTTATATAATTAGTACGGGGTTCGTATAATAAAAACTGCGGAACTCGGTTCCTTAATTTGCTACTGAAAATCACGAATGTCTGTGCTCTATATAAAATTACCTCTCTTGGCGAATAGACGGGAAGTAATGACTCTAAATGCGCCGCGGCATTGCATGCTTAGATAACTGTAGCGCCCCGGCTGCATCTACTGATAAAAGCTCCCGGCATGCCGCCAATTTATGCACATCGCGCCAAGCGTCAGGTTCCCCCAACTTGTCTTATCCATCAAAAAGTCAATTGCATCTGCCGTTAGCGAGTGACTTGCGCTCCTCGCCCAGCCACCGCCATTCCGCAGCTTCCGCCGCCCACGTGCAGCCTCGCCCGCGGTATCGCCATAACTTCAACCCCCAGCGCCTCACCTGCTAGTGCCCAGTAGCAAGTTAGCAACCGCCATCATCCTCCCACCAAACGAAACAAACCCGCGCCAGCTCCGCCCGGCTGCCGGTTCGGCTGAACTCCGTCCTGTCGCTGTCGCCCAACTTTCTTATCCATCGACCTGACGATTGTCGCGCAGGCCTGCGAGCCCGAAGAATCTCGAATACCAGCCCCAGACGCAGTCCGCAGCCATGAGCTCTTTCGAGAAGTCCGTCAAGGGGGCGACCAAGATCAAGGTGAGGACGATTCCAGCGTTGGGCAGCAATGGTGATATCTGAGGCCATATGGGGCATCTGTCCATCTCGGGCTGCAGACTGGCAAGGCACGCCAGACCAACCAGATCGCTAACCGCTGCTCGTGTCTATGCAGAATGCGCCCCCCCAAGACGAAGTATATCGAGCACATCCTGGTCGGCACTCACTCCGGCGAGGCTGGCATCGCCGAGGTCCTCCGCGCGCTCCAGAACCGACTGCACGACTCAACATGGACTGTCGTCTTCAAGAGCTTGATGACGGTCCATCTCATGATCCGTGAGGGGTCTCCCGAGGCTACGCTTGCTTATCTGTCCCGGCATCGTAACATGCTGGCCATTAGCAACTTTGCAGATGGTCCGTCCCTATCACAGCGATGAGAAGCTACAGATGCAATGGCGGACTGACACTCTACATAGCCCAGACCCAAGGCCGGAACATCCGTCATTATGCGAATTACCTCATCGAGCGAGTGCGCGCGTATCGCGATACCAAGACTGACTGGGTCCGCGCCCCAGAATCGCGGCTGGAAAGACTCACGGTTGAGAAGGGGCTGCTGCGAGAGACAGAGGTGGTTCAACACCAGATAACAGCGCTGTTGAAATGCGACGTGCGTGACATACCCAAGCCCTCTCTTTTCTTGAAGATGAATGCGGAGCTTACCCCTCCTATAGCTGCTCGACCAAGAACCGGAGACCGAGATCACGATTGCAGTATTTCGATTACTGGTCCTCGACCTCTTGCCTCTGTTCCAAGTCTTGAACCAGGGCCTCATCAACATTCTTGGTTAGCTACAAGACGCCCCCGTATTTTCATCCACCGCGGCTGTTCTAACATCAGCATAGGTCACTTTTTTGAGATGTCTAAGCCGGATGCCGATAGAGCTATGGAAATCTACCGGACCTTCACCAAACATACCGATTATGTCGTCCAATATCTCAGCACCGCCAAGCAATGGCAACACCACACTCGAGTGGAAGTCCCCAAGCTAAAGCATGCGCCCGTCAACTTGGGCCGCCAGCTCGAGGAATATCTCAACGATCCTGATTTTGAGATTCACCGGAGACAGTACTTGGCGGAACAGGAGGCCAAGAAGGGAGGCAAAACACTAAAGTCCAAGTCCACCAAGAACGGAGTCGACTTCCCCAAGGCGTCTTCTCCTGCGGCCAATAACCCTTTCCCTTCTCCCGGCAACGCCAAGGCCCAGTCGAAGCCTCAAGCAAACAAGGGACCGGATCCTGATCTCATCGACTTCTTTGACTCGATTGAGCAGAACCAGATCCCGATGCAAGTCACCGCCGCCGCCCAGCAGCCTCCTATTCAAATGCCTATACAAACCCAGGGACCAGACTTGGGCTTCCAGGGGCAGCCTGTTGGCTTAGGATTCCAACAAAACAGTTTTGTGCAGCAGCCTACAGGATTTGCCCAGGGCAATGCTTTCCCGCAACAAGATAATGGGTTTATGCAGCCTCCTGCACAGCTGCAGCCGACTATCACCGGCTTCAGTGGCTTTGGACAAGATTTCCAGCCCAATGCTCTAGGTCCCATTCCCCAACAAGCGGCCCCCAATTTCCAGGTTCCTGTTCAACAACCTGTCGGTCTTCAGCCTACTGGACTTCAGCCATCGCTCGCTGCTCCGCAGATGAATAACCCTTTCCGTCAGTCTATGCTAGTAGCGCAGCCAACGTCTTCATCTCAGCTGTCAACTCCAACGTCGAGCACGCCAACTCTCAACCGCCAATCTACGAATCCCTTTGCTCGGTCGACGAACTCTCCAGGCCAAAACACAAGTCCTTTCCAGGCTCAGCCCATGCAGCCCCAGCCCACGAGCACCAACCCCTTTGCTCGCAACGTTCCCGCCGAGACGCCGGTGCAGCAGCAGCAGCAGTTCCCGGACCAGCAGCAACAGTCTTCATCGCTTGCTCCACAGGCAACTGGCGTTACCAATCCGTTCCGCCAGGGCGCTTTTGTGAACCACGCAACTGGCATGGGCTGGCAGCATAACGCGAGTCCCATTGGTGGTGGTATTGACCATATTCAAACCGTGCCAGTGTTCCCCCCGCCCTGCGCAGCAGACGCCTTGGCAGCAATGAGCTAGGACTGAGATATACTCTAATTTCTGTTACTGCTCTTTTTTCTTTTTTGAATCATGTAAGCTCTTGCGATCTGGGAGTCTGGATTTCGTCATTCTTTTTCATCGCTTTTCCTTATCATGGGTCATTGTTTGCTAGGGTTTTGCACCTTTTTTACTCCAACATCGCATTATCCAGCGAGGCGTTTATTGGTTTTTATTTCTTTTTTCTGTCATATTCAATAGGGAGAGGAGGCAAGCCTGTGGATTATTATTATTCTTATTAGTCAGTATTCTCGAGAAATCATGGTTCTTTAGTATGCAGATTCACACAGCTTATTAGGATGAACAAACTTTATTTGAAGGCAAAGATGATATGGAAAGGCCTGGGCAACTTTGGGACGAGCGAGATGGGTAGGTGGACGGGTAGTTTTTTTGCGCGCGGTAGGGCAGGGTTTTTCTTTTGGCAATACTGATGCAAAGAGTATGGTTCACACAAACATTCTTGTTTTTTAATTAAACTCTTTATGTATTCTCTAGCCTAATATTAACATGTCTGGTATTCATCATGAAGTAGAAAGAGAAAAGTATGAAAGACACCAGTCTTTAGACGCCGGCCTCCCTGAAAAAACATTTCCATCAAGATCGGGTATTGCTTATATATGTTGTCCGATATGGTTTCCTCCCTAAAAGACGCCTGGAAAATGCAATTAGAAAACACGGATGTACCCTAAGAAGATACCAAAGGCTTCAAAAACATCAGATAACTGAGAGTCCCCTCAGAATATATCATCCACGTCCATCTTCCCACCAACCGACACCGCCGCAGCAGCCTCCAAAGAAGCCGCCACCGTCGCATTTTCTCGGGTATCTTTATCATCCTCAATGAAGACTCCCAAGCCAGAAAAGGCTTCAAACAGGGCTCTCGTGAGGTACTCGTCCGAACTGTATCCGCCCACAATGTAATCTTCCTTTACGCGCGTAATGTCGAGCCACTCGCTCTTGTACTGCGGCAAATTCTCGCTGGCCAAATCAACTCTCTGCGGCGCCAGATCCAGGCCGCCAAACGGATCGTACGGCTTGTCGTCCGCCACAGGGGCTCGCTTGTCTCTCAGGCCGCGAATCGACAGGCCGCTGCCTCCCAGCGCGGCAACAGCATCCAGCGTGGCGTCGCGCTTCTGCTGTCCTCGCTTCTTGAGCAGCACCTTGTCGACGGCTTCCGCGGCATGTCCGAGCTCTGCGTTCTGCAGGGAATTGAGCATCTCTTCGCGGAACCGCGCAGCGTTGGCCTTCTCCTCGGCGTCCTCTTGCAGTTCTTGTCTGCGGCGCTGGCGAGCGGCTTCTTGCTCCGCGGCGAGGCGCTTCTGCCGTGACTCGTCGGATTCGCGGGCGAGTTTGCGGTTGCGTTCGATTTCGGCCTTGTGCTGGGCCTCCCACTCGGCGAGCTGGACCTCTGCTTTTTTCCTCGCCTCGTCGCTTCCGTTGACGAGGTCGCCTGTGAGGCATTCCACCATGTAGAGATAGTCGTTGTACGCGTCCAGGCTTTCAAAGTCGTCCTCAGCCTTGTTGAACACCGCCGCCACCCTCCTCCTGATATCCACCTCCCGCTCGACGCCCAAGTCGCCGAAGAAGGCAGTCTTGAAGCCCCTCAGCCGCAGCGTCTTGTGGCAGCCCGCATAGGGGCACTGGTTGGGGCCGTCCTTGAAGATGCGCTCGACGCACGTCTTGCACATGCGGTGGTAGCACTCGGTGTTGATGCGGAACTCCATGTCCTTGTTGAAGTAGCGGGTGGTTTTGCACACGGGACAGGCTTCGTCGTTGTCGACGGGCGGCAGGGGCGCGGAGATGAAGGCGGCGGAGGAGTTGTTGGAGGCGTGGCGCATCGAGACGGTGCTGGTGCCGCCTGGCCGAGACATTGTGCTGAAGATTGGAGGCGGATTGGGACTGTGAGGTTGTCGATGAATGGAGAGAGATTGATCTGGAGATTTGGAGATGAGAGCGAGCTCTGGAGCCGATTCGACCCCAGCGGCGATGGCGTTCGTCAAGCACAATCAGTCGAATGATGTCTTTTCCACAACTGCTGTGTTTATGATCTGAAGCAGTTACAATGATTAGATAACAATTGAATTCGGCAATGGCTCGACTCGTGATATGTAAGAGACAGAGACCATGATTCCATCTAGGCGGCTGACTTATCCATCTTAGCTGACCAAAGCCAGCGGATAGCTTTCCGCCCTTGCATCGCCGCCAAAAGCTCAGGGCGCGCTGCTAAACGTCAGAAGCCCGGCACGCCATTGGCTGCTTGTCTTCAGCCCGCCCAACGGACCACTGAGCCTCTCTGTTTTAGCGCATTTGCCCCTCCAACGCTTAGTTGAACTTCCACCCGCGTCCATGGTCTGCCATGCGTTGGGTCCATTACCTAGAAGAGCTTCAACACCAAGAAAACTTGCAACTTACACAACAAGCAGTTTTTAGCCATGGCTGATAAAGGTATAGATACTATGATGCCCCTTCTGCTACTAGCATGAGCTGCGCTGCAGCTTCCTCTGTATCCTTTCCATCTTGTGACGACGAAATAGCTAATCCAGCCGTCTCAATACTCCAGATCCCTCCCCCGCCGAAGACGCTGCCGCGCGCAAGAAGGAGGCCGAGGAGCAGGCTGCGCTGCCTTACAAATGGAGCCAGACCATCGGCGAGCTGGACCTCTCCTTCAACGTGCCCGGAAACTACAAATCAAGAGATCTCGTCGTCGATATCAAGAAGTTGTCCATTATTGCGGGTGCCAAGGGACAAGAGCCCATCATCAAGGTACACGGCATTTCCTTCGTCTATAACCCTGACATGCGCCATTGTTTCGAGCCTTCATGCCATGCTTCTGTGTTTCTCTTCTTCCTTTTGTCTACTTCAGCAAGACTTGGCCACGTTATCTATATATGTATGTACATTTACTCATATCGAACGTCACTAATAGGGCGACCTCCCCCACGCGATCCGCGTTGACGATTCGACTTGGACCCTATCCACCAACTCCGACGGCACCAAGATTGTCGAGATCCACCTTGACAAGGTCAACAAGATGGAATGGTGGCCGCACGTCGTCACCAGCGCGCCCACCATCGATGTCACCAAGATCCAGCCCGAGAACTCAAAGCTCTCTGACCTCGACGGCGAGACTAGGGGTATGGTTGAGAAGATGATGTTCGACCAGCGACAGAAGGAACAAGGCCTGCCCTCGTCAGACGAGCAGAAGAAAATGGATATCCTCAAGAAGTTCCAGGAACAGCACCCGGAGATGGATTTTAGCAAGGCCAAGATCCAGTAAAAATAAATAAATAGACACAAAGGGAGGGTATTGTATAAAAAGGGGGGAAAGATGAAATAATAATGAATAAATGATTGCATAAAAATAATGGGGGTATCATCGTGATTCAAGTGCCATGGCAGCCCGCTCTAAGAATGAGTTAAAGTCTCTGACCTGTCTGAGAATCCCGCCTGTGAAGCTGGACGAGCTAGCCTGCTCCGATACGCGAGTCACAAGCAGCTCGAGATTGGCCAGCTCGGCCTCCTTTTGTGCTGCGCGCGAAAGCTCCGGTGCCTCCCTGCCCTGCTCTACCGCAAGTTCTACATCATGCATAAGAGAGGATGCATCAAGACAATACTATAATGCGTATTTTTGTTAGCATATATGTTAGCCTTGCAGAAGACTTTGCCTATTCTTACCTTTGATTCTCTAGTATCGGCTTCATGCTTGATTCTGATAGCATCCATCCGGAGAGCAACCTGCTCTCTCTCAGCTTTGATACGCATAATGTCCTCGCGCAGAGCCATCTTCTCCTTTTGGACATGCCTAAGCCGCTTGCGCAAGGAGTGCCAGTGATTCAAGTGGATGGCCTAAAACACATTTTCGTCAGTACTGATTCAAATAATTTCAACAAATCGCAGTCATTAGACATACATGCTGAAGGAACCGAGATTTGAGCTCTTCTCTGTAAGCCTCTATAGCTCGCGTCTTGATGCGATACTCCTTCTTTTTCGCCAAATCTTCCGCACTCGCAGACACCTCTTGAAGCTGCTCCAAGGTCGTCGAGATCACCTCGTCGCAAACCTGAGCGAATACGTCGATAACGCTTTCTCCTCCGTGGTTCATAAACGCCGTCTCGTTCTGTAGCGGATCCAGATCGTCATCCTCGTTGCTGCGCTTCTTAAGGTTGACGAAACGCTGGACCGTGATTTCAATCATCCCACCGTCGCCTTCGCTCTGGTCGCTATGTCTTTTCTTTGTTCTTGCCTTTTTGGGCCGGGGCCGAGGCTCTTCGTTCTCATTGGCATATTCTGGTTGTGCTTGGACTCGCTTCCTTGTTTTAACGGGTTTTGGTTTAATAGTAGGTTGCTTCTGGATAGTCGGGCTCTTGCTGGGGCGCCCACGCTTTCGTTTGGGAGGAGTTGGTAATACGGTTTCTTCAACTTCAGCTTCGTCCTCGGTTTCTTCCCCTCTTTCCAGCTCAGGATCAGACTCCGGTTCAGGTTCTGGTTCTTGCTGTATTTCCGACTCTGGTTCGGTCTCCGATTCTTCCTGTATGTCCTCCAATGGCTGTGAGCCCAATTCTGGAGACGGTTCTCGTGGTCTCCTTGTTTGTTTTGTCCTTTGAGGTTTCGGCGTTTCTTCTTCATCAGATTCCTCGGCGTTCTCCTGTTCCTGTCCCTGATCATCTTCCTCCTCCTCCCCCTCTTCCTCTTGTAACGTTGTGCTTTCTTCAATGACCAAATTAGAAGCCTCCATCAACTCATCTTCTTCGATTTCAGCTTGTTGGGGAAAGCCGTCAGAAGACAGCTCATCAGCTAGGTTGCTCGCTTCTTGGCCATATACTGTCGCAGCCGATCTCCTTGATGAGGCTGCGTCGCTACGGCGCAGCTTATTCACGAGAGGAGATGAAGGCATGGGGATCCCATCATCCGAAGATATCACACCCATCAGCTTAATGCTAGAACTCATAGTCTCGCTAACGGGCACGCGCCGCCGCTTTCCGCTTCCTGGCGCATCTGCAGGAGACTCTGCTACTTCTTCGATCGTCTTCTCGGATCTGCGCGCCGAAGGCGATTGCAACAGCGCAGCCGATATGGCACCGGGGTGTGGCGGCAGATTTTCGAGCTCATCCTCGTCTTCTTCTATAATCATAGGAATGGTTGATCTTGCTGAGCTAGAGGGTTGTGTTATTCGGATTCTGCGAGCTCTAGGCGTAGGTTCATCCTCGTCCATCTCATCGGGATCCAGCACTGGTTCGCTTGGCGCATCTGGGAGTTCACTCGACGGGTTTGTAGGTAGCTGACGTCGGACTCTCCGTCGTGTAGGGGTAGGGCTTGGCGCTTGCTCCGGAGAAGTTGTGGCGATTGCATTTTTGCCCAATTTCCTTCTTTTTGCCGAGGTAGTAGGGGAGTATTTAGCATTGGCGGCGGGACTAGAGGCTGATGCGACTGATGATGCAATGGCAAGGCCGGATATGTTGAGGCTGTTGATGTCGAGACTGAAAGATTCGTCGTCCACGTTGGCGCGCCTGTGAAGAAATAAGCAACTTCCCCAGCATACCTGAATTTGTCATGAAGCTTACTGAGCACCGCGAAGACGCTCATTCAGGCGATCCGCTCGGTTTTGTCGTCCTGCGGTTGTGTTAGAATCGGCTTCGAGATGGCGCAAAGAAGCATTTTTTGAGAGCGACATGCCTGTAGCCATGGTAAAGGCAAGAGTGCAATTGCACTAGATAGCTTCTACATGTGGAATCTGGGAGGCGTTGGTCAAGATAGTATTCTGTTCTTGAGCGAATATAATAAATGTAGTAGTAGCTTGTGATTATCGTGGAAAGTCAAAAGTTGCGACACTCGCCAATGCAAATCTGAGAGGTACCGAGTCGAAGTGCCGAAAACGGACTAGGGCGGCAGCTTGGACGCGACTGCTTCGAGACACGCGTTGATGGGCTCTGTCTGGATGGTGGGGTTCGGGCATTTCGTAGGAGGTTACAGCAGCATATCGCTTATAAGAAAAAGTGGTGAGTGTTGGAATTATTCTGTTTCGTCGCCTTGAACAACGGTGAAATGATATTATTAATGCATACTTGTTAATGCATATATACGTCCTATCCTTTGAAGATCCGACATTCCCTTGTAGCTTCCCGGGTGTATGCCAGACCCGCCGTCCATATGCCGTCGACTTATACAGGCTGACAACGTCCTAAACGTCAAACCATCAAACCGTTCCTATGATACACATGCCAATAAAAAGAAAACGTCAACGCCAACACTCATGCAATTCGTTATAGCAACTACAAATCCTTCTGTGCCTCCGCCTCCTCCTCGGCCGGTGGCTTCTCAATGGCAACCCATTTCATTGCTTCATCGTCGAAACGATGGCTATAGAATTTATCAGCTATGCCACCATGGGAAAGGAGAACTAGACTTTAGACTTACTCGTGAAATTCTGTCTTTGACAAAGCCTTCTTCCCGTATTCAGCCTGCAACATGTCCTGATAACGATAGGGGATCTTGCAAGGCACTCCCTCAAAAGTCGTGTCTCGTAGAGGAAAGACGTATGTATCCTGCGATGTATTAGCCATATGTGAATCACAAGAATTCATCCCGCGTGTAGCAATGTGTCGTACCCGATACTCATGGCCATATTTGTCGTATAAAACGCCCTCTCCTTCTTCATGATCCAAGTTATATCTCGCTGCAGTAATGTCGATGTATAGTCCATTCTGCATATCAATCCATCGGCCATCAATGACATTAAGGGTGTCGTCTTGTTCTCGGTGCTTAAAGTATGGGTTGATCTCAAGCTGGAAGTAGCGGCCCTTCTCCATGTCGCCGTACTTATAATAGTAAGTAGTCATGTTGTGATAAGCAGCAAGAAAGTACATGTCTGCCTCTGTGACTTGAACATCCGCATCATAGTCCCATGGCATAACCTTGAAAGTGGGAATTAGTTTGTTGATCAAAACGGTTAACAAAACAACGAGTAGAACATCAGTAAAAATTACCTTCTTCCCCCACCACCACCCGAGAAGAGTGCCATGCATCAGCCATGTCTGAACACCCAAATCTCTGAACGTTGCCAGATACGTCTGCACCAGGACCTTGATGGCCTCTCTCTGCTCGGGGTCTTCGAGCAGTCCGTGGGCGAACCGAGCATCATAGTGGACATCGTAGCTACCAAGGATGTGTTAGGCCTACATTGGACTCGAAGAAAAAAAATGATAGCGCTGGCTGCAAAGTCTTGATCAAGACACTCACGAAGCTTCGTCTATAAGAGGCTCTTGTTAGCATGTACACCACGCATGCTGAGAATACAGCGGCAGCCGCGTAAGCACACATCAAATCCACTCACAGAAGTATTTGGGTACGGTAACCTTGCTGGGCTCTCCAAAAGGAGCAGCACTAATGGGCCATGCTAACGCTGCCCATGTGGCTGTGGAAACAGCACGCTTGAGGCTGATCGTCCAGGGCTTCATCTGGAGCGGATTTTGAGAATCGTCAGTAGAGGCCGGCCTCTCTTGTCTTCTCCAGAATCCCTTTACTTTTTCTCGACCGGCTACTAGCAGCTCTATAGAGCCCAAGTAGTCTTCTCATTGATCAATAAATACAGCCCTGGAGTGGAACTGGTGCTTTTTCCGCGCCGGCAAATCGATGCCGAGAAGGGGGGACTAGGATGCGGCCCTCGGGAGCGTAGATTATGCGGCGGTAGGCCAAGTTGCATGGGCTGGACGCGCGTATGGACCCTATTTTGGTATCCTCAGAAGGCTGGAGATGCGGTTCCAAGGCCGTATCGGTGAGGGAGGCGTCATGCCCGTTGCTTCTGATTTGCTGCTTTTGCTCAGGAGAAACCGGAGATCGACGTGATTTCACCCTTTGATGTGCTGAAAATTTCCATGTACCACGACGGGTACGTGCACTTGTTGTAGTGACATCAGGGGACGCTGGCTTGGAATTCGAGCCTGGAGCGTCTGAAAACGGGGCTTTAGAAGGCTATTGAGCTATAACCTGTTGCGCTAGCGAGCATCTACCGGCTCTGATTTACACTATTGCCCCATTGCAATCACTCGAAATTGAACGGTTTGCCAGTAACGGTAACAGCCAATGAGGCGTGTGTTGATCAACGATGTTTTCCCAGATTGGTACCTGCCTTTAGCAGCAGCAGCTTTGCGGGGGGATTCAGACGATCAAAGATTCGCTCCAAGAGGCACGTGCGCTGTTGTTTCATGTTCTCTTTCATACAGATGCGTCCGAGCACAGCAGCTTTGGGTGTCAGGAAATCATGAAGCGCACCGAGCAAAGAGAGAGGCACGTTCTGAAACGTGAAACGCACACGCAAGCACACATATTGCTGCATATCACCTTGCGTAATGTGTGTGCTCCGTGTCCCCAACAATTCTTGGATAAAGGCTACATCAATGCGGACTGTAGGTACCTAGGTAGGTAGTCTGCAAGATTATAGATGTAACTCAAATATCACCCGTTTCTACGCAGTTTATAGTTTTCACCCCAGCCTCTTTAAGTTTTCCTTTCAAAAGGAGATGAAGGCTTCAGTGCGGAAAATAATCCGGAAATGGCTGTAGTAAAATAGCGCCTCAAAACTATGCGGTCTCCCTTTTCTTAGTAAGATGCGTAGTGTATTGATGCGTCTAACAAGGCATCGTCACTAAAGTGGGGGCGTACCGTGCTTCCAGCGTGGCCTGGGCCTGGGTCTGACGCAAGCTCGGCCTCAGCTCCACGTCTACAGCTTCATCGTATTCAACCCTGAACAACAACAACAACAAGAGCGCTCTATTCGCGATCGCTGCGATCGTCCGACTGGCTTCGATGCCTGTGCTCTCATAACATCTATTGCTTCATTTCTTTTTCTTCCTTTGCTTATACCGCCACTTTCTGGCCATTCGATTCTAGAGCAGCGGCAAGGCTTGAGCTGCCGCGAGCCCGCATCATGGGGGCCTGGAATGTACGATGGGATCCCGATCCTCGTCTTGAATGAAATATCACGAGAAGCAAGCTAATTTTGCGACCTAGATCTTCCGCATCTTGGGCGACTGCCTACATATGCTCTCCAAGGGCATCCTCATCTTCTCCATCCATCGAAACCGTAGCGCCGAAGGAGTCTCCCTCATCACACAAGGGCTCTACGCCATCGTCTTCTGCTCGCGATACCTCGATTTGTTCTCAGAGCGCTCGGCATGGAACGCTATATTCAAAGTCACATATATTGTCACGTCCTTCTACATCTTGGGTGTTATGCAATGGCTGTTCCCTCGGTCTCGAGAACGTGAGATCTCCTGGAAGCTGGGAGCTATTATTCTTGGAGGCTGTCTTGCTTTGTCTCCCTTTATCATGATGATCTTTGAAAGCAAGAGGAGATGGGGATTCCTGACTGTAGGTCTAAGCGCAATCAAGATGAGGAAGAGAGTGTTCATGCTAATCGTCATTACAGTGGATGTGGGTTTTCTCTGAAATCCTCGAATCCGTCTGCGTTCTGCCCCAGCTGCTGCTGTTGAGACAGACCACGGTTCCCACCGTCATCGATTCGTTCTACCTCCTGGCACTGGGCTCCTACCGGGCCATGTACTGCGTGAACTGGTTCGTGCGAGAAATGGACGTAAACGACCGCCCGCCCGATGCTATTGCCGTCATTTTCGGCATCATTCAGACTGCTTTATACATCGACTTTGCTTGGGTCTACTACACCAGACAGCGGGTTAAGCTCCGTGGCGGCGGTGTAGTTGACGCCGATGATTTGAACCGCGGATGGTTCCTGTACCGCATCTTTGGCAAGCACGCTGCGCCCAACGACGAAGAAGCCGGTCACGGCGACGCGGGCGGCGGCCGGGCGAGATGGGGATCCCGTGGCATCTCAGTCAGTGCCGACGATGGCGTATTGGAGTCGGAGAGGGACAATCGCGACCATCACGAGGGGCTCGATGCCGCGGTGGATCCTGATGCCAGGATGCATGATCCCGACGAGCTGGCCAAGGCCATGGATGACGACGACGATGATGACGAGGATACGCCACTGCGTGCTGGGAGCTCATCTCAGACGCACACACCACCAGGAATCCGAAGCGGGGATGAATGGGCCGATTAAATAGGTCCATCTGCTTTCTTGGATACCGTATCTCTTTAAGAGCAGCAGTATAGGACCACAGTCACAATATCAACACTGTAGTCTACGGGATGGATAACATACAACCTTTTTGTATTTGTTCTACGCAAAATGTGTTTTTGGGTACTCCCCTTTTTTTGCTTCAGTTGGGTTTGGTTATATGTATGGGAATCAAGGAGTAGTGAGAGGAAATCCATGGCCGGAAGAAGGTTGCTATATCTGAAATACGTACTCTAGTGGCTTGAATGTAACACACTTTATGACCAAAAGGCCTTAACGCTTCTACAGCAAGAACGACTTTGAGCCGCGGACCGTGGGTTTATGTTACTAGCCGAAAAGAGATCCCCAAGGAATATGAACCCTCGGCTTCATGGCAGTGGAGTCGCGGGACTCGTCCCGAGAGTGCGGAGAAGCTGCACGCATTTCAGACTTAGCATTTCACTAGCAGCAGGCATGTGAACGTCAGATCACCTTTTCCAACAGCAAAATGTCACATTGCGCGGTAGAAAAGCACTCGCGCGAAAGTTGAATTCGCCGGGGACTTTTCGTCACCCCATATGTACACAATGTTCAATACATGAGAAAGCCCCCCCCCCTCCCTTTTTCCTGAGAGACAAACAAAACCCCGAGAAGACCGATGCCCTCGAATTCAGCTCAAAAGTAGTCTGAACCAAGAGACGTGATTTTCCAACTACCGGACATAACGCCTAGCAATACCCAAGTAAAACAAGACATGAAACGTAACAGTCGCCAAATATAAGCAATAATGCCAAACCGAGAAGCTTGAAAAGGCTGCTGAATAATAATAATAAAAAATAGTAAAACGTAGTTCAAAGGGTCCTCCTCTTTAAAGATTAAGCCATTAATGAGCGAAACGGCGCTCAAAGGCTTCGTAGAGCTTGGGGCTGATCTCATCGCTGCTCATGCCCTCGACCTCGAGCAAGACGCCCTTCTTGGCGTAGTGGTTGAGCAGCGGCTCGCTGTTCTCCTGGAACTTCTGGAAGCGTGCGCGGTACGTCTCCTCGTTGTCGTCCGGGCGCTGGGTGAGGGGCTCTCCGGTGACGTCGTCGCGGCCAGGAACGCGGGGCCTATTGAAGGATGTGTTGTACACGCGGCCGGAAGGCTCGTGCACCCAGCGGCCGGCGATGCGCTCGAGAATGACGGAGAACGGGGTCTGGATGGACACGACCAGGTTCATGGGGACGATCTTGTCGAGCGTGACGGCCTGGGGGACGGTTCGGGGGTAGCCATCCAGCATGAAGGACGCAGAAGGATCCTCGGAAGCCTGTGGAACGGCGTGCTCATCGAGATGGAAAGACATTGGGTTGAAATGATCCATGGAAGAAGAGGCGCTGTAGGAGCCCTCGGTGGAGGTTGCTTCAGCGGAGAGTGTCATGACCGGAGGGCGGCCTCCGTAAAGCCAGCCTCGGGATCGAAGCTCTCCTGAGATGAGACGAAGCATCAAGTCGTCAGCGACCAGGCCTCCGGCTTTGATGGTGTTTTCAGCCATGATACCTGAGGGGAAATGGTTAGCTACCAGCAGTATTCGGATAGAAAATAGAAGACCTACCGAGAGGCGTCCTGTTCTTGACATTGTGGCGGAGAAGGTCGCCCGTGCTGATGGCCTTGAGCTGAGGGAAGCGCTTCAACAGCCTGTCGCTCTGCGTCCCCTTGCCCACACCGGGCGCGCCAAATAGAATTACTCGAGCTGCTCTCCGGAGTTGCATTTCTAGGAGATTAATGCCGATTTATTGTGCCTACGTTGAGACGAAATTGGATCCGACGCCGCGGATATGGTTTTAGAGGTCGAGGAATCAAAATCAGTTATGGTGTTGCCTGCGTAAGCAACTCCGAAGACGGCCTGACCAAGGCAAAAGGGTAAAAACAGGGAAAAATTCTTTACGTAGAAGAGCAAAAGTTGAACAGACTCAGAGCCTTGAAGCAAGACGAATGGATGTAAAACAAGCTGCCTACCACGGACAAGGAATGAAAAGGATATTAGATGTATATATATAAGACTGGTGACAAAGCAGAGAGCAAAACGGGGGATGGAAATGGAGTGAGCGCGAGGGAAGGACGTGTTAATAATGTTGAGTGTGTTGTTCGATAAAGACCCGGTCCTGCCATGGCGGGACGGGCGGGGGTCCAGCAGCATGTGGGAACCGAAGAAGCGCCGCACGGTGGCTGGCGGCGCTGTAGAGGCCGCGACGGACAGTGCGGAGACGCTCTACGGCACTTTGTGGGCAGCCAACAGATGGTGGGATGAATTGCTAGCAATCCAGGTAGGTATCGCAGAAAGTGGACAATCAGCCCAGCCTTGGCTGAGAGCCACAGAGCTTAGCTCCAAACTCCGGACGGGGACGCACGAGCAATGTGCCCTGCAACAGCGCCGAAAGCGAACCCGCTGACGGGGCTCGGAGGCTTTTTTTCTCGCCCTGGACCTTGCAACGACTGAACGCGGTAACAGCACGCGGCGGGGAAACCAGGCGCTGCCGCAACGTGCGCTGATGGGGAGGGGTCCCCGGGCAGTGGGCGCTACCAGCTGCTAATAGCCGGCGTCTGCCTGTTCTCGATGCGCCGATTCTTGGGCCAGCGGTCGGCTCAACAAAGCTTCAATGGGGCGGCTCTCGCCCGGGTCGCAAATCAACCGCCAGTTGTAGTACCTTGGTATTATATTTGTGCGACGAAACTTCCGTCACGTCATTTTGTCCGCAGGGACAATTCGATTCAAAAGCAGTAATTATCAGAGAGACGCTGTTCTACTACTAAGCTGTGCGGACAATTCGGTCCGCGGCGGTCCGAGCCCAAACGGGAAAAAAATTCCATTGAATCTGTTGTAGAGGATGTGATGCTTGTGAGATCCCACTTCTTTAGTCGGTGGTATAAAGACGATGAGGGTGCCCGTGCTTTCTGTTCGTCGGCATGGTGGTTTCGTCTATGGCAATAGACTGAGTCTATGGATTCGGGAGAAAAATGGGCTTTTGCTGCTAAACATTGGAGTCTTTGCAGCGTGGTAATTGGCCGGTTCATATCTCGTCTGGGACAGTCGTGTTTCACTTTTGGGCTCCGGCGATGAGTCGGGCCACGATGGCAGCATTTTACCGAGCAATCTCCAGCAAAGAACGAGAGATGCCCGACATCATTCTCAGGCATGCGAGCTGCATGTGCTGTGGAGGATTGAGAACAGCAACTAGGAGCATTAATAGGTGTCAAATGTGCCCTATTGCCCCTTGCTGCAGGTGGAAATTCAGGCCATGGCTTGATCTGAACTCTTCATGTTGCTGCCGCGCAACGCCCTGATCCCCTTTGCTTGCCACTTCATCTCTAACCATGGAATGCTATTCCATCAATTCCATTGCTTCCCACTCTCGCACAGAATACATGTACATTGCCCGAGACGGTACATGTTCATGTACTCCGGACAAAGCAGGCAAGGAAGCCCAACTTGGTCTGGGGGAATAAGCCAGAGCCACAGACAGCCCGATCATGAGTGTCGTGCATATCTCCCCACGGATGACAGCGTCTGCCAACGGCTACCAGCATCTGCTATTCGTACAAGTAGACCTGTATCCATAGAACGCTGCATGATAGTAGCACAGACAGCGCCCTCACGCTCTCCATCTCCACGACTGACAACAAGCAAACACACTGCATCTCTTGCCAGCAAAGCATACTTTACACATTACACTTTTTCCATTCCCCAAAGTCCGGCATGTCCGAGGCCGACACGCAAATCAGCGCTCTGGCATTATGTAATCAGGCCGTAACTCTCTGCAAGCCCGTCTCGCTCAGGCACTCAGGAGATATTACGTCACGTGATCTCGTCAGCCAGATGGCTTCAGCCCAACGGCTCCACCAAATCTGCCGCTGGAAACTCTGATCCAGCCTATGGCATGCCAGCGCGCGGCTTCTGACGTGTGGCGCACCAAACTCAGACTGGATTGTACTCTTGTAGACCCTGGCCTAGATCCGTTCGATATTCTTTCCCTTCATCATCCCTCCTATCCGCCACCTTCGACTGCAATTCACCCCCCATTCTCTGTTCTGTATCTGTTGATTCGGTTTCTCTCGTTGTCGCTGCAATCAAATCTTTTGTTTGCCTTGGTCTGTAATTCTCACATCTGCTCGCAATGAGCGCTTCATCCAGCCTCGCCCGCAGGGCTATAGCTCGCAACCCCTTGCTTGGTCCATGTAAGTTGTGTTCCAAAGTCTCCTATACAGACCGCCACGGTTATTGACTCTCTCCGAAGCAAGACATCTATCCAGAGGCGTCTCGCCAGCTCTCATCACCAGACATATTGCCCGACAGACCCAGATCCCTGCCTTGGCCCTACTCGTCCCTTTGCGCCAATTGGGAACCGAGCCTCATCGACCGGATGCGCCGTCTGGACCGCCCCCAGGGTTCAATGCCGAGCAGGCTAAGAAGCCGCTGCCAAAGGACCCTTCGAGTGCTGCTAAGAAATCAGATGCCGATGCAAAGACAAAGGATGGGTCGGTGACAGCTGCGCAAGCCAAGGCCGATGCCTCATCAACAGAGCTTGCTACCAAGAATGTCGACAACTCTCAGCAAAAGGACCTCGCAAAGAAAAAGGAGGCGGAAGTCAAATTGACGACCTGGCAAAAAGTTAAGAAAGAAGCCCAGCACTACTGGGATGGAACCAAGCTCCTTGGTACAGAGATCCGTATCAGCTGGAGGCTAGCACTCAAGATGGCTGCCGGCTACGAGCTTACCCGCAGGGAAAATAAGCAGCTCCAGCGCACTGTGAAAGACCTGGGCCGGCTCGTTCCCTTCTCCGTCTTCATCATTGTCCCCCTGGGTGAAGCTCTGCTGCCTCTGGCCCTCAAGCTCTTCCCCAACATGCTTCCCAGCACGTTTGAGGGTCAAAAGTCCAAGGAGGCAAAAGCCACTCTGTTGCGATCTACGAGGAAGGAGGTCAGCGGCTTCATTCGCCAGACGCTGAAAGAGTCCGGCCTTCCCCTGAGCCAGGCGACAGCTCAGAAGGAAGAGTTTGCCAAGTTCTTCCGCAAGGTCAGAGCCACTGGAGAAGCGCCCACTGACCAGGACGTTATCAAGGTGTGCAAGGTCTTCCGCGATGACATGACTCTGGACAACCTGTCACGGCCCCAACTGGTGTCCATGTGCCGCTACATGGGTCTCAACACCTTTGGCACAGACGCCATGCTGCGATACCAGATCCGCCATCGCATGCGTCAAATCAAGCGCGATGATAAGGCTATCGCCTATGAAGGCATTGACAGCCTGACTGTTGCAGAGCTACAGCTGGCGTGCGCCGCCCGCGGTATTCGCACACACAGCGTCTCCCCTGCTAGGATGAGGGCTGATCTGCAGACTTGGCTAAACTTGCGTCTCAAGGAGGGCGTTCCCTCTACGCTGCTGGTCCTGAGCAATGCTTACATGTACGGCCAAGGATCCGGCGAGGGCTCGAGCCAGATTGAGGCCCTTGTTGGTGTTCTCTCCTCCATCCCTGAGGAGCTCTTCCATGAGATTGAGCTGGAAGTCCACAACGCTGAGGGCGCCGCTACCAACAAGCAGCGTCTCGAAGTCGTCAAGGAGCAGCAGGATCTCATTGAAGAGGAAGAGATGCAGAACAAGGAGAGCCAGACAACAGGCTTTGCTACTCCCCGTGATGTCGATGACATTGACGAGAAGGAAGAGCGAGAAGCGTCGGCCGCTAAGAGTGGCTTAGAGACGAAGCCAGCCGGCGAGATGGTTGATGCCGAAATGGAGCAGATTAATGTCATTGAGGCTGAGAAGAAGGCCAATGTCCAGGAGAAGAAATAATGACATATCTTCAAACGACAAAGATGTGAAAAAAAAAAAAATTTAAGAAGAAAAAAGGAATTCATAAAGGAGGCAAATCCACGGCGTATGCTATAGCGCCGGCAGTCAAACGACTTGTTATTCTCATTTCATATGTACACAATGGGCTTATTACAGCATACCCGAATGGATAAGGGGTCATGTTACTACATAAACTAACAATAAGCTGGATGATGCAAACATGGAAACTTATTTGAGCGGTGGGCGGCATAGACATCTCGACACAATCAGGAAACAATAAATAGACTACGTATATGATTATAATTGCTTGCTACCATGTGTTTATCTTGCTGTGTGCTATGTGATGAATTCTTAACAGGACAAGCACATAGCCGTCGAGCAAATGTTAAAGTGGTGAAATATGATACTGAGCATGTGCAAGTAAAGCACCAGCATCGTAAAATAGCCAGAAAAGCTGCCGCCAATCGTCGGCGGTTGGCCACGAGGCTGTTGCGTCATCGTGGCCCACGCAGGTACCAACTTGGAAGGCAGCGTCGAGCAGGTACCAAAACCGGGCGACAGAAACGGAAGACAGTGCTTCAAATTATGCGCAGAAAACGGGGAAAGACATTCGCAACTGTTTTATCTTATCAAAGAAGCATTGTCATCATTCACTTCATTTGATCCTTTCAGCAACAATGTCCTCATTTTGAGGCTGCTGTTATGCGCATTTCGCAAATCCCATCCCGCGTATGTACCTGAGACGCCTGTGGAACCAGGTGCATGTAGGCCCTTGCTAATTGCGTGCAGCCTTCACACAGCCTCAAGTCATTCCAGCCAACTGGCAACGCCTCTTCGCTAGCCTCGGAATTTACGTTGCCTATCCTAAACTCTCAACTCTCAGCGTTTACTCACAGCCTTCCCTCGCTATTATTCGACCGTAGCCGCGCCGCTTCAAGGTTGGGAGCGCCTCGATTCAACTGTCGCATCTCCGCTCGGCATTTCTCAAGACTGACAGCCTCAGCTGCCGTCATCCGATCAACCATCGCCACTCAGCCAAGCTCCCCGCCGATGCTCCGACCATGACGAGCCCCCAAGACAACGACCAAGACGACTTCTCCAACGTCACCTGGAGCGAACATGTACACGAGCAGACAGCGCGCTCTGCAGCTGTCGCCGCCGCCGAGGGCCCCGGACACCCCATAGAGGAGGTTGGAAACAGCTCGGCGAATGCCCTCGGCCGTGAGAAGCTCGAATGCACCGTTGGGTCGCCCATCAAGGAGAATGACGGCACCAAGGATGCTTTTGTGTCATATCTCGTCACCACTCACGTACGTACAGCCGATTCATGATTGCAAGCGACTGGTGGCTCTGGCTCTTGTCTTATCCTCTCCCTTCCTACCCCGCCTTGAAGCTGTCGCAAGGCGATGCTCTACTACAGGCTGCCGGCTAACTCAACGTGCAACATGACCTTAGTCTACATTCCCATCCTTCCAGAAAGAAGTCACGACGGTGAGGAGGCGCTTCACAGACTTCGCTTTTCTGTTTAAGCAGCTCATGCGAGACTACCCCGCCTGCGCCGTCCCGCCAATCCCGGACAAGCAGCGCATGGAGTATGTCCGTGGCGATCGCTTCGGTAATGACTTCACTTCACGGCGCGCCCACTCGCTGCAGCGGTTCCTGAACCGCCTGTCGCTTCACCCAGTGCTGCGCAGGAGCACTATCCTGCACAGCTTCCTCGAAAGCCCCGACTGGAATGCGACCGTCAAGAGCCGCACAACTCGTGGCAGCATAGCGAGTGATCCCGGCGGCTCCAGCGGCGTTTTCGACAACTTTGCCGATACCTTTATCAACGCTTTCACCAAAGTCCACCAGCCTGACAGACGGTTCCTCGAGGTCAAGGAGAAGAGCGACAAGCTTGACGAAGACCTTGGCCACATCGAAAAGGTAATTGCCCGCGTGGCTCGCCGAGAAGGGGACCTGGAAACCGATCTTCGGGATCTGGCGGAGCAATTCCAGAAACTCATCACTCTTGAGCCTGGTATCGAGTCCGCTGTCCACGCCTTTGCCGCTTCCATCGAAGATACGGCACAACACCTTCACCAGCTCAAGGATGTAACAGATCAGGACTATCTTGGATCGCTTCGCGACATGCAGGCCTTCTCCCTCGCTCTCAAGAACCTTCTCAAAGCCCGAGAGCAGAAGCAGCTAGACTACGAACAGCTGACGGAGTACCTCAACAAATCCACTTCTGAGCGCGATTCTTTACGCTCCGGCCATGGCGCACCCAGCGGGCCAGGTGGTTTCATCCGCGCCAAGATCGAGGACGTTCGCGGAGTGGACCACGAACAGGCCCGGCGAGAGCGCACCAGAAAGCTGGAACTACGGGTCGAAGAGCTCAGCACCGAGGTCGAAAACGCCCGTGAAACCAGCCATCGGTTCGACGACGAGGTGATCCGCGAAGTTGCTGACTTTGAGCGCATCAAGCGCATCGAGATGAAGGCCCAGCTTGGCGGTCTGGCGGATGCCCACGTCAAGTTTTACGGTGACGTCGCCGAGCTGTGGGAGCAATATGTCATGGAGATGGAGAAGGAGGGCGTTGTTCCTATAGCATGAGAATGAGCTAAAAGATGTGGTTTTTACGTGATATTGATGACAACCTATTTTGCAGCGGTCCTTTTTTTTTTTTTTCTTTCTTATTTTCTATTTCATTCCCACGTAAAGAGGAAAGGGAAGGAGTGTGGTATAGGAACTGGTGTTGAGGTATGCACGGGCTTATACATTCTTGTTTGGAAGGGGGTTTAGAAATAATAATGACACGGATATTTAATACAAGGTATCAACTTACTTTTTGCGCCCAAGAAGCATCTTGTTAAACGATATATAGCCTGGCTATAAGCTACCATTTTTAAGCTTCTGAGAAATGAGAAGAATGCAACGAGAAAATTGGAGGAAACAGACACATTCGTTATGAATGCTAGATTGCTCGTTGTCCGGCGAGAGTGTTCTCTTTGCTTTCACAATAAGAATTGGCAATCGACCCCGTCCTCCATTCAGATGCGGTTCCCATTTCCCATGTAAATGAAATCCATCTAACACAGCGAGGCAACCAAAGGGTAATAGATACATATAGGCATGCGCACCTATCTATACATTCATTATACACTAGCTATGTCCCTCATTCAAGGCAAAACCACTCCATTCAAGCAAAACAGAGTACCTATTGATCAGGGACCATGAAGAAAAATGATATAATTGTAAAATATACTCCGTCTAATGAATACCTAGTTTTCAAAATCCCCTTTTTTTTGTGCTTCAATTCAAAAAACCACAGAGCAGAGAAGTGCTTCTCATCTATATTCAACTCGATAACCTCTGTTTCTCATTACCGTTACCGTCATCATCATCATCGCTCTCCTCGCCAACGACATAATGTTCCGGCTCGTCATCGGGATTATGTCCCGCCAGCCGGGAAGCCGATCGATCCCTATACTCGTCAAACTCATCGTCGTCGTCACTACCGCCGGCAAAGGCATCGTAGAGCTCTCCGCCACGGGTGCGGCGCGTCTTCTTACCACCGTTGGCACCCTTCTCAGCACTGTTTAGACCCTCGGTCTCTTCTTCGTCGAGAAGTTCGAACTCGTAGTTGTTACGGGGGTTGTTGCGCAGGCGGCGGCGGCGAGCGACCCATAGGTAGATACCCAAGCCGCAGCAAAACGCAACAATCAGACCAAGGGCGGCGTAGATCCAGATCTTGGCCTTGTTTCCAAACGTCGGGAGCCAGGAGACCCATGAAGATGGGCTAGTCGTGCTGGATGGTTGGGCAGATTCAGTCCCGGTTGCAGCCTCGTGCTCAGTATCTGATGGCTTTTCATCGGTAGAGGTCTCTTGGGGTTTGGTCGATGATTCTGTGGGCTGTGCCCCAGGCTTCGTTGGGCGCACAGGGTGGTCTGTAGGATTGGTGGTGACAGCCGTCTTAGTTGTGCTTGGCACCGCAATCGATTTGGTAGAGGCCACTCCCGAAACGGTGGACTGAATCACGTCATGGTCGGCATCTTCATCCTCGGACGGCATTGGCAGGGCCTTGGCCTTGCTAGCATCAATGCTCTCGCCCCAAAGCTTTAGGTGCCAGTCGATGAATTTGCCCTTTTCGTTGTTCACTTCCGTGTCTCGGATAATGACAGTCCATCGTCCAACGCCACTCTCGCCCCTGAAAGAAAATTTTGTTAGCACCAGTGGTTTTTCTTGGAAATGCAGTAAGAGAAAAATAAAGGGGGAGAAACCTACCAATGGGCAACGGACATGAAAGTCCAGTCATCATAACCGCCTTTGAAGTTATCCTGTTTACGGGAAACGGAAATGTGGCTGATGACGTTGTCAGGGCTGACCAAATCCACGCTCAAATCACCACGGCGGGTGTGTTCAACGTTCATGGTAACAGTGACGTGCTCCAGACGAGCCAAGTTGGCTTCTTTGAGCATATCAGCAGTCACATCAAAGGTCATTGCCAGTCCGTCGTTGCCTTCAGGAATATCCTTTTTGACATGAAGCCAAGGAGAAAAGTACCAGGCCTGAGGCTTCACTTTCTGCCATGTTTTTGATTTCTCAACCAGACCGTAAGAGTCGACTTTGCCGTAACCGAAAGTGTGGCTGAATTGTCTCCCAGCAGAAGTGGTCTGCCACTCGGCGTCTGTCTCGTCCTCCAATTTGACAGCAGTATCCATGGCAAGATATTGCATGTCTCGCCAAGTCAGATCTGGGCGAACTTGCATGACCAGGGCAAAGATACCCGCCGCAAGCGGTGCCGCAGCTGATGTACCTCCATGAGCTGAATAGCAGGCATTTTCTCCAACATCAGTTGTGTGCTGTAAAATGGTAAGCGACTAGAATCGGGTTCGAAGGCAAAGAGGGGAAAAAGAACTTACTATGCCATCGCCGCCACCACTACTGTAGGTGACAACGAGCAAGGCGGAGCAGTGTTCTGAGTAATACGGGTGTTGGCCAAGGCGATCAACCGCGCCGACCGTGATGCTGAAGATGGAGTTTGTATATCCGTCAAAATTGCAGTTGTCGCCGCTCGCGGCACCGTTACCACTTGCGAAGACGTAGATGGAACCAAGGCCTCCTCGGCCTTCCTGAATGCCCTTGAGCATAGCTCGTCGAATCAGGACATCAGGGGCTTCCATGGATCTGCCATCGTCCGGAGGTCCCCAAGAACAAGAGTAGATCTGGTTGTCCTGATATTTGTAGATCATGGCCTCGGCTTCATCTGCATCGCTGATAGGGCTGCTGAGAATTCGAATGCCGGCAATCTTGGAGTCGTAGGCAACGCCAAGTCCGCAAACATCGTTTTTGACTGCAGAAATCTCGCCAGCGCATCTGGTGCCGTGTTTATCATCTGACAAGACCGGCTTGGGTTCAGGGTCGTTGTCGTTGAAATCCCAAGAGCCTTCTGCAAAATAGTTGTCCTTTAGGTCTCGGCTATACATATCCAGGCCATCGTCGATCACAGCGACTGTCGCATTCTTGCCAGTGATACCCTCGAGCCAGAGCCCAGTGACATTGACATCATGGCCAACCTGCACTGTATTGTATAGATGCCACTGCTCTGTAAAGATCGGATCGCCGATGCCCAGGTCTCTCATGACATTTGATTGCGTGAGGACCGCCGAAGCGTCAGGCTTTTGACTCTGCGGGAGTCGAGGAAGCACATTGTCCCTCGGTGGGATGACCCTCTTCTGCAGGCGGCTGCGAGCCTCTTGCTTGGTCGTCAAGAGGACTCCGTCGAGGATGTCGTACCCGCCGGCGTCTCGTTTCCTCCTTTTGCGTTCTCGCACCTCATCTTTGACAATATCTCGGTCGTGCTTCTCGGAGCGGAATACGTGGTGGTCGGTCAGCTCTCCAAGCTGCCCCTCGTGCGTTAATCCAAGACGAGCCGCGATATCGCTGGGTTGTGTTGAATGGTCGAGGTGCAGAACATAGTAATCGTTTTTGTTGTAATCTCTGGCAATTCTGGCAGCCTGCGTCACGGCCACCAGGCTAGCAAGCCCGAGCACAGAAGCGACTCTCATGGCGGCGTAAAGAAGGCAAGGCGCTCGCGGAGCTGCCGGCGCAAAGAAAGGGATGGGACGCGAGTTGAAAGGGAAAAAGTGGCTGAAGCTATGAACTCATGGAGCCCTCTTTTGGGGGGGGGTTGTTTTTGTTTGTCTGTTTATAGGTCGACTGAAAGATTGTAAAGAGGATCTGCAAAATGCTTGTTAGTATTTAGCAAAGCAGAGTTGCAGGTCCAACTTTGGGCTGACGAATGAATGGCAGCTCAGGAGTCGCAGTCGTCGCAACTCGCCACATTGGAGAAGCGACTCGGAACGGCACTCCCGACGCACCGCCTGCGCCGTCTTGCACCACAGGTGGCCAATCACCAAAAAGATGCCAAACGTGAAACTCACCCAGATATTCGGATCTGCAGTGCAATATGCCGCAGATCTTTGGCTTCTCCCAGCTGCTGAAAACAACCAGGAACCGAATCAGTAAAAGATATAAAGATGTGCAAACGAGAATCATGAAACGAATGGGACAGTTGGAGATGCCAGTTGTCGTAACCGTTCTGTCGAAAACGCATTGAATAGAACACCAACTCGCTTGTGCAAGTACAGGTACAAGCAGTCCCCCTCCCCTCGCTGCTATTGCGGGCGCAAAGCAAAGGGGACCACTGGCTGATCGCCGTACCGCTACCAGCTTGCAAGTAGGGGGTCGCACTAGCAGGCTAGATGCCGCGCCACTAACGCAGCTTTAGCAGGTCGGTCTGGGCCTCTGACAGAGCAGATTTGCCTAAACTGAAGCCTAGAGCAGCTGTAGCCGATCCTTTTGGCATAGGCTCCTGCTTTTTATTGATTTTGCGGAGCAATAAACGACACTGCAGACCAGGACTATTGCCTGTCAATTAGGAAAGACCCCCATTTCAGGGTCTCGATTGAGAAGTTGAACTCGAACCCGAGGCAGTCTGGATACTACATGGCCCTTGCTCTTTGTTTACTAGTGACACGTTGTCGTGTTTGATGCTTGCTCTGCAAGTATAAACTTTGGCACCACCATGTAACCATCACGTGTCGTCATTCTTCATCCAGAAGCATACAGGTTCCAAGTCGTCAGCACTCTGTCAAAGCAAAGAATAGCAACGGCGTAAGAATCTAAAACTGTCTGCGGGCTGAGTTGTGCATATACCGCATGCACAAAATAACAACGACCTGTCCTCTCTAAATGCTACACTCCATCTGTGCTAATGGCAATAAGTATCTTATTCGTCAAGTCAAGCTCAATTCAATGGCGCCTCTATTGAAGCGACAATAGACACCACAGCAAACAACACGGGCACGCTAGCTAAATGTTCTTTGTAGCTTTTTCAACCAACAATGCACCAATGCACCAGCAAACCTTCTCTTGCCACATTTCGTAACCACAGCGACCAGCTTTTCTGCTTCAGAAATTTTCGCTAAAAATATTTTGAATTTGACTATATAACGCATTGCAAGGATTGCCAAAGCTTAAGCTATACTGCAGCCACTACTATTCAACTATATATTGAGTCTCCTCCGCATCCACGGCACATAGTCATATGCATATAAACTATTCACAGCCAGCCTCCGGCCCTCAAGGCCACAAATTGCCAAACTCGGAGCTCGAACCGGACCGGCAGAGGAGGTTGCGACATCCGGCCCTCCGGAAACACGCCGATAGAATTGGGGTCTTGTTTGATTTTGAAAAAAAAAAAAACCCCCCCCAGTCTCCAGAGCTCTGATTGTGCAGAGATTCGCAGCGCCGAAGCCGGAGGGCAAAGCAGACCCGCTTTGAAGCCATTCTCTCGACTCGACTCATGAGCAGATCTTTAATTGAGAGACGCTACCCATACTACCCCAGAGTTCAGAACCTCCGATACGGAAGAACACGGAGAGAGAAGAGGAAAATGATTCACAAGGGACAGTTTTGTATGTGCGTGAAACGAGAATTCATATTTTCCCATATGCGGTATCGTAAAAAAGGCCCTAACTTTTTAAACTATCACAACATGCCTCGTCACTCCAGATCTCCCAGGACCTTTGCCGAGTGTCCAATGCAGGTACCAAAATAAAAAAACGACATTTTACCCCAAAATGTTTTTCCTCCCCACAACACCATCCTTAAAACCCACAACGCGCGAGTCGCGCTGCTTATTTCTGGTTCTCGGGTCGCAGAGAGCTGTGTAAAGAAAGTGAACATGTTAGCAATGGTGATCTTGAGTGAATGAGATGTAATGTAGTGCTGCGTGATGCATAGGTAACTTACCGAACGGCCTTGCCGGCTCTCCAGATCTCCAGCTCTCGGATCTCCTTCAGCTCAGCCTCATATCTCTCGCGGTAGTCGGGCTGGCTGTTGTATTCGAGGGATCGCTTGGTCTCGGAGCCATCCTTGACGGAATCGTACAGGCTGTTGAAGACGGGCTTCAGGGCATCCTTGAACTTGGGGGTCCAGTCAATGGCACCACGTCGGGCAGTGGTGGAGCAGGCATCGAACATCCAGTCCATGCCGTTGGCACCAATCAGAGGGTACAAGCTCTGGGTGGCCTCCTCGACAGTCTCGTTGAAGGCTTCGCTGGGGCTGTGTCCGCGCTCACGGAGAACCTCGTACTGGGCGAGGAACATGCCGTGGATACCGCCCATCAGGCAGCCACGCTCACCGTACAGGTCAGAGTAGACTTCCTTCTCAAAGGTGGTCTTGTACAGGTAGCCGGAGCCGATGGCAACACCAAGGGCAACAGCCTTCTCCTCAGCCTTGCCGCTCACATCCTGGTAGACGGCGAATGAGGAGTTGATGCCACGGCCCTCACGGAAGAGGGAGCGGACAGTTCGGCCAGAGCCCTTGGGAGCGCAAAGGATGACGTCAATGTTCTTGGGGACATCAACCTTGGTGAGGTCCTTGAAGACGGGGGAGAAGCCGTGAGAGAAGTACAGGGTCTGCGGCAGACAGCCGAGTTAGTCGCAACTTTAACAATGGCACGCCACCTAATTGGGGTGAGGCTGCCATGAGAGTGAGGGGGGAGAGGCAGCGCAGCCACATACCTTGCCCTCAGTCAGTTGAGGCTTGATGGAGGGCCAAGTCTCGGACTGGGCGGCGTCACTGAGGAGGTTCATAACGATGGTACCACGGGTGATGGCATCGTCAACCTCGAAGAGGTTCTTGCCAGGAACCCAGCCATCCTGGATGGCGTCCTTCCATGACTTGCCGTTCTTTCGGACACCAACAATGACGTTGAGGCCGTTGTCGCGGAGGTTGAGACCCTGGCCGTGGCCCTGGGAGCCGTAGCCGATGAGGGCGAGGGTGTCGTCCTTGAAGTACTCCTGCAAGGCAATTGCGGTCAGTTCGTGCGCCTCGCCCAAGCAAATCACCATTGGATGAATTGGAGTGATGGAAAAGTGAGGTGTCTATGACTCCTCGAGGGGGTCCATTTTCATTTTCAATTACTCACCAGAAGCTTCTCTTGGGGCCAGTCGGCACGCTCTACAATGCAGCCAGTTGTCAGATCACAGCTCTCCATCTCATAACGCCTCTGCGCACTTACCATAGACGTCCTCCTTGACGCCCGCAAAGTCAATCGTCTTGACACCACGGACCTGCTGCTGGGACAGGCCAGCCAGGGCCGGGCGAGCAGCAGCGACGGCGCGAGTGGCGCTGCGAGCAACAGTGTATGAGCGCTGGGCCACACGAGGGGCAATCAGCTGTCGAGCAATTGGTGCCCGCAGGGTCTTGGAGAAAGCTTTTGAGGCCATTGTGAGGAGGGATCTGGTGTGTAAGAGGGATGAAGAGGAGAAAAAAAGAAAGAAAAAAAGAAGAGGGAAGTAGGAAAGTTTATTTAGCAGAGAGCAGATGAGCAACAGATCGTCTACCTTTTGAATTGGGTGGGTGGGGGAAAAGCCTCAGTGGCAGCAGCCCGATCTCGGTGGTGCCAATTGCGCCAGCTCCAGCAGCTTTTCTGTCTAGACGGAGGTGCCCCCTGTCCCACACATGTGAAAAAACCCCCGTTGTATGTAATTCGAGCCTAGCCCTGCCAAGGGTTTATCAGAAATTGCCTGTACAGTCAGTGCGATGAGTAACAGAGACAATGGCGAGCCTTGCTTTGACGTTTGTGGTGGGCCCTCAGCTTACTGTACTGTACCCAGAAGCATGTCTTGTGTCAATTGGGATGTAGCACGTCGTAATATTGCGGCAGGATTTTAGCATTGCTGTGACTACAGGTAGTGGCTATTCCGTGGCCAATTGGTCAGCCATTATTGATGAAGTTGATGTTCCCTGTGCAATTGTTCAACCGCTGTGATTAGAATTCCACGAAGCTGCTGCTCATCCTCCCCGCAGCCGACTGCTCGTCTCCCAGCCAGAGGTGACGCATCCGATGAGCGCTTGCAGCGCCCACTTGCTCCGTTAAGGCTCCAGCAGCGTGGAGCTGCAGCCCCACCTCAACCGCCGAAATCTGGCTTCTGCTGCTCGTGTCCAATGGAGCGTTTCTTATTCCAAGTTATTTGTTCGAGCCATTGGCGTCTATCCATGATGATTTACTCTTAGCAATTTCAAAGCAGAGCCTTCTCTGCCCCTGCATCATCATCTTCTTCTTCTTTTGCTCTCTTGAAGCTCACCTTGTAATCATCTCTAGCCGTCTCCAAAACATCTTCTCGTCTCGTCATGGCCAAGCTCCGGTCGTGATCCGGAGAGTCACCAGCCGCAGCATGTATTTTCGCACCTACAACATGCCGGGATACCCAACACCAGCCTCTGGTATCTTATTTACCACCCTCATGTAGTTCTCTTCCCTTTGGTCCAATTGCTCTCTCCCTGCCTATGTCTGCGTGCTACGTGGGCGAATGCATGCACAGGTACCTCGCCCAAGCAGCCAATCACGTAGACGCTTTCTCTAGATACTTGTAGCTCAGTTTCTTACAAGTACTTGTTCTGCATTGCATGACATGCAAGGACAATGTCTTGGGTTGAGCCACGCAGCGGTCGTGGAGTGATGGAATTGCTCAGGTTTCAGACTGCGTTGCACCGTGTACTACTAGTAGTCCTAGGACTTTGTATATGCCTGGCAGGACACACTCGGGCCATTTCGGAACGGCCTCAGACAAAACATCGATTCATCTAAAATGGCAAGGCTCTTACGGCGTGTTGATGGTATGAAGCAGTATCATCTTTGAGCAGCCGAGCCTGCAGGGGAACACCGAATGTGTGAGCATCAGCTTACACCTAGCTAGCACACCATTTAACTATTACTAGTGGCCGATCGGATAGAGGTAAAAAGGCTGGCTGGGGAACGATTTCTGGCAGCGTCCTGACACTACTGTAGCTCCAATGTCGTCTTATTATACAGCGTAGGAAGCTGGGAGTATTGAACCTTCCATTCCATTGGTACCATCACCTACGCATCGTGTATAAACCGCAGGGTAGCTTAGCCTGCCACTCCCAATTATCGTCACAACCAAAGATTAACCAGTGAGCTTTTCTACTCCAAAATACAGACTCCGTCCAAGCACAGTATTACGCAACAAACGCCATATATTTCTATGCTATGTGTAATGAAAGGTAGGTAGTATATAGATAAGTTGAACTCTCATAGCAAGCTAGGTCTCGCCAAGAGAGAAAACATCCGAGCAGCATCTTCTCATTGGCACACACACCAGCGGGAGCTAAGGTTCCATATGGGAAGCACAATCTCTCCAATGTAGGGAAAAAAAGATATGTGCTGGATATCGGACGATACATGTCCTTTATATAGTATGTCGGGTGGTCCTCGTGTTGCCGTCTCGCCCGCCTCGCCCGCCCTCTTGTTCACGAACCCCCCCCCCCCCTTTCCTCTTCTTATACGCTTCTTCAAGTCTATTTCAGTACCCGGTCATATGTAGTACCCTTAATAGTTCCTCCGCTCATGGCCGTTCGTACGTTTCTCTTGAAGCCTTCTCGGTTGCTTCGCAGGTCATCAGCAGCCTCCTTGTTCAACGGATCCGAAGCGTTGGGTTCTAAGAACAAGAACTGCAAATTGCATTATAAGTCAGCCTCATAACCCATAGCGCATATGCCCTCCTGAGCTGTGCGTGGCCAAGAGCAAAAGAGCACGTGCTGGTTTCTTACCTGCAGCCCCACGATGACAGCATTTAGGTTCAGTACTGGTTTCCAGTCCTCCCGCAGAATGTTCAAGCACACCTTGCCTTCCAGGTCGATATTAGGATGGTAAATCTTTTCCATGCATCGCACTTTTGGAGGCTCGTGAGGGAAGTTCTGGTTGATGGCAAAATCGAAAGTGAACCTGGCCCCTCGGTACATGCCCTCGTCCGGCTCGATACTTAGGATAAAGTTCAGAATGTTGTCAGGGTCCGGGAAATCCGTTCTCATCGTGGCACCGAGTGATAGTTCTGATAAATCTGCAATTTTTGGTTGCAAACAGCCACCTGTTAGCTACCCTGTCATGCAATAGCAGAGCGAGGCTGGAAGGGGTATTTCGGATGGGGAGAGGAAGCTTACCTTTCTGCACTCGTAGCTGCGCCGCCGTCACCTTCTTCCTCTTGCCCCCAGCGGCCTGGCCCTCGGCATTCTCAGCCTCTTTTTGCTTTTTTTTTCTAAATAAAATAGGCGTTAGGAATCTCCGTGGTAGAATATAAGCTGGGCGCGTGCCTAGTACCATAGACCATATGTTCAACATCTTGGGCTGTTGGAGTGTCGCCGGTGTGACCGATATCCTGAAAAAGGCTGGCTGCAAGAAGAGAAAAATGAGAGACGAAAGACAAGAGAAATGCTTTTGACGAGTGAGAAAAAAAGGGCCTAGACCGCCGATGTGGAAGAGGACTGAGCCTTTCGATTTGTGCACAAAAGGTGATGTTTTGGATAACAAGGAAAAGCAACCGTTCATCGGCGGGGACCGATGTTGCCTTGCCTGCTGGAGATGCTGTCACACAGTCGCGATAAGATAAGGCTCCCCGTACTCCATAGTTTTTTATGCGTTCATAATCTTACACTGGCCGGAGTTTATGCGGCAACAAACACGCGCAGAGCGCATACTCTTACTGTGCTACATATATACGGACGACGAAATAAACACAAGCATTTAGGTCATTAAATCATTGAATAGATAGATTTCCATGTTTCCTCTCTAATATCCTTTCTCTCTACTTAGTAGGCACACCGCAAAAAATTTCTTCCAAACTATCTGCAAAACTCTTTTTTTTTTCGTCTCAGGTTGCCTATTCCATCCCGTGTGAACAAAGAAACATGCTAAAAACATTAATGCCTTAATAACGTTACAAGCCAAGGTATATCTGTATATGAAAATAATTTGTCTAATAGGCAACCCCGTATATTCCTGGAAAACCACAACCGCAAAAGTCTTGATCGGAGTTGCATCCGATCTTTTTTAATTTATCTTCTGGCGAAGCAGCACATGAGACCCGTCTTACCCAGGAACCAGAGGAACCCGATGAAGCGGACGAGAGACAGCACGGCGGTGGCATACAGAAGGAACTTGAAGAAGCTGGCAGTGCGGTTGGAGGCAGATCCCTAGAGTAGTTGTTAGTTATCAGAAGCATTCTGGCAGAGACCGTACCAAAGAAGCTAGTACTTACCACAAAGCCGACTTGGCTAAAGCTGTCGGTGGTGACACCGATGATCAAAACAATGTTGGTAAACAACCAAGAAACGACCAGACCGGTACGGAAAGACTTGTAACCATCTTCCACGTCCTTCTTCTCAATCTCTTCCTCATCCTTGAAGGGAGCCAGGGCTCGTCGCACAGTCTGTTCGAACTGACTGTCGATATCCTCTTGCTCCTTTTCAATTTCTTCGACAACCACTTCGTTCTTCTCGCCCTTCTGGACATTGGCAGACGGGAGAGCCTCAGCCTTATCGGAACCCTTGGTACCCCAAGACACATCGTGCCAGTTGTTGAAAGCGTAGACCATGAGAATGTTGATGTAGGTCGACATGAGCAACAGGTAGTGGGGGAAAGAGTGGAACATGTGCCAGGGATCGAGGTACAGGAAAGAAGCAATGAAGTAAAGGCCGTAAATGGTAATCAGGGCAATGATGATGACACCTGCGGCACTCGCACCGAAGAAGAAACTCTTGACAAAGTCTTCGCCGTTGTCAAAGTTGATCTGCTGGTCGAGGGGTGTCTTGAAAGCGGTAACAACCAAGAAGACGGAAAGAACCAAGATGTAACCCTGAATTAAAGCAAAGACCATGAAAGAAGCAATATAGGTGAACTTGGAACCCTTTGGTCTGTTACCTAGAGCAAGGATAAACTGCAAGATGACGAATGCAAGATAGATATATTTCAAAAGCGTGTTGACAATGGGCGTCGCGGTATCTCCAAAGGGGAAAGCGTGATGCTCATTGGTGTTGCTGGATGGAATAGAAGGAGTACCGACAAGGTCCATGATGACAGTGGTGGTAAGGTAGTAAGAAGCCAGGGAGAACCAAGAGAAGATGACGTTGAGGAAGTTGTAAATAAGCTGGATGTGCAAGAAGAACATGCGGATGATGTTGTGGCCACTCTTGTACATTCGGCCAAAGTGCATCAGAGAGTACAGAGAGGCAGCAAACGAACCGTTGAGCCAACGACGACGCTGACTGATGAATTCGGCGGCACCTTCGGGAACATCAGTCTCACCCTTGGCAGCCTTGATGTAGGTCAAATGCCATTTCTGACCAGCCTTGGCGACCAGCTCGAAACAAAGAATACGATCTTCGGCCAAGAACATGTTCTTCTTGAAAATGTTCATGCCGTCGATACCCTTCTTACCGAGAAGCTTGGAAAGCGTGTGGTCACCATGGAAATACTGCTCCAGAGGGCGTCCCATGATGGCTCGGAAACGATAGGCAGAGAAAGCACCGGGCAACACAGAGACGTAGCCGAAAGAACTCTCCAGAGGCTTGTCAAGAATATTGGAAATCTTGTACTCAAAGTTCTGCACGGCGACCAGGGGGGTTGAGCAGCTTCTTGCCGCCCTTGCCCAACATGGCGTGAATCTCACCACAAGCACCACCAAGATCCTTGTCGTTGTAGAAACCCTCCCACAGAGCCAGCAGCGAACGAGGGCTGGGCTTGGTACCGGCATCAAGAAGAATACAGACTTCGGGGTTCAAAATTCGGCCAAAGGCGTTGAACAGCCAACGATGGGAGTTGATCTTCTTGGTGTTCTGCTGCTTCAAGCAGAAGATGAACTGCACAGGGGGCAGGTTTTGCGCGTTGTCAGCAGAAGGTCGGATGAGCTGCTGGTTAGGCGTGACGGAAAGCTGACTGGTGTACTCAAAAATGTGAGCGACGGTTTCCTTGCCGTCGACATCCTTCTTGACGACACCATCCTGGTACACACCAATGGTGGCGAGCACGTCCAGGGTGTTCTTGTCAGCCTTGTCGATACCGTCAAAGACAAAGCAGACGACAATCTTCTGCCAGGCGGGACCTCCCTTGTTCCAGAAAGTCGATTTCTTGAGGTTGACAATGTCTCGAATGTTTTGCATCACACCGTGCAGAGTTCTGGCAAGCAGAACCTTGTCTTCGTTGTAGTACGTGATGGCAATAAGAAGCTCCGTGTGGCGGTTGTACATGCGCGGCCGCAAATCGTAACCGTTCTTCAGGGTGAAGTCATTGGGATCACAGGTAGCGGCAGTGTATCGCATCTTGATAAACTCCTCGTTGCCGCCTTCAACATCGCGGTACTTGGGCTCAACTGCGTTTTTGATGGCACTGGGCACCGGGTAGTCGATACTCAAAACGGAGCCCTGGACAAGCTTGACCTTTCTGGTGTTGTAACGCTTCAGACCGCCACCGGCAGCGGGCTGCTGCTGTCTCTGCACCCAGCTATCATCATCGTTATCGTGGACAGTGGAGGCAGGGCGGGGAAAATCGTATCCCGGGCCCTGTCCGTACTGGTTGTAGCCATTGTCACTGCCCAAGCCAGGAGTGCCGATGGGTGATGCTCCAGGAGCATAAGACTCGGTGAGACTGTAAGCTGAGACAGGGCGGTCGGGAGGAGTTCCCGCGCCAAGTCGGTCATGCTCGTAGCCATGCGCGCCGGGCTCGTTGAGCAGATATCGTCCGGCTTCTTCCTCTTGCTCGTGGGGAGGCAAGTGGTACTAGAGAAGAGAAGACAGCGTTAGCCAAACCTTGCTTAACCTAATCTCGACATCGTCCTCAGCTCTTTAGGTGTTTTGGGTGGCTACTCACGCTACTGCCTGAGGGAAGATCCTGTAGCGGGTGTCCCCCGCCTGGGCCACCGCCGGCACCGTTGTATGCCATGATGGTCTATTTCTAAAGTGATATCAAGATGGCGGCTATGAAAATCGTGATGCTAACGAGCGTCTTTGGTGGGATGTTTGTTCGTAAATCGTGTCTAGGAAGTTGGCTCGCGTATGTAGGTACCAAATAGGTACAATATGGGGGGGGAACGAAAAAAATAGGGGACCCCAAAGAGAGAGAGAGGGACGAGAAAAATCTATTGAGCTCTATGCCAGCTTTGTTTGCGGAAAGCAACCCGACCCCTAACGATACGAGCAATGAGGCACCAGCCTCGAGCGATGGGATTGAAGGTTGGGGAAGATGGAAGAGCGAGAGTTGACGACGAAGCCTGGTGGGCTGAAAAGAATAATAAGGGGAGGGAAAGGCTCTCGCGAACGATTCAGGAGATGCCCCAAGTGCTGCGTGCTTCTAGGATCTTGTTTCGGACAGTACGAAATGCATACAGTGCCCGGCCACTCGAGCGCTGGCCCAGAATAGGGGAGACTACATAGAACGCTAAGGGGCCTCGAGGGGGGGGAGCTGAGCCACCGCACCTGCACTGTACAGACTTCTCAAACAACAGGCGAACAGATTCACTGGGCATTCTTTGGGCTAGGCCTATCAGCCCCGAGTTAGCGTCTGCGGTGAGACAGCCGCAGCGAACGCTCGCTGTAAGACAGGAAAAGCAGCGCTGGGAGCTCGAGCAGAAAAACGGCCGGAGGCAGCAGAGTAGGTATCACCTGTCGTCATCACGTTGCCCCTCCCTTTATGCAGGAGGGTCTAGCAACTTGTCGCGTTGTTACATTCACTTGCACCTACAAGTACAAAGAAAACAAGATTTTGCTTGTTGCTGGACACCCACATTCCATCTCATGGCTCGTCACATCGTCACAAAGCCGCCGGCGATTTCGAGCTGTCAAGGCTGCGGCAGATGCTGAAAGAGCTCCCCTATGCTCGCACGAGCCGCAAAAGTGTCAAAATCTCGTATGGCTGTGGGCAAAAAAAAAAAGACATGGCGGTATCCGCTCTTGAAAGCCCGGGCCTGCAATAGCACCAGATGCTGACATCCAATCCCTGGAGCGCGGCTGACTGCGTCCCACTGTCTGCTGGAGAAGGACGTACAGTAGCTGGCACTGTGCACTCTCGGCTCGGTTCACTAATAAGCGTGTGCTCCTTATTCCAGCCACAGCAGTGCTTATAGAAGCTGCCCGGACGATATTTTGCGCATATTAGCATCATTCCGGCTCGTATATTGGACTGATTCCATCTCAATGTCCATCTCTTCATTAGCGATATTCCTCATCCATGCTTCATGTCCCCTCGCCCATATGCTCGGGAGCAGAGCGATCCGCTAGCCAGCCGTAGGGCTCTTCTCATCTCATCCACTGCTAGGCCTCTCTGATCGATACCAAAAATAGCACCAGCTAAAACCGATTGAGGCCAATGACAGCTCTGCGTCCGCAGCACTGTGGAGGCGGCGCAGCCATAGTCTGTTTCTGTTAGACTTGGATTCCACGCGTTAGTGGTAAGGCTTTTTGCTGATCTTATCATGGTACCGTGTTTACAGTGCGAGATGCCTGGGCGCGCCGAGGACGCTAGCTCTTGGCTAAGCACAGACTTGCTGAGGCTTTGCTGGAGGCACATGCTTTGTAAAGTTTGCGTGCCCGTCTTCTAAAATACATCCATGATATCCTTTGACCTCCGCATCATTGTTGGTACTGTAGGAGAGGTGTACCGTATACGAACAGTACCTGGCAAAGTCCGTCTTATGAGTAATCACCCGCCGGTGATGTGGCAGGCAATCGCTTCTACTTGTGCGCAGTGGCCTGCGTTGATGCCGCATCTCAAAGGCATCGATGCCCGGCAGCTCGCCCAGGAACCTGTAATAAGGCATTTTCCGCCTCCCGCAACCTAGGGGCCACATGCCAGTTAATATTAATCTGCCAGTCTGGGCGATTAGATTCAATTTGCGCCAGCCCCACTGACAATTCGGCAGACGTTGCAATTCTTCTCTGTCTGGTACTTATTGTCCGGCGCCACTACCCAGATGCAATAGAGACGATACTGCACGTACATAGCATCAACCTGTGAATAGATGCGCGAACAGGCCACGAACAGAATGCCCTCTAGCCTATTCAGACGCCCAGCCGGGCCCTAGCGTGGATGCGCCGTCCGTACCAGATACGATACGAATCTGCATCGTCACGCTCGCTATCTGAGAACAATGTTTTGCGCCTATCGGCCTGCCCCATGCCTGGTGTTCCCGTACCGCGTATTGCAGTGTCCAATCGCCACCTTGTGGAAAAAATCCTCACTTTCTCGTACGGAGAATCTCTGGCCACACGAGTGGGAGGCGGTGCGTCTGGGTCGCTAAGCCCCTTTTGGCCGGGCGCGCCCCACTAAGGGATCGAGATGAAATTTCCCAACCGCAGACAGGATTTGTTCTCCTGAATTGCATGTACGGAGTTAGGAGTATCAGGGAGTACGTGTCTGTGCCTGGCAAAGAGCGGTCTTCACAACAACCTCACGCCCACGCGCCTCTTGCATAGTCTTCATTTCTTCTCTTCTTCTAGAAGAAGCCTCTCGTTTGACCCATCGTCGTCTTCTCCCTTCCGACGCAGATCGCGCCATCTCCGCCCCCAGAGACTTTCGCGTGGAACCCACCCTTAGCGACTCTGTCAAGCCAGCCTCTCATTTCACCCTCATCTTCACCCTCACTCTCGTTACCGCTGCCCGTAGTGCAGCATTGCTCGTTGCCTGGCTGTCTGAGCGTCTCTACCAGTTAGCTTCACAATGTCAGACAAAAAGAACGACGACTATGGCCATCGGGATGCCGAGATGGGCGATGGCGGAAAGGTCGAGACGGCCTACTCTCGCTCGCCCTCGCCTCGAATGGCTGCTCCAACGGGCTTTAATTTGTCCAAGATCGACAACAGTCCGGGGGCGTCTGTCCTGGGTTACTGCTTGGCCTCCATCAGTATGACTGTTGTCAATAAATTCGTCGTGTCTGGCTCCTCATGGAACATGAACTTTTTATATCTTGCTATTCAGGTACATATTGCTCTTCAAAACCTCTCATCCATTTTTTTTTTTCCATTTTGCTCTTCCTTTATTTCAAAACACGGCAATGTCTAACTATAAAATAGTCCATTGTGTGCTGTGTTGCTATTCAGGCTTGCAAGCAGGCCGGTCTCATTACCAACCTTTCTGCGTTTGACGTTGAAAAGGGCAAAAAATGTTAGCTCTTGTTGTCTGAGAGAGTTGTGGATTGACAAAGTTGCTAAATTTGTACAGGGTTCCCAATTTCTGTTCTTTTGGTTGGTATGATTTATACCGGCGCCAAGGCTCTTCAATACCTGTCCGTGCCTGTATACACCATCTTCAAGAACTTGACTATTATTGTCATCGCCTATGGAGAGGTGCTCTGGTTTGGCGGAAGCGTCAGCCCAACCATTCTTCTCTCCTTTGGCTTGATTGTTTTCAGCTCCATCGTTGCCGCGTGGGCTGATGCCGATGCTGCTAGGGGTTCATCAAAAGCATCTCAATCCCTTGCCACTCTGCAGGTCGGCTATACCTGGATGGCCCTGAATGTGTTTTGCCAAGCTGCTTTTGTTCTCGGTATGCGCAAGGTCATTAAGAAGATGGGCTTCAAAGACTGGGACAGTAAGTGTTTCTCCTTATATATATATATATATATATATCCGCCAAGATTTGATAACAAGTGCTAACCATTCCCTTCCAGCCATGTTCTACAACAACTTTTTGACCATTCCGGTCCTGATTGTTGGCTCACTTCTGCTTGAGGACTGGTCTGCTGAAAACCTGGCTCGAAACTTCCCCGCAGAGACTCGAAACAGTCTCATCATCGGTATGATCTACTCGGGTCTGTGTGCTATTTTCATTTCATACTCGTCTGCCTGGTGCATTCGTGTTACTTCTTCTACCACTTATTCGATGGTGGGAGCTCTGAACAAGCTTCCCATCGCTGTCAGTGGCCTTATTTTCTTCGATGCCCCCGTTACTTTTGGCAGCGTGTCTGCCATCATCATTGGTTTCTTCAGTGGTCTTGTGTATGCCTGGGGCAAGGTTCGCCAGACCGAGAAGGCCAAGATGTCCCTTCCGGTGACCAAGCCTGTCATGAGTGCCAGTTCTCAGAGCAACAACGACGCGTCAAACTCGTGAAGCTCTGGCTTCAATAGATTAAAAAGACTTGAAGGGGATGGAAAAGAATGGAAAAGGATGATAAAGGATGGGCAGCGGAGTTTGAGTATTTATGCTGCTATTGGGAAGTTATAGAATTATGTGGGATTGTACTCTAGATTTATCCGGCCAACGTGTGAAGATGTCAAGATTTAATGATGGCAGTGTTCTTGTCATGATGATTACGATTCTTTAAAGACATTTCAGGACATGATCAATATTTTCCCGTGTGAGAGAACCAAGTCCGGAGTAACCGATGCAAGAGAAAGGCTTCATCGCTTCAGAATGCCACTTGGTAAGATACCTACGATGCCAATTGTCTTCACCAAGGCCTGAATCTTCGTACATTCGAGTATAGCAAGAGCCGGCGAACATTATGTAAACGTCCAAGAGTGCCTAACATGGTATATCTGTAACGAGCTTATCCCAAAAACGCGCATTCTCCGCTGCAATCCGGACATCGCCCAGGTTCCAGAACGAAGGATCTGCACGATGCCATCTAGTCATATTTTAGAGTTGCAATTCCTCGTACTGCCGGCCCACGCAGTTTGTGTGCCTATCTGCAGGACTTGCCTATAAGATGAGACTGCAAACTAGGTAGTATCTAGATTTGCGGTGAGATTGACTCTGGCCGCGACTTTGCGGGACAAGAGATGGCAATCCTGCTCAAATTGAGTGCCTCGATATTGCCCATACCTCGTATTCCGTGCGCTGTATGCAATATTCTTTGCCTGATTGGCGACCACGAGTCCACGAGTAAGACTTGCACGTGCGAAACGTGCTCGCCTCTAAACCACACCACACCCCCTTGCGCGAGGACTGTTCATTTTACGGGTGTTCATGCTCGAGAATGGCGGGGAGCGAGCGTGATTTGCTGGCCACCGGTAAATTGTTAATTTACGGGGAAACAGAACTTGCTGCAAGTGTGGCATCTTAGCTCGGGACCAAAGCACAGAGTAAGCAAGGGGATTGACGAGGGCAAGAAAAGCCAAGGAAACAGCTACTTTTCACTTTTCCTGTTCTCTGGTTCTTGGTGGATCATTTGCACCGGGAAGATGCCTGCTGCGTGCCCCCAAGTACGGTTTTTTCTTTCCTCATCCTGGACTGTGCTACTGCAACGCCCCCGTGGAGGAAGAATCTCGCGCAAGCCGCCCAATAAAATGAAGAAACCATCATTGGATCCAGGGACGGCTGGGCTTGATTAGTAGGGGAAAAAAAACGTTTCTTTTCGTCCCACGCGGGCTGCGAGGCGCTGCAGGTAGCGGAGTTGCAGGTGGCACCAGGTGGTTTACCCACTGGACACGCGAGGCATCTTCAAGCCTCTTTACTGTATTCCAATGTGATTTATCCGAGGGCCAGAGTCTTTGCTGCAAGGCTCGTTGGGAGCGATGGCCGGCAGCGAAAAGCAGCCGATTGAACCGCATTACGTGTCCACGGAGCAGAAGAATCAATCGGAATACGGAGAACATGCCACTCGTGTATACGTACCCTTCACCCTAGACGCCCACTATGGCTCCGTACAGTAGAGACACCGCACGGCAGTAGCGGATCGAGTGTCAAATCAAGACGGTCAGCGTCTAGATGTAATTAAAGAGAGCCCGAGAGAAAAAAAAATCGGTAGCACGCCCAGCCGGCGCATTGCCGTGAATCTTATTCCAGCAAAATGGATTTGATGCAAACCAAAAATCCACAACGTTGCAGCCAGGCTGCCGTTCAGCATTGGCGGACAGAAGACAGCCTGAGCATGGAAGGCATTGAAGCAAGGTCCACCCTCGCCAGGAATGAGGTGAGTGCTAGTACAGAGTCACGATAGTGCTCGTCGCAGTGCGACTCGGACTAACAGCTACTAGCAGGTGGTAAACAATCAAATAGTGGCGCTGCAACGGGGGAGCGGATCCCACGGTGCGATCCCACAGTATCCGGACGGTCCCTCCCAGCGGTGCGGCGCCCCACCGCGCGCAGCTCCCGCGGCCACTCAGCGCCTCCCCCAGCCCCTGGCACCGGTCCAAAACAGCCCAAAACAAGAGGCTGTCAGAGGGCCCGCCGGCGCGAGATGCACTGTGCGCGGCCGCTGCGAAGTGCAGGCGGCTAGGCTCCAAGCGGCTCTAGCTCCCTGGCGCTGCCCCTGGCGCCAGAAACGCCCTCCCATGGCCAAACCGGGGGGGTCCATCTTTCTGCGTTCTTTGCTGTGCAGCAGCGTTCAGAAGGGCGAGCTTGGCGGGCAGGGCCCTGTAAAGAGCTCGTGCTTCAGCGCCCAGCTGCGTGTCGCTCTGCCGCCCGCCCCAACCCAAGCGCAGTTCCTTCTTTCGCTTCTCACCCAAACCTCCACTGCGCCCTCTTTTCCTCGCCGTCAAACGACAATCAGCACAGAAGAAAACACCGAGCGTCCAACGAACCTGGGAAAGGCTGCCGCAAGTCTGTTTCTCTTTCGTTCGTTTTTCTTCCTCCTCGACAGTCGCCAAGGCCGATTATGTCGTTCTATTCGTCTTGATCCAGCATCTTGTTGTTGTTTACCACTCACACTCGCTTCTCTTTTTTCAACTACCTTTTTTGTTTAATTTTTTGGATTCGTTTTGTTTGAGCTAGACTCAGTCCACTCCTTTCTTCCAATTTCCCGCCGTTCTTCAACCTTGAACTGCGTTACGAGACAAAGCGCTCGCCTTCTTTGGCCGAAGACATCTACTCGAATATCAACACGTTTAAGCGACAAGAAAAGAAAAAGACCAAAATCAACTATTGGAAAGACGCTGCCGATCCGTATTATCCGCTGAATTCGCTCGACGCCTTGTTGTTAACGAATCCGACTTGAACGGACCCCATCTCGTCACTGTGAATCACCGAGCGCTACCATCTATTGTCACAAAGAAATCACCCAAGATGGACACGACCTCGTATCTCGTTGCGAGGGACATTACGGAGCTGCATGAAGGTGAGGAATCTCAGAGGCATGGGCGCATGCTGCTATCCTATCACGGCTACTAACATCTATCCCAGTGATGAGACTGGTCCCGAGAGCAAAAGACTGCGTCAAGTGCGATGACACGTCCAAGCTTCAATGTCCTTCTTGCAATTCCAATGAGAGCTGTCAGTTTACAGTTCCGCTCGATTGCACGCAATGTCCCACGTCCTTCTGCGCGCCAAATGATACGCCCTCGGCCGACAGTGGAAAGGGTAGTGGTGGTAGCAACGGGCCAAGTGCAGGCCCTATTGCCGGTGGTGTCATCGGTGGACTTGCTGCCATTGCCATCATCACGTACCTTGTCTGGAGATTCCTAATCAAGCCCAAGAGACAAAGCGCCCAGGCGGTCTATGGCGCCGAAGAGGGCGTAGCTGAGGGCAGCGAAAAGAATGGCAACCGAGTTACACGCCGCGGATCGACACATACTGTTCATTCCATTGCTTCGACTGTTCTCACTCGCGCTTCCAACATTATCCAAATCGCCTACATTCCCGGCGTCACCAACCGAGCCACTCCCACGTCACCCAATGTGCTGGTCCCCCCCCGTCCCGCCGATTCCCATGCACCACACCGAAGGATACCGCGATTCCGAGGCCGACCCTCACTTTTTCGTTCCCGGCAACTTGCGAGACTCGACATACTCTGGTATCTCTGCCTTTTCGGACCGAACTTCATTTGCTCCTCCTCGCTCGAGCGTTGCGTCTACCATCTTTGGCGGCGGCAAGCAGCAAGTTCTGACTCCGGCCCAGACCGGTATGCGTGCCAAGCCGACAATGGTGAGCGTCAAGTCTGGCTCCAGCGCCCCCAGCACGCCCCCTGTTCCCAGCATCGACTTTGACAAGTTCAACTCTTCCAAGCACCTACGACCTACGAGTGCGGCAAGCAATTTCAGCGTTGGATCTACTTTCCTCAACAGCGCCAACACCGTTACCCAAGCTCGCGCACAGGTTGTCAAAGTGGGAGGCTCTGGCCTGAGAATGGTGGAAATTGCGTCCAAGCCTGAGGCTAACGGATCTTCCACAACACTCGGCAACAAGTCACCAGAGACATTGCTCACCGTTACTACTCCACCCACGAGCCGAGGAGAGTCATCAGTTGAAGACCAGGGGCCATTCTCTGACCCTCCAGAGGGTGATATGAGCCCCAAGATCTCTGTTGAGGCTCCTTCTTCACCTGGCCGGGAAAGGGCGGCCACCAAAGAGGAGCAACATTCAGGCTCTCAGAAGCGTGATACGAGCCCCTTTGGTGATGAGCATGAAACTAAGGATTAATTCAATCAACCCTGAAGGCCTTTTTCTATATGTTGATTCCCATGACTCAATGATGAGCGTGATGGATGGGTTTTTTCTTTGTCTCCCTTTTGTCTTTTTCTTATACTCTTCGTGTTATACTTTTTTGGAGACTTGTGCTTTCTTCAGCGACGAGAGAATATCTTCAGTTACGGGTTTATGGCGTCTTTTTTTATACCGGGACAAAATGTCGCAGGGATTGATATGACAGATGGCGGCGTGGATCTTGAAGCAACAAATGGTGACATCTTTTTGTGTGCTCGATTTTACTTATTACTTTTGAATAGAAAACATGATTTGCTTGGCAATTGTGCTATTTATTTGTGTGAAAAGGATTACATCTTTAAACTCAACATCTCAATCTTGATTTCTCGTAGTAGACTCAGTCCATAATTTTGCGGATACTTACCGAAACTGTCTGTAAGCCAATATGCTGAGTGCAAGTCTCAAGGATAACGCCAAAGCGATAGTACCCAGGTAGTATGCCTTGTCGAATGTCAGTCGGAAAGCAAAGTACCTATCGGTTGACTATAGACAACAGAGGCGTTGCACATCAAACTAGTTGATAAGCCGACTATGGCCGATAGGCTGCTCAAGTTTCTGAATCTATACCTGGCCCCCCCTTGCTTGAAGGTGAACTTGGGACGCCACCGGGCTGCCGCGTCAAGACTATTCAACGCCCTTGCAGGGTTCAGATGATGAGATGGGAAAGACGGATGGGCAGCTAAGTCGCTCTTTTTTTTTCCCACACAGTCTATAAGTTTGTTTGGAAGAGTTTCAAAAACGTAAGAATAACATGCCATGTCTTTGAAAAGCCGCCGAGACGTGCACACCTCCTGGGGGGCTTCAGAAACCGTTAGATGGCGTGTAAGTTTGTGTAGAGGCTTCAGGTCCAATGCAAGAGAGCGGGGCAGCAACTTCACTTCTCTTATAGTGAGGCCTTTTTTTTCTTCTTCTTCTTCTTCTTCTTCTGCTTCTCCCTTGGCGTCTGCTCATATTTATCCTTTTTTTTTTTTTTTTTTTGTCTTTTTTTAGGTCAGCAATTAGTTGTTGGTTGGTTACCCAGGTGAAGACGGGAACTTTTGTTATCTTCTGTTGCGGGAGAGATGTTTAGTTTACGGTTAACTAAATTCGGTTGATGCTGCCGGTCTTGGCTTGGAGCTGTCACTTTTAGTTTCTTTTTTGAGGGGGGGGATTTTGACAGCAGAGTTATAGACGGTCCTGAACAAAACCTATATTGGTAACGCAAACTTGCGTTTTTCTGAATTGCTGAAAGGAGAAAACAGACAATCCTGTCAAAACAAGAGTGGAGAGTCTCAACAAAACAAAAGACACTAGAACAGAAAAAGTCCCATTCTGCGTTACGACACCACAAAAAAAAAAAAACACCAACTCAAGCCACTGAAGCAAAAAGAAAGAAGAAGCGTATGAGAATAAGTAGCCCGAAATGACATTTATTATCTGCAATTGGTCAAAGAAGAGGGGAAAAAAAATCAAGTTACTAGTCCCACACACACCAACCAGTCGTTTTCTTCCGTTATCCCGCATCCAAAGAAAGCTTTTTAGTTCGCAGTTAGTTCCGCATGGCGGGTTTGGTCTACTAGTATTTATGCGGAGTTGCCGAGTTACTTGGATCGCATCATGACCGTTTATAGAAGGCGAGGCTAGTATTCTCTCTTTGGGGAAGACAAATTAGTCGCAGTGAGAAGACGGGAAGCGAAATAGCATGGTTCCATGATTTTCGTGTCCTGTCTTTTTTTTTTTTCGTATTCATCAAGCTATCGTGGATTAAATCGCTTTCAAATTCTTGAGATTCTATAAGCCAGCAGCAGCATTTACCATGTGCTATCGTACGTTGATGGCCAACTTAGATCCAAAGAATGGGTAAAAAGAAACTCATTCAGTTCCATACAACTTTAAAACATTGATCAACCAAAAACTGCCCGTGAAAGCAAATTCTAATGCCGTCACACTCTCCACAAATAAATTCCCGTCGGAACTCTGCCGTGCACATCCCTACTCCAGTGATCGTCTCTCCTCTCTCCAAGCTTTCTCTCTCTCTCTCCTTACAAGCCACCTGGTGGTCAGCGTGGCCTTGTCAACGGCCTTGGCTGTAGATCGAAAACGCTAAATTGGTGCTCCAGTTTTCGCCCTACTGAGAGTTGGCAGGTACTTATGACACATCAGAGGCTCAAAACGCCCATGTATGGGAATCGAGCATATGGATGCCTTTTTTTCCGGGGGAGCAAAAGGGGCGCTTATCAAGGCTCAGAAGGGGATATACAAGTTGTGTGTACACCGCATAATTACATCATTGCGGATTATCATGATTTTGGAGTCTTCACATGTACAGATAGGTAGACGGATCGGCTGTGAGGATATGACGAGTGACACCGGGTTATGTCGATTGCACGTACTGTTACGTAGATAGCATGTAGTCTGAGAGCAAAGCAAAGGTACAGAAAGCCTTGCAACAGCCCCGAGTTCCGCCACGTCTTCAACAAAAAAACGTCAATGCAGTTTGGACTTTTCTTCTTCTTGCTTTTTCCCCTCTTTGGGCCAAAGTGGCGTAGGCCTGTCCCAAATCTCGCTCTTGTTTACAAAAGAAAAATAGAAAAAGGAGAGAAAAATAGAGAATAAGAGAGAAAAGGAAATTTTTGAACTTCTGACTGAGAGAAAAACAAGGAATTGTAGCTTCTAGCATCCAGCATTCCTTCTTCCGTACAATTTCGTCTAGAAACCAGATATAAGGATAATAAGAGGGGGGAAAAAAAGTAAAACAAATTCAATACAATATGGGATAATAACAGAAAATAGCATAGTAAATAAGAAAATGACAGATCCAACAAGATATCGCTATCAACACCCCTCCCATGAATGTGCCCAAGACGTATACGGTGATGTACTTTTTGTAACCCAAAATTTGAAAAGGGAGTAGCAGAGATGGAAACTGTCGGAGCAGGAAAGAAAAAAGAAATGAAACCAGACTCAACCGAAGACTCCTGGAACACCCACACGACCACCCATTCCAGATCTGTAGGGATAACGAACGCAAAAGAGAGTAGGAAATGGTGACGATGCAGGGAGAGATAAGAGGTGCCCCCGGCCTTGGAGACAGCAAGTTGGCTGGCGTTGATCGGTGGCGTGACAAATCGTCAGGTAAAGCCAGAGGAGGGGAATAAAGAAACGAGTTTATTGCTCCCAAAACAAATTCATCAGCGAGCCGCGTTCAGGTTGTCCAGTAGCGATATAAACAGATTGGGAATCGAGCGCCGCAGGATGATGCCGCCAATGTGAATTGTATGTGTGCGTCTGTGCGTGCACATGTCTTACGCCATGCGCCAATTCGAGGAGCCGTAAGTTTTAAATAAAGATGCGTTTTCTTTCTCTCTTCTTTTTTTTCCAAAAGTGCCGTCGTAATCATATAAAAATACTGAAAGCTCGTCCAACAGCGGGGGGAAGGGCTAAAAGAAAACAGAGCACCAGCTCTTGCTGCTGCGGAGTTGACGTCGCGTCAGCCCCGATCCATTCTATTCCCATCGAATGAGAGACACCTAGAGGATGCGATGTCAAGTTTCAACAAGTAGACAAAAGCATCAAAAAAAAAAACAAAAAAAAAAACAGAAAAACAGAAAAACCCGAGAGCATGCAGAATCAAGCGCGCGTTATCCAATCAACATGGCCCAGCCCTCAAGATGTATCGGAAGTTGGAAGATGAGACCCAATAGAGCTGCTCATAACACAATGCACTTGGACTTGCCCTTGCCACCGCCGCGCCCGTACTTGTGCGAATCTCGGCCTCCTCCGCCTACTTCGCCATTGCTTGTTCGAGTTCGGCCGCTTGAGCCCGCCGCGGGTCGTGAAGCCTGCTGGCGTTGCCGGCGTAGAATCCTCACGACGTCGTAGAAGGCCTTTTCTACGTTGATGCAATTCTTGGCTGAGGCCTCGACGAATTCACAGCCCAGCTCCCGAGCCAAAGCATGTCCCTCTTGGGTCGATACCTCGCGCTCGGTGACTCTGTCGCTCTTGTTGCCGACAAGCATGATGGGCACAGGCAGTTGCGAGTTGGTGGCAGAAAGAGGAGAGCCGGGGTATGACGGTGAGGAAGCTACCGACTCCTTGACGCGCTGGATCTGGTGGTGAAACCGCTTAATGCGAGTAAAGGATGAGCGGGATGCGATGCTGTAGACCAACACAAAACCTTCGCCGTCGCGAATCCATTGGTCTCGCAGCGCTGTGTACTCCTCCTGGCCGGCCGTGTCGAGCACCTCAAGCATGCAGGGCTGGCCATCAATGACCACCTGCTTGCGGTACGAGTCCTCAATTGTCGGGTCGTACTGTTGGCATCAACCGTTAGCTAAAACGTGTATCTCGCGGTAGACGACTCCCTATTGTTTCCGCTCCTCTTCCATTTCCCGCCACCGCTCAACCCAATGGGCCAGGAGAGGGGAAGCAGGAATTGCAGACGCTTTCTTTCTTTCTTTCTTTCTTTCTTCCTTGCATGTCTGTTCTGTTTTGCGCCTCGTAGCGAAGGGGGGGGGGAAGGGTTATGCTTACCGTCTCAACGAAATGCTGCAGACACAGCTGGATGGTCAAGGCCGTCTTGCCAACACCACCATCTCCCAGCACCACCAGTTTGTACAGCACCATTCTGCCCGCCATGATGGGCGCAAGTTAGTGGTCGAGCAACCGAGCTAAGGCTTTCAATCCTAGGGTTTTGGCCGGCGATTCCAAAAGGGCCCGCTAGCGGCGCTGCGAAAGGAGGAGGGGGATGGAGATGAGCAGCAAAAGCAATGGAAAAGGACGAGGCAGCGAGGCAGCAAAGCAGCAAAGCAGCTCGAGGGCGCGGCGCGGCGACGGAGCAATGGCTGAGGAGATGCGGTGCGAGCGGTGCAATGCAATTGGAAGCAGAGGGAGGTGGTTTTGGGGAGGGATGTTTGTGTCAGTTCCAGCACGGCCAAAAAGACGAAGATGCTCTGGGCGACCTTGGAGCTGGTCGGGGTGGATTGTGGTGGAGAAGCAGGAGTGGGTTCTGGGCGGGTCCGGCTTTGGAGTTGGGATAACAAGAGCCAAGAGGCTTGCTGATAGGGGGGCTCTGGAGGCGGTTACGGGAGAGCGGTTTAAAGAGGGACGCGGCCGTTCGCAGGGAAAATGGAGGCACAGGCGGGCTAGCAGGCCCAGCAACGGGCATGGAGGTGCTAATGCCACATGCAGCAGTATGTGTATGCAGCCTGTACATGCACGTCTGGAGCGTGGACGGACAGGCAGATACTGTAGGTACCTGGTATGCCTAGAGGAGCGGCGGATGGACAGGTGAATCACGCACGCAGCGCGGATCGGGGCTGTATTGACGACATCGGTCTGTAGCAGTACTCGCTGCGTATCTTGCCTGCATCTGGCGCCTTGGACAGCAGAGCAGAAAGTTTTGCTGGTGCGGAGAGCGTTCGAGGTCTAGGACGTTTGAGCCTAGTGGGAGGTGCTTGCGTGTAGCGCGAGGTGAGGAGCAACAGCCTGCGGCCACGCATGTACTTGTACAGGTACCAACACGTTGAGGCGCATTCTCCTCCAAGGGACACGCATTGGGCTGCTGCTTCAGCGAGGCCAGGCAGAAGAATGCCGCTCAATTAGCAGCGCCAAGCTGGTCCTAGCAGCACTGTCTGCGCTGAATAGCAGCGCCTTAGCTGCCAGTTAGTGGCAGCCGGAACCCCCCAGAGCTGCGCGCCCAGGCCCTGCCCCGGGCCGGCTAAGCCCTTCTGGGGACACAAAGCAGCCAACCCACGCAGAGGCTTTCGCTCGTACAGGCACGCGTACAGGTACTTGCCTGGCATGCTCGTACACTCGTACAGGCCCGAAGACACGCAGCAGCAGCACAGGCATCTGTCTCTGACCAATGATCCCCTATTCTGCTCTCTGCTCCCCTACAGGGCCCGTCTGCAACCTGCGTCCGCCGAGCAGCATGGCTTTTGCAGCCAGCAAGGCATGGATTGAGCTTGGAGCTTGCGGCCCCGACAACCCTGCGGTCAAAGCGTCTGGGGCGGCTTTGCTTGGTGCTTGTCTCGCTGCTGTCTGTGGACGGTATAACCCAGACCCTGGAAGCTTGCGATTGGTACCTCCGCGATACTTTGACCTAAGCCTGCAACGTAGACAATTAGCGGCCTAGATTATGTCAGAGCGCTGCAGCAAGGGAATCATCGGCATGGTTGGACCAGCACGAGCGAGCACATACTGTATACGAGTTGCGCACCTGTCGGTCGCATACCTATGCCGCCTGTATACCCTTGCGATGCGCTGTCTGGCAGTGTAAGACAGGGTTTTGGGCGAGCAGAGCAGCATCGTGATATGGAGCCTCGACATGTACAGTATGTATGTAGGCATTTAACGAGCTGCAGACTCATGCATCGAGATAAAAGTCCGAGCCGGAGACGAAGCATGGCCACTTACCTCTGGTCGTACCAAGCATGGGCCCAGTGCTACCCGAGAGGTACCCACGAGGTACAGTAGAGCAGTAGGTGTACTTTAGTTAGCAGTGCCTCCACTGCCGCCAGATGCTGGGCTTCGCAGTACCTGCCATGAAGGCCGTGAAATGATTCAATTTCCATGGATGCCAATTTGCGTTGAAGGGTCCACGACGACATCCGTACGTGATTAAACCACAAGGCTCTGCAGGCACCAGGTATCGGCGGAAATAAACCGAGCAGAGGTGCTAATATGCAGTAATACTGTACTGCTGATAGGATCAATACCCTTTCATTGGTGCTGGCCCAACGGGTGCGCACGGCAAATCCAGATCGAAACAGGCCTGGCCAGCCACGGCGGTTGGGCAGCATTTCTACCCTTCTTGTCCCCGGTTGGCCTTCAAACTTGCAACTCTCCAACTCCCGTCCCCAGCCATGCCAGCATTAGCCAGCCATAGCCAGCCAACCGCCATCAACCGGCGCGCCCAGCTATCGGCGCCAGTGGCCTCCATGGCCTGGCGCAGCCGAGCCAGTCGGAAGCAATTGATGGCCAGAGATGCAGCAAGGCCGCCATCACACGAGCACGACATGTGCCAACCTTGCGGGGGCCGCATCCCCAGCCCTCGCTCGCAAAGCTGGTTGGAATCTGCAAACTTGGCGAGGCTCGTCTCTCGTCCTTCGCGCCCTCATCCGGGGCGACCCGACGCCGCTGGCCATGCCGTCAAACCAGCGTCTCGCCTCTTGCTTGGGTCCGTTGCAAGCGTCGATGTCGGCGCAGCGATGCTGCATCCGTAGCGCGCTGCGGCTGGCGGAAGCGACGCGCTTTACGGAGCTTGGGAGCGTGGCAGCAGCATATCCCTACTGTACATACTTGTACAAGCAGTATATAGTAGCATCAAACGGCGAGCCTCTGAGGACGGGGTTTGGGGTTTGGGGTTTGGGACTTGGGACTTGGGACTTGAAGCTATCGATCTGCAGCGCCGGCTGAGCTAGCGGTCGGCACCGCAGTTTCACAGGCTTGGCTGTCCGCTGAGCATCGACTATTCTACTCTTAGGTACTAGTTGTAGCAGCACGGAGCTAGTCATTGATACTTGACAATGTCTGGCTGAAAGTCTGAGATCCCAGCATGGCCGCTACGAGATGTACGGGCAAGGAGCGTGATATCAATGGTCTGATTCCCCGTCGTCTTGCCCCGATATTATCCTCTTGCGATACTAATGCGGAATCCGCTCCCTTGCTAGCATCTGCAGACAGAAGCTAAAGAGACGAAGGGGACAAGAGCTGAAGGAGAAGGAAGAGGAGAGGCTATTTGATCGGCTCTCTCGCAAAGCCAAGGACAGACAGATTTTGACGGTACTCGAGAGCGTCTAGGCTCGGCAGCATCTCCTTCGGCAATCATCCCTACCACGCCGAAGGCCTCTGCTTACTGTACTGTACAAGCTCCGAGTGCGTGCCTAGACACTCACCTCTGTATCGCGTATTCATGCACAAGGCCGTGCGCAAACGGGGGTCACAGAGGACGAACCCCCCGCAGAGTAAGCTGAGGATGCGTCTGCTCGTGCATCTTGCCATAATCAGCATGCCTCTCCTGTGTGATGACAGCTGCAGCGGCCCTGCTCTGGCAATGCCCGCCTATTTATCTGTACATGCGCGCTAGGTATATATTACTTCGTCAGCTTCTTACACGCGCCATGTAGCCGGCAAGTCTCGGTGCTTGGCGCTCTCCCCAGGCTGAAGGCTGAAGAGTCAAGACTCGCAACAACTCGACCCATATTATGACGAGTCCACCATGCTGTATCGATGCAGCGAGCCGGTACGGGACACTGGAGCTAGGGCACTCGGCGTGGAGAGATCGATCAGAGCGAGCGGAACGTGGACTGCTCCGAGCCATGGATGCCAAAAGTGACATTCGGCATGCCTTGTCTCCGAGCGGCAACGGCGTCCAATGCTTCGTCCAACGATCCGTCGCATGTTGCGTGGGAGGCTACATGCAGTCTAACCTCATGTTGGCTGAGGACGTCGACCCGCAGCGATAGGCCACAAGCTGCATCCGTTTTAGCATTTGATGGACATGAAGCTCTATTATACTACCAGTACCTACATAGGTACATACTGTACGACCTCTGTACTCTTGCGGCTGCCAGTAAGACGGCGTACTGGGCAGCACCTTTACTTCCTCTTCCTGCTCTTCCGCCAATGCCTGCCTGTCTAGAGCCAACGGCATATCGGTCCTAGTCAGATTTGCACAGCCTTATGATTCCAGGTCAGGCCCGTCGGCGATTATCTTCCATCTCTCGCTTACAGGCATGGATACAGCAGTATTTGCCACTTCGGGCTTGTACAAAGCAACAGCTCCCCAGCGGCAGTCAACAGACTTTTTGGCCTATCAACGACGCTTTACTCGCTCGAGGATGCGCTACGGCCGTTAGTACGACTTACACGAAGCATGTGTCTTCTGCTACTACTTGTATGATTACATAGCTCTACATACGGTAGCACTGCGTCTGCGCGGGGAAGCATGTCGCTCGGTCAAGCAATTCTTTCCCCTTCCGCGCAACACGTTGTAGCATGGATATAATGCCTGCTACATACGCAGCTACATAGTACGCAGTCCAAATGTCGGGGTTTGCCGGCGTCTTGCTAGCCTAACCGGCCGTCTCCTTTCCTGCATACCGGCACGCAGGTGATGCTTACGCGCGAGCAACAGCTGATCCTGAATGCGAGCCAGCGTCATCCGAACCGGGCGCCAAGTGATTGGTATTGGTGAGCGAGCATGGTATGTGTAAAAGTATCACCGCCAGATGCATGTCTCACTGCCTTGTGATAAGCCATCTCCGGAGCGTACATGTGCAAGTGGCGGACAATCTAACTAGCCGGTCGGCACGATTATGGCTTCTTAAATCCTTGTATCACCGCGAAAGTAAACGCGAGATGGCGAGAGACGAAAAAGAAGCTGCATGCGATACTGATCCACCAGGTCACGTTGGACTCAGCTGCGTCGGCCAAGGCATCCGAACGAACCCTGTCGTTTTTTATGCTTCTCTTTCAGCCCCACGAATCACGATTTATGTTCTCTCGGGTACTCCCGACTGGGGGATCATCAGCACATACACACAGTATGGGATGAAACTGCGCAGCCAGTGCTGTGTTCATCTCAGCTTGCGGAGCTTGTGGCCATGGAGGATCTAGACGGTCTACTCATAAGATGAAGCGAACCTTTGGTGCTCAAATCAGGAAGCTTCATCTCGATGTGAGCAGTGAGTATGACCCCAAACGTGAATCAAAGCTGAAAGAGTGTGGCTTGTAGACTTTCTTGTGAAACTGTTTGTAGTAGCCTCCCTCATTGCAGTAGTTGTAAAAACTCTTTTGAAAGCCTCGTGGAGATGTAGATTTGTCCGCGTATGTAACATGAAGCTTACAGATTATAAATGGCTGTGAACTCACTCAATAAACATGTTACTGACGATCATGTCTCATGAGAGATGCTGCTTTGGGCTCTCTAAATTGAGGAGTTGATAACTGAGTAGGCTTGACTGCAATATTGCTTGACACTGGCAATTCCTATCATCTAATTCGGCTCATATTTAACCATGACTATTACAATGAGATGAAAACGGTATCAGCAGTGGTACTTTCTGGTGGTTCCAAGCTTTTATCAACATGGTTATAGATTATTTAATTATAAAATATACAGTTACTATAGAATCAATCCAAGCCGCAAAGTTTGATGCAAGAAAGGGGTCTGGTTCAACCTCGAGTTCAATGACTACATATCAAGGTGGTTATTTCAAGCAAAACATCTCATCCATCTCCGTGACAATATCTAGAGCAATCAGCTTATCCACTCGTTTCATTGCGCGTTATAAGATGTAAGAGTGTTTGTATAAACATCACGATCCTATTTATCAACCCTCACAAGTTATGCGCAGTCGTTGTTCAAGTCAGTCAGGTCAAAACATGTACAGCCCATTGCCCTCTTTCCAATCAACAGCTTCCTACTCATAACTACTCTAATTCCACCAACTTCTTCGTAACAGTCAAAAACCCATCCTCCTCCTCCGTCACCCACAGATCCGCCCACCCTTTCGCCTCCTTATATCTCTCCTCCTCCGGCCCCCAAGCCTCCTCTTTACTCCTCTCAACGTATATAGTTCTCAGTCCACACCCCCTCGCAGCGTGCAGGTCCCCCAAGTGCGCTGCCACCAGAGCCACCTCCTCCGGCTGCAATCCCAGCGCCTGCACAGCGCCGAGGTACGTTGCAGGATTGGGCTTGTAAGCCTTGAACGTCTCAGCAGAGAAGATTTCGTGAAAAGTCAGCCCCCCAAAGTCGTTTACGTCACGTAGCAGGCTGGTGTTTCCGTTTGAGAGAGTTGCAGTGGTGTATTTGCGACTCAGCTCCACGAGACCGTCTGGGGAATCGGGCCATGGGGAGAGTCTATGCCAGACCAAGCTCAAAGATGTAAGCTCCGTCTCCGTGAACAATCCGTCGAGGTCCCATTTCTTCAGAAGCTCGACGAGGCTCTCGTAGTGGTGTTGATCAATGCTCTTCCAGGCATCTGTTTCCGGGTTGAAGGATCTCGTAAATGCAATGTATGCGTTGCGCCACTCTTGTATGAACCTGTCCCAGTCTGCCTGAGTGAGGCCCTCGAGGCGGGTCTTCAAGGCAGACGGCAAAACATTTTCGGATCCAAGTTTGCGGAAGATTCGAAGGGATATTTCGTCAGTGACAGAAGCGCGCCAGTCAACTGTGGTGCCGAAGATGTCAAAGAGGAGGGCTTTGACGTGGGTGAGGGGGGGATACTGCTGATGGCATGGTTTCTTTTCCCTTGATGAATGTTTCTAGGTTGGAATTTTATTAGCTGTATATTTGCATCTGTGAGACTCTTTGAAGTTGGGCTTACTGTAATTATTGTATAATTGAAGCAGATACTGCAGTCTTTGGCCTAATATGTTATGAGGTAGTTTACAATCTCAGTTGAAGGTAAAGCGTCGCCGAGGTTAAAGTTGGATCTACAAGATCACATGATTAGATGTCGCCATCCGCAAACAGCAACTTCCCAGCGAATGACTCATAAAATAAAAGTGTAATCACATGTGTATGTTTTTTTTATCGACAATATAGGCAAGCAAAAGCCAGCGCGGTGAATGTTGGGGATTTTTTTGGGATTAGGTTGTAGGGTAATAAGTCGTGAGACCGGGCGGAGCGGTTTAGCATATTACATACCATCATCATCTTGATCATATTTTGGAATATGAGTAAATCAACCTATAACTATAAAGACCTCGTAATAATATTCTATAGAGGGAATAATGCAATAGTGCATTGCTTTTGAAAAAGCAAAAAGGCTAAAGGGCTGAGACACAGATGAGTATTTACGGCTGTAGCTTGCACCGCTACGTATAAGTGATACACCTTCTTATATACAAAAAACAAACAAATCCCCTTTCATTCAAGCACTTTTTTTTTTTTGATGAAATCCCACAACAAGATAAATTTCATTATATATTTGGATTCACCTTATATCTTAGACCCCCCCAAGCTCCCTTTGGAGAAGCAGCTATTACGCCATGATCATCATAGCCGTATAGAACCACACAGCAGTGCACCAATTTCACACCACGAATTACGCAACTGTATACGGCTCATATGTTGATATACGTACAAATCCTGTTGTCTGGCATATCCATCAAACCGCCAATCCCCAAAAGTGCCAAGCGCTCACTTCGAACAAGCCACCACAAGAAAATCACCCCCTATATCTAGCAAAATTTCTCCCATGTACTACGAATAATCTGTCATCATGTGAACGAGTTATTAGCAAGTAACTGATCCATCGCCGGATAGCATTCCAGTCGAGAGAATACGAGGTACGAAATAACACTTTGATTACTATAAGTGGCTGTCTTACATGCTGATCTGCTCGGGGGGATTGATCCGCGAGCACAGACTCCTTACTAAAATAACGTCGCCTGCGCAATGACCAACAACTCATATACTCGAAACAATCGGCATCAAAACATCGTTAGACTCAGGAATGTCAAAGCCATATTAGACCTTGATTAAGCTATTTATTAGCTTGATAGTGCTAGTCTTCTTAAACTAGTGGGAACTTGTCATCAAATGATTGACGCCGTACATGTCACGGAGACCTGTCACTTTGTAACCCTTGTTCTACCTTGTCACTGAGCGCCCTCTCTCTGGTAGCGAATGCATATTACGGAGAACATGTCCCGTGGTGTTGGTTGTTAGCTCGTCATACTTCAAACTCGCGAAAAGATTGCGAAGCGAGCCTCCTGAGCGTTGCAAGCATGTTACCGAGACGGCTGAGATGGAATCCCTGTGATTATGAGCGCCGAGGCACGACATACATATTCGCGGCCCTGTTTACTCCTTTAAATAGAAAATTCCCCCTCAGCTCCGTAACACATGTTGTGTGACTGTGATAGTGATGGCTAGGTATCGAATCCTTGGTGTGTCCCAAAGCACGTGGAGTGGCGATGAAACTACGGAAAATGGAGGAATACAGTATGACTGCTGGTAAACTTGTTATCTCCAGGACAAGGATGAAAAGTGTTATCGTATGTATAGTACCTGCTACCGGTACTAAACCAAAAGGAAAAGAGATGATGCGGAGAAGTCGAGGATATCTTTGGCCACCGGCTTTGGCAGCCGAGCAAAGCTTTGAAGAGGTCCATGCTGTCTAGCTTATGGGTACATGTATCCTATCCGCATCCCCGGTCGTCATCTAGCTGGTACCGTAAATGCTGTAAGATAAAAATACATCCAAGAAGAGACACGGATGAACGGCCCGGAACGATGGTGGCAAACTCACAATATGTGGCTGAACCCATGTAGAGCCTATGGTCTCACAATAAAACATCAATTGAGACAATAGAACATCGGCTGGATAACAAATTAGTACTACATAATAGTAGTACCGGGCAATGCCCCCTGGTCAACCACCGCTGCCCCCATGTAGCTTTCTTTCCCGCATGCTACTCCAGGATGCTACGCCATGGGCTTGGTGATAGTATGCTGAATATGCTCCGTACAGTATGATTGACGCCTATGAGTCGTATTGACTTTGTAGTTGAGGGTACTATTCGAGAATTGTGAAACCGAAGAGCAACAGGTGTAAGAGATATGAATAGTACCCTGTTGTACTGCTTCGATGAGCTTATTATATTCAGCTTTGCGTGGGGGCCTGTAGCTGAAAAGCACACTGGCATATGGACTTCAGCCAATGCTGATCTTGCCACCTACGATGATCTGAAATCCCTGAGACTTTGAGAAATCAATACTACTTGTAGTTTGTCAACTTGGCGGGCGGGGCATTTTCATATTCCTACTTCTCTCGGTACCTATTTGGACACCTTGACCTTGAGCTTGCTGCTCTGTCAATATCAACAACCCTGCCGAAGCGCTTGGAGGCGAATCGCTAGAGACCGCTCATCCTTGGCTAGAGAGAGCCGCGTGAGTTCAGCCGCTCACAAGCTGCAGTGATGTACTGCAGTACAACTGGCGTATCTGACGAACAGTAGGTCTACTAGGCCGCCCGGGACAGGAGTGGAGTATTAAGCGGAGAGATTGCAGGAGCATGGCAATCGCCCTATCACCCATCACATCTCAGGCTAACCTGAGGGAGCGAGCTGTGCTAGCACGAAGAGAGCTGATGCGGTGGTGCTCGAATCGGTACATGTTTTCCAACGAGGACGTCAAGTTGCCCAAGCCCGTACGAGCAAAGTTTCAGCTGTAGTCGCGTAGTCTGTTGAGCCAATTTGCCAATTGATTAGTGGCCGGAGAGGTTTTCAGCTGATGACATGAGGTCCAAGTCCAGCTGTGGCCAACAGCCAATGCTAATGAAGCAACATGGCTCAAGAGGGCGATGATCGTCGCTCGCTGTGGAGAGTGCCCGGCTGCTCCCAAGTTTTCGACAATGGCTTGGTCTAGATTTCACGGCCCATGCGACGCAGTGGAAAATAGAAGCAAGCTTCAATTTCCGCCATTGCTTGTCGTCTCCTTTAACATGATTGCATAGCAGAGTGAGATGATCTAAAATGCCGTCGAGCTGCTTTGAGTAACAGCCGCTGCGGCCCTTGCATTAGTGAGATCCTTATGTTATGCACGATGCAGTGTTCATATCCTTCTCTCAACGTTCTTATGGAGAACCTAGCTTTAGAAAGGAAACATCACAAAATGAAGTGCCTGCAATCGTATCTGCCTTTCCATACGCCTGATTGTGTCGGTCATGCCGACCCCGACGAACAGGCGGGCGAGAACAAAATCTCCAATAGCCACCCCTGTGTGTTCTAATTAATTGAACGATACGGGGCAAGGTTGGCTCCCCTAAAAAAGAGCGCGAGGACCGTGCAGGCTCTGCCAAGCTCGGCCCGCTTCCTAGGCCAGCATAGTGTCGGGGCCTGGTGGATGGCAAAGCAGAATCGACGACGACCCTGGTCCCGATTAATTTCCAAGCCAGCTAAAGCAAATGAGCAGCCTGGACAACTCCGTACCCCATACTAGGATATTGCGTGGGCACGGGTACTTGCAGCATCTGCCAGTACTGCAGCAGTAGGTAGGTACAGCATTCCCACAGACAGCATTCCCCATGCCGATTTTATGCCTGTACTGTACGGAACACTGGGAGCTGAACCTGCAGGACGATGCGAGGTACGCGTCCAGGCGTCGAATGAAAATGGCCGAGCACCAGCATGCTGGGAAGTACGGTAATTAGCCCGGCGCAGGCACTCGTACTGTATGCTCTGTTGCGACTGTATGATTCGCTTATTGGTACGTTGATAGAGCACTCCAACTTGGCAGAGTCTCATCAGACTGGGTCGTAGCGTAGCCGACCCGGGCGAAGCATACCCCGAATAGGGGGGAAAGACTGAGGCAGCCATCCTCTGCCTTATGGGGTACTGATGATAGTGATGACGATGATGATGGCTCTCGGGCCTCCGACGATGATCGAATAATGAGACTAACTCTGGACCAACAGCTTGCGAATACTCCCATCATTTCCTAGAAAAGAAATACGAGTAGCGATTGCCCGCCATCCATCGCGCCAAGCAGTACTCCGTGGGTGGCATTATCCTTGAGCTCTCCTTCGCTGTACGAATTCCGAATGCCTATTCGCTCTAGCCAGGCTTGCCAGGGTACTCTTCCTGGCTACGCACGCAACTTCGGATAATGTCGTGAAGGCGGCCCTGACAGGGATCCCACCAGGTGATACTGCCGGTAGCCTTGCATATGTGATATTGCCGTGCATCCACCACACACAAGCTCAGGTACGCCGTACTTCAACGCTGGCGAGATCTTTAATATTGCCGTTCACTTTCAAGGCCCCTCTTCTTAGTGCTTGGTATCCGGTGCAGAGTGTGGGTAGTGTTCACGGCTTTCCCTTTGTGCTATACCTTCTCAAGACTGTTGGCTCTCTTCACAAATTAAAGCTGGTCTCCATCATAACAAGATGCCGGCGTAATATCCCGCACAAGGTAGTAAAGGCAGCCCCCGTGCTGGTGATAATTACTCGTCTTTTGGCAGCGTGCCATCTGAAAGCTGCTGCATCATATTACTCGGTCTTGGGCTGGGCAATGGTGAAACGAAGAAAAGCCACAAGCTATTGGCGATCCTACGCTTTGCAGCCGGGAAAGAAACGCCACCGCGCCACCTGCCAGCACTAACAGCAGCCATAATGGTGCATCTAGCTGAAGAGGAAATCTGACAGGACAGCGAGCTATTAGAATTGGTATTAGCCACTCGTATGGAGCATATCTAGTGGGCGCTGTTGGTGTTGACTGAAGACCGCTAATCAAGACCGGGTGTGCGCCTAGGCCATCGCGGATGAGAGAACCGACAGAGGAAGCCCCTGGCAGCGTGTACAGGTAGAGGAGGGGAAGCAGGGTTGCAGGGGCAGAAGAAAGTCCTTTCGACTTGAGCTTACAAGGAGGGACAAACACGCTGCTGCGGTAGATTTGGGAGGGGCCCCTTGGCGGTGCATATCGGACGTTTAGACGTCAACAGCGTACGGTGGTGTGCAGCTGCAACCTCGCAACGGCGCGCGACGACTTCTGGAAGAAGGAGAACGCTCCAGGCTGTGTATTTTCCCCTGCAGAATTTTCGATTCTGGCTACGGCGAGAGATCGTGTATAAGCGTCGTCGAGGCCATAGAAGGCCCTGCTGGTCTCGGCCAAGTGCCATCAGCTTGGGAGCTTGTCCGGACGCCAGTTGATCAACCTCCCTCGACTGCTAGCACATCCATGGTATCATTAGCACCTTCATAGAGAAAACTAGTGCCAGCATGCGGTGCGGTACCCGTAGACTTCAACTGCCCGGCCCCCATGCTCCCAAGCTTCCAGCGTCCTGGGATCGCCTCAATCACCGGCCCACATGGCCAGAGTCGACCCCGATCGCGCATCAGCCAACGAGGCAGAGTGGATGTGGACAATTTATACTCCCTGCCTCCTACTCTTTCGGCACCCCGGCGGGATACCTCGTCATTATCTTTTCGTCTCGCCGTCTCCTGTTCTGCGTCCGTCGTCGTTATCGTTGGTCGAGTCGTGCTCGTTGGCTTTGAGCGACAATCTTCAGCCTCAAACAATCAACAGCTTTGAGGGAGATTGTCTGGGTCAGAAGCCGTTTTGTCTCTTTTTTTTTTTTTTTTTTTTTTTTTTTTTTTTTTTTTTTTAATTTTGATTTTCATTTTCCGCCTCGATGGATTAATTGCAACCGACAACTTGCCGCCAAGCCTCTCTAGGCAACTCTGCTTCTTTCTTTCCTCTTTCTTTCCCTTGCGTCTTTGTGTCTTTAGGTGAGTCTCAAGTGGCAGGAGCGAACAGCACCCTTGCGCACCAGCCCGCCTGTCTTGCGAGCTGTCTTTGAGAATACAAAGCTGATCATGTCTTGTTGAATCACCTCAGCTCTCATATTTTATTTACACCACGGCATTTACGCGCCATCGCCGTCGAAACTCTTCCTTGACACCCGCCGCCTCCTTTGTGTTTCATTCGAAGTCCCTTTCGTTTTCGCTTTCATTAGTTGGCCGGGCCTTCTTCCAAGAAACCATTATCAGTCCAAGCATTCAATTTTTCAGCATTGAAACGGATTTCCCACCAACCATTTCTCGGATTTTTATCTTACCTTACGGATTGCACATCTAAGATCTCAGCCAACGCAAATACAGCATCATCAACCGTTTCTTACAGCAAGCAAGTTTAGGCGCATTTGTATTATACGACGTTATCGCCTGTCCTACTGGAGAACTTGCCTGTTTGACATTTACACGGAGCCCGGGGCGCCGTAAAGTTACTATAGTTCAACAGCGTCTGATATAGCCGCTTGGTAGTAGACTATATGAGCGGTTGGAAACTCGCAATTTCGACTTGGCTAATCTGATATTGTCATCATTTGGCCCAATCCAGTCAAAATGACGGCCTGGACAGACGATGAGTACATGAATGCGCAGGGCGCAGCCTCGCTGCCTCCACGAGAATATGTTCCTTACAGAACTCCGTCGACTAAATCAAGAAAGTCACGACGTTCGGCACGCTCAACCACCCCCCAGCGAAGAAGAAGATATCGCCGTCTAGGAATGGAAACGCCTCCAAACGTTCATCAAGAGATATAACAACCGATGAGCAAATCAGTATCCTCGATCCAAGGCGCTTCACCCCTACTCTACACGCCAACTTGGTGTCTGAAATTTTGTCACTACGAAGAGATCAGGAAGAGAAAACCAGAGTAATTGAGAGCCTCGAAAGCACGCTCCAGACAAGCAGAGAGGAGCAAGAGGCGTTACAGAACAGTATCAACGCATCGGCCAAAGAGACACGCTCACTACAGCGGCAGTTATCTTTACTAGAGGGTGGAACTTCCTCGGCCTTGGGCGACCTTTCGCGAGAAAGGGATGAAGCTGTTGACTCTGCAGCCGATGTTAAGAAGCGCTTAGAGGCTGCTCAGAAGAAGATTCGCAGCCAAGAGGAAGACTCCCAGCGAGTTCATGATTCATGGGCTGAAGAAAAAGAAATCTGGGAAGATGAAAAACGCAAATATGAGCGCCGAATTCATGTGGCGGAAAGCCGCCTCAAAATAGTGCTTGATGAGGTAGAGGCCTATCAAGCTAATCACGTACAGGGAGCTGCTCAGCAGGGCAATGGGCACGAGAGTGAAGGTGAAGACAGTGGTAGAGAAAACGATGTGGCTAGTGTCAGAACAATGAGCCTTACGAGCAGCATTCGGTACTCTTTGGCCAACGGACCCGGATTTTCTCTCAACGGATTCTCCCTGGCAGATGAGCTCAAGTTCGACGATACTGACGACCAGACCGATATTGACGGACGTGAGAGTGTCTTCTCGAGCCCACGAATCGCGAGCCCACGACAACATCGACGAACATTTAGTCGCGAGAGCGCTGTTAGCAAGTTCCACCGGAAGAATAAGAGCATTGATAGCTTGAAGCGTACTAGCAGCATCGCACGTGGTAGGGTTTTCATGAACCAGTCGGTTCTAGAGGCGCTCGAAGGCGAGGATGAAGAAACAGAAGGAGAAGATTCTCGTCCCGCTCTAGCTGCCGCTCCCGTTATAAGGCCATCATACGCCGACGCAGGAGTTCAATCTATGTCTGCCTCTGAAAACTCATACAATAATGCTGAGACCCAGTGCTCCCCTATTCCCGAGCATACGTACAGCGATGCAAGCGTTCAATGCTCCCCTGCTCCGGCTCCCACTCCAGCTCCTAAGCCTTTACACGTTGACACAGGAATTCAATACTCCCCTGTTGCCGAGCCTTCATATAGCGACGCTGGAATTCAGTCTTCTCTTGCTTCTGAGAACCCATACACCGACACAGGAATTCAGTACTCTCCTATTTCTGAACACTCATACGCCGATACGGGAGCTCAGTATTCTGCACCGCCTTCCCCTGTATTGGAGGTTGTCGAGCCTGTCGAGCTGGAGTCTGCTATCTCAGAAGTAGTTGAAAAGAAACCGGAGCCAAAGACTCCTCCCCGTTCATCGGAAGTCGAAGCAAATCAGCGAAAGAAGCGTGTTAGCCTACCTCTTACCATCGAAACACCGGCTATTCTCCAGCGCATGGTATCATCCGCTTCCCAAACAGTTGAAATTCCTTTGACGCCTCCAAAGACGCCAAGTTCGCTGCACGCCGTTCCCGAATCTTCGCCTGTCGAAGTCAAAACGCCAAAGGTTGAGCCAAAGATGGTAGCTTCGTCTACACAGACTGAGGCTCCTGCTGCTGCTGCTGCTGCACCACCTATACCGCTACCACCAATAGATACACGGATTCCGAGTATCAGTATCCAGCCACCAACCAGTCGGCCTGCATCGCCGCACACACCCAAGCTACCCCAATATTTCAAAGACATCGGCTGCCAGGTTAATATCCCTATTAAAGTGGATACAGTTGATTCATGCTCCCAGACGGAGGCAATCCAAGTTGACAAGAGGCGGCTGGCCAATCTACCAGCACATCTTCAGCCCTCTTCTATCACCTCTCGGCCTACATCCCCTCATCCATCGGGCGTTGCTGTTCTCGACAAGAGTGCTCTTCCTGGTAATGTACCTCCTCGAAATCCTCGACGATTGGAAAGCAGCCGGTACAGTACCGAACTTCCATCTTCCCCCATCAGTATCTCGATGGATGGCCCAGATGTACACGAGTTCAATGACGATCTTCTCCTGTCCAACCCGCACGCTCCGATAATACCGCCTCGTCGATTCAGCAGCCTCTTTTCCGGCTTTTACACTGATTCAGATGAGATTGACGAGTTTGGAGAACTGGACTTTAGTGACTCTGAGTACAGAACAGCTTTGACGGCACCTAGGCCTCCATCCAACTTGAGCCGAACGGGCAAGCGAAGTTCTGTGGGTACAGTGTCGACCTCGCCGGATCAGCATTCCAAACGCTCTGGCAGGACGTCTGCAAGATCAGTGAGGAGTGACCTGTATAGTGTTGAAGAAGATGGTCTTAGATCCGGCAGGTCGAGCAGGGCCACGGAGAAGTCACCTGTGCCTGCTGCAAGCACATCGAACCGTAACAACAACGCTATACGCAATGCTACCATGGTTCAGACTGGTATGGTCAACTATCCTACCATTGTTGAGCCTAAGAATCCACCACCGTTTCCTATACCAGCCCGAGCGAGTTCACGGCGGCCTTCACGGCAGCCATCTATCAGCACCAGCATTCCAAGTGATGGACGCAGCACTCCATCAAACACTAGCTGGCATCGTCGAAGCGGTAGCCGTACTTATCCTGTCAATAACGTTCGCCGTGTCCGCTCTGCAAATCAGCTGCCACCCCATGAACGCCACCAGAGGACAGGTAGTCGCACACCACCATTGTCGCCATCTACTGAAGCTCCTGACAGCCCTGGTCTCCCTCCCCTGCCTCGAAATGACATTACTACGCCGCGTAGGGGCGAAGACAGCAGCTATAGAAAACATCGCCACCAATTATCCAATAACACAGTCGTGACTGCCAACACAGAAGCCCCGTCACACACGAGTTCACAATCACCGGGAGTGGTGGATGCGATTGCGCAGACTATGGTTGGCGAATGGATGTTCAAATATGTTCGCAGGCGGAAATCGTTTGGTGTTGGAGATAGTGCGCATAAAGACGAAAACAGCAACGATAGACACAAGCGATGGGTTTGGATAGCGCCGTATGAGAGAGCTATTCTATGGAGCAGCAAGCAACCGTCTTCTGGTAGTGCTCTATTGGGGAAAACGGGCCGCAAGCTGGCTATCCAGTCGGTGCTCGACGTTAAAGACGACAATCCCTCGCCTAGGGGCATTACTACACCCATCTTTAACAGATCAATCTTGATTCTCACACCGCAGAGAGCCCTCAAATTCACAGCTTCCACAGCAGAGAGACACTACCTCTGGCTGACAGCTTTATCATTCCTCGCCCATTCTTACCAAGCAGTCCCTGACGTTATAACTCCTCAGCCACAGCAACACCTTTCAGTTAAACAGCGGCCTCTTCCGAATTTTGAACCACCACGACCTACCAAGCTGACAAGAGGCGGGATCCGAGATTCTATTCGGCTAGCTAAAGGTCGGGCCGTTGCGCCGAAGGCCGAGCTGGCGAGCATGCCCAGCATTCCTGATGTTCCGACATTGAGAATGGGTGATGTAGCCAGCTTTCGAGTGGCAGAGTCCGTATCCGGGCCTGGACACGCTAGGGAAGAATCCGTGGACCCTGCCCAGCCACCCATGATACGTCGCTTCAATAACGAGCGTACAGGCCATAACCAGACGAACCACGGCCGCAAGCGAAGCAATACGGGAGGCAATGTTCACCCGCCGCTATCCTTCCGAGGCTTCTCGCCAGCTCTGGGTGAGAGCAGCCACCACTCTACAAACAGCACAGCCGGCGCTAGTATTGATACTGCTGGCTCTTCTGATATCTACGCTTCTCAGGGCTCTACCATTGGGAGCTGGGGTATAGCTCAATCATCCGTGTCGGCAGTATCGTCACAAGGCAACTTCTTTGACGCAATCGGGACTGTGCGAATGGAAGCATTCATCAGCCCTCATACTCACCAACAGTACGATGAATACCCAGAGGATGACCATAGATCGCTTGCACGGAAGAAGAGCAAGGAATTTCGCCGACGTACGAGCCGGCATCGACGTCGAGCCCAAATGTCTAGAAGCGCGCGAGGATCTGATGAATTCTTTGCCGGCAACAAGACAGCGGGAGAGGAAGACTTTTTTCAAGACGATCCCTTCAGCGGGTTTTAAACCACCCGATGAAAAGAACAAGATAAAAAAGTAAAATATCAAAATAAACACCAACCACGCTCCTTTAACCGATTTTATATACCATCGATCCGACTATAACGGATCGAGCAACACCACGACGGGATACCCTGTTTTTTCTTTTTCCTAGCATACATACCAACATTTTGCTTCAAGCCTTGTATTGATATTGATACGAATTACGGTCATTGCCGCTCTAATTCACTTTTTCTTTTCTTTTCTTTTTTTGCTGTTTATACCATTTCATATCATTTACGGTTCGCGGCGCTGGTTTTTTTCTTTTCTCGAATATATATATCTTTTGTTTTCTTTGTCGGTGGATGTATGATGGGACGAGAAGAGTCCACAAAACATATACAAAAAAGGGTATACACAAGAACAAACGGAGCAATTTCCACCATGATCTAATGCTGCGAGAGGCGTGTTTGGCCTGGGCATGGTAACATAGATTTGGAGATAGCAAGACGGAATGCTCTCTCAATACCTTGGTAGGTAGATTGGGCAGCTACTCTCTGGGAACACAAACGACTGAGAGGCAGCGCAAGCGGATAGTGCAAACTGAGTATAGTATGCTCGTAATATTAAAAGAATAAAAAGAACAATTCATTCATCTATATCTTGAAAGTGATGTTGGCATAGTTGATTTTGCTGCTGAATTGCAGTCGAAGTAGGCTTGAATCTCCACATGCCAGGAAAGGCAACCATGTGTAACCCCGCCAAAAGGAAAAAAAAGTTACGCCGTACATTTGATTTTGGAACGCAACCCCGCCATCAACACCTTTGCCGAATGTTTGGCTTTTGAGCGTCTGCTGTGAAAAGTTATTTGGTTTGATGTGATTTATTACGAATATAGATCTTGAAGGCCAGTACAAAGGAAAGACATTGGAGGAGAGCCACGAATATGGAGGCCGAGACATTGGAACAAATGCAGGCGCGGCACCGCCGTGAGCTGAAGGATCTCCAGGGAAGAATCACAAGCAAGAAGAAGAACGCCACAAAGAAGACGCGCAAGGGCGTCAATGACGAATGCGCCGAGATGGAACGCCAGTTGAGAGAGACGCAAGCTTCCGAAGTCGCCGCCTTGAACGGAGAAGTCGAGGAAGATGTTGAGGAAGAGGGACAAGACGACGAGACGCCCGGCGGGACAGAGGTGCTGGAAAATGCAACTGCGAAGCTCAAGATTGAAGAGGACAATGCTCAGCAGCAGCAGCAGCAGCAGCAGCCTGGAAAGAAGCGAAATCGACAAAAGGAGCGCCTCGCACGCCGCGCCGCCGAGCAAGAGGCCGCCATGCTCAACGCCGAGCAGGAAGCCTCGTCCATGACAGACCACCGCGCGCGCGAAAGCACATACATGAAGAGCGCATTTGCGACGCATAAGCTCACCGAGAAGGACATTCAACCAGACGGCCACTGCCTGTTCTCAGCGCTGGCGGACCAGCTCTCCCACAATGGCATCCCTCTGGGCGGTGGCGGCGACAAGGAAGCAGAAGAGCCTGCGTACAAGACGATGCGGAAGACGGCGACGGGATACATGGAGGCGCATGCGGATGACTTTGCGCCGTTTCTGGAGGAGGATTTCGGGGGGTACGTGAAGAAGATGCGGGACACGGCAGAGTGGGGTGGGCAGTTGGAGTTGATGGCCGTGGCGAGGCAGTATGGGGTTGAGATTAAGGTGATTCAGGATGGGAGGACGGAGAATATCAGCGGCAGGCAAGAAGACCAGGAGGGAGAGGAGGCGAAGACGTTGTGGTTGGCGTATTATCGACATGGATATGGGCTGGGAGAACATTACAACTCTTTGAGAAGGGCGACGACGACGACGACAGCGGCAACCACGGCGGAACGAGGATGATGACGATACTGACAATGATATATCGGGCCTATTATTTACTTTATGTTTGCTTCCCATGTCTACAGGGACTTTTTTTTTATCCTCGGCTTCTTCCTTTTGCGATGCGGAAGATGAAAAGTTCACAGACGCCAAACTCCTTTTTCCTTTGGGTCCTACCACCACCCTCCCTTTTTTATACTACTGCTATATACGGAAACCCCCCCCCAGCATCCACCAGCACCGTTACTACCGGGACCACACGGAGATGAAGTCCCTGACGGTCCCGTCTTCATTCAAGCCCGCCTTGTGTGTCCTCGGCGGCTTCACCAGACACACGCGATGCAGCGCATCCGGGTGAGGCTGCTTGGGACTCGTGCTCGACTTGACGTTGCCGTCGTCGGTGTACTCGACAGGCTCGCCGGGATTGGCGAGGAGAGCCTCGTAGACCTCGGGCCAGACGCCCCAGGGGGGGCCCTGCAGCGAGAGAGGCTTTCCGGAGGGGAACTCGAGGCAGATGAGCTGGCCGCTGGGGGCGAGCAGTTGCGACATGCGCTTTGCCCACTTGGGGCGTTCGGAGGGCTGTAGGGCGCAGAGGAACTGGAAGAAGAGGGTTAGGTGTTTGGCTGCCTTTGTTATAGACCGGGTGGTATCTTTAGATAGATGATGAAGCAGCATCTTGCAACTCAAAACTCACCGTGTAATCGTATATCAGGTCAAACTTTTGCGTGCCCTCGCCGCCCTCGCCGCCCTCCCACGCCTCGCCAAAGAAGTCGCCCGAGACCCACGTCACGCGACCGCACTCGACGCCGGCCTCGCTCGACTTGTACTGCACTTTGGCCTGGTTCTCCCTCGCGGCGCCGAGCGCGCGGTGGCTGTAGTCCAGGCCGACGACGTCGTAGCCCAGCGAGCTCAGCAGCAGCACGTCGTGGCCGACGCCGCAGCCCGGGATCAGCGCCGAGCGGCGGACGACGTGGCCCGAGGCGTCGCGGAGGGGGTTGCCGCGCGGGTCGCGCTCGAGCGACGGCGGGATCAGGTCGGTGCGCTGGGCGAGCAGGTCGGCGAGGGCGAGCGACGGGCCGGCGCGGTCCCAGGGCGTGAAGGACTCTGCGTAAAGGGCGTCCCAGGCGTCGTTGTGGGCGGAGACGGGTTTGGAGGCGAAGTGGTCGCGGAGTTTGGGCGCGGTGGAAGTGGCCATGGTTGCGGTGAGTTGTGTGGTCTGGGTTTGAGAAGAGGTTGGTATGTTAGAATATAGGTGAGCAATAGATTAGATGTATAGAGAGAGAAGGGAGTGAGAGAGTGAGGTATATATATATGAGCAGCCTTTGGATCCCGGCTTTGGGGGAAGAAAGTGAGGCTAGGCGCATCATCATAGAGGGGCACGCTTTGAACTTGCCTCTAGCAAAAAGAGTTCTGACAGCCACGCGAGAGTTGAGAAAGGATGTAAGCTTGAATGGCAAAAACTCAAACGACACCGAATCTCAATCGCTTACACTGAAATAACGAAAGAAGCGAGCGAAGCGAGTGCGTGGATGATTTGCAAAGGTGAAGCATGACGATGGGGGTCCTTTATTGGTGGCGGGCGAAGCTTACTAGAAGCGTATTGCGTCTTTCTAACTGTAAGTTTTAAGCCGGGAGGTGGGGCGGGATCTCGGCGCATGGGATTATTCGGAGCTGGGGAAATGGGGTTGGTGAGGCTTTGGGCTACCTTTTTGTTGAGTAGAAGCTGTCAATTGATGTAATCCATGAATCTATAATTTAATGAGGAGAGTTTAAGTCAATTATTATAAAGCTTGGGTATATATATCCATTTATTCTCTATGTAGACGCTGTACATTCAAACGTTGCATTCTTCTGGAGCCGCAGTGGGAATGTCATCTGCGGTCCGCGTATCGATAAGGCTAAGCTCGACCCAAAAAGGAGAAGAGCTGAAGGGCGAAACGGGTTTAGTTTCGAACTGCAGAGCATAACCATAGCTCGGTACAAGACTGGGCCGTGGGCCGAGGCACGCTGCGGATGACATCTTTGAGATGGTTGAGATGTTGGGTTTTTGATGACAATGTTCTTTGCATTCTTCTTCACATATCCGATTCGAATTGTTTGAAATTGAATTGATACAGCCTTGTATAAGCGCATATTCACGTCGTTTTACTAGATACCACGTCATCATGGATGTCAACAATCTATTCAGCGTCAAGGTACAGTGCTCTTCTTCCCCATTTCGTGCAGACAGAACAACTCACTATTTCATTCACAGGGCAAAGTCGTGCTCGTCACCGGAGGCAAGTCTCTCGTTGATCCAACCCCATTGCCTCAGCTGACCTTTTCCCCCTCCAGGCGCCAAAGGCATCGGCCGCATGATCGCCCAAGGCTTCGTCGAAAACGGCGCCAAGGTCTACCTCACCGGCCGCGACGCTCCGGCCTGCTCTTCTGCCGCCGCCGACCTCACGTCGCTCGCGCGCAACGGCGGCTCCGCGCACGCGCTGCCCGGCGACCTGCAGGACCTCGCGCAGGTGCAGGACCTGGTGCGCCGCCTGACGGCCCTCGAGCCGGCCGGGCTGCACGTGCTGGTCAACAACGCCGGCGCGGCCTGGGGCGCCGACATCGACTCGTTCCCGGACCACGCGTGGAACAAGGTGCTGACGCTCAACCTGCACCGCGTCTTCAGCCTGACGCAGCTGTGCCTGCCGCTGCTCGAAAAGGTCGCCCGCCACGACGACCCGGCCCGCGTCATCCATATCGGCAGCATCGACGGCATCCGCGTGCCCACCGTGTCCAACATCGCCTACGCCGCGAGCAAGGCCGGCCTGCACCACATGTCGAGCGTGCTGGCCAAGGAGCTGGGCCCGCGCTACATCACCAGCAACGTGCTGGCGTGCGGGCCGTTTGCGACAAAGATGATGCGGGCGACGCTCGACGCGGCCGGCGAGTATATTCGGAGCGAGCTGCCGCTGCGGAGGATTGGCACGCCCGAGGACGTGGCGGGGGCCAGTTTGTTCCTGGCGAGTCGAGCAGGGTGAGTTTTTGTTTTTCCTTCTTTTCTGCTTCTTACTTTTGTGTGTTGGGGTTTGGTGTCAGTTGGCTGACTTTGGCTTGTTCGTATAGTGCCTTTTGTAACGGTGCTTTAATTCGCATCGATGGAGGCGCATCTCATGTGTCAAAGCTATAATATGGTGTATAGCGTGGCCTGTATTGGTTCTCTTATTAGCAAAGCGGGCTTGCTTTGTAGGCGCCATATATTAATCACGTAGATGATGAACAAAAAAGAAAAGGCCAAGAAAGGATCATGTTTGAAGCATACAGCTGCCTCGTATAGTTTCATTACCATCAAGATACGGGTATTTCTAGCTCGTTGTATATAATTTATATGCGCGAAATGATGGGGGAAGAGAAGGAAGAGGAAATAAAGGGAAAGGAAAAAAAAAAAAAAAAAAAAAGAAATAACCAAGACAACGTGTCCCTGTACGCAAAAGCTTCCCCTTCCAAACAGACCAACACCGTCCCACCCAGCTGATAAGAGCTCCATTAACCAAATAAATGAAATCTCAAATATTGAGCGTGTATAACTTTCTGACGCCTGATCTCCGATGCAAATTAAAAAAGATGAAAGGCGAATATGTCGCAAGGTAAGAAGAACGGATTGAGATTGGTGCCATGTTTATCAAGACTGTGCTCGATTTGATAGATGGCATCGTATTATTGCCGCGGCTGACAGGTCAATGAAGCCACACCCTGGTTGCGAAACTCGTCCGAAATCCGTTCAAACGTCACGAAAGCTGGCCACCAATCTCAACGCGCCTGATGAGGCATTCTCCATCAGATGCCGACGTCCTCAAAGTCGCGCACCATGACTGCGACCTGCGCTCGCTTGGCAGCCTCGGCGAGGAGGGTAAAGTCCTTCAGGAAGGGCTCGGTGGAAGGGATCTTGGTCTGGATGGGGGCAGGGGCCATGGCGGCGGCTGAGCTGCTGGGAGACGGCCTTGTTGATGAGGCGGCAGATGAGGAGGCGACTGTGGAGGAAGAGGGATCCATGGCTGTGGAGCGAGGCGAAGAAAATGTTATAGGAGTCGTCGGGAATAGTATGAAGAGTTGATGGTTGGCGGTGTATTAGACAGCCGATGGTACAGCGAACGATGGCGAATAATTCGGCTCGATGATGATTTGCTGCAGCTGAGAATCCGGGGGATCTGCACTCTTCTTTCCTTTTTGTCTTAAAAAAAAAACTCAAAAAAAGGGACAATCTTGTGGCGACGATTTCGGATCTCGAGATCCAAGGCGGATAGAAGGCGACGGCTGTTTGTAAATTCCGGAGAAGACGGTCTTGGACGAATTCAGCCGGCGCGTGTGCGTAGGTTTGGCTGCTGGTGGGGCTGCTGCAAGCAAAAGGCGTAAAGACCCGAGATCTGGAACGACCCTTTTCGGTACTTTGAATAAAGGAGAGATGGTCGAGAGATGGAAAGAAGAATAAAGTAAAGATGGGCGATACTTGGAGGGAATGAGACTAGAGAAGAGAGGGCACGAGAAAGCGGATTCGCACTCCTTTTATCTACTCGGCGGAATAAAATAGTTCAAGGAGGGTTGGCTGTTGAAGAGGAGAGAGTCTAGATTTGCCGGTGCTTCTCTGTGTGGGGGGAGAGACTTTCTTCTTACATATGACGACAGTGCAGCCACTAACTCGGAGTACGTTTTCGCGGGCGATCATGTCGGGGGAGCGACAAGTACCTTTTTCTGCGAATGGACTCGGGAAAAAGGGACTTTTTGGGGGGGGGAGAAAAGCAACGCTGTGGCCCGGGATTGCCTCGGCATGTACCGCCGCGTGATGCGACGATTCGTGCAGAAAGACTCGGGATTTTTTTTCTTCATATCATTTATTATTTTGGTTTAATTTTCCTTGTTCCAGTGGTGGTGGTGGTGTTGGATTGCGACGTCGTGACTGCTCACCTTGGGCACCATTGTCGCGTGTACTTTGCGTGCAGCAGGTATCTACATAGCTACAGAAGCCCGGGTATAAGTTGAGAGACAAAGAACGAAACTGGCCAAACCCCAACGTCTTGGGCGATCCAAGCAACGAAATCTACATCTTCAGCGGTGGCAAGTCTCAGCTACGGACAAGTACCTTCTTGCGTTTCTCCAGAGGGCTTACCCCGAGTCGGGGAAGCGTGGTTCGACGCCATGGCGCAGCTGCATCTGGCAAGTATTTCTGTGCTTCGCCCTTTGTAGTCTGTACAGCGAGATGTGGAAGAATCTGATGGGTACTAATATCTGCATTGCTGCTGTTGGTTTACCCCCCCCAGTATGATATAAAAAAAAAATCAGCAGTTACACGCAGACAAAGCTCGGCCAGATCGAATGAGAGGAGGCCACATTGTGCTGCTTCCTGCACGGGTGATGCTGCTGCACGCCAGAAACAGCAATGCTACACAACCCAAGAAGAAGAAGTAACAAGAGATCGGATTTACCGATCCGAGGCGCGGAGCTACAGTACACAGCCAACAGCCAAAAAGGATAAAAAAAGAAGCCAAGGACTAGGCAGAAGCCATTTCTCACGCTCTAACCTCAGCTCTAGTTCATTTGCTTGATTACCTAGAGTGGCTATTCCGTCAGGTTCGGGGGTCGGCTAACCGCCTAGAAAATTGCATTTGGCGGCCCCAGATCTGCAGATGGTCTCTCGGGCTGATTCCAAGGGTCCTTGGCCCTGGTCTGGGCTACTGCATCTGCATGCTTCTGCCCAGTTTGCTGCGCTGTCCATCTTTGCCATGCACGTGCAGGTACACTTTGGCGTCAAATGCGGCACAAAGGTACCTACATGCTTATGCTTCTCCAATACTACATGGTATTCAATACCATGCTGTCTGGAAAGCAGATGAGTTGGTACCGAAAAAAGGAGATTCATCACATTTTTGCAAGCAGCCAAACCATTTCAACTCTCTCTTTCTCTACGGGTATATCAAGGAGCGGTGAAGGCCATGGTATCGTTGTTTGCCGAAATTTACTGGATAGCGAGTGGAGGAAAACATTAGTCTCTTCTCTCATTCTTTATCTAGGGCCGATTGCGAATTGCGAGAAGGCAAAAAAAGGCGGGTGGGAAATTAAACAGTAGGAGGAAACCACCCGACACATGCGTTACGACTCGTGCGTTTTTTACGCTCCCCCCTCCCTCCTCTTACTTGTACATCGTTGCATGATACGGGCTGCTGCAACTTGCAACAGTGGGTTTTGCGCTAGGCGAATCCCATGAATGACCTGATTCTGCTGCCGCGCTGGACGCGTTCGGCGCTGATTAGCCAACTGTGGCAGGATAGCATGTTGAAACAGATGCGCAGATACCGCAGATGGGCCTTTGTATGCAAACCCTTGCACGACACGACACGCTCTGCCATGCTTCTTATTCCAACGCTCCACCAGTCGCCAGTGCCAAATAAAGAATCAATTCAATCCCAAACGTTTCCCAAAACGAGCACCGCTGGACCCTGAGCCCCACCTTTTCGCCCTGCCACCCCCGCTTTTTCCGCTTTCTGCCCCACGCTCTTTTCTTCACGCCAAAACGTCACTTTTTGCTTTTTTTTTCTTCCGAGATTTCTCCCGAACGACCAAAGCTTCCAGAAGGCCAGTCTAGTGTCCACACACACCCTTCCTAACACCTTTTACCTACTCGGTTTCAACAAGAAACGTATCAAGTTTTGAATCGAATTGGTGGGAATATACCAACTACACCCAAAAAACAAAAACAAAAAAAGAGAAGCAAAAACTCACACCCCCCCTCCCCGGGCTCAAACTCCGGAAAATCCTACAACAAAAGAAAAAGAGATCCATACGCCCCCTCCAAATCATCCTCACATGGCCGCCGTCACCGGCCCCAATTCTCGCCCCGGCTGGTTCGCCGTGCCGGCCCCCGTCCGCGAGCTCTTCAAGTTATTCCCCTTGACCACCCTCCCCGCCGATCCTCTCCCCGAGAGAGCTCCCGAAAGGACGCGGCCGCGACCTCGTCTGTACGTCTTTGCCAGGACCGAGGAAGACGCTCGAAGCGGCCGGCCGAGCTTCAATCCGCAATGCTTGAAGTGGCAGGTGAGTAGTTTTCCAATATGCTATGAACAAGAGGGGCGACGGGGCATATCAAATTTGGATGTCTTTTTCACTAACTTGATTCTCATCTATAGACCTTCCTTCGCATAGCCGGCGTTGAAGTCGACGTTGTGCCCTCCACCAACCATGCCTCTCCCTCCGGCGCATTGCCCTTCCTCCTCCCGCCAACAATAACACAATCGTCATCGACAACGACAGAATCAAAAGCTGCTCCGGCATTGATACCTACAAGACCTCTCACCGGCAGCAAGATCGAGCGCTACGCCAAAGACCACTCCTCTCACGACATACCCGCCGATTCCTCCTCCCCTTCCCGACTCGAAGCCTACGAAGCACTCCTCTCACAGAGCCTTCGTCCCGCATGGGTATGTGAAAAAAACCATGCATACTACCCTCTCCCCTTTCATACAAGGGTTCAATCAAACTAACACTCAACCGATATATAGCTACACACTCTCTACCTCGATCCCCTCAACATCCCCCTCCTCAAAACCCTCTACCTCCCCCCCTCGCCAATCCTCCAGCTCCCTTCCCTCCACGTCCTCCGCAACGCCGCCACCGCCGAGATCCTCAAGACCACCCGCTCCGCCATCATATCCCCCGACCAGCTCCTCTCCGACGCCACCGACGCCCTGCGCTCGCTCTCCGCCTTGCTCTCCGACGACGAATGGTTCTTTGGCCGCCCCGAGCCGGGCCTGTTCGACGCCGAGGTCTTTGCGTACACCTACTTGATCCTGGATCCGCAGTTTGGCTGGGCGGGGGATCATCATTCGCTGGCCAAGTGCCTAGTAAAGTTTGGTAACTTGGTCGAGCACAGAACAAGGCTGTATGAGAGATGTTGGCCAGAATCTCGGGGTGAGAAATAGAAAGAAAATAGATCTAGTGGGCTGGAACGCAGCTCTGCAATAGCATAATATAACCAAAAGTAAATACTACTTCAACTACAATTTCAAATGGCTTCAACTGTACAAGACATTCAACATTTCTTTTCCAAAGATACTCCCAGCCTCCTCTTGATTACACCACATATGAATGCCCCTAAGCATATTCTTTAAACACAAAATAGATCTAGTCGCCCAGTCCGCCTGCCTTAGAACAACACAACGCTATGACTGTACATCATTCCATCACGTTTCAACTCAGCGTATGTCCAAGTTTCTTCTTATACGCTCACAGGGAAAGGAACCATAGTCACAGCCAGTCGGTATTTTTGACCCCGTCCCTAATATTTCCATTTAACAACTTTGACTTTGAACGCACCGCGTCCGACTAACCGCCGATTTCCCTATTAAATCTAGAATATTACCCCTCAAGTAGCAAACAAGGTAAGAAGATGGGAAGGAGAGAAGGAATAAAGAATACAAAGAGAGTGGGAGTCGGTAAATGCGTAAATGATAGAAGAGAGGAAATCCCAGCGCCAAAACTCCAAAGCACGATTATACCCATGAGAGGAGAATACAAAAGGGGAGGGGGGGCCAAAGGACCAAGAACCGCTGCAGCTATGCACATCCCAAGCAGAGGAACGGCGATAGCGTAGTCTCTTCACATCTGTGGAAACTGCTGAATGCTATCTACCACGTCCTGAAGCGATACAAACGCACCTGGACCGCCATCCTTTCGTAAATCTTCAAGTAGCACGCTAGTCTGCGCATACAACGTTTCCAGTGATGCTCGGGAAGACTTTCCCAGCGATGCTGAAATTTCACGGCATGTTAGAAATCTGTTTTGGAAGCAGAAAAGGGGGGGCCAGCCTTGGACTCACATAAAATGGCAGAGTTCAGCTCCTCAGCAACCGTCACTCGGCCCCTTTCTTCCAGCAGGTGGCTTACTTGTGGCTCTTTAAGCGGGTTCTTGTATGCCACCAGCGCCCAAATCTCGTTCAATGCCTTGCCAATCTCCTTTCTCGAATCGCCGGCATATTCTCCTTGTAGAGACTGGCCATATTTAAGCATCTTATTTTCCAACTTGGTCAGCTCCGCTCTGTGATCCCCACCGTCAGTGTCCATGTTGTCTCCCCACCCATGGCTGCCATTCAAATCCAGGTCCATCTCTTGTTCACCTCCTATTTTGCTGTCGTATTTCATGCTCAGCTCAGCAGCCTTTCGCACCATCTCAATAAATTTGCGACACCGTAATTTGAAATATACCTGCTCGTTATCTTGGAGCACTTGTGGATAAAACATGTCGGTATACTTGAGCGCCTGGTCTATTTCTCCGTCAAGAATCGCTTGCCTGATGCCTATTCAGATGTTAGAGTGGATTATATATATGAGTATGAGCCAACTTACGCTGTCTGTTATTTGCATCCTCATCATCTTTAATATTGACGCCATCCACCGTTACGTCCGGATTCAGGTTCAGGGCTTCCTTTTGCAGCTTCATATCTTCTGCAAAAGCACGTGCCGTCTCCACATAGCCGTCGTGCTGAAGGAACTGCAGTACCAAGGTTTGGATGAGATCCGTCTCGTTCATACCTGGCTCCAGATGTGAAGTATCTGTCCGTTGAATGGCTCTCTGGATGCTCTCGCGTTGTTCCTGTTGAATTCCATGTCAAAATTATTCTCATCATAGTCGTATGATTGGTTTGGAAAGGGGAATAGAAATTGAATGTATACATACATTCATCATGTCGTCGATATTGTAAACAAACGGTTCCTGTCCAAAGTTTACAGATATTTCCTCACCGTGCTTTTTCAGACTGACAGACGGATATAGCTTGCTCCTGGGAACATCCTGAACTGCAGAACCTGTTTTTTGTTGTATCCTTGGTCAGCAAACCATTGAACATGAGTATCTCCATTCACGCTCTCTCGCTCTCTCGCGGATTTGCCTACCTAGCATGAGTCCGTTTTTGGTCCAGAATGCAGTATGGTCTCGAAAGTTGACTCCGCAACCAATCACATCACCCGTCGTAAATGACGGTCCATAACTCCGGCCAATGTTTTGGCCTGTGAAGCACCGGCCATCATCGCCATGATAACCCCAAGTCTCTGGCTCCCAGCCCACAGGCCGTGATAGTGATGCGCCCCTGGCTGAAAATCCGATCGCAATGGTCGTACTAGTCCTACGGTTAGTTGGTACCTCTGTAGATGATGGCTGCTCTGGACAAGACGGCTACATACTCATCTTGTTTACCAGAAATAATGTGTACTTCATAATAGTATATCCCACACTGCGGGGGCATAAAATGGTCCGCCCGAATGGCGCTGGCTTCGTGGTCGCGCTCGTGATGGTTCTTGGGTCCTGAGAATTTGAGCCCCAGCATATTTGGCATAACCTCTATTGAAGTCCACATGTCTGCGGTGTTCCAGTGCCTAGGCAGAGGCGCTAGACTGTCGCCGTCATCAAACGGCGTTCTTTCCATGACGGTGTGCAGCATGCCTCTGTGAGCACCAGCAGGCAGCGGCGTCGTGCTGAGGCCTGAGGCGCTGATGTCTTGCCCATTCCCTTTACTCCGCTTGACTTCCTTTTGAGCTTCTAGCTTCTTATTGTATGCTTCCTCCAGCTTCAGGACATATGTCGATCCCTTCAAATACGATGGCACGAAGAATCTGTCGTCGTCTGCTGTGGCGCTCGCAGGCTCTGAAGCAAAGAAGTCGAAGGCTCGAGAAAAGGATGGCAAGCTGCCGCTAGAGGCCCTCCACACGTTGGCCATATCGCCTTGTGCCGCCGCATAATCCATCTCAGTCGAGTTTGCAGCCGGCGCGGGGCCTAGACGTAGCGTAGGATCGAGAATCAGGTCACCGTTGGCGTCTAGCACGGATGTTCGGGCAGGATGCGTATAGAAGTTGTAGCCGCCTCCTTCACCGGCAGCGACGGAGGTGCGGGTCGCTGTGTATTGATGTTCTTGAAATTCGAGGGATTCAGCAGACGATTCCGAGTCTGTGAAGCCAGATGAGCCATGCGGTTCCGGACTGGACATGATAGGGCAAGAGAAATGGAGATGGAAGAACAAGCAAACACTTCAAGGGTAAGAGACTGAGGGGGGAGTCGTGCCTGGCAAGCGAGCAGCTCGGCTACTAAAGCTTATTGGAAGCTTCAGTCAAACGCGCAACTCGATCCAGGTGCCGGTCTGCTCCTTATACAGGCGGTTGGAGGGATGAATGGCGCCGGGGACGGAACCCAGCGAGTCGTCGGCGGTATCTGTGCTCAAATGGGAGTGAGGGTCGACAGGCCGATTGAGTGTATGAAAACAAGGCGAAGAGGACAAAGTCGGCAGATGAGATGTGTCGTGAAGGTGCCGTGCAGCTCGCTCTGCGTATCGAGGGAGGGGAATCGGCGTTGAAGCGGGCCGATGAGCTCGTGGCAACAGCCGTCAACCGAATGGCCGGCAGCTCAGAAGGCGGCAATGAGAGCAGCAATGGCAGGCACAGCTGCGCCAAAAGAGCAAGACTGTCAGGCAAAAGACGAAGGCGATGCTCCGGGTCAATCAGCTCGCAGGCGTTGCTGTTGGGCGCCCGCAATGAGGTGTCGTGCTGGTGGGTGTCGTCGTTGTCATTGAGGGTGGAGAAGTCGATTTGACGCTGGCACTAGCTCGCTGTTGTGCTGGGCTCTAGCACTTATCGCTCCCTATCGCAGCCGCCATCACGGGTTCTGTAGGGAGCAGAAAGGTGGAGCAGCGCCTGAGCCTGGAACCGCGAATTCCTGGCGCCGCTGATCAGATGCTCTACGTCAATATACTACTAGTAGCATTTATTGAGCTTTGCAGGCGGTTCATCACGCCAAATGGAATGATTGCTCAGTTTCAGCGCGCTTATTCCTTGTTTCCCATTTGCCTCGGGCTGATTTATGGATTGCCCAACATGCCACTTTCTGGTCAACGTCGCATGCGCTTCTTCAGTGACATAATCAAGCAGCCATACAGGTTCTTATCTGGCACCGGAACTGTAGCAGAAAAACCCGAGGGGTAAGAAACATATACCCGAGGCGGCATGTACAGACCAAAAGCTTAAGCTAAAGAGCACGAGCTATGAACATTACTACTACTCATGTTCAAACTCCTCAATGTACCGTCTAAGCTGTAATCGGCTTATAACACGCAAGGCGCAATATACACTGCCGTCCAAATTCGGCATAGCCCACTTGTGCAAATGACTAAGCTGCTTGAAGTACACGATCTGCCCAACTTCAGCAGTACCACGCGACAACACTCGGGCTTCCATCCATGGGTTAAATACAAATAGCATCCTCATTGCCCATCTACGGAAAATAGCCAGCATGTCTTCTCAGCAAATCTAATTTTACACGTCCATCCCTGCTCGGGTCGCAGCGCCCTGTGGGGTGGATGAGCGAGCAAAAAGCCAACCAGCCGCCACTGGTTAAAACGAAAATGAGAAGAGAAAAAGTATAAGCTGATGAAAATGTGATGGCGGTTTCGGGGCTAAACGAGTAATGCGGCCAAACCAGGAAACCTTGCTACTACGGCGCCACCGCGAGAAAGAGCTGGAGCCAAGAATGTAGCGAACAAGTGTCGATAAATGGCTCACCCTCCGCACGCAAAAAGTAAGCTGTCTTCCACAGCAGGGAACCGAGATTGGTAAAGGGGAAAAGCCAACTCGTCGGCCGCGTAATCTGGCGGCGCAGATTTGGAAACAGCGGCGTAGATGGTAAATAGAAATAAATTCACAAAGTCAACTTGCAGTAGCTTTGACTGCGATGATGCAGCGCTGCTGCTGCACTACTGTTCCAAATCCGAGACATTGATTAGAGACTGCACGGGCAGGGCTGTTCACCAGGCACGCGTAATGTAACACAGCGTCTACTCTACATCCGTTAGGCATCACCTGAAGATCAATAAAAGATGTCTTGATCGCCTCTCATCAGGCATTCACTCGGGAGTAGTATCAAATGAATACTGCAATATGAAATGAACAGCAAAGCAAAGAATTGTATTGCCCTGGCTGACCGACCATGCCAACCTGTCTACTCTGAAACCTTGAGTATACCGTTACATACATACAATTACGCCGACAATGATCCCGATACTCCAGTTTGCGCAAGTCCTTGGATGACCGGCAGTTCAATCCCTTCCGCCAACGCCCAGCGACAGCTTGCCGTCGCCTTGTAAAAAGACACGATATTATCATGTTGCCCGAGTTTCCGTCCACGGGGCCGATGAAGCAAAATGCAGATAACCTCAAGCCCGATTTTTTTCTAGGTTTGAAACATATTGAGAAATAAAATGAGAAAACCCCGTTGCATCGTGGGATGCAAAAAACAAAGAAGAAGAAAATGAAGGAGAAAGCTTAATGCGAGATGTTATGATGCAGTAGCCACAGCAATGGGTGCAGGTGATGAGGTCTGGATGCTGGGCGCGCTTTGCATCTCGACATCAGGGCCGCTGTTGCTGTTAGAAATGCTGTTGTCTTTGCCGGACATGCTGTTGGCTTCGTTTCCATTTTCCTTGTTCTCTTTGTTGCTACCTTCGGCTGATGGGGCAGCTGAGTCTTCGGTGCTAGACTCGGGAACGGTTCGCGGAGGAGCAGTCCATCGGGGTATTTCCCAGGCAACTCCGGTAAAGCTCTTGAGTCTGAAGCCACCCTTGGCCCATTTTCGACAAGGCTTGCCAGAACGGTCGAGGGCGCGAAGGCCTGCGTTGATGGCTCCCTGGTTGGCCTTGGGGCCGAGTTTGTGGGCAGTAGGGCGAGCTGCCGCACTGCTGTGGTCGATAGTACCGTCCTCCCTGTATGGGCGCACTCTGATTAACATGCAATTCAAAGAGTCCAGGCTGTTTTGAAAAAAAAAAAAAAAAAAAGAATTAAGGGAAGAAGGCATATTGAAACTTACAATCGAGGCTTCTTCTTGGGCCCCGGCTTGCCTCTTGGCTTGGGGACTCCATCAATGGTGCCGTTTGCAGCAGCCGCAGATCGCTTGACTCCCTTCTTCTTCGCTCCCTCTACGGGAGGTCCCATTGGTGTCGGAGCAGGTGTGGTCTCGGCGGCCGGAGTGGCAGCATTGGAGTCGGATGCATTGTCTCCATTCGAGTTGGTGGACACAACCAGCGCGTTCGGGCTGGCCGGCGACTCTTTGATCTGCGAGTCCTCCTTGGAGAGCTTTGACTCTGGGGACTGAGATGCTTCTTTGACAGACACGGAAGGGAAGATATCGCGTAGAAGTTCCGGCGATACGCTGAGGGTGACGAGCAGACCGTGTTTGGTTGCCGACTTGCGGCGGCCGTCAGCTGCCTTGGGGGGAGCCATCGCGTCTTGGTCGAAGATTTTTTTTTTCTTCTTCTTTCTTGTCTCAAGAATAGCAAATGGCTGAAGAGCTGGCCTTGTCAACGGTGCTGGCGCTCAAGCAGCCCAACGACGGTATGCTGTAGCCGACGGCGATGCAGAGATTTTGCGTGGGCAATGGCACGGCGGCAGAGCGACGCTGACGGTGCACGGTGGTGATGGCGGAGCGCTGGTGATGATGGAGAAGAGCAAAAAGCGAGGATGACGGAAAGGCCGCGCAGGTTTTTTGGTGGTGCTCTGAACCACGGGCGATGGGCTAATACCTAATGCTGGTGGTGATCCGGCGTGGTGGTCAGGGGGGTCTGGGGGCCTTGCGTGGAGCAGCAAGCAGAGAGGCGACTCTGGAACTCTGGACTATATTAGCAGGCCGGCGGTGATAGTGTCATGTCATGAGCGCTGGTGCATCGCGGGCGAAGAGGAGGAGAGGCGAAGGGGAGAAAAAGAGGCGGGAGGCGGAGGGATTTTCATTTTCTGGGGTGTTGTCTCGTAAGGTTCGGGGCCTTGGTCTCATCCTCATTTTTTTCGGGCCAGAAGGGCGGCGGCGCACAACGCAAAAAATCGGGCAGAGGTTTCTTGTTCGTAGCTGGCGCAGATGGGCCAGCAGGACCGTGACGCTCCAACACAAAGGGCGAGGGGTGGAAGATTCAGGCCGCGCTTAGGATCCGCCCCGATACGGACTAGCGCGCGCCGCGGTCCAATCCGAAAGGGGCCCTTTTTCGAGGCAAGCTCGCCCAAGTGGCTTTTATTTTCGCATTATTTGAGGATCCGGCCGGCCAATCACGGGCTAGTCTGGCTAGCCCTGCGACGGACTTGGGAAGGCTCGGTTTGCGCCCGTCTGATTCGCGGGCTGGCGTTAGGTAAGCCATGGCTGAGGGCATTCCTTTGTACCCGAAACCTGCAATATTGGCGATTACATGCAGCACACTCAAGTATCGGCTACAGCCCATCGCGCCAGGCGGAGGGCCTTGAGATTTGAGGAGCCGTGAGCGTTTTGGCATCCTTTTGCACTTCTTTCTCACCCAAGAGCCAAGAGCCAATTTCCAATTAACCGAAGGCGACCTTGGCTTCCGGTTTCGGTGGCAACAGATTGATGCGGCAGAAGTTTCCATCGAACCTCAAAACATCCATCTCTTCCAACCGTAAAATGGCATTTGGAACACCCAAGCTTGCTTCACGGCATTGATCGTGATGCATTTATCCAGCAGACGTAACGACTTGATTGCGAACAACGGTCGCAGCGCGTATGATGCCCTAAGCTAGCTGCCTGCACCATTCCCGCCCATTTGCCTCCATACAGTGTTTATTCTCCAATCTACAGGAACTTTTAATTTGCGTAGATCATCTCCAGCACTGCTACCAAAATTGGTGGAGACAAAAAACTGCGCCAGCCTTCAATTGCAGGCGGCCGTTGATGACTTCATCAGTTCTATTGGCTTCTACTGCTGCAGAGCCCGAGCTTACCGGAGGCATCTCATCTGACCCCCATCAGCCGAACGCAAATGACAAGGCACTTGGATGTCATCCAACGTGCTGAATTTTTTTTTTTCTTCTCAGGTCAATCAAGGGGCTGAAATTTCTTTCATCTGTACTTTTATGAAAAGAGCCTATCTCACCAATTTGGCGTACACAGTTGTCCATCGATAGCATCCATATGAACGAGTAACGCATACATGTAAATTTATATAGGGAACATAAGTCGATCCAGCACCCCAGTTCTATGATCCAACACTCTAGTGATCAATCGCATCGACTACTACATTTACTACACATATCAATTCTACTACTAATGCTATTACTTCTACCACTCCTACGACTGCTACTACTTTTAAGTAAGTATAACAATCATCAAATACACGTCTTTATATATATACCAAATGCCTTGTAGAGCTACAGCTGGGATTTTAGATAATGAGACTGGGGTGCGGGATAACTTTTCTTGAATGGTAAATAGACGTGATGCCTAACCAATGGGCCAGGCGCGGCCTTTCTATTATATGTTCGACTGATCAAATGACCTCACCAAAGGGCATTGAATCTGAAACAAGACTGTGCAATCTGGTCAATATTATCGATCGATGCTGTCTCTGATAGACGATTTGACCGTAGGTAGTTAAAGCGACATCCACCGTGTCTATTTCTCAAACAACTTTAAGTAAGTAGCCAACACGATCTTAGATAGAAGTGAGATTCGTGATAAACACATTTAGACGAGTTCGACAGATTCTGACCATTCGACTTAAACACAAAGGGTGAGGCAGGCCGTACTCAGTAGAAAGCGAAGCGTTGGTTATTAAACGTTTACGTTGCAACGGCCTTGTGCACGTCTCTTACAGATACCGGGTACTGGCGCATTGTGATGCTGAAATATACATGACCACAGGAATTCCTTGGTTCATATAGTTTGTTCTTCCTTCAAGGGCATCTTACACATGTCGCTTTTAGTTTTAAAATAGATGGGAAACCTTGCGGGACTGCAGCCGGTAGATCAAGCCTTCGCCGCCAAACAGCGTACTGACATGGTTACACGGATGCCACATCACTTGAATCGATATTGCAATGATAAACTTAATCCGATACTCTCTGCTATTTTGGAGTCAGGAGCAGTTAATTAAAGTGTAGAACAATAACAGAAAGCAAGATCAACTATCAACTCACACCCAACAACCCGTATATGGTCCATTCGAGGAAAACATATCGAGTGCCATCTTATAATTCTGAGACATTTCCTACCAATTGAATTAAGTCATTCATAGAGAACCGTACGGCAAAGCATCTTAAATTTAATACAGCGTGTTGATTATAATGCAAGTGCAACATCAACTTCGTATCTAACACATGATCTCAAAACAGCCCCGTTTTGTTCGCCATACTATCTTATTCAGAAAAGCGCAATTATTTCAGATAAATTGTCTTTGTGAGAGATAATTGTTTCATACTATACCCCGTTAAAGGGGACTGAATTCCAGTTGTCATGCAACAATAGACGCCGTCGCCGTCGCAGCCGCTGGAATGTGTTGCTCCTCACAACGACCCACCTCCACCGCCGTATATATATCACAATACATAGTCTTCATGAATTCTTTCACTCCAAAGTTGATCAAAATCATTCATCGCTACAAATCCATTTCCGTGTGATATTGTAACATTTCTCTCAATCGTAAATCGCCGTCATCATCATGGTTCTTCTCGAGCATCTCCCCCTTCTCGGGCTGGCCTTGGGCCTTGCACACTTCCATCACGGGAGAGGATCTCATAGCCACCCACCTCACTTGAACCAAGCAGCCGTCCCTCAAATTTCTGATGGCTCATCTCAGCTCCATCAGGCTCCTCCTCCCATGCTGATTGCCGCGCGGGCGTCAGACGAAAGTCATGATGCCACAATCCAAGTTAACCAAACGCATTTGCAGGGCATCTTGGACAAACTCAAATCCCTCGAAGATGAAATTACTAATATGATGGCATCCAGAGCTAACTCGTTTCTAGATTCCTCTTCCACTCCCGTCCAGCACTCTGCACTGGACCCCGATGATATAGAGTTTTCCAAGGCCACCATGGGAGCAATGAAGCCCACGAAGCTGGCTGCGACAACGCGACAAGAAACAAAGACTAGTCCAGGCAAGCCTTCCCTTGGCCGTATACTACCACCATATGTCAACCACTAATCAATTTGTTGGGCAGCTGTCGTTGGAGGATTGTTCAAAGAGGCATCTTTCAACTTCAACCAGCAGTCTACAGTGACAATCACCTCCACGACTCATATCACACGCATGGTCACCATTGTACCGACGACAATCATCACATTAACCACAATTTCAACTATTCCTGTAAAAGTGAGTGTCAAAAGTCGATATTTTGGAAGATTATTGATGCGAACCTGAATTAGGAAAGCAAATTCAAGGCTTTGATTCCCTTTTCCATCGAGATGGCTGCCGCGATTCCTCCAAAAACCGCTTTGGCACATGGTCATACTATTCGACCCTTTAGCTCGTCATCGTCAGTATCATCGTCAGTATCATCATCTCCACCACCACCACCATCATCATCATCAGCAGCAGCAGCAGCAGCAGCAAGCATTGAAACAGAGCTGAGGCAGCCAATGACTACCTCTCTCCGTTTTAATTCTTCAATGACCTTCCATCATCCATCACTTCCGAAGATGAGCGGGTTCATGACCGTTCGGAGGGCCGCTTGATCTGCATGAAGATGGCTGATGGATGGCTTGGGGGATGGCTTGGAGGATAATTTGGGTCGGTTGTTAGATAAAGGCGGCGTTACAGGCGGTTCTGTTTGTTCATCATACTTAATTACACAAATACAGTCATCTTCTCCTGCTTCTTCTTTGGTTGGCAGACTCATGCTTACTCCGCAGATCCTAATGAGAAAACCTGGCCATCTTGGAACGCCCCGGTTCCTCCCACTTTTTGCTATCCAGGTAATAATATTTAACGAGCGAATCACAGCTTTTCTATTAATCAACGTTTCCCCAACCCAGGCCTCGACTGGTCCGGCCCCGGTGTAAATCAGCTAGTAGAGCGCCGCGGAGGGCGCACGGCAGCTTCACGGAGGGGATCCCGCTCCTCAAGGTACCCAGGGTTTCTTACTGTATCTGCCCAGGCTCTTTGTACCTGATCCATTGAAGAGGACAAGGGGCCGGGTCCGATTTCGTTGTGTGGCCGGAATCATTCCGGCCAATGGTCCAGTAAAAAGGCCGGGCAGTATCGGTAGCCTGTGGGGCTAATCCTCCCCCCAACCCGGCCCCTCCCCCACAATGGACGAGCTTTGTCTTACTCCAAGATAGGCGGGCAGAGGCGGCATACAGAACCAGACGCTGCAGGGTCTTTCTTATCAGGACCCTCGCGGTCAGTGTCTCACAATGACTTCCAGCTTGCCCCTGAAAGAAAGATGGCGATAACAGCTTCTTTCCGTTATGTATGCTTGTGCCACTGTTATTGCTCCATAAAGAGATGACTGTTTTCGTGAAATTAGCAAGTGGTACCGAAAGATAGGGTGTGTGTAAGACAAGTACACACAGTATAGCTCTCCTTCGCATCATCTTCTTGGTCATGCTACCCCCTATCTCGCCCGATTGACGGTGTTGGGACAATAGATAACGGGGTTCCATTTGTTTCTGTTACGTGAAGTCTTCGCATTAGCCTCCGGACACCTTCCTCTAACGGAGACAAGGGCTGTCTCGACCCGCCTGTGCTGCCCGTACATCGTGACCTCATCCCCACCGAATGGCCGGAATGGATTCCGGCCACCGGGTACTTAGGCGGCGGCGCGGACCCGGACTGACGATGAATGTCCCCCGAATCTCTCAGACTTCACAGGGCAAGCTTCTTCTTTGCCACCTGCTCTTTCTACCACTCCTTGGCATCTTGGCCCCTGAAGACCGCCCCTCAGCCAACCCTTCTCCAGAGCACTTACACACTTACACGCATTCCACCATATCATATCATCTCCTGATACCATCACATCCCTCATCTACACAATGGGTTCCATGGGCACCGCCGTACCTCCATTCGAGGTCCTCACAGATGCTCGTCCTCATGACAACTCCCTCCCTGCCTTCTTGGTGTCCACCACCAGAGGCTTCCTCCCTCGTGCAGACCCTGTTGTCACTCTGCCCAAGGAGTTTGATGCGCTAGAGTCTATCCTCCAGCGTATGCCCGTCAAGACTCTGTCTGGCGAGCCAGGTCTTCTCGCCCACAGCAAGCTTGGTGAAGAAGTTGACAACAGCTTCCCGGATCTCACTGATGCAATGGAGCTGTATAAAGGAAACCTCCCTTTGATGAACGCCCTCTACCGGGACTACTCGTTCCTTGCCTCTGCGTATCTCCTTGAGCCTTGCCACCAGCGATTTCTCAAAGGCGAAGGCTATGGCTTGGGACGCTCCACTCTTCCCAAGAACATTTCTCGCCCCATCGCTCGATGTGCTGAGCTGTAAGTTCCAAGCCATTGCCATCAACTCCTCCCGGCCTTCATGCCAATGCACTTGTCCAAGTATCAGAGGCTGACTTCTTCATCGCAGCACTGGCTTTATGCCTTTTATGGAGTATGCTGGATCTTATGCGCTCTACAACTACCGTCTTGAAGATCCCGCCAAGGGCTTGGAGTATGACAACATTCGTCTCATCCGTGCCTTTGAGCATGGCCTTGATCCAACTTCATCCGAGGCCGGCTTCGTCCTTGTCCACATTGACATGGTCAGGAACTCGGGTCCCTTGGTTGCGGCCACTGTGCGTTGCCTTGAAGAGGTTTCCAATGCCTCTACCAACCCCGATCCCGTCGAGGGGCGTAGATCCTTCAATGAAGGCCTCTCTGATATCGTCACGGCGATGAAGAAGATCAACTCTGTCATGGAGACCATGTGGGGAAAGTCTCGTCCCAGAGACTACACCAGCTTCCGCACCTTTATCTTCGGCATCACCGGCCAATCCATGTTCCCCAACGGTGTCATCTATGAAGGCCTCTTTGACAACAAGCCCATGTCGTTCCGGGGTGAGTCTGGTGCCAATGACTCCATGGTGCCCCTCATGGACAACTTCCTTCAGCTTCCCCTACCCAACACCCCTCTGACGGCCATCCTCACCGATTTCCGTGAGTACCGTCCCAGCAACCACAAGACCTTTTTGCAATACGTCAAGAGCCGCTCCCTAGAGCTGGATCTCAAGGACTATGCTCTTGGTAACAAAGTCGAGCCCACCTCGGACGAAGAGAAGGATCTCCTCCGCCAGACTTGCAGTCTATGGATCCAAGTTCTCAATGAGGTGCGAGACTTCCGCTGGCGCCACTGGTGCTTCGCCAGAGAGTACATTCTGAAGCAGACCTCTCATCCAACCGCCACCGGCGGCAGCCCCATCGTCACTTGGCTTCCTAACCAGCTGGAGGCGGTGCTGGCGGAGATGGTGAATGTGCATGATATGACCAAGGGCAAGCACCAGAAGGGCCTGGGCACTGTTGCTGAGGACATCATGGAGGCAGCGCTGCGGCAGAGAGACACCCTGCGGAAGGAGGTTGACAAATTCTGCGCTGACCGCGGCGTCGCGAGGGAGAATTGATGAATCAAACCATCTTATCTGGGGGCAAAACGGGAGGAGAGGAAATCTCCAGTCAGTAAAAATCGGATTATACCAGGTTGAATTTATTGCGCTTCCTCATGTATGAGGCTCTTGGGATGATGTATGATAAGACAGTTTTCGGTATTTGTTAGTAAAGTGTCTATTAGTAGCAACATGGAACGTTTGAATGTTTGCAATTGCCCGAGACATGACTTTTTGCGTGGACGCCCGTGACTTGCACGTGTAAGCACTTGTGCCTCACTACACTGCACTTATTCCCAAACGCACCTAGGACCATCTACATCAATGTTGTTAGGCTCGAAAATGTAATCCGCAGTAATTCTCCCATTTGCCAAAGGATCCGTCTCGTGAGCACAGCCAAGGGCTGCCTCGGAGCAAAGAGGGGACCGACAGCCTGTTCATGCACAACAAATGAAATCGCATCCACAACAGCGCCGATGCATCCACCCACCAACCAGCCTTTGTCGGTTTGTCCAACAGCCAAGACACGCCTCCCATCTCGAGGAAAAGGCCGAGTGCCGCGCATTCAGCGACGAAATGTCAGCTCGCAGTTTTGCCCGAAAGCTGAGCGAACAGGTCGCTTCGGTCATTGGGAACGGCTGAGGACGATTATGCCTTGGGCCGCATCCAATCCTGCCATCTGCGTATGGAAACGGCGTGTGCTCGGTGACTATGCGGCGCCAGTGATTGTTGGACGGCAGCAGATGGGCATGTCACTTATTTTCCATTGTGCCTCTCTGGATGAGGATGTACAGCCCGGATGGGGTCGCATGGGGCAGGGATAAGCTGCGAATGTGGGCAATTGGGGTCCTTTAGTTCGCTGTCGCCAGTTAATCCCTGCACAAAGGACACAAGGCTGTGATTCAGTTGGTGCGATGGGATTTCATCTTTCACCTCGCTGATTTCTCTTCCTTCATCTTGTTTCTGTTCCACGCAGATAGGTGACAGAGGTCTTGCCGTGGAGATCCAAGCGGCATTAGCTGGGCAGAAAGGAAAAGGATGCAACTGTCGCCCAGCCATAATTGAAGATGAGGCTCCTCTTCGTGCTCTCGCTCTCTGGCCTCGCCATTGCCAGCGCCGCCCACGAGAGATACGCGGCTCTGCCAATTATACCAGAAGGCTTGACGCCGCGATATTCTTTCGATAGATCACAGCCGCTCTCAAAGCGCGACGGAAATTGTGGTGACAACAGCCATCCCTGTAAGGCGACAACCCCTCATCTTCTGCTTCTCATGCAATGCGACTGATATTGCCATCATTTTACACTCTCTCTTGCACGCGTTGCTCACCGCTAATACCAACTTCATTCACTAGGCCTCGATATCGGCCACGGCGACATCTGCTGCAATAACGATAGCTACTGCTTTTTAGACACATCTTTCAAGCCAAAATGCTGCGGCATCGGCCTGACTTGCGCTCCCTCAAACCCTTGCGCTGCGTCTGCTGTACGCTGCACCGTCACAACCACCCTCACCTTGACCAGCACGTCTTCGCTCTCAAGGGCTCAGGGGAAAGAAACTACCATAACGAGCAAATCCACATCCGTTATTACAGGATGCTGTGGGCGCTCCTGTCCTAGCACGAGCCAGTATCTTTGCGCCAAATCACTTGGCGGCAATTGCTGCCCATTTGGCACCAACTGTCAGGAAGACAAGAACTGCGTCTTTGTCAAGACACAGCCTCCGCCAGGCGTGGTTCCTGCTGTAACTGGAAGCTGTACGGCAAGCCAGTTTAGATGCTCTGATGGCAACGGATGCTGCAACAACGGCGCAACGTGCACCTCGTTCAGCGGGTCGGCGTACTGCTCTACCGCTACCGGTGGTCCTACGAGCACCCTTGCCGCGGGCAGTGACGGCGGCTCATCTTCTTCTGGAGGGCTCTCTGCCGGAGCCGAAGCGGGTATCGCTGTCGGAAGCGTGGTTGGAGGTGGACTTGTTGTCGCGGCAGCCGTGTGGTATTTCCTCAGAAGACGGAGATCGACGGCACCGGTGAATGGCGTATACAACGTCGCTGAACTACAACCCGGAGACGTCAACAGAGATGCCGGGGTGGCTCCGAGTGGTCCTACCATGAGTACCGCGCCAGCAACGCCTCGAACCTGGCGACAGCGCTGGACAATGGCGTCGTCGCTCACTCCTTCAGGGGCTGTAACCGACGCAGGAACGATAAGGTCTCCGTCGTCGGCTCCAGATCCGGTCGAGATTGGCTCGGAAGGGCTGTCAGAAATAGCCGGCTCGGAGGTTATGACGCCCAAATCCGAAATGACCGGCTTTGCTTTGACAGGGCTTCGGACGCCGGAGACGATAGACGGCCGGTTTGAATTGGGTGGAACGGAAATGCCCTGGCCGCAACCCTCGCCAGCCAGTCCCGAACCCAGTCCCCAACCGCAAGAGCCGAGTCGAGATTCAAAGTCAAGTTAATCATGATGGCCGAGAAAGCAGCCTTTGTCAATTAGTCTAGTTCAAGGAGGATAACGGAGTTTTGTTTCTTAGAAAGCTTGCATGCCATTTCTATTGAGTCAACGCCTAGCCTGAGAATACATGATACCGCCCAAACTCATATGTCGAATTAAAAATCCCCTTTGGCGAAAACGATGAAGAATACCAAATAGATCCATGCATATGTTTCCTTCATACTTGCAGTCGTTTTGATGTAAGTGACTGTAGATTTCCGCCTAATCGAGAGGCTAGCTCAGGGGAAGAAAAGGAGAGACAAGAAAGTAATGTGTTTGAAGATTAGAAAAAAATCACATTGAATCCTTGGCGGCGATCAATGAATAAGAAGAAAAAGTAGAAGAAAAATGCCCCCAAGTTCCCATCGTCCATTCGTCACTTTGGTATGCCGGTACCAGCTCAGCATACAATACCACCGAATGGTGCGCAGTTTCTCAGATCCTTGACCAAGTCTTCCACGCTACTAAGGTGGCGACTCAGAAGTTGCTGTTTCTCTGCAGTAGTCAAAGTTGTGACCCCGTTGCTGTTGGCACGCTTGCGTCCGTTTTTAGCATCGACGTGGAATGCGCCAGAAAGCTTTGAAGGACTGCGATGGAACACAGACTCTCGCTGGTCAGCGCGGGGGGCGGAGGGTGTCTCGGGCATGAGGTAGAAGTAGAGGAATTCGACGAGCTTTAGCTTGACCTCGCGAGATGTTGATCGAGACTTGAAGAGAGATGTGACGGTCAAGAGGCCATCAAGCCCTTCAAAGGTGCGAGTGTTGTTCGGAGTGTCGATGAGAGCGACAACCAGAGTCAGGAGGGTGGCCGACTGAATCGCTGGGCAGTTGTATGGTTCGAGAAGATCTAATAAGAGCTAGCCGGAAGAGTAAGCTCAAGTATTCACTATGACGGTTGCTGGGAATTCCCTCTCACATTCATGTTCTGCTCTCGCGCAAACAACGACTTGCTAGGAGGATGCAGCAGGGTGACGCCTTGGATGAGGTCCAGCGCACTGAGAATCAGCAAGTCATTCTGGCCATCGCTACCCTTTGCCATGAGCCGATCCAGCGTGCCAACCAGACGCATGGCAACGTTCCATTCGAATCCCTCCTGTAGCTTGAAAAACTCTCGAAAGGCCGGGTCCTGGGTGAGCTGGGCAAGATCTTTGCGAGGAGCCGTGCCGGATGCATCTTCGTAGGCATCAGGCGTAGGCGAAGACGTGGACGTGGACCGTCCCCGGCCTGAAGACCCGTTGGACAGGCAAATCTGTGCCAGGAGACCCTCTACTTGGCGCAAGCCCTTGCGAATCTTGGGTCCATCATATGACGAGAGGTTGTCGAAAGCGAGTGACAAGAGGGCTTCCATTGTGGGTGAAATATTGAACAATGATTGATTACGCCAGGTAAATTCTGGTTGGTAGGGGGGGTTCTGATCTCTTTCCCAGTAGCAAGAAGCAATAATGACAACAATCTAGAAAACTTTTGACGACGAATAAGAAAAAGAGCCCTTCTAGTTTGTTTTCTTTTTCCAAGTGGGCGGGGAGGTGGGCTGAGATTTGCTTCTTAAAAACAAAAGTAAATATCGAGTGGGCTAAAAGATAAAATTGCTTCTGGCAGACTAGGTGGCTGTGCGTGTCGCAAAAGAATGTTAATACAAGACGAGAACAAAGAAATAAAGCATTGACTGGATTTGGGTATCAAAAGCCGACTTGGCGACGAAAACAAAACATGGAAAAAAGAGAGTTGGAGTAAACTGAAGATCAGGGATGGAGGATGAGAAATGCGTTTCTGCGGTAGTGACAAAAAGGTTGACTGCCGGGAAGAAGCTCCCAGAGTGCCGGGTTTGGAATAAGGTGTTGCTGGTCGCCCATTTCCCCGGCAACCATGAAAGGGAGCCGCTGCGGCATGCTAAATTGTAGGCGGGGAGGGCAGACGTTTAGTGGCCACGGGCAGCTTGGTATAGCGCGCGGGCTCCACTGGGACATGCCCATGGCAGAGGCCCGTCATAGGCTGCTAGCGCTGCGCGGGACCGCCGAGAAAGCCTGATCAGACCCTGAAAGTGCTGGAGTGCTTGCAGCACGGTCGCTGCAAGCCATTTAACGATTGGACAGGATCCCTGAACCCGGCATGATTCGATGTCCGCCGTCTGATTCCACGGGACTGGAAATTGCACTGGCATTGGCGACTGGGGATGCTTGCTTCATACACCAATGATATGCCCAAGACGAGAATGACGATGATGCCATCTGCATAAGCCTGCCAAGCACCCTGCCCAGCTCCAGCGCCTCTTTTTCGTCCGAGGTAGGATTGCACCGCTATCGAGATATCCGCGGGCATCGTGTATTTATAAAATCCCAGGCGCCGCTGCTAACTCAAAGAAGCAGCCGACAATAGTGGGTGCCATGGATTTATAACCCACGCAGAGGCTCGCCCAACGACAGAGCAGCGATCTTGAGAGGTTGCATCAAGGCCAACGATCTCGCAGCAGCTGAAATCCATCCCCTACCCCTCGCTCTCCCGGTCGTGGTTCTCTTCCTTGTCTTATCCATGGTTTTCCGCGCCCATGACCAAGCGAGAGATTTCTTTTCGAGGCACCAGCGATCCTCCTCGTAAAAGGAGCATTCAGCCTGGGCAGATTGGGTCAGAGAAGACCTCGAAACGCTCGGAATGGATATGGTTCATCCATCCCCGCATTCCTTTTGGAGTGCTAGAATCGGCGTCTTGAGGTGAGCGTTCGCCGCAAGAGCCGCAGATGAAGTATAGTAACGCAGCATAATACCGCGCACATCAGCCCTTCAACCCCCGGCCGGTATCCTTACAGTACTCCCTTGGCGAGCGAAAGCCCCCAACTGCAGCACAAGAAGCCGGGCTATCATGCCGTTGGACGTAATCGTCACTCTTATCAATATTACGTGTCTACTCTCAGCTCGCCATCACCGCTATCACAGGCTTTAGTGCCCTCTGGAAGGCTCGGTAAACCTATCGCCAAGTCACGAGGCGCGGCCAACAAGCAGTCAGGCGATTGATCAAGGGCCAGGCATGCAGGCAGCCTTGCTCGTTGAGGCTAAACTCTGCAGGAAACAACGAATCGGGCATCCTGATCCGATAGAAGGCGTCGTCGATCTGAAAGGCAGCAGAGAAAATGTCCAGCTTTCTCCCGCGTATGCCCCTCAGCCAGTAGAAACCCCGCTGCTGTGCAGATACGATAGCCTTTTCCAAGAATCTAGGACTTTCTAAACACCGAAAGCGCTGTGCACAAAAGTATATTACACGGCATGTTGCGCTGCGTTTTTTTTGAGTGGTGGTGTCTCAAACCGCCCCGCGATATCCACCTTAACCTGCAGCGCCACTTTCACGTGTACTTGGAAGCATAGCTTCAGCCACACATTGACATTCCAAGATGCCATCCAACATCAACTTCTCTCCCAACGCCCTCCCTCCGATAACCTCCGGCACCGGTCTGTGCTCTCAAGCCCTACACCAGAATTTCACAATTACCAACCCTCTTGGCTCGTCCCTCTCGCCTCTCAAATCCCTCACTCCCAGCGACCTCAAACCCCTAATCGAAAGCGAGGCTGAGCAGCTAGGCAAGCAATCCGGATTCGGGAAGCCCTCGGGACATACTGGAAAGAGGTCTTTGCACTCTGAGTCGCCGCCGCAAAGGAGCAGCAAGAGGATAAATCGCGGCGTGCTCAGCATGCAGCACCAGAACAATCCGGGGCCGCCTCCCGACCCCTCGCGGTTCGCCAACGAGGACTTCGACTTCAGCAGCCGAGGAACATGGAATGACGACAAGGAGAGGATCGTAAGGGGTCCCTTTGACTATGTCGTCAGCCATCCGGGTAAAGATTTCCGTGCCCAGCTCATCTCCTCCTTCAACGCCTTCCTTGATGTGCCCACCGCGAGCCTCGCAATCATCACCAAGGTCGTGGGCATGCTTCACGAGTCCTCCCTCCTCGTTGACGACGTCCAAGATTCATCCGAGCTTCGCCGCGGCTTCCCCGTCGCCCACAACATCTTCGGCGTGGCCCAAACCATCAACTCAGCCAACTACGTATACTTTGCTGCCTTGCAGGAGCTCGTCAAGCTCGGCAACCAGAATGTCATTCCACTATTTGCCGAGGAGCTCATCAACCTACACCGCGGCCAAGGCATGGACCTATTCTGGAGAGATACTCTGACCTGCCCCACGGAAGATGACTACCTCGAGATGGTGGGGAATAAGACGGGTGGCCTGTTCCGCCTCGGCGTCAAGCTGATGCAGGCGGAATCGAGCACCAACGTCGACCTAGTGCCTCTCATCAACCTCGTCGGCCTCATCTTCCAGATCCGCGATGATTACATGAATCTTTCTTCAAGCGAGTACAGTCACAACAAGGGCATGTGTGAGGATCTGACGGAAGGCAAATTCTCTTTCCCCGTCATTCACAGCATCCGCGCCGATCCCGTAGATCTTCAGTTGATCAGCATACTGAAACAAAAGACTACGGATGAGCAGGTTAAACGCTATGCCGTCTCCTACATGGAGTCCAAGGGCAGTTTTGACTATACTCGTAAAGTGGTTGAGACTCTCATCGAGAGGGCGCGCAAGCTAGTCGAAGAACTAGACGGCGGGTCTGGAAAGGCCGCTGGCATCCACAAGATTTTGGATAAAATGGTCATATCGTCATGAAAAACCGAGATGACTTGATCATTTTATTTTTTAGATGAGTGACAGAGCCAAGGGAGGGCTAACGATATGAATGAATCCAGCAATAGCCACTCATACGCATCTGTACCAAAGCGAAACGAACTGACTTTTCTTACGACTTTTTGTTTATTTTAGTTGGCGTTGTGTTTTTTTCTTTCTCTATAGTATCAATCAGAAACTGCGCATGCAGTTAGCGGTAACATTAGACTGTGAGACAAGTCATCGCATATGCAGCAAATGCCTACATGTATACTGTTATAAGATGTCGCTTCTTGTCCATCTCGTGCAAATTGTATGGTATATGAGAGTGAAGATGCTGTTCTATCAATTGTCTTTGCCCCACAGGAAGGCAAAAGCTCAACTTTCAGACACATTAGTAGTCTCATGAACCCAGCATAGATTGTCTGAAAAGAGGGGTGGTTTCTAGTTAGCAGAGACAGTTGTTCTCTAATCCATTGTAGGCAATGATGGATATCATATGATGCCTTTTAGATCAAAAATCTGCTGCTATCAGAGCAGATAACCCTGCATGTGGCTTTAACGTGAGTCTCTACTAAATAATCATATGCATAATTGGCACGCTGGCAATAGCGCTGAAGAAGAAAAAGGCTATGTGGTTCCGGAGCTTCCGTGGATACTCATTGGCAAGCGGAACGTACTATTTTGCGCATATGAATACCCGGAAACTCTGAGCATGTTTTCAAGACTTTCATTTAGGTCAAGTCAAAAGAAAAGAAAAGAAAAGAAAAGAATATGCGCCAGCGAGATAATTGTGGAAAGGTCAACCATACAGCATCTGCGATATAGTCATTTAGTCTTTAGAATGTAGGTACATGTAAGTTTCATAATATACTCTCCTCTACCTTTAAGATGAATAGGGACGCGGCTCTTACAGTGCTTCGCTTATGGGGCCAACAGCCTACCTATGTCTTTTCAGGTATCAGATTGCTTATACCAGGTGGATTATTCACTTTCAGTCCTGTAAACTACTTAAGAAACACCTCTCTAATTATGCTGATGCTGATTCTCTCCATACCAACTCCTCTGTCCGCAACAAGTACATGGCCATAGGGCAGCGAGGCGAGTTTCTAACTCAGCGGGCTCGCTGCTTGTGCTTCATAGCGACTTTTTCTCCTTGTAGGATCTGGTTATGGACTGCAAAAGCGGGTACTTGAGTAATCGCGCAATCTGCTTGGCTTAAGCGCCCACCTCAATGCGCTCATCTGTCTCCGCATATACTAATCCAAAGTACGAGCTACACGTAGTATCATGAAGATATGAATTCGCTGTTTCGGTAGCGCTAGGGAAAACAAAACAAAAAGGAGCATTTTTGTCTCCATCTGGCGTCTCTCGTCTCCTCGTTTGTATCTCGCCCATCATTTGACCAACTCCACACTTTAACCCCTCCATCTAAATATCGTATTACAGAACACGACGATGAGACGTTTTACCCAGAGGCCGTTTTAGGTGAAATTCGCAGGCTGGGGTGTTTCATTCCCTTTTTGTGCGCCTTGCTCGGTTGATCATCATGTGCAGGTCATGCGGTTCGTCGCCATCGGCTGTCATTTGTCATGTACATACACATAGATATACTCGGGCACGGCGCATCCTGATTCGCCACGTCTTTACATTTGAAGCCACCGACACTGGAGGGCTTTGCTTATTTCCATCCAAACTTGTACATGGGCTCATGCTGTTACCAACGAAGTACATGCTGTCAGTTTTCACCGCTGCTCGTACCAGTGGCAATACCAAGGGTGGCAGTACATGCAGTCTGTAGCAACAGCACCAACACAGGGTTACCATCTTGCAACTCCAAGTATCTATATATGCGGAGTAATGCCTACTTTGTGTAGGTGAGGCCGTTGCTGTAGTTGTAGCTGCATGGATCAGCTCTAGGTGTTTGTTGATGCGCCGTGGCCCAATTAGGCAATGCCCTTTAGTCGCCAGGTCTCCGTTTTCCGTCTGTTTCCCGCTTCTCAATGCGCCAATGAGGTTGTTCTTGAGCCCGCAGAGTGCTGTCATGATTGGCTGCAGAGCGTCAGATCTTGCAGGCGCATAGAGTGCTGCAGGCTGCAGTGCCCCCGTTCCTAGTACGGAAGCTGTCAAGTTGTGATTCCCTTTGCCTTCACTCGTCATCTCCATTGTTGGGTATTGCTACTTGGGTGTTGGGTGCTTATGGGCCTCATTGGGTCGCCATCTACCGGTCTGCTGTTCTCTCCGTGTTGATGGAAAGGTGAGAGATCAGCATACGCCTAGACTGTTGGCTGATTGGACCTGTAGCCTCTTGACTGTCTTGTTTGGTGCTATTCGCTACAACGGACAGTGTGCAGGTTAGCTACCGTGACAACGATGTGTTGTGTAAACTTCAGACAGCGTGCGGAGAAACAGACATGGGAATGCCACGGCCACGATATTTTCAGATCACAAGGCTTGTCCGCTCCATATAAGCATCTGCACAGTTGTGTCATCGGCCCGCCACGTATCGTCGAGACGGAGCTGTAGCAACGGCCGACTCTAATCCACAGCGTCTCAAACCGTCGTCGTGCATGTCGTAGCTCTTTGCGGTGAGAGTCGACCTGCATCTTACCTGGACAGGCTCCATAAAATAATCCAGGGTGGACATGCCATTACTCGTAGCGGCAGCTATTGTTAGCGGTTCAATGTCACCGGCGCAATTTGCTCATGCATACTGTCGCCAGCTCGGCGGCTACATCTTTCATCGTTGCTTGAAGCAATTGCAAGCTACACAGAGCTGTTGCGTCGATGCTGGGCGTTCAATTGCAGGTATTGCGGCACGCAGCGAGCCAGCTGTCAAGCCTCTTCCTAGCGGCCGCTGGCTAGCGCTCTCGGCTTCCCCAGAATGGACGGCTGGTTTGGATCGCCCATCTCGGGTGTGTCCTGGAGTGTGTCCGTGTGGGTGTGGCGCCGCTACGCCACAAGTGAGATCATCGCGTCACATGCTAAGCTTAACCTCGACCTTTCGTGTTGGCATCGTCGCCATCACCAACAAGTTACAACGCATCACGGCAACGGCATGGGAGCGCGCTGAAAGCAGTAGTGCTGCCGGCTAGTAGCTCTTCATCTGCCATGGATGACTTCGCGGTAGAACTACTAGCAGCCCGGCGCGATGAATCGCCAGAGCGGCCGCCGGAGCCGAAGGCGCCTTCAGAACTGGATCCGTCAACGGCGTCACCCCATCGATCTGGTGGTTTGCGAAGCGGCCTTGCAGCCCTTCGAGAGAAGGCGAACATCCAAGATCGCTTGGTAGAAAAGTCTGTACTACCAAGATAGAATAGGGACTAGACAAGACAGAGTGCTGATGTTGGATGCGTAGATTACTTCAACAAGTCATCCCGGCCGAAGACGATCATGGACCCGATGTTTCGATATCGTCAGACGGCGCGGCATTCCCGCAACGGCCTGGCTTCAATCTCACCACAATGTCCAACAATTTTCGCCGCTTCAACGCCCGAATCGGAGTCGTGTTCAAGTTTCAGGCTCGAATGACCCGCATTATGTGCTGGCGCAAGCCGTCGCACACGCTATCTCTGCTCGCCACCTACACCTTTGTCTGTCTCGACCCATATCTCCTCTTCGTCTTACCCATTGTCGGGCTTCTCCTGGGCGCATTCATACCAGGATTCCTAGCGCGGCATCCCGCGCCCCCAAAGGGTACTCTATCTAGCGAACAGAGTATGGGATATTCGCCAAAGGGGCCTCCTCTAGCGCCGGCGGCGACGGTACGCCCTGCAAAGGAGCTGAGCAAGGACTTTTTCCGGAACATGGGCGATTTGCAGAACTGCATGGAGGATTTTACTCAGGGACACGATGCGGTGGTTTCGTTGCTGGTACCCATTAGCAATTTCAGCAACGAGGCGCTATCCTCGGCCGTGTTTCTCTTCCTCTTCGCCGCCGGCATCTCCATGACCATTGCAGCACACATCATTCCATGGAGATTTGTCTTTCTTATAGGCGGATGGGCCGCCATCTGCTCAGGACACCCTGCCGTTTCCCGCTTGCTGATGGAGACCCGCGAGGAGCACATCCAGCCAAGAGAGGAAAAAGCAAAGACCTGGATGGACGGCTGGATTGCTACTGATGTTATCCTCGATTCGGCGCCCGAAACCCGGGAGGTGGAAATCTTTGAACTACAAAAGACATCCGGCGCAGGTGAGTGGGAGGCCTGGCTCTTTTGTCCGTCGCCTTACGACCCTCTGTCTCAGCCTCGCATCGCTGGCGAGCGACCACGTGGCACGCGCTTCTTTGAGGACGTGATGCCACCAGACGGATGGGAGTGGAGCGAGAAGAAGTGGGCTTTGGATCTCTGGAGCAGGGACTGGGTCGAAGAGCGTATCATCACCGGAGTGGAAGTCGAGACGGAAGGAGAACGGTGGGTTTACGACATTTACAATGAGCGCGAGGAGCGCACAGGGGTGGCCGACCAGCCCGAGAAGGGAAGCTTTAAAGGCGTATCGATGCCGCATATGAGCTGGGAAGAGGGTGATGATGGGACGGGTAAGAAGGGGGAATGGAGACGGAGGCGATGGGTGAGGTTGGTCAAGAGAAAAGTGTCTGCGGCTGCGGCTGCATGATGCAGTAGTTGAATGGGAAAATGATGGCATTTTCGATGTCTTCTTCTTTTATTTTAAGCGTTGGGCCCAGGAGTAATATTTAATAATTGACGACAAATGTATTAACCACAGCCGCTATGAGGCCACTGATGAGATGAAGAAATTGGCATCAGTCTTATCTTGGTGTATAGCCGCAGTGCCTACCTAGTAGTGCTGCAAGAGGAAGTAAATTTGCACACACAGAGCACAGTATTAGCACTACCTAGAGCTACGAATGCTGAAAAGTAGGTAATTAAGAAAGGCAATTAGTATCCATTCAATGTTACATTACATCTGCTGTTTGACTTTTTACCGAAAATCATAAATTGGCAGGGGTCAGTTAATTATTGGACAAGGGAAATCGTGGCAAAACAGATCGTGAAATAAAACGGGACAGGACCTGAAATTGACAGAAACTCGTTTCATGCTCCTCATTTTATAAAATGGAGTTTGATGCGAAAGCATGTATGGTCGTATCTGGCATGGGCCTAGAGTAATTTGGTACCTCCCAGCACGTACCCGTAAAACAGCCAACTGCAATTTGGTATCAATTTTCCAGGTAGGCAAATGCGACTCTGGTTGTTTGTAGCCGCCGCCAAATCAAAGACACAGATGCAGAGAGGCAGTATTCTGGGGCTTCTGGACGAAGCAACGGCGCTGGAAGGGCCTGGCGAAAACAGCCGCCTCGCTGTACCGGTACTTGCGCTGCCCAGCTCCTCCTCTCGCCCTGCAGCCTTCCCTCCACACAAAGCGGCACGCGCTCCACCAAGCGAGGTACCGCGACCTCCCCACCCACCCTCTTCCCTGTGGTTGCCCGTCCAAGCTCCAGCCGCTAAGTGGCCACCGCGCCCCAGTGGACCAGGCTGGCCTTGGTAGCACTGCTAGTGCGGTGGCAGCGCGAGCGTTCCTTGGCCTACTGGCAGTAGGTGCTGCCACCGGTACGGCCACTGGCGCTGGTGCTGGTGCTGGTGCTGGTGCTGGTGCTGGCCCTGCCGACGGCCACTGAAAGCGTGCAACCCCCGATTCACGCAAAACAACGTCGTCGTCTAGCAAGCCGCCCCTTTCGTTTTTTTCCCTTCTCGCTTCACGCATCGCCGTCGGCAATCCAGACATCTTGGGAGAGGCTGCCAGCCGTCGGCGTCTCGCGAGCTTCGACACGATCCGCGCTTGCCTTGCCTTGCCTCGCAGCCACAGCCCCAACGCAGCACAGGCCCCGGGTCGGAATGAGGTAGCTATTCGATCGCTCTCAGCTCCCTGACCGGACTGAGGCTTGACGCTGCTCCCAGCGGAATCGACCCTCTTTGTGTGTACGCAGCGGCACACCCACATCGCCCGCTCCCATTCGCGACGCTGCTTACTCTATGACCTTAAAGCACAAGACGCCCGCTGGGCCCCGACCGGCAAACACGTCTTCTCGCCTGTAAGATCTCGACCTCCCACTAAGCGCCACAAAAAGAGAAGAAGGGGGGGGAATAAAGAAAAATAAAAATTGAAAAATAAAAATAAAAATAACAGACATTCTTGCACCCGGCTCGTCGCTTCTCTCCGCTGGGAGGAGAATGAAGAGAGGCCGGATAGAGCACAAAAGAAGAGCGCTGACCTGATGCCATGGCAACTACAGATCCTACAGCAGACCTGCAAGCCGTGTACCGACGGCTACCTCGAGGAGCAACAGCTCAATCTCGAATTCTCCAATGCTCAGCGCTGCATCTTCCAACAACCACTCGCATTTTTCCTACGGTCGAAATGGACAGGCAGGCCAGACAGAGCAAAAAATCACTTCTACCGGCTCTTACGATTTCCTGCCCTCTGTGAGCTTCGACGACTTCCATACCAGCATCGAATCCGCGGCATCTAGCGGCGAATTCAAGCCGAACAAATACCCTTCTCCAGCCGCGTCACGCAGTGACGTCGAATCTTCGTCAAGCATGGCCGACAGGAGATTGTCCGACAGGACGGCCGTCAACCCCAATGGCAGTGCCACGCGCGTGGGTGTTTCAGCCTCGTCCTCTCGGGCCACCAGATCGGGGTCCATCCTCCACCGGCCAAGCGCGTCGAGGCAGAACAGCGCCTCGTCAATCTCAACCACATCCGGCTCCATCGATGCCTCCACAGCAACTATCGGGGTGCGCGCTCGTCGCCAGAGCCAGTATCCGCCAGTCTCTGGCTCAGGTGCCGCTTCTAAACCCCCTCGAAAATCCATTGGCCCTGGCGTCGTTGCCGACGCGGAAACAGTCACGCGGAGCGCCTCAAAACGCCGCCCCAGCCTCTTCTCCGAAAAGACCAGCGACATGACGAGGACTTCCCTCGACATAGGCAGCGATACTACCCGCAGCTTTGCCAACACTACTAGGAGCGCCAAGGCCAAATCGGTGGTACAAGCTTCTCCAGTGGTCAGCCAAACAAACATTACTTCGCTCACTCCTGAGCACCACCGAAGTTCTTCCAAATCACCGCTTCCAGGCGGCGCAGGATTAACGCCATCCTCAGGCCGTCGGGCCTCCATCATGCCTACCGGCCATGCCTCCCATGCTACCGGACTGGGCGCTCGAACCATAAGCCCAACTGACACTAGAAGAATGAAGCGTATGTCCATGATGCCACCATCTACGAGTTCGAATCAAGTTTCAAATGCAAATGCACCGCCGCCCCCGCCGGTTTCGATGGAGACGCGAGCCGCCTCCAGGTCGCCATCAATGATTCCGAGGAAGGCATCGGCTACACCATCTTCGTCCAGAACAACGCCAGATATTAGCAGAAAATCATACAGCTCAGGTCTCTCCGTTGGTTCTACTGTTAGCTTCAACACCGTGAGGACATCAACTGGCTCTTTACAACCGCGCTTACCGCAGCCGGCTGCTGTTTCTCGACTACCAGCTCCTAAACATGCTACAAGCCACGGTTCCCTGCCATCGGGCGATGAAGAAGATGTCCCCCCTGTTCCTGCAATTCCCAAAGCATTCGAATCTCCAAAGGATACTCCCCCAGCCGAAACGTACTTTTTGGCTAAGAAGAAGGCTAGTGTTGGGACTCTCGATAGCATCAACATTAATCTCAACAGCAGCAACTCTACCACGAATGTTTCAGCGCCAACTCAAGTAGAAACCATCAAATTGCAACGCAAGCCGAGTGTCAAGACTGCGCAGCATACACCAGCGGCGCCCAAGAGCGACGATAAGAAGGGCGGGCCGAACAAGAAGAGTCTGGAACCCCTGCGGCTGCCGCCTTTGAATCTTCTCCCATTGAGCATACCCACCGCAGCGAAGGTGGCTGCGTTGCAGGAACATGGCAAAGATAATCGACCCATGAGCCCGCCGGCCTCGCGACAGCTTCCCAAGACGCCAACAACACCAATGACCGCGTCGAAAAGTTCGTTTTTCGCAAAATCGCGATATGATGACAACTTGGAACCACTGCCGCCCATACGAAGCAGTACCTCAGCTCATCGATCCCACCACCGCCGAACCCCAAGCATACCAGATGCGACAACATCTTCCACTGATTCTTCGCTGGTTTTCAAAGATTTAGACACCAAATCCAGCATCTCACCGTTCCTATCTTCGTCTCTTCCCAAAAACGAAACCACGAATGGATTCCTCAAGCGTTCAAAAACTGGTTCTGATCACACACGCGTCAATCGGACGCTTTTTGATGAAAAGGCGCCTCAGAAACCTGCTGGACCACGCCCACCAAACACAGACAAGCCTGTTCCCAAGTCTCCTCCGCCGGCTCCACCTATTGAGCAGCCTCAAACACCGTCTTCAATGAGTACGCTGAGGAGAAAGTTGAGTTTGTCTTGGAAGAAGGGCAACTCAAAGGGAGGCATTGTCCCACCCCAGGATGTCGTAGACAAGGCGCAAGGTCTGAAACAGGAGAGCATACCGACTCCTCGCATACCCGCATCTGCCACAATGAACTCTCTCCCGACCGCGAAGCAATATGGCCCTACTGTATCTGTTCCTCATGGGCTTGGCGATTCGAAGAGAAGAAAGAGCTCCGCCACTAGCTTGAACAATACTTACCTCTCCCATGATAGAACTAAGAGCGATCCCTGGAGCGGCAAGAAGGATGTCACTGCGGCCGATCCTACAACCATGCCACCAGCTCGCCATCCGTCTGTCATGGCTAAATTCATGAGACCAAAGACGTCTTCCAGCGGCATGCCCAGCGCGACTTCGTATACTGCCGAAATTGACAAGGACGATATTATTGCGGAGGAGGAAATGCGTAAACTGGGATCTCGACGCAAAGAAACGGAAATTGCGGCTAGAACCCTCGATGCTTTGAAAAGAAGAGCCTCGCCCAAAGAGCGGGTTGGTCCTCATGAGGCAATCCGCATTGCTATGCTCAACATTTATGAACGGGGCGAGATTATCGATTACAACGACGTGTATTTCTGCGGCACTCAGAATGCCAACAAGGTGGTGGGCGATCTGTCATCGGATGCCCCGAACTTTGGCTACGATGATGAGCGTGGAGACTATTCGATTGTGATTGGTGACCACCTTGCATATAGATATGAAGTCATTGATGTCCTCGGAAAGGGAAGCTTTGGTCAAGTTGTCCGGTGCATCGACCACAAACTTGGCGTTCTCGTCGCCGTCAAGATTATCAGGAACAAGAAGAGGTTCCATCAGCAAGCCCTTGTTGAGGTTAACATCCTGCAAAAGCTTCGCGAGTGGGTGAGTGTTTAAACACAATTAGGCGACAAGCCTCCAACGACCCAGTGTAGTATAAGTGAGCTAGCTAACTGACGTTTTTGTACAGGATCCTCACAACAGGCATAGCATGGTAAACTTTACCCAAAGCTTTTACTTCCGTGGCCATCTTTGTATATCTACGGAACTTTTGGACATGAATCTTTACGAATTTATCAAGGCCCATTCCTTTAGAGGATTCTCCTTGCGCATCATCAGGCGCTTCACCAAGCAGATCCTCAGCTCTCTGATTATACTGAAGCAGAAGAAGGTAATTCACTGCGATCTTAAACCAGAGAACATTCTGCTGCGCCATCCGCTCCACGCTGAAATCAAAGTCATTGACTTTGGCTCGAGCTGTTTTGAAAGCGAAAAGGTTTATACCTATATTCAATCTCGATTCTACCGGTCACCAGAAGTCATATTGGGCATGACCTATGGCCTACCTATTGACATGTGGAGTGTGGGATGTATTCTCGCTGAGCTGTACACTGGTGTTCCCATTTTCCCTGGTGAGAACGAGCAGGAACAGCTGGCATGCATTATGGAGGTCTTTGGCCCCCCTGAGAAGCACCTCATTGAAAAGAGCACAAGAAAGAAGCTCTTTTTCGATTCCATGGGCAAGCCCCGGTTAACAGTCTCCTCCAAAGGCCGCAGGCGACGCCCGTCATCCAAGACTTTACAACAGGTCCTGAAGTGTGATGACGAGGCGTTCCTGGATTTCGTTGCCCGATGTCTCAGATGGGACCCCGACCGCCGGTTGAAACCTGAGGATGCCATCAGGCATGAGTTCATCACCGGCATAAAGGTGTCCACCCCTACCCCTCGTTTACCGATGCGCGAAGCATCCCCCGTGAAACGCTACAACACGATATCAGTGTCTCGTCCTCTACCTGATCCGCCTGGTATTTCAAGCAAGGCAAGCGTGGGCGCCAGCCCTGGAAAACCCATTCCTGCCGCGGCACGCAGAGCTTCAGGGGCTACGGCCGCCACAACGGCAAGTCTAAACAGGCGAACGAGTGCTGGAGCCATGGCAGGGGGTATGACGGGCATGGCTACTTCATCAAGCTCGAGCAATCTGCCACGGGCTGCGGGCCGGATTATGAGTGGAACTCGGGATATCGCTGCCGCGGGCGCAACTGCAGCTATGAATCGACGACCTTAGGACCAATTTTTCGACTAACTCGAAAGAAAGTGTACGAACTATAACATATTGGGAGTTTAAGAGGGTCATTGGCATTTTATTTTGATGATCATCATGACTCATTGGTTATTCGCTGGCTTGATTTTGTTTTTAATTTTGCCTTTTTTACTTCTTTGCATTAGGGGCTAGACGAGATGATACACAAGTTTCTTCTGTTTCTTTGTCGGTCAACTAGAACGAGCCGCTGTTCCTATCTTGGTATTTTCCCCTGTGTGTGGATGGAAATGAAGGAGACGGAAGAAAGGGGGAAAAGACAAGGAGATGGGGGAAAGGCTTATACTGGGCTTTGATGCAGCTATCGAAATTCGTTGGTCGAGGGAGTGAGTGTATTACCGAAAGATATATCACACACACACCAGAAGAAGAAAAAAAGGAGGCTTTGTCTTGTCTTGTCTAGTCTAGCGTTTTTTTACGTGCTTACTTGCCAGGTTTTTCTTTTCCATGGCGTGCCGTGGTGTATGATGTTTCTTTTTCCTTGTCTTGTTTAAAGCCACCCATTTTTATTCTGCTATTACAACTTTATTCCCCCCCCCTTTATTTACACCCAGACACCCCCCTATTAATTTCTTTGTTATTATAAAAAGCCCTTTTTATACACTGATTGCAACGCAAAAAAGAACCCAGCTGAGAAAGAGGAAATGGGCGTAGATTAGGTTCATATATATATTTGGACTGGATAAATACCACACACCAGTTCCTTGTTATTAATGCGTGTTTTTTTTCATTTTTTTTTTTTTTTTACTATTGTTGCATTTTACCCTTTTCTTCTTCTTTTCTCTTCTTTTGCCTACTTTGGCGTGTGATAACTCCCATCCTTGCTATAATCTACCCATCACTTTCCAATTTTGTTTTTTGTTTTGCAATGCCCCCCCCGTTTACGGAGATACCTTCCGAATGCTACTTTACCTACCTTGCATGGGAGGATTCATGACAACAAGTATCCATTCTTTAGAAAGTGAGCAGTTCAGAAAAAAAGAAAGGTGTAGAGGTAAGAATAAAGTCAAAGAAACAGTTCTCTCTTTATGCCTGCGCTTTTGATACAGAACTTTAATTAAAGACATAAAAAAAAGAGCAAAGTGTTGGAGACAAAAACGAAAAAAACTCCAAGTTTTCAACCCCCCCCGGTATCATCATGTGTCCCCTACAGGGAACTTTTGTCAACTGCCTACTTGTCTCGCTGGAAACAAAAAAAAAACAAATAATGATTAGTAAACTCAATCACGGAAAAAATGTAGATTACTATTCATTTTAGAATTCAACAGCCCAACAAATGGAAAGATCAATAGTAAAATGAGCTGAACAAGTGGTCATCTTGTGGTAATTTACGTCTCGGCCAATCAAAACATTTCCTCTCTTTAGCTAGGACGTATAATGAAACGCGACACTTTTCTAAGGGAAAAAAAATTCCCCATTTAGGCAATGAAAGGATAAAAGATCCGCAAACTGTCTTCTTTTCTTTGGTCTTCTCTTCTTTCCCTTTTTTCCAACCTTGCCATAGGTGCGACGTATGTCCGTATGACTCTTTCTCCTGATGATTACTTGGGATATTACATGCAGATGAAAGAAGAAGATGGGGCCAATCAGAAACGCGAAACGGGCTATGAATAGCCAAAGTTGCGGAAGAAGCCTAGAGCAAGCGGGAAAATGTGGGTGTCCATAGGGCTGATTTGGTGGAGTAGATGCGACGGGCCTAGAAGTTCATGGAAGCATGTTGAAACAAGGGGAGTACAGAAAAGAGGTCGTTGATCGTATGGAGAATGGGGACATGTGCAAACAAAATACTACGCAGAATAGTACGCTGACGAGGGATGATTACAGCGGTGGGGGTGATTGGAGGGTTTGTGCGTAATCGTTGTTGGCGAGTAGACATGCCGAACTGCAAGTTGAGGCGCGCTGTCTCTAACAAGCTGAAATGCAGCTAATACAAGTGCAATGATACATCTCGCCTACAGTATACAATACCATCTTGGGTATACTCCGTCTGAGGCCTCCACTGCATGCGGCAAGGGACCGCGGATGGCGCCTGCTTGTAAGACGAATTGTAGGTAGGGCTGATCTAGCTCAAGGAACGGCACGCGGCAAGCCAATTTTGGCGACAAAAAGGGGAAAGGATAGCAAGAGTCGACAAGTGCTGATCAAGTTATGGCCTGCTTTGGCGATAGTCAAGTGAGTCAGTCAAGATGGTGGAGATAGGCGAGCGCATGCATACAAGACAAGCAACCAATGTTTCAGAAGTCGACATATAAGGCGCACAGAAGATCAAAAGAGCCGAGGAGGAGGGGGGGTGTAGGACATCTATATCTGGTCAGATTAAGCGCCCGAGTTAATTGCAGCAAGGTGCTTGAACCCGCAAGCTAAGGAAGACCCAGAACCGTCATCTTGGGCTCGATTTCTGATGTGCAACCGCTACGGGAGATCAATGTTTCGGCTCATCTGCTGCGGAAGTTGAGCCGCCGTCAGTACTGTAAGAACAGCCAGCCATACCCTCCCCTAGAAAGGGGGGTCCCAACCCAGATTGGGGTTTATTTTTCAGAGCAGAATGAGCCTCATTCGTCCCCTAAAAAAAACCATGGATCTGCTAGGGCATCGGCATGGAAACGGCAAGGGGGGTGTATCGAAGAAAAACCATGATGCGGGATAGCGGGTCAAGTGCTCGCTACAGCAGCAGGGGAGTTTGCCAGGGGTGGGAGCGTGCAGAGTGCAGCTTTACTGTACAAGTAGATGCAAGAACCAAAACAGCGAGAGCCTTGTAGCGATACCATACCATACCAGATATCGACAGCCGGTTGGAGTTGAGGTACTGTATCAAGAGTTCGATGGGCAGGGATCATCATCGGATTCGGATGCTGACAAACTGCGGCAGGAGCACAGCAGGCATGAGGTAATCGTTGCTTTACAAATGCCGTAGAGCGTAGTTGTTGCATACGTTGGTAATAATAGAGCCAGCATCCTACGCTGTAGATGGCGCGGCGAGGCGCGGGGGCCGACGGCTGCCTGATGAATCGAATATGGGGAAACAGTCGTTGGCATCTCGGAACCAGAGCTCCTGGACGGCCGGTGAGAGTGTCTTGTGTGCCTGATCTGCTGGCTCATGTGGCGATTGACGTGTCTGCCGACAAAGATTTGAGAAACAAGGTGGCATGGAATCCTTCGCAGAGCCGGACTCCACGAGTCATCCCCTCGTTTCCGCAGGCTTCGGAGCCCGCGATTTACCTCACGAACGATTGTGACGATCCCGCCGTTCTGTTTCGTCGCCGTTTAGATTTGGCGTGGCCGGCAACTCCGGGGCGGATACCGGATGCGGACATGGACGGTCGACGGGGGTTCGAAAGGCGGGCCAGTCCAGTCCAGCAAGCCACAGTGAGAGGCGCAGCGAAGATGGGGCGCGAGGCCGGACTGCCAGTCACCGCTGATGCGTGCTTGCTAATGATTGACTATCGCGTAGAGGCGTGTGCAGCAGTCTTGCGAGTTAATCAGCAGTGCCCAGAATGCCGTGGAAGAGGACAGCGCTTAGCTGCGCAAGGGCTACACGCGCAAAGGGCTGCTTGGCTGCGATAGCGTGGCAGGGGAACAGAGTATGAGCATGGAGATGACGACGCCGGTCCAAGTCACGCGCAGCACTTTGGGAGTAGGGCTGGTCGCCGGTCGATACACTTTGCAAGCGAGCAAGCAGGCCTCATGGAGCAGACAGGCCTCATGAGGTCATCTGGGCGACCGCTCGCAAGGTCAAGCAAGAAAAGAACAGAGCATGGTCGTATCGTGCTCGTCGTGACCGCAGTCTGGGACAGGTGATGCTCCCTTCGAGGCCTAGAGAGCGGTGGATATCTGTCCGCGCCCAGGCGAAGCTTTCCGATCGCAGCATCTGCAGTTGCATGCAGTTGCATATCGAGCACCGCAAGTTGTGAGAGGACCACGCCCCAGCCCGATCGGTTTCGCCAGCCCATCGTCTGCTCTGTGCTCTGCTTGTCTAGGCAGCCCCCGTCGCTCCTCGGCATGCTAGAACCGGCCCCGGTTGCTGCTTCTCGCTGACGGTGGTTTTCTGACCAGACTACTGCTTCGCGAGAGACAATCTCGGAGTGTTCCTCGGCTGTTCAAGCCATCTCACTCATCAGCTCGTTCTCTTCTCCACCAATGAACGACTTGAAGCGCGCCTGTCGCTTAACTGCCTGCAATCCTCCCTGGCATGTTTCATAGACGTCCAAGCCATGGCTTCAATTATCCCGATCGACAAGTAGAAAATGTGGCGAGCTGACAAGCTATCGGTCCCCAGCCCCTCCGGGTTGGTCCCACTGTATAGACACCATCTCCCTCCCGAGACATGTTGCAGTAATTGGCAACTTAGTGTTGAGTTTGAAAAAAACACCTATAGAAACTGAATTCACAACCACCAGGCGCGGGGTATGAGCAACATGCCCTTCTAGTCATCCATCTCCTTGTCGCCGTTGCATTTCATTTTCTTAAAAATTGTATACACCAATGAATCCGTCGTACGTCCATCTGTTGTCAACCCCCGATGAAATGACTTGATGCCGAGCTTGGTAGCTCCAGATCCTGTTTGTTCTTCGTAGAATGCATCATACCGCGGACTGAAAACTATTTTTACTTTAACCTTGTGCTGCCTGCCTGCTAGCAGTATTTGGCCGTGCCGGCTTCCAGGGCGCTACGCCAAGCAGGCAGTGTCGGAAGCAGCATCTGATAAAGTCCGTGCAAGGAAAGGCGTCGAGAGGAGGCCCCCAGACCGGCACGGGTACGGAAAGATTAAGGTAGGAACCAAAATGGAAGATGAGACGGAAGGGAGGGTAGCGATACCAAGGCCTTGGGTTTGACCTAACAGGCGATCCAGTAGTGTGGTTCCTATATTTGGCATCAGCCTGCCAGGGGCCCCTGTCCATCTCCCAGAGCCAAAGTCGTCATCCGTTCGGCCGTTGCACGATCGCCCGTCAGCGGTGATACGACAGATCTCAAACTGCTGCTCAGTATGTGTGTATCGTGCATCTCTTTCTCTTTCTTTTTTTCCCGGTACGTAGTCGGTGATGTTTCTGTGTTCGAGTCGTGTAGGACTCTGCTCTTGGCGACTTCCAACCATACACGCCGTGCTACCATACAGTATGACATGGCACCGATTGCTCACACGCTTCACGTGCCGGTATGAGTCTTCCACTACCCTATCATTGCCTCTCGTGGCCCCCAAAAATGCATGTCTTAGACAAGGCAGTATAATCCGCATATGTGTGCGCTACTCTCGGCCAAAGTATCATACTGTAGTGGTGGTGGTGTCTGTAAGCTGCTCCACGCAGCCGCGGGGTGGTGGAGATGGCGGTGTAAATGAAGGTTGTGTTTCAGGCACCAGGCCCTTGGGACATGATGGTGTATACTTATTGGAGCAGAACTGAGCGGTCCTTTTTTTTTAACCAGTCGATGTGTGCAGGTAAGTTTACCCAATTAGGTCGCAATGCGATATGATACGTAGACTTTTAGCGATGGAGTTTGTTATGAGTGTGAGCCAAGCAACCTGGTTAGTTGGATGTCTGGGAACACGTGAGGTCAAGTGCCGGCTGCCTCCGCATTTCCTCACGGCGCACATGCCTTGTCCTTGGCCGTCTTTTCGGGGCGACTATGCTGGTTTGAATCTCTGAAGAGCGACCATGGGGAGGGAACGGAACAAGAGGGTCGGTGGTGGCCGGGTTGTGAGGCCGCCTCGTGGCTTATGGGGACAAGGACGGGATGGATCGCTTGGTCCCAAGTTCAAGTGTTGGTGGTTGCCGGTTAATATGTCGTCGACTCCATGTGCAAAGCAGCTGCAATGCACGGTTAAAATGCGCTCCAGACGGCTGAGGCAAGCGGCCGCCAGCAGGACCAGTGTCGAGTCCCGCAATGCGCGCAGTTCTCAATGCCGTCTGGTTCGTCTGCTCCGCGTAGCTGACCAACGTGCAGATTCCCGTATTGGACACAGCACCTGGCGTTTTTTTGCTTTACCTGTCCTTTTTGGTGTTCCGCAGCATCTTGCATGACATTGCCTGAATAGGCCGTAAGGCTGCAACTGCATCTGTGTTTCATCCCAATTGGGGTTCCTGCAGAGAAGATGAATGGAAGCTTCTCAAGCCGTATCACAGCATGGAACGTGAAACACGACATGCTCAGGATGCTGCAACCACGCAGTAGAATGAAATCTGTCCACCCAAAAAGTGGATGGGCGTGGATGGGTAAGCGCACAGGAATAGCGCCAGTCCACTGTACAGCGTCCAAAGCTCGAAACAAAGCCAGTATGCGACAGCCCATCGTACTGTACGTTGCTTCCACAGGCGCTCGGGTCACTCTCTCATCCTCCGGTATCCCTCTTCTAGATGTAAAAGGGTTTCAATGTTGTGTAACGTGAGCGACACTGCCATCGGATACTGCGACGCGATGAAATGACGATGCTGACGGGCCAGTGTGATAAGAGTGCATCATAACCACCTCATCCCGTGATGACGGCTAGCGAGGCATTACAGAATGATTCCCTTGCCGTGACCTGCAGGTAAAACGGGGGAGATGGGGGAAACAAGAGCAGCGCTGTTGAATCCACGATGTCCCTTGTGGCTCAGCACGCACTTGGAATTGAATGCATGCTGGCAGGCTGTTTCTGCTGCGTGTATCCACATTGCATCTGGCTCTTCTGGTTGGTCACATCGTACCTGCATAGATCAGTATAGGTAGTGGTGTACCCTGCACCGTCGCACCCGTTTGCATAGTGTTTGCAATGTGCAGAGTGGTGCATCCAGCACGTTAGCAGGTAGAAGGGCACATGCGCTCGATTCGACTCCTTTGCCAAGCAATAGCAACTAAATATTTTCTGTCAGCCAGCTTCAGCGAACGCTGAACACAGAATGCCACTCAGCTGCACTGCAGCAACATCGATTTTCACTAGGCGGGCAGGAGATCGTCGTGCGTACCTTGAATGCTCATCGAGATATTGCAACGGAAAGTATGACGTGCTGCCTCGAGCACTACCCGGCCCTTAGCGCTCTAGCACTATATCCGATTTTGCGTCATCTGACGCCCATATGGACATTTGCGAAGTGCGACGGCTTAGGATCGTAGCTAGTATTGGTAACGAGATATCCGGCCCCATCAGGCATCTCGAGCCAGCATCAAACCTTCCCCCTCGGTGCACGGGCTTATTGGGGCCGATATTTTCTTGTTTGTCGTTGTTGGCTCTTTTTTTGTTCTTTTGGTCGCTTTTCGCCTGATTCCCAATGGTAAACGAGCCTTGCTCGGAAAAGTCCTGCTCCGACTGCTGATGCTGACGGCGCCGACGACTGCGGACGCATTGCGGGGCCGCGATTCCATCTCAGGGCCGGATTAACGGGAAGGGCGCATGGAACACTTTAGACGGTGAGAGACGCCAGCGTTTGGCGAGAGAGACAAGTATCACGGCTCGCAGCACCGCGTGCTTTATTGGGGGCTTCGAAATGATGGTGTTGTGCAAAGTACTAGTGGTAAGCAGATGCAAGAATCGCGCAGGGAGAAGTGCGAACCTGCATCGGGCCGGTAGGCCGTTCGAGGTTCGCGGTGCAGCGCGCCTTCCCGGGGCCGCGACTGCAAGTGTGCGAAGCCGCACCTTCCATATCAATGCAAAGACACGACGGATACTATCGAGGTAGGGAGTGCAAAATAGCTACAGTGCGTCAACGCATCCAATTAGGTAGCTAACTGCTAAAGTAAATGGCCCATTATTGAGTCGATGTAATGGCTGTATCTGTCTCTGCTCTCATCCACCACTTTGCTGGATAGTATTTGATATAGGCCGATAACTACAGAATACACACTACCGGAATGTATGTACCAAGGCACTTTCCCAAACAGCAGCACAACAGTTACCAGGTTGAGATCAAAAGTCACATCTGTGCGAATACAGGCAGGTCCACGCAACTTGTTGCCCCTGCCATGGCCAGTAATCGAGGTTAGTAGAGGTGGCTCATACAAGTACGTACACACTGGCTTCTCTCTCATGACGCATAACCCATCCCAAAGGAAGCGGTTCCTTGGGAGCCAAGTTATCGAGTGCCATAACATTCCATCTGTGGCATGTGCCTGGTGCCGCGGAAAGCAGCAATCAGGAGGAATGGAAGCAATACGGCGAACTGCGAGCATTCTGTCCGCGCCGAGGTGCTCTGTGTCTGGCTTCCATCCCAACCTCACGGGTCGGGTGCTAAGCAGCCGCTAGTGGTGCTAGCTGCAGCGAATGAGCCCGCCTGGACAGGCCGTTGGTGGGTGGAAATGTGACATCAGAGGCCCAAAATGCTCCCTAGGCAGCCTTACCAGCGCTCCCGAGCCACCAATCCGAGCAGAACCCACCGGGCCGGCTGTCTCTGCGTCAATGCCAGAACGGCTGTTTCGCGCATACTGCTTTTGGACAATACCAGCGCAGGCCTATGCAATACAACATGTATGTTCATGTATGAACCACTGCCTATGGGTTTCCCAAAAAGTCTCATATTCCATTTTCTGTTCCAGGAGATGCTCAATTAATTCCATTGCGATATTTTATGAGCAGCCTCTCCCGCGTGTTTTCGCCTCGTGGCGTCACCGTCCTGGCGTCGACTGTTTTGCCCGGATGCAGCAAGAGCCATTGGATCTCGTTGCCGCAAGGCCTCACTCGACGTCTGGCTATCATGATGATGCTGATGATGCTGATGATGCGCGCCCTGGATCCGCAGGCTCGTGGCCCCTTGCAGTCTGCGCTGCACTGCACGCACTGCAATGCAGGCACTCCAAACTGCTAGCATTACCACTTCTGGTGGTGGTCGATTAGAGCCACGGAAGTGGTGGTCCCAGTAGCATCGCCGACGCCTCCAGATTGCTGAGGACGAGCTGACAAGCCGCACACCACTGCGTCCCCCTTCCCCCCCCAGTTCAGCCTTGCTGCAGGTCAACTTCCAGGCCCCCAAAGGCTCTTTTGCTCTCCCACGCCCCTGGTCAAGGGCCAAGGACCCGGGTGACTCTTCCAGGCCCCGAAGAAGCCCTGCTCGCCGTCCTACTCGGCGACTAGCGCACCTCACACGAGTGCACCCGGTCTGGTATTTGTATTTGTGTATTTGTGTATTTTGTATTTTTGTATTTTTGTACCTGCGACTGTGCAGCATCTGGATCCCGTTGCAGGAAACCTGCTCGCCGAAGCGAACGGCTCCGAGAACCGCCACGCCCTATAGACGTCCTGTCTGCTCCGTATTCCGCGCGCCAACCCTGCAGCGGCCGCGCTGTTTGTGCTGCTTGGGCCTGCGCTCGTACGAGGCGAGTGCGAGTGCTTGTCGCTGCAGAAGCGTCACCTGTCAAGCAGCAACGGTCAGACTCGTCGCTTGGCCCTCTTCGGTCGGCAGGTTCGTTTTTCGGGGCGCCATGGTTCGTCCACGACTGGCTGATCCGCCACTGGCATCACTTTTGGTGCCTTGCGCCTTGCAGCTAGCTGCGCTGCACTCGATGTAATCCAGCGCTGGGGTCGAGTTATTCCAGTTACTGCCGCAGCGTATTAATCAGTATTCGAGCCCATTCCGCGCCACTACTCGTCGTCGTCCCCAAGCTTGCCGACGGTATTCGGGGGGTACAAGATACTTGACCTTATGATAATGCCTACTACCAACTGTACCACTGCCACGAGCATTCGTAACCAGCAGCACATTCATCAGACTCGCAACGCCGCTCGCTACTCACTACTCAGTGGCTGGCGGCGCGACTCAGTCTACTTGCGAGAACCCTGCCGTTCTGGTGCTGACCTGGGTCCTGTGTGCAGCGCCCACCTGCTTACCTTACCTTACCCTCATCTGCTTTAGTCAGAGTCGAGGTGCTGCGACTACAGTAATACCGCCAGTACATGTAATCTGCGTCTTCATCTGGTTTTTTTTCCGCCTTGCCTGGCGCTCCACCCGCGCAGCCAGCCCTCCCGCAATCCACATTTATACATGCACGCGGTCCAGAGACGAGGGTTTGGGACCATGGAGGGACCCTTGCTGCCCTTGCTCCCCAGAGCCATCCGATGGATTACATACTTGTACTGGCCTGCTTGTGCCTCTGGCGTTAGCTCAGTGCTAGCAATGGCTGGGGCGTGCAGCTATCACCACCTCACCAGCTGCCCGTGCGTCCCAGCCATGCCGGCCGCACGCCTCCCGCAGCGGCCCTGCTCTTCCAGGATCGCTTTTGAAGACGGCCAGGCCCCTGCTCTGCACGCCTCAGTCCTGCTCTCAGGCACTCCTCCATCCTGTATCCCGTACACCGATCACTCCAACCTTGACACCTTGACACCTTGCTCCGGCTCCCGCCTACGCTCTGCCCAGGCTGCGATGCACGAGCTATAAGGCTGCGATGCCTCGTCCCTCCAGTCCTGACCCTGCCACTACATCCTCAGTCACACTCCTACCTCATCATCGCCCCCCCGGCAGTTTCCTTTAGAGATCGGTTTCCTATTCCCATTCCTATTCCTCTCGTCTCGTCTCGTCTAGTCTTGTCTTGCCTTGTCGGTCCCTTTCCTCTGTCCTGCTCCTTGTCCTGCCCCTTGTCCTAGCATTGCTCGTCTTATAAAGAGCTATAGCGCCAACCTCGAAACCAGCATCAGTCTTTTCGAGGCAATCAATCTACATCAATCAGCTCCCAACCAACACATCACAACACCGCACAGCACAACAGCTCTCAACCAACAGCAAGCAAGGGCAAACAACAGCCGTCAATCTTCATCTGCTTGCGTCCAACAACTGCTGTCGGCCCACGGTATCAGACCAGATTCTCTCCCCGCCGGCGTATCTTCGCCTTTTTCAGCTTGTTGTATCTTCGGATGCAACCTTGTCCAGTTTGTCGACCAACGCCATATACTCTTGTTCCGACACCAATATAAGCCACCATGTGCTATCAGCTTGTTGAACTCTACTCGGCTTGCCGCTGCCTCTACTACCAGCACGCCATTGACCGCTGCGCGGCATACGGAAGGCCAGGCCACAACATTGAGCAGCGCACAATCTACGTCGGTTATGCCTGCAGCGCGCATACCGGCCACAGCGCTCAGTACGCACATGAATCTACATATTCGGATTCTGGCTACGGTAGCGGCGGCCGCTCCAGCCGCAAGAGCTACCGATGATGGGTGTTGTCTTCGGTAGCGGGCCCTCAGATATTGCGCTTCCCGCGGCTTCTTCGCTTCGAGCTCGACGACTGGATCTCGTTTCTCTACTCTGCCAATCCGTCGTCGATTGTCCTTATGCTCGTCCGCCACCGCCGCCAAGGCGCAACGTCTCATCGTGCTCCCACATGAACTTGATCTTGACAGAGATCTTGACACCTCTCTTCCTCGCTCGACCTCCTCCAACCTCCTTCACGACGTTACTGAAGACACGGAAATGAGACATTGACGAATTGACTCTCCCTTCGGAGCATGTTCCGAACGATTTAATGATGCGCCACAAGCGACGACTCCATCTCCTTCACACGACCTCATACCTTGGTTTAGGCATTAGCGATTGATGTGGAATGAAGCGCCCAGTACCTATATCACTTTCTCATATACGACATTTCGAGCACTTTGGTTTTCATTCGATCGCGAAACTTGTCCGTTTCTGTTACAATCATCTATCTGCCTTTTTTTTTTTTTTACATTGCATAGCATATGGGATTGGAATTGGGACTTTTTCTTTTGTCATCTTTTGATTTTTGAGTACGATAAATGAGGGACACGGCCGTTTCTGGGAACGCAATGACTTTCTCTCTTGAGCCTTCCTTTTTCACCTTGTCTCTTTTTTCTTGAGACGGGCCTTGTCGGATCGCCGCGAGGCGACTCTGGAAGAGTTCCGTCCACTTTTCTTGGGCCCTTTCGGCCAACTGGATTGGCCACGGGATACATGGGATACACGGCATGGCATGGCATGGCATGGCATAGACTACCTCATCTCATTCACTTTGATTTGCACCTTTATCTTCCCCCTTTTTGCCCTTTTCCTTTGGTTATTGTTTTTCTTGTTTCGGGACTCTGGATATTTTGGACCATTTACATTGGGGCTTGGGAACTTCTTTTTCTGTTCGTCAAAGGACCACGTCATGCGCCTGGTGCTGCATACGTTGATACTTGGTAATGTCTTATTTGGGCGTGCTTCGCTTGTTGGGTGTGCACCGCAGGGAATGGATCTACTCTCTGCTCAAATAGCCATGTTTCACTTTTTTTTCTTTCTTTCTTTTTTCTGTGCTTTTAGTTGTTTCTCAGTTTGTTTTGCTTTCTTTCGCTTTTGTTTGCTTTACAGCTGTACTACCAGTCCTCTCAGTTGTTGTTTAGTTATCAGGTACGTGTACCTACTAGATGAGATGCGCAGCGCGCAATGTCTCAGTGACATCGGGTGGCTGGCACCACCATTTCTTTCATAGCTAAGGCGAGCATCAGGATGCTTGCGAACCAAATAGAATAAACATTCTATATAACTACATTCCCCCTGTTTCAACATCTTTTGTAATGTGATTGAGTTTTCTGTCTCTTGGTTTTTTCTCTCCAACCGATAGTATCTACTAGTACTGTGGATGGCTTTCCGTGGGGAACCAAAAATTAACGGGGTAATGGTAGACCGAGAAAAAAACTAAAACGGCACCCGCTTTAACAACTGCCGATATTCTAGATTACAGGAACGGCAGCAACTCCGTCACTACGGCTTCAATGAAATGTGCCAAGTTGGCTAAACTGCCCCGCTGCAATATAACTTTTTTTCGTACTCTACTTTGGCGTATCTTTGCCTCGATATACCTTATACACAAAGATCAAGATGAGGCATGTTGATATTTTCCAAAATTCTTAATTTTGAGTGTCTAAAAAAAAAATTCATCAGTCGCGGCAACTACTAATCCCGCGATTACCGTCTACTAAGGTTCTTAGTAGTACAGAATATTGAGTGTTACCAAGTCGGGCTACTATACTTTGGTACTTGCCTAGTATTTTCGAGAGGGGCAACATATAGCTTCAGGATGAGTCGTGAAAATAAGCAAAGGGCCGATATGTGGTTTCCATTTTTTCGGAGTTGGAGAGGAAGATAATAATGGGGCGCAGTGGTTTGGGGTCGGAACCAACCTTGTTTTACTTGAGCACTCTGTATGATCTCTCTCTCTCTCTCACTTTAATCTCGGTGTAGGTCCCAAGGGACAGCATATTACCAAAAAGAAACTGAGACTAAAGAGCGGAAACCTTTATGCTGTGCTATTTTTAGAACATCTTGTTTGCGTCTGTCTCAGTACAGACAGGATTCTTGCCAAATCGGGCCAGGTGTGGCGCGTGGGTTGGCTGGGGCTTTTTTAGCAGGCGGCTGCGCGCTTGAAGGGCAGGGAAGTGGAAGTGGAAGGGGAATATTTTTTGTTTTAGACTGAGAATTGGTTTGCCGCTAAAACATGAGGCATGAAAGAGCTTATTGCTGGGGCAAGGTCGGTTGCTTATTATAGAAAATGTCTGACAGCATTTTGGCCCTATTTCCTCTTTTTGTTTCGCGCCTATTGTTTGTTTCGCTTTGTTTCGAGGGCAATGGTTAAGCGATGTCACCTTGGCCAGAGAGCCGAGATGGATGTAGACTAAGCCGATGAAGTAGAAAACATATGCATCATCTTCTGTCTTACAAGTATGTTGTGTGCAATTCTCAGCACGGAATGTCAAGCGGCGGGATCCTCTCCCATGCTGCTGTTCGCCGGCTTGCGCCTTGATTGGTTCCAGGGCGCTGGGATAGGGAGGGTAGGCGTGAGATTCGGCCTGTAGGCGCATGGGAGATGCATACAGGCAGATGCATCAATGCCATATCCGGCTTCCACGAGTGCATCCAGGTCGCCGAACGGGACACCGCTGCCGGGGCTTTGCAGTCGTACGAACGGCCCCCTAGGGCAGATTTGCAAGCGCGTCTGGGCTAGGCGCACATTGACGCGGGCGATCGGATGGGGCGCAAGATGACGATGATTCGCGTGCTGTATCCGTATACCATACCATAGGTACTGCATCATACCATTGATACCAGACCATTTGATGTATGCAACCTTGCTAGTCGTCAGATGCGCCGTATGCGCGGCCGCGCTTGTTTTGCAATGCTAGCCTGGTCCTAATTTTATCTGGCGGTGGATCGCGCTTGTCGTCCAGTGTTTCCCCAGCCGAAACAGCAATCGGCATCACATCGACATCAGTTCAGCGCTGAGAACGCTGGGCGTGGGCTGAGCCGAGCACGGGGGTACGCGCAGGCGGCCTTGGGAACTGGACGGGGAACCCCTGCAGCGCCGCCCAGCGTCTTTTTTCCCGGCGCTGGGCTTCCCCTACCAACAGCAGGTACTAAGACAGACGTGTCACATCTAATGCCTGCACCGGCTCCGTACTGGTACATGCTCGCAGCAGGGCTCCCTGCCACTTGAGGCTCTGTGCAGCAAATAGGGCATAGGCCGGCTGCCAGACCAGATGCCAATACGGCCATGGTGGTATTGTCGAAATTTCCGCATCTTGGGTTTCGCATTTGACTCTTAGCCTTTTTTTCTCTTTGGCTTGGCTCTGCCGCTGGGAGAATCCATTCGGCATGCCGTAAACGGATAGTCAAAGTCCTGCCTCTGATTAGGGCCCAGTGCTACAGTAAGTATGTAGTCATCCGTCTGGCTGACTGTCACGGCCGAGTTGCAGCCTGCTGCTCCAGGCAGAAATCACGGTATTGTCTAGATACAGTATATGAGTGGCGTAGGACTGGCGTACACCGCGCAGCTGTCATAGCGAGTCATGCCTCGGGAGGATTCTTTCTGGACTTTTTCTTTTCGCCCAGCACTGGCTCGATTCACGTGTCCTACAGGCCGAAGTGACAGCATTCGGCAGCATGTACGGGAGGACTCTGGCCTGGCGTGTGGCTGCATGTAAGGAGGGGGTTGCATCGGCCCAAGCGGCTCGATTCGGACGCAAGAGTGGCAGGTAATTTAGGACATGCGTTCTGGTGCCTGGCAGCGTTCTGTGAGAGGGTGTCAGCGGCGATCGACATTGGCTGGATGGAAGATTGTGCTTCGGCCGACGAACTGTCTTCAGTTCTTTTTCTATCCGCCGAGCCGAGCCGCCCCAGAGCCACGCTCCTCCTTCTCGTGTCCCTCTCGTGTCAGTTGTTGAACACGTCAGACTGGCACAACTGAAAATATCACTTTGGTGGTTGTGCGGCCCGACTGAAGAGGGCGTCTCCAAAATGTTGTCGGGTTGTGCTTCATCAGACGGGAGGAGCACGCGGAGGAGGTGGAGGGGTGTGCTTTTGGCTGGAGAGGCTTCAGCTGAGTAGTCTTGTGTAGCATGAGGCTTTGGCTGCATGTACGCCCGAAAGCCTCCTTACCACACGGCTAATAGCCATAAGGCTGAATGGCTGGCTGGTGTGTGCGACCGTATAGTCGTGTAGCGAAACATGCTATACGTAGGTACGGGGCGCCTCAGCATGCTTGATACTTGCAATAGAATGGGGTAGCAGCTGCAGAAAGGATTGAAACCGTTGCATGGGTGGGTTGTTGCAGTTGCGAGAAAGGCGGCTGATAAGGAGAGACTGTTACGACAACTGCTGGGGGCCACGCCTTTCGAGGATACGTAGGTAGGGAGACGACGAGTGGACGGATTTAGACCAGCTTCGAGCACTTGTACCAATTGCCTAGCAACACCTGGGTAAATACTGTGGTAGCTGCTACTTTTCATGTCAAGTACCTGCTCGAGCCGTGAATACTACTAGTATGCATGCAACATGCATGCCCATCGGACCTACAAGGTATCTGTTGCATCTGCTCCGCATCCCCCAGCTGGCTGTATTGCGGTGAGAGATGTAGTCTGCGTCTACCTGGTCTTTGAAGGAGCAAGTGCTAAGCTGTGTGGCAGAGCATCATTTAGCCAAGTTGTGGTCCTTGTAATCTCCCAACTCCTCATTGGCCGGGCGTCAACTATGTAATCTTGTCTTGGCCTTGCCCCTGCCTGGAAGGCATAGATAGACACTAAGCCACCATTTATCATCTACTGACCTATCTAGTAGTTGACTCTTGGGTTCTTGGTTGTCGTAAGAGGGGAGACGGAGCAAACTCGTGATGCCAGACTTTGTTCTCTCTATAGATCGCGTCACTTTGTGCGCCGTCTCTGGGTGCCAGCTCCAAGTATCAAACGGGATAGGCTTATGTTTGCCTAAAGGGGACATATTATGAATCCTTTGCTGTTACTAGTCAGGCAGCTCAACTACCTAAGCAACTTTCCCAGCTCTTCTGCCGCAGCTTGTCATGAAGACCCGCCGCCGTTGCAGGGCAGATGTTTGCCACTGCTACGCTGCCGTCCCGGCTCTGAGGTCGCCCCTTTTGCCCCCTACCGTCCCTGCATTTTGAAAGGCCATAGTTGGTTCCGCCCCCAAGCAAAAAGTGACGGAGATACCACGCACAGCGGGGGATACATCACAAGGTACATGTACATGTACCCAGGCAGTTGAGATTCACGCGGAAGGCGCATCCCCAACGTCTCGGCTCGGCCTCGTTTCGCATGTCAACAGACGCAGATAAGGATAAGCTGCATTTGGCTGCCAGATTGCCACTCGCCCGGCTCGACACTCTCCTCACATCATTGCGTCCATCTCCGACCTCTTCCGCATCTTTTCCTCGTACTACATCCCTATTCTCTTCGTCCTGTGCACATTTCATATGTATTTTTAGAACAGAATCGTTACTCAAGCAGAGGCTGCATGGTTTCGGGGCTTCGTCTGCACGCTGGTGCCGAAAGGCCATCAGTCTTCTTCTTCCCTGCCGCGCCATCCAGTACCGTTTAGCCACGATATCGCCGCTTACTTCTGAATAAACACTTCGACGAATAGCAGATCCACCAGATCCGAGCGAACTTTTGAAATCTGTTGCCCCCGGTCCAAGCCCCCTTTCTTCGCTCGACACTCCTGCGCCTGCTCAACACACGCCCTCTTTGCCCAGCCTGTATACGAGCATCTATACCATCTACCTACTCACAAACAAGGGTGGGAGTCGACTAGGTGGAGATGCTCTTGACATTTTCCCACTACGCCCAGGTCCAGCAGCCCCAATATCAAGTCGACATGGAGGCTGGCGACTTCGATCACACGCCCGCCCCCAGCGCCCGCGCTTCCCTTACCATGTTGAGGCCCGAAGAAAGCCACGAGACGGCTGATATATTCGAAGTACCCGCTACCAGGAGTGCTGCATTTAGACACCACCTGTTGAAAACTTCAGCCAGCGGCCCGAACCTTGTCGACAGAGACTTGCCCGCGCCACCGGTGGTCAGTCGATCTCCCCCTATCAAGACGCCCTCCCTACCGTCCAAGCCAGAGCTCGAAAATCGAGGCGTCGTCCCAAGCAGACCTGCGTCCGCGCTTCCCCGGCTAAGTTCCCCTGCCATTCGACAAGACAAGATACTTCCTTCGTTCCAAATACGGCCCAACGACCGAGAGCGTGTTAATGCTGCTTTCCTGCACAACTACGATACACATGCCGACACACACCATCCTGGACTGCTGGAGGGTGCCGATTTCTGTGATTATGGAATCCAATCCACAGGATATCGAAGCTTGGTTTCTTCGACACAGTCGTCATCTCCAGTATCCGATGTTTCCATGATAAGCGGTGAGATGCATCGGGTGCTATCCAGTGGTGATATTTCCGTCACCGAAGTGGCAGTGCCTATCCACCGTCACAAAAGTCACAGCATAGCAGTCAAAGTTCGCCCTGCATTCTCCTACTATCCTTCACATCATCCAGTAACTCTCGGAGGACTAAACTATCACCGCTCTGCCAACAAAGTCCAGACGTTTGACTCAGAGGATGACCCCGAGCTTACAGTAGGACCAAATACAAATGATGTTGAGAAAGATGTGAAAGAAACTCTGGGGCTTGTGTTTCCATCTTCCAAAATTCGACCTTTCTTGCCTGAACTACACCCAGAAGATGACCATCAATACCACAGCCGTGAGTTCAAAGCCAGGCCGTGGGCTGAAACAGATGGCGACGAAACCTCGCATCATCATCAGTTTTCTTCAACAAACATTGGCTCAGAGCACCTTGCAGTTAGAAGTAATGATCAACTCCCCGGCCGTAAAAACCAAGACGGAATCTTGCCAAAGAGGATTATGGGAGAGTTTGAGTCGGCACTTTCATACAGCCATCACGGCCCACAGATAGAGAATGAGGCCGAGATCCGAGATATTGGAGCCCAAAGCCCTTATGAAGACAGAAAATATACTCCTTCTGAGCATCTCATCTACTCTCCAATTCCCGTTTCAAAGATCCGTCCCATTTTCACAGTTCCACCTTCGTCAAGTGGGCACGAAAGCCATTCTTCAGCATCCAAAATTGGGCCTGTTCAACAAGTCCCCTACGCCACGGGCACTGAAGATAAGCCCCAACTCCAGGTGGGATTGGGTCAGTCTCTTCACTCATAGGAGGGAAATTTGCAGAGACAAGTGTCCGATGGCTCGTCCGCGCGAACGCAATCTCTTGGCTCAACGCTGGATTACAAGCGCACTGCTCAATGGCTACGTGAAATCCTCAAGTATCCCGAAACTTATACTTCCAAATTCACAGAGTTACCGCCAAAGACTCAAGCCAAAAGATCCTCGTCAGCAGAGCAACGAAGGCAGTCTGATACAGCGTTATCCAGCTTCCACCCCTCCCGCCGTATGACGGGCCTTTCGTCGCATTCTAGAAGATCTGAACCGAGGATCGATCCATTGATATTTCAACGCGCTGTCAATGACCTCGAGAAGCTTATGAATGAAGCTATCGCATTGGCTTCAGAAGTGGTGCAGGGTGCTGACAGTCCCTCTTGCCCTAAACCTCACCAGGCATCAATCACTCTCCATTCTCGCTGCCATAGTGTACCTGGTGGCCAGGATGGAGCTTCCCTAGATAATGGCACATCAGACTGTACTCATGAGAGCCCCGGTAGGCTCGAGGATGTGGACATCCACGACGACAGCCAGCAGAAGAGGCCTTTATACCAACATGCAGCCACATATACTGGCGCTCCCGAACGTCCGCGGCTAAATGAAATCTTGCAAAACTACTCCAATACATGTGACAATGCAGCTGTTACGAATTTCCCGGTTCAAGAAGCGGCACCGCCTCAGGCTGTAGCCGAAGCATCATTGGCTGTACCAGGAAGAAGATCCAGCATCAAAGGAGTGGGCTTTGCTTCACAAGGTTCTCGCAAAGCGTCAGACAGGACACAAAAACTCAATCGTAAAAGGCAGTACGATGATTTGGCAAAAGGAACAAAGGATGCTACCGTAAAAAGCCAATCTCGTCAAATCAAATCGAAACCAAAGGGTTCGCATGCACGGCATGCTTCACACGAGTCCGGGGAGGACGATCCTCCAGGGCGCGAGGCTGCCGGCCGTCGACCGCATGCTGATCACGGAATCAACCTTCGGCGCCGATCGCATGTCAGTTTACGGGGTGCTCAAGGATTCAGCTTGGCCAAATCAGCCAAACGGCAACCCACAGCCAGAGATTGGTCGCCAATTCGCAAGAGATTCGTTGCTACTGTTGCCTGTATCAGTACCGCTCTGATTGGCGTTATTCTGGGTGTTTATGCTGGATTAGTCCCTTCAATCCAGTACTATATCATCGATCAGTCTCATGCTACAGTACATGGAAACACTGGCTGTTTTCTGGGTTTGGCCTTACCAACCTTCTTTCTGTGGCCACTTCCACTGTTGCATGGACGGAAGCCATACATCATGACGAGTCTCGTCCTTGCCATGCCTCTTCTATTTCCTCAAGCACTTGCAGTCAACGCTCAGAGGCTGACCAACACAGGGATGTGGAGAGCTACACTTCTTGTATCTCGAGCATTAATGGGAGCCTCGCTTGGTTTTGCCAGCATGAATTTTCATTCAATACTGACAGATTTGTTCGGCGCATCGCTCATGAGCACAAATCCCCACCAAGAGGTAGTTGATCACTACGACGCAAGACGGCATGGCGGTGGCATGGGAGTTTGGCTGGGCATTTGGACTTGGTGCTGGATTGGTTCCCTTGGCGTTGGTTTCTTTGTTGGCGCTTGCGTAATTGACAAGTATCCGCCAACATGGGGCTTTTATATCAGCATCATCATGATTGCTGTTGTGCTCTTCCTCAATGTCCTATGTCCCGAAGTCCGCCGGTCTGCCTTCAGAAGATCGGTGGCAGAAGTAAGGACCAATGGTGACATTTCTCGTCGCGTGGCTCGGGGTGAGATCATGATGCACAGAGTCAAGACCGGCCCCAAATGGTGGGGGCAAGAGGTCTATCATGGCATTCTTCTCACTCTGGAGATGCTTCGCCAGCCTGGTTTCTTGATCCTCGCCCTCTACTCCGCATGGATCTACGCACAGGTGGTGCTGACCATTGTACTGCTGGGATCGCTGACGTCGAAATTTTATAAACTTCGATCTCCAAACGTAGGCCTACTTGTTGGCAGCGTTGCTCTTGGAGCCATCTTGGCCATTCCATTTCAGAAAGCCAGTTTCTTTTCGCGATCCCGTCAAGCCCAGCTAAACACCAACAAGGCAACCATGGACAAGAAAATTGCGTGGTCATCGCATCTCGTTCGACGCACAATTTTTACCATATTACTGCCTTTGACAGGAGTATGTTACGCTGCCGTATCTTCTGGACCTCCGATGCATGTCGGAGTGCCAACCGTCTTTGCATTCTGCATAGGACTCCTATCATGCCTGGCAATTGCAGAGTGCAATGGTTTAGTGATGGAGTGCTTCGACACTTCTGATCTTTCACCGGGAATGACGGGACGCCAACGCAGCAAATCAGGAAAGTCTGAGAAGCGCACCAATTACTCATCTTTCCCGAGAGTCACTGCTGGTTTTGCAGCTATCCATACTCTAGCATTCATCTTTGCAGCGGGTGCTACCGCCCTTGGTGGGTTGGTTACCAGAACCCTGGGTCAACAGGTAGCTACTGGCGTAGTAGCAGGCATTCTTTTCATTCTCACAATCATGCTATTGTTAATCTTGGCTCGATTCACAGAGGTGCAAATTATACCGAATACCAAAATAGAAGAAATGGATCGGTTGATTGAGGCTCGTCGAAGATCGACTATTCGACGTGCGTCTATGCCCAATGACAATAAAGCGGCTGTTGAAGAGGAGAAAGCATGGCGGCCTGCTATGCTCGGAAACCCTATTGGCAAAAAGAGAAGGGTGAATGTCTTTGAGCTCGGGAGCAAGTCACGATGGCAAGAGATCCGAAAGAAGAACAAGCTGGTTGATGAGAATGCCCATCTGAATCAGGCAGCCTGGAACCAAGGGCTGGAGGCTTTGGACGACAAGCTAAGCGATATCCAGAGCGACGTAGAAGACTTTTTCGGGCTGGGAAGTGTAAAGAAGAGGGGCTCAAGACGATTACGTCGATCAGACGAAACCAGTGAGTCAGCTCAGGATATTGAGATGGTAAACATGGGAAGGCAGGCATCGGGATCAAGGCCATCTCCAAAGCGCTTCGTGGAGCGAGAATGCGTCATGAGTCAAACGGTGGCAGAAGAAAACGAAGGTCAGGATGATCATCGAAGGAACCGCTGAAGCTCACCGGATATGTCACAATAAAGCTGTAGTGCGAGCAGTAAGGGAAGAAGAAGAGACAGGGAGCTTTTGAATACTTAATTACCTAGGCTAATCACTAATAATATTCTTAACATGCCGATTCTCCTTGACCTATACACGAAAGAACAAGATATGCTGCTACTAATGAAATGAGGACTCTCCCTGCGCTGTATTTATCTATTGTACATGAAGTTCTCTCCTGTAGGCCAGTTGCCACAAAGAGGGGGAAAAAAGAAAGGAAATATTAGCTATACATAACTGCTTGGTGTTCTTCAACCAGATGTCATAACAAAGCATAGCATGTGAGAGTAACTGGGGAGAATAAAAGACAGAAAAATTAGAGGGTAGCAAACAAACAAAGAAAGAAACCAATTTCATAAACCCAATGATGACCCCTCTTCTCTTCTCTTCTCCTTTTTATCCATTCTTCAAAGTCGTGTTCTTCCGCTTGACTTGATATGTGTACATGGTGCCGAAATGAATGTGATATATATATATATACGTGATAGGTAAGGAATTCGAGAAAATATAGCCAGTTTCTTCTTCCTCTATCGCGCAATCAAGTACAAGTCATCTCCGCGCCTCGTAGGCGTCAAACGCGGCTTCCACACGGGCGTTGCGGGCAACTCGGCGGGCTGCTGTGGCGGCGGAGGCATTTTCGGCGTGGATGGCTGCTGCTGCTGCTGCTGCTGGCCTTGCTGGCCTTGCTGGCTTTGCTGACCCTGGCGGAGCCATTTGTTTTGCGAGGATGAGGTTGTTATGGGCTGGGGGACAGGGAGGGCCATGTTGGCGGCGCGGGAGGTGCCGAGGCGTTTGGCGAGCAGGGAGGACGACTGGGAGTCGGTGCTGGAGGTGGTGCTTGTGCTGGTGAGGAGGGGGCCTTGGGGGATGTCGCTTGGGTAGTGGGAGGAGGCGGAGGGGGGGAGGTTGTTGGAGGTAGAAATCGTGTTGCTGCTGTTGCTGCTGTTGCTGCTGTTGTGGCGGCATGCGTCCTAAAGATGGGGGCCGTTGGTATCTCTGTGCTCGCGGCTGCTGCTGTTGCTGAGGCTGAAGCTGAAGCTGCTGCTGTGGCCGCTGGCTAAATTGTTGCCTTTGTTGCGGTAGCTGCGAAATTGGCTGGGCAGAAGAGGGCTGCTGTGTAAAGGGAGGCTGGTGATCACGCGGGTGGTGGTGCGGGTATCTGTTTGGCTGAGGCGCATAGGGCATGTTGTAAGTCAAAGGGCCCTGGTTGAACTCTGGGAGGCGAGTCTGATACGGATAGCCAGAGGAATCGATATTAGGCCTGTAGGCAGATGGGTGAGGAGGGAGCCGGTATGGGATGTGGTAGTTGTTTGCGCCCGTCGGCCTTTGGTAAGCCGGTGCAGGATATTGCTGGTTTTGCTGCCGGGGGTATGGCCGAGAAGAGGCGTTTGGCTGTACGAACATGGACGGATTGGGCTGCTGGGATGCTTGACTGCGCGACCCCTGGTATCGTTCATCTGGTCGTGACGTTGAACTTTCCATTCTCATCATTGGCGAGCCGGTCCTGATGGCATTGGGAGTTCCCACGGCATCACTACCCATGGGCCTCTTCCCCTGTTGCTTTGTCTTGTCGTCATTCGAAGACATGGTGCCAGCGGCGAGCGGTGCTCCAAAACCTGGGCTTTTCTGCGCAGGGCGATCAGCTGTAGCAGCAGGTTTGGTGGGAGGCGCAGCTGCATTTCCGCCCTTGGAAGTGGCCATGTCAATGTTCAAGTTTCCTGAGGAGGGTATCGCGGCGTTGAGGCTGGCTGGGATCTTTGGATATTGCGTCGGCGATTGACCCCTTCGAGGTCGTAGAGACCGCGGAGACTCAACTACAGGAGAGAGGCTGCCCAGCTGCTCCATTCCGGGTGGTGATCTCAACTCAGCATCGTCTTCTGTGGAAGTTGAAAAAGTGGTCACGCCGCTATCGGTAGAAGTAATTCGGGGACGGGTCAGAGACCGTGTCGAAGACCGACGGTGGGATGACAAGCGGCGAGGGGCGTTGCTGCTGTTACCGTTGTTTGAGAAGAGAGGCCGCGGGGCATATGGTTGTTGGTCTTGTTCCTGCTCTTGAATATCTTCGTCTGAAGAAAGCGATGGTTCAACGGCTCGGATCGTTTTCTCCGGGGCCATTCTTATGCCCAGGCTGTCTTCCCTGGATTGTTCAGCAGCCTTGATTTTCGCGGCTGCTTTGGTTGCCTCTCGTCTACTTGCAGCTTTTACAAGCTCCAAAGCCTCAGCTGCTCCCGAGGCTAATCCTAGGCCGGCGACCAACTTGGGCGCTGCAGACCTAGGAGCGGCCGTCAATGGGCTTATGGAGGCCTCGAGCTCTGCAATCTCCTGAGCTCGTCTTGGGTCGCCAAGTTTCCAGTTACCATTCCTATCCGCAACGTAATAAGGGGCCGCCGAGAGAGGATCGGCCGAAGGTGGCCTCCAGATTTGGCCACCCGGTGAAAGCGACGTCCTACCATCCTCCTCAAACTCCGTAGTTGAACTATCATGCCTTGTGTTGGTGACGGGTATGGGCACAAAGGGTTTGAAGGCCCCTTTCTTTGGGATGATGAGCTTCAGTAAAGGCGATTGAGGCTTGCTCCGAGGAGATGCAATATTCGGAGGGGGTATCACGATTCGAGGGGGTGTAAGATTTCGAGTTTGGGTCAACTGCTTGGCCACCGTTGGCTCACGAGTCGCGGGCTGCACCATAGGCCGTGCTTTGGATAGAGGTGCAGGTTTGGGCGATGAGGACGTAGCCATGGCACCGCTCATGACAGCTCCTGAAGCGGCACCGGCTGCGGCCGTGCCCATGAATGCTGCGGCACCGAAGTGAGAGTCTCCGTCTCGACTAGGCAGCGATACTTCCAGCCTGGGTGGTCCTTGGCCCATGACTGGTTTAGCTGGAAGCAGTTTAGAAAGTGGCCTCGCCGATGTTGGCGTCGTTGCCCGAGTTACGTCTCTTGTGCGTGCAGGTGATATTGCCAGTCCAATGGCGCTAGGCCTCCAGCTCGCTCGGTTATACCAGGATTTTGTCGGAGTAGGCACGGGGCCAGGATCGAGAGGCGCTCGAAGTTGATTCACAATCCATGAGTCGGTACCTCCGCCGCCGTTGGGCTTTTCTGGGCCCCACGAATCTCTCAGTTTTCGTCCATCCTTTCTCATCTTTCTACCAAACTGAGATCTTCTCCTTCGAAGGCGGCAGAAGACTGCAATTCCAACGCCGATAAGTCCTGCGCCGATAATACAGCCGATAGCAATGCCAGCTACTTGTCCATTGCTGAGAGATGCCGAGGCCTTCTTTTCATCCTGTCCGCCAACTATGCCATCGGGAACATTGGTACTGGTACTGGTCTCGGTTGTGGCTGCGGTAGTCCTAGTGAATGCCAAGCCTGTTGGATCAGTTGTTAAAATCTCGACCTGAGACGACGTCGACGATCTAAACAAGGTAGTCGATGGCTTGGTTGTTCGTCTAATCGTGGTAGTAGCCGTAGGCTTGGCTGTGGATTCAGTCATAGACGGCCTGGGCTTAGATAACGAAGTCGTATCTGTAACTAGCGTTGTAGGAAGCGATACCGATGACCGAGTCTCTCTGGAAATTGCTGTCGGAATCGTCTGGTGGCTAGTCTTGGCAACTGCTGGGAACGTAATCGGCCCTGTGCCATAAAGCGGCATAGCAAGGGTAGCTGTGATGACGGTGTGAGTGGGCGACAGAGCACTAGGCTGACCAAAACACATAAAGTAGGCTTTATCAATCATCGCATCTTTTCCACTAGTCAGCTTTGCATTCACATAATCATCCCAGTCGTTGTTGGAACCTACTGCTTGCGACCTGATTCGAACAAGCTCCTGCTGCTCTCTCCGCGACCAGACACTGGACGGCCGCCTCTCCGATTGTGAATCCATATGCTCCAATGAGGGGGCAAAGCGCTGCCAACGTTCTCGCAGTTTGATCTCCATAGCTGATATTGAGGAATGAATCGAAACACTGAATTGCGCAACTGGGAACGAAAGAATCGAGGCCTCCCGGCGAATTTAGGGGCGCCGCTGTTACGGTGTAAATGAGTGCGATTATTAAGAGTAGCATATAAGAAGGGAGCCCCCTAGACATTCTATTAGGAAACATCTGCAGAGCAAAGAGTTAGCAATGAGAAATGAGAAACCTTTCGTCCATCCATATGCTCCTTTCCACCTTTTTTTTTTTTTTTTTTTTTTTTTCATTAAACCATTTTTTAAAGCCATGTGTTTGAAATATGATGATCCGTTTACATGAAGTCGATAGAACTTACCTAAAGAAAGATCCGATATTATAAGAGAGACGACCAGCATCTCAACATGACTCGACACGCTAAAAAGCAGAAAAGAGGGAAAAATAACGAAGGGTATGGTTCTCGCCCTACTGGAAACCGGTATGTCGTACAAAAAGGAAAGCAAAGAAATGAAACGAGCCGGAGTAACCGTCACGGAGACAAGAGTAAGAAGAAGAAAAATAGAAAACAAGATAAAACAAAAAAACGGAAAGGAAAATGCCAAACAGGAAAAAGAAAAAAAAAAAAAAAAAAGGAAAAACAAGGAGATGGAAAGATGGAAAGAAAGTGGTCAAGGAGAGAGAGTTGGTAGAACGAAACGAAGAAAACGGAGGGAACCATTTGATTGAACTACCATCTACCAGAAACACGATACGCGCCCGTAGCAGCCCAAAAGCGTAATTCGCTGGCCAGCAACGTCTACGTCTTTTCCTCTCCTGCAGAAAAGACACGCTCCATGGCTTGTTTGGTTTGCCTGGCTTCGCTGCTCAGCTGCAGGGCAAATCAAACGCCCATCACAGCCGCCCGGCCCCATGTCTGTCTTTCTTATCCCCTGTTTTCTCTGCATATCAGGTACCATCCGTCAGCAGTGCAGCAACAAGGGCAAAACGGAGAAACAAATCTTCTTCTGCTTCACCCCAGATTTCTCTCTCCGTCTTGTCTTGCCCAGCTCATTCTGCATATTCCCGCCCCGGGCGCTTGACTGCATATCAGGTCCGTCTCGTCCAATAATGGCCATAAAGCAGGGGAGGGGCCGGTTTTCCAGTGGAGCTTCCCGCACTCCAAAGAAAGCTCCAGGGCGCCTAAACAGCAAGCGCGTAAAAACGGAAGAGAAAAATAGTGGTGCTGTAGAAGGTTCAATTCGCTGGGCGGCTGGAGGAAAAGGTCCCGCAAAGGTCACGTGCATTGGTCTCCGGCTTTGGGAGCGGCTTGGCCCGTAGGAACGTTGCCGCTGGTCCAATCGTTCACTGGCGGCGGCTCTACGAGTGAAGTCTCTTTGGTGTTTGGGATGTCAGTGGCCCACGGCGTCTTGACCAGACGAAAGACCCTTGTCGATGTGATCCAATAGCCTATCAGTATGTAGTATATAGACCTATGTACTTACAAAATGATTTTGATAGGCAAATGGTCCGTCACGTCACCGCGTTTATTTCTGGTGCCACTATGGGAGTACAGCGTGCATACAGGTACGATGATGACTGCATCATCAGCCTCTAGACCTGCGTCACTTGAGAAACTCAGGGCAGTCTTCAGCTGAAAGCCGCCCAGCAGAGCCGTAGATGTGGCCCAGTCTACGCTTGTTTTGTTTCTTCAAAACCCCGTAGCGACCTTCGGGCCGGCTGCCTATTCTAATAGTCCATCATTAAGTTGCCGCTGAATGACACGCAGCCGCCTCGATTATGTGATTCTGCAGATCAGGAGTGCATCGGGGCGCCTACTGAAATCCTCCTAATTTGAGATCATCTTTACCGCCTACTCAAGACTATTTGAAAAAAGACATCAGGTAAATATCGACAGCAAAGATAATACTGCTCAACCATCAGCAGTAGACTAAAATCTGTAGCACAAAATTAATAAATAAAAACAGAAAAGTATTCTCTTTAGATTCGATCTTTGGTTGGCATCTAATTCTCTACCAAATCAGCTCAATAAACCCTCGGCTACCTAGAGCCCCGTTCTTCCCTTCGTCACAAGAGAGCGCCAAACTGTCATTCCCGTGATGAGGCTTGCTCAGCCTCAAACGGGAGTACTTCGCTGCTCTTGTCCTCCAGGATAGAATCCGTTGCCCATCACACACCAGAAGAAACATTAACCATGCCCTCAAAGACGCCAACGCCAGGGAAACAACACCTCTTGTGTTAAAAAAGGAGGGAGGGGAAAAAAAACAGAAGAAGCCAGTAAGTCAGTCTGCGTAAGAATTACACAGCAAATATGCTCCTTCAACAAGGTAAAATGAAGCAAAGTGGCCGTATTCACAGAATCACTACATCACCAATTACGCCGGTCCGCGAAATGCCCATATACTGTGATGACTCGTAATTCAACAGCAGGCAGCTCACATTGCCATTTCAGCCTGAAGCTTCAAAAGCTCAGCCTCCTCGTCATCCTCCACGGCGACCTTCTTGCTAGATATAGCTTTTTGAATGTTAGCACCATTTGCGTTGCTCAAGTCCCAACGAGTATACTCACGTTCTGCATGTGATGGTGTGGGCATCTTGTGAACTGCATCTGCGAAGGGCACCTGGCCCGTGTTCAGCATTTGCTCGTCGAGATTCTCTTGCTGCATTTGTTCCAGCTCATCCTCCAGCTCGGCGTCGTCAAACTGCTCGCCGATCGGGTTTGCCGTAATCGCATTGACAATCTCATCGCTAAGCGCATTCTGTTCATTGATTTTATCCCTACGCTCTCGTCAGTTCATCGGTACCCAAGCAAATTTGGCGCCGCAGATTGGCTCAAGAGTCACACACATAATCTCATCCACTTTCTCCGGCGTCAGACCTTGGTGAATGGCCTTGATGGCATCTGAAGACTTCTCCATGACTGCCAGGGTCTCGCGGTTGATGTTGGCCGATTCGATCGAGTTAATCTGCGCCTCCAGCGTCGCAATCTGCGCGATCGTCTTGTCCAACGTCCCCTCTTGTGTCTTCTTGCGTCGCAAGGCAGCCTTGGCCACTAATGTTTTCATCTCGTCAATATTGCCGCGCCGCCACTTCCGAGAGGCATCCAACAATATCAGTTTTACATACCTGTCTTGTTCGTGTTGACGTTCTTCCTGGCGATCTGATCCTGCTCTTCAATCTGGTTCATGATGTGCTTCTCGCGCTTTTGCAGCATATCAAGCTGCGCGCGCAAGCCGAGAATGGCATTCTTGGCCGAATCCTTCTTCTTCTGAGCGGCAGCGCCGCCTCCAAACCAGCCCCACATGATGGATGATGTCGAGAAGACGGGAAGTACTGAGTCTGGGGAACAGGTGCTAAAGATGATGGAATTTCGAAATCGTCGATAAAGGTGATTCCCGAGCAGGTTGGTCGGTCGCAAAATGACGGTGTGATGCCGCGGCCGACGCAGCAGGCTTTGGTGGAGGGGTCAGCCTAAAGTCGTCGTCGTCGACGTTCGTTAGCCCGGGATGCGCAGAAGCGACTAGGCAGCCATGCAAGCACCAACGGTGCTGGCCGCACGGCACTTACCTGGTAGGAACTGTATGCACAGAGATGCGTCGTCAAGTCTCGTCGTCGGGATGCGCAGCCAGTCGCAGGCGGCTGATGTGATTGCACTCGTCCAAGGTCTAAGTTGTACGTGTTGCTGCTATGACGGCACCCGGCGACCTAACTGGTCCAACTGATGGGTTTAACCGAAGCTCTCCCGCGCGCCTGTTAGACTTTCTCCTTATCTGAGAGCCGAAATTCGGGCGTCGGTCGGCTGACCTGGCAATGCCCAGCTGAAAGGTAAACAAGAATATTATTACAGGGAGGGCTGAAACATGGCCGTCACGGGGGGATACACCCGGCATGATGACAAGGCGCATGCTGTCTTGATCATGCTGTGTATTTAATATCTGTTCTAAATGTTCTACTATGTACGGATATGAATTTGGATATCATCACATGCTACAAGATTGAACAGCCTTCTGCTCGCACAGGTAACATAAAATACTTACCTAGGTAGGCTTCTTATCATAATGATAACATCTATCAATTAATGAGACAGGATAAAAAATACAAAGCCCATTTGGCCACGTGAATATGACACGCCTACTCTAAACTCCAAAAACACATTGAACTGTTCCAACCAGCCTTGCCATTACTCCCGCCATAGCACAAGCAACATCCTCCATTCCAGTAGCTCCAATATGCGCAACGCAAGTAGCCAGAATCTAGTATCGCAGTGGAAAAAGATCTAACTCGCTTATGGCCTTTCCAGGCTCAACCCAACATGCGCACGCCTTTCCCGGAGTAATCTCATCATTATTAAGAAAAACGCGAACCAGCAAACAGTCTCCGCCGACAGTATGCAAAACAGCGTGCCTCGTCACCAGCCGTAATAGTTGATGCGTCGGCGTTCATGTCGGTCGTATCTAAAAGGTAGTCCGGTCCGCCAGAAAGTTATAATATCATGAGTCTTCGTATAAAATATTGCTCCCCTTTGCCAATATAACAACCGAATTATTCGAACCAGTTCGCAAAATATGACACACGTGAAGCGGAATTCAATCCTTTTAGAGAACGGTTCATGTTGAGCTTAAGCATTGCCGCTCTTCTCTTCGGTGTCGATGTGCCAAACAACGTAGTTGGGAAGACCGTAGACTTCGTATCCGGCGCGCTTGGCCATTTTAGCAAATCCCTCTGTCTCGGCTTGGTTCTCAAAGGCATAGCAGGGGAAGTTGATGCCTAATTAGAAAAAGAAAAAGAAAAAGAAAGTATTAGTAGATGCCCGTTTCAAAGAGAGAATGGGGTCTAGCGGCATACCAGAGCGATGCACATCCGCTTTCACAAGAATATTGACGCCCCCCGATGCCGTCGAGCTCAAGCTCCACATCCTTATTCTCACGCCAGTCGCCCATTCTTGCCATATAAGTTCTGCCAGTGTCGTATTGCTTGTAGCCTGTTGACCCAGTAAGCACTATCCATGCTAACGTCTAGTTTAGGCGGTATACCTTCAGCAAGGACAATGTCCTTATCGAGGCTATTCGCCAGCTTGCGGCCCTGGTCTGACTCGACCCAGGAGTTGTAGTCGACTATTTGTATGGTGTAAGTGACGACATTCTGCATATGTTTTGTAGTTTAAAAAGCCACTTACATCGACCCTCAATATCGACGCCATCGCGGTAACGGTGGAACCAAATGTCTTGGCATCGGAGATTAGCAAGTCTTTCATCTTTATAGTACCTTGACTGATTATTCCTTACTTGGAACCAAAATGTCCCTGTCATGGGCAATAAAGTCCTCGAGAATGCCAGTAGGGCTGTCCACAATGTCGACATCGCGCCAGTAAACCCAGGAGTGCTCAGCCTTTAGAGCGGTATAAAGCAGATAGTTTCTTGCCTTGCCCATGGCCTTTCGTCGGGGGCCTTGGGCCTCGAAAGAGTGCCTCTCCTCGACATTTTGGCTGAGCTTGAAACCAAAATCTTTTTCGACGACGGTTGCGCTGTGGAAAGGAATCTGGTCGGGTCGTTTCTGGATACGGTCGAGTTCGGACGCAAGAACGGCGAGGGTGTCGTCGGTAGAGTCTGAGACGAGAAACGCCAGATCGATCAAGCGATGGGGATATGTCAATTCTGCGAGGAGCTCAAAGTATTTGGACAGGTACGGGGCGGCGTCCTTGAGCGGCGTCAGGATGAGTATCCTCTCTTCTTTGCTAACGGCTTGTTTGGTCGACTCGATGGGGTTAAGGTCAACGTGTTCAATTGTACTAGAATTGACCTCTATCGGGGCGTGGTGGTTGAAGATGACGGGCGTCTGGAGGTGCCCGTTCCACCTATTGTGATCGTTTGGCGACATTTCCATGGGTGGTTGGGCCGGACCCCAGCAGTAGAAGCTATGCGGCGTCGATGATGATCAGTGACTGCGTATAGGTGGCCAGCAAACCAGCGCATAGCCACTTACCTCTGCATATCCGACGCCGAATGGGACAGGCCGCGCCATAGTAACAGAATAATTCCCGTAACGCCAACTAGCAGTATAAATCGTGTTCGCGTCACGGCGTTCCATAGCGCCCTGGTTGGAGGTATCTGCGCCTTTGCAGACTTCCAGTTCAATCCACCCTTGGGAAACAGCATGATGACGTCTCGAGGCGCGCCTCGGGTCGCAAAGGACGTTTAAACGGTTGCGACGTCGATCACAATGGGCACCCAGAACCGGGACTTTGGTGTTTGTCGCGCAACGATTCCAGCGTCCTCGGGTATGGCACAAGAGGGCTGGAGATGATAGGCGGGCTTAGGAGAGACGGGCCAAAAGGAAGAGAGGGTCTTTGAAAACGAGAGTGGAGGCGGCGACGCCTAGATTGGGCCAAGGGTCGCAGACGGACAGAGCCAGCGTTGTAATGAGAGGCTGCTGGAGATATGGCCAGCGAAGGAAGAGAAGGGGGAGCAAGTCGAGATAGGGCGCTCCGTATCTTAGCGTGCCTATCAGACAGATTGTTGCTGTCAAGTCCTCTTGAAAAAGTCTAACCGTTGGGCAGTGCAAGGCAATACGCTCTGGATACTTTCATATGCTTGCCGGGGCCGGCAGAAAAGTGGTTCCTATTAGGTAGTCCCTAGGCCGTTGCGTTTTATTAGCGACATCCGTCTCAAAACATTTGCTTGTGCCAATTGAGACGCGCTACTTCAAATCAGGAGGTCTAGAATGCACGATAGAGGCAATGCTACCCTATAAATTGCAGAATACGAGTCGCAACAGGCGCAGCAGCAATGGTGTGGAATAGTAATGTCTACAGGCGGCGGAGATTTGAGTATTAAACAAAAATATAAAGTCGGCAGAGCACCAACATGTGAGATGAATTGGATTGACAGGTCACAATGGAACCGATCGAAGAAAGAGTTTTTTTTTCCAATGCGCATGGGCGCTCCTGGGGCTGCGATCTAGAAGGAGCCTGGAAAAAAAGATCAAGCCGCGGTGGCAACCTTCAACGCCGCAAACTCCATATAATCTTATAGCTAGGGACAAATCAGCAAATCGGATGCCGGCGACCGAATCTTGGACATGGAGAACAAACTAGGCAAGTTTATTCAAGATTATCTTGCCTAGTTTAGATGTTCTTACCCCAGTTTACGCAGCATTGGCTATCGCCCTCCCCCAGCGCTGACTTGGCTGGTCGCTGTAGCGGCCATTCGCTGGCTGGCCTTTATCTGGAGGGATGTCACTCTGTTTATTCCCACATGCAATTGTGGCGTTGCTATGCATGTTCGGTACCTGAGCCATGATGACAAACGGCTTTTCCATACCGCAAATCTTGTAACAGGTCGTAGGTGACACGAGTCTGGTTTAATTCTGAAGTCTGAATCTTCATAAGCCAGCTGGAAACAAACCTACAGTGTCTGCCCACTAGCCAATGCCAATTCTGCACCATCTACGCACACAGCAACGGACGAAATTGCTCAGCTACGCGAGATCTCTGGCCATTGCATACAGACCACTTACAACAACATCCAGGTCCAGCACATCCTCGCACGCAGCAATGGCAGCCACACGGCGTTCTGCGCGTATCAGCAGCAAGGCGAGCGCTCAAGAAGCAGCTGAGAATACAAAACCTGCTGCTGCTGCTCCACCTCCACCTCCAAAGGAGAACAAGAGGAAGAGAAAGGCAATTCCCAACCCCGAGCCAGCAGAGCCCAAGACACCCACCAAGAAGCAGCGACCAGTTGCTCCCCCCTTAACACCCACCACCAGCGCCGTAGGTCTCAATGGCGAAGACAAGGGCGCGGCTCCCAAGGCCGTCACTCGCCTCGCAGACCCCAGATTCTCCAATGCGACGCTGCTGTCGCCCCAGACGTCGCGGATAATTGCTTCGCGCAACGCGGAGCCCGAGTCGCCTTCAAAAGCGGCTTCTATCGGCGGTAAGACGACAACGACGACGACGGCTACATTGCTGCGCGAGGCGTGCGATCATTTGATCAAGGTGGATGAGCGTATGAGGCTTCTGATTGAGAAGCACCACTGCCATGTGTTCTCACCCGAGGGACTGGCTGAGAAGATTGACCCGTTTGAGAGCCTGGTGAGCTCCATCATATCGCAGCAGGTATCCGGCGCCGCAGCTCGGTCAATCAAAGCAAAATTCATCGCCCTCTTTTTCCCACAAGACGAGGCTTCTCAACCTACCAATTACGAGTCCGCCGTAGACAGATTCCCGGCGCCATCCGACGTTGCTGCATGCTCCATCGAGAAGCTGCGCACCGCCGGCCTGTCGCAGCGCAAGGCAGAATACGTACAGGGTCTTGCTGAGAAGTTTGCGAGCGGCGAGATTACGGCGCAAATGCTTCACGATGCGCCAGACGAGGAACTCATGGAGAAGCTCGTCGCTGTGCGTGGGCTGGGCAAGTGGACCGTCGAGATGTTTGCCTTTTTCGCCCTGAAGAGGATGAACGTCTTCTCCCTGGGCGATCTCGGCATTCAGAGGGGCATGGCTGCCTTTGTCGGTCGAGATGTGGCCAAGCTCAAGAACAAGGGAGGCAAGTGGAAGTATATGTCGGAGCAAGACATGGTGGAACTGTCAGACAAGTTCAGACCGTATCGGAGTTTGTTTATGTGGTACATGTGGAAGGTGGAGGAGGTTGATGTCAGCACAATGGGGTAAATGTTGAATGTTTATGCCGCACTTGTGTGCAGCTTGTATTATAGAATGTTGCAGGAGGAAGCTCTCTACAGTTTCGAGGTTCGTGTTTGACGTCAGTTGCTGCGACCCTGCTTTCAAATGTGCGAAAGGAGATATGTTGTCGTCTTATAGTTATACACATATATGCATGCAGCTCGAGCATGGAATCAGCTAATCTTCGCAATCTATCGCCATCGGATTGGCCTGCCAGGGGATGGTTTCCTAATTTTAGGTTTACGATAGGATTTTGAATCATGCAAATTTCTCGCGTTTGAATCTTTTGCATATGTCAGGTGGGTTGTGTAAGACGTCGTTCCAGGCCTAGAAGCAAGCTTGTTTGCACGGCTCGGCGCGGATGACACGTGCAGCGGCTACCTATGTACTAGGTATAGATAAAAAGGGTGGCCACATGTGAAGTTAGTTTGGAGACGGGACTGTGTATTACCCATCACCCCATGCGGGCGGTATACTGCAAGTACATATATTGGATTGTTGATGTTTGTTTAAGCTTTCCTCGTTACCAACGCAGGGAGATGGTGAAGAAAATGGGCACTAATCTCTGCAAGGCAATGGGAATATGTTACAGAGCAATCAGGGAAGCGATGAGCCTTCATGTTGGTATACTAATTAAACAGTTTCAAACTGTGACCGATAAGGCAGCTGTGCTTGTAATACGGACCTGAAATCATTGGTTAATATGACTCGTATGGTTTCCGCGTACGGATAGCGGAGCAATTACATGTACGATAGGTAGTATGCCGACCTCCTTTGTATACGAAGTACATGTCGAGTGATCCTTACACCTGCATTGCTTCGTGTTTTCGTATCACTGCCGTGGAATACCCAAAAGAGATGCCGGTTACAAGAGCCTATAGCAAATTATCTCCATATCTGGAAGCGAGCAATAGGCTCTTCATGGTGGAGCAGTGTCTTATACGAATACTAGTACCTGGGCGTAGAGCTGCTGTCCCTATTGTTCCAAATCGAAAGTGTAACAGCGAACAGTGGCAAGCTATTTTTTTCTTAATTGTTTGGTGGCACAGTTACCTACCCATTGGTAGGTCGAGAGGGGTGATTGCATCAATGAAGACGGCTTTCTGCGTCATATCGCGATGCACTGTATGGAGTACCAGTAGGTACTGCGCATTTGGTTGATGACGAGGAGTCGTGTCCCACTTGAGGCGCACTCCGCGGACGTGTAGTCAACTTCATGTTGATAGACAGGCGCATACTAAACCCATCGCTAATTCATCTTGTGACCACTCGGCCATCCAGATGCTCTCCATTGCCGGCATTGGTCAGTGCCGCCAAACTCTACGCGTACGGAAATCACCATTAGCATTGATGCCACAGTCCAAAATAGAGTAGTAGTAGCAGTGCTACTGCTAATAACAGCTCGTATCGCAACGGTCGGGTCGGAGACTATTGGAGCTTCGGGAGACAAAGTGTGGCACACCCGCTGTGCCAAGCAGCCACCAATCGACGTCGTCTTCACGGGCACTCAATGCAGATACGTCAGCGCGGCGCGTCTTGAGTGGTTTGCCGGACTTCGAGGTCGTCATCGCCGGCATCGTGGACCGGACGGCGTTGCCGCAATGCCGGGTGCAGCAGAGGGAAACATTAAGCGGCAGATGGACCATGAAACGATGAAACGCTTGGGTTCAATATGAGCTGTGCGAGACAACATGGCATTTCAGGTGATGTGCAGCCCTGCGCTGGCGAAAGGAGTGCAGCGCCGTCTGCCAACGGAGGAGGCGCTCCGTATTCATTATGGAGTCGCCTATTCGTAGCTGTCGAGACTAGGCGCGCCTCCTGGGAGTAGCGCATGTATCGTTGGCCAAGCAAACCGGCCTAGACATTGATGCTGTGCCGGGCCTCCTTGCGCTGACCCTCTTGCCGGTGCTCGTGATTGCGAAAGGATTGAATAGAAAAAAAGGAGACGATTCTGGGTTGTGGCCGAAAATTCCGCGCAGGCTTCGGTCAGTGGCTAACAGGCACCAGGGGCAGGCGTTATTTGCGGCATTCCCAGCTCGCATTGTTACAGAGCGCCATGGCTGCGCAAGTGGCTCTAGAAGGACGCAGGGGCGCTAGCAAATTCAATTGAACCTTTCAATTCCAACATCCCTGCCTAGCGCACACATGGTCGCTGGGTCGGTCCTTTGGCGAAATGCCCTACTGGCGGGTTTAGCAGCGTTAGCAGGCGTGTGGCCTTTGGTGTGTGGCGGTAGCTGGCGCATGCGATACGATCTGCATCGGCCGACGACGTCGTGGTGATGCTGGCAGCGTTTGCATGCAGATCGGATGCCTCCCACTGTGAATATCGAGTAGCACCAGTGCGGAGAAGCAAATTAGATAAGAAAAAAAAATTGTCCAAGTGACGATGCGACATACCAAACAAGCAGCAGCAGAGCGTCGGCCCACGCGTTGTTCGATTGCGGCCCTGTGCCAAGGGCCTCGCGCCGGGATAAGATGGATTGATGAGATTCGTGTTTATTCTGCGCTGTATTGAAGGATCCAGGTACATGGACGCATGCGGGCTTGCCGTGCCTCCATCTGGTACTGCCCGGAACAGCCAAGTCCAGGCACGGGCTGTCTCTGAATTATTACCTGCCCAGGTTGGATCAGGTTTTTTCTTGCTTGTCAGCCCTTGCGGGGGGGAGAGCTACAGCGAGTCAACAACAGCAGAGCTGTCTAAGCTGCTTGCCTGCACTGTACAACGGACTGTGTTTATACACGTATTGCGGTGTGGCCTTCATTTTAGCATCTGAGAGTCAGTATCGAACATATAATTCATGTTTACATGTTGATCTGCAGCAGCTCTGAAGCTCGCAGTGCCCACAGATACAGACGCCGGAGCATGCAGGAGTGATATCACAAGCCTAGCCTAGACACAGATACTTACGCACTCTGCACTGTGCCATCGGGCCATCAAACGCGCCAAAGGTGCGCATCGCACTCCTCATATGTGCCGCCAGCCGAGGCCACTGCGTGAAATGGCTTGCGCGCTCGTCCCAATACAGTACGGGGGCAGCAAATTTCGCGGCAAATTATGGACGTGAGGCCGGTGGGCCCCCGCTGCCCTTTTCAGCGGCTCATGTCCCTGCCCGCGCCCCACCCACACCCCCTAGAAGCTCCATTCCCAGGGGAGATTTGGACGGCTTCACCCCCTGGCAAGGCCCGCGTCGCAGCCTGTGGTTGGTGCACAGTCGCGGCAGGGGGTGTCGCTTGGTTTCGTCCAAGAACCAAGTTCTTCACGTCCAAATCCTTTTTCTCCCCTTCTTCCTCGCCTTCTCTCGCTCCTTCGTTTTGCGATTGCCGTCGTCTCGTCGTCCTGCTTCACTTCCTGCCACTCGTTATCAGGCCAAGCATCTTGCGCTATAGCTTTTTTATTCCAACTACCTCTTTCTTGCCCTTCTCCATTCCATCCAACTACAGTCTTCACGGCCATCCAGTAGCCCTTAACTTCGACACCATCTTTTTAAGACATTTCTAGCCCGTTGCCGAGGAACGTTTCCCAATTTTCGCGTCCGGAAAAAGATCGACTTTTTGCTACAAGGTGTGTGAGCTCTCCTGGTTTCGCTTGCGCCGTGCACGTTGCCTCGCCGTTGCTGCTCCCCCCAAAACCTCGTTTCACCTGGCTTTTCTGCAACCTTTCACCTGCTCTCCTCCTTCCATACACAATCTTGCAACACCAATTCGGCCTCGATTTGCCTCTCAAGCCCGTTGCTGCGCCTCAGTTGCGACTGCGCTGCTCTGCCTCTTCAAGCTTGACGCTCCCTCTTTCTTCGGCCCAACCGACAGACAATATTTCCTTCCTGGATTCGCCTGGTGCAAAATCGAGTGAGAATAACTAGAGAACTGCGTCATCATCTGGGCGCCCAAGAACTAGATTCTGTCAACATCTTTTGGTCTTGCGTCGTGCCTTTTGGACCGGTTGCATAGTTTAAACGCCAGAGTCAGACAACGCCCCCCTATTCACACAAGCATCGAGCCCCGAATCGCGACCCGAACCTCTCTTCAGTTTTTTTGTTCCAACAGCACCGTGACGCATGGTTGCTGACTTTTCATCCTTCATTAGATCATAATGCATTCCAAGCTTTTGTCAGCCTTGTTGGTTGCTGGCTCTGCCAGCGTGGTTTCTGGTAAGCCCTTTCTCATGCTCGTGTGTGGCTACCTATGCAGTTGCTAACTCAGCCGTAGCCGCCACCACCTGTACCAAGGATATCAAGGTTACCCAGCCTACTCCCATCATCTCTTGCGATGTTGTCGATGCCAGCATCACCGTTGACGCATCCGTGGCCGGCGGCCTGAGCATCGAGGGACCCAAGACGATCACCGGTGATCTCATCATCACCAACGCCTCTCAGCTCATCTCCATCTCCAGCTCTACCCTCCAGTCCATTGAGGGCAACTTCGAGCTTTCAGGCCTCGATCTCTTGAGCTCTCTTAACATGGCCGCGCTCAAGTCTCTGAACAAGCTCAACATGCAAAGCCTCCGCCAGCTGAGCACCTTCACCTTTGGCACTTCTGGTGTCTCCAAGGCCTCCACCATCGTCATTGCCGACACCGTCCTCACTGATTTGAGCGGCCTCAACATCAACAGTGTTGACAGCCTGACCATCACCAACAACAAGAGGCTGACTGCCTACAACTCCGATCTCGCCAACATTACCAGTCTTCTCAGTGTTACTAGCAACGGAAACAACATGGAAATCAACATGACCAAGCTCACCACTGCTGCTGAGATCCAGCTCTCCAATGTCAAGAGCTTCGTCGTCCCTAAACTCAAGACCATCACTGAGTCTCTCAAATTCGACACCAACCCCGAGCTTACCACCTTCACTGCCAAGAACATCACCAGCATCAAGGACAGCGTCACCTTCATCAACAACAACAAGCTCACCAACGTCTCTTTCCCCTTGTTGACTTCCATCGGTGATATGACTATCCAGAACAACACCAAGATGCTGGCAGTTGAGGGTTTCCCCAAGCTGTCAACGGTTGCCGGCGGTATTATCCTCCGTGGTAACTTCGAAAAGTGAGTATCTACCCATTCTGGATAGAGTTATGAATCGCTTTCTTACTAACTCTTGATTTTGTACAGTGTTGAGCTTCCTGCTCTCAAGGAAGTCGATGGTGGCTGCACTGTCTTGTCTACTACCGATATCTCTGCTTTCTGCGGATTCTTCAATGACGCTCACTCCAAGAAGATCATCAAGGGCACGGAATCCTGCAAGAGCAACGTTAAGGCCGCCAACGAGGGAGGTAGCGACGGTGACTCCAGCACTTCCAGCAGCGGCAGCGGCAGCAGTGGTAACGGCACTGACAACGCTGTCGCCGCTCTTAGTGTCAACAACGTCCTCTTGGGTGTGTCAGTCATTGCTGGCATGGCTCAGCTGTGGTAAAAAGTCAAAGGGGATGATAGTTGGGAATTTGGCGTCAATCTCTGTTCTCTCAGATGTTTTCTGTTTTCTCTTAGCCAACACGTTGTGGTTTTATCAACCTCTCCCAGGCCTGGCTGCACAACTCATGTCCGCGGCACTAACGCTAGAACTTAATAATGGAAATGTACTTCAAAAAAATTGGTCGCCACGTTCCTTTATCCTTCGGCAAGCTCGACATGACGCATGGCGCGCATGCTATATAATCCCTGTCGCGTTGGAACGTTTGTCAGTGCGTGTATGCCTGGACGGCCCTGCTTTCTCTGCTCGTGTGAAGGAGGGATTCAATTTCAGGTACCACTGTGTACGGCGTGATGAGCACATTGTATCGGCGACAATTGGTTAGCACCGGCGTGCTGCAGACTTGAAAAGGATGTTACGTGTGTACGGTTACTGGTGATTATTCTATCACGATTTGTTCCTCTCTTTAGACTTTTTTCTTTATCGGTGTTGGTGTATGTTTAGACTTAGGGTACTTTATACCACTTTTCGCCTCGTTTTCTATTATGAATTCAACTTTACTTAATTATTTGAATCTAATTCGCTCTTGATCGTGAGAATGAAGTATAGTTCTTTGCTGTAATGCAAATATTGCTTCGTGCTTGATACTGTGATAGCCCTACGTTGACTTATATTTAGCTGTGTAGATACCCCTTTCAAAAGTTTCCGTGTCATAGAACTTTGGCATGATGTTGTTGCCGTTGAAAACGCGGCCGTCTAATTCATTTACCGCCTGTTGTCATGGAGTTAGCTCAGCTCTTACTGCCCTGCTATCATTTGATTTTTCTGTGTATGAGAGAGCACATGACTTACTCGTAGAGCAGACACCTGGTCTGTGAATTTGATAAAGACTTGGCGGGTCTCGACGTCGATGTACAGCCTCTCGACGCGTCCGTACTATGAGCAGGTATTAGCTTAGCTGCCTAAACTCCTTGAGATGCCCAATGGATGAATGGCAACAAAGAGGGACGAAATGTATAAACCCTAACCTTTTCACCGCATTCTCCGCCAATTTCCTGGCCTAACCCATCTGCAATCTCCGCCTCGAGGTCGGGCATGTTTTCCAGCATGTTTTGAAGCACAATGACCTCGCTCATGGTGCCAAACTTGCCGCCGGCCTCGTCCTTGCGCTTGCCGCCGATGATCTTGCCTTTGCCTCCCGGTTCGGCCCATCCACCACCGTCGGCGTCGGCCTTTTTGCGCCTCTTTTCGACTTGCACGCGCAAGGGGTTGAGGAGGCCTGATTCGTTGGCGCCGAGGGCGGAGCCCTTTGTCCAGCCGTATTTGCTCATGAGGCGCTGGGCGAAGCCGACTTGGCCGGGGCGGTTTGATCGTGGTTGGGAGGAATCTTGAGGTGTATCGTCGTTATCGTTGTCGTCTTGGTTGGCGTGGCTGAAGCTGGGCGGTGGAGAGTAGCCTTCGTCTTCGCCGTCTGCGGCATTGTTGAGTGATTGGGTGGGTTGGGTATAACGGACGGGGGCTTTGGATATCGAGACGGCATCTGAAGGTGGTGGTGGTGGTGGTGGAGGAGGCGGATTGAGGCTCGTATTAGGCGGGGGAGGCGGGAGAGGTGTTGATGAGTTGGAAGGCTGTGGCGGAGGAGGAGGAGGAGGCGGAGGTTGTTCTGTTGATGAGAGGGCTAGGCGGCGGGCATAAGCCTCATCTGCAGTTTCATCTTGTGGTGGAGCGGCTGGAGGAGATCTTGGAGGAGGCGCAAAATTGTAAGAAGTAGGCGGAGCAAACTGGTCTGTATTGGAAACATATCCTGTTAGACAGATTCTTCGAGGCGGTGATATAAGTTGACTTACTGGGAGGTGCCGCGCGCGTTGCCTCATCCTCGGAGTCAGATATGTCGCTTTCATCTGGTCTCTTTCGGTGCCGATATAGCAGACCCTTCCACTCCTGCACCTCTGCTACTTTCTCGTCGCTCTTGAGGAATTCATCGACGTTTGTTGGCCTTGACGGATCGTACATTTCGTCCCAGTCCGTCTCGAACTGCTCGTCCTGCTTCCTCTTCTTCTTCTTGCGGCCGCCGCGCTGGCGCTTCTCCCCAACGCCATACATCCACTCATCTTCCTCTGTCGCTACCCAATCGGCAAGGGTGCTCTGATGCGGTGCTGACTGCGGCGCCCCAGTGGCAGTGGCAGTGGCAGTGGCGGTGGCAGTTGTGGTCGTCACTGGGTCTGTAGTAGGTTTGGGAATGGCTTTTGGGAATGAGGATTTGGCTTTCGGCTGCTTCACCTGTGGTCGTCGAATGGGTTGGAATTGGAGAGCCGCATTGATGGCTTTCTTCGGCGCCTGATCGTCAGCGGCAGCTCCGCCCTGTTTGTAGGTCACTGGCGCGGAGGATATCGTGGCCGACGCGGGCGGGTCATTGGGATCGTGGAGGTTGTCATAGAGGGAGAGTCCTCGAGGCGGAGGAGCCGCCATGTTACTGGTACGTACAGTAACAGGGCGCGTTTGGCTATTATGAGGCTTTCTGAAACTTTCAATAAATGTAAATAAAAGTCTGGTAATAAGTGTAGTAGAAGAATTTTAAAGCTTGAAACGCTACAAAGGTATAATGATTTGTAGATCTGAGTTGACGATACGGCCGATAAGCTGTAAGCTATGGCGCGCTTCGGAATAATATCGGCGTTATTCGTGCAACCTTACATGTAACTGAAGGAACTTGGAAGCCTTGAGCTGCAGCTTCGCCCCTCCAACCAGGAACCCCACCAAAATTTCCCCCGTCCAGGCTTTGCCGTAGGTCACTTTAACTTCACAATAGACTTCGGTGTAGGTTTTGGGGAGCACGCCCAGGCGACGTATTTCCTTTCTTCCATTGCGTTATTTTCTACGGCCGGACATCGTCTGAGACAGTTGCAGGCAAACTGTCCCTCAGCATCCTTCTTTGATCTGTACATCAGTCCTCGATACTACATACCACTTTACGAATCCCGATTATCCATCTCGATCAGTCACCGTTTCCAAAAATGTCTGACCTCGCGAGCCGTATTACGAAGCCTGATGAGGCGCCAAAGAAGGTTGATTGGGCTGAGTCTGTCGAGGCAGACGAGAACAAGCAGCAGGCGGAAGCTGAAGCTGCTGCTGGTGCTGCTGAGACCCAGGTTGACGGTGCTGTTGAAGAGCTCGGTGGCTCTGGTCTGCATGAACCTGAATGGGATGTCGAAGTCTCTCTCAGCGAACTCCAGGCAAACGAAGCAACTCCTTTCCACTCTGCTACACAATGGCAAGACATGGGACTGTAAGTATCGGTTGATCATACCACCTGAACCGAGTGTTTACTGACCGTTCCCCCTCAAAAGATCGGAGGACCTTCTCAAGGGTCTTCTGGCCCTCAAGTTTCTGAAACCCTCGAAAGTCCAGGGGAAATCTCTTCCTCTGATGCTTAGCGATCCTCCGAGAAATATGATGGCCCAATCTCAATCTGGTACTGGAAAGACGGCGGCGTTTGTTACTGCCATTCTATCGCGTGTCGACTTTACCAAGCCGGATCAGCCTCAAGCTCTTGCCTTGGCCCCCAGTCGAGAATTGGCTCGTCAGATTGAAGGTGTTGTAAACGCTATTGGTCGCTTTATTGAACCTCTCAAGGTTGCTGCGGCTATCCCTGGAGCTCTGCCTCGCGACCAGCCGGTTCGATCTGCCGTTATTGTTGGTACCCCTGGTACTGTCCAGGACGTCATCAAACGAAGGCAGCTAGATGTTTCTCAACTCAAGGTTCTCGTCTTGGACGAAGCCGACAACATGCTGGATCAGCAAGGAATGGGTGACCAGTGCCTGAGAGTGAAGAAGTAAGTCTACTTTACACAAAAAAAAAAAAAAAAAAAAAAAAAACCAATGGGGCGAAGAAGATAGCTAACCCTTGAATGTAGCATGCTACCAAAGTCTGTGCAAATCCTGCTCTTCTCAGCCACTTTCCCCGACAAAGTCGGTTCATACGCCATGAAGTTTGCGCCCAATGCCCATTCTCTCAAGCTGCAGCGAAGCGAGCTTACCGTCAAGGGCATTTCACAAATGTTCATCGACTGCGCGGACGACAACATCAAGTACGACGTTCTTTGCAAGCTCTACGGTCTGATGACTATTGGACAGTCGGTCATTTTCGTCAAGGTATGCTGCACATGAAATTTCGAGACGGACTTGGAGCAAATTTTCTGATATCAAAATAGACCCGTGAAAGCGCCAACGAGATCCAGAGACGTATGGTGGCTGATGGGCACAAAGTATCTGCTCTGCACGCTGCGTTTGATGGTAACGAGAGAGACGAGCTGCTGAGTAAATTCCGACAAGGCGAGAACAAGGTTCTCATCACCACTAATGTCCTTGCCCGTGGTATTGACGTGTCTACCGTGTCCATGGTCATCAACTACGATATCCCTATGAAAGGCCGAGGCGATAGTGAGCCCGACGCCGAGACTTATCTCCACCGTATTGGCCGAACTGGACGTTTTGGACGTGTTGGTGTCAGTATCAGCTTCGTCTACGATAAGAAGAGCTACGATGCCCTCCTCGGCATTGCCAACACATACGGCATTGATCTTGTACGCCTTGATACCGATGACTGGGATGAGGCGGAAGAGCGAGTCAAGGAAGTCATCAAGAAGAACAGAGCTCAGGCTGCTTATGCCCCGAGCGCTACGGATAACGCCAAGGCATCCTAGAAAGATGGTTTTGACTCATGGATGACGATGTAATTTGGTGGAGGGCCTATGTTTATTGCTTTTCTCTTTTTCTTTGGTTTGGTGAGATTGCTACAGTTTCAACAAGTTCACAATGAATGGTACGATAATAAGGGGATTATACAAATGGATCTGTAGAATGTGGCACAATGAGATACCAAAAATTCACACCTTGCAAGACGATATGAAATTACGAGATTCGTAGACATTTGGCCGCTTTCGTGATCGTCCCTTTGTATCTACGTATTTACCACGGTGACGAGTAGAACAAGCCAACTCCAACGCGTAATCTTCTGGGTATTTCGCAGCTGATCACCACCACTCAGTAATCAGAGGTCATCAGTGGTGATTCAAAAGTTTCACTGAGACTGGCATGGCTCATGCAACTCAAAGTGGATATCGGCTTGTAAAAGGTGCATGAAAGACTGCCAAGCTGCGTAGCAGCAGCATTGTAACGGAACCCGCGGTTCATGGATCCGTCTCTCATCTTTTTCGGCACATGACTGACTCTCACAAGCCAAAAGATACTACAGTACGGAGTGCTAACTCGGTGGCGAAAAGGAACTCTGTGTGTTTCTTTCCGCTGATTTTTTTTTTTTCACAAAGAATTTCGTTTGCCGCAGCGCTTTCTGCGGCCTTTTTTTTTTTTCTTAAACCCCCCCCATGTCAGGCTAACACTACAACGGAGGAGGTTGGAGACACCCGTAATCGGAAGATATCTGGTGGTTGGAGAGTGCTTCTTTAGCCTGGCCGACCACCTCTTTTTTTTTCGACCATTCTTCTCCGGGGTGGCTCACAATATGCAGTGCTAATATAGATGCATGCATACCGGATGTATGTCTGCATGTACAGAACTTACTCGCACGCGAATGAGAAGATTCAGAGCGTAGATACACGTGAAGAGTGTTGGGAGGGGTTGGCTGATGGTACCACCATGGGCGCTGGACTCTGTAGGATGTGAGGGGCTTGGGCTTACAAGAGGGCTGGACATTATGCACGCAATTAAGTCAGTGGTCGGAGGAGATGCTACTCTGCAGTTGTGAATCAGACGCTGGCGGCGTACAGGTGAGCAAACCGGATATCTGATGCATGGCTAGCTGTACGAGTAAGCAGCATATTGGTGTCTCTGGCGGACTTGAAGCTGTTAGTGCTTCGATGCCGTACCATAGCTCGCTCGCCATCACCGACAAAATAGAGCTGCCTAGGTATTTTCTCCTCATCACGGCCAGGATCCACCATTATGTCACTGCAGCGCCAAGAGTGAAGAAATCAAGGACAACAACAAAAACAACAGCAAGCCGCAGACGACCACAGAAAGGAAACCCCGCCAGAAATCTACGCGGTGAAGCATCTCACGTGTGGTTCCCAAAACTACATCGAGGATTGGCGCTACAGCTAACCCCCACTCTTTTCTCTCTTCTCTCCCGTCCAGCCACCGCACACCGCCAACTACTAGACACCACTAATCTTGCTCGCATTTCCCGTTATTGGCACGCCTTGCATGATAGCGCAGTTCTGGTTGAAACAGATTCGACAAGGTAAGGAAACAAAGAGGAAAGAGGCAAAGGCCAGGTGGAAGCAACAGTCTGCTTTCCTGGTGAGGTCGGTGGCAATAATTGCGATGGATGGTTTTTGATCCCCACGCCGTGTGCTTGTAATAACTGTCGGCTGATAGGTATTTTTGAGCAGCACCGTCGACAAGATCCCCAGCCGCCATATTTTCCTTGAGAATTTCTCCCGCGGAACAATCCCTGTCAAGTGTCGGCTGTGGCTCCATCGCCGTAGCACTGGTTAGCCAAAAAAGAACCAGCCTCTCCGAGAGTGGCAGCCATACGAGTAGCTCGAGGTGGCTTAACGGTTAGTTTGTGGTGCGATTTTATTTTCCCCCCTATATGCGTCGAGAGAATAAGGGACCCCTTCTGCAAGTCATGCCATGTCCCCAAGCAAGTCATCTACTATGCTCGCCATAGGAGATGAAGAGATTTGATCCAGCAAGGAACCGTCCTCAGGTAATTGCCGCAATTGCTCAGCCGATAGATTCCGGGGTCGAGCTGCATGAGAACGACCGCGGGGCATCAAGAGGCGAGCCACGTAGCACGCCGGGGGAGAGAAACCAGTCACAACATGCATGTTCATCCAGCCAGCCTTCGCGGACGCATCCTCAGGCGCTAGGTCTTTTCGTGGTGGGCGCTCGTTGATATCGCTCAGAAAGCTGGAGCCACTCGGCCCACAGCTAGCCAGCTCATCTGGCCGCCTGCTCATGATTGCATCTTGCCTGTGTGTCTGATTTGCCCGGCGCGGCCCAATCCCACTTTTCGTTGGTTGATCATGCATGTTCCAATGCTGTTGCGTCGGGCAGCTTTCCTGTCAGCCCGTGCGGGTTCAAGTCATGTCTCAACCCGCAAATGCGGCCGGCTGGCGACAAGGCCGCTTGCTGAGCCCAATCGTAGTGCAGTGCGGCGGGCGAAATCACCTTCTTCTCCAATTGGGTCTTCGCCTGATGCTATCAGGTCGTGGTGTGGATATTGATCTTTGGAGCAAGGGGGGGTCTGGGTCGGAACTGTGCTTTCTGGATTTGCTAGGCTCCGCATCGTCAATCTTCTGTGGTTCGCTTGTGATCGGTCATGGGTGTTTTTTTTCTGACATGGGACGTGCCTTTTTTTTTTTTTTTTTTTTTTTTTTTTTTTTTTTTTTTTTGTATGGGCCCATGCAGCTCGAGGAAACAAGGCTCCAAGTGGTGTCATCTCAGAAGACTTTACTGACTCCCACCTGTTCGCAGGCTTTTAGAGAGGGAAAAAAAACCACCTCCTGCATCGTACATTCAAACTAAACGTTTGAATCCCGTCATCAACCCTATCCAATAGGCTGCTGCGTTCGCTTTAGCAGCCACAAACAGTCGTGTCCTGAAGCGTCAAGGCCCAAGAGACCGGCTGTTTCGTTATTGGCGTCTTCCACCTGCATTGCCGGATAACTTCATCGCAGTGCAGCTTGTATGGAGGTCGATAATCAAGCCGTGCTCTCAGAGGTCGAGAGGGCACAGGATGTATGAGTGCCGCCCAAGAAGTTGAATACTATCCAGTTGGGGCTAACAGATAATTTTTTCAATATGCAGCATTTCGAACAGAATGACTCCGAGCTTGGTTCAAAATTGTCATTAGACAACAAAGGTAGCTAGCAACAATTCTACAGGGCATTGATCTAACAACATCCAATGCTAATGCTCGAACAGAGACCGAAACCTCTCAAGATGCGGGTGCCGAAGATCACCCAGAGGCCGAGGTAGAGGGAGACGCTGCGGCCGAACCGACTTCTTCTAAGAGCAAGAAGAAGAAAAAGAAGAAGAAGAACAAGAGCGAGAGCCAAATTACCTCACCCATTGAGTCCGCCGACAGCATCGCCGCTGTTGACATCAAGGCTGAGGGAGGCGAAACAGTCGAGGCGGCGGAGCAAGACAGAACAGTTACCCCTCCTCCAGAGGAATCGAATCTGGTAGTCGAAGACGAGGCCAAGAAGGATAAGAAGAAGAAAAAGAAGAAGAAGAAGAATGGCCCCAAGAATTCCGAAACAGATGTGACCTCTGATGGCGGTCTTGACCCTGCCCAGCCCCCATCACCTCCGGACACAGACGAGGCGCGAGGCGACGATGAGGCCACGCCAGCAGTGGAAGAGGAGGCCGTGACTGCGGCTCCCGAATCCGAGGCTGCTCTTGAAACCGTGAAGGAGGAGAGCTCTGCTGATGTTGAGCAGTCCAATGACGCTGTTTCCGTTCCCGAAGAAGCCAAGGCTGTTGAAGATGAGGCTAAACCCGCCGACGAAGCTGCCGTTGCCTCTGAAGAGCCTGAGCACGTGGAACCAGAACCAGAAGTCACCAAGGAACACGAGCACGAGCATGAACAGGAGCAGACACACCAGGAGGAGCACGACCACGCTCAAGAGGAGGCTGAGCCTGTCAAGGAGTCAGAATCTGTGCCTGCTGTGCATGAAGATGCCCCTGTTGAAGAGTCTCATGATGCTGCTGAGGCACACGATGAGAAGCCTATCGAAGAGGCTGCTCACACAGAAGATACCCAAGCACCAGTGACAGTTGAGGAACCCGCTGAGCACCAGGAGGAACCCGCTGAGCACAAGGAAGAGCACGATGAGCACCAGGAAGAGCACGCCGAACACCAGGAGGAGCCTGCTGAGCACAAGGAGGAGCCTGCTGAGCACAAGGAGGAGCCTGCTGAGCACAAGGAGGAGCCTGTTGAGCACAAGGAAGAGCACACTGAGCATCAAGAGGAGCCCGCTGAGCATCAAGAAGAGCACAAGGAAGAGCATATCGAACATCAGGAGGAGCCTGTCGAGCACAAGGAAGAGCACACTGAGCACCAAGACGAGCACAAGGAGGTTCCTGAACCAGTTGAACCCGACAACAACGAGGTAGAGCATCACTCGGAAGAGGAAAAGCATGTCGAGGAGGCGAATATCTCTGATAAGCCTGCGGAAGAAGAGAAACTCGACACCGAAAAGGACACCGCTGAATCTGAGATCAAGGAGGAGTCGGTTGTTGAGCCTGCGATTGAAGCTGAAGAGACTGCCGAAGTCTCTGAAGAACATGTCACCGAAACAGCTACCAAAGACGCACTAGCTGCTGAGCTTGTTGAAAAAGCTAAGAATTCACTTGTAGAGGACGCTGCTACTCCTGAAGAGGAGAAAGCACTGGAGACTACCGAAACCGAGGTCAAGCACGATGACTCTGAGAAGCATGAAGAGCTTGCCGCTGAACACGAACCCGTAGTTGAGGAGGCTGAAACCAAGGCTGAGGAAGCCCATGAAGAAGCTCCCAAGGAGGAAATCATCGAAGAAACTCCTAGAGACAACGTGACTGAGTCTCATGTGTCTGCCGAAGAAGCTCATCACGAGGAGGCCAAGGTCGAAGAGGCTGAGCCTGTTGCTGAGCCCGAGACCGGCTCGGAAGTGAAGGCTGCTGATGAAAACAACGAGGAAGTTGGTAAAGAAGAGACTCACGAAGAGCATGTCGAAGTTCAGGAGAGCGAGCCTGTTGTTGATACCCATGAAGAGCAAAAGGATGAGGTTGTTGCCGAGGCCGAAACTACTCATGAGCCAGAGGCGACACATTCTGAAGTAGAGCACACCTCTCACGAAGAAATTCCTGCCGAGGATTCTGTGGTGTCCGAGGAACGTTCTGTCCCCGCTGAAGATGTCACCGAGTCGGAGGTCTCCAAGCACGAGTCAGAGGTTGCTCAGACCACTCACTCCGAGATCGAGGCAGCTGCCGAAGATGCTACTGAAAGCACCGAGGCTAAGCCCGACGTTACTGAGGTTGCATCGGAAGTCTCAGAGGTGAAGCCTGAAACCACTGAGAGTGAATCTACTCACGATGAGCACATTACGGCCGCTGAGACCGAAAGTGACATCCACAAGGATGTTGCCGAGCCTGAAACTGTCGTCAAATCCGATACTGCTGCTGATTCTGAGGTTGCTATTGAGTCTGAGCCCGTTGCTCAGCACGAATCCGCCGTTGGATCCGAGCTTGTTGCCGAGTCTGAGGCTGCTGCTGATTCTGAGGTTGCTGCTAAATCCGAAGTTACTACCGATTCTGAGCCTGTTGCTCAACACGAAACTGCTGCTGAGTCTGAGGTTGCCACCGAATCTGAAGTTGCTGCTAAATCCGAAGTCACCAACGATTCCGAGCCTGTTGCTCAACACGAGACCGCTGTTGAGTCTGAAATTGCTACTGAATCTGAGGTTGCTGCTGAGTCCGAGGTTGCTGCTAAATCCGAAGTTGCTACCGATTTTGAACCTGTTGCTCAACACGAAACCGCTGTTGAGTCCGAGGTTGCTACTGAATCCGAAGTTGCCGCTGAGCCAGAGGTCGCTGCTAACGTTACGGACTCTGAAGTCGCTACTGAATCCGAAGTTGCCGCTGAGCCAGAGGTCGCTGCTAACGTTACGGACTCTGAAGTCGCTACTGAGTCTGAGGTTGCCGCTGAGCCAGAGATCACTGCTAACGTTACGGAGTCTGAGGTTGCTACTGAATCTGAGGCTGCTGCTGAGCGTGAAATTGCCGCAGAGAAGGAGCTTTCTCACGATGCAACCCCTGCTGAATCTGCTCTTGAAGAGGCTCAGCACTTGGATGAAGTGGTCGAAGTCATTGCTCCTGCTGAAGCTGAGAAGGCCATCGACCCCGAGACCCTTCACGAGGCCGACAAGGAGGAGACATCAGAGATCCAAGCTACTTCTGAGCTAACTGAAGACTCCAAGGCCTCTCATGTTGAGGAAGCTGTGGCTGAAGCTGACAAGGAGGTAGAAGCCAAGCTTGAAGAGTCGCACACTCCGGTTCCTGTGGCTGAGGAGACTTCTGTTCATGAAACTCCCGTCGTCCCAGCAGAGGAACCTGCGGTGGTCGAACCGGAGGCAACGCCTGCCGTTGTAGAAGTTGAAAAGGCAATTGTGCCAGAGCCAGTGGAAGAGGTCAAGCAGCCATTGGCTGCTGAGGTGGAAGCACCCACAACTAGAGAGGAGGAGGTCAAGGACACTGTGGTAGAGAGAGTTAGGAAAGGTGAGGAGCAGCATTCATTACATGATACCCCTGTTGATATTTCGGGACGGTTTGGTGACTCCACATCGGGTGAGGAGTCGAAGGACCACGGCGTTTTGGAGTTACATTCGGAAGACATTTCGGAAATTCAGAGTCAGTCCTTGGGAGAGGAGCAGAAAGTAGATCTCAAGCGAGATGAGCTTGAACGGGCTGAAACCCCGGCTGTGGAGGTGCCTGTTGTTTCTACCAAACCTGATGTGGAGGCCGTCTCAGAGCCATTGATTTCTCAAAAGGAAGATGCTGAGACAACATTACCAGATGAGGAGGAGTCGGACAAGGTTGCTCTCATTGCTGGCGCAGCTGCAGTTGCCACGGCTGCTACTGCCGCCGTGGCGACCGCTGCCGTCATTCACCAGGAGCCTGTTGTTGCTCCTGAAGCGCCCAAGTCTGAGAACAAAACCCCTGAGCCAGAAGAGTCACATAGAGAGATTGCCCCCGAAGTGACGAAGCCTACTGAGGAGCCTGTTGCCGCTCGAGAGGCTGAACCGGCAGTTGTTGCCGAGACAGCTGAGCCTTCGACGTCTAAAGCGCCAGTTGCTGCAAAGTCCACTCCGGAAACCTCGTCACAACGACCAACCAACGAGGTGGACACTACCAAAGCAGTAATAGTCATGGACCCCGAACAGGCAAGTAAAGAGATCACGAAAAGGGCGGAGCCTATTCAAGAGAACACAAACTTACAGGATGTAGCCCAAGTCGAGTATTCTGGAGGCGCTTACAATTTGGCTATTGGCGCCCTTCGTGTGGCTGCGCACCCAGTTCTTCGGCGGGAAGAAGACGGACGAATAAGTGCATACACCATGCCCGGATTGAGCCCTAGCATCGACAGGGAAGTGCTTGATGGGCCTCCGTTTGCAACAGTGGTCGCTCAATCCGAAGATGGAGACCGGGCGGAAGTTATGACGAAGAGAGAAATAATGCCATCACATGAATTGGATCGAACTATGATCCCCTTAGAAATCGCTGCCGCAACTAGCCACGTGCCCCCTTTACGATACCCTGCTCGCAACGCCGACGGTCAATACCTCCCGAAATGGATGAATCTGGTCTCTCCCGTTGATTATGATCGAATGGTTCAAGATACTCCGCCTCCGCTGTCTCTTTCCGTGTTATTGGATGATGAGTTCAAAGTGCCGACTCCTGCTGCTGTGGTTCCCGATAAGGCAATGACTGTGACTGACAGGCGGAGGGCTCGAATGCTGCGTCACAAGAAGATTCCACTTCATGAAGCTGATGATGACGCAGCTGCAGCTGCTGTGGCCACCAACACCACTGCAGAGGCATTGAGACCTGTTGCCGGTCCTTCGATTGCCGGCCTCCGCAGCGGCGGGGCCCATCCTCATCTGGGACATCAGATGATGTTGGATTCGGAGGAACTTCAATCTCTAGCCGTCCCTACTACACGCAGGAGTATTAGTGATGTTGAGGAGGATCTTCATAAAACCATTGCTGACATTTTCACAGAGGATAGATCAAAGGGTTACATCTCGTCGAGCAGTGACCGTGACCGAGATCGAGAAAGACGCCACAAGTACCGTCATTCTCGCCATTCTTCTCATTCTAGCAGAAATCGTGGTGAGGAAGAGGGCAGAGAATATAGAGAGAACAGAGAGAGTAAACGCCGCTCACACGAATCTCAGGGGTCAAACTACCGTCGTTCTACCCAGGACAATGGTGGTTCAAGGCCTGGATCTGGGTCATCTAAGCTGGACACCCCGCCTCGGACTCCTCGACGACGCCATAGCGGAGTTGTCGGCGAAGCTCCTGTACCTTCAAGCCGGAGATACAAAATCCCTGATGAGCAGGAAGCTCAGGAACAACGTGAGCAACGTGAGCAACGCAGAGCGCAGCGCCGTGCTGCTCGGCAACCTGAGCGTTACGACATGAACGAGGTACAGCAAACAGGGCGTGAGATGTACGAAGGGCACGAACGATATGATCGGCCTGAACGACATAGCGAGCGCCGCGAAAGAGGTGAACACCGTGACCGTCGTGAACGCTCGGATCGCCGTGAACTTTCAGCTCGCCATGAACGTGCTGAGCGCCCAGAGCGTATGGAGCGTCCAGAACGTGTCGAGCGTTTGGAACATGCTGAACGGCCAGAGCGTGCTGAACGCCAAGAACGTGCCGAACAACCAGAACGCGCTGAACGCCAAGAGCGTGTCGAATATCAAGATCGAGTTGAACGACAAGAACGTGCCGAGCGACTAGAACGCGCTGATCGGCAAGAGCGTGTTGAACGACAAGAACGCGCTGAGCGCTCAGATCATGCTGAACGCTCAGATCGTGCTGAACGCTCAGATCGCCCGGAACGCACTCGGCGCTCGGAGCGCATTGAACGTTCTGAGCAGCTTGAGCGACCCGAACCACCTCAGCTGCTCGATGATCGTGACTTACAAGACGACGGCTATGACCGCTCTGAGAAATACGAACGACGTGAGCGACAGCGCCATGAGCGTCGAGAACGCCGCGAACGCGAACGCCGAGATCGTGAACTCTACGAAAAGCCTGTTGAGCCTCAGACTGAGAAATTCCCAGCTACCGACGATAGCCAAGAAATGCCATCAGAGCCTACCTTTGCAGCTACACTTGCATCTGCACCTACAGAGCGCAAGGGCAAAGAGGTGGGATTCGACCTGCCACCAGAAGAGATCAAGCGCCATCGTAGCCGCTCCTTTCGCCAGCGTGCCAATAACTCTCATTACTCCCGAGATGACTTCTTGCGGCGGTCGCAATCTCCTGAGAAAGACTCTGGAGTCCCCGCTCCTGAAAAGAGATTTTTCGAAATGAAGAATGCCCAGGGGGTTGTTCGCAGATCATCGTCGCCACCGCTTCCAGACAAGTCTATCTACGTACCAATACGGGAGTCTTCACTTCCAGAAGGAGCGAGGCCCAGAACACGAGACCGGGATGTTCACCGACCTCGTGAGCGTCGGTTATCCGAGGCCACCTACGATAGACCTCGCGCAAGTCGGACCGAACACCTTCCTAGGCAATCAGCGCCACTGGACGAAGGTGACGATTCTGCTCGACGAGCCCGCAATGAACGCAGGCGTCAGAGAGATGCCAGAGAGGCTAGAGAGCAAGAGAAGAAGTCTGGAGGATTCAGGGGCGTCTTTAAGAGACTGTTTAATTGATGGGTAGAGAAATGGGGCATATGACAGAAGCAGCAGCGATGGATTAAAGGGGATGATTTGTTGAAATGATCTAATGAATTATGTGTGAATGGCCTGTTTATTCTTCTTCATGACTACCACCTGGCCATTAGGCTGGTTTATGATAGCTACGTTCGATTACGGTTAAAATGAACTATATTGATTCTGGGACACTATGAAGTGGGGCGCGATGTTTTCTTTGAATTGACTGGAATACCAGAATTCCTTCTGCTTCCAGCCTTCTATTGTATTGACTTTTAACTCTTGGCCCTACAACGAGTAACACTGGCGGCAGGTGTATGTAAGTCGTTCAGGAGGCCAGGAGGCTACCAACCTGCGACGTCACGTGATGGCTCATCGCAAGGCGACCCGGTCCATTCGGAGCCTCGGCGCTACTTGATCCGCTCCAGCCCTAATTCGGCAGTTTGGCCCCATTTCGAGCAGCCCACCAAAAAATTTCGCGAGGGAGCAGAAGCGCATTAGCATTCAACTCCAGCAAAAAAAAAAATTCATATCCAAAAAGGCGCAGGATTCGATCTCTTTGCGTTCTTCACGTCCACTCACAAAGACTCCACCGATCTCAACAATGGCTCCCATCACTGTATGTATTGCTTGGAATGACATTTGAAAAAGTCGCTTTGCTGTAGGCGGACATGATTTCCCCCTCCTCATTCTTGTCTTGGATTTAGATGGAAGATTGAGGGATGGGAATCGCCGCCGTCGAAAAAAAAAAACAGTAGGCTGATTGAGAATGTCATGAATATAGAAGAAGTCGGGCAAGGCCCAGAAGCAGACCAAGAAGGTGAGTAACCAATCCAAACGGATTTCATCCTCCCCCCCTGACGGAAGGATGCTAATAATTCCTGCTCTTATAGTTCATCATCAACGCTACCCAGCCTGCCAGCGACAAGATCTTCGACGTCTCCGCCTTCGAGAAGTTCCTCCAGGACCACATCAAGGTTGACGGCCGCACCAACAACCTGGGTGACAACATTGTCATCTCCTCCTCTGCTGACGGCAAGGTCGAGATTGTTGCCCACAACGAGCTCTCTGGCCGCTACCTCAAGTACCTGTACGTGGATAATCTATATCAAACCTCTTTTGCACATGGGACATGTCACTAACGCTTTTGTAAACAGGACCAAGAAGTTCCTCAAGAAGCAGCAGCTCCGTGACTGGCTCCGTGTCGTCTCCACCTCCCGCGGTGTTTACGAGCTCAAGTTCTTCAACGTCGTCAACGACGAGGCTGATGAGGATGACGAGTAAATGGTTTTCTTCTCTGATAACTGGGATAACAAAAGAAAGCCATTTTGGGAAAATGATGGAATGAGCTATGGGAAAACTTGGGATAATTTGAACGGCAATCTGGAAAATGTTCTTTTCTGATGGGAAAGATTATATATACTCACGTGCGGGCTTGTGAAAAAAGCCTGTCGCCAGCGTGTGGGTGCTGATGGATTTTTCCCAAGTCGTGGAATAAACTGACCGGCCATTTCGAGTGGACCTACATTAAACACTTTTGCTTGCCCCCCCTTTTAACATTGCTATGTGATGATTTCAATCGTCGTTTCCAATTGTCATCAATCGGGGTGCCGGTGTAAACTATCAAATGTGATGTCTATGGATACATGTATATATGTTCATATGCAATCATTCATGAGTTGCAAGACGTTACGTAAACGAGGTATCATCAATGCCAAGTCAAAGGGGCATCAAGTAGGTATATATATACATGTCAAAAGGCAAACAGCCTCTCCCCTCTCACGCTTCACGGCAAAGTCCTCATGACACCCTCAAAAGCCACCAACGCCATCGCATTAGCCGGGAATGCCCTCAAAAAGCACGGCAAGAATCCCCTCCAGTACCCCCTCCACCCAGACTCGCGATACACCGTCACCGCAGCATCGCGCCACCTGGGGAAGCGCCGCTCGCCATCGCCCAGCCCGCCGCCAAGGGGATCCGTCATGATGCGCTGCTTGACCAGATCGCTCGGGTAGCTCGTCAGCCAAAAGACCTGCGCGCTCAGGCCGCCGGCCCAGAAGTTGATGGCCGGGTTGCTCAGGCCCGTGTTGTTGCGCAGGGCCCGCGACAGCACGTCGTAGCTGCCCCACCAGAAGAAGAAGAAGCCCCGGAAGAGCAGCGTGGCGGACAGGCCGTGGTAGACGCCGCGCACGCCGTGGTGGCCGTAGATCTTGCGCACGCAGTCGAGCGGCCCCGAGTACAGGCGCTCGGCCTTGCGCGCGGCGTACTGGATCTGCAGCCGCGCCTTGATGTGCTCCACGGGCGCGGCGATGAAGCTGACGGTCGCGCCGGCCATGATGCCCGCGATGCCGTGTCCGACCGGCGGCAGATACGACGGCCCTGATGATGCCGAGGCAGATCCAGATGTCCGTCCTGCGCCCAATGACTTGAGCGATGACGACAGGCTTCCAAGCCCGAATCCAGATCCAGATCCAGCCCCTGGCGTCCACGAATCCGCATGAAAGACATGCTGCGCCATGAGTCGCCTGTAGACATTTAAAGATCCCAGCATCACCGAGTCCATGAACATCCACCCGACCAAAGGCGGCGTGGCGCCCTTGTACAGGCCCGTCACGCCCTCATTGCGGATGGTCTGCAGCACGCATTGGAGAGGGCCGCTGAAGCGCGAGGCCTGAGTTGTTTGAAGCCGGACTTTGACAGTGTCGAAAGGATGGCCGACTGGTAAAGCATTGAAACGAGTTAGTAACAAGTCATCATCAACGTAAAAAAAGCTGAGAACCAGCCGACGCTCATTGCTGATGCGTATAGAGGCTACTCTCTCAACCAAAAAAAGACAGAAAGAAAATTCCGTATTCTGTTATACACAGAACAGAACAAAAACAACATACCCGTCAGCTTTGCAATCCCGCTAAACACTCCCGCCACGAATCCCTTGTAATCGCGCCTGGCCGATGTCGCTGGCTTCTTCTCTCCAGCAACCACCTCCACCGGACTCGACGCCAGCCCCGTCGAGGTCCCAGAAGCAGCCGTCGCCTCTGCCATTTGCAGCAGGGAAATTAAGATGCAGACGCTTCACTCCAGCGCTTATGAATTGAAATCAAGAAAGAAAAGAAAGGGAAGAAAAAAGACAGAAAAAAAAAAGAGGGAGGGTGAGAAATTCACATGTGTAAGAGCAAAAAAAAGGCCCTAAGTTGAGGCGACAAGGTCAGCTAGGCGATTACCTATTATTCAGAAAAAAATGGGAAACGCTCACCCCCTTGCAGAACGGCTCTTTAAATAGAAAAATTGCTCGCAGTTCACCCAAATGCTTAATAAAAGACAAGAATTGATACTGCTTCCGCCGCAATGCAGTAGATCAAACATGCGATGAGCATGAGATGCTCTTGTTAAAAATCAAAGAATAAGAAAGAAAGTGGGGTGGGAAAAGATCCCCCCATCCGCAAAGCAATTCTTCTGCTGGGACATTATCCGACTTGCTACGGTATTTAGCGGCCGCCACAGACATCCTACCGGCTGCAGATCAGTAAGATGGTACAAGTGCATGTGCAGTAATACCGGTGTAGAAGGAAGGGAGATACAAACGAAACTCATGATTGGTCTGCGAATCCCGTCACAGTGATACACGCTGGCTTCAAAATCTACTTACTATACTCCGTACTAAGTAGTGATTAACAACGTGTCTACTGTTGCATGGATGGCGGACTTGAGACCGCTGTCTCACAACTTCATGAGACACAGGCTCACACATGCATATACGATTCACCACACAGCACGAATAGGAGGCCAGATAGAAACAGCATGGCAACATTTCCACTGCCGATTATGCATCATTTGTGCCATTGAGAGAAAACACACACTATGCTACGCCTCTTGTCCACTTCCCGCCATCGCATCGCACAGGCCGAGAGAGCGTCATCCCCTAGTCTCATCTCCTTTTATCTCGTCTTAAGGCCAGCAGCGCATCGTCCAGATCAAGGCCAGCACAAATAATGCCTTTGCTCCGCTCTAGAATCAAAATAATCATGTCATGTCGTCGTCAAAGAACGAAGAAAGAAAGTACAAAAATATCAAGAAGGAGAAGGGAAAAAAAGCCAAAACGGCGCTGGCTAAAACAGGCCATCGCAGATATAATCTCGCAAAGCAAAAGTCCATCTTCAAGATCCCTTCGTGTCCCATATATCCTTCCCGCCAGCTTCTCTCGAAGCGATTCCTGTGGCATTACGTAATATTCTCGCAAGTTGCCTTGCATAATAGCCAGGCAAATGCGATTTTCTTCTCACCCCCTTCATCCCACTATCCTCCCCCCCTTGGTCTCCCCTTTTGCTGGAGTATTTTTTTTATGCGCCTTTTGCTTTTTTTTTTTTCCAAGTACGAAAAACCATTTTACGGGTATTGTGTAGCATGTATCCCACGTATACAGCCATGGTGTATGTAATAATAACAATAAAAAGAAAATCACAATCATCGCTCCTTTCTCCGAGCTGCGTTGTCAAATTGCGGAAGAGGTCGAGGCCCAAAACAACGGCACGATTTCGCCTAGAACGTGTCCGTTTCTTCGCTGACCTGACTGATGTGGCTGTTAATGCTGCCAAACGTGTCTGTAAAATTAGAAAATATTAGCAAACTCTCTTCATTTCCGAGTCAACAGCAGTAATTATGTGGACCATCACAACGCACCTCTCTTTCGCCGTCTCTCCTCTCTTGCCACATCATCTGGACTCTTGGGAGTCATTGCTCGCGGGCCACTAGGCCTACGCGATGGGATGCCAAGGGCAGCATTCAAGTTCTTATTCTCTGGCTTGGGGCTGGTGCTGTTGTATTGGCTAGGATGAGTGCCGGTGCCACTGGCATAGCCGCTTTCGTAGCCCTGAGGACCCGAGGGGCTGCCCTTCTGCAGCGCTGAAACTCGTGCACCTCGTGGCGATGTCTGCTGAGTCGAGCCGTTCATGGGCTCCTTGGGCGGCCGGGCTGGGGCAGAGCCCTGTTGTTGCAAGGCAGCAGGCCAGTAATCACCGCCCTCGTTTCCATATCGCTCATTAGCGTTGCCATTGAGGCGGTTCAGGCTGTTCATTGAGCCTCCCCAATCAGCAGATCTGGGTGTCGCCGGGGCATCGAAGTCTTGAGCAGAATGCTCCAGGGCGGTTCGGAATCGCTCTGTCTGGCCTGTTCTTGGCTGAGGGTGCATGAGGTTGAGCGAGTTACGGTGCGCCTTGTACTTTGGATCCTCTGGCGTGGTGAAATTGGGCACAATTGGTGCTGACGATTCGTGATGAATCTCGTGTGGCGGTGCCAGGCGTGCTTCGGGGAATCCGCCCGGAAGTCTTTCGTCACCATAGGTGTCGAGAGGATAGAGATCATCACGCGAGGCCATGCTTGACCCTGATCGAGATTGCAGCATTTCGTCATTCTTGGCATCCTTCTTGCCGCTGCCACGAAGCGCCTTGCTTACGGTAGATGCTGTCGTTCCAGACCAGCGGGAAATCTTAGGCAACCAGCTGGTGCTGCTCGACTTGCCCTTTCGTCCCTTGTCACTCCGAGGGGGGGTGTTGTCAGCGCTGTGCGGCTGGTTGTAGCCCTGGTCAGAGACGTGCTGTGCGCCGTCTGGAGGGACAGAGCCGCTACGGTGAATCTCGCGATCCATGGGGCTCAGGCTCACCGGAGGGATGATCTGAGTTCGCTCCGCGGTCGGAGTAGGGTGATCATACTCATACTCATCCTCGTGCTCGGGCACCGTGTCGATGCGGTGATCAGAGAACTTACGCTGCCCCTGAGATTGAGACTGGCTACCATGACTAGTGGTTGAGTTGCCTTCAGGTTCATAGCCCTTGTCGTGCTCGTACTGCCCCTCCGGCTGCAGGTTGTCAAATGACTGCCCTGCACCGCTGGTAGAGACCCTAGCAGACATGGGCGGGGCTGTTTGAGTCTTGAGAACGTCAACCTCTCCGAGAAGCTGCATCAGCATGTCTTCGATGCGAGTGAGATCATTGGTGCCCTTGGCACTGAGGCCCTGGAGAGCGCGTTTCCACAAGTTCTTCTTCTTCACTGCAATCTCATCCACAGTGGCAATGGACGCGCTTTGGACAGAGCGAGAGCCAGGGTAAGGTCTTGGTCCGTTGATGGCTTTTTGGAGCTTTTCAGTGTTTTCAGAGTTGGCAAAGATCACGTCATCGCTGGTCTCTTCAACAAGCTCCTTCAAGTCACGGAAGGAATTGCGCATCTCAATGGCAGCGTTCATAAGGAGAGCAACGATTTCCGTGTCACGAGCGCTTCGCTGGGCATCGCGGACCATGAGCTACAAGGGAATAATCATGTTAGCAATTCCGTTGCACAGAGTTTAGACTCTTGTTTGTTGATGAAACTTACGTGTTGCATCAAGGCAACGATATCCTTGTTTTCAATGCGATCGATTCCTCCACCCGTGGAAGCATCGTAGAATGGAGAGGCCATGCCTTGGGACATGCCGCTAAGAGCGCGGTTGCCCTGAGATGCGTAGAATGGATCTTCGCCTCCCATAAACTTGGACGGCCCCGCGAGATTGATAGCTTTGCCCTTGGGTTCAGCATCGGGAGTTCGGTTAGGTCCATTGGACATGTATCCTTCATCATATTTGAAGCCCGGGCTACCGGTGCTGAAACCCAGACCACGAGAGCCAAGAAGGTTGTCGTTGAGCTCGGGGTTCACAATGGGGCTGGCATCCTCATACGGGTTGGTGAGCAGAGTGTCACGCTTCCGCTCCGCAGACGTTCTCCGCCACTCGTCAACTTCTCCGCTTGGCTCTCGGCTGAGACGGGCAGCATCGTCGAGGTGGGTATCTCTCATTGTCTCATCAGACCTGGACCTGGGGATGACTTGGCCATACTCTGTAGGTGTTGCCTTGCCAGACCACATGCCAGGAACAATGTCTTCGTTCAGAATCGAAGGGTTGGTTTGCAACTCTGAGTCAATGTAGCCAATCTCAGGCATGGGGTTGTCTTGATCGGGAATACTGCTGGCGTCCAACTGGGGCGCAGCCTCATAATCAAGTCTGTCCAAGCTATGAGTGGGAGTGTTTCGCGGCTTCCAGCCTTCCATAGCACGCTCTTTGAATGACTTGTTGCGGAACACGCCGGCCGGCTCATAGTTGTCGTCGGTAACATCCTCAACGGTGGCCTGCTTTCTCTCCTGAGCGGCTTTGAGAGCAGCAGCGGCAGCGCCGACGGCGCCTGCAGTAATGGCGGCTTCAGATGATGTGGGGGACTGGAGGTATTTTGTGCGAGGGACCTTGCGTCCATTCTCATCAAGTTCATACTCCATGTATCCATGAGACTGTCCAGGAGTTGGTTGACGGTCGTCCTCATAATCTTGATGATCAAGGCCAGAATGCTTATCTGGACTGACACCCCGGCTGCTTTGAAGCTTGAGTCGATCATCGTATGAGAGATTGGAATCTCCCGCACCGCTGTAGACGCCAGTTAGGACAGACTGGTCAAGCATTGACCCATCAATCAGGGATGCGACGGCAGATTCAGCCGCAATGGCTGGATGAAAGATGTTTGGGGTAGCAGCAATCGGCCGGACAGCCTTTCCTGCAGCCGTCTGTCCCATCTGAGAATTGTCAGAGTAGACGGTGCCTCTTTGACTCGCATCGATGTTGCCAGGGACAGAGTCAAGAGACTGCAGCGAGCGATGAGACTTGATGGATCCATACGCGTCACCCCGTGAGTTCCTATTTGGCGTTTCTCCATCAGCTTCTGTGAAGCCAGACACGCTGGGAATTGGGCTCAAGCCACGCAGGCCCGCCTGGTACGGGACATATCTCAGAGGCGGGGGAACGTCTTGCGTATTGTAATAGCCATCGTCGTAGCCATCGTCTGGATCTTCGCCTTGGTCAATGTCGCGAGGATCTCCATCGTAGGTGAAATTTCCGATGGGGATCTTATTACCGAATTCGTCCGTCTCATATTCCACGCCTTGACCGTATTCCTTCTTGCCACGTGGTAGAGCAGTCAGGTCGCCTTGTGACACATTGGCATGGGTCCTGCCGAGCACCTGGGGTATATCTGCAGACGCTCTAGAAGGAGTGGGCGTTGACGAAGGCGAAGCCATGTCTCTCTGCTGGTCCGCCAACGGAGCGATTTCTTCTGTGGCTGAGTGCAGCCCGTCAGATTCTGCCGACAAGATTGAAGTCCGCGTCATCTCTGAGGGGTTGATCTCGCTCATGAGGGGCATTGGCGGCGCTGGCGGCATTTCTTCCTCATCATCATATTCTTCCGCGTATCGTTCACGGCCAAGGCTTTGGCTCCTGGCGCGGGACTCGGTTCTCCTTCTGCGCCTCCTCTTTTCGCCTCCAGTTTCGGATAAGTCGTCTGCTGTGCCGGACAAAGCCTTGGCAGCTGCTGCACCAGTGGCGCCAGCGAGTGCGGCCTTGGCCAGGCTGCTTCTCTTTGGAGTATTGCCATCATCATGAGCGCGGAAATCGGTATCAAGCGAATCTCGGCTAGGACTGTGCACCGATAGGTCATCGTAGTCGTGACGAGCTTCACGGTTCCGTCTCTCCTTGTGTCTGGTGCTCTCTTTCACGGCCTCCTTATCTCTGGCTGGCTCGGGCTTTTGACTTGCAGACCGCCTGCGGTCCAATGCAATATCTTCTCTAGAGGCAGATGAAGAAAAAGACGCCCGCCGGCCTTCTCGTTTGCTTTGTTCCCGCTTAAGAGCGCTCAATTCCGGTAAGATCAATCTCCGGATGGCATCTTCGACCGTCTCCAGCAACTTGGGGTTGTTGATGGAAGATTTCGATGCGCCAGAGCGCATGGAGCGAGTATCCATGGAGCGATGGCTTGGGGCCAGGTTAGACGACAGGACACTCGAGTCAACGGCAGAAAATTGTGGCGCTGGTGGTTCCGGGTTGCGGCTTCTGCTGGAGCGACGTCGTGAGGACGTGTAGACCTCCTCAGGGGGGGGTTCACTGATGCTTCCAGCCCGACTCTTTGACCGCCGCTTGCGTTCTCCCTTGTCCTTGGACTTGTCTGATGGCGCCTTTGATGAGGAGCGATCTTTTGACTTGGTTTTAGTAGCTTTGGGCTCCTCTACAGTCTCTTCGAGATGTTCTCCCGAGCCCAGTTCGCGTCCGGGAGAGCCATCAAGGAAGCTGTCTGTGGGGATGGCTGAGATTTCAGAGCCATTTCCTGGCGGATAGGAGGACTCTCTCTCATTACTTGGAATCAATGGGCTGGCAGGGCGGCGCCGTCGTTGCTGCTGCTGCTGCTGCTGTTGGCCCTGAGTAATCTCTATGTCAATGGGGTTTCGTGAGACAGTGGATTCCTCGGTGGCCGAAGCATACGACGTCACGCTATGGCCATCGTCGGCTCCGAGCAGTTCGTGCTCGCGGGATGAGACGCCATCGTCCAAGGGAATCCGTCGAGTCAGCGAACCTTTGCGGGAAGTTTTTGTCTCCGTCACTTGGATGTTGTGATTACTCTTCCCCCTTTTGGAAGTGGAGGGGGTGAGGCGCACACGCACGCTGGGCTTGCGGCTGGTCGAGCTCCCTGTCCTGCTGCCTTCAAAGTACTCGATCAACAGCGATGTCTGAGACCGATGGCTTCTGTGCCCGCGAGCGCGACTGGAGATGGGAGCGGTGCTATCGTCGGCCATCGAATAGCCCGATTTCTCGTCACCAAGCCTGGAGATGTCGGCGGTAAGCTCCGTGGGCGTTTCTGTCTCGTCGGTCTCGGTCGGGGCAGGCAGCGGGAGGCTTTTTCTACTGACGGTGCTCATGTTAGGCACAGAGGCAATCGGTATCCTTGCCTCCTAACGTCGTACCGCTAACAATGGGCGTGGGCGCGGCGGGGAAAGCTCAGCTCCTCAAAGGCGAATGTCCTAAAGTTTATGGAAAGGGGCGCGTCAAAGAAGACCAAGGGCGAGGTTGAGGAAGAGATATTAGAATAAATAATAGTAATATCCAGACATCCGGAACAGGGCCCAAACGCTTGGCGAAGAATGGGACGAGCGCCTTGACCGACGTCAGCAAATGGACGGGCACAGAGATTGAACGGAGCGAAGAAGGTGAAGAGAAAGTGAATCTCCAGATGGGCCACTCGAGATGGGCCCGAGCAGGTGGGTTTGGATGTCAGAAACTCACAGGAACCAAAGAGGGAGGGCGGAATCGGGAAGGGCCAGGGCCAGGCTTTTTTAGCTGGCAGCTGAAGAGTGGCAAAGCTCAGGCGCCGGAGCGGTAAAGCGACCAGAGGAGCTGCAGAGTCAGGGGAGTTGCTGCAGGCCCAGCCAGCTGTACCTGGAAAAGCGCACAAGTATGTATGGCGTGCGGGCAGCAATGAGCTGGTGTAGGAAGCAGTAGTATGTGGGAGTAATATGTGGGAATATGAGGTAATATGTATGTACAGCCAGCTGAGTGAGGCGGAGGAGCAGCAAAACGGAGAGGAGCCTGTCGGTGAGCTGCAAAATGCGGCTGCGAGCTGAGATGAGCAGATGCGATGCGATGCGATAAGATGCCCGTGAACCGAGGGCCGCTTCTTCTCTCGCGTTTCCTGTGCTTCTTTTTTTCTCTTCTCCCGGGAAACGCAGCAAACGCGAGGCGACGCAGGTGGGCGCAGGTGGGCGATGCGATATGCAAGCAGGAGGAAGAGGAGAGGACCCGACCTGAGACTCGCAGCTGATGGGATGGATTGAGGCCTTGTTATTGTCCAGAAGCGGGCTGGGGCCTCTGCTTGATGAGTTGGCGCTGCCGATGCGCCTGTCCAATGGCGCTCGGGCGGGCCAGGGTGGGTGGTGCCGCCTGCTGGACCCTCTGAACGGGTGTGCTAGCCACGCTGTAATGGCGTCGACTGCCTGTACGGCTATGCCTATACTGGAGGATGAGTGCTGCTGACTTCGGTTTTGCTCTGCTCGCCAGATTGGGTCGTGGCACGAGGTATGCGGTACCTGCTGAGGAGCAAAGTGGTTACATGGAGGGTACATGCATGCGTGATGCATCCAACGAGCAGACGATGCTTCTTTTTACAGAGCGCGGGCAAAGTACATGGAGCGCAGAGCTAGCCAACCGCGGAACAAGATATTCTCAACTTCTATGGAGAAACACCAGCCATCTTTTTTTCCCTTGTCTCTCTCTCTCTCTGTCTCCCTCTCTCTACTATGTATCTACTATCGATCAATCAATCAACGATCCCCCCTTGCGCCTCTGATAGGCGGGTGGTGGCGCAGTAGGGGAAAAGAAAAAAAAAAAAGACGAGGCTGGTGATACAGCGCAGCGCCATTGCACGAGCTTGCGCTACCACGCATTATTCGCGTGCGTTTCCAGCCAATGGCCGATCGTCAGCTTGAGGGGGTTGAAATAGGAGAGCAGAGCTCGAATCAGAGCTGACAGCCAAAGCAGAGCCGTGTTGTGTCCATTGACGCCCAACGTGTCGCTCTTCTCTCTTCCAGCCTCAGCTCACGCATGCCTACATCGACCGTGGTACTTATTCCCTCATCTGCATGCCATCTTGGGACATCGTTGAAGTCACCATGATGTAGTGCCCTCTCTGCGTCTGCCGTACTCGCTACTCTGTGATACCGTGCTGCTGCTAATTGACACTTTCTTCCCGCCCCATGGCTTCAAGCCGCAACCGCGTCCACAAACCCCTGGCAGCATGGAGAAGCCGAGCCATGGCGTTTCTCCAAAAAACCCAAAGGCGACCCGCCAATGGCGCCGGAGCGACCTGAATCGGCCGTCGCTGGCAGGGTAACCAGAACCGCCTGTTAACCCAGCCTGGACGTTATTTTCTGCGGCCAGGCCCAGGCACATGGGACATGGGACACGAACCAGGAGACAGACTCCAGCAGGACTGCCGAGGGCTGAAAGTGGGAATCTGTGTGATGTGCATGGGGGGGAACAAGCAGCTCCCAAAATGCTTGCAGCGCTTAGCTTGCTCAGGCTGCAAGTACGAGTAATTACGGAGCACCTGTGCCACTCGTCTGGGCTCGCACCGGTGCTGTACGATGTGCTGTACGATGTGCTTCAAAACCTCCATCCTCGTGCGTCGTCGGTCGTCTCTCGTTGCCGATTGCGCATGGACGCTGCCAAATCTTTGTCACTTCTCACGCCGCCTTCTCCCGCAACCCCCAGCAGTTCGTGGCACGCATGGAATAGGGTAGGGCTGAGGCGCAGGTCGAACTCCAGCGTCGGAAGATTTGAACACTGTTCGAAGCGAGTGTTTGTTCGCCATCTCCATCTGCCATTTGCGGCTTCAGCGGACCCCAAAATGGGCACCGCCCGACGGATCGTGATCGATCGGCCAAGTGAGCTGCTAGTCACTGAGCTGTGATTACTTGTATGGGGCAATTTTTTTCCAAACTAACACACTACCTTGACTACCAGCCGGAGCCTCTTTTCCATAGCTCCGGAACTGCCGTGGCTCGTTTTACCAGATAAAGTCTCTCTGGTGAGCTTATTTGGCAGGATATCCGGAAGCCTGCCGTGACCCAGATGCTGTCTGACACGATTAGAAAGGTGCGAGTGTACTGATCAATTCATTAAACTTTAATCATGATGTGTCACTTTTTCATCTTCCATCAAATTAAACTATGTCTGCCAATAAAAGATGACCAATTCATGGTGTCTTACATCTAAATTGGTCAATCTATCAGTACTACTATTAGTAGCTATCCAGCCTCCCGTTGACAAGGGCATGTCTCATTTTTTTCTCAACTTCGACAGAAACCCCTGTGCAAACTTGAAATAGAACCGGAACTTGAACAAGCACACCGCTAACACTGAAGGTTCCTCGCCTGCAAGTCTTGTTTGCGTTTTCCCCCAACATGCGCTAAGAACTATTGGTCAAACAAACTACATGTAGATAGCAACACGGATTTCGAGTACTTCGTGTATGATTGAAATGTGCGCCACCAAGACGCGCGGGGTTAGCACTCGTGATGCCGGCAGTGCTCGTTTGTGTCTCTCAAAACGGTCGTCTTCGGCAGCTAGCCGATTATCTGTGCAAGTCATTCATTCCGACACAAAGGGCTGTGAAGCCTGACCCAGAGCGAGCTTGAGATGATGCGAATAGCGGAAGAGTACATGGCCTATAAGCAATCTCATTTTGTTTGTATCGATTCCTTGATCGGGTATCAAGATGCAGCCGTTGGGTAGTAGAAGAGAGTAATATTATACTTGTATATATCATGGTGAAGTGAGACAAGTCAGGCGGTATGAGTATATGCCGGAATAAATACATGTATGACAAGTTCTTATTTCATCAGTTGACCCTGCCCAGTTCTTATATACAGTATTATATGTCTTGAACAGGAACAGGCCAGTCCCAGATCCAAGCCATCTTGACCTCCATTGTGGTTAAAAATCAGTAAAGTCGTATATTCGTTTCCTTTGACCAAACCCCCAGAAACTATGCCCCTTCTCACGCCGTCCGAAACGTAAACCCAGAAGCTCTAATCATTATTACACATCGCTTCGAAAAAATCGCAAAAACTCGAACAACATTGAACTCCAACTCCATCTGCATCATGTCTAATCGCCGTCTTCGCTATGCTTCTGTCCTCCTCGAATCTGTCGTGACAGCCGGCGGCGGCTCAGAGATGTACACCGGCGGCCTTCTCCCCTCCTCCAAATCTCTCAGCTCCGTCGATCCTTCACTTGCGACAACCTCTCCTTCTGCCGACAGCTTCCTAACCAAATACGGTGGCGGTGCTTCTCCCAGTTCGTTAAGTCCTTCGGGAGAATCAGCGCCTCCCGATGGATTGCGTCTGGAGTTCCGCATTGTTCCATCTCGCCTCATCCAGACCAAGACTCCATCACGTCTCACCCACCGGCCTCGGCCCAACTCGATGGTGGTTTCCCGTTCCCGAGCCCTGCGACGGCGAATGCAGAAGAAGAATACCACTACCGAGAACACGGCAAAGAGGGCGAGGATGGGAATGATTATATATGTCAACGGTCGCGTCGGCTTGTTCGGCGAGTGCTGATCTGAAAACTGAGGCATGATGATGGTCGTCAACTATATGCGTGTTGTTCGCGCCTGTTGCGCCGAAAGCAAGCTGGCGGGCGGCTCTCCAGATAAATGCACGAAAGATTTCGCTATGTTCAGTCTCAGATTTGGCTCACTTCCTCGTATAAAAGGAGTCAACAGAATGGGCAGATGGTGAATGAGAATTATCTCGAGGTTAAAACATGCGGCAACGCTCAAAATACATGTACAAGGTATGAGAGGTGAGGCTAAAAACTACTCAATAACGAGGTGACGGGATGCCTTTATACCGCTGTTTGAACGTCAACCTACGTAGACGCCACTCTTCAAAGCCCCAAATCTATCCATTATTACGCTCGCAGCATTACGCTCGCAGCTCCCAGTCCACTCGCCAGCCAGTCACATCAACCGTCGCTGCTGTCGACGAATTTGTCACGTCGGGGGGAGTCGTATCAACGACCCAGTCAGCCGTCATGCGCCAAGGGAGTCCAAGGCAGTCAGCCAGGCTCAAGGCAAGGCACCTACTGCTCGGTCTAGCTGCAATTGAGCCGTTTATGTGAAGCTCGCTGTTGGGAGTGAGCACCTGGCGGGATCCTTTGGGAGCGGAGCAGCACAGCCCTACCAAGGTGTGGCGCCTATGTGTGATTTGAATTTGGAGCATCGCTGCGGAATACGGGGCTGTCGGCGATTAACACGTCCATATGGAGTCATTGGCATGCTGTAAAATGGAATATCCATATGGATATTGGTCATACTCTCTTGAACTGTAATTTAAAGATACACGTATATCTGCCGGAGAAGCTTCGCCGGCGCCTTCAAGGCCCACCCGTCTCTCGGGCGCTAAAGCCACGGGCTGGAGCCGCCAGACCCGCCGTAAATCAAATGTGCAGAGACTGGACCAAAAGCACCAGAACTCTCCAGCGCTCGTCATCATCATCCATTTGTTAGCGCAGCCTTGCCTCGATTCGCCATCTTTCAACTCCGTCGAATCAACCACCAGCTGCCCAGCATGCCCCGCGCAATCAGAGGTAGGCATCTCGCCCATTTTGCCTTTTGCTCACTCTGCTCTTAGCCAGACACTGACCTTTCTTGTCTCGTGCTCAGGCGTCCTGATCGAGTGCGATCCTTCCATCAAGTCCATCATCGTTAACATCGATAGCGTCAACCACGACTTCATCATCGAGGATTTGGACGAGGAACGTGTCGTGGTTAAGGAAAACATGGTTCACTTGCTCAAACAGAAACTCGAGGACGTATGATGGAACCCTAATGTCCTTTTTACTCGCTTTATTCCTGTCAATTCTTGCTCACACGACAATTTTCTGCAGCGCCTGAAGGAGAATCTTCCTCCTGTTGACGAGTCCGGTTCCGAATAAGCCGTCGATATCAAACAATCTACACACGCTACAAAACTTGCTTATTTCGAATCCCAAAGACGTCTTGCGAAAATAATTTATATTTATTCCCTCAAAAGAGAGTCCATACATCACCAGGCAGTTTATTCCAATATACATACAACCGCTACCATTAATATCAAGACATTCCCACGATCGACCGATGCTTTACAACTTGGCAAACGTCGGCTTCTGCTTCTTCAACACGCTCATCATCGCCGCCGGGAAATCCGCTCCCTGCAGCGCCGCCGAATTCCACAACTGCGTATACCGCAGAGCATCCGCCGTGCTGTGATCTCTCGCGTGGTTCAGCAGCTCCTTTGTGCCCTGAACCGCCACCGGGCTCTTCGATGCAATAAACGTCGCCATGTCAATGGCCGCTTGTACCGCCTTCTCCTTGCCTTCGTGCACCTGGCTCACGAAACCCACCGCCAGGGCTTCCTGTGCAGAAAAGTCACGGGCCGTCAGGCACACGTCCTTGACCCACGAGTTGGAGCCCACGACCTTGGGAAGACGTGCAAGCGTGCCGATGTCAGCGGCGAGACCAATGTCAACCTCCTTGACGGCAAAGCGGGTGTTGGATGCGCAGACGCGGACATCGGCGCAGCAGGAAATATCGATGGCGAGGCCGATGGAAATTCCATGCATGGCGCAAATCACCGCTGTTAGAGTAGACATGTCAGAGAATGCGCTTCAGATAGAACAAACACATAAAGAGAAGAGACTATTAAAACTTACGCTTTTCGCACTTCTCCAGCGCCCCAATAGAGCTCTGAAACTCCTCAATGTGCGCCCTAATCTTCTTCGCCTTCCTGGCCGGATCATTCCCATCAGAGTTCAGCACTGAATCCTGAGACGCCGACTGCACGTCCAGCCCAGCAGTGAACGCTTTGTCGCCCGCGCCGCTCAGCACCACGGCCCGCACATCGGCATCCTCGCTCAGCTGCCGGAAGATGCGTCCAAACTCGAGCCACATGGGCTCGGAGAAGGCGTTGAGCTTCTCTGGCCGCTGGATCTGCACGTGTGCTACGAGTGGCTTGGGGCCGGTTATTGTGAAGAACTTGTAGGCGCTGTAGGCCGCGAGGGGGGGATTCCGTCGCTGATGACATCTTGAGAGCTATTCGTGGTGTTTTGTTGGGATTACGAGTCTCGGTGTAGGGATGAACGAATGAAGGAGCCGTAGATACCGCAAGATATGCTTCGCGTAGCAAATGATAACAGATCAAGTTAAATTGATAGATATAACTGATCACCGATACCAGAGTGAGAAAAAAGATTAGTGATTCAGAATTGTCGACAACATGTTCTGCTTATTTTAGCAAGTTCCAGGTCACCATTTCCAGCGAAGCCGAGGCACAACGTTTAGGTGGGGCCAACGCCAACGTTAACCGTGCCGAATAATCTGGGGATTGCGGGCTTCTGATCGTTGGTATCCATACCGAATCGCTGTAGTTTCCACGGCACTTTCAGGCTGTCTATCCCATGAAAATTTCCGTAGAGATGTACTCCAATACTTACATTGATTTGTCTTTCTCTGTCGATTGTATGCAGCAGCAAAAGCTGGAGAAATCGGAGTCTTTGACTGGTAAATCACCTCTGTCCTTTAAAATTTGCCTTCATTCTCAGCTTCTAGCTTCATAAAACATCCATGGATCCGTTACTTATTGCCACCGCAGTATTCGATTTGGGAGTGAATGCTATAATTCAGGCTCATCAATACAATAATTTCAGGAGAAACTTATCTAGCGCCCCAATTCTACTATCCAGCACTCTAGCTATAGGTACTTACCTAGGCTACTGCTGCCATTACTGCCACAGCTGCTGCTATTACTTTAAAATAGATCAATTGATACATATAGCAATTGGATAACTTATGAGCCCTTAAATCCATCGCGGTATCAAGCTACAACTGGACTTCTGGATAATAGAGCTGGGATGTTGGATAACTTTTTGGCTAACAATACATATATTCTCGCCACCACTTTTCATAGTAGCTACAGCGACATGTCGATGATTGATACTTTCTCTGATACTATAGTGTTCAATTTCATTAACCTAATAACGCCTGGGCCCGTTCTTTATTCCTAACTTCACTCATTGTAACTGTTCTTGCCAAGTACCTACCTCGCGCCATTCCATAACAGAACTGTACCTAACGTCTTTAGCCAGGATAAGTATAAGGATCTTCAACATGTAAACCGTGGCCCTGATATGGGCCCCGGTTGAGGTCCAGACTCTCTTGGTTAAAGTAGCTATGGAAGCCTCGCGATGCCATGACTCCTTCGCGAGGCACATATATACGATGGCCCAAACCTGGAAATGTAGTCTTTGGCATTTTCTCATCAACTTCCTCGCCATCTTCCGAGCATTTCTCCTCCATATTCCAATATGTGAGGATGGGGCGCGTTTTTTTCAGATGCAGTGGACACCAACTTGGAGAGAAGATTAAATAGTGGTGAAGAAAACGATCGTCCAGCTTGCTAGTAAAAGTAATGGCTCGCCGCTGCAAAGGTGATTGTCGCATTTGAAACATTTGGAAGGCAGCGGGCAAAGAGCCGAACCTATCACGTACGGTTTGGTTAAAGGTCTTTTTTATGACACTGTCTTCCGGTTCAAACTCAATGGCCAAGAAGTATAGCTGCAAAGGCCAATGAGGCACCCACGTAGTAGAATGAGTGAGAAATCGACAAGCATCATCAAGGAACTGCCTCAAATGCCCAATTTGCGGCTTCATAGATCCACTTTCGCAACAGCTATCAATCATCCTCTTGAGTTTCTGAACAGCAGGCAAAGTATGCAGAATGTAATTGCGCTTGAGAGCTAGGGACTCTACCCAGCAAAGAAACTTATCCGTGAGGAACGAGTGGAGGCTTGAGCCATCCTCAAAGTGTTCAAACCCTTGAGCCAGATGCTCAACCCAGAATGTACAGCAATACCTCAACGAGGCCAAGGGATCGACAGTAGGGTGGGAAATGTCATCGACGTATATTTGGGGGTTTGTCAAACCATATATGTTGTATGTGAGGTTGCTGGACATTACGTCCAGTGATATTTCGAACATTTTGTAGTGCTGATGCTGAATCGGGAATATAAGACGAGCCGCAGCTTCCACTATATAATCTTTGGCAGATTGATGCACGAAATAAACAATGCCACCTCTGATCGACAAGATAGATCCACAATCTTTTGCCATATCTCGTATATCTCGCGGCTGAAATGAGGTTTTGAAGCGCTTGTCATCTTTCCAATGAGCGTTGATAAATAAAAGTAGCTCCGTAAGATGAAGAGGCCTCATGGCTGTGGCCACCACTGAGAGCAGTGCCTGGCAGGCCTCGCGAGCTTTGGCTTTCAGCTTATCGATTCGATTTAGTAGTAGGCAATAGATGCTTTCCAGTCCCTCTGGTATCTCTTTCAACACGTCTTCTACTTGCCAATGATCTGTGTCGCGTAGCTGCTCTATGACGAGAGCTGCCCATAAGAAGGTTCCACTGGCCTTGCTTTTGAGAATTTTTGATGTTTTAGATTGAAGGTCTTCATCGTCTTGTATAGCTGAGATTTCTTGGATTTGAAGATTGATATACATGTCGACAGATACAGAGACTTGTTCAGCGTTCTGTCCCAACTCCAAATCAACCTTTTGTGAAATTTCGGTGAGTTTTCTCTCTATATGTTTCTCACTTCGACTTGAAACCAGCCATTGAACAGTGTCGCTTGTCTTGATGATAAGATTCAGTAGATGGTCGCAATCTTCAATGCACTCATCAAGAGCGTCGACAACACAGATAAAGTACTCGTCGATGCGACCTAGAGCCCGAACAATGGTTTCAAACATATCGCATAGGATAGCCAGTGCTTTATCTCCGATCAGCTGTCCCTTGGGTCCGTCTCCATACTTCTCTCGAACAAGTTTCAAGAGTGCCGGACGTGGTTTAAGCATTATAAATATCAGCCCTCGGATGACGGCGGCTGCGGTATTCGTTCGAAAGTCTGTAGCCTGACAAAAAAAGTATAAAAGGTCGCTTGGCAAACGTATGTCGTGCTCTTCGAACTTTTCGAACTTTTTCCGCCTTCCGGGCTCTCCTCCAAGTTGTTCAAGAAGCCCGAGTCCTCCGAACCTTTCGTAACCTTCAACATTTGTGTTCTCTTCAAAGTCAAAATGTTGGGACTTTTTGAACTCTGAGAAATTTGCGGGCCTTTCGAGCTTTTCAAGCTCTTCCAGCTCTTCAAGCGTTCTGAAAATTTTCAAGCTCTTCCAGCGTTCTGAAATTTTAAACTGTTCGAACTCTTCAATTTTTTCGATAATCCCACATAGTAGCATTGTCTTGCCTTTTCCAGGATCGCCTTTTATCCACAACACTCCTTTCGGTCGAGTGCAGTACCATCTCTTGAAGGCTTCGTGATCGAGTATCCAGCGACATGTATCCCGTAGTAAAGGACCCTTGCGCATCAAAATGTCTTTCTTAGTATAAACAGGGTCGATTTGGCTGAATTCTTGCAGGAAAATCCTGTCGTCGTCCAAGGTAGCTGTGGTACTATTAAGCCTGCTAGTTCAAGTCATAAATAGGTAGCATGCAGTCAGAGAGCGTACTGGTGTTAACCGTGACTTGAGTATTGCCCAAGATGACTTCCGCGTTATCTCCAACGGTATTTCCTGAAAAGTTGCGCGAGCCTTCCATTTTGGCAATATTTCCAATGATAAGTCAATATGCGTTGAAGCGTTATGGAATGTGACGTGAGGTTGTAGACGTTAAGATGGCCTAATGCTACAGTCCAATGTCTGCCTAACATTTGACGAGGCTCTCGTGTGGTACGTATTTAGGATACTGTCCAATCAAACAATCCGACAAATCATGTATCAGATACGTAAGCATAGAGTCGACAGCCATGTAAACATCACTGCAGCTGCAATACAAATGACCAAAATGATTTCTAAGAAGAAGAAAAAAGGCGATGCATGTATAAACAATGGCTCCAAAGCCTAAACTGTAAGATTATCATCCCTCCCACTCCTGTCCAGCCTTTCCAGACCCAGACCCAGACCCGGGTGGCCTTTACATTACGGCTCAGCCCGGATTCCATTCATACCATACACCTGGGGAACGTCCCGATCTATAACGGCGTAATTAGAGCCCCATCATTCCAATCGCCAAACATAGTGAACTTCAAATCACCCAAATATCCCAAACTCATTCAGACCTTACAAAAGAAGAGTACCAAACAGAGTAAACACCATAGCCAAACCAGACACGATGAATGGCGCCTTGTCCATAGGGCCGAGCATGAGAGAAGCAGCAGCACTGTCGGATTCTTCAGAATTGGACTTGGAACCACCTCCAGTTGTTGGAGATGCCGTGCCTGCTGTAGCACTAGCTGTGGCAGTACCGCTATCGGCAGCATTCTGAGATCCATCACCGCCAAGGCCAGGACCTGAGCCGGCGCCGCTCTTCATGTACTTGTTGGCCTGAGAAGGCATCTCGGGGACCAAGCTGGGGTCAACGTTCCATCCAGAGGCCTTGGGCGGGCACTGGGCAGATTTGCTAGAGCTGGCAGCGCCACCGGAACCAGTAGGAGTAGCGTTGGCAGCCAGGGCCTTCTTGAACAGGGCGTACTCGTCCGACTTGGAAACGGAGTCGCCATCGATAGTAACAATGCCGTAGTCGTTGTCTTCCTTGGAGTATTCATACATGATACCACCAGAGTAGACGGCACTCATCTGTGCGCTCATGAGGGCAGACAGCTCCTCGAATTTGCGAGGGCGGTTCTTGATACAACCCCACTCGGACAAACTGACGAATAATCATTAGCAAAGCTGTTCTGAAACATTAGAGGGCGAGTCAACTGTAGTTGTATACATACAAGATAGGAATGCCGTAGTCAGAAAAGGTCTTAACCTTTTGGTCCCAGCCAGAGGTCTTGAAGTCGCTGTTGCACCAAGAGTAGTCGTTAAAGGCAAAGAAGTCAGATCGCTCATCGTCGCTGCCGCAGTTCATGTACATTGCTGTCTGCAGGCGGTTTGAAGAAACGTCAGCAGCGGAGTATCCAACAGGAACCTTGCGCAGTCCTTGAGAGTTCATGTAGTTCTTCATGTCACGAGTGACAGCCTTGATGTACGGGGCGCAGGCATCGGTTCCAGGCTCGTCGTTGATGACCTCGTTGCCGGAGAAGAAAGCCAGTGTGTTGTCATACTTGGCAAACATCTCCACCGTAGCAAAAATGCTCTGGAGATACTTGGTGTTGTAGGACGGTCCGGGCTTGGAGCGGTTGATGGAGTAGCCCGGGTTGTTGACATCAAGGACCAGGTAGATGCCAGCGTCGGCGAGAGCGCTCATGCAGGCATCGTGGTTCTTGGAGTTGTCGACAGCATAGACACGGATAACATTGACGCCAAGGTCCTTGAAGTTCTTGATGTCTCGCTCACAGGTCTTGGAATCGGCCAAGGGGTCCGAGGTGCCCGAAGAACCACCAGGTTGGTAGTCGATACCGCGAAGATAGAAGCGCTTGCCATCAGCCCAGAAAGCTACCGATTTATTAATACATGCGTTCTAATCGATCCAGTTGTGAGCTATGATTGATTCCCACTTACCATTTCCAGAAGCCGAAACGACGGGTAGCGAGGCTCTCTTGGACGGAGGGCTGTTGGTGGATGGAGTGGGAGAGGCCATGACGGCGCTGAGGCCGGCAACGGCCGAAAGAAAAGCGAATCCCTTCATGATGGTGCCAATTGCTGATGTATGAAACGGCGCAGATGTAATAAGTCTTTGTGGAAAGCCGCAGGCAAAATGTATCGATAGATGGATGAGTTGCTAAGGAGTGGATTGAACCCGAGAGGCCAAATGGAGAATTATACGGCAGTTTTAACAGCGAAGATTCAGAGAAGGAGGGAAAGAAGGAGAAGAAGCGAGAAGCTCCAATTAACGAGGGATTTGAGAAACGAGTGAAAAGGCTCTGCAGGAAAGAGAGGATGTTTGGGAAAGAAGAGGGAGGAGGGAGACAAGAAAAGGGCAGGAGAAGGGCAGCTGGAATGGAGGGCCTCGATATTTAATGCCAGAAACCACAACATGCACGCCTGGGCGCGCACCGAGAAGGACTGCTCTGCGCCCTTTAGCGGGCCCTGGGGAATACTGATCTCCATTGCTGCATCACATCGCTCTGGCCCAGTAGCACATTCATTGATTGATGCTACCAGGTACTACTGCTGCGCACACTGAAGCCGCCAGCAACTGGCCCGGGAGCGTCGCACACAAAACCCACATGGAAACGAATTGCATGATCCACTGACCGGCGCCACTTCGAAACCACCAGCTGGCCATGCTGAGCTACCAATCACTAAACAGTTCAGTCACGGTAGGGAGAGACGGGCGACGGTGAAATGGCGAGGTTGTGATAGGCAGACAGTGTGAGACACTGCGCGGAGGCTTCGTGTTTTCTGTGGACCAAGAAGCAGAGAGGTAGCTTTTGCCTGTGTGTGTGCCTGTGGACGAAATAGGCCAATAATAGTAAGGGAAAGCTGCCTCAAGTGCATTAAAAACAGAAAACTCAATTACACATGCTCCTTTGTTCCAAGAAGCGTGGCGTATCGACTATGGGATTCTCCAGCGCGCGATGCCAAAGTCTATTTGCGATTGATACCCTCGCTCGTATCGCCAGTTGGTGCTACGAACCAGACGAGATGCGGCTAACACGAGAAAAAGAAAACCAGTCTGTTGTCTGCATTTTGCGTATACAGTGAGTGACATGTATGGATCGTCATTGCTCCACAAGTTGTTGAGCTGTTTGTTCTTTTAATAGCTTCGTTTGCACTGCACATTTTTATTCACGGATCGAAAAGACGCTCCAGATACATGGAAATAATAAACAGACACCTGCAATGTATTCGATACAGTGAATCATCATGCCCTATTAACCAGCATCCCATCCAGATACAATCAAATTTGCAAGTCTGATTCAATGCGTCTTCGTGACGATTGATAGGCGGACGCTCCAAAACTTGAAACTTGGTCGTCGTCGTGAGTGGAGGCTTGGAGGGCTTAGAATAGACTTCCAAGGTTAAATGTTCCCGCATTACCCCTGCCAGCGCCCCTCTCGGAATCCACCTTCCAGTGTCTGCATCTCGAAGCCATACGGCTTGGATCTGGCTAGCAGATTTCAGTACATGCGAGGATAGAGCAGTATTCTCAGCGAGCGAGGAGCGAATTACGGGGGGGCTGGAGGGCTGGAGGGCTGGAGGCCTTTGGAGAACAGCTAGACGACTTAGCTTACATAGCTGTTTGCCAATAAAATGCAGCAATCCGACTGTAAAAAATCACATTGGAGACGATTCTTTCACCGAGCCACCAAGTGCTGGGTCTATGAGGCGAGGCCCTGCCTTGGACCATCGATCGCATCATCCTGCCGGAACGTTTCCAACGTCCTTTCCGGCTCGGCATCCCTCACCTTAAATTTTAGAATAAAACCAAAATCAGATGCCATGGATTCCATTCCCAACATGCGCCGCCACCCTAGGAGCTTTCACCCGCACTGGTCCCAAAAAACCCACAATAAAGCTTCCAGGTTTCTGATCGTCAGGGGCCATCACCACATTCGTGCGTTTCCAGCTGCTGCATGAACAACCCGCCCGGCACAGCGCTGCCGCTGCCACTCGCCACTCAGAAACAAGCTCTCTTGGGATCTGGAGACTCTAAAGAAGCTTGTTTGGCCAATGTTAATGCCGCTAGGTTTTCTAACCGAACCTTTTTTCTGGATCGGCGATTTTGCGTTGTTCTTTTCGAGACATTCTGAGATGCGGAAATTTGAATCGGCGTGACGATCTTGCTGTTGCTTGTCAGCTGGGCTGCTGGGGCATACATAGTCCTTGGGAACCTTGCATCTCCATTAATCTCCTATCGGATTCTTGGAATAATGCCGGTGAAGAAACTTGCGATTTCAAAATCAAGTTTCACACGCATCATGGATAAAACCCAGAGATAATACGGGGATAACCGAGCAGCTGCTCTCTCCTTATCTCTCTATTCCCTGGAGTGCAAGCAGGCAAGGGGTGCGAAGAATAATAGGGACCGTAAGATGAAAACACACATGCAAGTCTAAAATATTAATGCTTTTTGTCAAGTAAAGGAAAAGTTATCTGGTACTAGCAGTAGTAGCAGTAGTAAACGCCACTGTAGTGTTATTGTGGTGCCTATGTAAAGTTAAGAAATGTATGCTAATTGTTTAACGATTCTCTCTTCTTCTTCGCACCCCTTGGCAGGATTGGCGGGTACCTTGTAGCTTTCAAACAACCACAACATCCATGATTCCGAAAGTAATGCAACTACCTAGGTATTTCTCCGTATCTGCCATCACCGGCATCTACGCCTTCTCCTTTCTCCTCGTCAACTCCAGATCCAGATTGCGATCTGCCAAGAACTCAACTCCTTATCTCGCCCTGTATCAAGCAGTCTTCTGGTCCTCTCTCTCTGCTCCATAGCTTTACCAGTCGGCATCGCAATCACACAAGAAAGGTTGAGCAGGAAAAGCAAATAGTGTAGCAGCATTGCAAGTCATAAGAGGTCATAACATTCATACTTCATATTGATATCCATCCCGCCCTTTTATAATCTAATTCTTTAAATTTCCCAGCAGTCAAAGGGAGAAGGGAAAAGAACAAAAGAAGGAAAGCAAGAAAGAAAAACAAGCTTATGGTCTCTAAAACGAACCGCTTCTACCGCCATTATTTATCCAATGGGAGCAAAAACATTGCCCGGGAAAAAAGCTCTACTCCTCAGGCGTGCTAAATATCTCTTCGACGCCGGTCCAGGCGCCGCGGGAACGCTCCTCCCAGTAACTCTCCTTGCCAGTCTTGATCCTCCATACTTCCTCTCCTTCCGGAGACTCGTCCGCCTTGACGAACCATCTTGGCTTGTGCGATTCGCCTCGCTCCTCCGTGACACGGCGGCGGGCTCGCTGTGCTTCCTCAAGCTTCACCTTCCAAATCTCGGCTTCGTCTAGGTTGCCCTGCTCGGCAAGACGCTGATCAGGTCGCAATCTGCAGTCAGTTGGCGGCAGCTTGCCCTTCTCAATCTCCGTGATTTCGTTCAGCGAGGCTGCGAATGCCGTCATGCCGTAGGTCTGTGCAGGATTGTCAACCATGCTGCCGACGTGCCAAATCTCTTCACCGCCTGATTTCCCGGGACCAGCTGTCTTGAGTCCTCCGGTCCAGGTGCCAGTCAATCCGCTGCCCGTGTTGCTGCCCTTGGAATCAAATGTCTCCACGTGGACATCTTCGGCTCTTCCGCCAAACATGCCCTTGCTTCTAAACTCAACGGCTGCTTTGTGGCCGGTTGTGTCGTTTACCACATTCATCGTCCCGACAGGCTCCACATACTTCTCGCCCATTACCACGTTTCGCAAAAACATGGTAGCAATGTTCCACGAGTACAGCTCGTCAGATCCGTCTGGCAGACGGAGCACAACTCTGACACGTCCATCAGTCGTAATCTCGGCACTTTTACCCCAAAACTTCTGACCCGGGGCGGCAGATTGAGAAAGTGACCAACTAGCTGACTCGGCCTGCATGGCCAGTTTGACAGGCCGATGCTGAACCTTCTCCACGAGCAATCGGAATCCTCCGGGGGTCTCCTTGCTCGAACGCACCAGTTCAAACGTCTCGCCTAGCAGAGGATTAAACGGTTTGCGGATGGCTCGCTCCTTGGCACGACCACTGCTAAACTGTGAAACAGCAAAGGCGGTAACATACAGCAGTCGCTCGGTTACCGATCCACGCTTGACAGCCTGGTCCAAAAGCTGCGCATATTCCAACTGCTCGGCAATCTTCTGTAGCAAAGAAATCGGCTCGTTTGCTGAAACTGGCATGCTAATAGTGCTGAGATCCTTGCCGACGTTCTTTCGGACAAACGCAATCAGACTGGGCGGCAAAACCATGGCAGGCGGTATGCCAGTTCTGCGGGAAACAGCGACATCAAGAGGCAGAGGAGCAAGGCTCTTTGGCTTGACTGGGAACAGCGCATTGGCGCCCCCACGCACTTCCTCTTCCTCCACAGATGAGATGGACGAGCCATCGTGAGATGAGGCATCATCGCCTTCAGCTTCAGACTCGTGCGTCTCGTCGTCGCTAGCATCGATCTTGACAACGCTTGCGCCGGCATCTTCTGCGTCAAAGAACTCATCTCCAGTAGAGGTCGTATCCAAGCTCAGGCGCGAGGCAGCATCGGCGGATTTGGGCACCGGCAATCGACGCCGTTTGCTGTTGTTGATGAGAATGGTAAATTCGCTGACAACGGAGTCCAGATCAGCCAGCAGGGCCGCACAGTGATCTTGCAGAGACTTTTCTTCCTGTGTCGCTCCCTTCGATCTACGCTTGTTCGAATCATCATGATCTTCGCCTGGCGAAAAGTGAGGATGTAATCCCGGGGGGCATTGACACGGAAGAGCTAGATTTGCGTTTCCAGAAAGACTTGCGCTCTGCTCCGTCGCCGGTATCTTCAATAGCGCTCCCTGATGGGCTTTGGAGATGATGAGACGATGACGAAGTCGGTCTTGGCAGAGCTGCAACCTCCTTGGTCAAACGGCGCAAAGCATCACGAGTCCCAACCACGCGACTGACCAAGGTCTCGACTTGCTGCCATTCCACCTCCTCACCATGACCTCCATGGTTGCCAGTAGAGCTTTGGCCCTGTTGTAGAGTACGATGGTCGACCTGCAAGCCGAGCTTAGGCTGCTGTGGTAAGCTCTCGAGTCCTCTCGCCAGTTTACTTGCTTTCTCAAGGGCTCGGGCCCACTCTTGGAATTCTTTATCATTGGGTGCCTTGAGGTGCCATACTTCTGCGCCCGAGTCTATGCTGATCTCCCTTCGCCTCTCATCAGCAGCAATGGCGGCCAAGCTAAGAGGAATAGCACCACGAAGAGCAGACGAGTTTCGGTTGTAGTAATATGACAAGGTGCAAGTAGAGTAATCGAGGGAGAAATAGCGGCGGGCATATCCTTGTCCCTTCTTTCTTCGACGCTTTGAGAGCGTTCCAACATGATAGTTGGCTGGGACGGTTGTTTCGGACGGGTTGCGAGCATGGCCCTTGCTTGGGTGGCTATGGAAGCTATCCACAGAAGCAGAGGGGTCGGCCTCTTGAGGCGGGCTGGTATGCACCCCCAAGCTGGTCTGGCTGGTATTCGGCATCTGGAGGTTCGGGAGGTGGTTGGCACTCTGGGGGGGCTGCGCCGGTGGGATATGTCAGGACAACAAAGGTCGCCGTCTTGGACGTCTGCTTGGAGAAGGTGTTGTCAAAGACCAAGCCATACATGCCCGTCTGCCCCGGGGGGAACGTCGTAGGCCCCCATGGATACCTTGTCCGCCTCGCACTTCCCAAACCATTTTATTGATATAAAGCCCTTGCTGGAGAGAAGCTCTTGGGCCGTGGTATCTTTCTTGGCAAATCGGCTTGCCTTGCCCTCGTCAACCCCTTGCGTATGGGGTGCATTGGGCTGGAAATCGTCGCCCGTCGTGGAGGAGAGACCTGTGGCACCGCTGCCCGGGTGCTTGACAATTCCGAAGTTTCTAGAGCATTTTATCATTAGCCATGGTTATGCCACGCTGCATTGGCTCTCTTGCCGCTGCTCACATAGACTTCTTGTGGGGTTGTACGCTCCAGGAGAGGGTGTTCCCCTCCTCGACCTTGACCCATCGCACGATATAGGACTATAGGTTTCTATCAGCCATGTACAGCTCACAATACCATCAAGGGCAAAGATTTGAGCAGTCTTACCCTGCTGTGGACCTCTAGTCTCTCTATGCCAGCCATTGCTGTTGGTATGGGTCAAACAGAGGCTCGAAATGTCGGATATGAAACAGAAGATCGCGAAACAGGCTGCGTGTTCTAAAGCTCCTGTTCCATTGCAGAAACAGCCCGTTATCGTAGGTTTGCAGTCGGGTTCGTCGGCTACGAAACAGACACAGCTAAGACAAGCTGACCGAGCAAATAAGTAAGATTGCGTGTGGCTGGGAAGCGTCCCCAAGATGAGGTTTTGAGCGAGATTGAGCTGGAGCTAGAGCTGGAGACGGTACAGACCACGTTAGCCAACAGGTTGCGGGTAGCTTCGTACTGCGGGTTGCGTCTCGGGGGGGGCTCTACGGGGCTGTGGCCGTGCTGCGGGTTTCACTCAGTGGCTGTGGCCGGGTTCTTATTCAGCGCAGGCAGCTCAGCAGCTCAGCATCGCCGTCAGCCCGTGCTCTTGTTAGTGGCCTACAGATCCATACAAGGTATTCGTATAACATCGAGGGACTTGGCACGGCCGTCAGCATCCATCGCGTAGGGGTCCTGCTGTACTAATAGCAGTCCGGCCCTGTCGGCGCGAGGTTGGGAGCAGACGGCGACAGGCGGAAAAGCGGACCACGCAGCGGACTGAGGGATCGCGCAAGGCACGGGGAGCGTAGCGGATGCGTCCGAGCCATTTAGCTGGGCGTTGACAAATTTCGCTTCCAGAGGCGTCCACCGGCTCGTTGACGCCCTTTTTTCCCTTTCTATTAGATTTTTTCTTTTTTGGTCATCCGCGCAAACTAGAGTAGGGGACCGCTAGGCTTACAGGAAGCTCGGCGTCAGTGGCACCACCGCGGCGTCGACGGGCTTCCGAGGCCCAGGCCTTTACAATTGATCCTCGGAAACAGCTTAACCTGGAACAACTCCGAATAACTCTACTCCCGAGAAAACTGGATGCCGGCATGGCCGGAGCCTCGGGTCAGGGGCACGTGAGTGATGGCATCTCTGAAAATACTAGTATTTTGTATTATATAGCAGTGGCATCTCCCGGATCTTGACTCAGCAACATCGGTGCTGGTGCCGTCACTCAGGGTCCGAGTCGGACGAGAATCAATGAACAAGAGGCGAGCGAAGATGAACCGGAAGATGACCAACTCGCAAAATTTCCAATAGTTTAGGGAAAAGAAGTAAACAAATTGCCTAATCGCCATTGTGTGTAGATTTCAAGTTTCAGGGAATTCAATGAGCCCGAGCTCGAAATATATCCCGTTCCGGCCTGTCACTCCCTCGAGCGCGTGTTCAATCTAATAAAAGACCGCAAGCGCTTTGACATCACCGTTGCCAGATGGGGCCAATGCAACCAGAATGGGTGGGCAGTGCAGCCAATGGCCGATCCGTGCCTGCTCCTCCTACTCCTACTGCAACTCAGCCTCTATCGAGAGGGAGATTGAGCTTAGATTGGCCTCCTAAGCTCTTGCTTCCCTCGGATTGCTGGTGATACATCTGCACACGGCTTCGAGTACCGTTTAGAATTCTCACCAGCCTTATCGATTAGCCCCGCCACGCCGGTTCTTCGTCGGTGCCTTGCTGCGCCCAAATACGAACAAGACTCTCTGAAGGGCTCCCAAAACATCGCTGGAGCGCTGCGCCGGTGGGCCGCTAACTCGCCTGGGCACAGGCGGCTGCAGGCCCTGAACCCAGCGCTTCTCTGGAACAATGTGCTTCCCCACATGCGCTGTGGCGCTGTGTCTTGGCTGGTCTTGTGGCATCTGCAGGCTAAAATGAAAGACGGGAAATGATTCGATGCTTCTCCTTTTCCCCCAGTGGATAAGTCAGGAATCGAATCGCAACACCCATGAGTCGCTCGCCTCGCTAGCACCATTTCTTCGCTGCGTTCGCATCGTCTCTTTTTTCTGCTTGGACCTGACCGGTGGGCTTCTTTTTGCTGTGCCTTGCGTTTGCTTTTCTCTGTCGTGCGCGAGTTTGCTGGCGGCATCGTCGATATCCTCTACGCGGCCCAGTTTGCCAGTTGCACGGCCCCTCCTTGCCTGCCTCCATCGCCATGACCCTGGTCTGATTCCAAAGCCTCATCTTACAGCCCGCCAGCCGTCGAAAATCAATCGAAGCCGCCTGGGCCTCTGCTTGCTTGGGTACGGCGCAGCACCCTGGTCCTCCCACGCCGAATCTTCAACACGCGCACGCAGTCCCTTCCGCTACTCTCGCTTGCCAACCAAGTAGTAATCGCCAGCCAGACAAGACGGCGTCATGACGGGGGCGTTGAGCAAGCGCCAGCAGGCGCGTAACGAAGCGATTCTACAAGAGCTGGTACACTCCGTGCCGGGCAATGAACATTGCGCCGACTGCCGCGCGCGGAATCCATGTATGCATCTGCGTCTCTCTGTTCACACATCTGGTACAACCACTTGCTAACCTCGACTCTGTGTTACAGCCTGGGCATCATGGAGCGTACGATATCCCTCTCGCGATAGGCCTTTGCTGGCCGCCCGCGTCGTGATTTGAGATGATGTGTGCTAACTAGTGCAATTCACAGCTGGGCATCTTCCTGTGCATGCGATGCGCGACAATTCATCGCAAATTGGGCACGCACATATCCAAGGTGAAGTCGCTGAGTATGGATTCCTGGACAAACGAGCAAGTCGACGTGAGTGAATACCGTACTCTGTGTTTGAGCTCGTGAACGTCTTTGATGCTGATTTGGTTTGGATAAAGCATATGAAAAAGGTGGGCAACAATGCTTCTAACAAAATATATAACCCCGAGAACAAGGAGGCGTCGATCCCCATCGATGTAGACGAAGCAGACTCGGCAATGGAGAGATTCATCAGGCAAAAATACGTCACCAACGCTGGTCAGGGTGGCAGGCTCAAGAAACCACAGCTGGAAGAAGGCATTCCGCCACCGCTCCCACCCAAGAATTCCAAGTTCGGGTTCAGGTCGGCTTCGTCGATATTCCCACTATCTTCCCGGGCGAAGAAAGAGGCCAAGGCAGCCGCTGCGCAGGAACTTGCGAATTCCGGTTCCGGCCATTCATCGAACCATGCAAACAAGCAATCGAAAGTCTTTGGAGCCGCCGTGGATTACGGCCAGGGCGATACGGATAAGAAGCTGGCGAGACTACGAGACATGGGCTTCCAAGACGATCACAGAAACGCAACGATTCTGAGAGGAGTAAACGGCAACTTGGAGCGCGCTGTCGAGGCGCTCGTTCGTCTTGGCGAGGGCGATGGACAATCTCCTGGGCCCGTTCCGCCAGCAGCTGAACGAACATTGCGAACTTCAAGGTCATTGACGCCCGTGGGTTCGAACCCTGTAGGCCTCAACCTAGGCTTGAGCGTAACGCACAAGGACGCGACTCTAGAACGACCGACGACGGCAACGGCAGCGTCCACAAACCCCTTTGACATCTTCCCGCCGGCCCAGCCGCAGACAGCCCATTCTACTGGAACGCTTCAAACCAACAACCCTTTTATAACGTCGACGAATCCCTACGGAGCTCCGGCACAGCAGGCCAACCTTGTCACCCAAGCGTTCCAGAACATGTCTTTGTCTCCAGCAGCTCAATCGCTGTTCCCTCATCACACTGGCGGAGTCATCTCGCCGCCGCAGCATCATCAATACTCGCTGTATCAGCCACAGCAAGCTGCCCAGCCAATTCCTCAGCAATACCAGAGTCTAGGCTTTCAAAGCAGCATGTCGTACCCCCAACCTGCTGCGCAACCCCTAGCACCTCAACAAACGGGCTATAATCCGTTCTTCACGCAGACGCAGCCCACATTTCAGCAACAGCAACTGCAGCAGCAGCAGCAACAACAACAACCGCAGCAGGCGCCGCAGCAAAGTCTGTCATTAAATACTAGTCAGGCTGCGCCATATGGGAATAATCCATTCACACGGTCCCCGACTAGGATATCCTCGCCCTCTCTCACACAGATCCCGGAGCAATCTCTGCCTACCATGTTCCAGAGTCCTATGCCACTTCAGCCTCATTTGACCGGGACAAACCCCTTTTTGAACAATGGCGTACAGTACCAGCAGCAGCAGCAGCAACAGCAACAACAACAGCAGCCTCAATACTTTGGTCAGCAGCAACAGCAACCTCAGTTCTTTGGACAGCAGCAGCAGTACTATCAGCCTCAGCGTCAGGACAAGGCCTCGATCCTGGCTCTATATGGCCAACCGCAGGCAGCACGCCCTACTGCCTCCGAGCCTAACATGCATGCACAACCACCAGCCATTCCCGAGGACAGGGTTATGCCAGCTCAGCCAATGCAGACCATGCCCATGCAGTCCGCGGCGGCTCCGGCACAGTCACCCTTGGTCTCCTCGCAGCCCACTGCAGGTAACAACAACCCGTTCATGAAGAGCGGGCCTGCGGCGGTGGCCCCAGACCCTTTTGCCACAGATCGGAAGATTAGCAGGGAAAGCATGAATTTGGGGATGGACTTGGCATGGACAAACGGACGGCACAGCCCTGATGCCTTTGCAAGCCTCAGTGCGAGATATGGATGAGGGAGAGGAAGAGCTGGAGAGAATTTGTGTGATTTTTGCTTTGCTTTGCTTGCTTTGCTTTGCTTTTCTTTTTGCTTTAATGTTTCCCCCTATTTAAACCAGGCGCACATGCCAAAGCAATGGGCTTGGCACATTTGTTTTATTGTATATGCTTTGTGACGATTGGGCTGCAGAGGGTCATGGAAATCTATACCTGATACGTCGTTTGGGTAGCGAGATGGATGGTCAAAGAGCCCATCTGCTTTGATGGGATGTAAGTACTGGTCATAGCATACATGAGGACATACATTTGCGGACGATGTAGGAGTCTGTACATGCAGATATTTTACCCTTTTTTTTAATTCCGTATCTGATCAAAAAACCGCTTGTTGATGCACCTGAAGAGCAAGACTAACACTCGCACTGTCCTATCGTATCACCGGGTGTATTACATTGCTGGCAAATGTATGAGTATATATGTCTCAGATTGGGCCTTGGTCGTATCTTTCGAATTACGCATCTCTGAACATCTCTGAACTCGGTGGCAAAGATATAGCCAGATGGCAGTATTGAGGCCCGATGAAGGGCAAGGCTACCTCCGTGTCTGGGCTCAGACAGATGGGTTTCAACTAGACGCAATTTATCAAGGCTTCTCGCCACTACCTACCTAGCTCTTGTCTCTAGCCCTCCCTGAAGCACGAAGAGCTAAAGCAAGGCTAGAGCTAACATACAGCTAGAGCCTCCCACAGTGATTAATCACCTTGCAGAGCAACCAGCGTCGAATACGGGAGCATGTCTGGCGCCTGTAAGCACTTTGATGCATGCAATCCACGCTCTCTGCATAACACCTACACTGCACATTAACCACCAGCCCCCTATTGCCAGATACGACTCGCTGCATACGAGGAATGTCGCCGGCCAACGCTTGGCAGCACCGCATTTCGTCATCTCCGCCTGTCAAAGCGGAAGCTCGGTGCCACGGCCAAGCAGCAAACACAGTGACGCCGTCGCACTGTCTCACCACGCAGCGTGTGCGCCCAGAGACAGTGCGCACAGGCCCGAAGCCGTGCATCAGAGCGGTCCAACATGTGGGCTTGGCGACCCGGATGATTGGCACCGAAAGCGCCGCTGAACCGCTGTAAGCGGGCTGCTAATTAATGCTCCAGAAGCGTCCAGTCAGCACTGGAGTGGAAAAAGGGAGCCACACAGGCTCCTGTTAAAGTTCGCAGCGCATCTCCTCTCCTCCGCTTTTTTTTTCTTCTCTTCTCTTCTGTCAACCTTCGGCTACACCAACCCGCATCGAACTCTTTCGACAAAACGCCCGTTCGGAGACATCCACGGAAACTGAATTGTGACATACAATCCGCAGCGCTTCGCTCAAGACTATAAAATATCGCGCTCTCCGATTCGATTCTTCGATCAGACCAAATTTTGAACGCACCGCTGCGCTGCAACACCACCGCACCAACTTCGCCACCCTCAGTCGACCTAGCTCTCAGCTCGGTATCTTCGCAGCAACTTTCCACCAGCCAGATTTCCCAGCAATCACCGTGGAACTCCATCGCAATGGCGCCAATGAGTAACCAAAGTATAAATTACAGTAGTAATTATGGCGAGGACTTGACTGCCCGCGTCAATGTCCTTGCCTCCTGCTATGTCGTGGACTCTGCCGCGAACCTCAAGGGCCTCCACTACTGCACTACGGGGGTCACAGGTATGTCTTAATTCACAGCTTCAGTTAAAAAAAAAATATCTCAGTACACTAATCTTCTCTCTTCGCTGTCTCTACAGGGGCGGAGTGGTATTCCTGAGGTCCCTTCCTCAGGCCTGCCTTCTCCTCCTTCAAGTCCCCCCCCTCGCCGCACTAACCTCGTCCAACGAGCTCGCCCTTCTTCCTAAGCAGAAGAAGCGCGACATTCCGGGCCGCCGCCTGGAGCGACGAGGGGGGGCAGCACTCATGATCAGGGAAGAATGTGAGAGATTCTTCTGTGAGACCATGAAGACCGTGTTCCTTGGTGAGAGGAACCTGTCTACTCATGGCTCCGGCTTGACAGGTGCTTATTTGCAATCGCCGCCACCAGACAACCACCTCGCGGATCCATTCAACCAGGGCCCGGACGATGTTCCGGCTGGCCCGCGGATCGAGGCCTGGATGGAAGTCTGGGACTACGCCGGTGGAGCGAGCTTCCGCGCCTTTGTGGCTGACGATGGGAAAGAGAAATCACTTTTCATCTTCTTCGACACCGAGGGCGTGCTGGGAAGAGACTTGAAAAAGGCGTAAGCATATACCTCTCTTCTGTCCTATTCATGATATGATATCCGAGTGCTGACAATATCTCTCTCTGTACAGTCTTATGGCGCTCATCGAACTTGCTGATGGTCCTCTGGCATGTAGCCAGATTGTCACATGTCTTGATCGCCGCATGCCTGCGGAAAATGCTCACGACCTAATCAAGAGCCTTCAATGGGTTGGCTTCGACATGGCCACGCTGGATCACTGGGCACACGACCTGGACGTGACCAGCACCCAGTGGATCTTTATGGGTATGGAGCTTTAGTCTCCTGCACCCAATTACTTCTTTTCTTTATTCGCTATTTTTCTCTGCCCATTCGTCATTGAGAGAACATATTGCCTCGTTTCGTAACCGGATTGATTTCTTTTGCGACCTGCCTATTCCGTGTTTGTATGTGTTGATTGTGCATGACCAGCAGAGGGGCCAAACGGCGTTGGTAGTGATTCCGCCTGTTTCCATGGTTCTATGGGCCTAGAACGGTAATCATACTCTTCAAAGTTTTACTTTTCTTTACGTTGGCGCTGTTGGCATTTCTGCTTGTTGGTCATTGTTGTTTTTGGTGCGACCTGCCTCTGAAAAAAGTGTCTACATTTTGTTTCTTCTGCATTTGGAGTCGCGGCTCATAAGGATTAGACTGTACTGGAGTAGTCCGGACGGGTTTAGGCCAAGCAGTTATTCAGGTAGTTGCTAGTGATGGCTTAAGAATGGAATATTTTTCAAGCTTCTTTCATACATCTCCCACATAAACTATCATTAACATACAAGTATCATGTACCATATACATCTTGTGAATATTCTATAACAACTTTTCTCTCTCTCTGTAGCCATCTCTAAATCATAGGTCTCCCTCAAATTGTCGCACCACTAAGCCCTTCTCCTGTAAGAAATCCTTGACCTGTTTTACAGTGTACTCTCCTCTGTGGAACATGCCCGCACCAAGCGCGGCATCCGTAGTAGTCTTCTCAAACACCTCCTCAAAGTGGCCCGGGTTACCAGCACCGCTCGACGCAATGACGGGAATCTTGACGGCCTTCTTCACCTGCTCGATGAGCTCAAGGTCGAAGCCGCTGTTTGTGCCGTCCTTGTCAATGCAGTTGAGCAGAATCTCGCCGGCGCCCATGGCCTCGACGGCCTGCGTGAGCTCCACGACGTCCATGTCGCGGGTCTCGCGGCCGCCCTTGATGGTGCAGGCGTACCAGCAAAAGGCCTCGCCCTTGGGGCCGGGGAACTTTGTGTTGATGATGGCGTGGCGGGTGGCGTCGAGCTTGGGGACGTAGACGCGCTTGGGGTCGATGCTGACGACGACGGCTTGTCTGCCGTAGGCGCGGGAGATTTGCTCAATGGCCGTGTTGCCGAAGAGCTTCTTGCCGAGGGAGTAGTATTCTTCGGCGGCGAGTACGGCATCGGAGCCGATGGAGACCTTGTCGGCGCCGGATTTGAAGTACATGGTGGCGATGTCCAGGGCCGAGACCTTGGTGCCGTCGATGTCGACGGTATCGCGGATTCCACCACCGATGGTGAGCGGTACGAAGACGGTCTGTGAGGTCTGTCGAAGAACCTCCAGCATGGGGAGATCGGCGAGAGGGCAGTCCCGGAAGGAGGTGATGTTGAGGAAGGTGACTTCATCGGCGCCGGATTCGTAGTACTTCTTGGCCATCTCCACGGGCTTGCCCAAGTTTCGGACATTGCGGTCAGCTCCCTTTTCACGGACATCGTACTGGTCACCCTTTGTGACGACCAGATCGCCCTGGTCATTTGTTCGGACGTCGAGACAGGCAATGAGTCGGCGAGTGAGGCCGTCCTTGAGCTCGGTTGACGCCGCGCCGGATGGCATGACGGCTCCGAGGTTTTGCGCTCCAGAGCCCGTCAAAAAGGCCCGAATCGTTCGGAGGCCAGCAACGCCTGACTTTTCGGGGTGGAATTGGGTGGCATAGATGTTGCCCTTTGCAATGGCGCCGACAAAAGTCTCGTTTCCGTAGGTTCCCGTCGCAACTGTCCAGCCCTGGGCTTCGAAGTCGGCCTTGTTGTAGGGGGGATTTGTAAGTGTGGACGTAGTAGTATTTTGAGTCTGGGCTCAGGTCGTACATGACCTTGCCTCCAGTGTTGGCGTTGTTCCATCCAATGTGCGGTACTGACTTGTCCGAGTCATCAAACTCTGTGAGTTTGGAAGAAACCAGGCCGAGTCCGGGAACCTCAGGATCCTCTTCTGAACCTTCAAAGAGGGCTTGAAGGCCGACACAGATGCCCATGAATGGTTTGCCGGCATCAATGTGCTTTTTAATGGCAGGCAAATAGCCCGCCTGGCCAAGCTGGGTCATACAGTGGCCGAAGTGGCCGACGCCAGGCAGAATGAGTTTCTGTCAGGAATAGGTGAGTCAAGCGGCCCAATATCTGAGACTGGTTTGAAAGGGCCATCCAAACAAACCTCTGCCCGGGGCACATCTTCGGGAGATCTGATCCAGTCAACCTCGTAGCCAAGCTTCTCAATGGCATTGACCAGACTGCGGATATTGCCGGCCACGTAATCCAGGAGGTGAACCGTGGGCATCTTGCCCGCTGCTGTTTTGCAAAAAAACGTTCCGCGGGGTTCTGGGAATAAGTGAGATGCGAAGGGTCGAAGGGTTCAGCCCCGTTGGTTTGTATACGAGGAGCGAGACGCCGCACTGGACTGGTGCTGAAACTTTAAGATTGGCAAGATTTCTAGTTAATATACTCCTCTCTTGCAATTTGTGAGTCAAACAGGAGTCTGAGTTAAAGAGTCAACCTACGATGGAGTGAGTCTCGAATTTCTTATCGTAGCCCTGATAACGGCACTTGAGAGCGATAGCGGGGTCTAGTCTTGATCAGTCGCGCGCTAAACCAGAAACGGGCGGCGTAGGGTCGTATTGGACTTGTCAAGCTTCAGCCCGCCAAAGCTATTCCTGCATCTGCAAAAGCTCTTTTTGCTCTACGTAATGGAGGCTCTGGCTGGAGGCCCGGCCTGACTCACGCGTTTCGCGGATTTCAATTGAAGTTCGAAGCCAGACGAGGAACTTCTTCAATCTACTAAACATTAAGCGCAATATCGCAGTCGATTTCCCAGCCGTGCTATTCCATGGCAAGGGTACATGTACGCTGTATCCACCATGGCAGCCGCAGCGTCAACCTCAGAACCAGTGGCGGCAAAAACAACAAAGTCTCCATGGCTAGACGAGGAACCTGGAGCTTTGCATGTCGACAAGGTCTTGGAACAGGTCTCACAGGATGACCAGGACGAATGGGAATACGAATACTCCACGACCGAGACGGAAGTAAGATCTCATGCTGCTACACAATGAGGATTTCTCATTTGCGAATGCTAAATCATTCTGCTCTTTAGGTCTACTATCTAACGCTTGATCTATCATATCCCGAGTTCAAAGAGCGCCCAGCAAAGGCCCATCATCACAGCCGGGGAGGATATTACAAGAATTGGTCCGATCAGTACGCTGATAACAATAACGCAGACGTCAAGCACGATAAACAAGTTGTTGGCCCACACGACTCAGGTCAGAACGAGAATAACAACGACGGAGACGACGACCAGGGCAACAGTGGGGCCCCAGAACCTGAAGAAGAAATTCAAGAAGAAGATGCACCTGGGGAAGAAGAGGAAAATGAAGAGGACGCCAATATAGATCCTCGTCTAAGAGCGATTAGCAACCCTGCGAAAGTGGCGAAGCCAGTGAAGAAGGACAAGGGGAAAGGAAAAGAGAGAGAAGATGCGGCTACGAAAGAGGCGGCCGAGCCAACAGCAGATGATAAAGAGTCCAGCGAGCCTCTGGAAGAGATCCAGATACTGGAACTCCACTCTCGCAACCCGATTATATCCTACAGAGGCCGAGTGTTTGAGGGTCAATGGGCAGAAGTAATCGGAACAGAGGCAATCTTGGCAGATCGCGAGGCCAACAATGCCACCCAGCTACCCGCCCTTCGCCATCTTCCTGGCGGTGTAGATATGCTTGGGGCCAGTTCCTCCCGTATCCTGACCACTGAAAAGACTTTGAAGTCCAAAGTGGCACAAAAGGACTCATTAAAGGCTATTCGTGAGGAGTGGAACATTCGCATTCCTCCTGGGAAAGATAGAACAGGCGAGAGGGCGCAACAGCTGCGCTTCCTGGAGAATCTTATCGCCCTCAAGAAGAAAAGGGGCAACGAAGATGAAGTTACCGTTTATGCGGTGGATGGCGCTGGAAAGGACTTTGATGACAGAAAGGGGCCTGATTTCAAACCTAGGAGGAAAAAGCCCAGTCTTGGTGTGGAACAGAACAACGGTGCTAGCCAGAGCGACAGAAGGGAACATCAATATACAAGACGGAGTCAGGGCCGCCAAGCAGGCAGGCGAAAGAGGGTTTCTGCTATCAGAGGCACATCGGCAGCAACAGACAGGGGCGTTGTCCCCACTCCCGACTCAACTACTCTATCTACGCCAACGCCGGGCCATTGGGATGAACTCTTGGGAATACAAGGGGACGAAGATGACAATAATAATGACAGCCTCAGTGACATCGATGAGGACAGCGACGCACCGGCAAGAATGCGTGTTGGTTTTGATGACGAAGATGAGGATGACGATGAAGACGAGGATGACGAAGAGGATGAAGATGACGGAGATGTGATGATGCTTGGCTAGGGTTGATACGGAGAGCAGCGCTATCAGACTCTGAAAATAATACCCATTACAGTTTACTTGCACGAGTTCATCCAATCTCAACAACAAGCGACTGAGAGTTCGTTGTCCGCATCGCATATAATAGGAAAGATATCCATTGAGGTATTCGGCATAGTGCTTCAACAGCTCCACTAACCATAATACGAAAAGAAATATACGTAAAAGAAGCCAAAAAGCAAAAACATATAACAGCCGGTGTTCACTAATGGTCACCCACCTAACTACAGGTAGGTAGGCATACGTGTACTTTAAGGAAATTGGTAGAATCTTAACGGGCAAGGCTTGCAGAACAGCCAGAGGCTTCTACCTACATCCAAATATAGTATATCCTCTTCATCTTATTCTTATCTTTGTTACATGCCATCTCCCTCAACGCATAACTACACACACATTGGGGAGAACTCCAGATTGACGCTTTTCCAACTTAATAGCCACCCATATTTAATTTGGCGGTAGAGAAGAGAATACACTCTTTCTCCAGGGGCATTGAGGCAGACTTGCGCGCTAAAGACTGTCTGATGCTGGCTATGCGTGGTGCTGGGGGGGGGCCGAAATAGCATCTGGAATGACCACGCCGGAGATTGAGACTATAAAGACACGATTGCAGCAATCCCAAGACTACTATCAGCCTGCTGACCTTGAGTTCAAGCAGTGATTAACTAAAAAAAAAAAGGCCAGCATGTATAGGGAGGCGTGTCCAGATTTGCTTTCCTCTCCAAGGTTCTTTGTCCAAGGCGAGACGATGGTGACGAAATACATGAAAGATTACGCCCACCCAAAATTAGCATGTAACCGGCCAGTAACATTTATTCCCTCCCCAACGCCCCCTTCTATTTCCCTCCAACCTTACCAATGTCCAAAGATGGGTAGCCGCCTAATAGAGGGATATGACGAAGGCTATTGAGATCTAAGGGACATGGGCGATGATGATTTACATCTGAGCCTACCAGCGCGTTATGGGATACTAATAGTATAAGCACTAACCAGCTTAACTGTAGACCTCTGAACTAGAGACAATAATGACCATTAGTTATCAGGAGGTGCACCTTCCGAAGGACCCAAGGAGGTCCTCATTGACTGCTGAGTCTCCAGAGAATGGCAAGGAATCTTAGAATAGACAGAGTGGCTAGTGGCCAAAGAATAATAAGATAACTGCTATTGATGTGGTAGTGTTGTGTTGTGGTGGGAATGAAGGATAAAAAGAGAAACGGTGGACGATGTTTATCTTAAATCCTGCGCCTAGAGGTTGTTCCTTCCATCTTTACAAGTTCCCTCGATCTTTCTAAACACTTGAACCTTTTATATCTGATAATCAACCATCTACTGTTTATGGAGTCTCTTTCTCCGGACGGAATCAGAATGGAAGAGAATCCTCGCATCACCATAACTTCGGCTCTCCATCACATTTATATAAAACTACCTAGGTAGTTCGCTGAGCCGCTCTCCATTAGCTATATTTCCCTTATGAACGGCCCATTTAGCAACTGTCAGAGAACACCGGTTGTTGTTATTGTATACGCTTGCTATCTATAAAAGTTTTTCACCCATGCAGTTCTTGCTACTTACTTACCTTACATGATCAACAAGGAGATTAGGAATATAGAGTGCACTTAAAAAGTCATACTTTAATAGGGAAACAGTGTCATCAGGCAACCAGTACTCTATAATTGGTTAATTAAATCGGGATACCATCACCAGCCACACCGCCCTCTCATTGGCTACGGATGATAGTCAAAACAATGAACAATAGTAGGGATCCAATAGATGGCGGGTGCATGGCTAGCACTCCAACGTGACTACAGGTGTATATAGCATCGCCGTTATCGCTATTCTCACCCTTCGCTTCCGGGTAAATACCTGGTAGTCGATTTAAACAAGTCATGTGTGACAGTAAGCGAGTTGAAGATATAGCCTTGCATAATAAACAACTATATCGCGACGGGGCAGCGCTGGCCATTGGGCGATGCCATGTGGTGGTCTAGACAAGAGTGGTTGGCCAATGAGCTCTGGGCTACTGCACGGCTTGGAGATTTAGAACACAGCGGCAGCGGGACGATCTCTTGGCCGTTGAATATCAAGGGTTCACGGGATTGATCTATTTAGTAGGCGAGGCTAATATTGTACATGGTTGGCACGTTGTTGGCTTAATGGAGCCAGCTGCCCATGCTTTAGGATGATGCCCATTTGCCGCATGCTTATGGGACACACTGCCATTGGCTAGAGCTAGAAATGCGTGGTAGGGTGGAAGAAACGTCTGAATCGCGGAATTTGAAAAATAAGTCCAGATGCCATTCGCAATGGTGGTTTCAACCTGGGCATGGATACGGACACGATCAACGCAGATCCCAGTCTGGATGTGCGAAAATCTGTCTCATGGTCGAAGTACAGAGACTTTGATCATCTTGATATAGAGCCAAAAAGAGAACCCCGAGAGGACTGTCTTAGTGCGCATTAGCTTACGAGTACGACGCAGTCTACTATAGGGCCGAGTTCATCTTCACATTTGTCTGGTCTTCAATCCCGATATTTGAAGCGTATTTTATTTGAAGCGTGTATGCACGATCTAGCCATGAGATGAAGGTACCGATTGCCATTGCTAGATACCATTACGGGCCGCGGCAATGAATCTATAAACAGCAGAGGCTGAGCATGGCCGCGCAACAAGTAAGCAGGCCGTTTACACGTAAACACTAAGCCTGGGTGGTATGCAAACTAAGGTTCGCGGCTGCTTACACGGAGGCTGGTACCTGAGCTTATAGAAAAAAATAATGAAAAGGTCGGGATTATAAAGTGGTGTCCGTGATGAGAAAAAAAATTCTACAAGTAGAGGTTCCCAATGGAAGTGAGCACACCAGTGAGTGTCTGGCGAAATGCCTCAAAGGAACTGCAACAGCATTCGCTGTCACCTGTCTAGTATGACTTGGGTCGAATTAGCCGTCGTCGGAGTCGTGGTGTTCGTTTCTCTTTGGTCTTCACACCCTGCTTGTGATTCATGCATGAATGACGTACCCATCTGCTTTAGATTTCTGGGAGTATTACATGATGTGGTGGAGGCGGAAGAACGTGGAACTCCGGACGAGGCCGAGGAATATACGGATTAACCCGACGAGAAATAGAGAACTCAAGGAACAGACGCACCAAGAGCAAATACAGGTAAATAGCAGCAATACTGAGTACTAATTACAATTCAACGGATATGATGAAAGTACATGGCAAATCAATTGAAATGCGTCCATCGAACGACCAGTTACGTTTGCAGGGTAAGGTAGCCGGCACACTACGTGTACTGCAGTAGGTTAATATGACGAACCTTCTGGAGAAGGCTCTCGGGGAGTGCGGCTAGCGGGGAGAGTTCATGTAGACAGAGAGGTGGGGTCTGCGGAAGTGGGCGAGGATGTGAGGCAGAAGCGGAAACTCGCAAAGTGTCGGGAGGAGCGAGAACAAGCATTTTAGCTGATTCGGATTTCATGCGGCAAGTTGATCTACTGGGTATTGGGCTCTGGGTTGGTTTGCAGGATATACTGCCTACTAGCAGCAGCAGAAACAGGACCGGCGCACTCTAGACTGCCGAGCAGTACCGCTACTTGGAGGCACAAGTGCCAAAGTGCTTACTTGAGGTGAGTAAGGAAGGAGAGAAGGAGGGCAGTCGTGGCGCCGATGCATGCGGGCCTTGGCAGCCCAGAAAGCGGAATCATTGGCCACACAAGGGGGCAGGCGCGGCACCCAAGCCTTGGCTTCCTGTCAGGGCGGCTCAGCCGGACAGTCCTTGCAGAGTTTGGGGGGTCCACGCGCCTTGCTGGCTTCGTACTCGGACTCAGGCGCTGGGCTGGGGCGGTCAGGCATCGCTGCCAGGTAGCGGTACACGGCCTGCAGCTGCAGCGTATGGCTTCTAGCGTCCCAGCGCTCCGAGCGATGCCGAGTCCACTAAAGCACGCGCCTGGAGCCAACCACGTTGCCGCGTGGCGCACGATTCGGCCATGTAGCCCAGCGCTGGCCAAGTACCGCTACCTCTGGCCATTCTCGAATCGCCCTGGCCCTATTCTCATCGCCCGTACCGCTACGCCTGGCCGGTGCCGGGGTGGAGGAGCGGGCCACCTGCCGCCCAAATGCCTGCATGTACCTGGACTCTTGCGGGCACAAGTACCGCGACCTGCAACAGCCACACCCTCTGCTAAACCAGATCTTTGCATTCTTGAGCCGGGCCTCTTTTGACTTTTTTTTATTCTTGTTGCTCTTCTATTTCATATCTGCCCTCTCCTCCCCGCCTCCACTGTGATCTCGCTTGCGAATAGCTCGATCATGTCGCCAGGGGCGCCGTGACAAACCTCTTCCGCAGCGACTCTTTTCTCCTTTGTGATGCACTTATAATAACAACTGCGCCTTGCATTCCTAATCATCCTCCTCGGGTCTAAGATCTGTTCCGAGCCCCAGCCTCACCCGGATCTCCCGCCCCCCCTGGAACTCTGACCTCTCGATCTCAGCCATTCTTTCTTTTTGCGATCGCAGTCTGCGAGGCTTTCCTGAACGATTATTTTTGCATCTGCGGTATACGGACAAGACAGCCGAACGTCGTCTTTGACGCACAGCCTTGCCAGATCGGTCGCCACTCTGCATCTTGAGCCGTGCCGCCTCTCCCTTTCACCTGGGAATACCTACACGATCTCCTTCGATTAGACCTAGTATACCACCTACCAACGCACCTTCCGACATATATTATACTGCTTTCCTTCATTCCAATCGCAAAACCATTTGCCCGTCGTTGCCGAGCGCTCTCGGGCACCGAAGCCGCCATGTATTGGGTGCAACGGTTCACCTACCTGTCGGTGCCGGTGCTATTCATCATCTTCATTGCTACCTACCTCCCCGTTATCCTCGATCCGACAACTAGAGGACCGGAGAGTCGCGCTCGTGATCGACTCTGGGTCAGCAGTAGCCCATATTTCTGGGATCGCCAAGCATGTCGATGGATAGGCTTGTGTGGTCTGCACCACCTGCGAAGGGACCCTGCCGTGCTCCCGCCCATATTCGAAGAAGACCCCGAAGACGAGCTGAGAATAGAACTGCGAAAGCGAATGGACGTTACATGGGAGGAAGATGCTGAACTCAACGGCCTAGGAAGCTCGAGCGCCAAGAGGGACTTGAAGAGGAATCCGCATGAGCGTCGCAAGATCCTGAGGGAAGTCCCCCAATATGTCATCGACCATGCCCCGCTGGTGCACCTCTACTCTGGCGAGCAGTTTTGGCCCTCGGACATTCGCGAGCACATTCAACACATGATTGTCACCATCGATCACAAGCGCTTGAATACGACTCAGAATGTGACGCTGCACAACTTGCAGAGACTCAACCGCTTCGACAACCGCATGGTTACTCTTCACAGCTTGGAAGACGTGGAATCTCGACCCAAGTGGCTTCACAGCCACGATAACCTGCCAAATCCCTTTGATGACCCTGATGCTTCTATACCACCTCCCCATGGAGGTGCTCGAAGACCACATAGCGAGCCCGACACTTGGTTTGATACAGACAAGAAGCACCCTGTCCATCGTATCTCGGATCCTCGGGTCAAAAACAAGCCCGCATATTTCCCTACACCTAGCCCCGGCAAAGAACAACAACGAATAATTCCGCGCGGCCACAAGCCAGATGCCGATGGCTATTCCAAAGCGCCGGCCACCCTCGTTCTGGTGGACAAAGGCTCGGGCATTGTTGATGCTTTCTGGTTTTTCTTTTACAGCTATAATCTAGGGCAAACCGTGCTCGGTCTACGATTTGGCAACCACGTGGGTGACTGGGAGCATTGCATGGTTCGCTTCCAGAATGGAGAACCACGCGGCATCTTCTTCTCCGAGCATGAGGGCGGCCAGGCCTACGCATGGTCGGCCATTGAAAAGCGCGGCGTGAGACCCGTCATTTACTCGGCTGTTGGCTCCCATGCCATGTATGCTCTGCCCGGCCCGCACCCTTACGTCCTGCCCTTCAAAATGCTCAAAGACGTTACCGACAAGGGTCCGTTATGGGATCCTGCACTTAATAATTATGCTTATTTCTACGATTACACCCTCGAGAACCCCGAAGACACCATCGAGCATGAGGATAGCATTGGAGTGAAGGGACTGACGCATGACACTCACAGCTTCACCCCCGCCGCGTCCAATCCGGATGCGCCGACTACGTGGCTGCACTACCAAGGCCGCTGGGGTGATGAGACGTACACTCTAGCCGACCCTCGCCAATGGCGCCTCTTTGGCCAGTACCATTATGTTACAGGACCCAGCGGACCCAAATTCAAGAATCTCGAACGGCAAACATTATGCCCGGCGAGAACCTGTCGCCTACTATATGAGATTGATCCAAAGGGCACTTGGTACTAAGCAATGGAAGGCGGCTTTCCTTTCCTTTTCTCTTTCCGTTGCCACTTGTTGAGCAATTCGCTCAGTGGTTAGATGAATGTATACCCGGAGAAAGACGGGTAGTCGATACCCAAATGGAAACCCACCGTGAAAGGTGGCCTGGAGATTTTGAGGGCTACTTGAGAGACGACGTGTTTCAAGGGCGTTTCCAGACGGTTGTGAGAATACACTGGCGATGTCTGTATCTCCTCTCACAACTACCCCTTTCTTTCCATTTTCTATTTTTTTCTTTGCGTTTTTCTTTTTGGACATGGTGTTGATTTTGCATATTTGCATTTTTCACCTGGGTAAATGCCTGGCCCTGACGAGTGCCCAATCTGGGCCTCATAATGGCCTTTGCAGAACGAATTGACGACCTCCCCCTCGCATCTTCCTCTTGTATTCAATCTGGTGTTTTGAGTGTGAAGGGAGTTTGCTTGAGCATTTTCAAGGGCCAGCGTGAGGCCTTTTGATACCCGATCCCGCTGCTGCGCCTTTCCTCACAATGTACATATACCTATACACACCACATGTTATTATATCATACCTCTTTGTCATCTCTTATCACATATCATATTTATCACCGCAACATAGAAACCTGCTATACTCTGCTCTGCTTGTTACTGTTATTTGGCTTACCGATATAGAATTTGCTTCTTAAAATACCATTTATATAGTTATACATTAACAAATAAAATCAAAATTGAATAATAAACTAAAAATGTCTAATATGAGCGCTTGACCGTGTTGTGGTGCAGTAGCATTGAATGCGTCTCGTGGGGTAAGTCATATGCCCCTCCTATGCCCCTCCTTTTCCAGTTGGCACGCATAATGCATGGAAAAGTCGCTCTACATGACGTTTTCTTGAATCACGCGTATGGGGGCATCTTCTCTTATTCGAGGTGGGTTGGTATTTATTGCAAAGAGTAAAAGTCTTTTGTACGACATGTGCTTCTAAGATGCGTTTTTATGTAAATCATCCAAGATGAACAATACCCTCCTCCTATCAACAAAGAACAGGAGCGAGAGGATACATGTATAAAAGACGAAAGATTGAAAGCTGTCCGCACATCCACATATATCCCAGACGCCTCCACTATCATACAGCTAACTCCCCAAACAAAAAAAAAAAAGAAGAGTAAAAAAATTCCCCAAACGCCATGCATAATTTGACCAAAAAAAGGATCTCTGGCAAACATTTAGCCGCTTTGTTTCAACACGCTATTATCAACGACAGCTGTGCCATGCCCAAGTAAATCTGCGTTATATATGTGTGTATGTATATATGGATATATATATAAACGCCCGTCCAATCATAAATACCTCCTCTTGAATCTTTTTTCAACAATTGTCATGCTGGCTTCGCTAACATGTCGCTCAATTTAATGCCGACAAACATGCCGTGCTTCTTAACCAAGAAAATAAAGGGGGAGAAATATGATAGACGAAAGAGGATCAAGCTTTCTTATCCCGTTCATCCTGGTGAATGAAAATCTCCCCTGATGTCTGGTCTCGCCATCCTCTCGGTGTGCTCGGATATTCAGACGGTCCACTGTGGTCGCTCTCGTGTTCCACGTCCATGAGGTTGGGATCAATGTTCTCGCCGTCGGAATGATTGTCATCAATCGGTTCACCGTTGGTCGGAGGTGGGATATTTTCCATGTTTGGATGATTGACTGATCCTGGATCTTGGACACCGGGCCAAAGGTTGTCTGTGCTTGAAGGACGAGGTTGCTGTGGCGGCGAGCTACTCTGTGGACCTGATTGGGAAGATACAGGCAGTCGAGAACCTAGCGGTGCAGATATGGTGCTGACATTTTCCTTCTCCTCCTCTCGCTCGCCTATATCGACCCCCTCATTGTTGTTTGATTCGTCATCCTCACTCATAAAAGAGCTTTCACTACCCTCATATGCTTCGTCAGCGTCAACCATGGCTACTGACTGTTCGCGGGAAAAGTTCATTTCTGGCTCCATCGAAATTTCCCGAAGGGGGGCCATGCTACGAGGTGTAGCATAGTCGCCAGGGGTAGTGCCTCGAGCCGGAGTTATGCCCCTACCAGGAGTTTCACTTCGGCTGCGCTGGCGAATAAAAACAGAGGGCGTAGGAGGTGGTGACTCAGTTAGTCTTGGGGTGCGTGGTGCGTAGCCAGACAAGTCTCGCGTCTGGCGTCTCTTTGTAACGCCTGCCTGAGGTAGGCTCAGGATAGCTGGTGAAGACCGTCGGCTTTGGCCACGAGATGAGAGTTGACGTTTGGGAATTACTCCAGACGCAGACTGATGCGTTATGGCATGGATAGGCGCCGACGGAGTCCTGGGGAAAGGCGGGACCGACTCTCTGCTCCGTGTTATTATTGATTGGCGATGGATAGGAGTCGAGGTAGGTTCCGACCAGAGACGGTCGGTAGGGAAAACTTCAACAGATGGTGATATGGAGACCCGGCGTTCTTCTTGGCGGGGGACTTTGCTAGGAAGTTGCGCAGCCAGTGGTCCGTCAAGCTGCTCATCCCATGCCCAGCATTCTTCAAGTCGATTCATCTCGGGTGTTTCCTGCGATTCTGTAACATCAAAGGCTGGCGGCATCTCCTGTAGCCTTGTCCAAGTCCAGGACGACTCGTACGCTTCATAGGTTTGAAGGTAGGCGTCAGGATGAGTAACGAACAATCTAGGTTCTGATGTCCTCATCATAACTGAGTTGAGGAACTGAACGTCCCACAATGCCGGAGTTAGCATTTCCTCTGGACCCAAGAATCGTAGACGTGAGTCTCTATGTATTTTGCGGAGAGGAACCCATGGCGACTGAAGTCCCATATACTTGGAGGCCTTGGAGTGAGGGCTTTGTGGTCTGGCATACATGTGCATGTCGCGGAACACATTCCCAAAAGCCGCGTGCATCGCAACGCTAACGCTCCTCGCATCCGGACTCTTCACCACAATCTTCTTGACGAGCCCACGACTCCTCAGACGCCAGTCTGCAACGCCCTTGTCGCCGCATGCCCTGGGTAGGAGCCATTCTACCTCGCGGTCGTGCGCAGCCCAGTCTTCTAAGAAAGGAGATTGAGCTCGGGATCTGGACGTGCTAAGTGTCATGGGGAGCTGAGTCCAATCATCCTCATTGTCACTATTAAGAGCAGCCTTGAACTGGTTGATAGGCTGCCAGAGCCTTCCGAGTGGGAAGGGCATAAAGACGACTTCCACTTCCCAAGCGTGATTCCAAGAAGGGATGACTGATTGAAGTTGATCGACTTGGGCTTGTAGGGACTGGAGCTGGCTGTAAACCTCCTGCGAGTAACCTGGGCGGTTGGCGGCACTGGAGGTGATCGAGGCATCCTCGCTGGGGGTGACAGCATCATCTAGATGGTCATCATTTGTGCTGTCATTGTCAAGGACACGTTTCTCAATATCTTCGATTTTGTTCTCCAGCTCAATAACACGAATATCCATGAGCTCATAATTGTCATTGCACTCTTCGTGAGCATTATCCGAGAAAGAGGCGGTCTCCAGCTTGTCAAGTCGTTCTGAGTGGGTGTCGACTATGTCCGTAAGATTCTTCAATGTCTCGGTAGATGTGGCCTGGGATGATGCGGCAGCGGCAGCAACAGCACGAGGTTCGATCTGGGTGGTAGCAGTGTCCGGTCTTGGAGTAGACTCCTCATCCGTAGTTATGAATGCAAATGATTCTTCGATACCCTGAGTCTTTTGCTGTAAGAGTGACTCTGGCAAGCTGGGATGTTCAATTGACTGCATTGGGACAAGCGATGGATTGTTGCTGCTGAGAGTATGCAAGCCTATCCCGCCAAAGGGTCTCAGATACTTGGCGTGTATAGAAGAGTTGTTGGAGGTCGTCTGAGACATGAGACTCTGGGGAGGAATAGATGCTGGTGCTGTAGGCGATTCCGGTTGAGTATGTCTTACAGGATCAGTCCAGGCCAGAGTATCAGGCATAGAACTAGACGCCTGCTGAGGTGTCGGAACAGCCCCTAGAGAATTGAAATGCTCATCGATGGGCTTTTGGAGGAAAGACAAGGGGCTAGCTCCATTGAAGCTGAGGAGCTCGGATCCAAGCATCGCGGACGCTTCTTTGGTTGAGATGAGATCCAGAACGGGGCTCATGGCGTCCAGTCTCTGAATCGCCTGCAGATTCTCGGTGATTTGTGCGGTGGCGGGCATCGAGATCGTTTCCGCCGGCTGTGGCTGAGGCTGGGAATTGCGAGGGTGATCGTCATGGTAGCACGCATGATGGTTGCACATGCACCAACCAGCTTGATCCAAGAGAGGGCTGCCTGGCTGGGAAGACCAGAAGCGACGGCAGCCGCATCGCGATCCATGGGTACCGGGTGTCAAATCTACATAGTTGCATCCACCGCTAGGCAACTGAGGAAGAGGAACAGCAGTCCGCACGATTGCAGCGTTTTCATGATGGAGACCGAAGATATCAGCGCTATATTGAGCTGCTTCGAAGGGATCCGAGGCCATTGGTATACGCCGGCCACTGCGTCTAGCTCTGAATGTGGTGAGCTTCGGGTCGAAGACTGTCAAAGAGTCGCGAGGGCTCTGAAATTCGCTCGTCGCTCGGTTGGCCAGACTGAAGATGGAAGGTCTCGTCCTTGTTGAAGGGAGCTGGTTGAACCTCACTCTGTGAGCAGGCCCAGACGGGTCGCAGGTCCACAGACGACTCAGTTCATCGCACTGCAAATAAAGAGGACGAGTTTGCGGAGGCTGCAGTCGGCAACGGCAGTTTTATGTGTCGAGAGTGTCGAGAGTGTCGAGAGGTCCGGGGTGAAGTCGCAACTCTCGAGTACGAGGAGGTGAGAAGACGACGAGTAGCGACAGGGAGAAGGCGGGCGACGCTGGCGTATATATAGATGGATGTTGCTCTATGGAGGTCGAAGCATTGCAGGCTTGGCGGGCATGGCAGGAGAGAAAACCCGAGCAGCAGAGCAAGACGGCCTGGATTCTGTCATGGAGCTGGAGAAGGCGATGCGGGAGCCCAGAAAAAGGTGCTGAGCGAGGAAGGGCCTGTCTCGAGTGGGAGCCCCAAGCTTGGGTGGTTTAAGAGGCTCCCCACATTTCGGCTCCCTCGAAACGCGCCTTTGTGCCCGCTGCGGTCACTAAAAATGGCCTAAAATCATTTGATCGCCTGAAAGCTGGGCGGGAGATGAGATGGACGAGAAAAAAATGATGGGGGTTGCGAAGCCGGCAGACAGTGGACAGGATGCCTTGTGCGCGCCTCTACTGAGATGCGGTCTGTTTGAAGCCGGAGCAGCTTCCCATCGCGAGCATTAATGGCACAATCAGTTGGTGGCAGATGATGCAGAGTCACCGTTGGCTGGAAGACGAGAGCGAGGCCAAGGACTGGAGGAGCCAGAAGAACAGGGGGGGCTGCACACCATCCTATGGCGCCTTTCCCAGGCTGTGGTGCTGGCGTTGATTCTGTTGGGTTACCTCAATCCCGCATCTGCCGAGAGAGAGGACGAACAATTAAATGATGCCCAATAGTTTAGAGTGCCGCGTACCTAGATAGGCACCCAAGGTTGAAGTTGAGGCGAGACGAGTAACGCTGCTATAAGGACATGTCAACTGTCATATTTGCGCCACATGATACTGCAGACAGGCAGCCATGGCCTGATGTGCATCGCATCTTCAGCTCTCCTCTCTCAATACACTACAGTACAAAACAGAACACAACGCCCTCCCAAAACATTGTCGCACGAAAGAAACATGTTGAATGAATGAACAAATAAATAAACAACTAATAGTCCCAAACTTACAACAACATGGCATGACGCTATTCAGTTCTTCCTCTCCCTCCAACCCCGCCAAAGCCACTACTTTACGCGGTTCGACTGGCGATGATTCCCTTCTCCCTCCCTAAAACGCGAGAAAACGCTCAACCCAGTCTCTCTCTATCGAATGCGGCCCACAGCCATTGCTTGCCGGCATGGCCCGTGCCTTTTTGGCTAGTAGCTGTGCGGCGTGGCGCTCCTTTAGTACGTTCAACGACTGTAGGTGTAATTTGATTTGAATTCTTTTGATAATGCAGAAACGAAATTAACAAAAGAAATCAAAGTAATCTTTGACTTATAGTCTGACAAACACCTCATCTTGCTGATAAAACCCTTCAAATATCACACAGCCACCACCACTGAAAATTGAACACTATCAAGGCATCGACAGCATCAAACTAACAACCAGCAGACTCAGACTGCCCCACTATATCGATATCGCGCATTCTGCAGGGGTCCCAAGACTTTCCAGCAAAGTCCTACACAGCACCTGTAGTCCTATACCGCACGAGCATGGAACATCTTCCAAGGCAAAGGTGTGATACAAAAGTCCCCCCCCCCCCCCCCCCCCCCCCATCTACATAATCATAAATGAATAGAGAGAAACAAGAGGCATCCACGCAGCCTCGCCTCATCACCCTCATCACGAGCGCAGCTCAGTGGAGCCTCTTCCCGTCCCGCATGCATAGACACGACATTCTGTCAAGCCACCAACCGGCATATACGTCTACTTTCCCGCGCCAGGCGAAGTGAACCCCCCTGGTAGCCTCATCATCAAAGTAGTCGATAGAATGTGTGTGTGCGTTGTCAATCAAAAAGATGATTATATTCAAAACTTCCCATGTTGGGAAGCTTTGCGTGGCTTTCGCAGAATGCTGAGATAGCCCGCAGGTTTTATCTTTGGGTATGGAATCTCCCCATAGTAATAATATATCTAATACCAAGCCAAGGAAAAAAGTAAATCGTAAACGCCTTTCCCATTCCATCTCAAATTCATTAACATCATGCAGCTCGCCAACAAATGCATCACGCCTTGCTCTTCAATAATAATAGTACGGTGGTAATGAGGGGGGGACAATAAAGTAATAATCGCCTAGTAATGCCGCTGTAAGTGATGCCAGAAAATGATAGTGAACGAATGATATAAAAACCCAATGGTGATAAGGCTCTCCCCCAGCACTTCGGTTTAAACTTCGCCCCAGCTGCCCATCGCGGCGTTGGGGGCAGCAGCGGCAATCATGGAGCCCGTACCGATGGATCCTCCAATGTCCCAGTAGTGTCGCGATGAGACGCTGCTTCTCCTGGCTGATCGGCGGGTGCTCTGGCTGGCACAGCTGGAGTGATGTCGCATAGCCACGGGGCTGCTAGGTGCAGTTGCTTTGAAAGCTCGACGTTCATTAGGGCGAGTCCGGGAGGTGAGGGGGTGGTGCTGCCTTACTCTGGCAGCCTTAGCGGCAGCGTCTTGCGGCTTTGCAGGAACCGGACGGGTAGTCATCTCGGCAGCCATGGTAGGCTCAGGCCTGGACGTGAAGCGCGATACCAAATATCGGAACATGAGCTTGATGTCAATGTCCCTCTCCCACTCCTCTTGAGTAAAGGTGTCGTCCATGGGCATGTCCTGTAGCAGCGCCTCTGATGCCGTTGACCTCAGTGGTGGTCTGTTGGTCGTTCGTGGAGTAGATCGGATCGTAGGTCTGAATTCCGGGAATATACTCTCGCTGGCCTTGTCTGCGGCTGTGCGTCCTGAGGAAGACCGCGCTGCAGCCTCAGGTATGGCCGGCAAACCAGCATAAGGTAGAGGGACTTGATGAACATGTGAGTACGTCGAAAAGGCGCCCGGGTGCTTTGAGAGATGGTTGACCAGCAAGCCAAGCTCTCTTGATACTGTCTCTAGAATGCGCATATGCCATGACTCCTCTGTTTCTGGAGCTGATGCCCCTTGGTCGTGTCCATTCTCTGACGGACGGGGCGTCCTTGATAGCTCCTCATCACTCAATAGATCGCCGCCGAGTACCACAGATAGTAGCTTCTCATCTATACCCAGTATATCCCGCAAAACCTTGCGAGTGATTCTCGTAATCAGCCCTTCGCTGTCTTCCTTGTCTTCAGGGTGAGTATCTGGGTCTTCCTCGTGCCAAGTCATATCTTCAGTAGTGTCGGTGGCCTCCTCTGTGTTTGGCGCGGGCTTTTGTGCAACGACCCGTTTCTGCTGCAAAATCTTTGATCGTCGTGCCTCGCGCTGCACCTCTTCTAGGATAATGCGGCTATGCTCCAGCCGCCATGCCTCAATCCGAGCCCTCTTCTCTGCCTCCTGAACTTGTGCTTGCTCCAATTCAAATTGAGCTTCATCAAAGCTGTTCAGCCTCCGACGTACTCGCCTGGGGTTGAATCTCTCAAACTGGAAAATATGGTCCTGGGCGTCTAAACCGAGGGCAGGTTGATCCAAGTGGAAAGATCCGAGGCCATCGTGGGCTGGGAGAACGGGCATAACAAAGCTATTCCGGGGGGAACGACCTGAACCCAGGCAGATGGCCATCGAGGCTATCCAGCTCGGCATCATCCGCTTGTGATTCGTCAACAGCCGTAGAGAGCTGTGATGACTGGGCCTCATCATTTCGCCCCGCTGCTGCTGCCGCTGCTGAGCCTGTTCTTGCAACTGTGTTTAAGCTGCCGAGATCGCTTAGGCGCGACCGGCCTGGGGTCTCGAGCGATTCGTCATGTTCATCTTCGGTCAGATAGGATGTGGTGGTGATATCGGTAGGAGGCGAGAATAGCACCCAAGTCTGCGCCTCGTCGGCTTCTTGCTCCTGGGTGCTGCGCGCTGAGCGCCTGGAGAGGCCCTGGCTGCCAACAGCGGAGCGAGCAGCCCGCTGCACGGCCGGACGGTTGGACTGCTGTTGAAATGCCATGATTGATGGCCGGATGGATGTATTCGGAAAGAATAAAGAAGGAAAAGAAGACGACGAGGAAAAGCGCTTAATGTGGGTTCCCAATGTCGGTTATTCTCTAATTATCGGGGAAATGTCGCGCGCGATAAGGCAAACGGGGGCGCTCTGATCGGTGAAGGACGGCTGCGCTGCATGTGGCGTGGCGATGCCGAGTCAAGGTGGAGCGCTCAAGGGAATAAGCTGATGGGTAGGGGTTGTCGCTGCAAACAAATCGTGCCAGTCGCCAATGGCCTGCGGGTTGGACGTGGCCGGGAGGAGCGAGCAAAAGGCGACAGAGAGCAGGATAGACAAGCAGAGGAAAAAGGAGAGGCTGGTCGGGACAGCCTTTTGTTTTTGTTGAGCGTCATCGCGGCCAGGCCACCTGGGTAGCAGCAACGGCCTGATGGACCGGGGTGGGGGTGTTTGGTGGCTGCTCGCGTGCTGGCAGCTGAGGTGACAGTGGTCAGAGGCCAGCCACTTGTGCGCTGTTGCCGCCCACTACCGCCCGCTGACAGTGCGATTGGCGCTGCACAGACGTTCCGAGACAGCGCCGCCGCCGCGGGTTTCAGCGACTCCTGCCGCTGTCGCTAGCTGCTGGGCCACTGAGCAGCCGGCGCTGGGGGCACTGTACTCTCGATTCCATCCTGCGTACATGATCTGTAGCTGCTAGCACCGGGCGGGCTACGGCGAGCACTAACCAGCGCGGTAGGGGCACATCATCGATACTATCGAGACTAGCACGCAACTTACAGTTCCGTTGGCGCGCTGGGTCCTGCAAATCCACCTGTATCTGTATTACGGCGAGATTTACCTTCTTTGCGTCACATTTTATCACACCTACGCTCCGCCCAAGTCAGTCAGCGCTGCACCACCCTCACGGGTAAAGGCCAGTTATGCTTGAGCAGCAATCTAGATACGACACGGCACGGGAAAAACGGAAAAGAAGGGAGCGAAGAAAAAAAAAAAGTCTTTTCATCTGATTACTGCGCCGTGCTGATAAACGCCCGCCACCACCCGTTCCTTACACCTACATGACATGCACGACGCAATGCGCGCACTCATGCTCAGCAACTCGTGCATACTTCGGTGTTTGCGGCACGTTGGCGGAGTTGCTTATCAGCAGAGGCGACCCTATCCGACTTTCAGGGTCCCTCTGGTGACGCCTTTCTGCGCCGCTTGGGAGAAGAAGGGGAGAAAAAGAAAAAAGACCCTGCGTCATGGACGTTTCCTCCCCCACCAACCATCAGGTTAGTAGATGGTGCGTGTGCCATCCCATCCGTATTGTGCAATCTTATTGTGCTCCCGTTGTCTGTTTGTGTCTCAGGGCAGATACAGAATGATACAGTGCTTCGTTTGGAATAGAGACTTGATACATGAAGAATCATCTAGCGCCACTGATAAAAACCCTCTTATACAGTGCATTCCCAACAAAAAAACTTTTGGGCATCCTCATCCATCATGATTCTGTGACCATAGTGTCACTGACTCAAGTCAGGTGGTCTCGTCATAACTTGCCAGCGCCAGGTCCGGATCTCGGATGCTTGAGGCAGCCATCTGTTCCTGGCATAGAACGGCATTTGCTAAGACACCCATTATGGCAGTGGCTGATGCTAGGTAAGCAAGCTTCCGGCTCCAACGCCGTTAATACAGTACCTTGTGTCCTGCAGATTGGGCGCAGTTTTGAGCAAGTACTCGTATTAGTACTTACAAATCAACCTTAAGATTTCCCCTTTTTGACGACAAGGGATGGGTTTATTCAGCAGATAGTCCAGGTAAAGAGTCGTTTCATGGGTAATCTCAACATAGCGAGCGAAAAGAATCAAAATTTCGGTACATGGTAGGACACAGCGGGTATAGTGCTGAACGCACAATGGTTTGAATTGCCTAACTGATGATTCTCAAATCGAGAAATCTCTTATCTGACAGTGCCATAATTACGCCAACCTTAAAACCCAGATGCCATGTGAAGAAGAAACATTTTACGCCTCGGACGAGAAAGCGTCGGGGAAACGGCGAATGTTGTTCTCAATGGAACCGTAGTTGGCGAGGAACTGAACGTAAGCACCGTCGACCTTGACACGGCCGGCAGCCTTGCGCTCGAGGTAGTCCTCGCGGCGGAGAGGGGTGAAACCCCAGTTCTTGGAGATGATGATCTTCTGGCGACCAGGGAACTTGTACTGGGATCGTCGGAGAGCCTCAAGAGCCAGAGCACGGTCTGGGAAGATGGCTGTTAGCATATGTCATCATACTTTAGGATATAGGAATATCACATACTAGAGTCACGAGTGCGGACGCTCATGATGATCTGACCAATGTTGACACGGGCGACAGTGCCGTTGGGCTTGCCCCAGGCACCACGCATACCGGTCTGCAGTCTATCGGCACCAGCGCAAGACAACATCTTGTTGATACGGACGACGTGGTAAGGGTGAGCGCGGACACGCAGGTGGAAACCCTCCTTTCCGGTGTGCTTGACGAGGTACTTGTTGGCGCAAATACGGGCGGCCTCGAGGGCCTCGGAGCTCAGCTGCTCATACTCGTTGGAGACGAGGTGGATGCAGAGAGGGAAGTCGTCGACGTTGGCGCGCTTACGGCCCAGATCGAAGATACGGATCTTGGGGTCGGGGACACCACGGTTGAACCGAGACTTGGGATACGGCTGAATGGCGCAAGCGAATGTTAGCACAGCTCATCATGAAGAAGAAAGAGATGAATGTCGATGGCTCATGGTGTATTCGAGACAGGGAACTGGAGGCAGTGACCGAGCGCATCCATCGAGAATGCTTCATCTCTGGTAATTTATAATCCACCTCTTGCGTCACTCCATAAATTTTTCCCTCCATAAAATCTTCCCAAGCTCGAAATATTCATTTGCGCATCGAAAAGTCGTGAAAAATGCAGCAACGTACCTTGTTCTTGCAGTATCGGTAGCAACGAGCAGGACGGCGAGCCATTTTGTCGGTGTTTCGCTGAAAACCTTGGGATGTTGGTGATGATGTTTGGGGGAAGATAATTCCAACACAAGGATTCCCGGAGCCACTTCAGTGAAATCGACGGGATTGATTTCAAAGCAACTTTGGCCACCGCGGATGGTGTTTCGTTTAATCTTCGGCACTTTAGGGCTTACCAAAACGGCAAGTCTGTGTTGATTGGCGGAGCGTGGCAGAGCCCTGCCCCACCGAAAATTGGTCCATCCTAAAAGAAAACTGCAAACCCACGAACTTTTGAGAGCTCAGTGTGTCTTCAGCAACCGCATCAATCAAGTCGCAAGATCGTCGCTCGCACCCAAAATCCATCACAATGGCCCCCCAAAAGAAGAGCAAGAAGGATGCCAACAGCATCAACTCCAAGTTGGCGCTTGTTATGAAGTCCGGAAAGGGTATGTTGCCAGAAACTGAACCTTTCGAACTCTCGATGCAGCTCGTGCTAACATGAATTTTGCCAGTCACCCTCGGATACAAGTCTACCCTCAAGTCTCTCCGATCCGGCAAGGCCAAGCTGATCATCATCGCTGGCAACACTCCTCCCCTGAGAAAGAGTGAACTCGAGTACTACAGCATGCTGTCCAAGGCTCCCATCCACCACTTTGCTGGCAACAACGTAAGTTTTGTAACCTGATGCAATATCAACGAGTGAGAGGCCCTGGAAACAGGGCGCACTTGTACTCTTTACTTCTTGCTTCTCAGAAGCTGCTCTTGCTACCGCATAGAATTTGTCCAATTCTTGTGGAATTGCCCAGAGAAGAAGTCTTATCAGACTTTGGAGGGTTCACCTTGGCTTACACTCTTTCGTAATACAGATCGAGCTCGGCACTGCCTGCGGAAAGCTCTTCCGCTGCTCCACCCTTGCCATCCTGGATGCCGGTGACTCTGATATCCTCAGCGACCAGCAGGCTTAAACAGCCAACATCTTGTGCATTCAACGGCGTTGGGGGTAAAACGGTTCACGGGCAATATGGATACCATTTCACTTTCACGTGATGTGTAAAGCGAAATTTTTTGATGCGAGACATCTACTACGAAGCAACGTCCTCGGGACATGAAAAGCAAAAATCAAAAGCTTCCAAGTGATAGTTATCTCAATGGAATAATACAGCCATGAAGACTGTTCCCCTGTCACGTTGAAAAAACTGCTTGCTATTCTCTTGAGTGATGCCCTTTTCTCACTGTCTTTTGTAAAACAGTGACACGATTACATATGCTTGCAAAATTGGTAAACTGCCTCTACTAGGTATGCGCTTTGTAGTGGTCATTTGTCGAGCCCCCCCTTGACTGTAAATGTTTGCATCTATTTTCTGAGCTTAAACCGGACCAAGTAGCACAAATAAGCACCCACACGAAGCAGGGAATGCCCAGTGGAACCGATTATAAGCAGCCTGGCTGTACTGTATAGATGAGCCTAGCCGGAGGCTCTAGAGAACAGACTCAATATAACAACAAAATAAATGCCCACACATGCTACTCGTGCTACTAGAAACTGCTGCTGCATGTGCTATTCTCTTGCATACCTAAACGTTTCAAATACTTGGTCTACGAGAAAACTTTGTCAATTTTTATTTCTATTGCTCGTCGTACAAGTCTAGTTACGAAGTTCAGCCAACCAGTGGCTTGTGGCTGCAACTTGTACGACGCCTTGTGAGGGTGACGAGGTCCAAAACTGCTTAGCTATTGGCCCTCAAAAATAGAAACAGTGCTCTGATGCAAGCAGTGACGCTTCAGCCAAAGTTGTATCTCAAATCTCATTCTTCTCCATGTCATACTCCGGGGGTAGTCAGGCACGCAGCGCTGTTCAAGTGCTGATCTGGTGGCACACATGACTTTTTTGCCACCACAAGGCTCAGCAGAAGCCCTATTGTTAATTATAGCAACCACAGCCTTCTCTAGTCGTTGGTTGTACTCTTTTGTGTATCTGTACTTTGCAGTGACTGTTTTCAGTCGCGCCTCACTGTGCTTGAACGCTTTGGGCACAAGATTTGAGACAATGACGGGAACAAACAGCAAGACCTTGTGTTCGGTTTGTTCATCATACCGGCAGACAGTTTGGATCAAACATGACAAAGCAAGACAACTAGCTAGTACTATTTCATCCAAGGGTTCTCGTTTTTCCAGAAAAGGGACTGCGCTGTTTTCCATGTCTTGAGCGCAGAGAAGCGGTCAGTCACAGACAGGCTTGGACCGCGGCCACCGGACAGGGCGAAGCGCTGCACTGCGTCCGCCGTGACACAGTTTTAGGGGAGCGACAGAGTCAAAGAAGGCACAAAGAGGGGGAGCAGAGGTTCCAGCAGCGTCTAGCAGTGGGGGTGGAGAGGCCCCCAGGGGTCCTTTAGTGGTTCCGGACGGCCAATCAGGCACCCGTCCCGATGGGAAGACGCAGGGCACTGATCCAGAGTCATGCACTGTTAAGCAGAGGCATGAAGAGGACCTCCGTCGCAATTACCTGGGCGCCTCCTTTATGAGCAAGAGAAGACGGGAACAGCAGAGAAACAGTCGCTCAAGCAAGTGCTTTGTACAAGAACGAACACTCAGAAATGGGTGGCTGAGAGTTGAAGGATTCATGCCGCTTCCGTCACCGCATTGTTGTTTTTACCGCCGAATGGCTTAGAGAGAGGCAGCACAAAGCACTGTATGTGAAAGTACTCCTTGTGTAAGGGTACCTGCCCCCAGTAAGGCGCTCGCCCCTTTGCGGATGTATCTTTTCCTGCTCCCCAACTCGCCATGCCCTTTAAATTGCCGGCCAGCGAGGTGGAGCCCAACCAAAGCGACCAAACCCTCGTGGCCTGCCGTCCCTCCTAATAGTCTGTAACTCCTCTTCACCAACGGCGTCGAACTCGAGTGAACTACAAGACGATCGTCCAGACTCCAAGCATAACTATTCCCGCCGTCCAGTCTGCGTGGCCCTGCGCCTAGTGGCCCCCGTTTGAGCGTTTCAACTAGAGTAGCTCACCGACCTCGAGGGAAGGTGTTACTGGAATCGACAGACTAGCCCGCACCCAGCGCCATGTCTACGGTTGCAAAGAAGCCGCAGGTCAGCGCAGTCGGCCGAGTCACAAATTCAGAGGGCACGTCTCCTCCAAACTCCTCCCACACGCGAACCCAGTCGCTGCGATCCTCGACGCCTCCCGCCGGACAGCACTCGCGAACGAGATCCGTTCGCGCCGCTCCTGTCTCTGCCCGTGCCGCCGTTGCCAGCAGACGAGAATCAGTTATGAGCACCGTCGACTCCGACGCCCGCGCCGCCCAGGCCGCTGCGCTGGAAGACCTCCAGCAGCGCCTCGAAAAGGAGGAGAAGCAGTCGGAGCAGTATAGGAGGCAGTCGGAGGTCCTCCAGTCCAAGCTGGACGACTCGGTTAAGGAGTCAGCCAAGCTTGAAGAAAAGGTCCACGAGCACGATGAGCTCCTCGAGACGTTACGAAACGAGAAGCGGGAAGCCACTCGCAAAATCAGAGAGATGGAAACTATCTACGAGGCCGAGCGAAGCGCGATCCTCAAGGAGAAGGAGGAGATGGCAAATAAGGAGGAGGAAATGCAGATGGTGATTGCGCGACTGAAGGAGAGCTTGGCCCAGAAATTGAGCGTCGAAGACGACCCGAGACCGTCGAGGCAATGTAAGCAATGTCTAACCGAAGTTGTCGCTTTGTTCGCTCGCTAACTTGAAGTGTCTACAGCGACTAGCGGTTCACCCTCCCTTGACGGCAGCAGCTTCGCCCCACCCTCTTCTCTGCAGCGAAGCGATTCGCGAAACAGCTCCAAGCTGATCCTCCAGAAAGACAAGCTCATCGAATCGCTGCGCTTGGAGCTTGCAGAAGCCCAGATCAAGCTGGTGGAAACCGAAAACCAGGGCGGTGGCAGACTGCGCGAAGTTGAGCGTCTGCTGATGGAGGCGCGCATGGCCAACGCACGACTCATGGAAGACAATGAAAGCTATCAGCTGCTTCTCCAGGAAAAGACTCTCAAGGGAGATTTTGGCCAAAGCGATTTTAGCTACATGAACCCCAGCGTGAACCACGAGGCGCTAGACGCCCTGGAAGGCAAAACAGCCGGCAACAGTCTTGCCGATGAGCTGGACGACGCATCGCAGTCTGAGCCTGATACTGGCGTTGACAGTCGCCGTCTCGAGAGCGAACTCAAGGCACTGAGAGAGAAGAACAAGGCTCTCTCGCTGTATATCAACAATATCATCGAGCGCCTGCTCCAGCACCAGGACTTTGAGACGATCCTGGATCAATCAGCAAATATGAAACCCCCGCTGCCCGAAAAAGACAAGGAGCTACCACTACCTCCTCCTCCGCCAGCTGAGAAAAGTGAGAAGAGTGAGAAAAGTGAAAAAAAGTGAGAAAAGTGAGAAAAGGCTCTCAAGCGGACAGTTTCCCCTCCAGCGAACCAGAACCGCGCCCATCATGGCAGGGAGGACAAAGCCTCGGCCATTCTCCATCATTCAAACATCCGATGGCAACGTATTGGACCACACTGATCCCGACAAGGCCCCAAGCATTCCCATTGGTCTGGGCCGGGCTAACCGGCGTTCGCGACCTGCGAGCGACCAATTCCCAGGAGCGGCAAGCCTAGTTAGCCAGATGTATAGGGGCCCAGACAGCCCTGCCTCGCCGCCGCTTGCCAACAAAAGGCATTCAAGTGCCTTCTTCCCAACTGCTGGCGTAATTGGCACTCCTGGACGAATTGCTAGCGGCAGCCAGGCTCCTTCATCCGGAAACTTTCCCGGCACGAGAGGCGAAAGAAGCGAGACATCCAGCTTAAGCGGCGAGTCTGGCGAGATTTCCACGCCGCCATCACAATCACCACCACGATCCCAGTCCGACAAGCAGACAACCTTTACTGGTAGCAAGCCACGTCCGCTGAGACTTGTCCAGGAGAACCCAGATGCTGTCAAAGACAACAACGCCAACAAGCGGCAAAGTTGGATATCGGGCTGGAGCTGGGGTGGAAAGAAGGACGAAGTGCCAGCCAGCCCTGCCATCCCCGAGTAGGGCGATGATGAAAGAAAGAAAGAGAAAAGAAGAAAAGAATGAGCCAGAGTGGCATTTGATGACTTTTTTTGCCGAAAAAATAAAATAAACTTGGGTTCACAATCTCTTTTTTTGGGGGGGGGAATTCGGACAGGCGTCTTCTTGGGAGTGCACCAACTAGTTCGATATGCAACGGATAATTTCTTTACACTTGAGGATCAGTATGATTGGGCTTCTTTTTTTCGAACCTTGAGAAATGATAACGCAACGGCAAATGACGACATCAACGACGCAGTGGCAAGACTGGCAGGCGAAAGCGGACTTGGATACCCTTTTCGCCCCATTAGAAGAACCCTTGGACAGCAGACGAACGATGATGAACAACGACAAGCACATGACTTGCAAACAGATCGATATATGACATGACCATGTCTGCTTCTTTTTTCATTTTATATATATACGATCTTTTTTCCATTTGTTTTTTATTACCATTATTAGATATATTATGGGGGAGTTACCCAGCCCACACCGCCAAAGGTTGATGGGCCACGTCTTGTTCTGGGCTATTTGATTGATGAAGGATGTTGCTGGAAATGAAACCCAAGAAAAAAATACGTTGCGTTTACATGTACACATAGGACGTATGGACAATCACATATGTAGGCTGTTTTCTTCTTCTTTGGCGGAAGTTGATGTTGGGAGAGGGGAGTTTTTATTTATTTATATTTATCCCAGTTATTTCTTCGTTGGATTATGCAATTCGATTTAATTTGATATACTTTATATATATATACCATCTATACCTAAATACTATACCAAATCATAATTTCATGTGTCGGTAAAATCCTGTGAAGATGTAGATTTGCCTGCATGCATATTTCCACGTCTTCTGCAGCGGCAGCAGTTCTTGATGGCTCTAGCATGAAAGAAGAATGGATACAAAATCAGAAATTAAACCTAGCAAACGAGGGAGGACGCATCGTCACCGTTCTTGGCCTCCTTGTTAGTTTAGGATGGTCCCGTGTACATTACATTGCATTAGCATCTACAGAAGCGAGAGAGCAAGGTAGGTAGGAAATGCGTGCATGTACGAGAAAGTACGAAGCGTAGGAAGTGCGTACGTCTAACGGGCTAGGTACATGTATGGTATTAAATCCACATGGGTAGTATCAAAAGACAAGGGGGGAGGGGGTGGTGCGTGTAAGCTGTAGAGGGCTTGACTCGAGGAAATGCATAATGCGATCTCCATAGATGGCGCATATACTGTACAATATATCGGCAATATGGAGTCCAATAGTGTCAACGTGAAGCAAGACGGACCTCTGTAATTAGTAGCAAAGCCCCCTACCTACTATACATTAATGCTTCGCGTACGGCGTGTGTTGCTGTTTATTGTTGATGCCTCTTTTGGTTCAACACTTTGATATACTAACCTGACCGCTTATTACATGTCAGTTGGTTCCTCAATAGGAGGCAAAAAAAAAAAAAAAAAAAGCAATGACCTTGTTCTGCTCTGCTTCAATAATTTAGTCATCTTTTTTTTTTTTTTTTGTTTGTTCCAAAAAAAGATGTCGTCCTCTGGGCTCCACTTTGTATGTGGTCTTATGAGCTCTGCGGGTGGAGAGGGCTGTCAAAGTGCGTGGGTGAGTGTGTGCATGTAAGGTTATCTCAGTAGCCCACGATTGATGCCCAACCTGCGATCACGGGCCACTGCTTGAGAGGTGTTTTTTTGGGGGGGGTCTGTGGTCGTTATTATTTCTCATTTTGGTGAAGGGTTTGCTAACGTGAAGGTGCATCGAATGGCCATGCGGGCGTACAATGTATCGTAAGGCGGTGAGGAAGGAGGGCTAGTCAAAAAGAGCTGTAGGGATACTATGGAGAACCGGAGACGGCTACGGACTACAGTAGGAGCTCGAGTAGGGGTCTTGTGAGGTTGAAACTGCTGGGGTGGGCGTTTGCTTTTCTGTTTTTTTTTTTCCCCAAAGGCGTGTGTTTAACTTTGATATATAATTGTTTGAATATCTAGCCGGGGAAGGAAATGGCGTGTAGGGATCGGCGGCTGAATAGGTCTAGATGAGCTGCAAAGAGGCTATTTGAGCTGCCTTGGAACGGATGGGGATAGCTACCTACTGCAATGAAAATACGGGTCTTGAATCTTACGTAGATGGATTTCCAATGATTAGCATGTCTACTTGGATAGGAAGACGGCTATCGCGTATAAGTGTGGCAAAGGTAAGATCAATTCATCCTTGCGGTTGATCATAGGATATGACATGGCTGATGATCAATTTGGATTGGCGGAGATGGGCCTTGTCGAGAATGTCGATTACCTCTGGCTTTGGGATATACGGCATAGGGGCGGTTATGGCGGTTACAGAACATGCTGCTATTCATCACAAAGACTTTCTCTGCGTGTATGCCTACATGGCAAGTCTTGAGCTTGGGCCTTTTACGAAAATTTGGCGGTATCGGCGTGAAGCTGTACGCACGAGCACCTTGTTTAGCAACATTCGAATGGTTCTAGTACTTTGTAGTTCGAGCCATACTAGTAGTGAAGGGGGGGCCCTTGGCCTCTTTTTCGGCTCCAAGCCGACTCGACCACTGCATCATGTGCTGCTACAGTAGCAGGTAGTGCTACATATATGGACTTGTACATGTGGTTGCGAACTACCTGCACTACATCGGCAGCCTACAAGCATGTCTCGGCAGCGGGCGAGCCTTTGGTGGCACGACATGGAGGCAGGGTCACCTGTGTGGAAGCCTAGACGCTTGATAGGTCCTGCTAAGCAATTCGCCATGACTATTGGCTTACGGGTATGCGCAAGTGCCAGTATCTAGATGTGGTGGTGCACGGGATGGGATGCGGATGGCCTGGGATATCGGGAGTCGTGATCTAGCATGTGGGTGAGTGGAAGGGTGGCTGAATAAGTAGGTACCTGCTGTACTTGTACGTTGAGACTGGGGTTGCGGCTACGATTGCTTGGTTCTTCTCAGGGTAAAGTACCCTGCCATGTCCGGTTCCAAGCAAATGCTGTGTTTACTTTGCCAATACCGCAGGCGGATATCCGAGGGAGTACGAATAAGCAGCAGAGCGTACAAGAAAGCCAACACCCGCTACAAAAAGCTTGTGTGCTTTACACTTACCAGTAACACGCGCTATCCTCGCCGGATAATTCTTGGAAAAAAAAAAATCAATAGCAAAAAAAAAGAGAAAATCCAGCTTTCCCCCATCCAGCTCACCCGGCTGCAAGTCCCCCCCTCCAAAGCGGGACGGCAAGGGGCAAAAAGGCAGTTAGGGCGCATGCGCCTACTATGGAAACATGGAACGGGGGGGGCCGTTTATATCGTGTCGAGCTGTGAGAGGCTGGCGGCAGAGGCTGATGGGAGAATCCTGCTGGGGACCGGCACCAATAGAACCAGTTGGTGCTGGTTGGGGGTGTGTGAGAGAGAGAGCAAGTGTCCCACTGCAGAAAAAGAATAGGTGGAAGGGAGATGTGTGTGGTCTCTTGTTCGTCAGCGAGAGGGTTTGATAAGAGTCACGGCGAGGGAAAAGAGAAGCGACAGAGTAACCAGAGAAGGACTTGTCTGGTGATTACAAGCTGGAGATGCCCGTCTGCTTGATTAGGGGGGTTGAGGGCGCCATGGACGTGTTGCGAGAATGTCATCGTGCGCGCAGCAGTGCTGTTATGCTTGGTAGGAACCGATGGCCCTTTGTGTGGCGAAGACGAGGATGAAGATGGTGATGATGAGTGCGCTACTTTGCACAGCATTCCTTGGTGTTTAGTGCGACTGAGCAGGACAGACGGACATGCACCGGATCTGTGTATAGCAGTGCCACCGTGCCTAGGTCTGGTAGGCATTCTATTGCATGTGCCAAAGGGGCAATTGATGCCTCCATTCGCCAAATGTGATGGAGCAGAACTGGCCATTGCCTCAACCCAATCTCGCATCTGGACGGGATGGAACGGGACGAGCCCGAGCACTGGATACCTACTTGTAATAATTGTTGTGACAGCCTAAACAGGCCGGTGCGCTGTCTTGTTTGATTGCTTGGCGTAGTATTCATCTCTACAAAGCCATCCATTGGGCCGCTACCGACAATATCCCGGTTCTTTCCAGACCAGCCGGGGAAAAGAGGAAAACTTAAAGAAGCCCTTGACCTGCAAAAGGCTGCCGCTTGAGCCATTTAAAACCTGCGAGTGCAGCTATGCACCGGCAAGTCTTACAGGTATGAGATAGAGTGTTTACATGACTTGCGCGCGCAGGGTCATGCAAAAAAGGGAGCCGAAGGAGAGATTCTGAGCCATGGCCAGGCATTTGCACGCGAGTAAGGGAGGCAGGTCGATGCAGTGGTTGATGACAGGGACAGCCCCTGGCGTAGGCCGGCTTTAGCCCTTCTGGGCTGCTGAACAATAAATCCTGGGGAATGGATCGATTCCATCTACCTTATTTAGGCGCCATCAGGCATCTAGTTGTGATATACGTGGCAGAGTATATTGCATCGACAGCGTGCGAGACTGGCAGGTGGACAATTGTACGCCTATGATGTGTGTTGTAGGTATCATCAGCCAAAATTGATGCAGTGCCTACACGTTGCCATCAGTCAGCATGAATTCAGGACTAGATTTGTTGAACCGATTCAATGCGCCCCCCCGAGAGCAGAACCTGCGGTCAGTTTGAAGGGTGTCTTGGGGTCCATGGGGGGGCCCTGTGGAACGCAGTCCCATAAACTAGCGATGCACAAGCACTGCGCTCGCACATATACAGGAGCCTCCATGGCGCTGGGCTTGTCGTTATTTCAGAGGCTAGACATTGCAATCCTAGACACTGAATTCGGCAAGGCAATAAAGGGATTCCCGCGCTGCCGAGCGGGAAATCAAAGTGAAACCAGCTGTTGCGCAGTCCATGACGTGTGTGGATCGGGCGTCGCCGCCAGACTTCAGTCTGTGCTTCTGCACCACCCAAATTCTGCATCCTCTGCTTCCAGGTTTTCGCTTTGGGGGCCAGCAAAGGGAATTGGACGGCCTTTGCTGGCGCAAGGCTGGTTGGTGCCACAGGAGGTCAGGAGCGGCGTGTCTCCTCCGGCGTTGAGTGTCGAGGTGTCTCCATGACGTGCTGATCTCTGCTTCTGGGCCCTTTTGGCCGTTTGTGTTGCTTCAACGGGGGTTTCAACGCGTTACGGAGCCTGTTGAGATGGTGGTGTCTTGATTGTAGAGGCGTCGACTCGAATTGATCAGCCGTCGTCAATTGTGAGAAACAGAAAATGTGACGACGGAGCGGGCAAAAGACAGCTGAGTGGCCATACAGTCCACCAGGCCCCATTGCTGTCCGCGTAGCCATTTTGTCGCCCACGCTGCTAGCACGCCGTTGTAGAGGCAGCTCACCCACTGCCTGATAGCGGATACCTGCCCTGCTCATGCGAATTGGGTTACCAGCAGCGCACCGTCGATTGGCTGCGGTCCGACTAGCTGCAGGCTCTTTCTGCCTTCCCGCATCCGAAGTGCCACCTGGCAATGTTGTGCTGCAACTGGGGACTGGCGAGGTGCCCGGAACCAAGCAAGAGCTGCCACAAGACACGCCGATCCAGGTAGACGATACTTGCGTGTCTGGACGTTGAGCTACTGGCTGGTACTAACAATGATCAATTGCTTGTGATTTCGGCAGTGATACAGGGCACTTTGGACCAGAATAGCACACAGTCAGCAGACCAGTGCGACTTACGGGGCCGCGGCACTGCACATGTCTCTGTTGGGAGCGAAGAGGCTGGGCTTTTTGCTGCCACTCAACTTTTCGATGCTAGTGTTTGGCGAGACGGTGCTAATGCGGCAAACCCCCGGCGTTCCTGGTGCAGAGCGTGAGCCCTAGATATCTGACTTATCCGGGCCAGGTCTCTGTTTTGTTGAACCGCTGACAAAGTGAGCAGGTACATGGGAAGAAGGCGAAAAATCTGCATCTGCAGCATCTTGGCCATGTTCATCGGGCTCTGCCTCGCTTCGTGCAACTTACACATGGGCACACCCAAGCCAGCACAGGTATGTATCGATTGTACATGGAGAGAACAGCAGTGCCGCGTCTCTATTCTGTCTGTAGATAAGACTCCAACCCGGAATCAGAACCCAGATACAAGGTCGACATTGCTGCAATTTTTTCTTCCTCCTCTTGCAGCCCTTCTAGCCCTATCGCTGGCACAGACTTCTGCTGCAGCAAGGTTTAATCGACCGACCGCCTAAATCTCGTCGGCGTGTGCCAATCAGCATGACAGAAGCCGCCTAGCCCGCTCGCGCTACGGCAGGCTGGTACTTTCCCCACAGTGGGCGGCACTGTACATTGGTGCTACCTCAACCGCTGGCCAGACCGCAGCCCCCGGAGCGCCTCCTCCCCATGTCGCCAAGTACCCGCCCGTACACGCCCATTTCTCGGTTTTGCAAGCCCTTCCACCGTATTCCCACACCCTTCCATGCCTTCCTCCTCCTGGCTCTAGCGCGGCCCTGAGCAAAGTCCCACCATCTTGGCCGTCAACCTGATTGATTGATTGTGTCATCCTTGTTTCCGCCCAGCGTCCCCATCTCAGGCCCGTCATCCTCTCTTCCCCGGCTGGAAGCAAATATTCACCTTTTTTTCCTGCCATTCTGCTTGTGCGTCCAAACACCCTCCCTAGACCTCTGGCCCCGTCAGCTGCGACACGCCGCTCGAGCTCCGCCGAAGCTTGCCAGACTCCAGCCATTGGCCCGCCGCCTCCAGCCAGTCTCGCAGCCTCTGCGTCGTCGCACTCGCTCGCCAGGGCTCATCCAGCAAGACAACAACGTTGGGCATCGCGCGCCCATCCGATCCTCCCGCAGTCTCTCGACGGCCTGCACCGCTCCTGTATCCGCGAGCCAACCACAATGATCTGGCCCTAAGACCCGTTCCCACTCGCCATCGGACCCTGTATTTCGTACACACACCTCGCAGTACCTCCAGAGGCCTGCCCCGTTGGCATGCATGCTCATGCTCTGCGAACACCCCACGACGACTCTCGCTATCCACCACAGCCATGAACAGGCCACCGGCCGCTGCTACTGACGGTGGTGAAGGCGCCACACAGCCTGCCGGCCCCGACATGGCGAATCATCAGCCCACACCTGGTGCGCCTGCGTCCGGTGCGACGTCCAGCGCCAGTGCCACCGCGGGCCAGACGTCGAGACAATCATCCGCCAGCAACTCCGTCACTTATTCACCCATGGGCTCCCGAGACCCCTCTCCGACCCGTCATCCCCGGAGAGCAACTTCGTCGTCGGGCAGGATCAACCGCTCCAGCTCACGGAACAGCAGCCAGCTGGATCAGAGCCCGTCTCGCCAGCTCAAGTCGTCTCTTGGCGGTCCTGCCTCCGGCACTCGAAGCCTCTCCGCGACCACCACGCCGGTCCTCGTGCCCGTCACCGCCAACCAAGACTCCCAGCCCGCCCAGGCACCAGAGCCGCAGAAGCCTGCACAGCTGTCCGAGTTGAGAGACAACACGAAATGGCCCGTGTCGCCGCGTGTACGCTCTCCTCCGCTGCAGCTGCTTAGAAACGGCAGCACTACGCCTCGCCCGAGCGAGCAGGACCCTCCTCCTCCTCTCATCAACGTCCAGCACCCCAGTCCGTCTGCCCAGCCGGCAGACTCATACCAGTACCTAACCGCCAGCGAGAGCGAAGCCGAGGATTTGCAGATGGCTTCCGGCCTCCGAACACCGGCCCGCGGGCCTTTGGAAACTGTTCAAGAGGTTAGCCAGCCCAACTCGCCAGCCCGCCGTCGCCAGCAGCAGGATTCGTCCCTTCTGGAGCACGTAAGGGAAAAATTCTCATACGACAATCAGTCAGATATTGATGGCGGCCGAACGCTGCGAGCCAGGCCCATGATTGCCAGCCACGAGAATGGCGGTGATAGCACCGGTGCCAGGAGGACAACCTCGGTTCCTCCGCCTCTCCTTTCGAGACAATCGAGTACGATAATGCTATCCAAGCAAGCAAAAGCCCGGCCTGAGGGGTCTACGCAGACCATGACGGTGGAAACTGAGACCGTTTCCAGCATTCCCCAGGTGGCACTTACAGTAGGCCCAAAGGCAGACGGCATGAATGGTACTCTAAGAACGAAGCAAAGCACAGAGACTATTAAGCCTAAAAAAAGAAAAGAAGAGATCTCGCAAACAACCCGTCACAAGCGGAAATGGTGAGTTTCTTCCCCTTTGGTTTGCTTCTTTACCTTTGATGATGGACAGCTGTGCTAAAAAAACTTCTTTCAATGCTAGGATCATCCAAAGCGGATATTTTCGAAGCCAAGATCGCAAACGCTGTTGATGAAGCTAATACCTCTGATTCAGAAGAGACGTTTGTGTATGATTCCAATCCTCCGGATGTGGGAGATAGGGCTACCCGTCGCTTCCACTCTCGCACTCCCAGTGCAACATCTATAGTCAGCCAGGGAGATCGCCCCAATTTGCGCTCCATATATGGTATCATGGACAACCATGTTCCTGCGCCTAAGAAGAGCATGAAATTCTCCAATACTTATGGCAATGGTGCCATCGATGGCGGTGTGTTAACTGGCGACGAAGATGGCAGAGGAACGGGCCGCAGCGCCGGTGGCTCCGGTCGTGGCACTGTTCGGCAGCATCACCACATAGGACGCTGGGGTCGACAACCCGGCAACGGCCATGCCTCACTCTTTGACAACGAATCGCCTTTTCAGAATACGCCAAGGCCCAAGATAGCCAACTCTCGTCATTCTTCTGGGCCGCCCAGCCCAAGGAACCACCCCTCCATGCGAGGACCGCTGAGCTCCAAACGCTCGGCGATACACATGTCTTCGAGCTATGATTTGGACGACACCACTGGTGCAGATGACGAACGCACGCCTCTGCTCGACAACGGCCGCAGAGGGGGACGATTTAGGCGTGGTCCGCATAACCTTCGGCAGGCGGAGGCGCAGACCTACACCAGGAGGTCGTCATATCTCAACCGATTTGCCGCTTGCTTGGTCCTAACGATGATGTTCCTCCTGGTCATTACCGGTGCCATTGGCTTCATGTTTGCGACGTCCCAGCCCCTGAGCGACATTGAAATTGTTTCCATCCACAATGTCGTCACCAGCGAACAGGTTCTCATGTTTGATGTCACTGTCAAGGCGCACAATCCCAATGTTGTGGTTGTCACAATTGATCATGCAAACCTTGAGATCTTCGCCAAATCCGAGTATGGAGGCGCCGACTCAGATTGGTGGGACAGCCCGGATGGACCACGAGACAACTTGGTACGTCCATACGACGACCCCCCGAACGACCCCACTACTCCTGGAGGAGAGGACGAGACGAAGCCAAACATCTTGCTTGGCCGCATCACCGAATTCGACAGCCCCTTGACTTTCGAGGGCTCGTTGTTTCACCAAGGCCTGTCTTCATCAACTGGTGAGATGCAGTTACCGTATCCTGGCAATGCTACTGCCGGCGGCTCTAAGCGTTGGGAGCGAATTTATCAAAACGAATTTGATCTTATTGTAAAGGGAGTTGTCAAATACAGCCTTCCCCTGAGCGCACATATCCGAAGCGCCACGGTTTCCGGACGAACGACGGTCAAACCAAACTCGGCGAATAATCCTCCTTTGAAACCCAATGTTACGGCAGTAAATTTTGAAGCATAAGACGCGCAGAGATTTATGGATTTCTCTTTTCTTTTGATACCTGCTACATCGCTGTCACCCTTATCTTTCCATCTTCTCCAATTTCCTTTTCCCTCTTCTACTCCCTATAACTTTTTTCTTTTGGCTTGTGTACATTCAGCGCGCATAGCGAGGTTTTTCTTTTTCCTTTCTTTTTTTTTTTTACCCCTTCTCCTATGGAGCAGAGGCGTTGGATTAAGTCTTTTTCCAACTACAGCATGGCTTGTTCGGTTACTGGTAAAGACAAAGTTGGCCCTGCCAAAAGGTGTTTTTTTGGGTCTTTGTATGTGTGTATGTGTCCAGACGCGAAAAAGAAGTTGGGCGAAGAAACGAATATTTCACCCCCCCCCCCCCTTTTTTCTTTTCATTTTACATGCTTTGGTTCTCTTTCCCTTATTCTCCCACTCTTTCTTTTTCATTTTTTTTTTTGAAGGGCTCACTTGTGGTAATGAAATCTCCCCGGCTTGAGAAGCATTCCACACTCTCTTTTAAAATTACAGAAATGTACAAGAATGAAAAGCAAAACAAAAAAACAGGGAGCACGAAAGGCATATTTCTCTTTTTACCCCTTTGGATGGAGTTTCTTTATTTCATATGCGATATAGATGAGAAAAAGTGGCAACTAGCTTTTTTTGTAATTATAAGGATATCATTTCTTTATGACAAGTAGGTCGAGGTCTCATCCAACAGGAGAGTAGTTATTTCACCTATATTCTTTTTTGGTTTTTACTCTGAGAAGCAACGAGGAGGCTATGGGAAAGCAGCATTGTTCTAAGGGATTAATATGCGTTAGAATTGAAAAGAGCCAGTTGAATCGGTAGAGGAAAGATAGTTTACAGCATAAGAGACAAGATAAATACAGTGAAAGTCAAATAATTCCCAACGATGGCGCTTTTTACATGGTTGTGTCTTTTGTTCTTGAATTGTAATGATATTTTCTTTTCTAACTAAGGAACTACATATGTAAGGCTGCAGGCGTGCAACAAAAACATGATGCTTCTTCGATGCCTATTGCAAGATGGTTGTAAAGAACTCCTGTAACGCCCTCCCCTCCGGCTTTTATTGCGAACCATGACAAAAAAGAAAAAAAGAATAAAAATCGTCTTCCAACAAGGAAATATATCTCATAACTTCATATCTCCTCCAGATTCACCACTTTGGTATCCTTAATAAATAAGTAGAAGTAAAAAGTAAAAGAGACAGTTTATGAAAAGTGAATGCCCTCCTCGTTAAAGGCAAAGAGCAAACGCAAAAAGTCGTTTTCGTCGCACTTGCCGGAGCGCTTATCTGCGAGCTCGGTTACGTCCTCGAGGACTTTGCGGATTTTCTCGCGCACGAGCTCTGCGACCTTTGTCTTCTTGCGCTTGCTCTTTGTCTTGGGGACGCTTGCGCTGGCGGTCTTGAGTTCTTGGAAGAAGCTGGGGGTATCGTCGCCGAGGTCATCGACATCCATGCCGGCATCTTCGCCGTCGTTGGCGGCGGCGCCACCATCGTCCATTTCCATGTCGTCTTCCTCCTCCTCTGCGCCCTCGATGACGCTCTCGTCAATGGGCACGCCGTTCATGGCGCACCAGGTGCGGTAGTTGCGCTCGACCATGGCGAGGACCTCCTTGGTGCCCAGCCAGCTCGCGCGGAGCGTCTTGTTCTTGCGGACAAAGCACACGCGCAAGAGGCCGTCCCACTCGTCCCAGCTGACGTTGGGCCGGTCCTTGCCCATCTTGGGCTCGATGCGCACGACGGACGACTCGACCTGGGGCGGGGGCCGGAAGTTGTTCTTGCCGACCTTCATGATGTGGGTGATCTTGGCCCAGAACTGGGCGTTGACGGACAGGCGGCAGTAGAGGGCGTCGCCGGGGCGAGCGGTGAGGCGGAGGGCGAATTCACGCTGGAACATGAGAACGGAGCATCGAGGAGGATTGGGCAGAGAGAGGAGCTTGAAGACGAGAGGACTTGAGATCTGTTCGACAAAGGTCAGTATGGTGTAGTAAGAATGGAGAGCAATGATTGGGCATACTTGATATGGGGTGTTTGAAATGCAAACGTCAAACGCTGGCAGCTCAGTCTTGATCACATCTCCCAGCAGAACCTCCAACTTTCGCTGCTCCGGCTTTCCCTGCACACGCTTGGTGACTTCGGCCGCCATTCGAGGATCCAGCTCGACGCAGATGCATTTCTTCGCCTTTTCCAGAATGCGGACTGTCAAGTTACCGGTACCGGGGCCGACTTCGAGGACGGTGTCTGTGGGCTTGAGAAAGGCCTTGTCGACAATGGCGTCTGAGACACCGGGGTTCTTGAGAATGTGCTGGCCAAAGTTTGTGTTGAATTTGAAGACATTGTTGGTTTTTGAGTTTTTGTCGCCGGGCTTCTCGTAGGGGCCGCTGGAAGCGTTGTTGCGCTTCGATCTGTCGGCCTTGGCCATTGTGTAATAATAACCACCAGTTGGCGCAATTTGGGTATATCTGCAGGCGTTGCGATATCGTGGAGACGAGGGGCGATGGATGGTGGTGGGAAACTTTTTTTTTGTCGGGGTGGAATTATCGATAAGAGTTCTGGGGAGTGCCAGGATAGTTAAAGCGCGTGCGAATATCCGGCTGAGATGCCATTTGCAAGCTTATAAATCCACACCCACTACAAGCTCCCTTTTCACACCTCAGGCAGGCTAAGTCTAAGTGTTGCCTTTGACTCGCGACAAGGGCTTTTGCCTTGATCAACCTTCATCTTGAAATCGCACCATCCACTCAGAATTCGGCCGAAACGATGTCAACCCGACGCGACTTTCTGAGCCAGCCGGCTCCGGAAAACTACGTCGCTGGTCTGGGTCGAGGTGCCACCGGTTTCACAACCCGATCCGATCTTGGCCCTGCTCGTGATGGCCCCAGCGAAGACCAGATCAAAGAGGCGATTGCGAAGCGCGCTGCCCAGCTTGGACTCGTGCCCGAAGGCAAAAAGGGCAAGGATAAGGAGGAGGAGGAAGACGACGAAAGGTACCAGGACCCGGACAACGAGGTTGGACTTTTCGCGGGCGGAGTCTACGACAAGGACGATGAGGAGGCGGACAAGATCTGGGAGTGGGTAGATGAGCGAATGGACCGACGGAGACGGCAGAGAGAGGCTCGTGAAAATGCTGAGCGAGATGAATACGAACGGAACAACCCCAAGATCCAGCAACAGTTTTCAGATCTGAAGCGCGCCCTTGCTTCGGTCTCGGATGACGACTGGGCGAATTTGCCAGAGGTGGGAGATTTGACGGGCAAGAACCGACGGAGCAAGCAGGCTCTGCGGCAGCGCTTCTACGCGGTGCCAGACAGCGTGCTCGCGGCAGCAGGGTCCTCGGGCGAGATGGGCACAACAGTCATGGATGACGGGGCAGCATCGTCAAACACAACGGATGCATCTGACGGCACCATGACCAACTTTGCCAAGATTGGTGCTGCCCGCGACAGAGTACTGAAGTCGAGGCTGGAACAGGCCTCGCAAACTGCTGGCGGCGACTCGGTCGTTGGAACTTCAAGTAGCATCGATGTGCAGGGATACATTACGAGCTTGAACAAGATGCAGATGAACGAATCTCAGGCACAGGTCGGCGACATCAATCGAGTGCGGGAGCTGCTTCAGTCTGTGGTAAAGACAAACCCAAATAATGCTCTGGGCTGGATAGCGGCCGCCCGATTGGAGGAGTTGGCAGGCAAGCTTGTGGCTGCGCGGAAAACGATCGACCAGGGATGTACTAGATGTCCCAAGAGCGAAGATGCGTGGCTGGAAAATATTCGACTTAATCACGACTCACCAAATACCAAGATTATTGCACGCCGAGCTATAGAGGCCAACAACCGTTCGGTTAGGCTCTGGGTGGAGGCGATGAGGCTGGAAACTATACCAAGCAACAAGAAACGAGTCATCAGACAGGCGCTGGACCATATCCCAGAATCAGAGGCGCTTTGGAAGGAGGCGGTGAACTTGGAAGACGACCCTGAAGACGCGAAGCTCATGTTGGCAAAGGCTACAGAGCTCATCCCGCTTTCAGTAGACTTGTGGCTTGCGCTGGCACGACTCGAATCCCCCCGAAAATGCCCAAAAGGTTCTGAACAAGGCACGAAAGGCCGTCCCAACTTCTCATGAGATTTGGATTGCGGCCGCTCGTTTACAAGAACAGCTAGGCCAGGGACAGAAGATTCCCGTTCTGAAACGAGCTGTCCAGGTTCTGGCTAAAGAATCGGCCATGCCAAAACGTGAAGAGTGGATTGGAGAGGCGGAGAAGTGTGAGGAAGAAGGTGCCATCATCACCTGCCAGAACATTATCCAGGAAACTCTGGGCTGGGGCTTGGATGAGGACGATGACCGTAAAGACACATGGGCGGAGGATGCCAGGTCAAGTATCAATAGAGGTAGATACGAGACGGCGAGGGCCATCTACGCCTACGCTCTGCGCGTCTTTGTCAATAGCCGGACGATGTGGATGGCTGCAGCAGACCTTGAGCGGAATCACGGAACGCGCGAGTCTCTGTGGCAGGTCCTGGAGAAGGCGGTCGAAGCCTGTCCTAAGAGCGAGGATCTGTGGATGATGCTGGCCAAGGAGAAGTGGCAATCGGGAGATGTGGACAATGCGAGATTGGTGCTCAAGCGAGCATTTAACCAGAACCCCAACAACGAAGACATTTGGCTGGCTGCCGTCAAGCTGGAGTCTGAGAATGGCAACGAAGACCAGGCTCGGAAACTACTGGCGATTGCAAGAGAACAGGCCCCTACTGATCGTGTTTGGATGAAGAGCGTTGTCTTTGAGCGGGTCTTGGGCAATGTTGAGACGGCGCTGGACCTGGATTTACAGGCATTACAACTCTTCCCCGCTGCAGCCAAACTATGGATGCTAAAGGGCCAAATATATGAAGATCTTGGCAAGACGGGCCAGGCTCGTGAGGCGTACGCCGCAGGGGTCAAGGCTGTTCCCAGGTCCGTGCCTCTGTGGCTGCTTTACTCTCGTCTGGAAGAAAAGGCCGGTCTTACTGTCAAGGCCCGTTCGGTGCTTGACCGAGCGCGTCTGGCCGTACCCAAGAATGGAGAGCTCTGGTGCGAGTCCGTTCGCCTCGAGCGTCGTGCTGGCAACCTCTCTCAAGCCAAGTCGCTCATGGCCAAGGCGCTCCAAGAAGTTCCCAAGTGCGGCATCCTCTGGGTCGAGCAAATCTGGAACCTTGAGCCTCGCACGCAGCGAAAGCCCCGCAGCCTGGAGGCCATCAAGAAGGTGGACAACGACCCGATCCTCTTTGTGGCCGTCGCGCGCATCTTCTGGGGTGACCGTAAGCTGGAGAAGGCGCAGAGCTGGTTCGAGAAGGCGCTTGTGCTGGACGCGGACCAGGGCGACAGCTGGGCGTGGTATTATCGGTTCTTGGTGCAGCATGGCACGGATGAGAAGAGGGCGGATATGGTGACCAAGTGTGTGCTCAACGAGCCGAGGCATGGCGAGGTGTGGCAGGCTGTGGCGAAGGATCCGAAGAATGCGAAGAAGAGCGTGGAGGAGATTTTGAAGCTTGTTGCGGCGGAGCTAGAGCAGTGATGTTGCGCGCGGATATGGGGTTCGTATAATACTGATTTCTAGAAATGGGCAATGGAGTTTGAAGAAGGGGTTAAGGATTCTTTTCATATCACGAGTTGAAAATTTGGTCATGTTGCTTTATTTACGGTGTATGGGTGGCTTGGAATATTATCAATTGTACATTTTTTTTTAACATCAAAGAGTGGTTGATAGACTATCAATGAAATCGAGACTTTAATCCATATTTCTTCTCAAAATGATATACTGGTATCAGGTTTTAAAATAGACACGACGCAATCTTGCTCATGTCCCCTCCATCGACTGCTGTAGCTTCATTACTTTTCTTCTGAACCCTTTGCCCACACAATCTGGAATTACAATAGTATTACAAGGCTTTCTTATTTGCTGCTTCCCCCAAACCAGCCCGAGACGCCGCTCTTGGCCTTTGCGGCGCCGTCCTCGACCTTTCGGTCAAACTTGTCAATGGCTTTCAGGGTTTCGCCTTTGGCGTCCTTGGCGTAGGATTCTGCGTTGCTCTTGAGCTTGCCGGCTTCTCTGTCGGCATCGGCCCACTAGGAGGAATGAGTCAGTTTATTTGTCCAAGTTGGGAGGAATTTGACTTTTTTCGAATAAGAGGGAACGTACAGCTTTGTCGAGCTTGGCGCCAGCTTCCTCGCCATATTTCTTAAACTCCTTTTCGGCATTGGGAGAGTCGCCGGGGAGCTTGCCCTTGATCTTTGCGGCTACTCTGTCGGCGTCGCCTAGGAAAAATGAGCGTTAGTAAAGTGGTTGAACATGTATAATTAATATCAAGCAAGTTGAGGTATCCATACTCTCAAACTTGGCCTCTGCTGCTTTGGCGTTGCCGCCTGCACTGTAGAGGTAGTAGCCGATACCACCGGCGGCACCGAGGCCGAGGACGAGGGGCATTCGTGATCGAGACATGATGACTGGATGTATATGGATGTGATGTGTATATGCGTTGTTCTGATGCGCTGTGTTACGATGCGCGAGAGCAAGGAATTAGCGATGATGTTGGTTGGTGGCGAATGTGTGAGTATTTGAGATGATTTGTTTTTACACTGGTTCGGAAAAAAAAGAAGAGAAAAGTAGAAAGCTGTTGAATGCTTGGAAAATGGATGGGTGACGAGAGGAATGAATTAATTGGAGGAAAAGCTCGTGTCTAGCTAGAAACGTTCTGGCATCGGATTGCAGTCACAAGCTCTGTTTTATTATTCAAGCCATGCTCGAAACCATCTACTTCATTATGACGCATCGCTTTTTGGTACCTTGGACTTTGGTGCACTGAGGCAACCTGCTGGAAAGAACTTCGTGATGGTGATGCAAAAAAGGGCGACTTGAGAATACATGACGTAGTGTGGCCGTGAGAGCGGGGCAGCATGTAGCGAGCACAGTACCCCAGGTTTTTACAATTGAAACTTTGGCGCTATTAAATGACCTAGAGTATTAATGGTTGATCTCTTTGGAGCCGTGTATAAACGGCAATGTGAGATTTGAGGCTTGAGAATAAACGATTTGTATTTGATGCAACATGACGATGCCCGTGGAACAACTCTTCTAGAGAGTGACAGGGGCTCTATCTCAACACGACAGTGCAGCACCAATGGGACGAATCTGCGATCTGCGGGAGAGAAGAAAAAAAGAAGAGCCCATGCATGCAGGATGATCGGTCGCTAGGAAGCAAATCGACTCCACTGAAGAAAATCGCTGAAGCATGGCTCTTATGGTGCCTGTTGCTGTGATTTAGCGGCTCTAGCGTGCGGCTTGGTGCTGCCATTACATCATACACAGCTACCCGTCCTTTGGCTTGCAAGGTACCGAGTTAACGATGCCTTCATCGGCGAGAGCTGAGATACGAATGATCGCCAGTACCTGTACAACACAAGGGACCAAGTCAATACTGTGTATGAACAGTTGTAGATTCGATAGCACCATGTGACAGCCACGTTTAGAACGTATGCAATGGTGAGCTCCAGTGCATGTCGGCGCATCGACTCCCCACTTGCGGGTCATTTGGCCCTGCAAGTCGCGCTATTGCCTGGCCGGAAGCAGTAAAACAAGCTTGGAGCTCCGCCTGCTTCATCCTTCTTTTTTTGCTCTCTACTCCTTTTACACGGGCCAGCCTGCTGCTTCTTGTGCGCGTGAAGCGTTCCTGGTTCTTTGACGTTGGGACTTTCCTCTTCTTTAATTCCCCCCCGTTTCTTTGCTACAATTTCTAATAATACTTTCGATATTGCCAAGACTCGAATGCTATAGCGAAAATCCTCTTGTCTGGCACATAATCGATGACGTGAGCTCAAAAATAGGCACTCGCTCGAATCTATACATGATTCTCCAGTCCAAGCGATAGTGCCATATACACAATCCTTATCCTGCGACTATAATCGACCCGGAACCAACATCCTCATGATCTGTTGACGACTACAATCAACATGCACGGCTCACGCCGCGTTGGGACTTTACAGCCGGGAGACTACGATCACGAGATTGCAATTTTTGACGATGAGGACGGAGGCGGGTCGCAGCGAGCTGTAAGCGCCGAAGGCAGAGAGCTCGCCGCCACGGATACAGTTTCACGCCTGCAATCTGAACAGGAGGCAGAGACGGAGGATGAGGAGCGGCCATCGCATCGCGGCGAGAGACAAGGCCAAGACGAAGGGCATCTGCAGCCGAGCAGTGCGTTGAAGGGAAAAGATGCCGAGGCTCATATTTACCAGCTCCCTACGGCAGAGACGACCAGCTCCTTGCGGCCTTCGGTTTCTGGCGAGGGGCCTTCAATCGAAATTCGAGGTGGGTACTGCGCCTTTTCATTTCCCACGATTCATGCTAACTTTTGAAAAGTAGGCCCAAGTCTCGACACCGTTTCGGAACGCACTTCACATTGGGATAGCCGTTCGCGGCCAAGATCAAGAGACAAGCGGGAGACGGCCATAGATATTCTATATGAGAATGAAAGAGGGGGGTTTTTTTGCGGCGTTGGTTTGTTTTCTGGCGCGGCTCTCGGTGGGCTCGATCCCACTCCTTGGAGTGAGTTATACCTGCGAATCGTGACATTGTCCAAAGAACTTCATCTAACCAAGTATTTTTGCAGCCAACGCTTACCACAATCCATCTCCTACTGATATCCATACTGCGCAAGTTCCCGATCCCTCGTGGGAGTGGGTATGGCCTGAATGGCGGATCAATGAGCAAGATGGCTTAGATGAGGGTGGTTGGGAATATTCTTTTGCCTTTCAAAAGGCATTCTCGTGGCACGGACCGAGGTGGTGGAACTCGTTTGTTAGACGACGTGCGTGGATTCGGATGAGGGCAAGGAAGCGACCTGAAGAAGCAACTATCGGTTCAAACCCTCTTAACAATCTCGACTATTTCCATACTCACTCACCGTCCGTTCTCAGCCCACAAGCCAGCCGAGTCGGAAGCAGGGCTCCAAGCAGGGGTCCAAGCCGATCTCCAAGCCGATTTAGTATGACGCAGGCATCGTCTGCTGAGCCGGAGCAAGATCGACCGGATATCGAAGATATACATATGTTGCTTCATGTTCTCCGCTCTGCCAGAATTGACCGAGAGAGGCGAGAAGCTATCGAGAATTACATCGAACATGCGAAAGATCTATCAGAGCTACAGCATGAGATGCATGAAATCATGGCTCTATTCATATTCCAGCAATCGCGCAGACAGCTACTTTCATATTTGCTGCATAAACATGAAGAGGCAGCAAAAGCATGGGAGGAAGACGAAAGCCTGAAATCGAAGCTCCGCAAAGAGGCCCTTGACGCCGCCGCGAAGCATGCTGAAGAAGAGGTTTGCAAACTGGCTTATTGGAGCGATGTGAAGCAGATGGCTGAGAGCGGAGAATTGCGAGACGCTGTTGGCGCCTGTGAGGGATTGAGCGATGATCCATGGCTAGGCTTGGACAAGAGCGCTCCTGAGCCCCCGAGAAATGACAAGATGCCAAAGCCCTAAGGCGTTCTTTGGAATTTACGTCATTTTTGGCTTGAGAGAAACTGGACAGGCTAATGCATATACCCCTTTGTGGTTGGAGGAGTTGGTAGAAGAATGATTTGAAAAAATGGCGGACCCTACTCATATATCTGGCCGTGGAACTGGCGCTATTGGGAATTCTGAAGGGGAGAATGACTGTTGACTGTTTTTTTTGGCATCTACTTACATGGGAGCACAGCATTTGGCGATTGGGTTTTGAGTTGGACTTTCAGGATTTGATAGTAGAATTATGAGACCAGATCTCTGGCTATGAATAAAGAGCCTCTTATTTTCGTTCAATGCGAGCATCAATCCAGTCTACGTTGGAAGAAACGGCGTGTAAGTCGAGGAGGCACGTGACGATGCTAAAATGCTGCGGCGGCAACAGAAATCCCTTATCGGGGCTTATCGGCAGCGCATTTCCTATTGCGAACTCTGCCTCTTCACTGCCCTCATATAAAGCAGCAACATGTGCACCTCATGACCAATGTTCCGAGGGATCAAGTCGATTTGGAGGACTCGGTCCCAGTTCATCGGCACGCCTGGATCTCGTCCGACTCTTGCGCTCTCATGGCGCACCGCAGCGTCTCTTAGGCCCGCGCTGGCCCTGGACTCGACCTCGCGCTTTACTTCTTCAGCCACTTTGACGAACAAGTCTGCGGTTGCGGAAGTACAAGATGCCTCGCCTGTAGAGGCCGAGACGGCATCATCTGCTTCAGAATCTCCGACCTCGAAGGCGACACGCCCAAACAATGCTCGAAACCGCATGTTCAGAGAGACTTTTCGAGAAAAGAGCGCGGCACAGTCAAAGGATGTACAACGGAAGCTCGCTTCGCCGTATGTCCCCACGGCGAGGGGCTATCCGCTGGTGCATGCGGCGGAAGAGAGCAAAGTGCATGCCTTGCAGGTGGCCAAGGTGCAGGTGGCGTTCGACATGATATGGCGAGATTTTGGCCAGGAGATGCCGGACTGGTCAGAGACGTATAACCTGATGAAGAGGATGATGACCAAGAGGAGCGAGCCGCTGAGCATGGCGGCGATGAGGATTGTGCTGCCAAAGTCGTGGGAACTGGAGCTGGACAACAAGAAGGTTGAGTTTGTAGATTCGACGACGGGATTGCTTGCCAAGCTTCGAGTTTCTTCGGATCATCAGAACCCCTCGGCGATTATTCTGCGTGGAAAGAGCTCAGTGTTGGCGAGCGCGGCGGAGGAATTGGTAGCTGCGTGCAAGGACGTTGAAGTATACAGGCTTGGAGAAGTTGCGGCATTTGGCTACGAGGTGAAGCGACTTTGGCCTGCCATTGAGGATGCCGCGGATGGTGGCACGTTTATCCCAGAAGATAAGCTCGACAATATCTGGGTGCATCAGGAGCATCAAACGCATTGGATCGATACGCCGTACGAGCAGACGCCTAAGCCGGAACAGTGGACGATTGAGAATCTCGAATCATACATCACGACGCTTGTTTGCGGCCGCCTGCGTCCGCATCTTGCGCTACGCTACTATGTAAAGCCCGAAAAGGACGGCAAGTTTGTCGACACGGACGGTATCAGAATCCGCATGATTATGGATGCCCTCACAGACGCCGATGCAAAGGCCTGCATTACACCGTCGACACTGAAGATGGCCATGTCATTCATGGCCCACAAAGGAGGCCATCGGGCCGACGCAGACCGACTGCTGGCTCTGGCAGGAGAATGGGGTATACCCCTAGATACAGAAGTTTTCAATATTATGCTCGAAGGCTATGTCACTAAACGTGACGTTGGATTCTTCCATTGGCTGCTTCGAAAGATGGAGCAGCGATACTTTCACCCCAATGCGCGGACGTGGCTACTGTTCCTCGAGCTGGTCGAAAAAGAGACGGAAAGAAGACAGATCATCGTGGCCATGTACGACTTGGGCTTGTTCAAGGATCCTGCCACGCGCAGGGGAATTGCGCGGATCATGGCCGCCCATGACGCCTACGTTGCCTTCAAGTCTGGCAAAAGGCTCCCCGTCTTCATGGCGGAACAGAAGTCGCGGTATGGCGATGACTGGTTCACGACTGATGCTATAAAGAGCATATTAACAGAGTTCTTCCGGTTCCACGAGCGGAACAATCGCCGCTACGACGAGTTCAAGAGCCTTATCGAAATGCAGTCTGAAGATGGCCGCAAGGTTGGCGTCGATACCATTAACCTGGTTCTAGACAAATGTCTGTTCTACAAGGACTGGGATACGGCCATGTGGGCGCTTACCAAACTGAAGGAGTCTGGAAACGAGGCAGATGCGACAACGTATCGATACATTATTCGGCTGGCCATCAGGCTTCAGCTGCCGCATTCCCTCGGCGTGGCTGTCTTTTACGGAGCGCTAGAGTATAAATTGCACTATCTCACGAGAATCATTCTGCGCCGCCATCTCGCGAATCACGTCAAAGATACATTCTGGCTGCAGCATAAACCAAAGATGCTCTCCAAGGACATGGGCCGCCTCCTGCGGGAGAACCAAACCAGAGGGATATCCAGGATGCTGTCCCGTGTGGAATGGGCCATCAACCAAGTCTGCGAGGGATATAAGCCCGCGAAACCGCTGGTGGATATGCTTGACCTCGCTCAGCGGACAAAGGACAAGCCGCTGCTCCTGCGGCATAGACATCCCAAAGACTTCCAGTACGAGGGCGCCGATACTCCTGGTAACGATTTGGCGATTAAAATGGTGGGTAGTGAGACGGAAGGCAAGAAGGCAATGTACGTGCATTTGAATTGGCATTTCGATCCAAAGACGATGGTGAAGGGCTGGAATGAAGACAAGGCAAAGAAATCACAGCAATGGTTTGACGAATATAAAAGGGAACCGCATGGTTTAGAAAGGAGTTCTTGAGGGAGGGAGGGAAAGGAAGTTTTTTTATTTTATATCATTTTGGCAAAGATCAATGAATCTGTGTAATTTATATAGAAACTCGGAGGGGACGTGTCTTGGGTAGCATGGTATGTTATGGCACAGATAAGCAGCAGTTCAGTTACTGCTTTTTTTAACGGACATTTATGAATATCACAACTGTATACTAGCAGATAAGCAAGCATATATATAAAAATCTCATGTACAATATATTGAAGACATGGCATGTGCCAAAAAGTAAGTGTCTTGACATCATCTGCCTTTCTAGTCTTATGCCGCACCTCCACAAGAGAGGCCATTTTCACTCTCGCCTTTTCTTCGTAGCCCTTTTCCTTTTTTTTTTTGCTCTTCTTTTACCATCTACAAGCGAAGCCTAAAATAAGTTGACATCACCACCGGTCATATCTTCCAAAGATGAGATACACATCTAGTCTGGAGAGAAGCTGGGGGCAGAATGGTGATGTATACGTACCTAGGCAGCATGTGAAAACACCAGTCATGCCTGTCATCCGAAAAGCAAACCCACACGGTCTCCCATATTTAAAACGCGAATAGTGCCTCATTTCACCAATTGGTTCACAACATCACCCGAGCCTGAATAGTATGAAAAAGCGGACATCTGTGGACAAGGTTGGTTGGGTATCAGAAATGATAATAAATGGGTCTGGAGCAATGCGAGAAAAGAAATTATAATAGAAACAAAAGGATCAAGCTCTGAGATGGCGGTTTTCCTGTTCCAAGACGTAGGACGGAGTGATAAAAAAAAGAAGATGCGCGTCAAGGGGGGGGAAACCGTGTGTATGCTGCAAGAGACCCAACTCTCCTTGATCCAAATATTATACCACCGGTACACCAAATATCAACAACGATATAAAGAACCGTATAAAGAGGGCAACACTCAGAAAGTCTAACCGCCCCCTAATCCTCTGCCCTCTCCCCCACGTTTGCTAATAGCCCTTTCCTTTCCTTCTTCCTGGCTTACCTAGGTAAGGGTACACATGTTCCTCCACGCCTTGGTTCGAGATCGAGATTACGCCTAGTTCGAGCGACAGCCGGAAAAGAAAAAAAGAATATAATGACACATATTCATCGATAACACAAGGGCGGGGGGCTTCAAGGCGGGCTACCTGAAAAGGGCGAAAGGACCACCTAATCCTTCTTACTCTCCTCAGATGCCTTGTCGTCTTGTTTCGTCTCCACCGGAGCAGATGCTGACCCGGGCGCTGGCTTGGACTCTGAATCTTCCTTAGCCTCGGATTCTTTAGGGTTCTTTGAAATCTGGCTGGGAAGATCCTTGTCCTCGTCAGCGTTGTCAAACATCTCGGTGTCGTCAGCTCCGGTCAGGACTTCCGTGCCGTCGCCAAGGAAGATGATGCGACCACGGTTTCCGGAAAGGCTGAACTTGCCACCACTCTCCTGGTCAAGGTCATAGCCGCTGTCACTGTCCTCGTAGTTGTGGTGGACTCCCGGGCCGCGGAACTCGGCTGATAGTAACATTGTGGTCAGTCTTCAAGGTTCCGCCTCTGGGCTTGTATATGGGAAGCTGGGGAATGGTTCGCTCGTACCATATTCCGGGGGGGCACAAGGGCCATCTCCGTCAGCCACTCGCTTGGCGATCTCATCGTACCACTGCTCCTTGGTCTTGCCGTGCAAGAAGCCAATGATGATCATGGTCATGTTGTCGCAGCCAACGCCGCCGGTTTCTGAGTTTGATGCCAAGCAGTTGTCCATCATGTTCTCGCAAATCTTGTCAAGGTCTTGTCTGGCAGCAATGCCTCGTCGCACGAATTCAACGACAGCCTGGGAAGACTGACAATCCCAGATACCTAGCAAAAAAGATGTATGTAAGCCTGGCGTTTTCCTCAAACCTAGAACCAACTTTTGTTGGTATCATTCCAACTCACCATCACAAGCAATCACCAAGAATTCATCTTCCTCTGTAAGATCGTGCTCCTCGACATCGGGAAAAGCAGTAACGATTTGATTTTCGGGGGAGAGCTCGGCGCTCTTCTTGAATTCGAAATCGCCAATGGCACGCGACAGTGCCAGGTTACCGTTGACACGGCCAAAGTCGACAAAGCCGCCTGCTGCCGTGATTCGGTTCTTCTCCGCTGTAAAATCGCAAGGACATGGCAATCAGTATTTCTAATCTTCAGATACTGATTGATCGGGTGTACAAACTTTCAAGCTGAGGCTTGTGGTCGTTGGACAGGGGCTTTGCTCGACCCTTGATGCCCAGCACACCTCGAGAGTCACCAGCGTTTGCCTGTGAGATTTTTTTGTTAATTTGAGTACGCTGCCACTTCTGTTGGCAAGGTGAACGTACGACATAAATTTTGTTTCCGGCAATCAGGGAAACGCAAGCGGTGCAGCCAGAAACTTCTTCCTCGTACTTGGGGTCTGTAAACAACGTAGCGCAAGGCGAGTTAGCACGAGCTCACTATTCTTCCGTGAAAATTATAGTTGCAGCATATGCACTGGAGAAGCGGAAGATATGGGCGTAGTCCATGTTTGTTCTTCTCCTCTCCTGCTTCTTCTTCGTGCTTGTGCTTTGCGCACAAGCTCGCAAATACATATAAAATGGGAGTATCATATTCGTACCGTTGAGAATGGCCCGATCCGTGGCAAGGAAGCCGTCTTTGAGACCCTGAGCATAGTTGCCAGTCTTGAACGAATCTTGTTTGAATACAATGTTGTGGATATTGTCGCCTGCGAACAATGCGACTTTGTCTCCTCCGTGTCCGTCGTAGACTCCGAAAAAGGCCAGCCTGTCGGGGTGCGTCTTGGTGTCGTTATCGGGTGCGGGTAGGTTCAACTCAGCCGTGTGGGCATCTTCCATGCTAATGCGCCAGCCTTGCATGGCCGAGACACCGAAGAGGAGTCGGTCATCCTCGCCTTTTTCGGAAGTCTAAATGGCGGAGAGAAGAGAGGTGGTTAGCAATTGTGAGGGCAGCTTGAAAAGGAGCCCCGAGATGGCAAGCGGAGGCAGCAACGCAGGGCAAAGGAGAGGGAAAGATGGGCAGCCATGCGCGGCGGGGTTGTGCATGCGCTCGACGACCGATTTTCTGCTCTCCGATGCCCAATGGCGGGATACACGAGGCAGGGGAAGAGGCAGAGCAGAAGCGATACGAGGTGGCACAAGACCACGCACGCATGGATTTCTAGAGCCCGTGGAAGCTATCGAGTCGCGGGGCCTCGAGCCGCGGCTGAGGCATATGAGGCGAGCATCACGGTGCGCTCAAGGCATGACGGGGATAGACAGCGGGCACTTCGCAGACGAGGCGCCCGCAACGCAACGCAACGCAACACACCTTTTCGACGACGGGCTCCGAGAGGGTCTGACCCATGGCTGCGGAGAGGACTTCTGGCTCACGAGGGCTAGCGAAGGATTATATCGATGTTGGCGAGAGACGAGGTGCGGGCGATCGTCGAGGGTGCTTTGCGTGCGGCACGAAACAAGGTGAGTGAAGAAGAAAGAAAAAGGCTGCGGGCTCTAGGCGTCGAGGCAAGGCTGGATACCTCGCAAAGTGCCTCTGGTTGGCTTTAGATTCCAGGAAGTGGAATGGCGTGCCAAAGGGAAAAAAAAACTAGAGGTCAGGTGGATGAAGATTTGTTTGTGTGTGGTGGTTTTGCCAGCGACGCAAAAGTCGGATTCGCAGGAAGCGGGGTACTAGAATACCTACATCAGCCAAATCGAACGCCACACTTTTTTTTTTCTTCCTCGCATCACCGCTGCATTGCAAACGGGCTCCCCGGGCGCTATGCTACAGGCTGCCTGATAGCGCTAGAGCTCTTCAAACCCCCCCCTAGGAGGCTCTGTTCACTTTCCAGTCTCTTTCATTCTTGTTCTCGGGCAGCAGATAGGCAGATACAGGCAGCCAGATGTGGCGAAGCAAGCTACTGCAAGCTGCCTAGCGAGAAAAGCCCGCCCATCTGTGCGTCTTCTCCAAGAGGCAAAAGGGCTTTAATTTCCTTTGCGTCTCCATGTTCTTTAGCACGAAGCGGAGCAGTTCTATTTTATGTTTAGTTTAGTGCTTGTGCCCCGTAGCGGAGATTTGATATTGAGTAGTTTGCTCTTCTTTAAGAGTCTCTGATAACGAGGCGAGGCTTAAAATAGAAGCAGGCTCGTGGGCATGCCGATTAGAAAGCAGCGTGGCATTGAGATGCTTCACTGCAGCCAGCCCCTCCATCCATCTTCTGCGGAACGGAGGGGTTTTGTGGCTGGAGAAAAAAGGCGATCCAATGCTAGATGTGCATGTACCTTGCACCCGCGATTACTAGGGCCAGGTACTCGGCACTTAACTGCGGTACCTTGCCTATTATGCCGCGCGGCTATCTCTGTGATAAAATCGATGATGCGCTTCGACGACTCAATTGGCCAACAGACTTTTTTTTACTCTAAACTGTTGGGCGAGAAGCAGAAAAACAGGGACCGCAATGAAAATACACACACAAAGAGGAATACGAGCACTCGGGTTTATAAAAAAGTCTTTACAGTAGAAGCAGCAGAGGCAGTAGACAAATGATTGTAGAGTTGTGGTCATAGTGGGAAAATGTTCTATTTCTTGCTCTCCATCTCTACATAATTCCATGGTATCGAAAATAAAAAGGCTACATAGCATAAACAAAACACGACTACTACTGACTCCATGAGGAAAAGGAAAACATTATATCAGCACAAAGCAGTTATGCCAACCCGCCTTTTTAACTAGTCTCCCTATATAAACATCTTGAAGCTCCTCTCAGACACTTTAGCAGCCGAATCCTCTCTCCTCCAATCCGTCACCGCCTTTGACTTCGCCGCCGCTTCTCTCTCCCCAAACACAGACGACTTGCCCCCTTCGCTCATCAGAGACATCGCACTCGTCGGCCGCGTGGGCCGTATCACGGTGCTCTTCCTCTCGTCCTCGCCCCATTTGCTCGGCGACATGAGCTCCAGGCTCCGTCGCTCTTCCAGCTGTGACACGTTGTTGTTCTTGGATGCCGATCTTGATGGGAGAAAGGGCGTCTCGTCCAAGAGCTCGAGGTATCCTACGCTGGCATCTTTTTTGCCGAGGGGGCGCCAGTTTTCGTTTGACCCGAATGATGGCTCTGTTTGGAAGCTCTTGGCTCTGTTTGACATGGAGGTCTTGTTGGTCCAAGAAGAGCCGCGGTGGCTGAACCATTTGTTACTTGATATCCGTGCTTGGCTGGGTTGTTTTAGCTCTGAGATGCTTTCGGCTGTTTCGCCTTCTGTTTCTGCTTCTGTGACAGGCCCCTTTTCTTTCGCGGTAGCCTCTGTGACTGAGTGTTTTGCCCGACTGACAAGGCTGGGGTCGAATGGCTCTTGGAGGTCTTGAACGGTTGAAAGGACTGACGGCAATGCGGCAGAGCTGGACGTTATATCTGAAAACATCCCTGAGATGCCTCGCTCCCTCGAAACGTTGTGAGCTGCAACAGACATGGGTTGTATGTTGGCCAGATCATCCAAGGATGGCAGCGTGAGGTCTAGTCCGCTTCTAAATGCACTCTCTCCAGCTTCTGTGAGGAAGCTTGATGTAGGCAAGTACAGTTGGGCGGCTTCCGGCAAGGTCGTGTCTGAATGGCAGCTGTTTCTCGCCTTATGACTTCGTCCACTGGCCGTGGTTCTCTCCACGGTGAACCATGAGGCTTGGTCTTCCTCATCCAGCGGACTGACACTTCTAGCCGTGTCAGGCCGAGCTCCCGAGGCCATTGGCTCTGCATAAGTACGCCGTGGTATGGAAACGCCGCGCAAAGTACCCGACCTTTTTGACATTGACGACATCCGTGATGCTACCTCTGCAAAGATACCGTTGCCTTTCTTGAATATCGGCAGCTGCGTGTTGGACTTTTTGGAGCTTTTGGAGCCAATAGTCTTCTCTGCATGGTAGATTGTCTCCTCATCTGACTCGTTATTGCGCATTGTGAACCGTATCGGGTCTGATATCTTGGGCCGATGCTTTGCGGACGAGATGTACGTTCGACGATGCCGCCTTCTGCGCATGACGCATACAATGAGCATTATGGCAAAGGTAAGAAACAGAACCGGCAAAATAGTAGCTAGGAGAATGTCGGTTGTATTCATACGGCGCGAGGGGGCATCTTCAGAATTCATGCTGGCCGGTCTCGTGGAATCTGATGTATGAGAAGTAGGAGACGATTTTGTTTCGTCTGGCGAGAGAAACGCGGCTTGCAATGTTTCTGATTCGCTGAGGCCGGTGCTTTTGGATGTGGCTTTGATTGACATTTTGAATTTGCCTTTTGCCATTTTGGGGGCGTTGCCTGATATCTTGAGCCCGTCAACATGTAGCCAGCCCGGTTCGGGATCCAAGTCAACTTTTAGGTCTATGTCCTTGGGATCGCGGAGATATGATGAAAGATCAAGGCTGAAGTCATCTCCAGGCTGTATTTCGATATCCCTTTTGAGGTTCGACTGAAATAAGCCGGTGCCCACATCGGCTCGGACGTGAATGTTCAGAACATCCGCAAAGGTATCACGAATGACGATTTTGAAATTGGCCGACCCATCGTTGCTGGTCGGCGTTCCCTCCAAGAGTAGTGTTGTTGGATCGAAAGACAGCCAAGACGGCATATTCTCGGTCGACACATTAAGAGAGCTGGGTTTCACGTCCTTGTCGTCTAGCTGGATTCCATTTGCTAATCCATCAAAGCCAATCTTGGAGCCTCTCGTAGCATTCAGCTGAATGATGGGGTGATCCGTGGTGAGTCTGTGGCTGCCGACCACAATAGCAAACGAGAGGGCAGTTCCCGCGAAGCCGACGACATCAGAGGCGACTAGACTGAAGTCGAACTTTTGAGGAGGCTGGATCAAGGACTCAAACGCTGGAGTCCTGCCGGAGAAGGTCAATGTTTGCTGATCGAACGTGATCCACGCCGGCAAAGGAGTGCTATCATTCGTCGAAGCGTAGTAGCTGAAATTGTGTCCATCTCCAAACGTGCTCGGGTCGAAAGTATATCGGAAGTCTGTTGACGGATAGGACAGGAGCGAAGACGGGGCTGAAAATGTCCCGAGGCTGTCCATCTGCTGCGAAACAGGTATTTTTATTGAAGGCGGAGGATTGCGTGATATGACAACAGTAGCATTCATCGAGGTCGAACCGATACCGTCTGTCGCAATGAGGTCAAACTGCTGGCCTACGACGTCTCCCGCGGGGATATCTTCATCTTTTGGCGTCCCATACAGACGGCGGCTCCCCTTGTCGATGGATAACCAACTAGGATGATGGCCTAGAGAGTAGGTGATGTCGGAGTTGGACGTGAAGGTGTTTGGAGAGAAGGAGTACGAGAAGAGCCGGTCTATCCTGGCCACAGGAGGGAGTTGCGCGTTGAAAGGATATGAGGGCGCAGGCTCAGCGCACGCGGTCTCCAGGAGGCGAAGAGTAACGAGAACCGCAAAGAGCGAGGCCATCATGTCACGATGTTGCGCCAGACAGCGCTGGATAACTTCAAGAACGCAGCACAAAAGCCATGCGGCATAGGAGAAACGAGCTTTGGTTTGAAAATACGGCCTTGGGGAGATGAATATCAACAAGGCAATCATGCAGGAGAGGACAAGGAAAAGGATTGAAACTGGAAACCCCAGCAGGAAGAAGTCATATTGAATTCGCCTGGCAGATGGCTGGGTACAGACTTGGGTGCAAGCCCCCTTCATTCCACCACAGCCGGCTCACGAAGCCATCATGGGCTCGGCCTGCCAATAATGCCGAGGGAATCACGAGAACGCACAGCTGGTCCATTACGATGGGAGGTAAATTGTCTCAGAGACCAGCTCTCAGAGATCAGACAGCAGGATACGCGGGCTTGCACCGTCGATAAAAGTGTCAAGAAGGCTGGCCAGAGAGGCTGTGGCATTCCAGAGTCGCGGGTGCCCCGCGCTGGCGGCGTTGAAGACTGAGACATGGGATGCCACTCTGAAGAATGGCCACAGACTATTTAGCATCTGGAGAATGAGGGGCGATTGGCACTTGATCAGAGAAACGCGTGACGCGATATTGCTCCCTCGATAGTGATGCAAGCACTTTAATAGATCAGAAGCGATTCTTGAGCATAGATCCTTGACAGTCTCCGAGCTGGACCGTTGGACCCACAGCCGGCAAGCTGTCAAGCTGTACTCGATGATCCCTGCCGCGCATCTATAGACGGGGATGGAGTAGTTCAGTTAGTCCATCGCTACAGCGATCATCACTGCGGCAAAAGGTGGTCCAAGATGATGTATTCATTGTGCTCTGTACGAGTAGAGCAAACATCCATGGCCATCTGCCACAGGCCGAGTGCGCGGCAAGCCGGAACAATTGAGGGTCTTTCGCTCGGAATCACTATCGTGGCCAGGAAAAACATCACTTTAGGGTCATGGCAGATAAGGTATCGCAAAAAAAAGAGGGACAGGCTGCTGCGGGGGGATTATGACAGTGCCATGTGCTCGTAGACGCCCTGCCGGATCTTAAACTCTATCACAACAGCCTCTTGTTTCGTCCTTGCCGCCATCCTGCCAATAGCAGTCTCTCCTCTGACCTTGATCAAACCAGCACAGCTTGTGGCCATGGAGAGCCGCAGTCCTTCACCTCCCTTGGACCCCGTTGCGGGCGTCACGGAGGATCTCGTTTCACTACCAAACTCAAAGACGGCCGGCGACACAAACATCGACTTTGACGGACTGCTCGCACAGTCTATCAAGCTCCACGAGGACGTGCGGACAGGCTGCGGCGGCCAGACGTGGCCTGCGGGCATGGTGCTGGGGAAGCACATGCTGCGCTACCATAGAGCCACGCTGGAGACTGCCCGGATGTGAGTGGTTTTCTTTTTCCTCCCTCTTTTTCTGTGCTGTTCTACACGGCCCTCGGCGCTTTTTCTTCGGGTTCTTGAATTTTTTTCTCAGCCCAGATGCCCACCTCGGCGCATGACTAAAGCCACTCCCAAAGAATGAACTGCTGACTCAGGCCTAATAACGCAGACTGGAATTGGGCGCTGGTGGTGGACTAGTTGGATTGGCTGTGGCGGCTGGTTGTAACCTCCAGGCGCCACTCATCTTAACCGACCAGGATGTGATGCTGGAGCTGATGAAGCATAATATTCAGCTGAACGAGCTGGAGGGCAAAGCTACGGCCTCAATATTGGACTGGTACGTCGTGACTTTTGATTCTCCGCTTCTGCGTCTTGGTATCCTCCGCCCAGCAGAGTTCTTGGCGGTGCTACGTTGCCATACCATACCTCAAGTGGCTCTATTTTCAGCGCCCAAGCCAATATTTGACTGACCTAACACGATGTGTGCAAAAATCCAGGGGCGAGACGCTTCCAGAGGCCGTTGTGGCGCACAAGCCGGACGTGATATTGGCAGCTGAATGTGTTTACTTCGAGCCGGCCTTCCCGCTACTCATGCAGACGCTCAAGGACCTGTTTGAGCTCAATTCGGATGCCGTGGTGTATTTCTGCTTCAAGAAGAGGAGACGAGCCGACATGCAGTTTGTCAAAGCAGCCAAGAAGGCGTTTGTGGTCGAGGAGATTTTCGACGAGGACAGGCCCGTGTTTCAGCGAGAGTCACTGTTCCTCTTCACATTTAGAAAGCGGGCAGCCGGTGGCACCACTGCGAGCAAAAAGAAGAGCGGCATGATGGCAGCCAACCACAATGGCCTAATCGAAACCGAAAGATGATGCCACACAACAGCGGACAGAAGATGTCTCTCCGTGATTGGACCCGACTCCTCTTTTTTCTTCCGTGGTATTGGACATTGGCTGCACGAGTCCCATCGGCGGTTGCACCAAGCAGAGAATCAGCATCCAGAGAAGGGAGACCGGAGGGAGCCTGCACGCACTTCTTCCTCATGTCAAGCGAACACGGAATAGCATACGACGGGGGAAATAAAGGTGCGGGGGGACAGGGCCGTGGAACAGATGCGGCTGTGAGCCTGGCTCTGAGCGAGATTAATGATTCAGCATGTCCTCTCTCTCTATGCTGCCATGGCGCCCTGGGATCGCGATTCTGGAAAGCGGCAGGAAGCAAGAACTAGCATACGCAAGCCTTTGACGATGAACTGAAAATTTTTCTTCTGACGCGTGGCGATTGCATTGCTTCTTTTTGTTCCTTTTTTCCCTTTCGGTTCTGTACAGAGGCAATAGTGCTGCGGCCTAAGCTGCTGGCTACTAAAGTCGCAGCGGTTCCATATTTGTCGCCCACGCGGCTTCTAACTGTGCCCATCCGGTTGGTACAGCGCAGAACTCGTTGGTGGAGACAGTCGGTGAAGTTAAACGACAGGCCATGACAAGCAGGGAGTCAACCGCCACAAGTTTTAGATCGAATGAGCGTGCCTTGGGTCGGCGTGTTCGGAGACAAGCAAACGCAGTTTAGTCGGAAAAAGCCCAACTTCCGTCTAGTTCAATTAACACCATACTGTGCGCTGCCCCTGCCGCATATTGAACACATTAAACTGCCCTCCACATCAGCACAGTAGCATTCGGAACAAAAGAGGGGCGGATCATCTCTGACTCGCCTCATCTCCGGGTGGCCTTTGGAATGAAAGAGGCATTGACGGCCAGCACGTGGAGGCGCACTCCATTGCACGAGATGGCGTTGAATAGCGTTGGTCCCCTTCCCGGAGCACCCACAGCGGCACAATGGGCGGATGGGTTCAGTTCTTTGGAGAAGAAGAGGGACGAGCAAAAAAAAAAAACAGCGCACCGTTGTCAGTGTCTCCACGGCAGGCAGCATCTCGATAGCCGGACGGCAACAAGAAAATGTCAAGATCCAAGTGGACGGGATGGAAGACGAAGCGGGTCTGGCGAAGAAAGAATTTCCCTCAAGTGTCGGTCGGCAAAATGCAAACATGGGGGGGTAGAGCTAAAAAGAAGCGTGAACAGGAGCAGGGCAAAAAAAAAAAAACTTGCATGACGAGGCGCATTTTCTTTTCTCTTCTTCTCTCGAATCTCTTGCCCGTGCGTGCGGATCCACCGAGATGGCGAGTGAGTTTTTGCAAAGCAGCGCTCCACCGCACATGTTTCGGGTTTTGCGAGTCCTGCCAATCTGCGTGCGAGGGCCCGCAGCGCCTCAGGCACCGGCCAGCGCCCATTGGCTGGCCTGCCGGGTACCTGGCTGGCGCTGCGACGCTGCGATGGGACCGGATGGCGGCCCCTGCAGAGCCCGCGAAGGCTATTCGCCCCTGTAATACAGGCGCTACAGCAGCCCGGGGGCCAATGGCAGCCCGCAGCGGCGACGTGGCAGCGCCGTCTGGCTAGCTCGGCGCGGCTGTGATCCGTTAGGGGTCGCCGTTCGCTCTCTTTTGGTGAACAGTGCACGCACGCTGCTTTTTTTGTCTCAGGCCTCCATCCACTCACTCATCCCTCTGTTCCGCCGCCAACGCCCTTGCAGCACGTAAGCAGCGCAGCGAATTGGCACTGGCTGCGTTGCGCGGCGCTTGGCTCCAGCAGGGCTCCAGCAGGACTCCAGAAGGGCTCCAGCAGCCCAGCGCCCAGCGTGGATGGCGCCAGGCTAATTGAACAGACGCCCACAATGGCCACCACCACGCCGACTGAGGGCCCCCCCGGCTAGCGCTCCGTATTAATCCTGGGAGCCCATGTAAGCTGCAATCCCATTAATAAATCCAGCCTCCTCCCCCCTGGCCGATTGTTTCGTCTCTCTCTTCTTCGCAAACGAAACAGACTTACTTCATAGTCGATCTATTTCCCACTTCCGGAGCAGGACTCTCCCTTCCTCTTGCAACCCACATTCCTTCAAAAGTCTTTGCACTTCTCGCCTCTACGGCACTTTTTGCTACATCAGTCCTGTTGAACAGAACAACATCGCGACAAACCACCGCTCCTTTTCAACTACAGCTATTCAAGATGAAGACCTTTACCGTTGCTTCTGCCTTCCTCGTTGCGGCCGCTGCCGCCAAGCCTCACCACGGCCACCACGCTCACCACCACGTTGCTCGTGACAACGTCGTGACCGAGATCGAGTGGCACACCGAGTATGTCACCCAGACTGAGGTGATCGATTCCACCACCACCTACCTGGTCCAGGACGGCAAGACCACTCCCGTGGCTGCTCCCACCAGCTCCGGCCTTGCTGCCTCTGCCGGCGAGTTCGTCGAGCCTTCGTCGTCCACTGTTGCGCCCAGCTCCAGCACCGCTGCGGTTCCCACCACCAGCACCCAGGCGCCGCCTCCTCCTCCGACCACCACCGCTGAGGCCTCGACTTCGTCTGTCTTCACGCCTCCTCCTCCTCCTCCTCCTCAGACCACCTCTGCTCAGGTCTCGATCGAGGCTGCTGCGCCCTCCAGCTCTTCCGTGGCTCCTCCTCCTCCCCCGGTCTCGATTGCTATTCCTTCCCCCTCTCCTTCTCCTTCTCCTTCTCCCTCTCCTTCTCCCTCTCCCTCTCCTAGCCCCAGCCAGCCTGCTGCTGGTGGCAGCAGCGGAAGCAGCAGCGGCGGCAGCTTCCAGGGAGACATCACCTACTACACCGTCGGCCTCGGCTCTTGCGGCGTCGACAACTCCGGCCAGGACACCACCCAGAACCTCGTCGCCATCAACTGGGAGCAGATGGGCACCCAGTCCAACGGCAACCCCATGTGCGGCAAGACCATCACCATTAGCGCTGGCGGCAAGACCACCACCGCCCTCGTCGTCGACAAGTGCATGGGCTGTGCCTCCGGCTCCATCGACGTCAGCGAGAAGGTCTTCACCGAGCTCTTCGGCGGCCTCGGCGCCGGCCGTGCTCCTTGCTCTTGGTCTTTCAACTAAGCTGCTGTCTCCTAGACAATCTGTGCATGACGGGTATATGGATCTATCTATCATACTTGGCCTCAAATCTCAAGGCGCACATATACCCTAGATCAATTTATGGACAAATTTCTCACGTTATACCCTACATTCGTTGATTTTTATTTTTTTGGATTCACCGTCCCTGGCGTGGATGGGAATGCGATATGGAATAGGAAAATGATTTAACTTTTTTATTATTTATTTATTCTTTACACACACACATTTCTTGGAAATTTGTCCCGGGACAAAAGGAACGGGAATTAAAAAAAACTTTTTTCTATTGTACATATAGACAAAAACCTTTTATAGACATGTCCTCTCATATTGGAGACAACGTGGAATGACATACCCTTTTAGATGCCCATCAATACTTGATACTTGAAAACATTTTGTTCGTGTTTGTGCGTGATTGATGAGCTGCGATTGTTGTAATGATGTCTACCTACTACCAAGGTATCTGTCGTGTAAATTACGGTGGATATGTACATTGTATCAATGGATCTGTCCATCAATGGATCGGGCACTAAAATGCTCATTTGCGCTACGCCTAATTACTTTATGCCATTTAATGCTTCCAAGTTGCGCCACAGCATCGCTAACACTCTACCTTGCAATCTTGGGTAATTGTGATAGCCATTGTCACCTCGTATCAACCAGAGCTCAAATTTCTATTCGGCTCGCCAAAAACAGACAGGGTCTCCCCATACGGATACGCCGCTAACTACAAATCGTCATATTCTTCTTTTTTTCTTGTTTCTTTTGGGGATTTTCTCTTCACAACAGGGTCAACAGCTCTTCGATATATCGCCTCGTATCGACGCCGATCCCCTGCGCCAACCGGCCCATACCTTCTCCACCCCCGGAAGCTCCCTCGTCGGAGGCAATGCGAAAGCCAATGTGGTCACTTGCGCGGCGGATGAGGAATATTTCCTTGTCGACGATGGGGGGAGGTGAGTAGGTGGATGTAGAAGAGGAGGACGAGTGGTGGGATGAAGCGGCTTTGTTTTCGAGGCCAGCTTCTTCTTCTTCTTTTTCATGGTTGCTTGCTTGTGAAGTCGAGTTCAGGGATGATGACGAGCGGGACTCGTGGATGGTGGAGAGCGGCAGTGCCGCCGTGGCAGTGTGGGTTGTGGAAGGGGTGGCGGCGGTGCGCTGGAGGACCCTCGTCCAGACGATCCACCATCCGCGATTCGTCTTTTGCGTGCGCTCGAGGTCGGTGATGCGGGAGCGCGTCGCGGCGTAGACGTTGAGCAGATGGAGGTGTGTACTTACGGCATCCGCTCGGGACCACGTTGGCGAAGGAGACGGTGAAGCTGCAGCGGCCGGGTCGGGGAAGAAGTCGGGAATGTTGGGGATGGAGCAGTGCACGGTGAGCGAGGGCGGATCCCATACGAGGTCTTGGATGTGGGATGACACAGGGCCGGCGTCTGGGCGCTCGGGACGGTACTTGGTTGATGCCAAGAGGGGCTTCCTCAGCGGAGAGAGCTGATAGTGCAGGGAGCGGTAAAGGGTATCCCAGGCCAGGGAGTCGGTGCGGAGGCGGAAGAGAAAGGCAAAGATGAAGGGCTTATTGACGTAGACGACGACGCGGAGCTTTTCCGCCATGTTGGCGTCGTGAGAGGCATAGTTGGGGAGCATGCTTCCGAAGTCTTGTGATGAAGTCAACGGGTTGGCAGGATGCTCGAAATCTCGAACAATGGCGCTGTCATGGCGATTCACCGTAGCGGATGAGCTTTCCAGCTCGACATGTAGAGTGCGAAGAACGGTACGGGAGTTGTTTTGGTCGCCGTCAAGATCGTCTGAGCCTGGAGTCCCGTCCACATCATTCTCATTCTCAGCCGTCGCCTCGTCTTCAATATTCCCTCTGAGGCCAATTAGGTAGTGGCCAGAAGCCATAGCAGAGGGCAATTCCGGTGCACCATCGGCGGCGGCTTGTTGTTGATTGGCCGCTTCCGACGAATTGCCTCCTGCTCCGGGAAAAGACCAGTATGATCCGTAACCCAGCGTGAGATAGCTGACCATCTTGTCAAGTCTTCCACCCTCAGGCTCTTGAGCTGCTCGACTCTGTTCGTCTTCCGATGCTTTTGGCTGAGCATCTTGTACATCACTCGTAGATGGGCCGGCCTCTTCTGCGTGTTCCGTTGCCTTGGACACTGCATCATCTTTTGGGCGCTGGACATCATGGGGAACCGCCGCCTTGGAAGATGACTTCTTGCCTCGAGCGCGCCGTGTTGAAGTTGGACTTTCTATGATACCATATGCATGCTCACCCCAGGTATAAAGGTCTTCCATCCAGTTCGTCACGTCCCGTAGCGACTTTCGTGATAACGCCCCCGTCCCAAGAAAGATGGCACCGTCTTCAGCTCCGGGCTCCTTGCCGCTACCAAGCCATGGCTCTGCCTCAGTCTTATTCGACTTGCCCGATTCCGGTTCGACATCGTCAGGCCCGAACCTCGAGACAACCAGATCAACAAGACCCTCCACTCGACTAACCAAGCCTTCGAGCACCTCTCTCTCGCCGCTTCCTCTATCCTCTTCTCCAACTCCTACCCCAAGCTCGCCAGACGCAGCAAGGTTGATGCCGCCAAAAATATCTCTTGCAGGGTTTCCGTGCAGCATGACGTTCCAGGTGGATAGAAACAGGTCCCAGTAGCGACTGAGCAGCGCAATAAACTTGCCTCGGCGATTTCGAACAAACAAGGCGCTCAGTGATGATCCATGGTGCAGGAGAAAGATACTGTGCGCACGCAACAGGTCCCGCAGCAGCAACGCCGCCGGCTTCATCTCCCGACTGGAATACTCATACCTCTCCTCCTGTTGTTCCCCAGTCTTGATGGGTAGTCTTGGAGGAAGAGGCACTTTATTCAAGTCGATGCTCTATGAGTACCCAAGGTCAGCAGTCGGGTCATCTTAGGCTTAGCACCTTGTACGCAGGGTCAACGCAAAAGTAGAAGTCGTGAGACTCACGGCAAGAATCCACCATCCCGGCTCCAGCTCATGCGCAATGACCCTCGACTTCTCGGTGTCAATAGTGTCTACCGCAGCTCCATCGGAGAACCCGCGGCCGAAGTTGACCACGCCCTGGGCCAGGCCAATCTGCCGCAGCCGCTCGTGACGCTCCTCTTGAGAGATGCCCTCTGTCGGCCTCGTGCGCGCGCGCCTCCGTCGGCGGCTGGAGCTTTGCGTGGAAACAGAGGCGTAGTAAACGATCTGATCTTCAATCGTTTCATCCGTCTGGCCCAGCGAAGGATTGAACAGGGCGAGGAAGCCCAGCTGCGCGGGCACAATGCCGCTCGTGGAGGCATAAGCAGCCATAAGGCCGACGCTGGATGGCCCAACCGATCGAGCGAATGGACAGCTATGAGGCGGTGGAAGTAGGCATAATCAGCTGGACTAGGAGATTGACGGGTAAAATATATGCCCGTTTTGGCCGTAGTGTATGGTTTATAGGAAATGATTGCCACGCGGCAAAGCACACGTCAAAGAAAATGAAGCTGTAGGTCCAGAGTTGATGGGCGGAGGGGAAGTTTAGCTGGAGCTTGAGCTCTGCAAGTGCCAGCGTTAGCAGCCCCTCCAAAGCCGTGCTGCGTCATTGCTGGAGTATAAGGAGATTTAAGCCGCTTTAATGCCTTTACCAGCAATTTCAAAGTATGAACCATGTTAAAGGCCTGAAAAAATCCCCTTTCTTTTTAAGACTATCATTTGATGATTTGATATACGCTATTATGACTACATGTATCCAACATAGACACAGCTGCACGTAGCCAATCCACCAAGACCACCTACAAATCAAGAAATTTCCAATAAACAAATCGGGGAATCATATTTATTTCATAAAACACATAAAGACAAATGGAATAAACCTAAAAAATTCTTGGAGGAAAAAAAGGTAATATTTGTTCACTTAGGCTTCATGTTTATTGTGTGGCCGTTGTGTCGTTCCGTCTTGCCATTGTCAAATTCAGCTCTGCTTTTTCTTCCTGTGAAATGCGGTCAAAATAACTCTGCCTCATCTCATCTCCCCTCTTCTTCTGGGCATCATGTCGGAATTTCGTTGCATAGAGCCACATAAAGAAGAGCATAAAGGTGATGATGGTGAGCGGGATGGTGATGACCCAGTACAGTCGAAATTGAGGCAGCGGCCGCACGCCGATACTATCTGATGAGGAGTTGACGCTGTCCCAGTCGAACATTGATGTTGAGAATAAAGCGGAAACAAAGCTTCCTGGGAGAAAGAACATGGTGACAATGGCAAGCGTCTTCATCGAGAGCGAATCGCGGTGCTGGGACTCTGCCAGCATTAGAGTCGCTTGAAAATCGCTTCTAGAGATGATGCCGGCGAGCTTTGAGATGTTAGTCAGTCTCTCATGACAACAACACACAACAAGGGGCAATGAGGCCGCTTACAATGCTGATCTGAAGCTGGACGCGCTTCAAGGTATATTCTATGTCCACAAGCTGCATTTCCAACCTGTCCTGTAAAAGAAGCGCATGGCTCTTCAACAATTGACAGGCCTCAGCCGACACAGATTTGGGCGAGCTTTCATAGTCGCCTTGTGCCGATATGTTTTTCAATATAAACTTCAAGGCCTTTTCCACCATTTTGCTTTTTCTGCTCAAGCTACTGAGCTTCACAGCACATCTATCTGCTTCGGAAGCCAGGCTGATGAACAAGCTCATGACACCTTTATCGTACCCCTGATGTGGCATCTGAAGCGAGGCACACCTTTCGCTCGCACGTATTTTTAACTTGACCTTTTCTTCCCCTTGATGAATCTGCGTGCTGAGAATGAGGCTGAGGAGAAAGGCGGGGAACACGGGGCTTTCGTATAGAAGTGGACTCCAGGGAGTGCGGAAGACTTCGGAGAGGAACAGCATGTTGGATTCATCGAGAAATATCACGCCTTGCGTCAAATATGACCGATCGGTTGGGCTCTGCGCGTCGAAGCGGCGATGCTCCCACATTGCCGCAAGCTTTGGCATGTAGCAAAAGGAATACGCCTGGTGCTCGCTTGACTGCGGCGGGATGGCAGCCACATTGGTGATGCAGCTCTGCGAGTATTTATAGGCCAGCTCGAGGTTGAACGACTTGAGTAGGGCTTTCATCGCTTCGCCGGAGAGCTTCAGGATTCTGTGCTTGATGTCGCAGCCGATCAGGGCTATTCGCAAAACGAGAGACTTTTTCGTGTCGCCGTCGCCATCGAATTCGTCGGTAAGCCAGTTATCCAACTCCTTGACCGAGACGGGCTTGCGGTTCATGTGGATCTGCCCAGTGCTGTGATGAAGCCATGCCTCAATCACCTCAAATGATGCTTCATCTGAATTGCGGAAGCCCTGCCATAGATTCACCACGCTTAGTTTCTGGTATATCTCCTCCATGGGTACAAAACCCGCCAAATAAGCGATAAAAGGCGATAAAAGGCAAATAAATGTCGACGCTTGGCAGGAACTGATTAGGTAGCGACAGTCGCATCCACGATGTACATATTTGAAAAGCGATGTGGGTTCACTGAGCATCTGTAAATATTACGCGCGTACGGATTCTCTGGCGCCCTCTTGGATTCAGCCGGCCTGATGAGGGCAACAAAACATCCTGAGAGGGTGGCCAGCCGCGACCAGGGTCGTTTGAGCCTAAGCGCCGGCCATGCTGCAGGATTGCGCACCATGGGAACAATAATAGTAATCCGGATGAGGCTGCAATCGATCACTCAAGGCCCCCATGGAGATTCCGATGATTGATTGCTGCTCAGCTCCTGCGCGTTTCCGTCCACGTAGAGGGTTGTGCAACGTAGAGATGGCCAAGATAGACGTGCCTATATATAGCTGCCTATAGGAAAGTGGCTGAAGACAACACAATGTTGCATGATCTCGTGGGGACAAAATGGACTAGGCCAGAATGAAATAAAGCGTCATTGCCCTAACCCGGGATGATACTGCAATGCATGTTTTCATTCATCCTTCAACTAAGCGTCTTTGTTTAGAAAGCATCGGATTGGGCAACTTGACCATCATCTGCTGCGCTTCCGACGGTGGTGTGGCTTAGATGCCCGCCTTCACAAGCTTTTGTATGGCCAGCAGCGGCTTGCATGATGCGCATGCAAGGGTACTGACGGAAAAGCCCTGGTGACGGAAAAGCGTCAAACTACATGTAGCCGCGGCAGAGAGTTTAAAAGTCCATGTCGCCATAAGCCGGTGTTCAGAAGCAATAGCAACCACAGATACATACACCTACTTATATAGGCGGAAAACACGAGGAGACGAGTTAAAGTCTTGGGTTGCACGCTTCGTAACAAGGATAGAAAAATGTGTAGCGCCAAAGTTCGTAGTCCTATTTACAAGTAGTTCACAACTACTATGAAGGAATGGAGCGTGTTCATTCACTAGGCAGGTGGACATGTGCCTCACTTACAAGGATCGTGAATGCAATACTCCGCAGGCTGCCTCTTGGCGGCGGCCTTCAACTTGATCCTCCTTGCCCCCACTACATGTTATCCGGCGTCTTCCACGTAGAGAAAACATGCGGAGCTTTTGCTATAAATAATTTTTGGCATGCAGAAAGATTTCAGTCCAAGGGAGTAAACTACTAGATAGATAGCTCTATTAGCATGGCAAGTAAACGTACATGTATTCTATTAATCGGTTATCTTTCCAACTCTAGTCCCTACTTCAATTTTCACCATACGTAGGTAGGTATATGTAATGTTCCCAAACTCAAAGTCAAAATCCCAGATAACAAATGTGTAAGCAAAAAGCATTAGCAACATACCGTGTGAGGAGTATGCTGTTAATGGCATGCTGATAGTCCAACTTGAATATCCTGCTGCAATCTACTAGCATCTACCCATTGTTCTTCTCCTCATACACTACCTTAGTGTTTTCCAACCCCAGAGGCGCTTTTATTCCCCCAGAACCGCCAACAGTCATCCAGCAGCGTATCAGGCGTCTGGTACGCTGCGAAATGGCCCCCAAAGTCATGCACATATATCGCAGTCACGTTGCCTATCCTGCGCGCCCAATCCAGTGGAACACCCCATCCGGCGTCCTGTGGGCGCTGTGTAACACCGACTGGAACGTTGACAAACAACGCCGGCCCAAACATGTCAGCGCCAACAATCTGGTCGGCATTTCGGAACTCCTTATAGAAGCGTGTAGCTGGGTAAGGACCCTGGATGATGTACATCATAGCCCAGGTGATGATCTCGCTGAGTGACCAGTGGTAAAAGGTCCCGAGCTCTTGCATCAGCTGGAAAATGTAAAGCGCAAATCCTAGAGGAGAGTCGGTCAAGGCATGGCCTGCCATCAAGGGCTGCGTGGACTGTAGAAACAAGTATCCCGCGCCCCCCCGTCTGGTAGGCTGTTATGTTGCGGATATACGCCGTCTCTCCCGGTGTCGTCTCATTTGCTTCAAAACGAGCAAGATCCGTGGCGTTGACAGCAGGGGCCCAAAGATTGGAGAGCACGGAGATGACGCTCTCGGGGTGGAGAGCAGCCTGGTAGGTAGTGACAAAGGCTCCGAGATCCCCGGCCTGCATCACATATCGTGGGTACGATAATTGGTGCATCAAGGCGTTATAGGCATGCGCCGCTTCGATCGGGCCCAACCCGGCATGCACGGGGGCAGGAGTGAATCCAAAGCCGGGCAGAGACGGGGCTACGACGTGGAAAGCCGGCACAGACGAGTTGGGCGGATGAGTCAAGGACGAGATGATTCGGCCTACTTCCAAAAAGGAGCCCGGGAAACCGTGGAGGAAGAGAAGGGGAATTGCATCGTGGCGAGGTGAGCGGTGATGCACAAAGTGAAGCGGGATTGGTTCTGTGTAGTTCTTATCATCGATTTCGACCGTTGTGGTAAACATTGTGAAACTGCCATCCCATGTTAGCTGCGCTTCTTGAATCTCTTTAGGGCGAAAAGAAGTCCGACTTTTTGTTAATTTGCTCCTGTACAGATGTCCAGTTGAGCTCATCAACCCAGTAGTTTTGAAGAGTTTGTGCCATCTCAGTCGAGATGCCGTCAGTAAAGGGGGGGACTCCCATGTCATTGGCTATTCTGCCTAGCTGCACCTTGAGTCGTGTCGTCTCGATGAAGGAAGGATTCACTTTGAGAGTGAATGGCTTGGGGGTAGAGGAATATGTTGCATCAATCTCTGGGATGAATTGGCCATGAACACACGACAGGAGTAAACTGGAGATGGATGCAATGAGCGTTGCTTTACGCCTTGCGGCGGCTGTAATCGAGAGAAAAGACATGATGGATAGTTCAGATGCGAGTGCTTTTTTTAGATTATCTATTTCCTATACATACAAAAGAAAAAGCTTATGGAAATGCTCGTATATATAAGTATTCGCGTCTTTGTCTTCATTGTCGAATCTATAGTCTGCTATCTTTCTAAATGCCGATGCTCGTCTTCTGTACATGTAAGAGCTACCGTTTTGAGATTGCATTAGTAATTTTCTTAATTTCTAGTGTTTACTTTGCTAACGGAATTTGGAAACTGCAAGGGCTCCACTTAATTCTAGGAGAGCAGAAATATTCAAGGAATATCGCGATAGTATCATCTTAGTTTTACTATGATTTCAAATCTCTGCTCAATTTCTCCTTGTTTTTATCCCTTTTACTATTTCTGAGAGTCATATTGATTTGTAATATATGATATCCACTTATAATGAATAGCACTAAAGGTTCTTGAGGACAAAAACTTTGGTTCTAGGCACATGCATGTATCAGCGAACGAAATATAAAGGCGACGAAGTATCAATATGACGAGACTTTGCAGCCCAAATTCTGGTGAAGAAGAAGATGACTACTCCATGTGTCGCTAATCAGAACCTGACCCGGCACCTTAGCATATAAAAAGCATGAAACTCAAAATAGGAGAAAACAACAACACAAGTTCGCTACGCAAGATGACCTTTGACTGCGGTAACAGCCTCGCTTTTGGAAGAGCAAGGACATGCCGGCCATTTCAAGGGATTTCGTGGCTTTTTCGCTTCGTGGTCTAAATAGTAGTCAAAAAGCTGGGCTTCCTGAGCATGTGTTTAAATGTAAGCACATGTAGGCGTGTAAATCAATTCAGAGGAGCGTTCCTGATTCATGCCGTTGATCCAATTGGTACATGGCCCTAGCATCCATCAATGGTTATTGATGACGGTTATCAGATGGCACTTGTAATCAGTTAGTCTTTCAGCAGTATTACGAAACCATTACCGAACATACGCAGAAAGTGGTGACTAGAGCCGGATTATGGTGATTGCATCCTAACTTGACTGCTTTGTAACTTCGATGGTAACAGTCACCCAATTCCCCCAGCTGCAGGTAAGTTGCCGCTACAGCAGTATCTCCTTATAAATATCTCCAATAACTAGTACGTAGTTACAGTAGGTATACCTTGAGTGACCTATCGAGGAAGTTGACCGCTAAAAAGTTGAGCTTAACATAGTACCAGCCTTAGATGATGTACAGGGTCTGTTTGGCAACTTGTATCCTTGGCTTCTCGAGCAACAAACATTATTACCCAGGACCAGAAAAACACTAGTCAACTCCGTCGAGCGTATCTGCACATCAAGCGTATTTGCATGTCGAGCTGTTCTACAGTTGAAGCTACTCCTCGGAGATGAAGGATGAAGGATTTTGCTGACCCAGCCCAAGACGTTGCTTAAGATGTGATTTTTGTATCTCCTTTCGTACTTGCCATTATTGAATCCTAACGAGTCAACCGACATAAATGGGTACATAAATATGCCTACCATTCCCTCTAAACCACACTCTCATCCTCATCACAGCATCTACACACATAACAAGAACTAAAACAGCCTCCCACGTCAAAGCAACATTGCTATATATCTTCTCACAATGAAGTTTACCTCTTTCGTCACGGCCATGGCCACCCTAGTCGCCTTCGCTCAAGCAGGAAGCGTTGGTGTAGATCTCTTCCACGATGGAAACTGCCAGGACCAATTCAAAGCTATTACAGTCTACGGCGAGACTTGCTACACTGGGTCTTCTGTTGGATGGTCCTCCATGCGGGTTAACAAGTATGACACCATCGGCGGTGAACTTACCGCCTACACCAAAAACAACTGCGGCGACCCCCTTGCCGGGTCCCATGGGTACACCGTCTCTCTGGGTGCTTGCCTCAAGGATTTTGGATTTGTCGCGAATGCAGTCGGACTGCAAGATTAAAGCCTGTAAGTTGGGAAGAAACGTGATGCTTTAACATTGCCCGTGCTAATAGGAGCAGCGGCTCTGGTCCCGCTGGAATTTGGTTGGCTTCCAGTTGAATTGTCCATTGGTTTATGGCAACGGCCTCTGTCATGGTCTGGGCGATTAAACCAAGTGTAAATACCTTGCTTGTATTATAAGGACCGTTAAAACGCAGACATTTACAAGAGACGCTTTTCCATTCTCGAGACAAACTTTATATACGTTGTTGACTAGCTTTGTATGCCAGATGTTGAAGTTTTATCCAGAAATACTTGCCGGCAGGGCTTTCCTTTTGCCCGATGTACATGGCAGTCATCTCCTAGAGCGTTGCATTGGATGGCACAAGTGTGAATGGCAAATTTTGTAACCTGCTAGAACATATAACAGGCCAATGTTATACCTCAAGTTGAGAGAACATGACACTTTATTCATGATGACACGCGAAATTAGCTGACGGCAATCAAGCACCTCTTTACCGCTTGTTATACAACTCTGTTACGTATTTGTGTTTTCAAAATATCCGCCCGATCAATATAGCTTAGAACTCGGCATTTGAGTGCTTCACTATGTAGTCCAAGCACATACAGCAATGCATTCATCCACGCAAGTAGCCATGCTCCTTATTCTGGACGTGATCAAGCCCACCACTACATCTAATCTCGAAAACCAGTTGTACAACCCTTGAAATGTCATGTTGTCCAAGGGTGGATTACGTGGCATGCTCGCTAGACATTTCTTCATTTCTGTGGAACGTAGGGTAAGTGGGCGCATTTCTACAGTAGAGCTTCCTGTTTACTTGTGACAGAGCCTAAAGGCCCCGCCATCCGTGAAACGGCACGCTAAGCCCCGCTAGCGATCGCTGTCAGCTCACCTCCAACCCTCACAGCACAGCTCTTAGCGAACGACGGTTGAACCAGACAAAACTGCACCAATTGCTGCTCTGCCTAATGCTGACTTGCATGCACCACGATCAAAAGCTGCCATGGCCGAGCAGAGGCAGCCAGCTGTGCCATTTGACAGCCCACGCCCCTCGATTGGTCCAATGTGCTCCGCCTCGCTGACTGACGACGGCTCCACTGCAATTGAAGCATCACAGCCCCCGAGGCCCGCTCGATCGAGACCCGGCACGGCGTGAAAGCCCTGGAGCGCCATGTGTTTTGGCGTCTACAGGGACTGGACTGGCAGCACAGCACCCGCTACCAGGGAGGACTGAAATAGGTGCTCGTACGTCATCTGCCCGGCTCTCTCTTCCATCCATCCACCACAATCCACCACAACCCAGACGGCGTCAGCAGCCAACCGTCTTGCATCTCACTAACCCGTCCCAAGCTCCTCTTCTTGGGCTGCTGGAGCTGCTGTTGCCTACCTGTATCCTTCGACATTCCATCACCACCTCAGCTCTCCAAGATTCCCTGATTCTGCCGCCATCCCGGCGAACATCCATCACCACCATGGAGAACATCGGTGGCACCATCAAGCGCCGTTCCACAGAGGCATGGAACGCCGCGCAGAGCAACATGCCCTCTATGCCCTCCATGCCGGCCATGCCCTCAATGCCTGCTCTGCCCTCTCTACCGGCGCTGCCCGTCATGCGGCAATTCACACTCGATGCCTTCCGGAGACAGCCCAGCCAGGAGGGCATGAGAGGCACCTGGGAGCGCATCGATCTCCCTCCCGTGCCTCGCTCTTCGCATTCTCTTGACATCATCTCTGGCTGCGCTTACATCTTTGGTGGCGAAGTCACTCCCCGCGAACCCGTTGATAATGATATGCTCGTCATCCGCCTTCCCTTCAGCAGCGCCGGCGCCGACTACTTCAAGATCAAAGCAAAGCCAGACACAACCATCCCCACGCCGACGCCAATTCAGGACAAGGGTAAAAAGGGCAAATCAGACGATGATGTTGTTGATAGCCCCAAGGCCAAGGCTAAGGCTGAAGATCTCGGCGAGGAAGTCCCCGAAGAAGATGAGAGCGACAGCGGCGAAAGCCGCAACACGGAGCAGACTGATGAGACCAAGAGCGACTCCAAACCGGCATCTGTTGACAAGGGCAAGGGACGGGCTGCACAAGATCTCGGCGACGTCCCCCCACCACGAATTGGGCATGCAACTGCCGTTATTGGCTCGCGGATATTCGTCTTCGGCGGCTACGCGGGACCGGACATGAGGCCTCTTGATGAAAATGGCCGAGTTTGGATCTTTGACACTCGCACCCGTCTCTGGACCTACCTCGACCCTGTCCCTGCAGTCAAGGGCGGATCAATCATCCCGCACCCGGCGCCACGAAGCTATCACTGTGCCACGGCGACAGACCGACCCCGCGACTTTGCCCCTCCCCCGCGAACCCAGGCTCAGAGCTGGCAGGAGTGGGCGCTTGGTGATACCTCCAAGACGGGCATCCCGCAGGACCCCATCGTCGGTCACGTCGCCGAAAACGCGAGTGACGAGGAGACTGATGGCTATGGTACCTTCTTCGTGCACGCCGGTATTAATGCCAGCGGCGATCGTACCAGCGATCTTTGGGCTTTTGACGTCCACTCGCGCACTTGGACTGAACTGCCAGCCGCACCGGGACCTTCCCGCTCGGGCACATCGATTTGCATCAGCAAGAGCCGAATTTTCCGTTTTGGTGGATTTGACGGGCAGAGGGAGATTGGAGGCCAAGTTGACTTTTTGAATCTCGAGGTCGAAATGTTTGATGACCGGGTCACTCGCGGCGAAGTGTCTGTTCGGGCCCGTGGCGGATGGCAATCCATATACGAAAACGCACCAGAAGCTTCGTCAAAGGACATTACTTTTGAGAATAACCAGATCTGGCCTGGGCCTCGAAGCGTGTCTTCTCTGGAGGCCATCACTATTGGTGGTGGTACGGAGTATCTCGTCCTGACTATGGGCGAGGCAACCTCAAGCTCGGAAAGCCATACCGGTATTGGCAAGTCCCACAACGACGTATGGCTGTTCCAAGTCCCGCCGGTAGGCATGACGGCCGCGAGCATTACGGCGGCCATGTTCCAGGCTGTGGGACGCAAGACGGGCGAAGGCAAGTGGACAAAGGTGACCATGGGCCCTTATGACGAGGAGGTTTTGGAAATGCCGCGGGGCCGGGGCTGGTTGGCGAGTGCACCGATGTCTGATCTGGAAGAAACCGGAATTGTGATTTGGGGAGGAACGGATGATAACAACAGGAGGCGTGGAGAGGGATGGATCTTGAGGCTTGTTTAAACCATCTTTTTTTTTTTTTTGGACTATTTTTCTTTTTTTGATATGTTTGCATATGAGTAAAGATTGCGAAACAAAATCTTGGACAATTGTAGCCTTGAAATAAGCGTCCTTGTTTACAAGTTTTTCCAAGAACAATAAATAGCGAATGCCAACGTCTCTCGTTTAGGAGCACACACTTGCAATATTGAACCCAATTGCCTTGCAAACACACGCCCATTATTTGCACAATGTTCTATACTTTTTTTTTTTTTGTCTTCTTGGCATTCAACATGGCGTTATGTACATTTAGAAAACCCGCGTCAAATACTGCCTACCGCCGCCACTTACCACCCTCCCTCCTTGATATCTTTTTCCTTCAATAAATATATAGTAGTTTTACAAATCCGACCTCGTCTTCTCCGCTCCCCACGGCTCTGCTGTCAGGTTCGTCAGGCCGGCGCTGTTCTCGCACGACTCTCTGGAGGAAAGGGGTCCCGCGACGGGGGCCTTCTTGCTGCTGGTGGCGCTAGTGCCGGTGGCCTTGAGGTCCTCGAGCAGCTTGACGACGGTCTCCGGGGTAAGGTCCTCGTAGTAGTCGTCGTTGATCTGGATCATGGGGGCGTTGACGCAGGCACCGAGGCACTCGACCTCGATGAAGGTGAAGAGGCCGTCCTTTGTGGTCTCGCCCTGCTTGATGCCGAGGTGGTTCTTGATGGCCTTGACGATGACGTCGGAGCCGCAGCCGCCGAGCTGGCAGGGGGTCTGTGGAAAGGATGGAGGGGTTAGTCGTATGTTTTTTTCTTTACTTTTTTTTTTTTGGGGGGGGGGGGGAAAGGTCTTGAGTAGGGATGCTGCCCCTCGGTTTTCCTTGGTTTGCAGCAGTAATGTTTTATGAACTTGGGGAGATTTGAAGCGTACCGTTGTGCAGGCCTGGACAAAGAATTTGCCGACGGGAGTGCGGTTGTACATGGTGTAGAAGGAGGCGACCTCGTAGACTCGCATGGGGGGCATCTCGAGCAGGCGGGCGACCTCGTTCATGACGCTGATGCTGGTGAAGCCGTGCTGGCGCTGGCCGAGGTCCAGCAGGGGCATGACGGCGGCCTTTTTGTACTGGGCGGGGTACCGCTTGAGGATCTCGGCGATGAGCTTCTCGTTCTGGGCGTTGAACTTGAAGGGGATGTCGGGGTTGTTGTCGGGTGAGTTTCGGTGCTGGGGAATATTGAGGTCAGCGTTTTTTTTTCTTGTTGCTTTTTGCATTGGGATGGCTGTCCGGCTTTCATTGCAACAGTGCAGAAGCACCACCATGACGGGGCGTGCGAATTGACAGCGACATGGTCGGTAAATTGGACCGCCTTGGAGGTGGCAGCTCTTTTTCTACTCACCACCTGGAGGGTATCGCTGGGCCGGCTGGCTGTGATGGAGAATGCGCGGATCTGAGGACGGGCAACGCGCGAGGCGCAGCGGACGCCGGAGCGCAGGAGCAAGGGAGTGATTTTGCTCGCCATTGTGAAGAAGGAGGATTGACAGCTTTGCGCGGGCGGCGGCGGGCGGGGAGGAGGAGGAGAGGCTGCTTGGGTTTTGGTGGCAGATTTGAAGCTTTGAAATGGCATATAGCGTTCGGGAGTTGGAGCGTCCAATGCGATTGGAGCTTGCTTGTAAAATGGGCGATGGTGATTGGCTGGGGCGGCTGAAGTCCGGGAAGTGGGATGATGTTGTATATTTCCCTCATGGCTGGGAAACAACTGCCGAGTTCATTCTCTATTACTACGGATATAAAAAGTTGTATGTTCTGGGTCAATGATTTAACAATTGATTCCATCATTCATTAGATATTTACTTTTTCTCTTTTTTTTTTTTTTTTTTTTTTTTTTAATTCCAAGTGCTAGCTTGTGATGTGCAAATCTACTCCAGGCTCTACTACGAATGAGACCGCTAGTAACGTCAGAGGCTAATTGAAACTCCAATATCTTTATGTATGATGCAAATTCACTCTTTCTCGATTCTATCCAATTCATAAATCTCAATCAAAATCTATTTGAAAAAAAAAAAAAACTGCTAAAATTCATTATTAACAATGGCGATCAATTCCACGCTATGGCCCAAATGTTTGCCCCTTTTGGACTGTCTTATATGTACAGCTGTCCCAGTCGCAAGTGTCCTGTTGACGCCATTAGCAGATGTTTCAAACTCATCAATCATTGAGAGATGACTAACCTGATACACGGTCGTCCCCCACCAAGACAACTTATCGGATGCTCCTGTGTAAAATATGGCAAAAAAGATGATGATGCCTGCAATGGCCGTGGCACAGTCCAACGCTGAGCTGAGCACGAAATTGTACCGGCGCCACCAGCCTCTGCTGTTTCTCTTAATCCAGAGACCAAAGACCAAGCCAACGATGACCCAGCTGCCGTAGTTGGTTCCAGAGGCGGGAGGGATGTAGTTCAGCCCGCCAAGAAAGAGGGGGACGTGAACCTTTTCCAGCCACCGCTGCTTCGGCCATGCCTTCTTCATGGCGTATACGATGATGGGCAATATAGCTCCCACCAGAAAGAACCACAGGAGGCCGCGATACAAGGTCCCGTCAGCGAAGAATCTGCGAGGGCCTAAAGCGCCCCAGACCATGCTGGTGTTGAAGTGAGTTCGAGAATAGGGGCATGTGAAGCCGTTGTTTGCAGTCAGGGAACAAATGTCGGGGACGTGGCTCAAAGCCCAATTGAGGACGGCGACTTGGCCCATGGTTCCCATGATGAGGCCTACGACTTGGACGACGAATAGGTGTCTTGGTGGAATCTTTATGTAAAAAAAAAAAAAAAAATTAGAATTATTCTAGGCGCAGTCGAAGAATATGAGTAATGTCAACTTACATTACAGTATATTCCCAGCTTGAGGTCTTGGGCAAACGCGAGAGCCTTGATGCCGGAAATGTAGCCCAGATCAAAGAACCAAATGTTGGCGAGGACCTTGCCTTCCCACACATAGCCGGCGATTATGCGGCAAAAGATGTCAATTTGGACTCTCATGTTGGTCGTGGCATAGACCCAAGACAGCTAATGACGAATCAACATCGTTACCACTACATTCAAAATCGTGAAGAGTATGGATGTTCTTACTGGAAGATAAAAGACTGCAGACACAAACATGGCAAAAATGACTCCGTACCAGCGCAGCTGCACGGGATAGAACTCGCAGGCAAAGATGCCGAGCCCCATGGATACGAGAAGCGCAACTGCGTACCACCATAGGGGAACGTTGCTGTACTGGGGCTGAAGGCTTGGTCTGGCATCCTTGTTGCGTCCAAACAGCGTGGAAAGCTGAGATTCTCGGAATACCTTTGCAATCTCGTGTCGTTTCTCAAGGAACATCCAGACGAAGAGTGATGAGATGCAAGCGAAGCATAGGCCAAAAGAATTAAGGGCATAAGTAACTGGAAGATAAATCTATGTAAATGTTTAACAAGGGTTCGAAACGTGAGGATCAAAGGTAGAAACCGTACATGTGAGTATTCTTCATATTTCTCAGGTTCAAAAACGAAGCCGCCTTTTTTGTTGATGACACGGCTGACATTGTACGCCAAGCCCCTGTTGTCGAAGATGGAGTTGCTCTGGATAGGAAGATGTGCCGAAAGCCAAGTATTCGTGTAGTAAATCGCAGGAGTGACAATGTAGATCCAGAAGACGACTGACGCAAGAGTGTTGAGGATGGCCCACGTTGGGACAACGAGGGGGCTGCCAATGTACGAAATCTGCGACCCTTTGATATATGTGAGCGATCTATTCAGGGGGGGGGGCATATTAAGCAAGTGTTGATTGCTCACAGTCAAACGTGAATGGCAAAAGGCCAATGCCGCTCTTCATGCCAAAAAGTTGGTTCACCACTGGGTTGCGAGGCGCCGCCCAGCACACCCAGGTGAAATAACTCAGCGCTGGGAAGATGAAGTCTGGGAACCAGTACCAGATAAATGCAGCCGAGAAGGCGATGAGAAAGAATTTGTAACGAGAAGATCTCCATTTGGCCCTGGATGATTGTTTAAAAGTCATGATTTGAACAAATGGCCTGTATAAGAGACTTACTCTGTTTCGTCCTCTTTTCCTGCGGGATGCAAAGCTGCGTTCAGCGCCGTGTTGGCAAGCACGCCGGGCCATACCAAACTCTGTGGCTCGACGACAAGGGATCGGCCAAAGCCAGCGAGGGAGAAGCCAAAGAGAATTGTGGCGAGCGTAATGGTGATTTCGAAGCCCCAGTTGGTGTCGGCACCGTAGAATACGCGCTGTTCGGTTAAGACGTCGGCACTTAGACGGGTCAGGTAGCTTAGGTTGGCTAGGATGTAAATGAGGATGTTTTCCTGCAGCAGAATTTGATTAGAATTTTCTCCATACTTTTGACCATATCCGAACGCGGTTCTATACATACCTTGTAGTTGAATGGGCCAGGGTTGAGGCTGTGGCGAACCCCCAAAAGAGTCACGCCCCAATCTGGGACAACAAGCTCCCAAGCTTTGCCCACTGGGTATGCCAGGAACTGGATGGCAGACTGGGACAAAGTGACTGATGGGAACCGGAATGTGTACAGCGTGTTAACGCCGCTGCCTACGAGGCAGAATCCAATGCCAATCACCCACATGCGGAGAGTGAGGCATGGCAGAGTAGGATCATCGGCCCTGAGTCCGACTCCAGCAGCAAAGAGGACCTCTTCTGTCGGCGTTCTAGATTCCTCTAGAGGGAAAAAAGAGACTGTTAATTCGAGATATCAATTGAAGATATTGATAGTAGAATCGGCGTACCTGATGGCCGCTTGTCCTCGGAAATGCTGGACCTTCTGTTCTGACCAATCTCTCCAGTCTCGACAGCATCTGGTGTCTTAGACTCCATGGTAGACATGGGGATGGCAAAGGAGCCAATGGACCATGGGCAAAGATTATCAGATCAGATAAGATTAGATGAAAACTCTGGGAAATCTGATTATATATGAGTGACTGGCATACGGGATATGTCGGCCACCTTGACCGGAGCATGAGGCCATTCCAACATGGTGTAAGACCCACGCTCAGCCCTAGTAGCCGGCCTGGGATTGAGCCGTTCAAACGACTGCAGAAGTTGAGCCGATGTTTATTACAATGAGATTGATAATAGCGCTAGATGAGATTTTTTTTTGATGGTCTTACATCCGGTTTACCTTGGCATTCGGTGTTGAACTACACGGCTGTAAGTATGCGGGAAGATGGAATCCCCCCTCGAGATAATTCCATGTCTCTACTCGGAAACTCTCGATGCATATTTTTCCAATGTAAATTGTCATTCTACACTTTGCCTGAAGAATAATATCAGCCCATCTCATTGCTTCTAGTTCAAGCTTCCGCAATACCCGGCCGGCCCTTTTCGATATTGGACATCCAAGCAAGTATGTAGTGTATAGCGTAAAAGAACCACTTATAAGAAAACAAAGTGCCCAGCCGGAGACCAGATTTCACCTCCGGATTTTAAGAGAACCATTTTTTTTCTTTCTCTTCTCCCACACGGCTAGACTGCTGGCCCGTCGGACAAGTCAATGGCGGCTGTGCAAAAGTTCAAAGACCATTAATGGAGTTTTGACTCCGTAAAGTGGATTCTTTTTGCGCGCTGGAGATGCCGTGCCGAGTACCGCCTTGTCCGCGCGATACCGAGTTTGGGGCGATGGGGGAGAGATACGGAGAGAATCAATTGGCTGGGGAACAGCTGTAGAGCCTTGGCTGAGCCAAGTGGTGTGCCCGTTGATCCGCCTGGAGTTTGATTGATTGATTGATTAGCGAATGCCATCTTATCAATCTGGCCGATCTCTTGTGCCCGAGATGCGGTGGCTCGAGTCCACTGCGGAGACACAAAGTCTCTCGTCCTGCCGTGTCTGTCTGCTGACGTTTTACATGGTTCACCATCTTTGTAAAAGACGACTGTTTTTCTCTATACTCAGTTGATGTTAAAGGGATCATTTTAACTATGAGATTAAGATGTGGCTGCCTAGAGATGCATGGCGCATGACGGTACATGGCGCATGTATCGTCGCAGCACTAAAGCCAAGCACGGCCTCTTGAATCCTTCTCGGCACTACTTGGACGTACTAGAGCATCTCCTCGATTGAATCCGGCATGAAGCAACACATACACCGCCTCTACTCGGGAGGATAGGAGGAGAACTGGGACTTTGGAAACTGGGATATTAGATTTGGCACACGCAGCAGAAACACAACTGCTCTTCATCCAAGATGCTGTCTCGCCAGATGCTGGGGCTGCTCTCGACGCTCTGGCTGATCGCCGCCACCAAGACGCCAGACGTGGCCACGTCCGAGGCCGGGAATCCGTTTGTCGACGGCTGGTATGCCGACCCGGACACGCAGTTCTACAATGGCGCGTACTGGGTGTATCCGACCTCGTCGCTGCCCTACGACGACCAGACCTACCTGGACGCCTTCTCGTCACAAGACCTCGTCCACTGGACCAAGCACTCGTCGATCCTGACAACCGCCGACTTCGCCTGGGCTCACCGGGCTGTCTGGGCCCCGGCGCCGATTGAACGCAACGGCACGTACTATCTCTACTTTGGCGCCAACGACATCCAGACAGACGCGGAGCTGGGCGGCATCGGCGTGGGCGTGGCAGACAAGCCAGAGGGCCCCTACACCGATCCGCTGGGCAAGCCGCTGATTGGCGCGTATCACAACGGCGCCCAGCCCATTGATCAGGATGTCTTCATCGACGACGATGGACAGGCCTACATCTACTACGGCGGGCACTCTCATGCCAATGTTGCCAAGCTGAACGACGACATGGTCAGCCTGGGCACCTTTGACGATGGGACCACGTTCAAGGAGATTACGCCGGAGAACTACGTGGAAGGGCCGCAGATGCTCAAGCGCAATGGCGTGTACTATCTCTTCTGGAGCGAAGGCGGCTGGACCGGGCCGGACTATGCGGTTTCGTACGGCATGAGCAGCTCGCCGCTGGGGCCCTTTGATCGCATCGCCAAGATATTGCAGCAGGATGAGGCGGTTGCTACGGGCTCCGGCCACAATGCCGTGATTCAAGTTCCCAACACAGACATCTTCTTCATTCTGTACCACCGCCACCCGCTGGGCTCCACGGACGGCAATGACCGGCACTTGGCCTATGACCGCCTCTACTTCAACGACGATGGCACCATTGAGACAGTCAAGATGCTGGTTCATGACAACTTTGAGGATGGCAACACGATTGGTTGGCAAACATATGGAGGCAGCTGGAGTGCCAATACAAACGCTCTTCGAGCAAGTGCTTCGTCGAGCAGCAACGCCCTCCTCAACACCAACTTTACCGACTTTACCTATGAGGCCGATGTAAAACTACTGTCGCGTGGCGGCAGCCATTCTGACGGCAATGCTGGCGTAATCTTCCGAGTATCGGGAGCATCTAATGACACAACTGCCTTCCAAGGCTACTACGCTGGCATCAGCACCACCGGCACTCTTTTCCTCAGCCGAAGCAATGGGTCGCAGTCCACCACTCTGGCAAGCACAAAGGCTGGCGTCAAGCCGGCGCAGAAATACCAACTGAAGATCATGGCAAATGGAAGCTCCATACGCGTGGCCATCAATAGCAAAACGCCCGCTGTTATCAGTGTGACGGACACTGCTTATGGGAGCGGGCAGGATGGCGTCAGGGTCTTCAAGGCGGAGGCTGAATTTGACAACGTCAACATTACTCGCCTTACCAGCTAAGTATGTAGATGATGGCCATAGTAGTAAATCTTTGTTGTTTATGGTAGACTAATACCTCGATTGTTCATGCTCTCTTTTGTGAGATTGATCTAATCTCGGCGCCTGGATGATAATTGACTGCTGACACGTACGTCAAGGCGCGACACAAAAACCAAGTCGCAGCTGGCGATCTTCTTACGACTTTGTCGATCCAGCAACGGCCTCCCAGCCATGTTGCGACCTGCCAGGAATGGCATCTTGTGCAGATCTTTAATGGCGCAACGCTTATGTCGATCAAGCTTTTGCGGGAAAAGCGAGTGGACGGGAAAAAATAAGCCGTGTCGCAGAAGACGTCGAGAAGGAGTCCTACTTATACCGATACTAATGAAATACGGCTCCATCATACGATGACAATGGCTTCGAAGCGAGATGGTTTCTAGAACTCCTTTAAATAAGCCAATCTTCAATAGTCTGTCACAATTCATTTTGTTTCCGTAAACAACTGCCGTCAGCGCCGGCAAAGCCGCAACCAAAGACTTAGGACGCAAAAGCACGGAGCACCAGAAAATAATTTACACCGAGTGCAGATCCATAAATTGATGTCGATCACCACCAAATCTCAAACAGAAAATGGATCCAGAGAGCATGATACAGAAATTACTATTGTGCGCGCAGAAACGCCTCAATAGAAGCAAGTGACGGAATATTCCATAATGTTTAGTATACGATTGACACTTTTTCGAAATAGATGATGAGAATGATGCATCCAGGACTGAAGCTAGAAATAGCAGCAGCCTCACCCGATTTTGGCCATGATATGCCCGCCTTCACGTCTTCACTGCCCCCTTACATGACGAGCCTGCCATCCAAACTCGGAAATGATCTTCAGGTCCCCCCCCCGTCCACTTGGCCTGTCAGACCTCGAGATAGTACTTTCTGCATGGCCCTTGATTGCTGATCTCTTGCTGCTGCGGGCCTGGATGGTGTCCAGAGGCTTTAGATTAGATGTGATGGACCTGGCTAAGAGCTGTGATTACTGCGTGCGACATGGGGGGGGTGATGCTTTGATGATACTCCATATGGATGGGAAAACGGCAAAGATGGGCAAGAGGGAGAAATGGAGAAGAGATAATTGCTCAAGCGAAGAAGCGGGAATATATAAGACGGCCGTCGAGGAACTGCGAAAGGAGAAGAAGCATCAACATCTCTCTTATTTCCTATTACTCTTCAAAGCGCCTCACACTCCTTAAGACAAGTTCAAATAACATAACTTTTTTCTCTTTTTAAATAACTATAAACTACCATCAACATGCGTTCTTCCGCCATCATCGCCGCCGTCGCCACCCTCGCCGGCTTTGCTTCCGCCTCGGCCCTCCCCAAGTTCGACCAGCACGCCGCCCACATCGCCTACACTTATACCAACGGCACCTATACCAAGCCCTTTGACGTGCCTACCAACGGACAAGCCCAGAAGCTTTGTACGTCGACTCTGCTGTCAAACTGATATATATGCTATCTGGTACATGTGACTAACAACCTACTCATAGCCTCCAACAACATCGTCGTCTCCGACGTCTTCGTCTCTCCCCCCTTCGACGGCCGCCGCTACGTCCTCACTCAGTGCTCCTTCCAGGCTCCTTCGAACAAGAGCCTTGGGGCTGTCAGCATTCGCAAGCCGACCACGGTGCCTGTGAACCCTCCTGCTGCCATTGGCTATGTGACTTGCAAGTCCAACTAAAGACGGGGACGGCGGTTTGACCCCGAGGGGGCAGGGGATTTCTTTTTTTAAAACCTGTTGCTTTGGTTTCTTCTTCTTCTTCTTCTTCTTTTTTTGGAGGGGATATTTGAAGGAGGCGTCGTATATAACGATATATACGTGAACATGCATGTTGATTCTACATACCTATCATTTGGATATCATTTATACATTGAAGAATTATTCTTACCTTGAGACTGGCTGATGTCTTTAAAAAAAACCTCACTTGTAACGCCTATAACCCAGAACCCGTTCCCATAACTCCAAAAAAGTCATCACTCATGCCCAGTCCTATTCCGTAATCCTCGATACCGCTGTATCCGTCGTCTCCGGTATGATTGTCGTCGTATGGCTCATCTACCCCGGGCAAAGCATCCCCCCCTGAACCCCCAGTTCCTCACGGCCATGAGCGCAAATGGCGTCGTGCCTTCGCTGAGCTCCTTCCACACCGTGCTCAGCTCCCCTAGCGTTCGGAAGCAAAACCAAAAGTTGCCCGACGATACTCGCTGGCCACCTGCCTCTTCGACGGCTAACAGGCTGAGACCGTGTACGAGGGCGCATCGTAGTATGTGCTGCACGACAAACGGAGGCAGATACTTGACTTCATCGGTCGATTGCAAGGCCCTGAGGAGCCGAGAAATCGCCATGGCCGAGGCAGTAGCAGATCGAAAGACGGACGGGACGTTTTGAACCATGCCGGGGTCGAGAGGGTTGAGGAACGGGCGCTGGAGATTGGTCAAGACGGAGTGGTAGGAAATCCAAAAGACAACCTGGACCCTGTCTGGTTTCCTGCTGCGGCTAATGTAGAGGCGTTTGTCGATTCGCTTCCGAAACTCTAGCATCGCGTTGTTTGCTTTGGCATACGTGGCTTGCTTTTCTGCGGATGAAGCGCTGTCAAAGCTCGAGGTGTACCTGGCCATTTGCATTAGTCAATATCAGTGACAAATATCATAAATGTGGCTTATAGTCCAAAATTATCTTGCAACTGGGGTTGGAGAGTATCTTACATGATGTCGATATATCGCTGCTGGATGTGAAACAGGCGACAGTGATGGTCAAAGGTAAGAGCAGCCATGTCGACGGCATCCGTCGGTACAGTGTCGATATAAGGAGTGATGAAGTCAACGTCCCACGGAATCCCCGATGGGCATCCCAGTTTGGGGGTTGCGACTCTGTGCGAAGCAAGTAAAAAGGCGTCATTTGATTAGCTTCACCTGCTTGTGTAGATTTTATGCAGACGTAAACTAACCGGTCCAAGAAATATAGTGACCAAAACGTTCTGATGGTAGCAACTTCATTGGCAGTGTGCTCACGTTGTGCCGCGTCTCCTATTTTTAGATGGTTGGATAGACCAATGGCCATGTCTACGCGGCGATATCCCACGTCATATATGAGTAACTGTAGAAATAATCACAGTAGATGATGCAGTCTCCAAAAAACTTACAGTGGTATAGATGGCCTTTGGCAGAATCCAGCTGCATATGCTTGTACCAAGCAAGAATGACCAGGGCTTGCAGCACAGGGAGGCACAAGTGCTCTAGATAGCACTTTTGAACGAGGCTCTCTGCGTATGAAATGAATGTTTCTGCCATCTCTTTGCTGGCCATGGGCGACGAATGAGCCGCAGCGCCAAAGAGAGCGCTGTAGAGCAGCTGCAGCGCTGTGTCGTTGTGGGGGAACAGGTCGGAGAAGTTGAGCCAGATGGGGTCGACAAACTTGTAAAAGGGGTTTAGGTTCTCGAGGAAATGTGCCTTTAGATGTTGCTTCAAGCCCAAGTTGGCTTCAATCTCTAGCAAGAAGGTCTCAGTCGATGGTATCGGCGTCGGTGCCGGTGACGGCTGAGACTCGTTTTCAAACGTCGGCAGCTGCGTTCTCGTGAAGATGGAGAACCGGCCAGGGCCAGCAAGAAGCGGTGCGCCGTCCTGGCCGACGATGGCGGCCCATTTCATGGAGCTGAAGTCGCTCAGCGCCTTGAGCGTCCTTGGCCCATAAGGCAGACGGTTTGCCGCCTCCGAAGGCGACAACTGACGGACTTGGCGTGATGATTCCAAAGGGCCTGCATCTTTGGACTGCTCAAGGGATGCAGACAGCATCCGGACCTGGTCCTCAAGGGCCTGTACATAGTCACGGTCCCAGTATTTCTGCCTGTTGCTCGCGCGCTATGAACTCAGCAAGCTCTTCTCAAAGGTGTAATCTCACGTTCACAACTAAAGATACAAGAGGACGTCCTTACCGTCGCGCAGGCCGAGCTGATTCGTAGTGGCAGACAAACCGATGAGCCTGGCAGTTGCCGCAGAGGGGCTTCTCGCCATCGCACTGTAGACGGCAGCATCAGCATCGAAACGACCCTTTCAGATACCCCTGGCCGGCAAAGCTGCCAGCCCCATCGGAGCTCCGAAGCGGCGGCAGTTGTGTGCGGTATCTTGTCGCCCAAACAGCAACTCCAGGTCTCCATCGCCCGCATCCCAGCCCACGGCAGTTTGCCAAGCCGGCGGAGAAAATCGGGGCTGGGATACTTGTAAGAGAGCCCTTACCTTTGATTTCCTCTTGCGGCAAGGCTCGCAGGCTAACTGCGTGCGGCCCGACGAGCTTCTTTGTGGTTGGCGGCTCGAAGACATCCGGGCTTTTTTTTGTCTGTGTTGGATCGTGGAGAAGATCGATCAGGCGGAGACGAATAGAGGCGATGGCATGTGCCTAGTATTGCGAACCAGCGAGCGAGGGGGGGGACTCGATCACGTCGTATTATGTACGCAGCCCCCTTGTGCATAAAGAAAGGAGAAGCGGTAATAACTAGCGGCGAATACTGCTTGGAACGGGATTAATAATAATTTTCCTGCTTGGCTACATGGAGCTTGTCAAGAGTGGCAGAAGATGAACTCGCAGCACAATCTCGATTGGCGGGCGGCTCACGATGCCGATTGGAGCAATGAGAGCGCTGTAAAATGCCCCATAGCGGGAGAGGCGTTTAGATGCCGAGACGGGCGGTGACGGGTTTTAAATCGATCGAATCGGTGTTAAGGCAGTGCGAGGATTGTAAGAAGATGAGATGACGTCCTTTTATGGGTGAAAATGGCATGGTCTCGTCACATGATGGCATCAAGAAGAGCATTTAGACAGACGGGAGTGCCTGATAATTACCGTGTATTTAACTTTCTATACACTAACTGACAGCCATTCTCTCCATCTGCAATATTGCCATTTCGCCATCCGCAATGACTTCAACACGGGGCATCAGCATATCCTACAGCCTCTGCATCCGAATATTGAGACCCCCCTTCGGTTTCAGCGTCAACGCCGGATGCACATACTCCACGTCTGCATCGCTTACAGCTTCCAGATGGAAATGACTGAGCAATTCCACAACAATCGCCTTAATCTCCAGCAGCGCCAATGCTCTTCCAGGACACGTTCGCGGGCCGTTGATAAAGGCCTCGATGGCAAACGGATTGGCCACGGCCCCAGTCACAGCGTCCCATCGATCTGGGTTGAAGACCTCGACATCTGCTCCCCAGATGGACGGGTTGTGGTGGATCATGGCGGGAATCGTGGTGACGGTGGTTCCTTTCGGGATGGCGACGCCTGCAATCACGACGTCTTCACCGGTTTCCCATGGCGCGGAGAGGGCGGGCGCATAGACTCGCAGACTCTCGCTTACGACGTTGTTGAGGTACGGGATGCTGTCGATGGCTGCCGCACTGAGCTCTGGCTGCTTCTGCTGGGCTGAAACGATCTCTTGGCGAAGTCGTTTCTGGATTTCGGGATACTTGGTGAGTGCGTGTGTGATCCAGGTGAGGGTTCCTGCTGTGGTTTCATGGCCGGCAGAGACACATTGTATGACCTAGAGAACAATCGTCTTAGTGCCTCATCATAAGTCGTATTCAAACAAGTTGTCAGAATCTTACCGTATCAACCAAGACTTGCTCCGAGACCCCCCTTGCCCTCGGAAAGATTCGCCTCAATCATATTCGTGAGAAAATCCTTCTTCTCCGGCTTTTCATCGCCTTGGCCACCTTTCACCTTGTCCTCGCTCTGTTGAAGCCGCACTTGTTGCACGCGCTCTTGTATGAGCTCAGCCAGCATCGTCCTCATAGAAGTATTGGCCCGGATGAAGGCGAGATTTGCCTCGATGGGGAGCCATCGCAGCGGAATAACCGGGTTGATGAACATGATGAGCTTCCCCAGAAACGGCGGGTCGAGGATTCCCTTGTAACTTTGTTCAAAAGTGAGTGGCGAGCTTTTGGACCTGAAGTTTGTAATGTCCCTTCCAAGGAGCGCGGTGCTGATGACTTTGAAGGCTGTTCGGTTGAATAAAGATTCAACTATTCCAGGTCAACGAATATACTTATAAAAAAATAAAAAAAGAATGCAGAGTTCATATTGTACCTTCAACCACTCCCTTGTCCTCCCCTTCAATCGCCTTGTCAACCATGTCAGATAGTTCCTTGGCCTTGTCCTGGAAAATCGGCAGCATTTTTCGCACGTTGGGCTTCGAAAGGGGTCCTATCACCCTTTTTAGCCAACTGAAAATCTCACTTCTTCAGGAGCGGCATCATCAATTTGAAAGGCTACGTACCAGCCGTGATTCTTCTCAGCCGCCTATGCGGCTCGCCTACTCCGAATAAGAGCCCAGTGCCCATCATCTCGCCCACCAGCTTCTCTTGGAAGCTCGGCTTCACAAACGAGTATGCATACACCTGCAACACCTCGCGAGCTGCTTCCAGGCTATTCACGAGGAGGACTTCTGAGTTGCCAAAGCTAAGATACCGAATGAAGGGCGCGTTGGGCCATTTGCGCACCCACTCGAGAAACAAGTCGTTTGGACCAGCGGCTTTCAGCAGGCGAATAGCTTGGCCGACGAGAAATTGATTATCCTACATTGGCGCACATGTGTTATTAGCCTTTCTCGCTTTCCCTTCTGATATTTCAAAGCTTCAAGCTCCAGCAGACATGTTATTTACCTTTGGCCCCGGGACATTTCGCAATTTAGAAAAGTAGAATGGGTATATCAGCGCCCTTCCAATCTTGTGTACGATTGTTCCCAGAACAAAGAATGCGACGCCACATCCAGCTGCCACGGGAACTGTAGCGTAGTTGTATTGCAGCAGCAAGACGACGCCAGCACAGGAAGCCAGAGTCACAACGAGAGACTCCATCTTTTTCCTGCCTTGAAAGCGGTAAACCCGACTAGAACTTACTACTTTATAAAGCCAGATTTATTAGAAAAGAGAGTCATGATACGAAAGAGCGCCGACTCCATCTTTATTGATTATCCAGAGGCACATGCTCGTAAGTGTGCGGAGATAGCGGCGGGCCTTGAAGCAAACAGGGGTTGTAGCCGTAGCCAATACTGCATGTGGCAATTGCATGTCAGCTGGGGGCACCGTCAATTCGATACGTTAGTTACAAAAGCTAGTACCTAGACGAAATGATATTGCATCGCATCGTCAGCCGCTATGAGATTCCACCTTGGCCGTAGCATGTGGGCTTGCTAAGGAGCATATGAGTAGAAGATAAAGTTAGGTCAGACTGTAGCCTATGAAGCAACGAGATCGGAAATGGAAACCAAAATCTCAAAAACTTCTATGACATGGCAAAAGAACAAGCCTCTATCCATTTCACGCTCACGGGCCTCTATACAGTTCTTTTAGCGAATATTGTTCCGACTTCAATACTGCTAGTCATGGGCACCTTGTCTCTCTCCAACTCATGAATCGCTAGTGGAGCGGCTTGCAGCAGCCACGGCTTGTAGTGCAGCAATTACATAACACGGCCAACGACTTACATAACGACTCAATATTAATATCGATCAAGAAATCTCTGTAAAAATCACTGCCCAGCGGTGTGTGTTTCTATCGGAGTGGATACCGGGGTGGACGGGCTTTCCAATCGAAATTGTGAGTTTTTGCTGTGATTCGGCACGCTCGTGATGGGGCTAAGAGGGCGTTACGCCCGCCCTAAAGACAAGTAGATTAAAAAGCGCAGCCCTACGGAGTATGCTATCAGTTTGTAAGCGGAAGGACAATATTCTAGTCTAGTCAGTTGTGTGAAGAACTCTTTGAGGGGGAAAAAAAAAGTTCCAAAGGTCTTACAGCAATCTCGCAATATGGGAGGGAGAGAAGCCATGACTGATTCCTCCAATCATCGACAGGCCGGCACAGACACTAACAGCAATGCTCGACACTCTCTCAACACTGCTGACTTGCGTTAAGCGCTGTTGAACCCTTGCAGGCGCCAAGGAGACGGTCGAGGTTCGGAGGTTTTCAAGATTAAGAGCGTTGCAATATTAGACATGTTCACAAACGCAGTGGTTGATTATTCATACGAGTAATCAGAAAGCACACTGCATGGTACGAAGTGAAAATGCCCCCCATGAAAGGAGGTCACGGCGCCGTATGTCTTGATATCATTTTAACCTTGATGCTACACCCTGCTATCAAGTCTGCTACCGAGCTTCAAATCGCCATGGCTCACGGGCTCGATCGCCGCCAAGATTTATCCCTATTTCTCCGCAATACCCGATTTCTCCGCAATGCTTGTAGCTCGAATTTCGGAGTCTTCCGCGCAAGTATTCAATAAGAGCTGCGAAGCGTCTCTCTACCTCTACCAATTCCTTCTCCCCTGTCATGTAAACTAATCCATGACATCTCATGCCTTTCTCACCCACGTCAGACTAAACACTTCGGCGCCTGCTCTCGAAACGCCAACCTCTACAGATCCGCTCTCGCTCTTGACGCTCGGTGCAATCTTCTCACCCTTTCTCTCCAGCAAAAGGGAGTTTCCAGAGGTTTCGGGCAGCTTGTAGAAGCGTCTTCCAAACTTGCTGAGGAATCCCTCGAGCTTCTCCTGGGTCAAGTCCTCTTCACTGATGATACCCCGCTCAACCCCTTCTTCCAATCCCAGGAGCACGAGCTGCGTCACGTAAGGTTGCGTAAAGACACCGGCCGGTGCCTTGCCCTGGGCAGCGGAGGTTTTTGAGGTGATTGGATGAGGAGCGCTGTCGCTTCCGCTGTGAAGGAATGAGTATTAGTAGTTGGTGATTAAACATTAAAGGAGGCTTATCCATGCGTCACTTACAAGAAGAATTTGGGGTTGCCGCTGACGGCGGCCTTGAGGAGGGCATCCCTGTCGGTGGGCTTCTTTGGGATGGGCTTGCAGAATGCAAAGGGGTCGCAGCAGGCATCGGCCTCTGTCAGGTAAAGATGATGAGCGGTAATGGTTGCTAACGAGCGCATATATAATCAGTACGATTGCCTTGAAGCCAAGGAGAAGGGAGTAGAAGCACCTCCAACGTTGGATCCGCAAGCCTTGACTGCCTCTACGGCAGCCGCTGTGGTGCAGTGTTCCAACTAAAGTCCATGAGCATCAGCATATATGACACACCTCGAGAATTTCATAGTAAATACTTACGACGATGCGCAGATTTGGGAACCTCTCATGGAGCTGCTTGAGAGTGGGAAGAAAGGCTTCTTCGAGAGTTGTGCCCTCCGGAGCCAAAGCCTCCAAGACCTCTCCGTGGAGGTTGAGCACAAGATCATGCTTTTCCATGGCGGCAAAAGTATCGTAAAAGGCTTCAATGTTGGCCACTCCGTGCTCAGAGTTGGTGGTTGCGCCTACGATGTTTTAGTTCTAATACGCAGCAGTCTTCAAATGAAGAAACACGGGTATCTCACCCTGGGGATACAACTTGACACCGACAACTCCAGCTTGGGCTGCCTTCTCTATCGTCTCTGGTGTGACTGAGGGATGAAGCTGAGTCTGGTTAAATAGGGGCCATCATCAGGCAAGGCGACGATCGCTTACATAGAGGGACATGAGGAAATGGACATTGGGGGCAATAGCACGGAGCTTGCCTTGGTACTCGACGACCTTGTTTACCATTAGCCATGTGAAGAATTGCACGTAGCTCACCCATTATAGGGGAACATACTTGGTCAACGGTTGTCAAAGGAGGCACCTATCAAGGCTGTTAGTCACCCAACGCACCATCAAGTCAAAACATCTGCACCAATGTCAAATCAACAGCACAAAGACTACACTTCACATACAAGATTCGGCATGCTATATTTCTCCAGAGTCAGCCAACTTTCTAGACTTTTGTCTCTTGAGACATTCAACATACACGAAAGCAGTGTCAACCCCTCCTTGCTCCAGCGTCGGCACCACCACGTCCATCATCTCGCCCTGGCGCAAATGGACGTGCATGTCCGCTGCGGCCGGCAGCTCCAGCTTCTGAAGAGTCTTGAGTTGCATTTTTTATGTCTTGTCTTCTGCCTGTGAAGCAAACAAGAATTGGGATGAATTGTTCAATGTTCAAAAGATGCAATGACGATGCTCTGCTTGTTGGAAATGCCCCGCCACTGGGAAAGGTTTTTTTCCGATTTCGACAAGAGCCAACGTTCGGAGCTAAGCCCCTTATAGCAGTACTCTTGAATGCTAATTCACAAGCAAACTTCAGGACTCAGTCTTTTGCTTCGTCTCATGAAAATCATATTGAGTCGTGGCTCGTCATATAAATCCAATAAAATATTGTTTGAAAGGTACGCAATTAGAATGTGAAAGTTTCGCCATCCAACCTCCCCAATGGCACTCTTCTGCAACCAGCACCTTCATCTTCACCCCAGTTTCACTAACAGAGTCCATACACAACACCGCCAAACAGAGCCAGAACCGTCACGAGGTTTGCCGCAATCTTGTTACCAGGGCTCTTTGGCTTGACGGAAGGGCCGACAGAAGGGCTGCCAGAAGGGCTGCCAGAAGGGCTGCCAGATCCAGACGTCGTGCTGGGCTGGCCCCATCCACCAGGGTTTGTCACGTTCAAGCCGGGAAAGACCTGGCTCCGGGCACGCTGGGGCAGCAGCGCCGTCAGGGCAGAAAGGGCATTCATCTGCTCTCCAACGCCGACATTGCCGTCAAACGCGCTGTCTCCAATCCAGGAGAATCCACAGGCTGTTCCCGGCTGTCCCGCAAAGCCCTTGTCGACCGATCCGCTGCAGCTAGCGGCAGCAGCCTTTGCATTTGACTGAAGCAGGGGCTGGATGGTGGCAGCCGTGTAAGGCGCCTGTTGGGCGGTGGCCTTGAGGGCTCGAATGAGGAAGCTCTTGTAGCTCTGCTGGTCAACGGTGCACAGCTCCTTCTCCTCGCACATGGGCTCGTACAGAACCCCGTTCTTGACAAAAGTCGTCGAAACTTCCTTGAGAAGGCCGTCCACTCGCGTCTTCCAGTCCGACGACGAGGTGGCGTTGTACATGTATGCACTGCCTTCCAGGAAGAGGGCCGCGTTCATGCTACTTTGTTGCTTGCTCACGCTATTGCAGGACTCTACCTGGAGGCCGTCGAATACCTGGTACGAGTCCGAAATGAGGCCGGCCTTTTGCTCCCATTCAAACACCTTGGTCGCCCATTCAGAGTGCGGGTCTTGGCCCATCTGCTGGAACAGCCTGGCCGCGACGTCAAAGAAGACGCCGTTGGACGCCGAGTTTTTGTAGTCGTAGCCCGCGTTGACCGGGGCCATTTGCCATCGAAGGCCACCGCCACAGTGGGCGGAATCCCATCGCTGGACAAAGTCGTTGAACACGTTCTTGCCCAGTCCCTGCCAGTTCGGGTTGCCGATTCCGAGCGCATTCTCATAGGCCGACAAAGCGGCCAACGCCCACACTCCTTGGTCATCGTTGCCTTCAGACATTGTCTGGTTCTGCGGGAGAAAGTCATTGTTCTTGCCCGCTTGGAACAGCATACCCTGCGTCATCAAGGAGAGATAAGTATCGACGCCGGCGTAGGCCATGTAATCGATCAAAGTTGCAAACATGGCACCCGTTTCCCACCCTATCGATGAATCAGTGTCACACGCTCCATCTGAGCCGTGAATGGGGGACTCGAACAGTAGTACGGCTGGGGAAGGTTGCCTGGGATCTGGCCCGTCTCGTTGCCATTGTAGTACTTGACAAGTCCATACGCAATTGTGCTCGCACCAGCTTTGATTGAATCTAGAAATCTTTCGTCTTAGTCCAGGACCACCGTCAACATCAGGATATCGACGCACCATCGCTAGTGAAGTCAACTTTGATAGCGCCGGCAGACGCTCCAAGAAGCGCGAGCGCCAAGGCGGTTCGTTGCATCGTAAACTTCATTTCCGAAACTTTGATAAATCGATCACTGCAGAGAGATGGCCGATCAGATAAAGTCTCCACGTAGATCACAGCACGTTAGACAGATCGGCGTCTCTTTCTAAACTCACAACGAAAACGAGCGGTGGTAAAATTGTCAGACGCGACACAGCAAATAAACGAACCGGTGAATAAACGAACGAAGCCGGCACAGAACGAGAGACAGCTGCTTCACGAGTCGCGACTTGAACAGGACAAGGCCGATTGAAATGAGGTTGAAGAGTCGAGTCTTTTAACAGCCAGTTGACCTTTTCCGATGGGTTTTCCCCCCTGGCTCCGCTGCCTAGCCTCGATGGAATCCTGTCACTTCTGGAACTAGTGCCTCATAGTCTAATTTGCAGCCTAGATGCGCTATAAATACATTGATTGGCCGGTCCCCAAGAAAAATAGCCATAGAGTTAAGAAGCGATTCCTCCGCCGCCTTTCCGCCTTGAGTCAAGTGGCCGGCAACCGAGAAATACGAAGGACATACTGCAGTGAGTTGGGGTTGGCTGCAAGTTGAACGGGGAACGTTGTCGCAGTCTGTCACCTCGGCAGCTGCCTTTTTGGGAAGTATACGATGTGCATGCAGAGTGAATACGAGAATCGAGGCTCCGTCAGCCCTGTAACTGGGGACGATTCTTGTTGATAGTTGAACGGATAAAGGAACAGGAAATACTAATCGGCGTTGCGGCACTTGTTGCTCAAAGATGATTTGTGGAAAATTTGTTGTGTAGTTTGTTGTCGGAAAGTCGTGTCTTAACCTTACAAGAGTGTATATTCTTGTTTTTACTACTAGATGTAACTCGGCAGTGAGTCGTGGGAGTTACAAGACTGCACTGGGGAAGGATTATGTTTAAGCACGGGTTGCATTTTGTTACCGTGTCTGAATGCATGACTCGCTTCCCACTATGATAACAACTCAAATATAACTGGTCACAGAGTAAGAATGTTCTCTCTTTTCAATGAATTGATAGTTTTTCTATTCCGTCGCAACTCCAAATCAAACACTTGTCTCTACTCACTCTATCTATTATTTGGTGACTGTCATATCCTTGGCGTAGCTGCTTCTCAGAGTAGTAAGCCCATATCTTGGGCGGTTGATATGCCAAGAAACAATCCCGTTTCTAAATGCCGTCCACACTTGACTAGCCAGCTCACCACTCCATTCATCATTGTTGCTTTTGAAGTTCAAACAGACGCTAGGAAAATACGCATTAGTGTATGACACCTTGACATTCGGATAAGCAAAAAAGTTCAACCAACCTGTGGAACTGGATAAAGGCTTTGTCCAGAGAGCGAATGGCGTCACGCAAAAGGTCCATGGTCTCGCATAAAGTGTCTCGAAAAGTCCATCGGGCATCAGAATTACCTTGCTGGGGGAATGCGGAGAGATGGCCGCTCTGGCGCTTGGCTTGTGTCTGAAGAGACATGTAGTTGTGGGCCTCGCCAGCCAGTATCTCCTTGGGAAAGGAGAGCAAGTCGTTTATCAAATTAATAAACGTCGTCAGAGGCACCACGCTGGTAATCCAATAATCCATTGGAACTTCCAGACTCTTGGACACTTTGAACATCCCTAGCATCAAAGGGCCAGGGGCTCCGGTAAGAGTTCTGAAAAAGTATGCGAATCCATTTGGGCAGCAACCATGATCATCCATGCCCGGTTGGATTTGCGAGAAATGCGGTGGCAGGGCCTTGGCCAGGTTGTCTTCCGTAAATGATGCCTCTGCAAAACTGGCCCAGGCATTGGCGCCAATGGTTCCCATCCGAGGGTCATTGGCTCCAAAGTGCCGAGCAAAGTTTCTAATGACATTGAGATACATTGTCGACCATTCATCCCTTCCAGAATCAGGCACACCGCACCATAAAAGATAGTGGAAACTTGCAAAAGCCTTCCTAGAAGCCACGGGAGTGACGCCGTCATCCGCAGTGAGCCCTGCCGCCAGACCTATGGCCATTTGCAGGCGAGTGTCATGGTGAGCAAGGGGGTAGTAATACTCAACAATAGCTGCAGCTTCGTCAAGTATCCCATTCAAGACTTTATCGTCGCAAATGCAGACACCAATCAGGTTTTCTCGGCTCCAGGACCACAGATCCTCACGAAGCTTAGAATCACTTGGGGAAAAACAATGGGAGAAGTTGATTTCTGAGAGAAAAGATGACAGCGCAGCATCTAGACATTTGATTATCTCCGCTTTGTCATGCTTTGTAAGAAGACTGACGTTTGTAAAATCCAAGCAGTCGAATTGGGGCTGAGAGAGTAGATTGTGGAAGACGCTCGCCATTTTCACTTCGTGTGCTGTATAAAGCACCAAAGGGCAACTTTGAATGAAGATGCAATCAAGTCAAGTTGATTATAATAAAATGTAAAAGAACAAGTGCAAGAAGAGATGAAAAACAGCTTGCAATTTTGATAATACACATAGATAGCTATGGGTATTTCGGTTTATATGTAACAGATTTGAACACTGACTCGAGCAATGCGAAGGATTCTGCTGTGGCGTCACGAAACAGAGCTGAAAGCACAACAAGTGGCAATTCGGAATGCCAGATAGGTACACACAAGCAATGTAACTGAAACTTGAAGTTTTATAATGATAAGCTAACTATATAGGTAGAGTTAAGCTTAGGAGGGAGAGGAATAACTACTTACCCAGGTAGGTACAGGATGCGGTGGATTTGTGTGTCAAGTACAGGCTTGAGCTATATTCATGTTCTTATTCAATTCTCTTTTCAGTGTTTCGGACTTTTTCTTCGGCGACACATCATCCCGTAAGCCTCGTGTTATTTCTCATTTTTAACGCAAGCAGGGCAGCTGAAATGTTCGTTATCGCGGCGTTACCGACTGAGCTTTTCATTCGTCGCCTGATTTGCAAGTAAGCATTTTTGCCAAGTCCTGGAAATCAGCTTATGAAGATTAATTACCAAAGATTCGAAAGCTGATATTCCGTAAAGTCTATTGATTTGTCAAACATTATTGTATGACTATACATGAAACATCTCGCACGCAATATAGATGTGTCACAAGTGCATCGTAGATACACAGTATTATATCTGATTATTAGACGATACGCATGATTGCTACAACCCTCTATTATAATTAGTATAAACAAAATCTTCTCAGGTTTAAAAAAAAAAACGTAGACTTTTATGGTGACGCTTCCAAGACAACAGCGTAAGTAAGGCAGTTATGAATACCCCTTCTAGTAGATGTCTATGCGGTAGCCGAGTAAAAATATATCAAGTCACTTGCACGTATAATAGCACGGTAAAATTTACACCAAATGCACTTTATTGTTTCCAGCCCGCTATTACTTTGTGGCACGTGAGATGGTAATAACGCCGAGAAGTCTGAATGTGGAAGTTATATCTTGCTCGTCAGAGCGCGTGTTACCTTGCACAGAAAAAAAAAAAAATCCTCCGGCTATCACCGAAAAAAAGGCAACCCGAAAGGATCAAAATTTTTCTTCAACATCTCAAAGAGAGTTACTCTATGCTTCATAGTGATAGGTTTCAATATCCAGGACGCACATGCTTCTTTTCATTGTATACATCTACCTATAGAACACAATCTTAAACCTTCTTACTTCAGCGCAATGTGTGAAAACTGTGTCCAGCATGGTCGAAGACCATTTCACTCAACTAACAAGCTGAGTTTATGAATAAAATAGGCCTTTTAATGCTACTTTTAAGTACCTGTCTGTATATTCAACATAAAGTAGAAGACTTCTACTTCATCTATAATCTACTTTATCTATCTCATCCATCTCATCTACTTCATCCACCCCCCTTTTTTTCACTTCATTCCTACAAGGCTCCGCAGGCTCAATACTTCATGTACTTCCATTCAAGCTGCTTAAAGAAGTACTAAACATACATCAGTTCATTCTATTTCAGTAAACAAGCATCTAACTCTTTCCTTACATACTCTTCTCCTTCAACTCTCTTCAACTTCTTCACCGATTCCATCATCAATTCCTCTCCTCCACCATCTCCCTCATCACCGCACTCAACCCCTCCAAAACACTCTTCTCCAACTCCCCTCCCCTCGCCCTCTCCGCCCTCTCCGCAGTCAACACAAACTCCTCCGGCACCTTCACCGTCCTCTCATCCTCTCCCCGTCCCAGCATCATCTCCGAGATTGCCACCGCGCACCTCGCCGCCACCGGCATCCCATGGCCGTTATACCCACCGCAGAGCCACAGGCCTCCTCTTCCGCCGCCGAGCTCCTCGGGCACTTTACCCACAAACGGGTAGCCATCCGTCGTGTAGCCCATGATCCCAGTCCACTGATATCGTGCCCTCAACTCTTCCTCTTCCTCCTCGCCCTCGGGCCGCAGCTTCAACGCAGAACGAAGGCTCCGGCGCAATCGTTCAGCCAGCTCCTCATCAATACTATCATCCTTCCATATCCCTTCCCCCCCCTCCAGGCACATTCACTCTCTCACCGCCCACCACAATCATTTGCAGCTCATCATTCCTCTGGACCAAGTAATTGTCACTCTTCTCCGCCAACCAAACATGGCTATGCTCCAGTGCCACATCCCCATCCGGCGGCTCCAGAGCAGCAACCTGGCCCCTCACCGGCACGACCAACTTGCTCATCTCAGGCAGCAGATGCGACGTATACGCATTCGTAGCAAGAAGCACCTCATTCGCAACCACCTGCCCTCTCGGCGTATGAACAACCCACTTGTTGCTCGAGTCCTCCACCTGCTGCAAATGCGTCACCGGCGTGGTAGTCTGCAAGTTAAACACCTCGGGCGGCTGCTTCGTAAAAAGCGCCTCCAAGACCCAAGTAACAAGCTTATACGGCCATAGCTTCGCCGCAAAGGGCTGGTGCACCACTCCGCGAGCATGTTCCGGCTGCACTCTAAACTCGGCAATGCTTTCTGGGTCCGTGTAGAGCTTTGCGCAGTCCTTCAGCTGAGGGTGGGAGGCATTGAGGTTGGCAATGACCTTTGCTGCAAGATCGACCAATTCGTCTGTAGGCAACGCATGAACGCCGCCAACACGCTTCCAATCACATGGAATGCCGTATTGCTCAACAAGTTTTTCCAGGAAATGATACGTTTCGAGCTCAAAGTGCGCAATGTGCGGCTTGCTGGCATAAAGTAATGGCTGACAGTGCCCTCCGTTCTACACAATTGCAATCCACATCGTCAGTCATAAACACACAAAAGTTTCATCAGATGAAACATCAAAATCATCAGAAAACAAGGAAACTCACCCTCCCCGTTGCTCCCCAGCACGCCTCCCTCGCCTCCAGCATCAAAACCGATCTTCCCTTGGCAACCAGCTCTCTCGCTGCAAACGCCCCCGTGATTCCGCTGCCAATGACGATGACATCTGCGGTGGGCGGGAGATCCGGAGTCGACCGACGGCCCAAGAGGACATACGAAGGATTCTGCAGCCAGTAGGGCATTGTGCTGTGCGGAGTTGGCAGCCCAGATTGGCCATCTCGTAGCGTGGCGGTCACCATGATGTGTGTTGTCTTATTTATTGTTTGTACTTGTATGAGTGCAATTGGGTGAGTAGTTGAGATAGCTTGGCGAATTCAAAGGAAAGGAAAGAAATCAGAGCTTTTATGCTGCAAAGCCACAAGTCTATTCAAGGGAATATTGTCTATAAATATTGCATGTGATGGTGAAGGAGAGACAATTCGTCACCGGCTACCGAAGCCGCTGCTTCGTGTTATGCTACGTGCGCTTCAATGCGGGGTCCACTGACCTTGCAGCTGCGTCGTAGTGGATTGTCGTACGTTAGTGGTGCTCGGAGATTGTCGTCGAAAACCGCATACTACATACAATTCAATGAGTCACAAGATGGGAGCTTTTGCACATTCATTGTCTTTAAAGATATCATATCGCATTCATTCCATTTCGTCGTGAGAATCATGAGTGACACACTTTGCCTCCCCGAAAACTCCGGAGAATTGCCCTCAAGATCCCTTGCCAGTTCCAAAACCAATAGTCCCCAACGCCGCAATTGCCTTGTCCATTCCAAGGTGTATCCTCCCTGTCTGCAAACCCTTATTCGTACATTAGTTACCAAAGAACACAAGCAACTTCTCGCTCATTATATATATACACGACAGTGCCCTGTGGGCCTCATCTTTGATCGTGCTTTGATTAAACACAAGTGACGTGCTTTTGCCTTCCATCAACTCCAAAAAACACAGGCTTATATTCGAAGCCGTTCCAATTCTAGCCACGTGCCATTTGCCCCCTCTCTATTCGATATAGTTGATACACGCACCCGGTGGTAGCAAGTATGGCCTCCATCTGCGAAACAGGCACAAGCTGATCGTATGGCTGAGACCATATCGTTCGTCGGAGGTTCCAATATAGTCCATCTCGCAGGCTAAAGTCGTGACTGCCGGACTGAAATGCGTAAAAGAAAAGACGAGGTCGTGTCATAATCCATCGAGGTGCAATGGGCCGATGCCCTTGAAACACAAAAAAAAAAAAAAAAAAAGAAAAGAAAAGAAAAAAAATCGCTATATGCTGAACCAGACGATTTGACAAATTCAAACACCAACTCTTTTTATCCACTCGTACATGTTCCGGTACAAGGATAGAGTAACTCCAATATTGATCGTAAGCATCCTATGCTCTTGGATGTATCCAGCTCTCTGTTTTTGAAGCAATTAGCTCTAAAGAGCACAGAGCATATCAAAGCTCAACAGGTGAAAACAGGTAAATCAACCAGACAAACAAGAAAAAGTCATTCTTTTCGCGCCTTAAATATCCGTCATTTCAAGGTCGCTATCATTGATGATGGAGACGGGGAATAGTTCAGAGGGGCCCCAGTTCCCCTCGTAGACTATGGCGGGCGCATTCCGGTGCTCTGCCACCCACTGCAAGCCTTCCAAGGCCAAGACCTCTTCGATGCGTGGTCGCTCTTCCGGCTCCTGCTGCGTCATCCACCTAACAATCGAATCAAGGGAGCTGGGGTGGAAGGCATCCACCATAAACTCAGGCGGCTGCTGAAGTTCCGATCGCTTAAAAGATCCAAAGAGGTTGCCGGGGCTGCGCGGCTTCTTCTCACTCTGGAGTTCCTCACTCATAGCAGAGTCGGTCGGGTTACCGAGGGCATCCCGCTGAACTTCGCTTGACGGGGTCCAGGTGAGGCTGGGCACTTCAGAGAGATCACCAGACCTGAGGGCAACCCAGGTAGGTCCGTTGTCGGGAAGCACCACATTAGCCGCTGCCTCCAGCGTCATAAGGCCAAGGGAGAAAATATCAGCAGACTGATCCGTCTTGCCCTCCAACATTTCTGGGGCCATGTACTCGCGGTCTCCTTCGATATCCAGATATGTGTCATCGGAAACAGCCTGCGCCAATCCAAAATCACCAATCTTGATGACTCCTTCAAAGGTAATCAGAATATTTGCCGGCTTCATATCTAAATGCATAAATCCAGCGTCGTGGATTTCTTTCAATCCCTGTAAAGAACACATTCAGTTAGCAGTGAGAAAAAAACAAAACATTAGCTGGATCCTAGTCAACTCACCAAGCAAAGATCTTGCAAGATCTTATAGATACGAAAGTCATCCAATCGACCCAACTGCCCGACATGGGCCAAAAATTTATCCAGAGTCCCCTCTTCGCAAAACTCTGTCTGGATGTAAAGATGAAAGTTATGCTCCCAATCATCAATATATTGTACAACATGTTCAGCATGTGACAAAGCCCGCAGAATTTGAGCTTCACGCAGCTTTGCTTTCCTATCCTTGGGGCCATGATACGGCTGCTTGGTCTTCTTGACAGCGAAGACCTGAGTTTTGGCAGGGCTTCTGGCGTGGCTGTCAACTGGGGTGAATGAGGCTGGAGTAAAGGAACTCTCAAAATCCTGCTTTGTTACACGGTATACCGTAGAAAATTCACCTTTGCCAATCTGCTCAACCTTGTCAAACTTGGAGTATAGGCTAGCATCAATGTCCAGGCCCGTGTTGCGAGCGTTATTGACTGGGGTGACGAAAATGCTCGTAGATGAACGGAAGTTAGTCGGCGTGACAGGGGGCGGCATGTGTGATTCTCGCCGACCTTCTCTGCTCTGAGAGATGGACAGCCGGCTGGTATCCAGCGGTAGCAAGTTTTCCTGAGGGGTTTGAGGAGTGCGTCGTCCATCGGGGCTCACTGATTCAACACACATCATCTTAGTAAGTACATTTTTGGATAGTTTCGAAGGCACTCGACTAGAATGCGTCAAATTTGAAAGTTCGGTAGTGAGCGGCTGGGGCGCACTGAGCCCCCTCCGGGTCCTTGCCCGTCCGTATGAAGATAAAGAAAGAGGTTCTGTTGGAGTTGGTCCACAGTCTGAAGGAGTAGATCGATCGGCTTGCGAATGTGCCTCGTCGATTTTGTCCCCAGAATTACTGGACATGTCCAGGATCGACTTACAGGTTGAATCCCGCGATTGTGGCGGTGGTTTGACGGCTGAAAGAGAAAGTGTCAAGGTCCGGTTGGCACTCGGGCTTTCTTGAGAACTTTCACTAAAATTGCTCAGGCCACTGAAGCTTGGTGTTAGGAGATTCTTGGTTGGGGTTGGCGGAACATCGCTTTCCGCAGGGCTTGCAAAGTCGACGCTATCGGCAAACAGTTTGCCATCATCGCCGTCAGCGCCAAGAATGCTCCCACGGCGGTTTCCTAGAACGCTGCTCCGTTGGAAAATTGAGAGTCCTTTGCCAGGATTGGCGACCGTATCGGGGGCACGGCCCATGATGGGGCCAAAGGGGGTGGAAGGAATACCGCCAAATGATTTGCGGCTGTTCCCCCTCTTCTTGCCCGAACTGCCAGGTGGCGGAAAAGTAGCAAAGGGATTGATATGCTTTTTGCATGGCGTGTCGGGAGGCGCCATCTTCTTGTCGGCCTCGTCTTCCAGATTTCGATTTACTTTGGAGACAAGGCCGGTTGAGTTGAATGCACCGATCCAAAGCTGGTGTGTCTGGTTTGGCGTGGCCATGGTCCTTTGTTCAGCGGCATGTCGACTAGACGGGCGCATAGCACCAGGGGGGAGAGATCTGGAGAAAGGATGTGGTTTCGACGCTACTTTTGCGGGCGCGTAAAAAGATTGCTCCTCAGTCAAGCTGTTGCCAGAGGTCGACGTGGTGAGCGTCTTGGACAGCGGATGTGGCTGGTGGCTTTTGTTTTCCGTCGCAGCACTGGCGCCAGGTGCAAAGGGATTTTCGCGACCAGCTGTCGGAGGGACGAAAGAGTCTGCAGAGAGACGAGGCCGGTGTCGGACCGGCGTAGATATATCGGCTCCCAGCGGCGAGAGCTGTCGCTCACCAGAACGTTTCCCCCAAGAAGTCTTGTCGCCATATCGTTGCTGTAAAGTTGATCTGCGGAGAGAGGACGATCGCTTTGGAATATTTGATGCATGAGTTGGAGATGCCAAGTGATCACGTTCAGATATGGCTCCTCCAGTGCCAGACAGTTCGTATTCAGGATATTCATCCTCATGAATATCGAAAACGCCAGGCTGGAATGCGCTCGAATTGAAGAGGTCTTGAGACTGCCCAGAATTCATAATGCCGTGTAGACTTCGTCGCTTCGCCACCGGGCTGCCTTGGTTTGACTGATCCAAATTCATGGTTGCGTCACTGCGCTTCAGCGCGCCTGTTGCTGGGGTCATGGATGGATCACTACTTTCTTCCAGCGCCTTGAGGAACGCAAGCTGAGAGGCACCGGTGATATCAAACTGCACAGTAGAACGGGTTGTTCGATCGATCGCTTTTCGTGGTGCTGAGTGCTCGGGAGTCGTGCTGCTGTTGTTTTCTTGACCCAAGAATCTGGCTCGGAGAGGCGATACTGGTGACTGTGAAGAGGTAGAGTTTCCAGAATCGGGGGTCGTGGACAGGGCGCGCTTTAAAGGGCTTCTAGGAGAAACTCGAGCCCGAGTGATGCGCGAAGGAGGCGCCGCTTTAGCAGCTTTGACGGACCGAAGCGAGAGCTTAACGCCTGGCCGAAGGGGAGTCTGCGTTTGCGAAGGTGATAATTGCGGGGCGCTAGCGACAAACGGTGAGTCTGCAGTTGGCGGCGTTGACGAAGGAGGATGTAGCACCGGCCGTTGCTGTAGCGGCGTGGTGGCAAGTCGTCGGTTCGGTGATTTTGGTGAACTTTGTCGTGAGCTTGTGAGGCCGTGAGAGTTTGCACGCGCCATGAGCTTCGTGGGAGATCGTGACATGGAGCGTCGAAGGTTGCGCACAGTCGTGGGGTCCATATGATGGGCGTGAGTTGGCGAGGGCAGAGCCAGTGTGCCGCCACCGCCGCTGGAAAAGGACATGACACTGGAATGAAGGCAGTGCAAAAATAACGATTGGCGGACTTGTAAAGCTGTGAGGATGTCGTGGCCCAAGGACACTGGCCTAAGGAATGTCGATAGTATGGAAGATTGAAGACGTCTGATGTAGAGCGCAGCGTCGGATTAGCTAGTCTCTTAGGAAGGGATTATATATGAAGTGCACTGTAGATGGCTCTCTCGTTGTCGGTATCCCTAATATCGCCAGAAAGATCCGTGCATGGCAACAAGAAGAGTAAAATGTAAACAAAACACAAGAGCTGGTAAATCGGTCCGTTGAGGAGAAACGAAATCAAGTTGAGATGCTGTGGCGTTGTGAGAGGCGCAACAGAGGAGGTCGGTTGTATGATGATGTATGAATAGAGATTGCCCGGGAGGGCTATTCTAGATTTAAAAAAGGAAAAGAAGAGGAACCCCAGAGACAAGCCGAGAGAGGATGATGCCCAAGCGGGTCGCATAGATCGGCGGCAAGCAGGCGGGGCCGAGAGTCAAACGTAGGTCCAGCGAGAAGTCGTGCCAAGTATGAAGTAGATTCGAGACCAGCAGAGGCAGTTACGGCATGGCGCTCGGTTGCTCGCAGGAGTAGAGAGCAGAGGTAAGACAGACGGAGAAGAAAAGAGATGCTCACGATGTGCGGGTGCCTGGCGCTCGCTCTCGCAAATATCGCCCCCTCTGTGTAGATATAGATTGCGGGCTGCGCTCTGCGTCGACAAGCGAGGATCGCAAGGCCAATATTCTGCTGGGTCAATTCGCTGCCGCAGATGCCTTTCGTCAGCCGCCCTCAATGTCGTTATGCTGTCGCCGTCGGTCGCTCGCTGCTGTTGGATCGTATCGTCGGGCTCTCCTGGTCAGAGTGACTCGGGAAAGGTTTCGAAATTGACTTTGGCAACGCAGCGGCTGCCCTCGATGGCCGTCGTGGAGGCGGTGACTCAATGGCGAGACACAGTAAAACACAAAGGCAAAGACACGCAGGGAGAGAGCGAAAACCCACAGCCAAGGCCACGCAAGCGAGGTCTGGACGGCGGATGGTTGGTATGCAGAAGGTGCAAAACAGGCGATGCGGCGTGCACGGCGAGGGAGCGAGGCCAGGTGCAAGTATCCGTACATGGAGGCCGGTCGAGAGCTGGCCTGGCTGGCGGTTGCTCGTTGGAGCTCGAGGCGCAAAAGGCGCGACTGCGCTGCTGCATTGTTTATCGTCTTACCCAACGCGGCCTAGCGCTACACGCCGGAACGCGTCTTCAGTGCTTTATAGTGGAGCCCATTTGACCTGGCCTGTGCCCGCCCGGCAGAATTTGCCCCCCTAATTGGCCGCCTTGTGGTTACCAGCCTTGGCTTGTACCGGTACGAGTGCCCCCCCCCCAAAAACGGTAGAGCAGACCCCCTGCTCGGAAACCATGCACGTCTCTTTTTCTTTTCTTTTTCCTTTCCCTGCTCCTCATATCTCTCTACATTATCTTGCATCCCAGCTGTACGTTGCAGAATAAAGAGAAAGCAGTCTTCCATTATCGAATACTAGTACATAGTGACATTTTCGAACATCAGCCCACTCTCGCCGTCAATTCTATCCCATGATCTGTCATACTCATCCGTCCATTGCAGCCGACGAGACATTACATACCTGGCGATGGCTTACACCTACTGCACTCGAGCTATCCAAGCTCCCCACCAACTACGGATACGCAACCCAAAGTATATTCGTACAAGCCCTCATGGCCTCGCCACTGCGTCCGAGCTCCCAAGACTCTGCTCTTGAAGGGAGAGCTTCAAACCTGTTGCTCGTAGAGTTCAAACAAGCGCCGTGCTTCAAGGGAAGGTTGCCAAAGCGCCGCAACGCACTGAGTCTGAAGCTCCAGGAGGGGCTGCGGATCCAGGAACGGCGCCTTGGGAGAGGGTCTTTGGGGTCCAATGGCGCCTCTTGCTACGCCAAACTGAGCTGTAGCCTCGATGATCAAGGTCGTACGGGACCAGATGGAGGAGGGCGACAAGTGGTAAAGATTGGCCCAGTCGTCTGTTCCTCCCTGCATGTCTCAGAATCGTCTTTTTTTGCCTTTTTCTTAGCTTCGCCACTCCCCAGATTCAGGGTTCATGCGTCACCGTAGCGCTTCGACGCTTTGTAAACAACAGCGGAAGCATGCTTCCAAAGAATGAAAGGCCAATATACCGCGAGTAGCCCACTGAGCTCAGCCGCGGTGGCAGAGACAAACGGCGACTATCTGTGACAGTTTTCACCTTCTTTTACCTCCTGTCTCTCCTTGGCCCAGTCTCTGTCCCGGCTTCTCCAGCCGGTGGGCATCATTGCTAGCGTAGATCGGTCAAGGCGACTCGTCAGTGTCGTCACCGATCAAAACAAAACAAACCCAGCCATTGTTTACTTGCATAGGTACATCGCCACTGTTTTGATCTCCATTATACACTCGACGCGCTCAAGCCACCAAAAAGCCACTTAGTCATGTGCAAGTCCCCTATTTCGTCACCTTTGTCCCTGTTTTCATGGAATCCAATTGACTTTGCACCTTGAAAGGTGTCCCTTTTTTGCAAGCCTCCATAGGTCATTTCGCTTCCTCGGATCGCTCTCCCGGAGCCATGCAGCTAGACCTTGCTGGCTGCGCACGTTCTCTGGGTTTAATGATCCTTTACGTCCAAGGGAGGATGTGATACAATCCAGGTTCTCTACAGTGGGCAGCTGAGTACTTATTTGGTGAGACCAGACCTCTGGCATTTCCGAAAGCTAGAGCCCGGCAGTGCTTCGTACTCCGCATGGATTACTATCGCCAACTTCCCATTAGCTCTACAAATACCTCATTTTGAGCATCTTTAACTCATGGCTTCCTTGCATCGCTCATTGCAGCCAGGTAGCCAGCCCGAGCAGGGTCTCCTTGCAAGTACCTGCGAGCCCATCATCATCTCGCACATCTCCGGGGGGATAAAGCAAGGAGGTGGCCTTGGGAACAAGTCCCAACAGTGCTGGTTCCCACGTTCTCTCCCTTTTTTGGTGCGGAAATTGTGCACCTAGCTAGGCTATCAACCACTGGCATCAATGCATTGGCTTCTTGGAGCGCAAATCACAACCAACAGGCAGTATTGCTGTTACAGAGTATCTTACAGCACGCGTCTTACACGAAGGATGGAGGCGGGATGACAGTTGCTTACATAGAGGCAAGCCATATTTTGGCCATTGCCACTGAATAAGAGCCTGAGCACAAAACGTATGCCGTAGTCTGAATTTCAAAAATTTTAAAACATACATGTGCTTTGTCTCGCCTGTTGCATCAGTCGATCGTAGATCCATCCGTAGTCCGAGCTGTCTTTCACGTTGTGGGTTCTGTTCCTGCATATGTACTTACCCTAGAGCCATCGGTAATTCCAGCTCATTGTGGTTTTATTTCCCCCTTTATATGCCGGATAATTCTTTCATTCGAATGATATTCTATAATGGCCATCATACATTGCGATGCTCTTCTGCTAGGCCGTTGTATCGGAAATGACTTCCAGGGGCAATGTGTAGAGTTGATTCAGAGACCGCAAGCCTAGTCTATGCAAGGGCACATCCGCAGCAACAGTCTCTACTACGATGACTAGATAATTAAGCACTATTGTTATCATTGGTATTGATATGTTACAGCAACTTGCTGGTTTGAAAGCGTGTAGTCAGTGCCAAATGCTCATTGCCCCGTGCTCTATGACGCACATCAAAGCTGCCATACAAAGGCATCTAATATACATGTATGTATGCTGTCTTATTCGAAAATCACAAGGCAGTCTAAGAAACCTGCGCTTGGTCATCTATGAATACAACTCCATCTTCTCTAAATGTATCAAGCCATTCGGAGGCTGCATCTAAGATCAGTATCCAGTACCACTGTTCTGAATCATTTGCGTCAACTCACCGGAATAAACTGTCGTAGCTTGACGCCAGCTTGTCTGAAAATCTCTGCTGTCTCAGTATCCATACTGTAACCGTGGGCATACACCACCTCGGTGATGCCAACCTGGCAAATCTTGATGCTGCACGTCAAGCACGGGCACGTATCGCAGTACAGCACGGAGCCCTCGCGGATGCGCTCCCTGCCGGCCTCCAGAAGCGCATTCTCTTCTGCGTGTATGCAGAGACAGGTGGACAGCCCGACTCCAGAGCCGTTTGCCTCGTTACATCGAGGGCAGCCACCGTCGGCGCAGTTTCGAAGGCCGCGGGGCGTACCGTTGTATCCTGTGCTGATGACTCGTCGTTCTCGCCCTACGAGGACGCAGCCGACACGGCGTTTCATGCAGTTGGACCTATGTGCCGCCAGAGATGCCAGTGCCATAAAGTACGTGTCCCAGCCCGGCCGCATGCGGTCGGGGTTGGGGATGTCGAGCTTTCCGAGAGTGGCATAGAGATGGGCCAGTGATGACGAGGTGTTGAGCAACCTGACGGTGGCCCGCGAAATGAGCGGCTGCAGACCAGAAGCCGCATCGTATAGATGCTTGTCATTTCGCGAGACAAACTCCTCGAGGCTAATGGCCTGCTCCGGCAGGTCGGAGCGTTGCTGGAACCGACGGTAACGCAGGGTGAGCGGAGCATCGATTGAGATGAGCAGAAAGAATGGTCGCCGCATGAAGACATCGAGCACCTGCTCCGTGGGGATGTCGGTTGTCACAAAGCGGCTGCGCCATCGCCGAGTGACATAGTCCAAAAGCTCCTCGGCTGTGGTGAAGAAATCTTGTTTTTGGCTCCTAGATCTGGCGCCGTTTGAGGTCGCGGTCGCAACAACGCCCTCGGTGGATGAAGGGGCCTCTTCTGAATCAAGGAGATGAATTTGGCTGAACCCGTGATGCTCAACTAGATACTGGGCCACGGTCTGCTTGCCCGAGCAGATGCCTGGAGAGCCGAGTTAGTCGCTACGTTTTGACGCCGTTGCACAGGCAATGACGTACTGCCACAGATTCCGACAAACATCTTGAAATCTCAATCCGGCGTAGTCGCGAATGTCTAATGACCCTGAGCGTTTCGACCGAGGGCTGGAGATGGAGTGTCCTCCGCAGGAGAATTTCAAGGCGGCATTGGCAAGTGGGGCACGATCTGGCCTTGTCTAGTGAATTTGCTGCGATCCGCTGGGCTGCAGGAGTCTGGGGTAAGGTGAGGAAGAGCTCGATTATTACGGATTTATTACTACACACTACGGCAACTTGGCCAACGGCGTGATCATGTGAAGACAATAAATAGTAAAGCTTTGAGCTGCTTGGTCCATGAGGGTAATGCTTAGGTGCTGGTCCATAGAGCTTCTGGTGGGTACGCTGAGTTTGCGTCGTGCACTATGCCATCTGGATAAGACCTGGGTATCTAAGCATTTGAATGTCGTACAAAGAATGTCGATATAGAGAGATGATCCATCTACTTTGTGTAGATGATCTTATCAGCATTGCCTCAAGTGGAAACACCTTTGATGGCTTATACATTAACTACTTAAGCTTGGCATACATACTTTGTGGATTTATCCAATCATGAAACTAGTTAATCCATGGAGAACAAGAGCGTTCCCAGTAGTCTCCTCGTTTAGAATGAAAGAACTGTAAAAATTCAAGTACATAGCTATAAATAAGTAAAAGCTAAATTGATGAACAAAAAGAAGAAACTCCTCATGTTTAGCACTGAGAGTAGAAGCAAAAAGAAAATATTCTCCGATACTGGGAATCGAACCCAGGGCTGCTCGGAGCTTCAACCGAAGATTGAGAGCGAGCGATGTTAGCCACTACACCATATCGGACTTGTTTCTTGATGTAGGGCAATGCGCTAATGAGAGATATGAGACCTACGGCAAGAGTCCGTAGAGGTTCTAAGCTGCCCCAGTGCACCACGGCTCCTAATTTATGCTCCTATGGCAAATTCGTCATCTATTATCCAGAATGCCAATTATGTTCTTCTATCAGGTCCATGAACATGTAGCCGTGAGCGTGGTTGGAATGGAATGCAGTCTGCAAACAGCCTTTGATATCAAACTGGCGCTAATCGGTCGCCTGGATCGCCCGAACAAGCCCCCTTGCATAGGCACTACAGCACTTACAGATTCCCCGCTCTCCGCGGGGCACCTCAGCGCTACGACATCACTGGGCTTGTAGCTCGTGATGAAAGCTCTCTAATCCAATATCAGATGACTGTCTTACGCCTGCCTGCTCGAACCTAGCACCTACACGACTTAAAATCGTAAAGCCCGTCGCCAGCTCCGAACCTACCGATTTACACTGCTACCGACTACACTGTATAAAGCGACCAGCTTGCTGAACTCGAACGAAATACAAGGCGTAACTTGCGACAGAACCGTTACCATGGACGAGCCGCTTCAGTTCGTGCCGTTTACCTCCGAGATCGAGCTGCCGTTCTACTCGGCGCTCTTCTCGTCCAAGCTAGAATATGACAAGCTCGACGACTCTGCGCGTAGATTGATGGGCGTGTATGAGCCACGCGACGTGGACCCGGATGCGAGCTCCAAGCTGCAGATTCTCGGCAGTGCTTTGACAAACACCGAGTACGTCTTTCGCCGTGATTGCAACGCTTGATAGGTTTGCTGAGCTGACATGTGTCGCACGTAGCCCCCCCTCTCGGAAAAGCAAGAGCTGAAGGCGTCATTAAGAACGTTAATACCATCGAAGATTTTAGAAACACCGACAAGGCGGCGATGCTGAAGCTGGCGGGCAGGCAGATATGGGACGCCATTAACGATGGAAGCATATACTCGGTCCCCTCGTTACTCTCGTCCTTTGTCATATTATCATACGCCGATCTTAAAAAGTACAAGTTCATATACTGGTGTGCGTTTCCCGCGCTGCACTCGGATGCGCAGTGGAAGCGAGCCGGCCCTGTTCAGCGCCTCACTTCGGATGAGACCACGGCTCTTCTGGATCGCGTAGGCACGTGGCGATATATCGTCGATAAGCGCGAGCATGGATTTTTCTTGGCCAAGAAGGTATGGGGGGAGAAGCCAGCCGATTTGGGCGAACACGACCCTGCACACAAGATTCCGTACAGATGGGAGGTGGCTTCACTACGTAATTTTGAAGATGGCTTTTTCGATGGTGTTGCAGATGAGGATCGATTTGTCACGTTTCTAGATGCGTCAACTTTCTCAGAAGGCCCGTCATGGCCTCTACGCAATCTCCTGATTCTGATCCGCCACCGATTCCGCCTGTCCAAGATCAATATTCTCTGCTTCAGAGATGAATGGTCCCGTCGACACGAGTCCAAAAGCATCATTATACCCATCAAGATGGACCCTGTCGAAGATATGGAGATCAAGGAAATGCCCAAAGTCACTGGCTGGGAGCGAGCCAAGAACGGTAAGCTTCAAGCACAGGTTGCCAACCTGGGCGAGTACATGGATCCATCGCGACTGGCAGATTCATCAGTCGATCTGAATCTCAAGCTCATGAAGTGGCGACTTGCTCCGGATCTAAACCTCGACATCATCAAGGAAACAAAGTGCCTGCTTTTGGGTGCCGGAACCTTGGGAGGCTATGTCTCAAGAAATTTGATGGGATGGGGTGTAAGGAAAATCACATTCGTCGACTACGGCAGCGTATCTTTTTCAAACCCCGTTCGCCAGCCGTTGTTTGAGTACGAAGACTGTCTCAACGGTGGCAAGCCAAAGGCGACCCAAGCCGCCGAAATGCTGAAGAGGATATATCCAGGCGTGGACGCCGAAGGACACTCCATGTCTGTGCCGATGCTGGGCCACGCCCTCGCTGATGAAGCGAAGACGAAAGCCGACTACGACAAGCTTGAAGCCTTGATCAATGCTCACGACGTCATCTTCTTGCTGATGGACACTCGAGAGTCGCGATGGCTACCGACAGTAATGGGAAAGGCGGCTGGAAAAGTTGTCATGAATGCCGCTCTTGGATTTGACTCGTATGTCGTTATGCGGCACGGCGCCGAAGCGACGCATCACGACCAGGACGGTCTTGGATGCTACTTTTGCAACGACGTTGTTGCTCCAGCCGATGTAAGTTTTAATGTTTCCCATTTCATGATTCCATAAACTGACCACCTTGTGTATGTGCAGTCCATGAAGGATCAGACTCTTGACCAGCAGTGTACAGTGACCCGGCCCGGAGTTGCCGCTATTGCCTCTGCACTTTTGGTTGAACTTCTCACAAGTCTCTTGCAGCATCCCTTGAGGCACAACGCCCCAGCTCCTCAGCCACGACCGGGAGTTACGCTCGAGAGAGATCCCCCTGACCATCCACTCGGCCTCGTGCCGCATCAAATCAGAGGCTACGTATCTACCTTTCAGAATATCGTCATCCGCGGCCAATCGTACGACAGCTGCAGCGCATGCAGCCCCAAGATCCTGGACGCCTTCCGCACCGACGGATGGAGCTTTGTCAAGAAAGCCCTCGAGGATAAGAACTATGTTTCCGAACTTTCAGGTCTCACCGAGGTGCAGCGCAGAGCTGAAGAGCTGAATGATCAGCTGGACTGGGACGACGAGGAGGCAGCTGAGGAAGAGGGCGACGGAGAACTCCTCTAAGGGCTGAATAAGCCAAAAGACAATCGTTTTCAATTAGTGGCAAAACTCTCCTTGATCAGTAGGCATTCGATTTTGGTAGAAGGTGCAGGGAATGGGAAATGTTTAGAATTGGCGCCCATGCTGTTTTTTTTTTCTTGTTCTATATATATATACGACTTTCCTGGCGTCTACTCTATAGTGGCTTGTTCTTGAACTTTTGGCCTATTACGATGAGTCGACGAGTTTGTATGTACAGTATTGGATTTTCAAATTGGCCTTGTCAATATAGTCAGTCGTTCTGCCGTGTTTTGTGTATGCTTAGAAGTCTATCTGTTTCCTCTTCTGCATCTATTTTCAGCTTCTTGTTATGTGAAACTCGTCGTGATCGTATAGATTTCAACAATGAGGATTCTGTCATCAATCAAATTGGTTCCGTGGTCTAGTTGGTTATGACATTTCGTTAACAGTTAGTTGACACCACCGAAAAGGTCCCCGGTTCGAGCCCGGGCGGAATCACCATCTTTTCTTTTTGCGCTTCATTCTTCCTCTTCAGAAGTGTGTTGATCTTCTATTTAAATTTTTGTTGTACTGCTTTGTCGTTCTCGTGACCCTGTTTCGGGATATTCGTTGTCGCACCCGAAACTGAGGGGGACTCGGACAGAGGAGCACACCATATCACCATTAGCGCGCCGCTTCATTTTCATCGCAAAAATATCACTTGTATGAAACAGAGCACGGGAAAATATTCAAATGTCAAAAAAAAGTATTTGTGATTAAGAGGTCGTCGGGTATCAATATATTATTATAGCCAAACCTGATGCCCCTGGCAAACAGGCCGCCCCTGCATCCAGCCGACAAAAAAAAAAGGGAAGAGGGAAAAACAAAGGAAATTCAGAAAAGACCGTCGACTGTCATTACCACATCTATAACCAGCCAGGTGGTGAGCTGGCAACCATTACTGAAGCACTCCGGCACAGGCGCATATCCATTCTAAAAGAGACGATGCCAGTCAAATCGATTAGATTAGAAGCTGACAGCTGATGCACGGCACTGGATGCAGCGCGGCGTCATGGATCTGAGCTGGCGGATACGAAGCGTGGTGGAGGTGCTCTAGTACTTCAATATGATGTACAGAGCGTGGATGATTCCGGGAATGTAACCTAAAGTGGCATCGAATTAGCCAATCCAATCCGGCCCAGCATGTGAAAATCAGTCGTGACGTGATGTCTCGCTGTTAGTGTAACCAGGGGGGGCGGTGAACAGGGTTCATTTATACGTACCCAAGATTGTGAGCAGGATGTTGATCAAGAAGTCGGCACCGCAGCCTCTCTCGAGGAAGACTCCTACGGGCGGCAGGAGGATGGCAACAATGATCTTGGCGACGTCGCTGGAGAGAAAGACGTTGTTAGTATCCAGTTGTTGTTGATCGACACTCCCTCACGTTCGTCAAACTCGCAGGCGGGCATCGCCATGAGGTGCTGTCATGAGAGCTGCGAGCTGCGGGGGAAAACGTGGTGACGGAAGCCACGGGACGTCATGCTCGGAGCTTACCTGGATGTGAAAGGCATGGTGAATAGTGTTGAAAGCTCGGAAGCTCAGAGAGTAGGTTGTTATGTACGAGTTGTTGTCGAGCCGTGGGAAGAGAGCCTATGTATAAGCGTTTTTTGCGTTGGTGTAGGGTGAAGAATGACAAGATTTCTAGTCGGAAATAAGCTGAAAGCAGTTGAAGCGCAAATGAAGAGGGAGATGGAAATGGCAAGAAGGTTTCTGCGAAGTCTTGTACTATTTATTGCCAGTCATCTTGGCGCTTTCCATGCATTCCGGCCAAGGAAAAGGAAGAAACGCTGGTTTCCATGTTGCGTCATAGGCAGGTCAAGCCACAGAAGCATGAATAGAGGCAAGCTTGGCTTTAGCTTGGCTGCTACATTGCATTACATTACATGACATTACATTACAGAACATGTCATGGCAACCCAGGCTGAGGTAACCCGATCTGATGGCATTCCAAGGTTGCTTGCTTGCCTGTGTCAGGGCTAATAAGGTACAAGCCACAACTAACCCCCCCGGAACAAGCTTGAACGGCGGCGCATGGACACCAACGCGCTGCAAAGTATGCCATCATGGACCTGTGAACTGCTGTTTGCCTTTCTGGTAGCCGCCGTCGAATTGGAATCATACGTCATGACGTTTTAAGCGTGCTGCAGACCCCTGCCTAGTGCTGCTTGGCCCATGCAAGCTTGGGTGTGATCAAGTCAAAGGTGATGCTGCACCGCCACAGCTGTGAAGCTTGCCCCCCCCCGGCTGGTTGTGGAAAGTGACAGCGACAGTGACAAACCGGCAGCGTAAAAACATGCGCTTGCGCCACAATAGACGCCGGGCCTGCATGACGACAAAAAAAAAAAAAAACATTGAAGACAGCAACGGCTGATTAATTGGCGCTGGTGCAATCTACGATTCCCGATGAGTTTCAATCCCACCAGCCACACCTGCCAGGGATCAGAGAGATGCGCATTTCCGTGTGTGCCGATGCGGCTTGCCTCAATCACGTATGAGTGACCTCAGCTTCCCTCTGCGACCAATTCAAGCGTTTTTGCAGACAACTAAAGTTGGCCCCCCTTGTCCAGAAGCGTTCAAATGGAGGCTGGTTATCTAATTGTATCCTTGGGGGATTTTTTAGAATTTTGAACCTGCTGCTTCTGCCTTAGCACGAAGCAAATCAGTTTTTTTTTTTCTCCGCTGGGAGCAACTGCTTCGGCTGAGCTGACTTTTGCGAATGATGGAATGGATTGGGCGGATGGGGATGGGGGATGGTAGCGCTTCTATCACGAAATTACTCCGGGCTCCGTGCAAGCCGAGTACCGGAAAGTTTTTTCTCTTTTTTTTCTCTTTTTTTTGCGTTTTACTAATTGGGTTCCCATAAAACCGCGGTGGCTGCCGCTCGAGTGAGATGGGTGTAATCACCGGACCATACATGTGTCGTCTGTCAAGCTGAGAAAGGCGGAAGTGGCTGGCGTCGCTCCATGAGCGCTGGGCTAGACTTGTTCTGCGGGCGCCCCTATCCCCAGCATCGAGGCTTCCGACCAAACGGCAGCTCCGTCGCAGAAAAGAGGGTGTGTAATAAGACAGCCATGTATTATTAAAGAAGATGCAACGGCCAACTAGCTGCTTCGTGCCTCGTTGAAAACTAAACCAATGCCGCTAGCAACCTAGGTACTATAGTAGGTATTATTTCATTTTGTTTTCTCTATCCGTGTATAAGCCAATTAACCTCAAACTCAGAGATTAGTTTCTCGTAATGCTTGCCTCAGCACACGATGGTAACTGTTTCCTCCCCCAACAATATACGCTCCGTAACATGATGCCCAATGGTAGATGCCCGATTCCACAGTGCCTCCTCTCTCTACTCCTCCTTGGCGGCGGGCGCCGTTCCGCCGATTCGCTTGCCGTAGAACACATTGCCTGACAACCAGCTGCCAAGACATGAGCCCGCGTACAGGCCGCAGACGATGGTCACCGGCCACCGCTGCCAGTCTCGGTCCCAGTCCAGGGGGGATAGGCACGGCGCCCAACCATGCGCCAAGCACTGCGCCAAGCAGCCCGCCCAGCGTCTCGTCCAGAGGCGCAGACACGCCAGCCACCGCAACCAGGGACTGGTTATCCACTCCGCGAGCGTAGATGATGGGGAAGACTCCAAGGAGGGCGAAGTGAGCGGCGCAGAGGAACGTTTCCAGAACGTGGTCTAGGAGCGGCGCGCCGAAGAGGATGAAGAGGGCGTGGATAACGGGGGGTTGAAATCGTGGTGAGGACCAAGGCGAGGAGAGCAGTCTAGGCATGTCAATGTTAGCATAATCTTCTTCTCTACTTCCATGCTATAATCAATCTTGTTCAATTGGAGTGCTGAGTGGGAGAATGCGCACCACCAGGGAGCTCGATCCGGCCGCCTCGGGCTTCTTCTTCTCGCCAGGACGGGGCTTCTTGGCCGCCTTTGCCTGCTGGGAACCCGCCGCCGGCAGGCACAGCACCACATATGCCACCTGGACGACCGCCACGACAGGCACGGCGGACTGCAGCGTCAGGGCCGGCTGGGCCACCAGCTCGTTGAACTGAGCTGCCAGCAGCCCCAGCAGGACAGCTACTCGGCCGAAAGAGGCGCCCTTGGACAGGGCATTGTTGAACGTCGGGACGGCGGCAATGGCAGCTTTCGGCTTGCTGTCGGCGGCCTGGGCCGAGGCGTCCTTTGCCAGTGCTGACGACATGGTGATGGGGTCTACCAGCGGCATTGTCGTGGTCTCTGGTGACTTGGGCTGTATGGGAAATGGAAGCTGTTCCGAGGCAAAAGGTTTGGTAAAGTCGCAATCACGTGACTGTATATTTGAGCTGCGTCTTTCACTGACTCGCTCGCAACAACCAAGATGAATCCGAAATAATTACCTTTTTTTTTTTTTTAATTTAAAGAGAAGAGGGAAGTAAACAGATACAAGTTATCGATTCTTGCATCCATACTTTAATATGAAGATGGATTGAGGGTACATTATTTTTCCAAATATTCACAAAATTCTCACACTCAACTCCCTCTCTCCATTACCTGCACCCACATATCTGAGATGGTAAACAATCCAAGGTTATTCATTGCCGCCCACGGCTTCGTCGGGTTAATCAGGGCAATGTCAAAGTTACGAAGGAGCTATTCAATCAGTGTCAGCGCAATTCGGTGTGCAACTTCATGTCACCCCTCTGCCTCTGTTTTACCAAACAAGACCTACCTCGAATACAACCTTTTCAAGCTCCATCCGAGCGACATCCTTGCCCAAGCACTGCCATTTTCCATAGCCAAAAATCAACTCGTTTGTACGAAGCATGGTGGCAAGCTTGTCCTTGTCATCTTCGAACCAGCGTTCTGGACGAAAGGCCTTGGCGTCGTCGCCATAAATCTCAGTGCTGCGGTGCATTGCGAGCGCAGAATACCCGATATAAGCGCCTCCGGGTAAGAACACGTCCTTGCCGTCGATATTGACGGTGTCTCCTTCGGGTGGCACGTCTCGCGAGAAGATGTTTGCGACGGGGGGCCAGACTCGCATCGCTTCACGGATGGTGGCTTGCAGGTATGGGAGCTGTTTTGCCTCGGTGTGAGTAATAAAGCCGTCTTGGGGCGCTTTGCCATCTCGAACGGCTCCATCGATTTCTTCCTGTAACTTGGCGTATACCCGAGGATTTGTTATGACGTGAAGCAAAACACATCGAATCCCGCTTGCAGTGGTGTCGGAACCGGCAACGATCTGCTCGAGAGCCTCGGAGCGCAGGTCGTCGCCTATTACGCCGTGACGGATAAACGATGCCAGCATGTCGGATTTCTTGTCTGTGGGGTTCTGGAGCCGCTCGTCAACGTGGCGGAAGCACGCGGCCATCAGCCTGCCGAAGCCCTTGCCGTCCTCTGCCGACGGAGCTATGAACCGGCCGATGAAAGGGGCCTGCGTGATCCAGCTGAAGCCTAGAGCAGCCGCAAAGTTGCCTATACGGAGTCCTTCCTCGCTTGACTGGAGGAAATCCTCCACGTCGGCATCTCTTTGCAGCATGCCGAATGTCTTGCCCGTTCCCACGGCGCTGATGACGTCCAGGGTGAAGAATTGGACTTTTCGTGCTAAATCCATGGGCACAATCTTGGCAGTTGTGGAAATGTACCTGGATTTTACCAGGTTGAGGAAATCCCGAAGACGCTGGTCAATGGAATCTTCCATGTCGAGATTCTCTCTTCCCGAGTACTGGCAATTGCGTGATGATTAGTAAAAGTCTTGACTTTTCAATAGTGATACGACGGGAGGCATACACCCGGAGCCAGTTGCTTTCTTCGATAATCATGCTTTGCGTTGTCGGACTGCGAAAAGACGTTGTCGCGTCGGTATTCGATGCGGCAAGCTGAATAGTACCATTCAGAACGCTTATATCCAGGCGAGTTGTTTACATGTGTCCACACGTCCGGGGACGAGGTGACCAAGATATTTGGTGCAACCCTTGCTATTGGGCCTGTCCTTGACCATACAGGAATCGCAATTAGCAGATATTCAAAGTGTCACGACGAGTCGCGTTTGTCATGTACGGGAGCAAAGGGAGGGAGTTCAAATATCGAACCATATTTCTCACAGACCTCGCCATAAAACTCATGGCATCTCTGTTGAAGCAAAGCCTTTCTATGGGGCCAATTGGTGAAATTGGTCAAAAAGGGCCCGCGAAAGGACCTCAGTCTCGCCCACGCAATGACTCTCCCTGCGATGAAGTATGCGAGGAGGCTGCCAGCGAACAGGACGAGGTATCCTGGAATTCCGGCAAATCTGTCCATCATCACGCATCTACATGCAGAGTAGAGCTTGGGATATAAAGAGCCGATGATTCCGAAAAGACTTGAGATTTTTGAAAAGAATGTTTAAAAGCACCGCTCTATGCTGTGCAAGCGGCAGCTAACAGCGTCTACACTGTGGAGCGGAGCAAAGATGGAGAAGTGCCCGCCGCTAGACTCTTCGCGGGGCGGCCCGAACCTGCGTCGTTGGATATAGCGTGGAGAAGAGGCGAATTAAAGAAGGAAAATATGAGCGTAGTTTATTCTTCAAAAATTGTGGAAGAGGGGAGAAAAGAAAGTCAAGTAGTAGAGTAGGGAGATGTACATGTGCTCACAGTGCTCTGTAAGACCACAGTCTGGCGTCACGACGTCTCACCCCCTCTTCGTGTCTACCCCTGGTGGTACTAGTATAACAGATTATCGTCTATCTTTACGATTGAGAAAATACAAATAAAACAACAGCGCAGTAGCGTCGACAAGGTGCTCACTTTAGCGCTACACAGTCCAGGATGCTACGTCGTTGGATGGCTCTACTCGTTGAAGATGCGGCTAGATGACTATTTCGTAGTGGTGGGAACAGGGTTCGGACTATCCATGTGGCTGCTTTTTACAACATTCTGAGCTTATTGATTCTAGACTATTGTTTCAGCGTGCATGAGCTGAAGATTCATATGACATGGATGTTGGATTACATGTATGCATGTCCCCTGAACGCTGGCCCGTTTGTAACGAGCACATGGAGGTTTCGGTCGTGGCGCTTAGTATACTATACGCGAGGCAATAGTTTTATTTATAACAATATATCCCATGGGATTCTCTTGAAAGTGAACGCATGGTTTCCAAAAATCTGGGTCAGCGAGACGCCTTGTAGTATATTAACGCAGTGATATATACACCCATGCAGGAATAAATGAGAGAGAGCATGATGATTCAAGGTAATGTACATGGGCTCCAGCTACCAGGAGGGCGAAGAAATCAATCAATCATTCGCTCCCAAATTGTATTCCATAAAAACAGGTTCCATGATAGATGGCGGACAATACACGCAATGTGACAGTGCCGTCAAGTCATGCCGCCCGCCCTGCTGGCCACGTGGAAAGGTGGCATGAACGCTGCCTTGACAGGCATAGCCTGGACAGCTCTTAAAATCTTGTGCAAGGGTTCGAGTGCTTTTGGCAAAATTCTCAGCATGAACGCTAAAAGGAAAAGACAAGACAACGCCGTGGGGGTAGCCAAATTAAAACGCCAGGAAGAATAAAGAAAAAAAGAAAAGACCAAAAAATATACAACGAAAATGAACGAAGCTGATCTCCGCGCTATGGCTTTCGTGAAAAGACATTTGTACTATATTCATGCATTAGCAATTGAGGAAGTGAACTTGTAAAGAAAAGAAAAAAGGAGGCACATACCATATGTAGTACGGTCTGATCCTGTGGTTGTGCAAAGCCTTGCGAAACTCCGAGACTAGGAGCTGGATCTCGATATAGTCCCAGCCCATAATCTCCTTGAGCAGAAACAGCGCAAAGCCTTCCAGGCTCTCGTCCAAAAAGGCAAGGCTATACGCTCCAATCTGCTTCATAGTGGGATCGCTGCTCCATGCGCCAATGGGAACGGCATAGTTCTTCTCGACAACGTCGACGTAGCCGGCCTCGCGCATCAGCTTGCGCATCTGGCCGCCCTCGCCGACGCGCAGCGTCTTGCCCATGCGCTCCGAGGCCTCGAAGAAGACGTTTGCCCAGCGCTTGAAGATGTGCTTTGGGTCGTCGCGGATCTCGGGCACGTCGCTCAGCACCATGATGTTGTACTCAAAGTTCTCGACCCAGCCGCCCGGCATGGTGGCGCGGAAGGCCTGCTGGTAGAGCGCGCCCCAGTCGCTGATGCTGCCGTAGAGGCCGCGGATGTGGATGTAGTCAAAGGACTCGGGCGCATACGTCCACTCGAGCTGTGCGTCTTCGATGTGGAACATGCAGTTGGGCGGCACCCACATGGGCTGGATGGGGCTGATGTCGGTGCCGATGATCTCGGCGGACGGGTAGGCGTCGGACATGTCGATGGCCCAGATGCCGGTGCCGGTGCCGACGTCGAGGACTCTGGTCGGCGGCCTGGAGAGGGGCGCCTCGAAGAGCCTGTCGCCGAGCACCATGGTGATGAAGTGGTGCGAGATGTCGAGGCCGTCGTTCTGGCGCTCGTCGTTGGGGCCCCAGTACTGCGTCGTCTTGGAGTTTTGGTACGTGCGCCCGTGGATGTTGCGGTAGTCGTATATGCTGTCGGTCAGAGAGGCGGTTGATGAGGCGCTGCGGAACTTGGTCAATATGCCTCGGCGCATGCAGCGTATATCGCGCAGTGCTCGGGGCGACCTACTTGTCATCCTCGTCATCTTCCACGCCAGAGTCGCCATCGCCATTGTCATGCTCCTCCTAGTGTTGTGTGACCCGTCAGTATAAGTTGGAAAACAAAAGAAAAATCACCATGTTTTCGCAGCCGCGACATCAATTTGCCAAACATACAAATGGTATCTCTGTCGTGGGCACCTCGCCCGCTGCTGACGGCTGCGCGGCATCAGGAGATATCGGCGCTGGTGGTGATTTGGTGGAGGAGCCGCCTCGTGGGCTTTTCTCGGGGGACTTTGGACTGGCCATTGCGATCGCACGGCCGTAGATGATGGACAACGTTGGCACCAATGGCAGAAATCGCCGAGACGTCTAAATCTATCGCCAGAGAGATCCGCGCATGCGCATTAATAACGCCGGCAAAAGACGGTCATGTCCCCCTCGCGCAAGAAAAATGTCCGTATGCGCCTCTTCGACGGTTGTTGGTTGTTTGTCACTGCGCACAAACAGGCTGGGGGGGGCTCTGTTAGCAGCCTTTTAGCGCAGGGAGCTGCCGTCAATCCTGGCATCTTCCCTGAGGCCAGCTGAGAACTAAGCTTAGAAGACGGCGACTATGGACGCAATTTGCCTAGTTGATGCGTCCCAGGGTCCTGTTTTGGATGCCAAGTCCACATGCAGGTTTGGCATTCTTCGATTAAGCAGTCAGGATTTCTCTTCTAGAAAGATGGCCATAGCACCCGTTGATCTCGGTACAGGTGATGCAGGTACTCGAGAGCCGGGTTGGCTGCTGTTTGTTCGTGCTTACGGCCGGTCAGACGAGGATGAAAAGACAGTGCGAATGTGCGCATGTTTGGATGCCAAGCCGCCATGCTGCATTATTTATCGCCTTCGTAATCTTGACAGCCTCGGCCATGAATCGATATGGTGGTGGAGTTTTGCAATGCTTAATGGTAGGAAGACGAACGCGTGGTGCCTGATATGCGGGGGATCAGCCCAAACAGGAAATAGAAGCAGAATGCCAGTTGAGAAGCAGTAAAAGGTGGTACAGTGCAGAACACGGTATGGCAATAGTTTGCGATAACGACTTCTTCCATTTCGCTCTGGTGCTTGTCGCTTGCCATTGCCATCTACACCTTCTTCAAAGAAGAGTTCCCTGGTCAGGCCATCATAGGAGAATCATTGGCCAAACAATACCCGCATTAGCTATTTTGAATCATGTGCAGAAAGTGCATGTACCAGAAATCAATTTCTCTTGGCTTATAGCTCTAATATTCTGTGTCTCAAAATTACTGGATCCTTTAATCTAAAGGATAACAAATAGATTTTCAGCTCTCAGTCATGTTACGATATCAATTGTTTGCGCTGGCTGTGCAGAGGATCGTATACCCTGTAGTACGCTGCAGGTAGACATTAAAACGTCTTAGCCCACCTGAGTGTTTGCTTCGTTGAATCAGCCAGACTTTTTTTTTTGGCCTTACTTAATATGTATGTTTGAGGAGTTTGTTTGATTGTTCTGAGGAGCGGTAGTAGTATTGTGGTTTTGTGGTAACAAAGGATGGGAAAGCTGCAGGAATCTCTGTAGTTAGCTTCAATTGTAGCACCAAGTTTGGACAAGTAATGTACACCATTCAACGGCACTATTTTTAGAAGAAGACTAGAAATAGTAACAGATATAAAGACCGAAACAAATATAAAAATTCAATTCCAAGTCAGGAAATATACATAGCTTTATATAACTCTTCCCTGCCTTTCAACTGGTTTCTCAACTGTACTTGTAGTCCTAGCCTCCTGTCCTTCAACCTATACCGAGAGTCCTCCGTGAGTTGACAACTTGAGTCTTTTCATGCAAAGCATCTATGAGATCATATATTTCTCAAGATTACACAGGCATGCATATATAATCTTGCAATAAAACACAGCTGGGCTTTGAGCCACGTGCTCAAATAGAAATCGACCCGAAGAAATGAGATCGGTGCTGGCCGACCCTCGTCTCCGGAGCGGATGTCGGGGAGTGCGCCGCTGCGGCTGGAACCGGACGCTGAGCTGATGCCGCAGTCGCCGCAAAAAGGACTAACAAAATCTCTTAGGCAATCAATCCGCTTTAGTCTCTTCACAATGTTCTAGCAGTCAATAGAAATGATGCGGAATCGCCTGATGACTCTTTTGTATGGAGCTGAGCATGATTGAGCCAGAATGTGCATTGTGGCAGCAACGGCGTGGAAAGGTTTGTTGGTGTTTTTGTGGTTTGTCCAGATCTTTGGAATAGCGCCATCTACATGTACACGAGATGCATCTGAGTCCATGGCCTGCTAGCAGAATCTTGGATGGCCTCTTCTCATGCAAGGACAGCACACCATGCACCGTCGCAGTCTCTTGGGATCTTTGTGATCCGAACAGTAATCGCCTTGCCGTGATTTGACGCCGCAAGAGACTTCCCCAGATTACGTGGCAGAAGCACAAGGGCAAATCCGGCCACTCAGAGATGCGGCCGCCGAAGAGTGGTATGATAATTCTGTAACCTCGCCTGCTCCGGGCGCGAAACCTTAGGTAAACCTGCTCATAATAGGAAACTGCAGGAAGCGTAGGCTATGATGAGCTCCAGCATATTCCGCTTTTGGGATGAACCTGGGCGTCAATCATGCGGCGGCTCTTGTCTCCACGCCGCCCGAATTTCTGGATCTTGTCAATACATGTGCCGTTGCTACTGTACTCGCAAAGCCAAAAAAAAGAAAAGTCATAAACGCCAGACGACCACCCCTCTCCGGCATCCTCCGGGGTGGCACCACCGACCGGGGCGTTGTTGGTAGCCGCTTATTCCCACAAGCTCCCTGGTTCAAAGAGCCGAGCCCGAAAACCGTTAGGTCAGAGGTAAGGCTGGCCAATCGCCAGGCGGCGGCTTCGTAACAGTGGCAGCAGCATGTCCTGACAGTGGTGTGATATTCACCCAGCTAGATGTGCGGCATCTGCCCATAATCTGGCCGCAAGGGGAGTCTCACGAGAGCGGAAGCAGCGCCAAAATTGACATCATGAGGGCCGGATGGGGGAAAGAAAGGAAAAATCAAATTTCGGATGGTGGCTGCGCCGCATGGCGTGCGGCGACTTGCGATGGATTGCTGGGATACATAATGTTCGGGTTGGAAGCCTCGAAGTTTGCTTTTTTTGGTTCATCATCACATCTACAAAGCAACAACACAATCCACAGAGGATCACCTCTCTACTCAACTTTTTCTTATATTCTACGAATATCTCTCCTCAATCATATACACCGAGTTTAATATCTCCAAGACTCGAAATCGAATTTGATTGCATCTCCAATCTCTTCAACTTACACACAACAAAAACACATCTTTCAAACACTTCTCAAGATGTCCGCCTCCGTCCTCACTCGTGCTGCAGCCAAGACCGTTGCTCGCAGACCTGTCTCATTCGTCACGCAAATCCGAAGCATGGGCCGCGCTTTTGAGCACGCCCCTTACGAGCGGATTCCAGTCACCGCGAAGCCTGCAGCTCCTGATTATGTCAAGGAGGTTACCTTTGTCTTGGGCAAGATTGTCACGTAAGCTACTCTTGATAAACTCGACATGGAATTTTAAAAACGTTTATTTACTAACATCTTTCTTTCGACAGCTATGTTCCTGCCTTTGGCCTGTTGCTTGGCTGGCCTGCTCTCGCCAAGTGGGCTGTTGACGGACACGTCTAAACGAGCTTGAAACATTGTTAGCGGGCGATGTCATGGAAGGGGACTGAAAAATTAGAATTGTCCAGCTTTCGACTGTATATATACCACGGGCGTTTCGGTGGACTTGGATATAACGCATATTTCGGCGCAACACGCATTTAAATAATGGGATTTTCTATGTTGATTCATTCCAATGTGTCATTTAAACAATTGTGATTCTGTCATGTATGAGATACTCATCTTAATATTTCTAGGATACCATCGATTCTCCTGCTCGCCTTTTCTCATTCTTTGACCCTTTCCTTTCATTTCAGACGCAGCATGTAATAGTAAGTAGTCACCGTCCTTGGGTCTAGGGATGTTTGCTAATACCTTTCCACAGGGTTTCCGAAGCGCATTGTGCGGACGTGGATAATGTTTTGGCAACCAGGTAAACTCCATTATGCATTCGACTGAGCTGGAGCGGCAGGTAGCTAATGTGGATAATATTGTTGGTGGGCGGCCTCGAACCAGTTCTTACACATTGAGATATTTATTGCTAATTGAGCTCAAAACTGAGATAGATACCGCTGCCTTGAGGTATTATAATCCACTGCCCAAGTTTCGACACACTACGACTTTATCAACACAAAAAATCGACAAAAAGCGATAACGATCCCCACGCCAACTCGAAAAGTACATCAGTCTACGACCAAGGACGCATATGAAAGCTTCTCTATGAGAATTTAGTAACAATGATGGCAGTCGATCCTGAACTGTCTTGGCAGACCACTATGCTTATAATTTCAATGTATGGTATTTATAACCATACAGAGCAGGTTGCTGGTAACTCAGTCGTCTAGCATCAACGGATGTTTTGTCAGGAGAAGACTATGATAATCTGCGGCCATGTGGAAACTAGGTCAAATAATGGACTCAGAATATGCTCGCTTCTTCTCTGAAAGCGATGATATGATTGGAATAGGTAGCGCCTTTGCTCTTGGGACAGTGGCAGCAACTGGTACCTCGAGACATGGTGCGTCACTTGAAGATTTGATCGAATTGTTTTGATATTCTATGCAATGGCCGAAGTCGTTGCCGTCTTGGCCATGCACGACAAGCATACAGAATCCTCCAAACGATATGCCGAGTTACGTTTCGGCGCCCCGCATGTTGCCCTCCTAAAGTGGTATCTTGGGCTTTAAAATCTGACATTTGCGGGAAACCTGCAAAGGTGTGTCTTTCCAGCCAAAAGGCTAAATACGAATGCAGAATCGTACGATACGATTGAAGATTGCGATTGGAGCTTTATATGCCAGAATTGGCTACATAATGACAACACAACTTGCAAAGTGCGGAGTATGGACGATATGCGTATCCATAATGCAGGCGGCAAAATGACAACGCCATGGAATTAAAGGAATCAACCTATGAAATGACTATGGATTCGACGGTCTCGTCTCTGACCAATCGAGGTACAGCTTCCGCTCCGAGAACCGCCAGATATCATCGGCCTCTTTTTTCAAGATATCCTGGTACCGCAAACTGGCCACGTACATTTGCCGGTGACCGTCCTTTTCAGACAAATGATATGCAATGCAATATGTTTCTCCAGAAGCAGTCTTGCCGTCCGGTCCGATGTCGATGGTGCTTTGTCCATTAAAATGCGTTGTGTGGGTGTAGCCGCGCAGAAACTCAAAGACTGGTCGCAAATCCTCTCGTTTTTCGACAACTTGCGAGGGCGACGATCCTTCTCCTTGCATGTATACTAAGAAGTTGGTTTTATCGGTGAAGAGGGACATTTGCTCGTCTGGTAAGCGGCGATCGGCACAGTGAGCATATTGATCGATGACTTGACGGATGGCGATTCGATCTCGCGCTTCCTCGGGGCTCAAGGAGAGATTTGCTGCCATGGTGAAAGTTGAATAATGGGGAAAAAATACGAACAAGAGTGATGTCTTGCCTCCATATTATGTCTCAAATGATTGCAACTGCTGTCAGGTTTTTAAATGTTGCCAGCCATAGTGATCATCTGCATTGTGGTTTGCAAATCTTCAAAGAGAGCCTTCTGTTTTGCATATCGATAACATAAGCATCTTAGCATATCCAAACGATGGCCTTCCGCAGGTGTTTTGCATCTATCCAAATTATAAGAGCGGCGATTATCTCATCAGTTACTGCATCAATGTCACCCTGGCACTAAATAGGAGATTTTGATGTGGTCATCAAGCAATGCTGCTTGGGTAAGTCACTGCCATTAGCCTGTATTAGTTCTTCATAAATAATCATCTCGATACTCCAGATGGTGTGTCATTTGAATATTTATGATTGCCTAGCGGAGGTGTTGACAATCTGACTTACATGTAATCTTGTTAATTGACTGCAAGACGTTATGACGGTTAAGCAGGGCTGCGCGCTTTGCATGGGTCCTTGATGTAAGTAGAACTATTGTCACAATTTAAGACTCCAAGTACACTACCTTAAGTAGGTATTCATGTTGAACGTAAGCCATATGATGAATATCAAAATTACTCAAATTAATAATTTACGAGAGCAATAGCTGAAAGAGACCTGAAGAGGCGATTCCTCTAAGCTTGTCGTTAGCACCAGACCGCTTGTTGCAGTGCTGCCTAGAGCTGGTCGTGACCTGACAGCCGCTAAAATACAGGCGCTATGGAGGTGCTTAGGCAGTCGAGACCATGACATCGCAACCTTGAAGCGTCACGTGGGTCCGCTATTCGCCATCTCGCGTTATCGCTACGCGCTTCTTCTCCGGCTTCTTATGGCATTTTTGCCGTTTCGGCTTCAAAAATGGCGAGGAATGTCGTGGAAATATCAGACGATGAAGAAACAGAATCTCCTTCCGAGGATGGGTTCGAGGGATCGGCCAAACCCCCTCCTCCAAAGAGGAAAATCGAGCCCGACTTGACGGAAAAGGTTCAGTGGACGGACGAGTCAGACAGTCTGCCCTCCAAGCCAAAGAAACGGAAGACAAAACGTAAATCCGTCAGGAAAAAGAAGGATGAAAAGGACAGCCGAAGAAATGGCCGTGCAGAGGATGATTCGGAGGATTTGGACCTCCCCGACTACTTGATTGAGCGGAGAAGAGATTTTGACGCCAAGAGGAAGCTATATCATGAATCTGCACTGATGCTGCCGCCTGATTACACCGATATCGAGTTTGATGAGTCGAAGAGGCTTAGTGAGCTGAGAGAGAGGCCAGACTTTGACCCAAGAAGTGGTATCAGACCGTCTCGGCCGTACAGAGATATCGAGCTTCCTCAGTCCGGCGGTCTGATTCCAGCATCAATTGCGCAATACCTACGTGACTATCAAGTTGATGGCGTTCGATTTTTGCACAAGAAATTTGTATACCAAGAGGGAGGCATATTGGGAGACGACATGGGCCTCGGCAAGACAGTTCAAGTTGCCGCTTTTCTAACAACCGCATTCGGAAAAACAGGTGATGAGCGAGATGGGAAACGTCTGAGGCAAATGCGGTTATTTGGCGACCGATGGTATCCCAAGATACTCATAATTTGCCCCGGATCTCTTATTATGAATTGGAGAAACGAGCTGAATCGATGGGGGTGGTGGCATGTTGACGTTTTCCATGGCGCAAACAAAGACGACGTACTTGGCGCAGCTCGGGCAGGCATGCTGGAAATCATGATTACAACATACGAGACATATAAAAACTCTCGCAGCTCCATCAACATGGTACAATGGGACGCCATCATTGCGGACGAATGTCATCGACTCAAAGATCGTTATTCGGAGACTACTAAAGCCTTGCAAGAAGTCAATGCGCTTTGTCGGATTGGCTTAACGGGAACCGCTATTCAAAACAGATACGAAGAGCTTTGGACATTGCTGGATTGGACCAACCCGGGCCATTTTGGTGCCAAGGCGGAGTGGTCAAATGCCATCACAAAACCCTTGACTGTCGGCCAGTCCCATGAGGCAACAGTTGCGCAACTAAGCCTTGCAAGGCAGACGGCGAAGAAACTGGTTCAAAACCTCCTCCCTCGATACTTTTTGCGCCGCATGAAGTCTCTCATTGCAGATCAGCTGCCGAAGAAGACTGATCGAGTGGTCTTCTGTCCCCTTACCGACTTGCAGCTGGAAGCATACGAAAACTTCCTTGGCAGTGCAGAAGTAGCTACTATACGGACTGCCTCAGAAGACTGCGACTGCGAGCATCGAGGCAAGAAGGGCTGGTGCTGTTACCAATATCTCCCAAACGGCAGACGCTGGCAAAGCGCTGTCTTCCCTAGTATTATCGTTCTACAAAAGCTAGCCAACCATCTCACTCTCCTGGTACCATTGACGACTGATTTGGAAGAGAAGCACAAGTCAGAACTGAGGACACTACAGACTTGCATGCCTGACACATGGAGTGTGCTATATGAGAAGCGAGATCGGATTAGTAACCTGGTCAATCCAGAGTTTTGCGGCAAGTGGAAAATTCTCAAGAAACTGCTCAAATTTTGGCATGGAGGCGGAAACAAGGTTCTGGTATTTTCCCATAGCGTGCGACTACTTCGAATATTGCAGCATCTCTTCACCAGCACGAGCTACACTGTGAGCTACCTAGATGGCTCTTTGAGCTACGAGGCGCGCCAAGATGTGGTTGACACTTTCAATTCGGATCCCACTCAGTTTGTGTTTCTCATCTCAACCAAGGCCGGTGGGGTCGGACTGAATATCACCTCAGCTAACAAGGTCGTCATCATTGATCCTCATTGGAATCCTGCATATGACCTACAGGCCCAGGATCGAGCTTATCGGATAGGCCAGACACGAGATGTTGAAGTTTTCAGACTCATCTCTGTTGGGACGATTGAAGAAATTGTCTATGCTCGCCAAATCTATAAGCAGCAGCAAGCAAATATTGGATATACTGCCTCGTCTGAGCGACGATATTTTCGCGGTGTTCAGCAAGACACTGAACGAAAGGGCGAAATATTTGGGCTCAAAAATATCTTCACCCACCATAGCGACATGGGCTTGCTCCGCGACATTGTCAACAAGACAAATATTGCTGAAGCTAAAGCTGGGGTACATTTGGTTGATGTCAATATAGAAGAGGCTGCGAAGGATGGGGAAGACTTGGGTGTCGTCAAACGCGAAGAAGACGGCGATTCCGAAGATGGAGGCCTAAGTCAGCTGGCAGAAATGTTGACCTCTAGTGACAAGCAGAAAGCAACCGACTCTAAGAAAGTCAACCGTCCCAAAAGCGACGCTGTGCAAGCCATCCTTGCGGCAGCTGGTGTAGAATACACGCACGACAATTCCGAGGTGATTGGATCTTCCAAGGTAGAGGAGCAGCTTTCACGGCAGGCAGCTGAGAGATTATTTGACGAGGGAGATGTTGCTGGTCAAGCTACTTTATTTGTTGATAGCGATGTGGATGATGGCGATGGGTTACACAGCAAGTTCAAACCGCCTGAAGACGTTTGCTTGCGGCAGTTCTGTGAGATGGCTAGGGAGTTTGGCTTCGCCAATGCTACGGATTTTGCTCTTATTGTGGAAAGCTGGACGACAGAAACGAGAAGGAATTGCTTGAATTCATTCTACAAAAGACGCGAGGCTAAGCTGGAAAAAGAGGGTATCGTCAACCGCGACATATCGCCGGCCGACATGCGGGCAAAAGCCCTGAAGCTTGAGCACAAGCTAAAATCGGATGCGACGAAGGATGATGAGGCAAGAAGCGGGGTAAAGCTCGAAAACTTGGAGCCATGGCCTCAAGTCAAGCCCGAAATTGTGAAAAAGGAGGAAGAAATGACTGGGAACATGCCGAGTGGCATAAAATACGAAATCAAAACGGAAACGAAGGCTGAAGATATCAAGGAGGATATCAAAGAAGAGAAGGCAGACATACAGAAGCATGAGTTTGCTGATGAGGGGAAGCCGATACCGGGAGACGAAAAATCCAACAGGACTTCGATATTTCTTTTGGACGATGACGATGACGACGAGCTTTGAGAAAGACTTGCTGCTCAAATGAGAACATTATGATTGGGGGTATTCGCTGCGCTCGAAAAGCGGTTCTTGAATCATGAAAAGGCTTATTTCGTCAGAATGCCAATCTTGTGCGGCAAAACCTGATAGGGGGGCTGAGCCACGGGCTGCACGAAATCAATCTCTTTGAAGATGCCGGCTGCCCTGAGGCTCTTTTCGGTATCGCGACAGAGTTCACATCCTCCTAAAAAGTGTGGCCAGACGAGGTTGACAAAGCCTGGCAAGTCGAAAGCCGTTAGTTCTTGGAATGATAATAATCGGGATAGAAGCAGAACGTGGGCGCTGACTTACGCTGATATAGGCTGAGCAATGGGCCGCCGCGCCATACCTTGACGTGCTCATAGGCGTACCAGCGGCCTCCTGGCTTGAGCAGGTTGTACAGAAGCTTGATGTTCTTCTCAGGCTCGGGGATACTGCAGAGACAAAGGATGCTGACGATGCAGTCAACGCTGCCTGGCTCGATCTTGCCATTCCAGGCGGAGGGGTCGTCGACAGATTCGATACCGACAGGGACGACGTGATATATATCGTCCATACCGAGGTCCTTTACACGTTGTCCGAGCGCTTTGGCGGAAATGGGGTTGGGCTCGACGCCGTACATCTTGGTGATGTGGCCACCTGTGGTTTTTCTGTGTCGAAGGCTTTCGTTGTCGTGGGCGCTATCGGCACCTTCGCGAAAACGGGCAAAAACGTCGGCATACATGCCACTTCCGGCACCGACCTCGAGGACCGTACCATATACTGGGGTGCTCACGACTTCATCATGAACGACACCATCTTTGATACGACCTTCAAGGAGAGGAATGACGCGCTGCTCTGCATTAAGCTTGACATTCGGCCCGATGGTGGCCCAGAATGTGCCAAAGAGAGCTTCTTCGAATCTTGCAAACGAGAGCAGAGCTCCATAATCCTTTTCATGGATGAGACCCCGTATGGTGGCGGGTATATGACGGAAAGAGATGCTCATGAAGCGCCATGGATCAACGACATGTATGAAGGCATCCCAGATGGTAGCCAAGGTGTCCATGGTGAAAGAAGAGAGGACGGCTGCCCTCTGGTACTCAGGGGACTTATACAAATGTGAATGGGACGATGGCAACTTCTATGGCGACCACCTGTCTTTGTCACAGGGATCCAAGGGGAAAAAAACCGAGAGCCCAGCAAAGCGAAAAGAAGAAACAGAAGAACAAGATCTTCTAGGCTCACCAGGGGGAAAATAGGAAGAAGAGTGTGGGAGCCTGTTTGGATGTGGGCTTTTATACCCGGCACGCACAGTGTGTCTACCTGGTATAAGATGCTCCAAACACATGTGAGCCTAGCCCTTTATCTGAGCAGCCTGCGCCTTTTGTGAAATGAAGCTACGGGGTGGGGCCGATGCTAGTGGAGTTACCGGCCTCAAGTCCTCCACTGGTGAAGATGAGATGCTTGGAGTCGTTGCGATTGTGGTGGATGAGATTTGCGATATTTGAAGGTGGATTGTTTTATCGACTTATAGGGGTGTTTTGCGCTCGGAAATACGCCAAGGCGTTTAACGTAGGGAGCTCTGGGAATGTGAATTATGTTGGCGAGAATCGGAACGATTATGAGAGCTCAGTTGAAAGATGGCGCGGCTTATCTCTGCGGCAGTATACCCCAGGAAAGGAAATTGAAAGATTTTTTATGACGCTTTTATACTTGTGTAGATGTTGGAAAGAGAATTGCGACGGTGAACTTGGGAGAGGAGCTTTGATTCGTTTTCTGATTAGTGAGCGCAGAGTGGCCATGTTTGCGGCACTTGTCGTTGTGGACTTCCTTGAAAACCTAATGGCATGAATGCTGATGATTGATTGGCTAGTGAAGTTGTATAATAGCAAGAGAGGACTAGGATAGAGATTCGGGGTTGAAATATTTACTTTGGCGGAATTTATCTAGCAATGTGTACACGGCAGTTGTTTTTCTCAGAGGAGGGCGACATGTACCTGTATAAAATGCTTTGTACAAGTAGTCTGAGATTGTAATCTATATCTCTTGTAATATCTGGCTGTAATGCAAACTAACAACAGCCTCATTAACCAACCAAGCCCGTAAACGCCAAATTTAGCTTTCCGACAATATGCTCTCCTCCCATGCGCTGTGTCTAATGGAGAAATCCTCTCTCTCCTTGCACAAAACCCGATATTCCCCAAACAACCAAAAGACATGTAAAATTGAGAAAAAGATGGAAGAATAAAGGAACAATCACAACAGCTCAAAGTCATCCAGCTCATCCCTATACTTCATAATGTTCCGCTTAATCTTGCTTCCCACGGCCCACGTCACAAAGTCCTCCGTGTTCCTCGTCACCAGGTACGCCGGATCGGTGACCTCGTCAACGCCGACGCGCACGTGGCCCTGCTCGATGAGCTTCGTGGCGGCCTGGACCGTCTCGGCCATGCGCAGCCGCGTCATGACGACGGGCAGGCGGCGGCGGGCAAAGGCGCTGACGGTGACGTTGTTCTCGACGGCGGACAGCTTGGAGGCGGAGGAGAGGATGCCCATGTCGTAGAGCTTGTTGAGCAGCAGCTCTTCGTGTTTGCGGCGGGTGGCGTTTTCGGGGGGCAGGAGGGAGAGGCGGTGGGCGAGTTGGCGGATGGACTGGAGGATTGTACGTTAGCATGTTGGAAGAGGTGATGGGGGACAAGAGACTTACGCCGCAGAGGCGGTTGTACTTGTGGTAGTCTTCGGGGTTCTGGATCATGTAGCGCCGGCGGACGAGCTTGTCGCGGTGGTTGCTGTCTTGCTTGTATGTGAAGAAGTCTGTCTTGCGCAGGAGCTTCTGCTCGTGATGCTTGAGTTTGCGCACCATTTTGTCGGGAGCCTTGTCGTCAGGCAGTTGCTGTTACAATTGTTTCTGGGAATAGGGTTTCAAATTGAACAACAATCGTAGACCAACAAAAGAGGAATTGGTTGGTATGAAGAGCGCTGATTGCAAGTTATCGTTGATAGATTTGGAGGAGAGTCTCGAAAATGAAAATCGCAGACAATTTTTAAGTGGGGCCTTGCGGTACTTCGCGGAAAGCGTTCCGCCCGCCACCTTTAGCATTTAGCTCAACACCAGGATTTCGCCCATCGCCAGCTCTCCAAGCAACTCGGAACGTTTTGCCAGCTCAATTCGCCCGCCATGCCTTCTCTCGTGCCTTCGCCCAGCGCCATGCGCGGCCTCTCAATCCGCGCCTTTTCAACCACCGCAGCGGCCCGCGCACCGCCCCGCGGCGATTCTCACCAGCGCCACTCCTCCACCAGCAGCCTCCTCTCCATCAACAACCCGACTTCTTCTTCCTCACGATCGTCTGCCCCCCCCACGCTCCGGCCAGTCGGCGCACAAGCCCAGCGAAGCTGCGTCGGACTTGATGACGAGATATAAGCGCGTGGGCCAGACGTCGCTGAGGAACAAGCAGACCCAGCTGGATATGATGCGCAACCAGAAGAACTCGAATGATTACCTGAAGCAGATGCCGCGAAGGTGGGACGCCGGTGATGTGTACTCGCCGCATGATATGAGTCCCGTGGAGATGCAGAAGTGGAGGAAGAGGTCTCCTAGAGGGGGGGATGTTGTTGATGCGCTGGGGATTCGACCTCTGGATATGTACAAGGTATGGCTTCATTAGGCATCTATTGTCTAGAATCGAGAAATCAGGGGAGGCAGCGAGAGCTAATGCAGCGTATAGAACTTTTCTTTGATCCAGGAATTCACTTCAACCTCTGGCCAAATCACTCACTCATCCGGCACAAGTCTTCGGCCCGTCAACCAGCGCAAGATTGCCAAGATGATCCGACGAGTTCAGGGCATGGGTCTGTACCCGACTATTCACGCTCACCCGGAAATGGTCAGGGACAACTTCTTCCCTGAGAGGAGATGAGAGACTTGAACGGACAAAAAATGGCGCAGTGTGATTGTATTTTTTTTTTTCTGTTTAGAGCTGCCTTCTATGCATATGGCGCTCACGCAAGACATTGTTTTATATACTTGTAGCTAGATATTTCCCCCTGAACTATGTGTACAATAGATGCCGCCCTCAATTATACAATGTCATGATGATATTTTTTCCTTCAATGTTGTACACTCAGCTTTTGGCCTTCTAAGCCTTCATGATCCGTTCTATTTTGAATTGGCACAGCGAATACTCGTCCATCCGCCGGCCCACCTTCATCAGCTCTGCCCAAGCATCGCTGTATCGTCCCTTGGCCCACTCTTGGAATCCTTTCTGAAGCTGCTGTCCGGGCAGAGCATTGTATGTGATACCGAGTCTATATAAATCGAGTTAGCAATGCAATGGTTTGACTTCAACCAAGGATGTATAGAAGGAGAGGAGTTTGTACTCACGTCATGGCATCTGGCTCTGAGCCGACAACGGACGCCATCCCCATAATTAGGCTTCGAACCTCCTTTTCGTTTCCATTTCCCGCTAAAGCGCCGATATATGCGTTGTAGACGCTGGGAGGTACGTCCAAATCCATTCTTTCAATCTTTTGCCAAACCTCTCGGGCTTGCTTATGCCCGCCGCTTTTCCTCTCCAGCGTCCAGAACATTGCCTGCAAAGTAGCATATGACGGACCCTCTCTGGACTGTGTGATTTGGGTCCAGTAGTCCAGCGCTATTAGTGGCTGGCCGCAGCCTGTGTATGCCAGCATCAAGGCGGTATATAGCTTCGTCGATGGCTGTAGCGAGACATCCATCTTGAGCATATTGTGAACCATTTCCAGGCCTTCTTCGTCGGGATATCGGGCAAAGCCTTCTAGACATGTGATGTAGGTGTCTACTGTAGGATGGTACGATTTGTTTCGGTGTGCCCGCATATGCCCAAAGACTTGTGAAGCCATATCTGGGCGTTTTCGCTCAAAAAATGCATTCATTAATGATACCCGCCGCTCGAAACTGGTATCCTGGAAGAACTGTTGAAGAAGTTGATACGCAGCCCAGGCTCGATTTGTGCTCGTGCTGCGGTCGAGGCAAAAGGAGACAAAGGCGTTTTGAACAGTCTCTCGCTCGGTTTCGCTGTATAAGAAGGAATAGATGGAGAGCATGTCCATGACGTCAAAGTGCTGGTCGTTTTCTAGGAATCTCAAGCAGAGTACGCCGACAGTGTCTGGCTCAAGCCGCATCTGATCTTCTTCGACGGACTCGAGAACTGATGAAATATACTTGAAATCGGGCTGTTTCTGCGCTGCCAATGCCACCAGATACTCATTAACTGCCAAGCGGAATTCTCCAAATAGGCGAGGCTTGGCTTCATTAGCCCAAGGCTGTACATGTCTTGCTTGGTTATATGCCTCTCGCGCCCCCATCAAGTTGTCGGTTTTGAGCCGCAGGTTTAGCAAGATGAGATGTGTTTCTCCATTGGGAGCAAGGCCTCTTTTGGCGGCAAGTGCAAGAATATCTTCACCTAGAGCGGCATCTCGCTGTTCAGCAGCAACTCTGAGCAGCCCGTTGATTATGTGAATGTCCGGAGCTATCTCTCCACTGCTGTCGACCATGTGCGACATCATGGTGTCCACTTCAGCAAGGCTTCCCCTGGTAATGAGTATTGCTTGAAGCAATGCGTTCCAATATTTTTTCCATGGCTGCGATTCGCCGAGTTCAAGGAACAGTGAAGTCGCCCACTCCTGAAGGTCGTTGCGCATGGCAAAGGGCGCTAGGATACGGTATACTTGCGCCTGTATGTTGCCACTCATGAGCGGTTTGTTGAGCCAGTATTTCGTTTCGGTGACGCGATCTCGTTCGGCAAAAAACCTGACCACGATGTACTGAATTCTGGCACTGTATGGGACATTGTGGGTTTCAGCATATTCAACCAGCTTCACCAGCTCGGCTTCGTGTCCTTCTCTTGCCAGCCCATTTGCAACGACTTCCAAGAGTCGCTCTCCCTGGTTTATGGAGTTGAAGTAATCTGGCTGTTCCCATTTGTCATACATCATCTGTACGGCTTCAAGTGATCCGCCATATAAACTCAGAGCGTTGACAAGATAGGCCCACTGGGACACCACGGGATTGGGTTTCCTGCTGGGAAAGTTTCCCGCAGCCCACACGGAATGTAGAGCCTTTGCTAAATCAAGATGATGCTGCGTTCGTTCGATTGGATCAATCTCAAGGAGGACTTGCCTCGCCATCGCTAGGTGGACGGCGCCAAGCTTTCTATCCTTTTCATTTTCCTCGGTGTTTACCGGATCAGCAAGATATTCTAGTAATCGGCGGCACTGCAGAGCTTGTGTGCTGTTGAAAGGCATTTTGGTGTTGATTTTCGACTGCATCAACTTCTTCCACGCTTCCAGCAATTCAAGCCGAGGTTGAGGTCTGACATTGTCGAGCATGCGACTCCTCCACACCATGATTTGCAGCCATCCCGGCTCATACTCGGGCTGTCTAATCTCCCGCGGGGCCTTCTTCTGGAGCAAGCCGCCGAGAAACGTTCGTTCGAAGTTGACATGTGTCGCCGGTCTCTGTGCGATTGGCCTTCGTCGAGCCGGAGCCGCATACAAAGCGCAGGATGGCGCCGTCCTCGCTTGGCAGACAAGTAATCGCCTGCCATGACGGGCCAGGTTTGCCCTCATGGTTTGACTATGTCTATGTTACAATGCGCCTTGGGGGGCTGTCAGCAGTCAATTGATGCATATTGGCCATTGGGGTGCTCACTGGATCATATTTGAGACAGGTGAGTTGCACAGATTGCGCAAAGGCAGCTGATTCGATTCCACCACGCCTCTTGAAGCTATAAACTTCATCTACTATTCACACATTTGCGAATCGCGGTTGGATGGGGCTTTTTGCCGCAGTTTCTCCGGTGGCGTCTGCATCGCCAAGTCCTATCGATAAGGCGCGCCTCTCCCCGCCCCCACGGCTCTCTGCGATAGATTTGGATTCCGGATTCCGTGTACATTTGGACATCAAAAACAATTTGGATAACAGGTCAATCTGCGATGATGAATTATCGGTGTCAAAGACGTAAATGATCAATTTTACTTCATGGAATGATTGTGGAATTTATAGATTCTACTATAAAAGACCCCGTCCTTTTGAACTGTTATATCTGGACGACACAGACATCGAGTGTTGGATCTCCGCTATCAGTTTGTAGCAAGTTTCAATTCAGCATCTCGCCTAAGAAGATCCATCTCATTAGACTTGCAGGAGTGCAATGGGCATTTTCTCACACGCAACTTGGGTCGTTATACCCGACATAACTGCCGCTTAGAGGAGGGGAAGTATAACTGGGCCTGGCAATAACAGCGCAATGGGGAATCTTACCGGCTGCAGTTTAGTAAGATGGGCGGACGCTGCCGCCGGCTCGCTGGCTGTCAGCACATTATCTGCGATTGCAGAACTTTTGGTTGATGGTTCTGGCAGTGCTACCGGAGATAGCATGAATCGGTTGCTAAGGCCATTCGGCGTTTATCAGAGCCTTCATTATAGCATCGGCGAAGGTGCAATATTTCGTAATCAAGTGCACGCAATAGACGCAGAGCAATTCGGATGATGTGCCGTGGGGGAAGCCGCCCCGCGAATTTGCCTGAACATGGGGATCCACTCGTCTCTCTTATATACTGAAGATGCCTCATACATTATCGTCCGTCCGTAATTCCATACTCCTGACCTGCTCATAAATTTTGACAAGGCAAAATGGCTGCTCCCAAGTCTCGACTTATCCTCGGTCTTATGACCTTTTACAAGACTCCGACCACCAACGGCAGAGTCACCGACTTGGACACCTTCAACAAGGCACTGGACCTTTTGCAGTCTCGCGGATACAATGAGATTGACACGGCGCGAATGTATGGCGAGGGGACCCAGGAAGGCTTCACGGGCCAGACAAGTTGGAAGAAGAATGGCTTTACTTTGGCGACCAAGGTCATCTATCCTAGAGAATACGGCGACAACACAGCAGACAAAGTTGTCGCATCCGTTGAGAAGAGCTTGAAGGAGCTGGGAACCGACAAGGTTGATGTAAGTCAAACATGGCGCAAAACATCGTGTTCAGGCAATCTTCATCTGGCTGTCAGGACTCTAGAAGGCTACTTTGAAAGTGTTGCAATGCGGATGCTTTAGCTAATTGTGATGACTAGGTTCTGTATCTTCACAAACCAGACCGCGCAACACCCTTTGCCGAGACTCTTGAGGCAGTGGACAAGCTTCACAAGGCTGGCAAATTCAACAAGCTGGGACTCAGTAACTTTGCGGCCTTTGAAGTAGCCGAGGTCGTGCTGACATGCAAATACAACGGCTGGGTCCGCCCATCTATTTTCCAGGCCATGTACAACGCCATTACTCGAAACATTGAGCCTGAGCTGGTCGTGGCCTGCCGTCGCTACGGCCTCGACATCGTGGTGTACAACCCTCTTGCCGCTGGCCTCTTTTCCGGAAAGATCAAGTCCAAGGACTTTGTGCCCGACACTGGACGTCATGCCGGCAACACGCCGATGGGAGCAATCTCCCGGGGCAGATACTTCCGAGACAGCACATTTGAGGCACTGCGCATCGTCGAAGAGGCTGCTGAAAAGACCGGGCTGACACTGATTGAGGTGGCCATGCGATGGCTCGTCCACCACTCGGCGCTCAAGGTCAAGGACGGAAACGACGGCATCATCATTGGCGTTTCGAGCCTGGAGCAGCTGGAGAACAACATAGACAATTTTGAAAAGGGCTCGCTGCCCGAGGAGGTGGTGCAGGCGCTGGACCAGGCCTGGCTGCTCTGCAAGGCCGAGTCTGTCAACTACTGGCACGGCGACTTGGAGTACAAGTACGATCCTCAGCAGGTGCTGTTTGGACCAGGCGCGAAATAAATGGCTTGTGCGGGTGATGGAATGGCGTGATGGCGGCCTTGTTTATAAAGGCCTTGGCTTGGGCCTGGTTGGATCTGCTGGGGCAGATGACCTGGCCATGCGTAACCAGAAGGATGTATGCTGTGAGCTTATAAAAGTTTTGAATAGGGCAAAAGGCCATATAGGGCTTGTACAAGACATGACCGAGATTCTCACTCACCCTACCAACGTGCATACATACTTCATCTGGGCGCTGAATTGCCATCTTTTTCCCCCTCCTCTTTTTCCATCATCGTTTGTAGAGAACAACTGTTGGTCCATCGCTATGAACACCTAAATGAACAGCGCAGTATCTTGTGCACGATAAAGTCACCCTGGGACAGCATGAGCTGCGTCCTCGTGATGGCTACATGTACGTGCAGCTCCAAGAACCGCATCATCAGCCTCTGACAGCCTCCAGTGCTACGTTAGCGCATCTCGTAGGCCGACCACCCGGAGATTCTGGGGCCTCAGGGACCCTTCTGGTGGCTGCAACCCACTGTAAGGCCCGTAAGGCGAAGCCTGCATGTCAGCAATGACGGCATCCATGCCCTTTGGCAGCCGCCATCTTTTTTCTTCTCATTCGACCTTCATCTCGGCCAACAAGCAGCGGTTCCCCTGTGTTTTAAAACCCGTAACATCTAGCCGTTGCCAAGCCCCCTCGGTCCGCGCCACAATTGCCAATTCTCCATCTAGTGAAGATCCGAATCTCCAGACCCCGACTTTTCTGGTTCCCGCAACGCTGGCCTTTTCTCCTTGTTAGAAAAAGGACAAACAAAAGAAGCGTTCCAAAGTAACGACTCCTAGCCGTCTCGCCCGAGATAGCCACATGCTCCCGCAACAGCCAACGTCTCCGCGACGCTCGCGCCAAATCAAGTACTGCTGGAGGCCGTCGTCCCAATACGAGCCGTCCGAACGCCGCTTTCGCTCCTGAACGGCAGGGACGACCAACGACTGAAGACAAGACAGCGACGATCTCGGACCCTTTTTTTTCTGTCGACGCAACGCAACGGCCATGGGCTCGGATAATCGTCGACCCGGCCTCTTTCGTGAGACGACAGCCGATGGCCGCTCCAGCGAGCCCCTGCTCTCCAGACCCGACTCTTCTGAAGAGGCAGACTTGGGCGACAAGGACGTCGAGCGAGGCCGATCGTCACGATCCTCAGGCGACGGACACGCTGCGGCAGCGCCCAACCCCATCTCCGGCTCGGGCACCATGTACGAACCACTCTCGCGACCGGCGAACCTGTCTCGGCGCTCGACGATGCGCAGCCGCAGCCCGGGCGAATTGGCGGCCAGCTCGGCGCGCAAAAAGTACACGTACGCGGCCTTCTTCCTCGTGCTCAGCCTGGTGGCCTTTTGCGTGCAGACGGAGCTGAGCGCGCACATCCAGGGCGACCTGGGCTGGGACAAGGCCTACTGCATGATGTTCTTCACGCACAGCTCGTGGGTGCTGATGTGGCCGGTCCAGCTGCTCATCCTGCGCCTGCAGAAGCGCGACATGCCGTGGGACGCCTTCTGGCGCCGCCACCTGCAGCTGGTCAAGTCGACGGCCCTCATGGTCGAGCTGCAGACGCTCGACGTCTTTGGCCTGCAGCGGCCCGCGGCAAAGTCGGTGCGGTACGTGGCCCGAACCACGGCCTTCATCACCACCGCCCTGACCGTGGCGGGCTTGAGCTGGTACGTCGCCGTCAGCCTCACCACGCCGTCCGACCTCACCGCCATTTACAACTGCTCGGCCTTCTTCGCCTATGCCTTCTCCGTGCCTCTGCTCAAGGAGCCGCTGCGCCTAGACAAGTCGGTGGCCGTCATCATCGCCATCATTGGCGTCCTGGTCGTGGCTTATGGTGACACTGGCGGCCAATCCGCCGAGGGCGAGGGCGTGAACGAGGGAGGAGAGGGCGTGGATGTAGAAGCAGGCAACCGCTTTTTGGGCAACATTGTCATTGGCGTTGGCTCCGTGCTGTACGGCCTCTACGAGGTTCTGTACAAGCGCTTTGCCTGTCCTCCCGACGGCGTCTCCCCTGGCCGGGGTATGATTTTCGCAAACACGTTTGGCTCCTGCATCGGGCTCTTCACCTTGAGCGTGCTCTGGATCCCGCTGCCCCTCCTGCACTGGACCGGCCTGGAGATTTTTGAGCTTCCAAACGCCTCCACGTGCTGGCTCATCCTTTGTGCCGTGCTCGCCAATGCTACTTTCAGCGCCTCGTTCCTCATTCTCATCTCTCTTACGTCTCCCGTGCTGTCATCCGTCGCTGCTCTCCTTACAATCTTCATCGTTGCTCTTGCGGACTGGTTCATCACCGGCCAGCCATTGAGCCCCGCGGCCATCATTGGCGGCTCCATGATTATTGTTGCCTTTGGCGCACTGAGCTGGAGCACGTACCGAGAGATGATGGAGCACGAGATTGCCAAGCGCAAGGTGGATTTGACGGACAGTGACGAAGATGGCGACTTGAGCAGCCATGAAGATTGAGACTATTTTCTCTCATTGTTTTCCTTTACTCCTTTTATTTTCCATTTTCGTCCCTTTCCCCGGGGAGACTAGCAATTCGTTTACGCGCAACCTTTCCTCTTCTAGACTTTGAGTTGCATTGGCTTTAGAGGCGTTTATATATATGCATTGTGGGTGGAGCATTCTTGATCTCACGGGTATGGATTATGGATTGGACATGATGGACCATGCTACGGGGCGGTCAAGATAGAAGGCGGATTATACAAGTACATGCCCGAGTGGCAGAACAATCATGGGGATATATTGGGCAATGTGCTGCCTTTGATGGCTCTAGATAGGTAGCCCCGGGCCGCTATAGACTGGCATATTGAATGAAACATGTATATCGATTTCATATTTCCAATGTTACCAAGCCATTTACTCGTCTTTGACCGAGTTACCACCTACAACTGCCTAGATAAGGCAATCACTGTTTGCAACACCGACGGCACCGATCATACCGACAGACAGCCGACAGAACCCGCCATGCAGCTGTGATTCCATGGCCTTCTCCCCCTTATTTGCTTATTGTTTCTTTATTAAGCAGAGCATTTCTTTCCCTTTTCTTTATTTATTCGTTTCTTTTATTAGATAAGGGGGGACATATAAAAAAAACACCCTTGTTGCTGTGTATTTCAATTTACCAATCCTAGTGTCAGCCTGCGTCCTGGAGCCTAAATCCTAATAACCAATGATATCAAACTTTTTTGACTTGTGCCCAGCCAATAAAAAAAATATATGCCCGAATCCTATCAGTACCCAAACGCTACCCAAAGGCTGTCCCAAATACACAATCTGTTATTCCAACTCCGTTCCAAAATCCCAAAGCTGCATGTGTGTAGAATGCAGCTTATAAACCCCATTTCCCCTAGTTGCCTAGTAATTGTCCCGTAATGATTGACGCCTAAAATTCGATAGACTGACAAAAAAAAAAAAGAAAAAAAAAAGAGAAATCTCAAGGCTGCAAAGGTGCTGCTCAGGAGATAAGCATGGCATCGTCCCTGCGAACAAACTTTCCCTCCCCAGCAACTTTCCACGTCGCACCCGCCGCGAAGATGACATATCGGACAGCCTGCTCCCAGGCTTCCCTATCGATGGCGTCGCCACTCTCAAAGCACTGCAGGCTGTTCCACAGCCCCAGCGGCGGCGGGTCGAATACTGCCATGACCAGCTGTGCATAGGCCGTGTTGCGCTCCATCCACAGATCCGAAATGTCCATGGCGGGGTGGCGGTAGTCGTCCTCGGCGAAGCTGGGCGCCCGCGGCACGATCTGGATGTAGAAGCGCTCGAGGGCTGGGACGCGAGGGATGAGGATGTTGTTGATGTGGTTGGCGAGCGGGAAGATGGCGATGTAGGAAAAGGAGCGGATGGTGGTTTGCAGCAGGGGCTGCATGGATTCGTCGCCAGAGTCCAAGAGGGCGGGCAGGAGAGAAGGGGGCGTGTGGTGGAAGTATTCGTATGTGGTGTAGACTTTGACGGAGGATCCTTCGTTGAGGAGCATGGAGGCCCATGGGCGGATGCTGAACAGCGAGCAATGGCTGGTTGCTGGTGTTTGTGCTCTGCCCGATGGCGGGAGATTCGGTGACGCCATTGTCGAATCGTCAATGCTGGTCAAGTTTTGTTGGCGCTGGTCCGCGGGCCTCGACAGGGAGAGAATGTGAAACCGTTGACGGAAGATCCAGGCCCCAGACAGGTTGATTGGCCGCCCTAGTAACGATGCAAGAATGGCCGGGGAGCTGATGAGGTTGATGGACAGGAGGTCCAGTTTGTCAAAGATGGTGTGCCAAAGCCAATCGTTGGACTGGCACTTTGAAGTTGTGTCGGGAGTTGATTCAGGGGCTACGAGACCGTTATTAAACCCTCGGTTGTCCGGCGCAGGGCAGTGGCTAGGGAGGACGCCCCAATTGGCGTGATGCATGGCGTCCTCGCCAACTTCGGATTCGGGATAGTCGATGATGATGGTCAGGTTGTCCACGCAGCGTGCAAGCCCAGCCCGAGTGAGGAAGCGTAGAAACTCGAGCTCTTCAACGGCGTGTAGCGGATCTTGCCGCTCGGAAGGGCGGATGATGTGTTGGAATCTCCAGACAATGTCCCGGAAGAGCAATGGCAAGAGGCAGCGTCTCCAGAGGTGGCAAACAAGAGATGCACTCTTGATGTTGCCACGGAAGTGGTTGAGGTCGTCGTGCGGGCTTGTGCTATATTGATTTGGCTTGCCATCTGCAGCAATGGGTCTGGAAATGTGTGCCGGGTCGTCATAATGGCGCTGGTCAGATGCGGGTGGCTCGTGGAGGAAGTCGAAGATATAAAGGAGCAGCTCGCTAGGGAGCTGCGAGATTGTCGTGGGCGCCATGGCTGAAGAGTGATGCCTCGACGCTGATGTCGACGGTAGTACAGCAGAAAGAACGATGGAGGTGACGGGAATAAAGGCGTGAATGAAGCTTGATGCCAGAGGCGTTGGAGATGGGAAACAGTTGAGAGTTTGAGCACAGCCTTTTTCTACGAGCCGCTGTCAATCATGTAGGGGAGCCTGAGCGGAGAGCTCCCGGTCAGTCAGGCGCACAATGCACTTGCAAGATCGGCAAATAGGAAGCGAGCCAGGAGAGACAAGCCATCGCGAAGTACAGAAACCAGGCGCAGCAGGCGGCAGGGCAACGCTGGCCATGTATCTGTACAGTTGCGCCTTGGATCCCTCGGATCCTGTCCTGACAGCCTGGGCGGATGAGGTTGTGTCCAGGGTTGGGTAGAAGAGCAGAAGAGCCGTGATATGAGCAGGGGGGGGGCCCAAGTCCCTGTACATGCATACATTAGCCCGGCAGTAGGCCAGCAGTTAGCGCAGCATTAGCCGCTAGGCTGCGAATAAGGCAATCCTTGCGGGGCAGAAGAATAATGAATGGCGCGGGAGGATTGCCTGCTACGACGATTGGGGCATGTCCAAGTAGATTTGTGGCCCGGAGGCTCTTTTGTTGTGTTGTTGGTTCGCGAGGCCGCGTCTAACAGCATCAGACGCGGGAACATGTATGGATGGAGATGGAGACGAAATGGACATGGAGACGGAGATGGAGATGTGAGAGATGAAAAGTTTAACAGGGAGATGTACATGTACTAGATGTCTCTATGAGGTCATGTAACGCCACAAGGTCTCCAACGGGAGCGTGGCTGTTGGTTATCATCAAGACATGCATCTTATCAATGGCTGATAAAAGTGAGATTATTACGATTACGTATATACTACCAAAATAGATGGTGATACTGCTTCTGAGTACTTGATCCAGATATAGGTCCATCTTCATCTTCATCTTGTTTCTTCAAACACCATCACCTTGTATATCAAACGCCCCCCCCTTGCGGGTCCACGGCCAGCCTGCAATTATTTTGGGCCATTTCCCCCGCACAAGCATCCATCGAATGAGGGGGGCAAAAAACAGGCCATGGCGATTCTAGCCTCGGCGGGGTTGGGAAGTTCCGGAATCCAGCCTAGAATACAACGCTGGGCGAGGGAAGCGGAGCATTTTTGATGGTTTTTGTTTTTTTGGCGCGGTATGGTGTGCAGCGTATGACGTGGGCTGAGAGACGGGAAAATCTGCAGTTATCATTGCAGCGTCAAGTGCGCCTTGTTGCTTACTGCAGCTAGCTGATGTTGTTTGTGTGTCTCAGATTCCAATCACTTCAATAAGAACTTGTCAAGTCTGTTGCTATGCTTCCTGCTCAGATACCGTCGACTTAGTCAGGGGCATGGCCCGCGGCCTGCTGCCTTAGTGCCGCACGTCGGCCGCGAGCGGTTTCTGCTCTGGCGGCACTTCTCCAGTTATTCCGTATCAGATATCAGATCTTGCGCTGCGGTCCAGGCCCCGCGGCTGATGCTGCTCCTTGCGCAGTCATGCTGGGCTGCTGTAGCATCCGCTGCGACGATGCCCCGTTGTGTGCTCTGCGTGCTCTGACTCTGACGCTGAGATGCAACCTGGCTGGCAGCATTACAGGCGCCTTTGCATTTGCATGTGATATGGCGCTGCGGCCCGGCTGTGACTCGCTCTGATAAGCATGCAGGGCAAACAAACTGCGCTGCTGCCGTCGTACAGTAGGCACCTACCTCTATGTTGCAGTATACATACATGTATACTTGTACCTGTGATTGGCGCCGTCGTATTCCGCTCTCGAATAGCATCAATGGCCGTTGCTGCGTGGGTCAGAGTGAAACACAGATCAAGTAAAAGGCTAAACGGCTTTTGCATGGCTGGCTGTGGATCAACAAGACCTGCCTTTTTACATCATCTTCCATGTCAATTGATGAGACATAGTCTAGAGGCACGAAAACACATATACTGTAGCAATAGGCAGTCAGCAATAGGCCAAACGCATTTTCTTGCCGCTTCGGAGTTTTTTCTTATATTTCTCAAACTGCCAAGACAGAGCAGACTTCCACCTTGGCATTCATAGCCCTTGTTAATGCCATGGGCCTATTTTCCACCGTCAGCAAAGGAGTTATTTTTAACTACATTCATCCGAATGCCAACAGCATGCACCGGCTCCTCTTTGCAGTCGACTCACATGCATTTCTCCGTACACGACATCGTTTACTCCCCATGTTCTTACGGGTTACCTCAGTTGACTGCAATGAGTGAGATTGCCAAGCTGATTCCCTTGCTGCTCGCATGAGATACAGATCCCATGCATCCTGCTTCTGCGAGCAACATCTACTCTCCCATTTAGGACGCTCCTACTATCGAGTAGCTGCCGCTCTGCAGCATGTAGCTAGCACTCCGGCAGTTGCCTAGAACCGCCAGGACACTGTGCTTCAGCCTGCACAAATACGACTCCAAGCGGCAATAGCATCGCCTCGTCCGGGTCTCTCGGCCCACCGACCCGGTCTACTAATCCGACGACTAAGATTGCCCAGGGCTGGGGTTGAGAGTTGACGGGGTGGGTCTTATCTCAATCTTGATCAGCCCGATTTATGGGCTGCCGGCCACCCCAAGATGGTCTGTCCGTCCAAAATCCTCCAACGGCCAAGGACAGAGCCAAGCTGACGAGGCCGCTTTCGAGAATGGGTGATTGGTATCAACGTCACCGACCCTTTGCTTCTCTTGTTCCGCGCCTAGCTTCAACGGATTACTGCACTAGCATCTATATTAGGCATTCTGTGTCTTTTAGCTGCACTCACTTCTTCCGGATGAGGTTAACCGCTACACAAGTATACATAGGAGTGCCCCTGAGTAGTAATTGAAATTGACCACCACCGGATAGCACCCTTGTCTGGCTCTGCCATTTGTCATTTCGAGCCCTCATTGGAAGCACTCCTGGGGATTTCCTTGAGGTCGCAGCGCTAGGAACTGCCTAACCGCTGTTTGGCGTGCAGTAGCTGCAAACGGCTTGCGAGCACCGATTGGTCCATTGCTGCCAGATCCTGGATTGTTTGTCCCTAGACTATACAGTATGTAATTGAGCCTTTTGGCAGACACAGCCGAGTTTTGTGAGCTGTAACTTTTCGTCTCTGTGGCGTCGGCTTCCAGCTTCTCCTCGCTAATATACTTGCTTGCACTTGGTATGTAGGCTTAAGGAGCAATGTCGTCTAAAGCGCCACAGAGTTTCACGACAGGAGACGCCAAGAACACGCGTGCCATTGCCGTTCAAAGATTGGTCCACGCCGCGATAACGCCGAGGCCGAAAATGCACGCCGTTGACATACTTTGCTCTGTTCCTTCTCCTGAGTGGTCGACGCCGAGACTGGGCGTCTGATTCTGGCAACTCTCAGTATTTTGCCCTGCTTCTTTGCCGATTTCGGCTACAGCTGGGTCCTCCCCATCATCGCCAGCTGCTACTTTGGGAGTTGGTCTGGATCCCGTCATGTATGTCATGTTTCATCACGTGAACGCAAGTAGCTGTATAAAAGATACGGCGTGTGCCGAGCGGAATATACACGTACGGTACATGCTGTGCCCGTTGCTGGTCATTGCCCAGTCTATCCTGGATCAAAGTGGCCTCTTGTTGATGCTTCACAAAATAAGCTTAGTGGCCGGAACAGCAAGCCTTGGAAGGCACCCTGTCGAATTTGCCGATAGTGCCGGTTGCAAATGTCGACGCTGACCGCATAAGGCAGAGCTGCTTCTCTCAAAATTCAGGATTCCGGGGGAGGGCAACAACTCCAGATTCACGGACCACGTACATGCTTGTATGTACCTATTTTCGACCACAGTACTGTACAGTATGCATTCATTTCTTTCTTTCGGTGAGCAAGAGCATCGGAAAAACAAGAGACACGCCTTCTCCTAGCATGCATAGCTGTCTTCCATGACTCGCAATGCCGAGCAAGGGGATTTTAGCTAGTGTTTGAGGGCGAATCGTTGTCCGGGTAAATGACATTGTGACAAGGGACGTTGCAGCAATCACACCCGAATCCCGCCGATGCCTGCACGCAGGTCAAGGCGCAGAAAAGATTGTGCAGTCATGTATCGACGATATGACTGGTCAACTGGATACGAGTAAAGCATCGAAGATGCGAATGATGGGGGTAAAAGTAGAGCATCTCTGTATAGGTGCATGTATACATGCTATGTAAGCTGATGGTAGTAGCAAGGTGGTAATAGTAGCAGTAGGAGTCTGACACAAACGCGGCAACTGCTTGATTCGCTTGTTCAACAGCCCAAAGCTGGCGACAATTGGATTGTGTGCATCTGGGACATTTCTGAAAGACGCAATCTAGAGCAACAGAGGTTAAATAAGGGATGGGATGCACACCCATGCTAGTCAAAGTTGACAAGACATGAGATGGATAGACGGGCCAGTCGCAACGCTGACCGAAACGGTCAAGCAAGTGAGAAGTAGCAGTACAAAATCACATGACGAAAGAGCGGAGATTTATTTGCTTTTTTGCCCCTAGATTTGAATTAATCCTTGCCTGTCACTTTTTTGCTTTTTGTGACAACTAAGTTGCATGCCTGACGTGCTAAAACAGCGGCTAAAATCCATTGACAATTGCAGGACTAGGGTTAGCTCATTATTACATGTAACCTTGGGTTAGGCTTGCGGTAAATTAGATGGTTATCAACATCAGTCGTTGTATTGACCATTGTTTGTAGCTCGTGTAGCTCGTATAGCCAGGGGCTCTTATGGCCACCGGCTTTCATAATTGGCAAACAACCATCTGGAAATGGAAATACTTGCGTGTAGTAGTTTCAATAGCGTACATGTAGCTTACGAGTGGAGCACTAGCTGCAGGCTGCCTCTTTGAACAGGCGGGAGCGCCGTAGCAAAGACAGTTGAAAATGGATGTCTTGTTTGATAAACCACATTATAAGCTATAAAGTACAGTTTTGAACTAGAGCTAGCAAAGTGAGTCTAAATAGCATAGGGCTGAAGTCAGTTCATGACAACCAACCAGCAGCGCTGATCGGCGGAGAGTGGAGGTGGGTAGATATCAGGCAAGGTGCCAACAATATGTCCTCACAACTGACAGCCAATACCGGAATTGCTTTTGTTTTTTTGCTCATCAGATACACTGACAAATACTATTACTTTGCCCATCTACAAATGTGCTGCTAGCTTAGTTGAATACGCAGAGCTATACGCTTGACAGAGAGATGCCGAAGATCCACCGCTCCACACATTTAGTCTACATGTACCGTGAATGAGGCCTTTGTATCCCATCCCGTCTCTCTTTCTGCTTGCACTTCAATTCCACCACTTGACAGTACCAACATGTCAGAAACATCTCCCACTGCTCAGAAGCCATTGATAATTGGCACTCGAAGGTCAAACCTGGCCGTCGTGCAAGCCAAAGGCATCCGTGATAGCCTTCAAAAGGTGGCGCCTGGCCGTGCCTTTGAAATTGAGTCACTCCACACTCTTGGTGACAAGGACAAGTCCACAGAGCTCTATAAGTTTGGCGCAAAGGGCTTGTGGACGGTTGAACTAGAGGAAAAGCTTACGTCTGGCCAATTGGATGTTGTGGTTCATTGTCTGAAAGGTAAACGCGCATGGCCTTTCGCTCTCTCTCATAGCATCTTATCTAACAGGTGGGGATAGATATGCCGACTAGGCTTCCTGAGACATGTGATCTCGCAGCTATTCCTCTCCGAGATGACCCTCGCGACGCCCTCATTATCAAAGCTGGTCTGCCGTATACCAGTCTAAAGACACTGCCTGAAGGCGCCGTAGTTGGCACTTCATCTGTGCGGCGATCGGCCCAGCTGCGCCGCCTCTACCCTCACCTTCAGTTTGCCAACTTGCGTGGTAATGTTGAGACACGGATAGCCAAAGTGGACAACCCCGAAAGTGAGTATACGTGCATGATCATGTCTGCATGCGGCCTCGAGCGAGTTGGCCTCCAACACCGCATCAGCCAGTATATTGGTTCAAAGGACGGAGGCATTCTGCACGCAGTCGGCCAGGGGGCATTGGGTCTGGAGATTCGCAAGGGAGACGACAAGGTGCTGGAGTTGCTCAACAGACTAGCGGATCGGAAATCGACTCTTGCTTGTCTCGCTGAGAGAGCGCTGTTGTACACACTCGAAGGAGGCTGCACTGTACCTATTGGCGTTGAGACGGAATGGATTGATGAGGCGCAGGGTATTCTGCAGATGAGAGGAATAGTTGTCAGCCTCGATGGCACTCAGAGCGCTCAAGACTCTGTGGATGCAACGGTGAAGACGAATGACGAGGCCAAGGCACTTGGGGAAGAGTTGGCCGCGAAACTTGTGAAGGCGGGTGCAGATGCGATTTTGAGCGAAATCAACGCCAACCGGCCAGCAAAGGAATAATGGCTGCATGTATATGTATATAGAAACGGTATATTGAATCCCCCTCTCATAATCATTCTAGACAACGCTATCTTGAGCTCTGTTGTTGCCTCACCTTGTACTGTGTGAAATCTGGTCCTAGTTATCTGCTAGAGACTCATGGCTCTAAGCTCTGTACGACTTCCTTTAGCACGCAACTGAGCGCGTGACTACGTATTTAGATTGCCGACATAAACATAGGTGTATATATAATTATGACTTTCTCGCAGGTGAAAATGCCCTTTGAAGATTAATAATCGCTCAATGTGTGTGTGGTTCAAGCCACCAGAGATGGTGGGCTGTCGTCTCTTCCCGCCTATCAGACATATATAGAGCCAACTGCCCAATCACTCAGTCGCACCCCGCAGTTGGATTGTACTTCGTATTTACAGCGAACGATGGAATTCAGAATGCAGGCCATGATTGAAAAGTCGTGCTTTTGCTCGACGACCTGGTGCAGCAATACTCCGGTCTCCGCAGATTGCCGGTCTCCGATGATTGCCGGTCTCCGATATTGTAAACGTAGCGCACGCTTCGTATTGCCATAGTAGAACCACGTACATGAGGAGCTAAGGTCAGCGAGTTTATAAATAGTTTGATGTAGCTCTGAGTTGGCAACTACTTGATCCTACGCGTAATAGCTCATGAATGGTTCATAGGATCGTGCAGCGATCAAAGTCAACTTGGCATTGGCTAGCTGTCGTTAGTGATTAGTGAGCATGCTTCTATTCGCTCCATTTTGCGGCGCCATGTCTTACATACATATGTGCGTCGTAAGTCATTGGAGGAGCTAGCGAAGGCTTAAAGAGCTTAATATATGAGGAGATTCTTGCTAGTTCCTTCAAGGGCTTATATATCAGAGACGAAGCCTCGCAGTTCATATGAGCAATCTCTTTCTCAAAGTTGACATTTGACAGCAGCAAAATCCGCAAAATAGTGACCTACTATTATTACCACAAAACATCAACGCAATTAAACCATGGCGGATAAAATCCCTACAGTTGTTGAGTCCGGCCTGCTAAACGGCGGCAAACGCTCTGTCCTGGACTCTGAGCTCGGCCCTGGCTCCACCACATTCCCTCACTACCACACCCTTTTCACCGAAAACTTCAAATTGCTCTCCGGCTCCTTATCCGTCGTTGTAGCGCCAGAGGGTGTCAAGGAAGTTGACGCCATGAAGAAGTATGAGCTCAAAGTTGGAGAGTCCATGACGGTCCCGAAATCCACAGCGCACACCTTTGTTGCCGGCGAAGAAGGCTGTCGATGCCTGGTGACATTTGAGCCTGCCACGGTGAACTTTGAGCGAGTTGGCCTCATCATGCTAGGCCTTCAGGCAGACTCGGAATACTCTTCATGGGGTGGGGGTCCGACCGAAGCAAACGCGCTCATGGTTTCTGTTCTTACCGAACTTACTGATTCGTATCCATTACTTGACAAGGATAACGAAATGCTGCAGAAGCAGGACAAAGAGGCTCACGAAAAGTTCAAGAAGCATCTTATTGAGAAATATGCGACGGACGATATGATTAAAGCGGCTGTGGCCAAGGTCACTGCATCCGCTTAAGAGGATAGCAGATGTGGTTTATATACATATACCAAAGGCCATAGAGGTTCTGACTTGTGGAAATTATGATCGACTGAAGGACAAAAAGGGCCACGATATTGCTAGCATGATAATATTAGCTATTTTATGCAAAAGTTCAAGCAGAGTTAAACGGGTTCCGTATTGTAGGGAGTTTGCACTACTTACAGCAAGATGAATTCACCGGACTGACTTGAAGACGGCATCATCATTTACTATAACATGAAAATTTGCTAAAGAGAAAAAGAATATGTGAATTCTTCTTCAAAGTCGTAAAGTTGAAAATTCAGAGAAAAGCGGGAAGATTACCTTGGGTACTGCGCTACGTTAACATGTGCGTGCATGTATATACATGAGTGGAAGGGCAGCTTACCGATATTTCCTCTCCACAGGCTTTACGAGCCCGGCATTCACAAGCACGTCTCTCGCAAAGCAGCGGGTGTTGCCAGAATCGATATGAACCAATTTGACTCCAGCGTCTGCAAATCTCTGCTCAAGCGGGCCCCATTCCTCGATGCCAATAAATTTGGAGTAAATATCTTGGAGAAAGTCGCCGATATAAGAGTTTCGTATCGATATCTCTCGCTTTTGGCTGTCCATCTCGTCACATGTAACCTCGACTAGCTGAAGATTGGGAAACTCTTTGGAGGCTGCTGCTAGGGCCAACGCATGGAGTGCCGGGATCATTTGAGTAGGGGCACCTGGCAGAACCAGATGGCGTATAGATTTGGGTAGCCGCCCTGTGAGATGATATGGTGAGAGATTTGGTGGGATCTGGTCTCTAGGATTGTGGAAGAGGCATGTGGAGTCGAGTTTCAGAGTCTCCAAGGCAGTAAAGTCTGCCAAAGAGCCTATCAACTTGCCGTTTCCTATCCAGTTTGGCCAAGTTGCGTACATCTCCTTGTTTTCGGCGGTGAAATGGGCGTAAGAGTTTAAAATACCTCGAGCACCATCCCATCGGTTTATCGCAAGACGTCGAAGAGTGCCTTTGAGATGTGAAAAGGCGGGGACAATATCCTCTGGGAGAAACTCGTTGGGAGGGGCTTTTCTGCGGAGAGAAAGTAAGAGATGGTCCGAGAACATGCGGCAGCTCCCCCTGGAGTAGAAGGAGAACTGTTCCAAGACTTTGCAAGCTGAAGTCAAGCTCATCAGGCCCTCGGTTGTGAGAAGTGCTGTGTCCAAGGTGATTTCTTTTAGGTTGTCAAGATGTACGTCTGCTGGAATTGGACGGAACGTACACGCAATGCGGACTCGCAGGGTGCGAAGGCTTGGAACGAGCCAGGCGCCCAGTTTGAACACCAGATCCTGAGGTTCATATTCCAAGTCGAATAATGGAAACCCGTTATAGTACACCTGAGCCCCAGCCGCCCATAGGTGATGTAGCGATCCAAATGCGTAGTGCAAAGAAGGAGAGATGGCTGTCGCCTCTGCTGCTTTCTTTCTCGTCACATTTTCCAACTCGACGGCAAAAAAGTTGTAAGGCGATAGACTGCCCACATATTCCAGGTTGGGCGTGAGCAAGAAAAGCAGAATCATTAGACGCTGGCTGTGGCCGCACACGTCGCGCAGCTTGCCGCATACTTGGTTACACTCCTTGAAACGGCAAAGATTAAGAGAAGGGAGATTAAATTCGATGGCAGCATCTCGAAAGACGGTTTCGTTAATCTCTGGACCAAAAGTAAAGCCCGGTGGCAAACCTTCAATATCGATTTTCTTGACCAAAAGCCGCAAGTCTGGGTTGCGACATAGTGTAGAGATGAACTGAGGCAGCTGTATCTCGTCATATTTCGTGATTGCAATGTATGAGTAAAGATATGGCAGGGCAATCTGTCGGTAGCGTTTGGATGTGAGAGACAGCCTTGCCAGTGTTCTTGAGAACTGCGTGTGGTGTCCCGAGTCTCTCCATCCCTCGGGGCGTTCACACTGCTCAATTGTGTCGCCATTGATCGTTTTCCTGTCGACATGGATCCAATAACATATCAGATGGATCAGCTCTGGTGGGAGGGTGTCTAAAGAAGACTTGTCTACTGGCGGTTTTTCCAATTGCTTCATCGAAGGAAGTGACGGAAAGTATGCCACCGACATGGCCGGGAAAGAAAGTCGTGCCACGGACATGATTGGGTAAGAGAATCGCTGGTTTTAACAGATCAATGAGTGTTTCTGCTCGCGCAGGATGATAGCATAGGTGGTCTTGTATTGTGCGGTTTCTGGCTCTCCTTTTGCGCGAAATTGTCCATATATAGTCTACGAGAAAGTTCGTCATGTTTATGTTTGAGAGTTTGAGGCCTCGAGAAGGTTAGGCATGATTCCCCCGCAGCATTCAGCTGTGGCTTGTGTCGCCACTTGGGGGAAAGTAATGCGCGTAGAAGCGATAATGACGGCATCATCTTGCAATTGACAACCTTTCAGCTTTCTATTTATGTTGGCGGATTCCGCGGAAGTTAATGAATAGGTATTTTAGCAGTCTCTTGTGGCACATTTGGGACCATGCGCGCATCTTCACCTGTGCTTCGGTTGCAGCGGCAATCTGCGTATAAGCGAGAGCCGGCCCGCAGTCATATTCACGAGTGCCGATAGCTCATTAGTAAATCTGAACTTTTGCTTCTTTTTTTTTCTAGCTTCTTTGATCCATGTTACATTACGGTATATCTAATTCCTCGATTATCTGAACCAAGAGCAAGTAGCTGGGGCTTATTAGCATCATGAAGACGAGGGACTCGACTCGGCTTTGTACGCACCGCAGATTTTGTTAATAAGTGAAAAGGTAAGATTGTGGTGGAATCTTTGATTGCTTGTATGGCTTTAATCCAAAAATAAAATATACACCGAAGCAAGGCAAAGTCCCAAATTTTGGCTGTTTACATTACCGGCAGCCTTTCTTTGAGCCATACAGAATTCGTTGGACTTGTAAAGTCAACAATAATAGGAGGATTTCGGCACTGTAGCAACAGGTATGGCTCTTGAAGAGCGATTCTTTAGTAGTAGTATTTAATATTCTCTATTCATACCTATAGCTCTATCTTTGAAACCGCTTTGTCGCAGTATGCTAGTAATATGAGGCAATGGCCTTATGTGTAGCAACTAAAGCACTTCATCACCGATTCTAAGCCGCCAGTGAAGTATGCCTGGGTGTTGCGAATCAGAACCCCCCAAAGGATCGCCCCGTTACCATGATGATAGCTTCCTATAAGGGCCATCGGCTATAGAAGGCCTCGTAAGCAATAAATCGAAGAATGCATCGTATGTAGTATTTATTTCTAAGCGCCATAACTGAATTCAGACCTTCCAATAAAATTCCACTCATTGATAGTAATCTCAACAAGCTTGGTGGCATACTAGCTTCTACCGATGCAACTAATCGTAATATGCTCATCTCGAGCCCACTCTCTGCGCGTCGTATGGAGTTGAGGATAACACAAATGCTACTGGAGAGGAAACTACCGTGAATACAACCATGCCTCGAGAGACTACCTCGAGGGATGTGAAAGAGGCCGCTGCCCTCTCTTACAAGACACTTACCAACCCTAGCTCCATGAAAGCAGGTTGAAATAAAGCTGCCCACAGGCATAACATACCGCGCAGGCCATTGCTTGGCTGTTCTGCCATTTCACTCCAAAGCTAAGAAGCAACGCAAGACACAGACGCTGTGAAGCAGCTATATATGTCGCCGGCGATTATTTCACTGGTAGTATGTAGATTTGCATATTCTGTCGCCAAAAAAGCAGCTAGATTATAAAAGTATCTGACCCCTTAGTGCTTTACAAAATCTACCTGTTTCGCAATAGCTCTTCAATGATGGAAAGGAGGATCATTGACTCAAATGATGAGCTAAAACTTAAACGAATCATATATATGCGATTGTGAAGGGATTGGCATCAAATCATCGTTTTCGAGCTTTTGACTATCGAGAAGTATTTCTTTAGCTGCTGATACTCTTTTATAACGTACTTTGCACATTGCATCTCCGCCAGTGATCTTTAATCTCATTGGTAATTTGATACATGCTCCGCAGATACGGCTCCGAGAGTTGCTATTTCATGGTTTGAAATAAGCCTTGTCTTTGAATTACCCCTATATATGCGGAGTCTCATGAATGACAAGTTATTAGATAATGACAATACTAAAAGCATTGAAGATTGTATATCCATGCTCAAAATCCTTCTGTATGTTGAACGCAAGCACTTGCTGTAACATTCACCAATGTGTAGCCGCGCCAGCCTAATCGAGCAAAGACAGCGGTTACGGCGGCATCGAGAATAATTGGCGCCATTTAATCAGGTTTTAATCAATATTATGCAGATAAAATGGATGTGTGGTTCTTTCGAAGCGTTGAGCGCACCACAGTAGCCCTCTATATGGGCTTCGAAACAGGCAAGGCAATAGATCGGGTACTGAGTCTTCGCAATATATCTCCGAAACAACTATCCAGTCTAGGAAATCAGCATTATCACTTTTCAGAGTTGAAGAGGCTGCTGGTGACAAAATTGGAGAATATGAACCCATTATCATCCCTCGGAGCAATGACCGTATTTGGGGGCTTCATGCTCGTATTATCTCCCACTAGCTCTTCATTAGAAGCAAGAATTTCTGCCTCTAATGTCAAAAGTCTGTCAATTGTTTCGCCATCTCAATAAACGAGAGCTAGAGCTTGAAATGACTCATCTGATAACGACCGTACTATGTAGATCCTCGGCTTTGGGTCTTCATCCTGGCTCTGGATAAAGCCTCGGCCGCTAGCTGTCGCATACCATCGGCATCTAAGCTATTGGGGAGTATATATTTCTGCAGGAGTGAAGCCGAATTTAGGCGTATTTTGGTGGCATCGCTGTCGCGTCTTTCGGTGTTGCTTCCTGCCGATGGCGGCATCCAGCTTAGTGTCGCTACAAGTCTTCCTATTATGGCAGCATAGCATTACGCTGAAGTTTCACGTAACGTTATCATGACTCTTGTAACTCTCGCCCTAATAAGTAGCATAGAAGTGACAGATAGTAGACAACCTTGACAGAAATGGAATTCGTAGGAAAGCATCAGACTTCAACTACACATTTCGGTATCTCTTAGTTTCTCAAATATGAACGTAAAGGGAGTACACAGGAATTAAGGCGCAAGGTAAAGTATCGAGTGAGCCGCTCAACAACTTGGTTCTGTCTACTCCGCAAAGTATACGTCTATTCTGTCTTTGACCGCAGTTTAAGTGAAGTATAACTTACTTGCCAAGACTTTAGGCTCTAGGATTTGGAGGATTCAAATAGATGGAGCGAGAGCTGATCAGTTTTCGTCGCGCCCTATGGCATGTAAAGCACAGCCCCTCTGCTCTACATTGTATATATGGGTTAATAATGGACTTTGAAGTATCCGGTACTAGCAGTAACAACTCTTTCAAGGCTCTTACTATACCAGATTTCGTTAATCACATGTTCTTCCTTGGTAAGAGTAGCCAGAGTTGACACAGCTGAAAATTGAAACAGAAAACCGGTATTTCGGAGTCGGATATCTTATATTTCGGCCGTATAAATGCGTTGTTGGCGTCGGAGATAGTATGTAATAACTCCGGCCTCGGGCGAAGTATTCTTATCCGTGCGGCGTAAGAAAATAGCGAGACTGAAAAGTTAAATATCAGCGATGTTCTCCGTACGATAGAGTCAATAGTCATTTGGCGCGCGGTTGATGACCTTTTGTTCCTAGAACTCCAAGGAGTGAGAAGTAAGACATCGGGCCGGTGAGAAAACGTGATGAATCTGACAGGAGATTTCTCTGCCGTGTTGTGGCTTTTTACTTTGGAGGCGAGTAGGTATTGAGAGTTCGGAACAGCATCTCGGCAGAGCATCCATTGCATGTAAAATTTGAAGATGACATATGATTCCATTTGATTATTATGCGGAGGATATACAATATATCTAGCATGTGGGTCATGTTCTCTATGGCTTCATGAAGTTGGCCGACGCCAGGCCAAGCTGAAAAATCCCCCTCAGTTGATTGGAGTGTCTGTTTCGCCATTACGTTTGAGAATGAGATAAGACAACTATTATAATGGCATTATCAAGAGGAACAAGCGCTAGATGAGTGCAAGCAACGTTGCACATTGTAGGTTGAGTAGAGTGTTTTGGTAAGAGTAAAAGAGCACTTCAGCTGCCGCATGTTAGTAGACTGGGCGGCAAACTATTCATGTTTACAGCTGGCATAGTAGACTTACATTATAAGCTTGTATATTGGCAAACCACACTATCTTGTTCATCTAGACACTAGAATCTGCCTTGTCAAGGCTTTTGCAATCCCTTCTTGGTAAATCAGCCCAACATCGATATAGTCTCTCAACTTCTTCATCGCACTATGCTTCTATTATTAAGCTGTCAAAGCTGAACAGCCCCCACAGAACAAGCGTCTTATAGCGTACTTGGCGGTTTTTGCTGCCGCAACGAGCATAGTGTCGCAACAGATTTCCCCAATCATCTCGCCGGATGCCAGCCATCGGCGTTCGGCTTGGCATCCGGTCCGTATCGACGGCTCCACTTCATGTCAACGCCCTTTGGCCATCGCCAGCTAAAAGCGATGCGCTCGGCTTATGATTCTATCTTGAACAAGCAGAATCGGCTTCTATTGCTTGTATTGGGGCCAACACTGTGAGGTGAACAACCATGAAGGTTCGGAAGCTAACCGTGTGCCATACATGCAGAGCAAGGAAACTAGGGGTGAGTTTGCTTTCTCACGATGCTCTTTGATCATCTCTCATCTTACATCTTGCATCTCGGAAATATTGACTGAATCTGGTACTTCTAGTGTGACGGGAAACGCCCGTCATGCTCTCAGTGCACAGGAACAAAGATCAAGTGTGGAGGATACCAATATGATCTTGTCTTTGTACCATCCTCGCTATCCATAGGGCCGTCGACAAAGTCCAAGGTGCGAAAAGATGGGAAGGCCGGAAAGAAGCGAGACGAGTGTACAAAGCCCCAAAATCTAGTTTCTCCGGACAGGCTCGACGAAATGACTCAAGCAGCCAGGGCAGCGAGATATGAGACGGCTGTAGTGTGGCCGTCGCTGGCCTGGCCTTTCCAGGATATCATATCCCTAGTCGTGCAGAATTTTTCACCAGCCATGATTCCTAGCACCTCTACTTTCTTGAACTGGGACGTGGATATTTTCCCTCGGGTCTGTGGAGCATGGATTGAGCTTCTGCCTCTGCTATCAATGACTCAACGGTATGAAATGACTCTATCTTCATCCGTCAAGGCCCTGGGCGTATCCATCCTTTCTAGAGGCCGCAACGGAATAGCGCCGATTTCAGATGCTCTAGCCGCCCACTGCTCCGCATTGAACTCGCTTCATGACAGCCTGCATAACATAGATACGTCCAATTCTGACGCCTTGGCGGTGGCCATTATGTGCCTAATGATCTCAGAAGTAAGTGCCGAACTCTTTTGGGCACTGGCGCACAGTGCCATTTGATGCCAAGATGCTGATTTTGACTTGGGTTAAATAGATGATATTGCCCACATCCATCTCTAGTGGCACCGCTCATGCCTCTGGCTTAAGCGATTTGATTCAGCTGCATAGTCCAGAAGCATACTCATCCGGGCCGTCCCATAGGGTCTTCATTGGTCTTCGTCCCGCTATTGTAAGAGCTCATTCTTTCCATTTCTTCCATCTCTGCTCTCAGTTCGATTTGTTGATTATTAACCATATTTCAATAGATTATCCATGCAATTCGTAAAAAACAGCCCACATTTCTTGCTGCGCCCGAGTGGCGGACGAAGCCATTTCAATATGTCAAGGCAAACTCGTTCCACGCTCTTATGACGGAGGCGACTGCATTTCCTTCCATTCTGGTTGATATCGACGAATTAAAATTCGACTCGCCCAGCTCAAATTCACCCTTTCTTGTGTTTCAGGCACTCAAAGACCTTCTCAACGCCCTGATTACTTGGAACATAACTTTCCAAAGCCTTTATAATAAGCCGTCATTCCGTATTCTCAACAAAGGAACAGAAAGACCGTGCTTATGGTTTCCCGATATCACTTCAGCGAATTCAATGACGCACTACTGGGCTTTTTGGATAATGTGCGTTGTGTATATCAGGAAGCTGAGAGACGACTATCCTGAACTTCGAGACGACGACTTTCTAATCAACGGAGAGAGTCCGGAGAGTCCCATGATTACAGAAATGGCGATTCAAATGTCAACTTGGATATTCCAAAGCATCGAGTACTTGGTGCAAGAAGAAATGAAGCTCTTTGGAGCAATATCCACAGCACTACCAACCAGAATAGCCTACCAATTCCTCAGATTCAACCACTTTTACGACTACGAGTTGATATCCTGGTGCGAGGGATTGATTGACGGCATCAGGAATAGGGGCTACGACTATATTGCTCAGTACATAGTAGATGATGATGGAGTGTGATACTTAGGGGTGAGAAACAATTCGATTCTTATTTTTGCTATTACTTTCTGCTCTTCAACCTATGATATCCTAACATAGGCTAGTGATCTTCTCTAACATCATACAGCAATAATCATGCCATGTCTGCTCAGAAGATGACCTTGCGCTCACCGCGGGGAAGCCAAAGGACCTTCTGGCTGACACCTGCCTCATCAAAGGCCTGCGAAGCCGGGTCCTTACCCTCAGTGAAGTGGCCCCATCCCTCAAAGTGCAGGGGCACGGCCTTGTCAACGTTGGCATCCTTGATAAGCTGTGCAGCTTGCTTTCCATCCATGGTAATCTCGAGAGGTTCAGGCTGTCCTACTTCAATAGCAGCCTTGCCAAGGTTGAGCAGGGCGAGGCTGATGTGGTAGCCCTTGAGGCTGTTGGCAACGTCTTGGTTGTAGATGGTGTCGCCAGAGAAATAGATGGCGTTGGGAAGACCATTGGTCGAGCCAAAGTCGGCAGAAGTGACGATGAAGCCGATGCACTCGCCCTGCGGAGCATGTTCTGCCGGCGTGGCAATAATCTCAAAAGTCTTTCCGCCAGCGACGAGGGTGGCCTTGTCACCGGGGTTGAGACCCGCGCAGACAGCCTTGTCGCCAATTTGAACAGCGCCATCTTTGGTTGTGAAGACTTTTTTGCCTTCGAGGACCTTGCGACCGATCTCGTCGAGGTTATCGGGATGATCCTCGTGGCTGAGAAGAACGGCATCGATGGGAGGAAGGTTTTCGGGCTTAACGGCGGGATCTTGAGAGTTCTTGAGCACGACAACGGGGCGCACCCATTCTGAGCCGGAAGGGGAGAAGAATGGGTCGGTCAAGAAGGTGACATTGTCGATTTGAAGAAGGGCAGTGGCAGTACCGATGTAGGTGACGCTGACGGAGCCCTTGAAAGAAGACATTATTGCTTGGTTCGATCCGGGAATTTCTTGACTGAAGATTGGCTGATTGTTGGATGTGTGGGAGACTTGTTTGTGTGATTGTTATTAGAAAATTTGGGTTTTTGGATTGAAAGAGGAGATGGAGGTATTTATCGTCGTTCCTCAACAATTGTCAACGGACTCAACTCGGGAGACTTACCTAACTGGAACAGGGCTTCTCAGCGATCGTCATTCTGACAAACGTTCCATCACAAATACAACTCGTTGTTAATAATCGGCCATTTCCAAATATTTTCTCTGCTTATCTCGCTTAACTCGTCTTTGCGAATTTTCCTTGCTATTTTACTCGACGTTCTCGAACAATTCAAGTATCATGGCTGACTTATACCAACTTCAAAAGTCTTGGCGGGTTTTGCTACCATAAGCGGTTAGCGGCCTTTTGGTTGTCCACGCATAGTCCATCAGCGAGCAACGTATTGTACAGCCAAATGAGTAGGTTGTGACGTTTAGATTGAAACAAATTTCGACATTGCTCTTGTTGCTTTATTAATGCATTATTAATTGATTGTCAGCAACTTTTTGCGTTGGTAAAGCATGGGAGGGTTGTGTGGCTTATATGGTTTTGGGTAGCGAAGCATTGTCGAGGCTAAGAAGACATGTATAGATGTCGGCAGTTAGAATTTGTGGTAGCCGAATCTAAATGACTGGCTGATGGAAATAGAGTCAAAGTGGTTATTCGTTGAATGATACTACAATTGGAGCAACCTGCAAGTTTCCCATTTCTTCAGTTGCCACGGTCAAGACAATCAGTCTAAATCAAGATGAAATGAGCATGTATTGAGTATATCAGTTCAGCTGTATTCGTAGGCATATTGTACATAAAACTTCATGAACCCCTTAAAGTCGTTCATTGCCTATCAAAAACTCACGTCTCACCAGACTGCATATGAATCTATGTGCGTAATACAACTCCAACCATGGCAGAAGTCTGCGGAGCTTCAGGCTCTCCTTCTTCGGCTATATCCATCTTCCACTTATGCATAGAGACAAGCCCGGGTTCGACAACAGAATATCCTTGCGTAATTTGTTCCACTAGGCCAATGTCTCGAATGATCAAAGGCGTCGGCGTCTTTGCATACACAGCAAGCACCTGTCGAATTTCTTCTTCAGTGACGAAATTTGAGATTACATGAGAAAAGCTAAGAAGACTACCCGGAGCAAGATTGTCCCGCAAGTTTTTAAGAATGGCGCGATCGGTGTCAATAGAGAAGAAATGCAGCAGTCCCATCATGAGTACACCCACTGGCTTCGAAAAGTCAATCAGCTTTCGGGTCTCTGGGTGGTTCAGGATCGGCTCCAGCTCTAGAACTGATCCTTGTATAAATGCCGTTTTGGGATCTCCATCAAGCATCTGCTGACCAAAGGCAACAGCGACATCATCGATATCCACATAGACGACGCGAGCGTTTGGGTTTACCCTCTGGGCCACCTGATGCGTGTTATCTGCACTGGGCAATCCCGAGCCCATGTCGATGAATTGGTCGATGCCCTGGAAACACATGTACCGCACAGCACGGCGCAAAAAGTGACGAGCTTCGACAATAACTTCGATGGTCCTTGGGTATGCTTCTACGACCGCTGCAACAGCGGCCCTGTCTGCAGGATAGTTGTGTTTTCCGCTAAGATAGAAATCGTACTTGGCCCTAGTTAGACAAGAGGAGAAGAAAGTTTGACGCTTTTTATTATGATGCATACCATACGGGCAACAGAGGGCCGCGATACATCAACACCGCTTGGGGGTTTGGGATCCATGCTTGCTTGCGCCATATTGTAATAATTAATAATAATAAAGAAGCCTTTGGATTTTTTTGAGGTTTGCAGCTTGAAAGATGACCGCTTTTTAATGAGACGATGAAAAATAAGCCGCAAACAGGTCTCGAGTTGAAGGAAATGGAGGACAGAGCGGGGAAGTTCTCTAATGTAACGGTGAACAGTAATACAAGAGACGAGAACGGGAAGAATACGGATAAATAGTATTTTACTTGAAGGGGAACGCTAACAGTGGAAAGGATGAATGCATGATGATCCTACTCTTGTTGTAATATTTTTAGGCTGTTGCTTTTAAGGGCACTTGGTATATACTAAGGGTGCTTACTTGATAATCCTTTTGTCATTATATTCCTTTAAAGGAAGCTTGTTATATGCCGAAGCTGCTATATTCAGAGATCCTTTGTCATCATATTCCCAGAAAAGTCATAATGTTGTAACAGCGGTATGAGGTCACACGTGCGCAGACCCAATCGCCATGGCCTTCCTATATGATAGCTTGATATCGCGCCCGTTTGTCACGACGATCCATTGCCATCGTTCATGATACCAAAGCTTTCACTCTCAACAACACGTCAAGCACGAGCTTGGTCCGGTCTTTTGTAAAGCCGATGCCTCCGAATCGCCATGATATGGGGCTCTACTCATGAGCAGTTTCCTTTTTCCACCTTTATATCTTTTTGTCGCTCCTTTAGCTGTCCAAGCCAGGGCAGTTCTCGGATGTGATGCTGGTAACGGCGGTGTATGGCGCAGGGGAAGTCCAGATCAGGTTGAATGAATCGTCGGGGTATGTAGGAGGTTTTTTGATACCCATTGCGTCCGCGATATTGGTAAGCTCGCTGTGCTCCCAGCTAAACGTCGTGTTAGTTAAAACCATCATACTCCGAGAAGTATTGATCAACACTCACCAGATGAGGATGTTGCCTGAACCGTTGTAGCCACTGACAAGGTCGGCGACACAGTCGGACTTGGTCTTGCCACAGCTTGTGTCAACAGTCAAGCCAAGGTCCTGGGCCAAAGGAGTGACTGTGTCAAGAGGACGAAGTCGGCTGTCACCTGAAGTCAAATGAGTCAACACATTGGACGTCTAAAAAGACATTGACTGAGTCTGGTCTGGATGTAACTCACTCTTGGGCTTTTCAGCAATGATGTAGCCGATGTTGTACTGGGAACTGGCACCAAAGACGGTTCTCAGGCACTGAGCACGCTCCAGGCCCTGGGCGCTCAGGTTGGGGTCGTCATCATCGCTGGGCTTCTCGCCATGTCGGATGAAGTAGACGTTCTGGGCGGAAGCCAGCGCGGCTCCGGCAAGGAGAACAAATGCGGCCTTCATTTTGAGGTCCTTTAAGAGTCTTGCAAAGCTACTGCTGAAGAGGAAGTGATCTGTGCGACTGAGGATGGGGATGGACATAGTATTTATAAAGCCAGCTCTCATCACACATGCCACAACGAGCGCCTTGTCTGTGGTTCCTCGTTTCTTCCCCTAGTTCAGCTTGCATAACACAGCTTTGGTTCCTTCTTGATCCAGGTGTTTCAGCCGGCAACTGGAGCTGGCCAGGGCGCTATGTCCTAATCGCGACCGATGCTCCGTAGGGCCAGCGAGGAGACAGGGAAGGGATCGACATTCATGCCCCCAATTTGTGAGTGCAGAAGAGTGCATAGTAGCGCTGAAAGTGGCTTTCGAAACGCTGGCTGTAGATCACTCCGTTTCATGATCTAGCGACTGCCCTCGTTATGGCAGGTAAAAGCTCCGAGCGCATAAGAGCGAGTAAGTGATCCATCTTTGACTAAACTCAAACACAGAGCCTCTCATCTCCAAATCTCAAATTCCTCACGACTTTGCATCAACATCGCCAAAACGGCACAAGCGACTCCAACCCCACGGCACATCCTGCAACTGTGGAGACCCCGGGCTGAGGCCCATCGGCTCGTCCCATCTGGCATTGCGGGAGCAGTTAAGTCCCGCTGCAGCGCCTAACACGGGGATGCTACGCTGCATCTTATTGGAAGAATTCTCACGTCGTGGCAGCGGGCGAGGCATCTCGGTAGACGATTTAGGAAAGGCAGATTAACCTGGATCTTATTTCTCGTCGTCCAACTCGGCAAGGATCGATATGCTTATTTTTGCGGTGTTTTCTGTCGTCTTACAAATTTTTGTTGGAAGGAAAAAGCAGTGAGTGGTTGCGAGGCGTGGGACGCGAAGTTGACAAGATGTGGAACTGTCGGCATCCTGGATAAAGCGGCATCACTTACACCAAGCGAGCAAACAGTTCGATGAGGCAGTGCAAATATACATCGAGCAGCTGCCCGATTGAGCATGATATGAATTCTTTTGCAAGTAGTATTAGAAATTTGTGGCACACGAGCAGTGTCCGAATCTACCCAAATTTGTTCAGTTGTGTGTAACATCATACTACCCAAAGTCTGATATTGCAACCTTGTTGCTAGCTTGGCAAAGTTGTTTGTGTATGGCAATATCTACTCAGTTTTAGAAGATTGAGTGAAGCTCTCTGATATGAATCCTTCGACATTGGCGTAATCCTTAGGCGTAATGCATATGCGCTCGTTCTATGCATTATATTCATACGTGAGAACCTTTCACTCTTTTAATCGTATCGCTTGTTAAACTCTACCCTTGCATTTTCAGCAATTGCATCATCAACCAGAACCTTTATAGCCAGCATCGCCATGCCCTTTCCACTCTTCATTGCCACCTCGTGAGAATCATCTGTTCCTGCAGCGGCGGCAAACTCGCGGCTATGCAGAGAGACACCCGGCGCTGTCTGGATGCCAAATCCACTGTGGATGCCAGGCACCACATGAGTGACATTGCCCATGTCGGTTGAGGCGTTGAAGCTCTCGAGGAGCTTCATATCAACCTTTTCACCAAGTACAGCCATCTCCTCGATGTATGTCTTGCAAAGCACGGGATTGGACATGACGCTCTCGTACGTGTCCGTTCTGTTCTCAAGTTAGAAAGATATTCATCGGTAAGTTTGAAAGATGAAATGGCGAGAGATCTGTTACTTACGGAATATAATTGACCTTGCAAGCAGTTGCCACTGCAGCCGCCTCCATGCAAGCCTTGACTCGCTCTACCAGAAGCGCTCCGCGCTTAGTCGTAGGGGCTCGGACATACCAGTTCATGCGCGTGTAATCGGTGATGACATTTGGCACAGTCCCGCCAACTTCAATCACGCCGTGGATCCTCTCGTCAGGGCGAATCTGCTGGCGCAAAAGCGACACGTTGTTGTACGAGGCAACGGCAGCATCAAGAGCGTTGACGCCATTCCAGGGTTCGCCGGCCGCATGTGCTGTTACACCGCGGAACTCGACGCGGAACTTGAAGCTGGCGATGAGATCCAATCCCGCAACACCAGATACTTGGCTGCCTTCCGAGCCAATCATGCGGTGGATAGACATGGGATGAGCCATGATGGATGCAGCAACGTCCTCGGGGGGGGTTGAAGGCACCGGCGGTAATCAGTTTCGCCTTGCCGCCACCGCCCTCTTCGGCGGGTGTTCCGAGAATTCTCAGCCTGCCTGGGACGCCCAGTTTGGTTAAAGCATGAGCAGCTCCAAGGAATGCGGCTATAGATGATGTGGCAATGAGATTGTGGCCGCAGCCGTGTCCAATGTCAGGCAACGCATCGTACTCGCAGCACACAACAACTTGACGTCCGCCAGAGCCAATGGTGGCCTCGAAGCTGGTATCGAGGCCCCAAGTCTTTCGCTTTACATCAAAGCCCTGCTTCTCCAAGAAAGAGGTGATTGTGTCGTGTGCTTGGAACTCTTTGTAGGCGAGTTCAGGGTTATCGTGGATTGCTCTGTTGACTTCGCGGAGTTGCGCGCTCACCTCGTCAAGGTGAGAATTGACAAGATGCCGTGCTTGCTCGATATCGACTTTGCTGCCCATGTTGACTATGTTCTGCTAGATTGTGAACCTGTTGAAGTTGGAAGTATAAGATCTGATGTGAGTATTGATCAACAAATATATATCTTTTCAAAGTCATCCTGACATGGCTATTTTCATCCTCTGATACGTAAAAGTGGGAGCGTTCCATTGGCTAGTGCCATCTCGCCAACTTGATTGGGTCTCTAACAGATCAATCTCCATTTCCTTGGCGACCATCGGCTGCTTGTTGGCGTCATGCGGGGTAGCAGCCCCAAATCTCAGCAACTGTTAGGCCTTGGTGTAACTTCTGCAAGGCGTACTACGAGCGGCTGAGGCGTACCGACGGTCGGCAACTCAGCCGTAGCGACGGCGCACGAGGACAGCATCTCGCAGGCCTCCATTCTTAGGCGCCTTCTGGAGATTTAAGATGGGGACTCTCGTAGGCCCACAAAAGAGATTGATAATACAGTTCAGATTCAACCTCTCCCATTTCATCAAGGGGTAGACATTTTGTTGCTTGAGTCAAGCATCGTTGAGGGCCATCCGTCCGACAAAACTGGAGCTTGAGTTCAACATGGATCGTGCCAACTCCCCCCGCGGGCCCTCGTCCAAAGACCCGCCGCTCCAAAAACGGATGCTACACTTGTCGCATCAAAAAGGTCAAATGTGACGAACTGCGGCCGCGATGTGAGCGATGCGTTCGTCTAAGACGGCTCTGTGACTATGAGCCCAAGATGAAGCACAATGACGTGTTGGCCATGTCTCGAGGATATAGGCAAGCACTTGAGAGCTCCAAGACATTGCCAACTTGGGCACAACGCGCAGCATTGACTCGGGCTCTTGCTCTTCCAACACGGCTTCCAGAGTTTCCTAGTAGCGCGTGCTCGTTGGATCTCACTTCGGCTGATCATGAGGCGATACGCTATTTCCGTACGACGTTTGCTAGGATCCAGCACACCAAGAATCCTGATTACTCACTCTTCTCCATAATATTCACACTCGCTGAAGATGAGCCCATGGTTATGCATGCCTTGTTGGCTCTCGGAGGCAATGAGATTGAGTTTCGCCGGAACAGCAATGCGGATGGCATTGCCAGCCTGACTCCTGCGACTGGGCAAGGTCGTCATAGCAAGTGGACTCCTGTTCAACACTATTCAGCTGCTCTAGGTCTTTTAGCCGATGTAATTGGGGCTGCAGACGACGGTCGGCAGTTGGAGTTGGACCCCATCTTTGCCGTGTTATACCTGATGCTTGTTTATGAGCAAAAGTATGGTGACGGATCTTGTTCAGGGCTATCAAACCACTTGGCTGGAGCTGCCTTGATTGTGAAACATCGGTGCCAGAAGCTCTCGGATCAAATATCCAAACGTGGGTGGCAGGGGACCCCAGTATTAACTCGAACAAAGCAGCTGCAAGGTCAAACAGATGAACCTGGTTTGTCTCTGTTTGTGATCCGGCTGCTCGTCTGGATTGCCCTTTGTGATTCAACAGCCGCTACTTTCGGGCTTGGTGGCCAATTCAACAGTGAAATCAAGGCCATCATGGGGCCCAATGACACTTCGTCTATTCCCGGGTTCGAGGCTCTGCATAGATACTCGAATTCTTTATATCGTTCAATGTGGGGTGGTTCATATCCGCAGGTAGAACTGCTGGATGACGTGGAGAATCGAGACATCTTTGCGTTTCTCTGCGCCTGCATGCAGCTTCGCGCCATGATTGCTGCACTGGCCAGCCTTGATGTGAATGAGCTTAGGCAGCGCATACCCGCAATTGAAGCTGCCTTTGAGCAAATTGACAAACGTTATGGGGAGCTACTTGAGGTGGCATCAAACATTTCTCTGTCTACAGACAGCTCACATCGCCTAGTCGCCAATATTCGCGCCTTTGTTCCCCTCTATCATGCTTCCAAGCTAGAACTTCTCCGCCTAATTCGAGGAAAAGGAATAGCTACCAGCATAGAAATCGTTCCGAAAGCGCATATTAGCGCCATTATTGATTTGGCCATCCAAGCCGATAAACATCAAGGTATTGAAGCTGTCATTCGAGTTGCTTGGCCGCTCTTTATGGTTGCTCTTGAGACAAACGACGAGGTTCATCAACGCTGGATTCTCAGTCGATTTCAGATGATGAGCCGCTATAGCAAGAATTTAGAACGCGCACACCGATTCTTAAAAGAAGTATTGCCGCTGGGGGGCGTTTCTGGTGAAAGAATATGGGTTGGTGAGAATCCTCGTCTGTTGAATGGTGAGATATTCGTTATTTAGCGTGGCATTTTGTCAAGTTTGGCTGCTGCAGACTACGGGTAGCAAGCAAATCTGAGGATGCGATTTTGGCATGCTTTAAGAAAATGGAGTATATAATGAGTCTATGACACTTTAACGACTTTTAACATGATTGGATATGAGTATGAAGCACGAAATGATAACATTTTAGCCAATGATTATGCTTAGCGAATAGCTTAATACTTGATTTCAGTCAACAATTTAAGTTTCAATGGTTCCATCAGAGAATTAGCAAGCCATACAGCTTCTTTAGCGTGCTCTTAGCCTTCTCTTGCTGAAGGTTGGAATGTTGACTTACAATTCCGGACATGGGTAGATCCAAATACCACTTTAGCTCCAACTAGCACGTCTAGTAGCGAGCTACCAAGCGAGAGACGAGATACCCCATTACCCTTTTTCAAAATAGATTCGTAATGATTAATTCTCAATGCTGTGAAACAGTCACTTGGAACGGCATTAAACTCCATGCTCAATCGCCATGAACTGCAACGAGCTCCAAGAAAGCACCGCTGGGGAGCGATATATGATCAAGCGGCCCAAGGCGCTGCAATGGTTTCATAATGGGCGACTCGTGAAAGAAAACGATGAGGAGCGACAAGCAGGTCGTTTTGAACTGTTCCTCGATTTACTGTGTAAGTTGTGACAACCTTTGAACTGAAAGAAAAGAGGTATTGCTAACAGAGACATCACTCAGACGTTGCCATTGTCGCCAACTTCAGCGACGACCTCGCCGAAAATCCAGATGGACAGCACCTCGCCAAATACATTCTCATCTTTGCGCCTGCATGGCATATATGGGTCGATCTTCGCGAGATCATGAACTCGTACTACACCGATGACCTCCTCCAGCGACTCATCATCTTATGGGTCATGGCGCTCTTGGTTCTGTACGCGAACAATGCCCGCCTCGTTGACGAAGATCTGTCGGCGATGCAAACGACTGCTGGCGCCTACGTCGTTGCCCGATTCACCACCATGTGCGCGTTTCTTGTATGTTCTTTCGCCAGCTATCAGCATCGCGCGCAGGCTCGCATTTTGGCCTTCTTCATGTTCATTGGTCTGTTCATTACCATTCCGCTCTTCTTTGAAGACGTCAGCATTGAGGCCAAAATCGCCGTCGTCGCTGTCGTCATCTTCTATCAGGAGCTTACCTGGTCCCTCACTCTAAGCCCGTGGATCAAGCGCAAGCTAAAGCTTACATACAGCACGGCGGTTGACATTGCTCACGAAATCGACCGCATGGCTGCATTCTTCATCATTATCCTCGGCGAGTTTGTATACAGCGTCATTGTTGGAGATCCAGCTGGGGTGGGCTTGACACAGGGCTATGCCAAAGCTGCTTTTACCCTCATCATTGCCTTTTGTCTCAATTGGATATACGTCAGCGGTGATGGAAGCTTGGAGGCAACACATCCAATTCGGCGATCTGCTTGGACGGCGTTTGGCTTCTTTCTGCTTCATTTGCCGTTGTCCGCGTCGTTCCTCATTGGCGGTCACATTGCAGCCATCAGTACACGGCTGGATGAGTTTGAAGACGGGCAGCGATGGCTATTAGGAGGAGGTCTAGGTGTTGGCATGTTCTGTCTCTGGATCTACGGCATGTTGTATCGTACGCACGACGAAGATTGTCTGATTATGTCAAAGACACCTCGGATCGGTATGCGTTTGGTCGTTGCCATTGTTCTGCTTGCATTGCCCGCAACGAATAATGGCTTGTCTACGACGGATTTCATGGCAATAGTCATGTCGCTGTTTGCGTTTTTGGTCATTTGGGAGACCGTTGGAGGGCTGCTCAAAGGCGCTCAAGTTTTCGAACCCTGGTCTGATCGGAATCCGCCTATAAGAGACGGCGAGGACAGCGAGGAGAATATGTGAGGCGTGCTACTAAGAAATAAACCGTAATGTTGGCGATCAGTTAATTGGACCACAGAAGCATTCAATTCCTCTTTTCATAATGCTTCTATTGGTTACTTGACTTATCCATAATTTATGTGCATATTTACCTGTATACATGTCTGTATCCTCAACTCTGTAGGCCTCCCGCATGGCACAGATAAGCGCCCCTGTACAGCACACGGTTGTGGCCAATCGCACGGCCCAAAACCAAGACCTGTAGGATCAAATATGAGACCGACTCTGTCACAAAAAGGGTTTCTCTTCTTGCATACTGCAGTTTCAAGTTGATCGCGATTGGTCTTCAAGACATTACCGCCTAAGCTCTGCGCTCACTTGCATACATCGCTTAGGCAGCTTTTCGAGCTTTTCCATTTTGTCAACTTCCATTGTGCTTCAAATAAACAGCCATACAAGACTTATTCACTCTTATGTTCCATCTCTTGGTATTTCTCCAAAACAGGCAAACAGAGTCATGTCTTCTATTTCTCGCATCCGAGGCGGTCTAGTAAATGCCCAACGGGAGGCGTCCAGGCATGCTAATGCGGCCAGCCTGCCCAATACTATTCACCGGCCTGATGAAGAGGCTCGCGACATTCATCCTCGCTCCGAAACTTCAATAACTTGCCCCGAAGATGCTTATGTCGAAGCAGAAAATAATGTAGAGAGATATAATAGTATCACTGACGACGACATCATCGGCGAATGCTCGAGCCTTTCCGCTGCGACTCCAGATCATCCTGAAACATCAGCGAATACGACAACGAACTTTGAAGCTACTTCTTCAAAAATTGGAGATATGAACGGGGCGCAAAATTCTTCGGCTCAGAGCCCTGCTGATGGAGCTCAGTCCACAGCTCAACGAGTGAGTACACGAAACGTTATCCGCGAGCTTCCAAGGACATCACATCCTTTTAACACTGTCATCAAATAGCTTGGCAAAGCAGCCCTAGAGAATCCCATGCTTGCTGCAGCTACTGTGGTCACCGGAGCAGGAGTTGCTGTCATTGCTGCTCCCGCTCTTATCACGGCTCCAATCATGGGAATAGCTGGAATGGTGGGATTTACGCCGGCAGGAATAGCTGGAGGTAAGAGAACCGCCAACTTTCCCCGTCATATTAGTATCCACACTGGATGAAGTGCATCTTCTCACTATTGACTGAATTGTAGCTTCTATTGCATCGGCCCTGCAAGCAAGCATTGGCAATGTTGCTGCCGGCAGTCTTTTCGCCACGTTTCAAAGCGCTGCAGCTGGGGGATACGGCGTCGCAGCTTTGACTGGCACGGCTCAGGCTGTTGGAGGTGCCGTTGCCGGCGCTGGAAGCATTGGCACAGCTTGGACTTGGTTGAGAGGCAAGCCGAAAGCAGATTCACCAAACGGAGAACCATCAAAAGCAGAGCAGTCGGAAGCAGGTCCATCAAAGCAGTAGGACGTACCTCAGAACAGGTTTGGGGGATTTCAAGAAGCAGCTTTCACAGTCAGTCGCTCTCTTAATGTTAGGTGAACATATATAATTATATCTCAAACCAAACCGGCATTTAAACTTTACATCAGGGCAGATGGGAATGTAGCAGCACACATTATTATGTACAGGTATGAAGTAGCAGGAATCTGAACAGCTTCACAGTGGAACAGGAAAATATACGTTTGTTAATCATTATCATCCCTTCTTTTATTCTGTTTCTGAGCAATCTAGTGGCCCTGCATATCGTGCTACATGTACATGTACTCACTCAGCAGGAGACCCCCTTGCGTACGTACCTAGGTACATGCACATGTACATGTTGCACCTGCCTGTACAGGTATCTAGTACTACTAGTATGCTGCCACACTGTAGGCCTCCTGCATCAACGTTCCGGCCTTTACGTGCATTAATCTGTGCATGTACTGATACGGGTGCAGCCAACTGTACGACACGCAGATGCACGGGGTGAGGGCAGCAAGGAAAAATTATATCCCTTGCCCTGTGACTTTTATCTGTAACTCCGGCTGCATGCACCTTGGCGTTTTGTTTGGTGGTGCTGCCCAAAACATTAAGTGGCACATGTAGCCTGCAAGCTCCCAGAGCCCAGAGCTTTATCCTTCCTCCCCTGTTTGGTCCCCTCCGCAAGATAATTTCATACGGTGAATTAGTTTACATATTCTACCCCCAGCACGGAGAGAAGAGAGAAGCCAATATGTCTTTCTTCGATCAGCTCGGCCAAGGCTTGGCTATTGTCCAGCGAGAGGCCGCCAGACACATCACCCCCGAAAACATCAACCGAGCAGCTGAAGAACTTCGGAGGCACGCTGATCATGCTGTGCAGCAGATACAACAGGTTTTTGTTCCCTTATTTTATAGCTGCCTGATATCCAACTGATGAAGACAATAGCATGTCACTCCGGAAAACATCAACCGAGCGACCGAAGAGATTCGAAAGCACGCTGGTAATGCTGCGCAGCAAATTCACCAGGCATGTGCTCTTTTTATCACATCTATTCAATATCAAGCTAACAAAAATAACTCAGCACTTCACTCCGGAAAACATTAACCGAGCAGGAGAAGAAATGCAGAAAGCTTTAGGCAATGCGGCGCGAGTTGTAGGCGAGGCGGCTGAGAAGGCTCGACCTCATGTTGAAGGAATCATTACCAATGCCAAAGATAAGGCTAGCCACGTCGAAGAATGGGTCAAGGATGAGAAAAATATTGAAGCCGTAAAAAATGGTGCGCAAGCTGCAGCTCAGGAAGTAGGTGACAGATTCACTTTATGGTCTATGGTTATGAAGCGACCTACTAATATCGATGTAGACTGCCAATTTTGCCAAGGAGAATCCCGGAGTTGTCGCTGGAATACTCATGATGGTTGCTCCTAGGATCATCACCGCCCCGGTCATGGGCGTAGCCAGAGTGCTGGGCTTTACTCCGAGAGGCATTGCCGCCAGTAAGAGCATCTTTTACAGCTTGGTCCAGTCCTTTTTACCATCGCACTTTGTATATACTGACAATGATTTTCAAATTACAGAGTCGGTTGCGTCAGGAGCCCAATCAGCTGCCGGCAACGTCGCTGCCAGGGGCGCTTTTGCCACTGTGCAGAGCGCTGCAGCTGGAGGATACGGTACGGGTGTGCTTGCCAGTATAGTTCGAGTCACAGGAGGAGCTGTAGCTGGCGCGGGCTTAGGAATTAGCTTGGGGGTGGCCATCGACATCCTCCGCCATGTCGTGTAGAGCAAAGAAGGCTGCTCAAGATGCCAGTCCCAACCTTCTGGCTTGAGAAGTTGATACATGTATTCGAAGTAAATCCGTGCCCAAAGTACAGCCAGAAACCAGGTCACGGCCCGTGCCGTTTTGGGCAAAGGACCACATGCAGTCTGTACCTTTAAAAATGGAACTTCATGCTGCTAATTTGGAGACTCTGCGGAGAACCGGGGACGCTCCGCCACCGTGATTAGCGTTTAGTTCGTGTGCCCTGCCAACAGTCGTGAGGGCGCGAGTGAGCGCAAGCGCTGACTGACTAAGGCGAGATGGTTGTTCCTATTCTGGACAAATGGAATCTCCGTCGCAATTCTAGCGAGAACAAATCGTGAGCAGTTTCCACTGCCTCCCTTGCGCGTGCCGATCCAACTGTCTGGAAATCTTCAACAGAGGCCTGGTCGTAGCTGGATGCGAATGCGACGATGGAGAAACCCGCAGATACAAGAGACACAGCCGACACAACAGCTGCTGCTGCCGTCGCCAAGCATTCAAAGGACGAAGCGTCGCCGTCACCAACCTCGACGCCGGCAAAGAAGCCTCGCATCGGGTCCTCTCCTCGCGCCGGGTCTTCCCCTGCTGAGGTAGCAGCTTCGCCGGGCTCGGCGCCGTTTATCGCAGATTTGAATCCCGATGCAACCATCGAAGCCGACGATGCGGCCAGCGATGCCGGCTACGAGAGCGATTCAGCGTCGCGAGCCTCGACATCAATCTGCAGCACTGTGCGCGACTACGAATTCGAGAATAACAGGCGCTATCACCGGTTTCAAGAGGGGCGATACCAGTTCCCCAACGACGAGCCGGAGCAGGAGAGGGAGGACATGAAGCACGCAATGATTGTGCATCTTTGCCAGGGGAAGCTTCACTATGCGCCGCTGGACCACCCGCAGAAGATTCTGGATGTTGGGACGGGAACGGGCATCTGGGCTATTGACAGTAAGTAAGAAACTCTCATTGATTTTACGGCACTCTTTGCGCAAACTGCTGTTTGTTCTTTTTCTCGCTTCAGAGCCTGGCAAGAGAGAGCATGATATGACCAGTCATAAGTAACCATGCGATTGCTTCTAGTGGGAGACGAATACCCGGAAGCAGATATTCAAGGCATTGACCTGAGTCCAATCCAGCCGCAATGGGTGCCGCCGAATGTTTCCTTCATGGTTGATGATGCCGAGGCAGAGTGGTTGATACCGCCACAGTCTCTAGACTATATTCACATACGGCATATGACCTCTTCAATACGGGACTGGCCTACATTATTATCGCGGGCATATCGGTAAGCCGTTCTTGGAATTTGCCTCATCAAAAATCCCATATTGGTAACATGACACTAACGTTTTCTGCCAATAGAGCCTTGAAGCCTGGCGGATGGATCGAGCTGCAAGAACTGAAATTCCAAGTCAAGTGCGACGACGGAACGTTGCGCGAAGGCAACATGATTCAAAATTTCTACGAAACAATGGAAAGCGCGCTCGTCCATTTCAACGTCGATCTGCTAGCTATGCGACACAACAAGAAGAACGTCACCGAGGCGGGTTTTATCGACGTCACCGAGATACCCTTCAAGATCCCGATCGGCACATGGCCGAAAGACCCCCCGGCTGAAGATGGTTGGGCTCTACAACAGGAGCATGATTCATGATGCGCTGTATGGAGTTGCCGCGAGACCCTTTACGCGGGGGCTCAAGTGGACACTGGACGAGCTGGAAATCTATCTAGTGGATGTCCGCAAGGAACTAACAGACGGCAGTCAGCATGGCTACATGCCATTTAATATTGTTATAGGGCAGAAACCAAGTTGAAGACGAAGGCATTTTTTCCTTCACGATACTCAAGACAAGAATAGAGACACAACTCAAGCAGCATACGCTTACGTACATACAAAATTAGAAGTTAATAGTATAATAGACCGCGCTCTTTTATTTAGTGCAATCAGAAGTTCCCCGCGTCTGCGGAGCTGAGAATTTCGATTACACTACTATAGGCGACAGAGCGCCTAGATCGATCCATCCGTCCACTTGTGGCCTCAGCCCATGTTCTCTTTTACAGCACCCTGTTGCAGAATAAGAGGGAGGGGTGGAGACATCCAGACGCGATGCAATGGAATCGGAGGCGGATTTAATCCCTCGACTCAATCGAGATGGTCCAGCTCTCATCCTATCAGCCAGCCTCACTTTGACGCACAGTTCCGATTTGAACAATGGCATCTCAATCCGTCCAGCGGATGACGCTTCTCTCGCAGGAGATTGCCGCCAAGACGAAGGTTATCACCGACCACCTTACTGCAAAGGGTCTGGATGCCGCATCGTTTGATAAGCATGGGCTTGCCGAGTTTCCCATTTCTCAGGATGACGAGGAGCCGTACAAGGCTCGGTTGGAGCTTATATCCCTGACTAAGGAGCTTCATGATATTGCTTTAGGTCCTAAGGAAGGGTTGAGATACTTGGCGTGGGATGTGAGTATACAAGTGATTCATTGGCTACGCAGCAGCAACTTGACTTTTTCCCAAATTCAACAGTCGAGCTAACATCAACGGGCATAGTGTGTAAACACCCTCTCTCTCCAATCAATATGGGAATTCAAAATCGCCGACGCCGTCCCCCTCATCGGCAAAGTCTCCTACGAATACCTCACGCTCAAAGTCAAAGAGCTAAACAACGGTCTTCAACTCTCAGTCCTTGATCTCCGCCGCCTCGTCCGCCACGCCATCACCAACCGCATCTTCGTAGAGCCCGAAAAGGGCTTCGTGGCGCATTCCCGCACTTCGCGGCTTATTCGTGAAGATGCGCCCCTGCGGAGCTGGGTTGGCTTCATGTGCAACGACTTGTGGCTGCCGGTGGCTCATGTCATCCCGGCGATGAAGAAGTGGCCGGCGAGCGAGGAGTCGACCGAGACTGGGGTGAATCTCGCGTATAAGCAGGATCTCCCGTGGTTTGACTTTATTCAGCAGGATCAGGTGTTTTCTAAGAGATATAATCTGGCCATGCAGGCTCATGGTAGCGGAGAGGGGTATTCCATGGAGACTGTGATTAAGGGATATCCCTGGGAGAAGCTCCCCCAAGATGGCACAGTCGTCGATGTAAGTCCAAGGCTGGGAACCTATAACAGAACAATCACTGACTTACGCGTCCCTCAGATGGGCGGCAACCAAGGCTACATCTCCTTCGCCCTCGCCCAAGCCTTCCCCAACCTCTCCTTCATCGTCCAAGACACCGCCGGCATGCGCACTCCCGAAACCATCGGCAGTGTCCCCACAGACCTCCAACCCAGAGTCCAGCTCACCACGCACGACTTCTTCACCCCGCAGCCCGTCCTCGCCGCCGCTTACTTCTTCCGCATGATCTTCCACGGCTTCTCTGACAAATACTGCCTGCAGATTCTCAGAGCGCTCATCCCTTCGCTTAGGCGGGGCGCAAAGGTTATTATCAACGATGGGGCCCTTCCGGAGCCGGGCACGGCGGGGTACATTGAGGATAGGACAATGAGGACGCTGGATCTGTTTATGCAAGTCACGGTGAACGCGAGGGAGAGGGAGCCGGATGACTGGAGAGAACTGTTTAGACGCGCTGATGAGCGGTTCCAGTTTAACGGTATATGGCAGCCGGAGAAGTCGAGGATGTGGTTTATCGAGGCCGAGTGGGTTGGAGAGTAGCGGGAATTGACATCAAGCATGAGTGTATGAAAGCAATTGGCGTAAAATTGATACAAATCTTGAATTCATAATACGGACATGGCGGAGGTGACTGCTGTCACAATGCGGCCGCAAGACTGGCTAGACGAGCAACTATGCATATATTTACCCTGTCCGAATATGAATGACGAAAGCTTACACCTCACGCTGCGGCTAATGCATCTCCATCTTGTCGAATCTGGCGGCCACGTCGATCTGCTTACATTGCTCCGCCATTTCCGTGATCCACCATTTCTCGGCTAGTATTGTCATAAGCGATTTCACTCTCAGTACGATATGATCAAAATACTAAAAGTAATGATGCCCGATGAGGGTATTGTGTATAATTTAGTAGTAGCGTCTGCCGTTTAACTCGTTTAATGCTCATTACACATCCAACAAGTCTTCATTCCCGTATACCCATGATATAAAAATGAAAGTAAAAATCAATCCCAATGCAGTTCCTGCCATATCCAATGATGCGATGCAATTCCATAATGGTCAAACCAGGCCTAAACCCAAAAGTTTTGTTCTCGAGCGGACAAATTTGATGACTTAGAGGCCGCAGTTGCTCACAGCGACCTGAGAGGCGGTGGCGTCGACACGTCCGTATTGAACGGCGTTACCGTTGGTCAGGGCATTCATGGCGTCGAGGCCAATGTTGAATCCAGCAGCGCTGTGGTCAACAGCCAAGACGTAGATGGTCTTGCCGCTGTATGTGAGCTTCCAGCAGGTGCCGCAGCTGGGGGAGTTCCAGCCAGCGACGGCCTGGACACCACCAATGTATGGGAAGCGAGGGATCTGGCCCTGGGTTTGCCAGTGGTATCTGGTGATGAGGCCGTTGGCGCCGTCGGAGCAAGAGACGACAGTCAGGGAGCGAGAAGCGTCATCGTAGCCGGTATCGTACGAGACTGTGTGGATGAGTTCATGTTAGCAAAATGAGCGATCCGAATATGTGTGATAGTCCATCGTACCGGTATCAGCAGAGACTGCGGCGGTGAAGAGAGCAAGCTTGAAGAGGCTGGAGAACTGCATCTTGACTGAGTTGTTGAGTTGATGAGGTATAGATATTATATAAAGCTGAGTAGTGAAGCGAATGTGCTGAAGATGGTTGAGTGGTTGATTGTTGTGATGAAGGCTGAAGATGATGGTTCAGAGCAATTGGACTCTTTGGCGAGGACGACTCTGGTCTTTATACTTCAGAGCAACTTGCCCGTCATGGCCGCTTTGGGACTTGCCCGTCGAAAAAACTCAGTCGCCTCTTCCTTCTGCTCCGATGGATCGTGGTATCCATCCATCGCCAAGTCCTCCCGCCTACTGCAATGCCAGTTAGCCAAGCCCCTCTTCCTTCCCTTCGGAAGTATACTTACATATGACATGGGAAATAACCAGATACTACTAGTACTACAAGCAGTTAATCGGGAGGTAGAATGGGTAGCAATCGTTGTGACCAGTCAACTGCGCTCAGGCATCATCCTGCTCTTTGCTCGTGTCCGATCATCTGATGCCGATTCTGGTCCACAAATCCACAAATAGCAACACAACATCCCTGCCCTGGTGCGTAGTATTTCTCTCTTGAGCCAGCTAGCAGCCTGACCCTAACAAGCGGCTCGTAACTTGTTTGTTGTGGCAGTTGAACGGTGGACAACAAGCCCTGAAGAGATCCATCCATCGGGTTGGTACATGATCCTACGTGGTACGTGCGGCACGGGCCATTTGATGCTGTGTTTCTGTGTTGCTGGGCTATAAGTCCATCTCCGATGGGTTGCGTTGCTGCGTGTGCACGGAGTCGGTATCACGGAGATTCTCATTCGTAATAGCTTTACACCGAAAGAAGAGAGGAAAATAGGAGACGGGAATTCACCTTTGCAATTAAGCTCGTATTTTTGCCTCTGCATTAGAGATGGCTGTCAGAGGCGTCCATCCGTTGCTCCTCCAGTCCTAGTGCATCTCGTCACTCAGTCGAGCCGCTCACTCTCAGTCCATCATGTCTCCTCTTCAGCCCTCAGAGATGCATTCTTCCAGTTAGTTCTTCTTGCTAGCAGCCCATCTTCTGCAAGCGACCCTACCGGACCATCGGGGGATTTTTTCCTGTCAACGACGGTCCTCCCAATCGCCCAATCCCTTCCCCGGACAGGGACCCTGGAGCATCGCCACAGCCGCAAGTAGCGCACGCTGTGTCGATCCGGCTCGTATTGATGACGCAGTGTACCGGCCTTGTGATGCACCTGGTACGAGAAATGGGACGGTTGGCGGTTTGTCTAGACTACATGTGTAGACGACGCCAAAGATGGGTCGGGAGCGTGCATTGCATGTACGAGTAGGATGTAGTTGAAGCCCAACGGATTGTAATACGAGACGACTGTGATTTTGAATTTTTATCCTTATTTTTATTTTATTTTATTTTCCCCCTACCGTTGATTCCTTTGTTCTTCGAGAATCACATTCCTAGCCCAAGTCCTTCTAGATAACATCTCCCTACCTACCAACACAACCGAGGTCGCGGACTGCCACCGCGTGATGGAGCTGTGCCGGCATATACGAACCTCAGTGCATGAAAACTAGTCAAGTAGGCAGTACAGTAAAACGACAAGCAGGAAAATGCGGGCAAAACAGACCAGCATCTACCCAGTGCCGGGCATCCACTCGATCTAACGCTTGTTGTAGGTCCGCTGCGGAGCAACGTCGAATAGCTTGCTGCGTCACCCAGAATTACTTCCCAGTCAGGCAATGCGTGTTGGTGCAACGCCGCTGCGGCCGACATTTTGACCCGGGGGGGGCCGGTCCAGCTCGACAGCGCATCCATGTCCTTGGCTATGATTTAGGAGGATTCAAAGGATAGGGCTGGCGGGAGGTTGCTGGTAATGGAGTACGCCGGACTAGGTGGCTTGGTGAATACTGGACGACGTAAGCCGAGAGGCGTCTGTCATGATTCAAGGTTATCTCCTTTGTACGGTGACAAGTGCATCTTCGCTCGAAGCACCGAATAGGGTTTATTTCTCGAGAGTACCATTGTATAAAAATATGGTTAAATCGTTGGCAATGTGCTCAGTACCCTGTTGCTGAGCCTACTTACACGCATGCAAGAAGCTGACATAGAAGAGCATCTCACCATTTTGCAGGATAGCTTGTATATAGTAAAATTTGCTGAAAAGAGATTGTTCTTTTATATATTCTATACAATAAAAACAAAAAAAAATTTTCTTCCTATTTTGCGTAGTAACAAAGGCTTTGAATTGTGTGTTACTGCAGATACCTATACTTAAGAAGCTCTATGAGAATTCATTCACCGGCACCTAATTCACGTAAACATCAAGGGTCTCTACAACTTTCGTGATACGTTACTAGCTGCGAATCGTGAACTGCAAAGGGAAATATTTCTGTAACATGCAACTTGTAATACAAATTGGAACTCTCAAGATGGGCTATTCAATAACGCCAAGCACGTAGTACAATGGTGATGATCTACCCTAAAGTTGGTGTGATCTGTCTCAAAGCGGTGCTGACCGTTTGTCTGGTGGTTGCAACCATCTTACGCTTACCTACCGCAAACTCGCCATGCCAAGACTGATGCACTTTTTCCTTCATTGTATATTTAATTCATAGCGATCTACCTAGCATTGTCGTTTCTGCGGCAAAAGTAAATGCAAAGCTCATTGAAGCCTGAGCGCCGGAAGACGGATATGACTCTTTCATGAGCCAAGATACATTCTCCTGTACATGCCATAGACCGCAGCTAACGTAGGCATCTCCTATCTACCCAATAGGCTGCATCTACTATCTACCCAATAGGCTAATGTGTAAATACAGTATCTAGGCACGTGCATAACATAAATGATGTCTCTAGAGTAGAATTATCGCGATAGCATTGCTAGTAAAGTTCTAGGGTGATATTTCGGAATTCTCTCCCTATGTACCTACACCTACACGCATGCGGCCTGCCCCGCCATCAAAAAAGTGCACGCCGTTCTAGAGAGCTCCGGTTATCGGGCTGCCATGATAGGGCGTGACTACTTGCGCCAGCAAGCCAACAAACATTTTCTCGACTCTGCACCTTTCAACAAGACCCCAATTCGACACTTGCTTGGCGATTGAGACGCAGACGACGCACCGCACGCTCCTCCTTGCTCTGCCGCCTCTCCTGCTGCCCCTCCAGCCTCGGATACTCGCAGCGAGCCAAGACGGGCGAATACGAAGAAACGAACCACAATGGAGTCCTTCGTGATCAAGACGCCCTGCTCCAGCGCAAACATCGGGCCCGGCTTCGACGTCATTGGCCTTGCGCTCTCCGTGTATCTCGAGCTGCATGTCACGATTGATCGCTCCAAGACCAGGTCCGAACACCCTCTCAACTGCAGAGTGACGTACGAGGGCCAGGGTGAAGGCTCCGACGATATTAGCCTGGATCCGCAGAACAACCTCATCACCAGGGTTGCGCTCTACGTGCTGCGATGCCACGACCAGCGCAGCTTCCCCGTCGAGACGCACGTCCATATCAAGAACCCGATTCCGCTGGGGAGGGGGCTGGGAAGCTCGGGAGCGGCTGTGGTGGCTGGTGTCCAGCTGGGCAAGGAAGTTGGGAAGCTGCACCACTTGACCCAGGAGCGGCTGTTTGACTATTGCTTGATGATTGGTGCGTCTACTGGTGTTCTGTTGCGTTGAGGAGAAAGCTTGGATTCTTGTACGGACCCTGCGCTAACACGATTTCTTGTTTGACTACAGAGAGACACCCGGACAACGTCGGCGCGGCGCTCTTTGGAGGATTTGTTGGAACGTACCTCATGCCATTGAAGCCCGAGGATGCCTCCAGAGTCGAAGTTCCGTTGAGTGAAGTGCTGCCCAACCCGGCGGGAGGCGTCGATACTGGCAAGAGGCCCCCAGAGCCTCCCAATGGCATCGGTCACCACATCAAATTTCCGTGGAACAAGGAGATCAAGGCCGTGGCCATCATTCCGGACTTTATCGTGCCCACCCACGACGCCCGAGCCGTCTTGCCACCAAACTACCAGCGTACCGATGTCGTAAGTAGAGCGATACGAGGCAATAACTGCTTCCATGACTGACTCTGTGGCCGCCTAGGTATTCAATCTGCAGCGAATAGCCCTGCTTCCCGTTGCCCTTGGTCAATCGCCACCGGATCCTGAACTCATCAACCTGGCTATGCAAGACAGAGTCCACCAGCCATACCGCCAGACCCTCATTCCTGGTCTGAACGAAATTGTTCAATCCATGTCGCCCAAGACCACGCCCGGATTCCTCGGCGTATGCCTTTCCGGCGCCGGCCCCACCATCTTGGCCCTCGCCGTGTCCAATTTTGAGGACATTGCCAACCAGATTATCGCTACTCTGAGGAAACACAACGAGAAGAAGGATCTTGCCTGCCAGTGGCTAGTCTTGGAGCCTGCGGAGGGAACTCACGTTATTCGATCAAGTTGAAAACCACGAGTATAGACTGTCTAGTGCAAACATGTTTAGAATTCAACTCCTCTTGGATGGTGATATCACCGGCGTTTTCGGATGTATAGTTGAAACAGGCCGCAAGGTAAGGAAAATTAAGATAGAATCCCATGTTATGATAGGAAGATGTTTATTCACAGATGCTTGCTTATACTATTGAGCAGAGATGACAGGGTATTTCCTTACAGTTACATTAGATATTTTCTTCCAGCTTGCTGCCACCAACCCTCATATGATCAACCCGTCTTGATACAAATGTTACTTAGATCACATTTTTCGGATCAACGTAAAATGCCTTCATCACGCCCCCCACTGCCTTCTCTAAATCGCCTCCCCAGCTCTTTTTACCTGCTTCAATGACGCGCTGGCGACTCTGCAAAAGCTCTTTAGCCACATCAGACCACTCTAATCGCGCCTTGGCAGGCTTGAAATCTGATAGTGTCATATCTAGCTCAACGGGCACGAGTTTGCCCTGCTGCTTCACAACTCTTCCATCCACAATGACGGTCTCAATATCCGCGGTAGAAGAGTGCAGGACAATTGCTGCCACGGGGTCTTCTTCAGCAGCGCAGATCATGCTGGGGCTAAGGCCATCAAAGATGACAATGTCGGCTAGTTTGCCTTCTTCGAGAGATCCGAGCTGGTCCTGCATGCCGATGGCTTTCGCGCCGCCAATGGTACCGAGCCGAAAGACTTCTTGCACGGACAGGGAGAGATGTCTGGGCGCTTTGCTTGTCTCAAGAATGGCGTGATTTCGGATTCCTCGCTCAGCCTGCAGCCCGAGTCGCATCTGGTTCACGATGCTGGATCCATTGTTGCTGTGGCAGTCGACTCCGAGAGAGCTGATGGCGCTGGTGTCGTCTCGGAAGCACACCGGGTAGCCGAGGCCCATCTGAATCTCGGTATCCGGCGTTGAAGAAATGGCGGCGTTTACATCGCTAAGCTTCTTTGCGTCCGAGTCCAAGAGCTGGTTCGCGTGCGAGAGGATAATGTCTGGGCCAAGAACTCCATGTCTCTCAAGTGCATCCACCGCCGAATTTTGGCCTCATCACTGTTAGCCTGTAAAAGCAATGAATGATTGAAGAATAAAAAACCTACCAAAAACGGCATTACGCACGTAATGTGTGGTGATAACTTTTGCTCCAGCTTGACGAACCCGTTTATACAGATCGGCAACAATCTCCGTCGGGAGGAACAAGGCGTCAAATGCCAGCCCCACGTTGACTCGGCCATTGCCGTAGGGGCCGGCCTTGATGAGCTCTTCAACTTGTTCAACTGCCCAGCTCGGTAGGAAATCTGTATTCATCGTGAGCTCGGGCTCCCACTGAGTTACCTTGTTCATAAGCGCATAGCAAAAGTGGGAGCGGATTCCTGATGATACGGTTGCGGCAAGGGCATTTGTGCCTAATGTCTATTAGCCCATGGCAAAACAGAAAGTAGTATTGGCAATTTTACTGTGAGCTGGAGAATAGTTCATGTGAGCGTGGTCGACTATCGTTGTCGTTCCCGCATCCAGCGCCTCGAGACATCCTCCTAGCTCGCCCCAGAAGATGTCTTCGGTGGTATAGTTGAACGACTGCATATTGCCAGTAGGCACATATTCCAACAAGCTGTGATCCGCATGCCGTCCCTTGAGCAGCGTCTGCCACACATGGTGATGCGTATCGATGAATCCGGGCGATACAATCTTGCCGGTGCAGTCAATCACCTGCGTCTTATCAGACGGGGCATCTATATGAGTCGCGATGCGAGCAATTTTGTTTCCCTCGATGAGCAGTGAGTGGCTTCGAAGCGGTACGACTGGTTTACCCCCGGCTGGACCGGGCACCAAGATGGTAGCATTGCGCAAGAGGATAGATTGAGCTGACATGGCGAGGTGAGAATACTTGGGAGGCGCTTCACTTTGGCGAGTTGCGATGACATCTGCTCACAAGAGGAAGCATGCAATTTATATTACCTCACAGAAGAGACATTAGTTTGTCTGTGCAAACATCTTTTTCGGAGAAGATTTCTAAGCCGGAATTATGAAGTTGATCAAACTCCTTTAACACCGACTTGGTAACTCGACTTGGTACGCGTGAGCCGAGTTCGGGTTTGAAGTTTCGGACCGCTGGAGGCGCGATGTAAGAATGACATGTCTAAACGGGCTAATAAATAGGCCGCACGTTGCTTGTTTCTTGAGGGTTCAGGAAATCCTTCGAGCTTTGTTTGTCACAAGGATATTGACAGCAACACAAATTCTTATTTTCAAATAGTAAAGACCTACTATAAGTTATTGAGAACTCATAGCAACTCTTTCTACAACTCTAGCGCCTAGCGAGACTCAACAGCTGTGGTGGAGAGTGGTATGTCAGCGCACACTAGTTGAGCTGCTCAACTAACGCTTACACGTTGAAACTGTTTGGTCACCGACTAACTCACGTTATGAAAATAAAGGATGCAAGGAGGGGTTGGGGTTTAAATACAGGAAAGTCCAATAGCAATCATCGGATTGCCGGACGAATGATAAAGTAAAGAGACAGAGGACTATGAAGTAGGATCCTGCTCGCATGACAAAATAGGTAATTTGAACTCCGCAGCATCCCACTAAAGCGCCGTTATGCTAGTGCTCGCAGTAAGTCGTGCTCGGTTCCTCAGCCGAGGCTACCGGAGCTGAGGCAACATAAGCTTAAAACTCCGGCGGCGATTTAGAAGCTGGCGATAATATCCGTTTGGGTGACTTATAAGGCTGACTTGCACGTAGAAACAGAGAAGGAATGTAAAAAGAAATTAAAAGCAATCATGGCTTCACAATCTGCCCCAGAATCTGTTTTCGACCATGTTATTCTTTTGATTCCTCATTCGCAACTCATTTCACTTCCGCAATGGCTGTCAGATGCCTTTACTATCCTTGATGGAGGCGTGCATGAGGGCGGCATGACTGAGAACAAGATTGTCGTCTTTGAAGATGGCGTCTATCTCGAGCTGATTGCTTTCGTTGATGGCTTGAACCCTCAACATAGGGCCATGCACCCGTGGGGAAAGCAGCCCGATGGACAAATCATCCACTGGGCCCACACCATTCTAAGTCGCGAAGAAGAGGGCTCAAACAAATCTGAAGAGAAGTTCCGTGCTGTCCAAGCCAGAATCGAAGACTCTCAGGTTGGAATCAAGTACCTCGATCCAGAACCTGGATTTAGGACAATGGCAGATGGCTCAAAGAGGATATGGGCCAATGCTATACCTAACTTTGACGACTACAAAGGCCCAATTCATATCAACCAACAGCCTTTCTGGACTTTTGATCGGACTCCACGATCTCTCAGAGCTCCTCTTACGCCAGAGAACACGTCTCAGCCATCAGGCGTAGTTGGCGTCGCTGGGATTTCTCTCTTCATCAAGGATGAACAAGTCTTGGACACCATGGTTCCCTTTTACAACGCCATTTTCAACAACCCTGGTGTTAAAGAGAGCCCATCTAGCAATGTCACACGATACAAGTGGGAAGCTGCGGCACCTGCTCACCCGGAATTTGGCCAAAGGCATTTCTTCCTCTACCAGGGTACCAAGGAAGCTTTTACGGAGGAAGAGATGTCGGAAGCAAATGGGGAGGTGCCTGATATCTTTATCAAGCTGTCTTTATATACTAAGGGAAAGGCGGGCAGTGTTCAAGGAACGCTTGTAAAGGGGACACTGATTACGTTTGACTTGATTCCCGTCACATCTTTGTAGTATTTTAGTATAATCTGGGTCTTATATAGCATAATTACAAAAAAAAACCATTAAAAATAAAATGGCCATCTATTATGGTGAAATCTCGTGCGCAATACTATGTGTGTCAAGATTGCTTTTCCTTACGCTTAATGAGCCACGTGCGGAAATCTTGCATCTCGCATGCAGTTTTGGCCAACTCGATCTCTTCATCCAGTGTCGGGTATCCTCCACTGACTCTCGCCTGGTGAACTCTCTCTGTATCTTTAATTCTAGGCGCCAAGTCAGGAAGAGCAATAATTAGGATGTAAATGACATGGACTTACACATGCTGCACGCCGGCGCTCAATTTGAGAGCTAGCCATGCCAAAATGGCTGGAACAGATGGCATTGTTTTCCCCATGACCTCTTTATATGCGTTTTTGGTCTCATCCATGGTATAGCTTCCGCCTGCCACAGTTACGGTCTTGTGGGTGTATCTCTCATGATTCTTGTGAGAGTAGTTAGCAGAGCTCGTCGTGGCTCGAAACATGGTCGAATTACCTGGATGATCCCCGCAGCGACTTTTCCAATATCTTCTGATGCCTGTATCTAATGTTAGTTATTCCACGGTGCGCTTTGGCTGATGAAGAAGATCACATACAACGAGTAACATCTCCGTCCCCTTTTGCAAACCCTGGGAAAGGACGGGTACGGCCAGCGCTCCCATCCAACCGTCAAAATTCTCCATGAAAAATCCAGGTTGTACAATGCTATGTTATCATTCAGTCAGCTCAATGCTTTCTAATGCGCAACCGTACCGACCTCCAATTGAGACCCTTGTCGCTCATGCTTTTGCAATACAACTCAATCTCTCGCTTTGCCAGACGAGATGCGTCAAATCCATTATCCTCATCCGGGCCTGGAGGGATTGTGCTTGAATAAACGAGAGCTTCAACTTTGAACTCAATTGCGAGATCTACAAGTGTCTATGCCAGGGAATAATTGATCTTGATCAGTAATTTCCCCAATGATTCATGTGCGGGGTTGGATTACTTTGCCTTGCCTCTCTTCGTCCCCGCCGTTGTTTCCAAGGCCTGGATAAGGAAGCACAACGAAAATGCCGAATATTCCACCCTCAGCAGCTACCTCAGTGAAAATCTGCTTGAGTCTCTCCACATCGCTGAGATCACCTTGGACCACTCTAATCTCATTTCCATGGCTCTTTTCAACTCCTGAAAGCCGAGCTGCTGCGGGCGACGCTGTGTCCCGCGTTACAGCCCAAACGCGGTATGTTAGAGAAGTTGAGCCATTGGTATTCGAAGGATTCAGTAGCTCTTGTACAAATGCCCGTCCTTGCCTTCCAGTGGCACCGGTCACAATAACGTTGCGAGCAGCCATTTTGTGAGGTGAACAATGCGTAGATGAAGCGTGCGCGGACGAGGAAATGAGACAGAAGTCACTAGGTATCAGGTCAGTATATGTAAACAATAGATGCTAGTTACTACCTCACGTCAACTGCAATACCACGTTGAGCACCTAGTGCTTACATACATTGAATATTAGTGAGGTTGCGGAGAAACAGCTTCAATCCAAAAAAAGCGAATGGTTTGGTTTCGTTCTATTTTTAAAAAAGCTTGCTTCTTTAGCTCTTTAGCAGTAATTCAAGACCTATCGAGAGTACACGTAATGAGACTTAGCTGGAAACTAGTGCAGTCAGCAGAAAATACCCGTCTTCCTACTGCAAAAATACCTACATAGACAGGTACTATAAGTCCTGTTTACCTTAGTACTAATTACAACATTTTATCCGCCTACGCATGAAGTATTCCTCTAACTACCAGGCGTACGATTGGCTGTATCGCTGCATCTAAATATAATTCATGCGTATTCCATATAGGACAGCTAGTATCTCTTAGGGCGGGTTAAGTTTCCTGATGTAAATTCATAATTGTCTAGAGGTTTATACCGAAATGTCAGAGCTTTTAACCATTGGATGAGAATACTCTTCTCGCTACTTCGCCGAATCCTGCGGATATGATAGACATGATACCACCCATCCTTAATCTACTGAGCGGGGTTCGGGCTTTCAACGCGCGAGGCTCGACTTCGAGAGTCTTTTTCTGTCCTTCCCAACAACCGCACGGGATAAACCAAGATACGCCATTTGACGTGGAATGATTCACCTCGCATGAATTCAGAATGGCGACTTCGATAAAGCGCTACCGCCATCAAGATTACACGGTGGCATGGGTCTGTGCCCTCCCGCTGGAAATGGCTGCGGCTGTGGTAATGCTGGATGAGAGACACCGCGACCTACCGGCCATACAGAATGATGACAACTCTTACATTCTAGGTAGAATTCATGCCCACAATGTGGTCATTGCTTGCCTTCCATCCGGTATCTACGGCACGACCTCCGCAACAACAGCAGCTGCACATATGAAATACTCTTTTAGATCGATACGCTTTTTTCTAATGGTCGGCATCGGAGGAGGGGCTCCCAGCAAAAAGAATGATATCCGGCTGGGAGATGTCGTGGTCAGTAAACCAACGATGAACTTAGGAGGCGTTATTCAGTACGATTTCGGCAAAGCACTGAGTGGCGGTCGTTTTGAACGTGTCGGAATACTGAATAAACCGCCGCCTGTTCTTTTATCAGCAATATCTAAGCTGCAGGCAACGTATATGCTAAACCCAGGGAAACTGGCTTCCACAATCTCGGAGATGACAACGACACGGCCAGACGAAACAAATATATTTGCATGTCCTGGTGAGGACCAAGACGTATTGTTCGACCAAGAATATGTTCACGCCGACTCGGAAGAGACTTGCAGTAGCTGTGATACAAGAAAGCTTGTACAGCGACCTCCCCGAAATAATCATGGCCCTGTTATTCATTACGGCCTTATCGCATCCGGAAATCAAGTCATAAAAGACAGTCGGGTCAGAGACAAGCTGGCTCAAGAATACGACATCTTATGCTTCGAAATGGAAGCGGCTGGCTTGATGGACAATTTCCCTTGCTTAGTGATTCGAGGCATATGTGATTACTCGGACTCGCATAAAAACAAGCAGTGGCAGAACTACGCAGCCGCGACAGCAGCTGGTTATGCCAAAGAGCTCTTATCAACCGTTCATGAGCACCAGATTACAGATACTCCGCCAGCAGAGTTGGATTGTGAGCACGCTACTGTTTCTGCTGATGTCAATATGTTTCTTTTCTAATAGCTTGTTTTATAGTGTCATTTTACGTTGGAAATGATCCATTTCGAAAGTCTCCAATGGAATTGATATCGCACCAACGCAGTGAGTATGCTAGGATATCATCAAGGGTAAAATGCTGAGCCGATATGCAGCTGATGAAGACTTACTCGAAAGAATGTCGAATTATGAACACAAAAAGGTTCACTGGAAACTGTCACAGAAACGACTTCATAACACTACTCGATGGTTCCTTGATCATCCGAGCTTCAAGGAATGGTTCATCGAAAAGAAAATCTCAAGTTTGTGGTGTTCAGGAAAAAGTATATCTTCTGTCTATTTTCTGTGTGTGCAATACTGATGAACGCTTGCGCATTAGTTGGGTCTGGCAAGACAATGATAGCGTTAGTCAAGCAAACCATCCCTCTCCTCATAACAGTCTAACAATGGATAGAACCGCGGTGGTCGACGCTGCTAGATCTCAAGTTTCAACTCTCAAATCCCCAGTTGTCTTTTTCTACTGCGATTATGAATATAATGATGAGCTGAATGCTTCATTCGTCATTTCTAGCTTCATCAAGCAAATATGCGCTTTCCAATATCAAAACTTTGGATTTTTCCCAGAAGATGTTGCTCCGGACTTACGGAGATTTTTTTGGATCTGAGCGAACTCTACCAGACTTTGATGATCTGGAAAGTATCTTTTCACGGCTATGTCGTGTCGTACCTAATACGGTATACATTATCGACGGAATTGACGCTCTTCAGAAGAGCCATGCCATACACCTCTTGAGGATCGTTCAACAATTGTTCGACTCTCCCGACATATCACAAAAGTCGCGCGTTTTGCTATTAAGCAGAGACCAAGTCCCCGGATATATAAATGTCGGTACTTTCATTCGCGGGATTCGCCAAATACCAATCTCAACAAATGCAATGCAAGACATTGAAAACTTTATCGAAACAAGTATCGCTGAGAAGATGATGTACAGAAAGCTCACTGATGATGTCTCACTGTTAAAAAGGGTTGAAGAGACACTGCTTACTGAATCATCCAATATGTATGATGCCCAGCTTGCTATATACGTTGAGGAATAATGCTAATTAATAGATATAGGTTTCTTTGGGTGTATCTCCAGCTGGAGATTCTGTGGGAAACTTGCCGTACTGATGCGGATATACGTCATGCCTTGACTGCACTACCCAAAAATATTGAAGAAACATATAAGCGCTGCGTTTGCAGGATAGATTTCCAAGATGGCTGGGCACTAAAGGTACTCAAATGGGTCAGCTTTGCAAAGAGGTCCCTTCACATCGAGGAGCTGAGAGAAGCCGTCGCTATTCGATCTACAGACACAAAATGGGATGCCGATAAAAAACCACAAAGGGATTTTACTGTTGGCTGTTGTGCAAATCTCATTGTTTTGGATCCTATTGACAACTGTGTGCGCTTTGCACATTCTTCAGTGAAGCAATACCTCGAGGAAGATGGGAAAAAACCGTTTAAAGAAAGGTCTGTTCCAGGGTACTCAACAGAAGAAAGTGGTGATCTAGAATGTGGAGAGTATTGCATCACTTATTTGTCCTTGTCGGACTTCAGTCTTCAGCTGAGCAAGATCTCACCCACCAAGACAACAGTGGCCATTCCCTCGCCTTATCAAGTTATACAATCGATGTCTGGTACTGGATTACACAGGCTCTTCCTTCGAAAGCCACAGAATAAAAACAGTTCAATTTCTGTACCAGTACCCACGCCAGCAGCTCCAAATCGAGCGCAATACAGATTTCTGGATTATGCGATATCTAACTGGGCGCTTCATACTAAGAATATTCATCACGAATCATCGAGATGGGAGAATTTCATGCAGCTTGCGATGAATATTAATGCAACGTGGAATGTTCATCCGTGGGTGTCTGGTGGCCGCTCGAAAGCCTCTCATCTGCACGGTCTCTTTGGATGGGCAGTAAAGGAACGTCACAGACCCCTTTTGTCACTTGTATCAGAAGTCTCAGTGGTACATCTATTTTGCGATCTTCCTGTGGTCGACGAAGGCCTTCCAGCCATTCACATTGCATCAAAGCTTGGATACACAGACATCATTCAGATTCTCTTGACTTTCTGCGATATAAATAACGTTGATCAAGACGGATGCACGCCTCTACACCATGCAGCTAGTAAAGGCCATACTGACATTGTACGCTTATTTTTGCAGGAAAAACACATAAAATTCGATGTTAATTCAACATCACATTGCACACCTCTCTGGCTAGCCGCGAGCCACGGACATCACGATGTTTTATCTCTTCTTATCGAGAAAGGAGCCAGTATTGAGTCAGAAGATAGTCTTCACGGACGGACACCTTTATGGTTAGCATTGGAGAACGAACACTATTTAACAGCAAATCTGCTGCTCGAAAGAGGAGCGCAGATAGACTGGCTGGATACTAGCCGGCCAAGTCCTGGGACAATGGCCTTCGCAAAGCGGAGTTTATCACTGATACACGTGCTAGCCGACAACGATGTTGTATATACATCCGGAGAAGCTGCCTTGCTTCTTGAACTGATACAAGTGTGTATTGAAAGCAGATTGCAGGCGCTGGCGAAGCTAGTTATTAGACAAAGTATTCATGTGGTGTCTAACCACAAAATTCTTGCCTCACTAGCTACTCCGAGTAACCATTTGGCGGTGGAGATGCTACATGAAGAAATCAGAAATCATAACCTCCATCAACTACCATTAGTAATGCCCAAGGAAGGGCATACAACAGCTGTGGGAGTGCCTTTGGAGGAAGGTGTGGATTCGAGTGGTTTAGATACGGCTAATGCAACACTATTACACTAGGTTGCTTGGTCTGGCGATACCACAATCATGGAACTTCCCTTGGAAGAAGGCGTGAAGTTCAATGCCAAAAACAAGAGTATGGAGACACCGCTACAATGGGCAGTTAAGGGTCACCAAGTAACAACATTGAAGCTGTTAGTTGACTGTGGCGCAGACATAAACTCTCAAGGTCAGTTATGGAGGATGCCATTACACGAGGAATCTAGGCATGGCCAGAGAGTGACAATGAAGCTACTGCTTGCGAGCGGCGCAAAGATGAATTCTGAAGATAAAAGTGATGTGGAGCCATTAGTTATGGCGAGGCGAGCAGGTGGTAGAGAGTCAGTGAATCTAGGTACTCATTGAGAATGATGCAGTAAGTGGTAACCATTCCTGACATTGCACTTGGTGGCTTGACAAGATTGAAAGGCAGAAATAACATTCCTGTTCTGCAATAAGAGTCTCAACGTTCAATGTTGCGTGTACTTAAATAGAGGGCTTATAAGTTGACGTACAGCGAAAGAGAAAATACAGGCTTATCGGCGCAGATTTAAAAGACACGGTCTGTACTTGACGAACCACTACAATGATAGCCCATGGTAGCCGAATACATATAACAGGGAGACTCGCCATCATGTAGCTAAAAAGCCACGAGATACAACGTTAAGCCTATGTCCCTCGGAGCCTATTACCCCGTCTTATTCTACAAATTAAGCTTATTCGACAGCAGCTGCTACAATAGGAAGTAAAAGCGGAATCGCTTCCCAGATGCTCCACTTTCCCAGCATTAGCAAAAGACTCATAGCGAAACAAAACTTCTTCGCTCTGGTAGTGTGAAAACAGTTAGTATGATCCTTTTGCTGCTAAATACAAGCGAATAGGGTTATCCAGGAGATATAGGCAGACTAGTACGACTCGAAAACGGATCATTTGCTGAATTTGTATGCAGATACGCCCCCAAAGTTACCGCCAAGCAGTCGCCTGAAAAGATATATAAAGCTGTGGTTCTCTTGCGTTTGGAGACATGCTTTACAGAAAAATATCCAACCTTTTTACCAATAGTTAACATGAAGACTACTGCTACAATCATCTGTCTGGTCCTTCCTCTTTTCACCAGCGCGGCCCCAGGTCTCGAGAAAAGAGAGATGTGCAATGTCTTCAACAACGATGGCCCTGTGCACTGCCGAAGCAGTCCGTCTTTTAGCGCTAAATCGGTTACCACAATCGGTGATGGAGATGCCTGGGACTTTTCTTGTTATAAGTCAGGAGACTGCTATGAAGGAGTTTGGTATGTCTACTTCAAGGCCAATCGCCAAGTCTGATCATTACAGTTATTGACGGTAATTAGCTCCTGGGATTACATCCCGGGATTGAAATGCTATATCAACGGATTCTACACTTCAGATCAATGCAACTCCAGTAATGTTACCTTGCCTTGAGTGTTGTAGATGCAAAGTATACTAACAAGCTGTGTCTCTGTTGCAGAAAATCTGCGCAAGTGTTGATCTGGGTTCATATCCGGGATGTAGCCATATTGAGCAAGAAATGGTGCTGCCAGCTATTACTGCAATCTTTGTGATTATCTGCTGCGTGCAGCGCAATTCGAATTAGGTCATGTTTAGCTATCAGTTACGAAATAAGCATATTCTTGTTCCTACACGACGGCCAATCATGTGTGAAAACCCGTAACTGATACCCAACTTCAGTGAAAGGCAGTGCAAGAATTGCCAAGGATGGTAGTTTTCTCACGGAAGAGGATGCAGCCAACCCAGCTAATAGATGATATGTACATGGTTGATAGGATTATCGTCGTTCATCCAACAGGTAGAGTTACTGTATCTTACGGCCTTTGCCGGGTAGCTTTAGAGTCACTGAGCTACGAGGCACATAGATATGCAAAGATGTCTCCGCGATGTTTGCAATCTGAAAATGACTGCTATGATGCCTCCAAATTCTTGCCGCATAAATATAAGTTCGAGCCCCTCAATACTGAGTTGGGATGTGTAAGATGTGTGCTCCAGTAAAAACGAGTTCTATGCAAAGCACCTAAGCCTGGGTCGGAAATTACGGGGCCGATGCTCCCCCGCGAACTCCGTCTCGGCATCAATGCATTTGTTAATTTAGAACATGTGATGATGCCATTTGAGGAGAGAATCTTCATCTAAGTCGAGGTTATTTGAAGCGAGTACCAGACGCATTACGGGCTATTATCGTTAAGAGTGCCTAGGACTAATATATACAAGTGCGTCTAGTAATGCATCGCATCTACATGAATGAGTTGCTTTTAAAAATAAAATGCATGTACAGGCGATATAAGCTATAACCTGGCTCGCATATCGCTCCTAAACAGCGAGCCTTGGGCTGCAGAAGAGAGCAGTGGGCACACATGGCAGCCGCTGACTCGCTAGTGAAAAGGAGGACTGCTTTGCTGGCAGCCTTTCATGCGTGTTATGTGAGTCTTCAGGCCACCTCTCAAGCCTCAGGGTACAGATTGGAAGGGAGAGAAAAGGAGGCGTGACGCATAAAGGGGAGCCGATGCGGCTGTTGATGCTGGCCATGAGTGCCCAACGGATTTCCTCACGGATATGGCATGCTGTCTTATGCGATTTGCAAATTCCAATGACATGCCAGGTATTGGAGATTCTGCCCCTCTTCTGCATCATCTCAGGCAGTAAGCGAGCGTTTATTGCAGCTGCAGTTTCACAAGTGTGAGCGGGTCCTCTCACGAGGCGGACCTGCAGGGAAGAAGCAGAGAACCAATACGTGCCGATTATGTAGTAGTGGTATATCGCCATTTATTCCCAACGCTTTGGGAGCTGCAACTTACGGCTCCAAGAGCAAGCCTAATCTTTCGAGTAAAGAAATTCGCTCATTGCTTACCATTCTCTCTCTTTGAATTTACTTTTCCCTTTCATTCCCAAGCTCATCGTCAGACAGCAAAAGCTTATCTGACCCCAAAATCTTATCGTCCATGAACCTCGGCTTGTGGCGTCCTCTGCTGACCGAGAAAAAAGACTAACGGGCGCCGAGCCGAGCGAAAGGCCGCCCAGCCAAAGAAACCCCTGCATTCAAAAAGACTCGGTTCCTGGATTTTCGTTCTAATAGATCGCCCTCCCGTTCCTTGTGCATGCGCCATCTGCCCGCATTCCAGCCACGCGCGCAGCACATTCACGCCAGTTGTTGATCGAGACGCGCAGCGAACCGAGAATTGTGTCTGACCTTGTCTGAGACCCTGTCGCGTGTGGAAAAGCTTGTGATACAGCTGCGTTGCTGAGCTTGGCTCCCTGAATCCCGCACCGCTTCTAGGCGCCTCGAGCTCTTCGCGAATCTGCTTCGCGCGGGAAGGGGCAGCAAATCCGCGCCTCGGCTGAGAGACGAATTCATACAAGTCTAGAATGCGCGCAAGGCCAAACGGACGGCCTCACGACCGAGCCATGTCGTCCACCAGGATCGGCGGGTTCGCCATGACGATTCCCATCATCTCGGTGGCCGTCGGATCGATGGGCTACGCCGCCTGGCGCATCAACTGGCCGGCCTTGGTGCAGTCCTTTCTGACGGGACCCGGCCGGACATCGCGGCTGCTGCTGCTCTTCTTCATCATCTTCAACTGGAAGACGCTCCCGTTTGCGTGGACCGTACGTGAATTGCTTTCTTTGTCTGCCTGTCCCTTGAATCACACTGATTTGCTCAACCCAACAGTATCGCATCATATACGCCATGCTCTACCACATGGTCTTCCGCAAATCACCAAAGCTCGGCCCCCGCGCGCTCTTCAAACCCATGATCTCCGAAACCAAAGCCCCTATTCTTGAAATCGACTACAACCTCCACAAATCCAACTCGACATACTTTGCCGACCTCGACATATCACGAACGCACCTCTGTGCCTATCTGCTGCGGCCAGCCATCCGCAGCATGTCCAACAACGCCAAGACAAGACTTGTCAAGGACCCCCGAACCGGCGAGCCTGTCAAGGGCAACTTTGCCATTGCGCTGGGCTCCGTCATGTGCAGCTTCAAGCGCGAAATCTCATCATTCCAGTCCTACGAGCTATGGAGTCGCGTCGCCACCTGGGACCGAAAGTGGCTGTACATCATCACATATTTTATGCCCAAGGGCGCCGCCAGACCAACCGAGTGGTTGGATCCACGATTCCGCCGCGTGAGGACAAGAGACCACAAGGACGCCACCAGTGGCTGGCAGAAGAAGATCCATGCCACAGCCATGAGCAAGTACGTCTTCAAGGTCGGCCGTCTTACTGTTCATCCCGCAACGGTGCTTTCCGACTCAGGCCTGCTGCCTCAACGACCCGGCGGCTGGGTTAGCGGTCCCAATCAAGTTGGCGACGACACTGTCGACGTGAGCGATATCAACCTGGCTGATGATGGCGAGTGGGACTGGCGTCGCATTGAAGCCCAGCGCCGCGAAGGCATGAAGTTGGCAGCTCAGTTCAACGCCCTGGATGGACTTCACGATTCGTTTGACGGTGGCAACTACGGCGCCATTGCCAGATTCGGACCCGGCTAATATCTCGACTACTTTGACCTCAACCTCGAACTTGACCTGCGACTTTTGTTTTACCGCCCCCCCCCCTTTTTCTGCTTTTAATGTTTAGACCTTGATGCATTCTTGTGCCTTTTGGGGATAACTTGAAGGGGAAAAAGATGCCTGATGATATGAAATGACACGATACACTAGACTAGAACTGCTGGTAGGCTGTTACTAGAACTTTGAAATGACAAGATACGTTTTTTGCTTGGCTGCTTATAGATGCTAAGCTTTTTTCTTATAACAGTCGCCCGTCTTGTTGTACAATAACATGTGCTGAGCAAATGCGTGGCTCTTATCCAAAGAGCATCTTTCTCAATCTTATATTCCCTGTCCTATCCTAACCAAGTCCAAAGAAATACCCATGGCGAAACCCCTTTTCGCTTTACAGAACAACCACGGCCACCAATACGCCAACGGCAGCGTATGCGAATCCGAGCTCTCGTGAGAATCGTCCCGCGTCGGACTTGCTAGTCGCTGCTGATGCTGCTCCCGTGGTCGAAGTCGTGTCACTTGTGGTGGTGTTTGCGATGAGACCGGCAGATTCGCAGAGTTGCACGACAGCTCCAGCAGCCTCTGTGTAATGAAGATAATCAACAAGAGTTAGGAACGAATATTTTCAAACAACGAATGGTTACGACGCATTGAGTTACTAAAACCAGAATTCAAAGAGAAGGGGCAACCATACGAGTCATTTCGTCAAGCGTGCAGCCAGCTTTCGCCATGCACGGCGAGACAGTCTTTGTGAGGTCGTTGATCTTGGAGCATCCGCAGGCGAGGTCGCTAACGGCACAGCCATCGTTCGTGACGCCGTCGATGATACAATTGAGCGAGCAAGGGGGGAAGTTTGTCGACGAGGCTGGTGATGTTTGGGGCGGAGGCAGCTGACACAGTCAGGGCTGCTGCGAAGAGGAGGATGAAGAGCTGGAAGAGGGAGGCCATTTCTTGATTTGGGTGGCTTTCAATTGTTGGAACAAAACAAATGGAAAAGGAGGGATTCGACAACCAAAAGAAACGTGAACGGTCTTTGAGAGAAAAGATGTCGACTATTATGGACTCACAGAGCTACTACAACCACGGATGGAAGACACCGAGACCCATACATGTGCCGTACAGTACGAACCAAGGCTCGCGCTTCTCGCTTTCTCCCCCATACTTCCAGCCTGCACCCAATGTCCACGATGCGCGATGTCACCTCACCCCAACACAAACAAGGGGGCACGAACTCGATACTCGTGCTAAGCAGCTCATCCCAAGCCTAAATGGAGGAGATTTCTTAGCTCCAATGGACATGTATATCACAGCCCCTAGTCGAAGTCGACAAAGCAGGCTTAGCCCGCCAACATCTTACTCAACGGCTTCTGCTCTTTTATCCCGCGTATAGGTACAAGTATGCACGCATTTTAACCGCAGCAAGGAAGAAGGGGAAAAAAGACAAACCGAACCGGGGAATGGGAGTTGGTGAAACTCGCTACCTGATTCGGGGGCTGGGCACCAGGAACAGGAGTCTGGTTGGACGGTGATGGTGGGACTGGCTACTGCTTGGGCTAGCTGGGGGTTTTAATCGCAAGTTCAGTTGAGGGGGACAAGGGCACCCGTGTATGTACTACGATTTGAGTGTAGGTCGCATGTGGCGTTTTTTCTTTGTGAAAGCTGGAAGGATTCTGCTTGGAGGGTGGGAAAGAGAGGCGATTCGCTGCAAGATTTTTCGAACGGTAGGGGGTGTTTTGAATGTTGAGGTGCTTGGGTTGGCTAAATATCAGCGTCGTATCATGTGTTGCCGAATGTGAAATGAAGGAAGAGAAGAAGCTGTTGGCCGGCTGGATTCATGATTCATTCGCTCGTTCACAGAGGGCGTGCTACCCAATGAATTCGCGTACTTATCCCATTTGCTAATACCACAACAACAGTAGTACACTACCCTCGTCATGACGAGTTAATCAAACCAGGAGGGGAATAAACGGACTTTGTAGTCTGGCAAAAGCTGACCCGATCTGCAGCGTGTAGCCTCTTCCGGCAAGCTTCTGGCCGCCTCCTGTCACACTTAGCTGCTGCTCTAGTCAGGGCCAACGGCGCCAAGTTATGTAATTTCTTCAGTGCCAGTAGCGTCGGGTGAGTTTGGGGTTTGATCTCTGCTTCGTTCTTCTTTGGCGGCCGTTGTTGCACTGTTGGTTGGACTGCCTGCTAGCGTTGCAGAATTTGGCAGGGGGGGCTTCCTTCTGCTCTGAGCTGGGGATAATACGCGTGTTTATACGAAGTAAATCATACGGAGCAATACAGAGCTGACACGAGTTGATTCGATTTCCCTTCAGCGAGCTGAGCTCCAGGGTGTCGAGCTGGTACGCCCGCTATAGCACTTCAACGACCAGGGCATGGGAAGAATAGACCAGACCGGGGTAAACTGATTTTGGTGCTTTCAGTGCGGAGATCGGTGCCGACGGCATCGTTCCGGGTTCACTGTGCCATTGAAGCAAGCTTGTATGCGTTCTACGCCTATCGATTACGAGTTTGCCGGGTATAGTATGCAGGGAGTAAGTAAAGCATCCAGAAACTACAGACTCTAAGCCACTTGGCCGAGCTGTAGTGATCAGATGAATAAACTATATAATCTATGATGCAAAACCCATCAAATGGATAATATCTTATACAAGATGTTAATTTCCCAGAAGCTCATCAGTTGACATGAAAATATTTTTATCCACAACGGCAAGGTTTTCTTGACTCGGTGCTTGACTCTATATTGGTCATCATCATATGAAGCTTCTGGCCATCTCCCACCATCAGGGCATCCCAAAAGAAAGAAAAAAACTTCCAACGAAGTTTCAGAGTGTTAAAAAGATGGAATACCGTCATGGTAGAGACGGGGTCCCCCTTCGCATCAAGAATGGGCCCCATCGAGTAACCAAGCTTGCGCCAGGCAATCGCATAACTATCGACCTCGACAACAAATCCTCTGCACCCGATACCACAGCCGGCAGACATGACAACGTCCACCTGCCATCCATCTCCATTCAGCGTCGCCACCCCAATCCCGCAGCCTTCCAGCACGGACTCATATCTTCATCCATAGGGGCCAGAGACGCAAGATTAGGGTTTGACAGTGCCTCGTGAGAAACGGATTTAGCAGCAGGCAGGGCAGATGCGGCAGCTGGGCCAAGGCGCGGAGGTCAGCCGCAGTGCTTCTATGGCGGCGCGTTTCCGCATGCTCCAAAAAGGAGACGTCCGGGGACTTTCTCCCAAAGCTGTGTTTGGAAGAGATGCTGCAGAGCAGAATCTCCGTGTGTAAGCTTCGAATGGCGATTTGTTGAGCGAAGGGGGGATGAAGAGAAGAAGAAGAAAGGAAAGAAAAGTCAGTAGCTGCTCGAAGCTATGAATTTTTTTCTAGTAAATTTTAGTGGAGCCCCAACAGTGGGATTTATGCATCAATGCGCATTTATGCATTTATCAAGTTTCTGCTGCAGCCTGCGAGGCGCACCAGCCAATCCGAACGTCGCGTTGAGAAATGCTGGGTCGCTGCCTTCGTGCCTAGAAGTCAACTTGTGTTATAAATTCTGCAAACGCGACGACGCCGCCGAGGGGATATTTGGCGACGAGCGTCCACCATCGCCTGGGGCTGGTTCTGTGTACGATTCTCCTGCTCTCTGCTTCTGCGACGACAAGGCGAGCAGAGACGGCAAAAAATACACACGAGACGGACCTCGCGCTGCAACGCGCCAGGACGTCAATTCCGTCTGGGAACAAAGCTCTAAACAGCTTGGAATCGATCGAAATACCATTCCCAATATAACCCATCCGCCAACATGTCTGGTCTCTTCGGCTCTGCCGCTGCCAGCGCCGCTGCTTCGACCACGGTGGGCGACCTGAAGCAGGACGTGGCCCTCAACGATCCCCCTTCCGACAGCATCTCCGACCTTTCCTTCTCTCCAGCCCCCAACGGACCCGACTTTCTCGCCGTATCAAGTTGGGACAACAAGGTCCGCATCTACGAAATTGCTCAAAACGGCCAGAGCCAGGGTCGTCACGCGTTTGAGCATAGCCAGCCCGTCCTGGGTTGCGATTTTTCAAAGGTAAGCGAGCGCCAGAGAGCTGAAGAAGGTAGTCGATTGGACTATGAAAGATTAACAAGATGTCTTTGAAAATGAATTAGGATGGAACAAAAGTTGCCTCTGCTGGCGCGGACAAGAACGTCAAAGTCTGCGACCTGGCATCTCAGCAAGATGTTGTTGTGGGCACACACGACCAGCCTGTACGAAGCGTGCGTTGGTTCGATAGCGGCAGCGGCACAATGGTTGTGTCTGGATCTTGGGACAAGACTGTGAAATACTGGGATCTCCGGCAACAGCAGCCCGCGGCTACTCTGGCCTGCCAAGAGCGCGTGTACACCATGGATGTGCAGCAGAATCTGCTGGTCGTCGGCACGGCTGATCGCTACATCAATGTCGTCGACCTCAAAAACCCAACCAAGTTCTACAAGACGCTGCAGAGCCCACTGAAGTGGCAGACCAGGGTTGTTAGCTGCTTCCCCGACTCAAGTGGTTTTGCTATTGGCAGTATCGAGGGTCGCTGTGCCATTCAGTATGTGGAGGAGAAGGACTCTACGTAAGTTGTCACAACGTTCTACACGACGAATATCCAGGGTAATTAAGCTAACCTATTGCTCGAACAGATCCAACTTCTCATTCAAGTGCCATCGCGATCCGGTCCAAAACAACGTGGTCAACGTGCATGCCGTCAACGACATTTCGTTCCACCCCGTCCACGGCACCTTTAGCACCGCTGGATCAGATGGCACGTTCCACTTCTGGGACAAGGATGCCAAGCACCGCCTCAAGGGCTATCCCAACGTGGGTGGTAGCATCACCTCGACAAAGTTCAACAGGACGGGAAGCATCTTTGCCTATGCCATCTGCTACGACTGGAGCAAGGGCTTCCAGCACAACACTCAAAACTACCCAATCAAGGTCATGCTGCATCCCGTTAACAACGATGAATGCAAGCCCAGACCATCAGCCAAGAAGAGGTAAAGCGAGAGGGGAAAGAAGACGAGATAGGCGGTGTATAATAATGGATATATTCATGCGGAGAAGAGAACGTGGGGCGGGGGAGTTTGCCGATCGATCCAGGCGGTGGAGAAAAAGATGAATGAGAGACGAAGAGAATTTGATCAGAAGGAGCGACAATACCTTTCCACGACGCCATTTTTTGATGTGCGAAAGATGTTATATATAGGCACCATTGCTCCGTAGTCTAGATTGAGGAAGTTAGCATATTGGTGTCGGGGCATTGGGCCTCGAAATCACAAGTTTTGTCCAAAATACGACGTTGTTTTTTTGTTACCACTTGAATGATACACTTGATACTTAGTTTGATATTGACGGGTAGTAATTGTATGTTTATTGCATTCATTGTACAGAGTTGGAACGTGCATGTGTAGTAAGCAGAAGAATTTGAAGTTTTTTGATTAAAATTTGCTATATATGTCTCGGTTTCATAACGAGAGTAAATCCCTTGATCACCTTGATCAAGCCCTTTTGTGGGGAAAGTACAGAGCGAACGGCCTGCCTGCCTGCCATCATATATCGCCCATGATATGGAGTTGTGTCCATGAAGCAACCGCTTACACTAATAAAAACAAGAAAAACAAAGATTTCGCATGAAAACAAAAGCAGAAAATGCCCACCATGTATATATAGTCATACATGTTTCAGAGAAGAAGAAAAAGGCCTGCTAATGGGATTTGGGAATGGCTTGATTTGAGCCAAAGACATCCTCAACCATGCCCTTCCACAGATCCCGGATCATGCCCTGGCTCTCTTCCGACGCGGCAGGGGAAGCAGGCGCCTCATGCACAAACTTGAGCTCAACAGTGTCCAAAACGCCACTCAATGAAGAGAGCGGTGTGGCGGGGACGACGTTGTCCGGGTTAACCGCGACGATGGACGAGCTGGGGATGGAAACCGGCAGATCGGCTTCAGGCGCGGGGTGGGCGGCGCCGTAGTTATCGGGCAACAGAGGCATGCGAGGGAGGGCATCTGCGAAGGAAGAAGTAGGGTTGAAGCTGCTAAACGCCGGGAGGACGGTGGCGTCAAGGTGGGCAGCGGGAGTTGAGGAGGATGCGACGCTGGAGAAGGTCTGCATCAGAGGCTTGGAGCGGTTGGCGATGGAGGGCTGGGGAATAGGGCGGTGGGTGGTGGTGAGAGATCGAGAGGACTGCAGATTTGATTTTGTTAGCATCTGGCTTTGATGGATTGGTTATGGTTATTCAGAAGAGCTGGGAAAACATACCTCGGACATCTCGATGGGGGTTCTGCGACCGCGCAGGAGCTCTGCGTACTTTGGCATCAGCACGGCGCCGGCATTGTAAGCCGAGGCGTCGAGGAGCGGCTTGGCGGCACGAGCTGCGGTCGTGGAGCTCAGGGCGCGGGTGAGCTTGACGGCGGGGGCAGTAACACGAGACATTGTTTGTGTGTGTTGTTGATGGAACGAGGAAAAATCAAGTTGTGAGACGCTGAAAGCTGAGAGAGAGCTTGTGTGGTGTGCAAATGGGCTTGCTGGGCAGATTCAAGATGGAGAGATGAAGTAGCCGAGAGGAAACGCAAGTTGTCGCAAAAACAGGACAGATGGGCCTCTTCTTTTTGCAATGCGGGAAGAAAAAGGAGAGAGAGTAGAAGATCGAAAGCAGAGGAGGAGTAGCTTTTTGGCGAGAGGGGAGAGGAAGCGACGCAAGCAGCTATTACTTATACTACGGACAGCTGCCAGCCAAAGCCAAAAAAAACAGGCGGTGCACGACTGGATACTTGGATCTGTGGATTGGGATTCTTTTTAGGCTAGAAGGTGGCCGGGCCAGTCCCCGTCACCGCAACAAGAATTACACTTTTCGCCTTATGGGGTCATGGCCTCGATTCCCCGTTTCGAGCATCCCAGACTCGGTGCTTGCTTGCTGTATGTACATGCGGTTACCAAGGCCGTAGTGTGGTTCGGCAGTGCTTTTAAGCGGAGCCGGGTGCCCATTGCAAACTCATGGGAATGTACTTGCATGTTCAGTCTTCCTCAACAAAGTCGGGGCCAGAAGAGAAACATGCCAATGCCAGCTGGGACCCTTTCGTTTACGAATACGCACCCGCTGTGCCGGGTACCGGTTGGGCGATTCCCGGGGGACCCTGCGGGCGGGGTGGGGGTGATTTGGCGATAGCAGGGTACGGCCGGTTTGGGTGGTGTTTCGGTGAGCGGCGGAGGTAGAGGAGCATCTTTTGGGGGCCTGGAAAGGAGGGGCTGCGACTTGCTCGAAAGCTGTTGAGGATACAAAGATGGCACGAGCTACGCCCAGGGGCAGCGGAAGAGCTCCAGCTCCCTTTTTAGCACCGGCTTTTAGTGGCCATGGCACTGCCTCCCCTGGCTGGCTGGATCCTGCCGGTGCTGTGAATCATGGCCGTTTTGATTGATTGATCTGGATCAGTTTTCTCACCGATGTTCGGACCAACAAGACTGAACTGAATCCAGCAATGTTCCCGCCATTCTAATTTCATTCTTTCCATCTGCCAGTCTCAGCGAATGTTGCCGGCGGCGAATTACTGGTTGCAGCACTCTCTATCTTCTTCCTACATGTAGGCACCAACCTCTAGCCAGCTCACCTTCCTAATCACCGCCACACCCTCATCATGTGCAGCCATGCATGAACGGAACCACAACTGCCCGCCGTACCCGGAGACAAGACTGCATTCTCCATGTACACGCATGTGCGCAGTAACCGGAGCAGTGACAGGTTGCACCTTATCCGCAGGATCTGTGACGACTTCCGCTCGGTGTGTGCGTGCCGTTTCGTGGCGTGTGAATGCGTAATGGAAACTGCAGATTCGTGCAGATTCGTGGTGTGATGCAGCCAATATGGGGGCGGTTCTTCGCTCTTTTATCTCTTGGCTGATCTGGGCCGATGGATCATTCGACGAGGGGAACGATATGCCGACACGGAGTTTCAATGCTTCTGGAGACTCCCTCTCTGATCTTGTGCCTCTTGTTTTTTTACCGTCTCCAACAATATCATTGTGTACATCCATCGAGAGAGTAGCTGCTAGCCCCTATACCGGGGAATACGACCCCTAGGCACGCGGTCAGTAAAAGAACACCCGGCTCTGCTCCCAGTCCTTCCCAGAAACCAGCTCGCTGGGCCAGAATCTACGCTGGCAGAAGGCATCACGCAGGCACTACAGGGCGCTTGGACCGCCGGCACATCTCCGAGATTCCGTCGTTGGATCAATATCTGACAGCTCCGCAAGGCCATTGATTGCTAGCGTCTGTTTTGTCTTGCTTCGATTCGTGGTTTTTGTTAGATGATTGCCTGCGTGCTTATCTGCTTGTTTTCCTGTATAGAGGTAGTAGTCGCAGTAAGCTTCTGCCTTGTTTAATTGCAGCGTTATCAAAGTAGGATTCTCACCGCTTCAGTCAAGCACACAGCGACAAACGGCGAAATACACGGCTGTATTTCGCCTTGGCTCTTATGCCCAGATCTTGGAAAGAGGTATAGATTTCAGTCGCAAAACTACCTACTATTTCTAGCAGTAAGGGGGTCGTCATTCAGGCAGCCAGCTAATCCCTACAAGCGGCTACTGCTAATACCTAGCAATTGCAGTTGTACGAGTCGTCCATTGCTGTTCATCCGAGTACGAAACAACAACATACTCCATAGAAGAAACTAGAATGGCCCTAGAAGCAGAAGCAATGCAAAAGGCCAGGTACGGAGTCTCCGTACTGCAAGGTAAGCAGTTAAGCGAGTGCGATGGAATGAGATCGTGTACCTTGTAGGTCCATGGTATAGCGCTATGCGATGCTTACTACAATCCCTGAAGCCATCATCAAATTGATCTGTGCTCTCGTTCAGTCCCTGCCAGTATCCTTGCCAGGGCACGGCTGAGAGAGCCCACGTGGGCATTGTCATCTGTGAGTTGGATTGCTACTGCAAAGCATTCGACAGCCGCACATTCGAGATTTCCGAGGCCAGATTGCTTTCCTATTCTTCAATACTGGCAGCGAGCCATTGGCGAAACTTTGTTTCTGCTCCCAATAGCAGAGTCCATGGTCTTGCAATGACGCGTGGCTCCTCTCGTACCTGAATCGTAAATGGTGCCCAACACCAGCCTCGATAATGTCTCACATGATCTAATATCGATGATTGAAGAAACATTTTTAGTCATGTCGTCCATTTTATCCTCATGCTAAAGTGGCGATACTACTAATAGAGCCTTCCCCACATCAGTAACAAAAGAGTCTCGTGAGCTTTGTTGCCACAGTACATCTCCCCCCGCATTATCACGAGATGCAACGCCCGAGCTTTATAAGCTTTTGACAATGCATTATGCCTGCTGTCTAATTAGATTGGTACCTTGAATAGGAGTTGTGACGAATAGCTTCCTTCTGCGTTGTCATGGCTACTTGCCGCCTTTTAGTGCGTGAAAGCAGATGCTGCTTGCAAATCCTTGTAAAATCTGGAATTGGATCACCTTACAATTGTAATTGGCCTTTAGACATACAAATCTACATAAACCCGTCTTCTTTCCAGACGAATGCGTACTCTTGTCCCCAAATAATTTCCCCGTGAGATGTCTATATTTGGATAGTCTTGGACCTTGCATTGGCTGGTGGAGCATGCTTGATACATGTATGCATCGAGCAATTCCCATGTCCATTTCTAGATCCTTTGCCTTGTAAGAACCATGTTTTGGGGCTTCATTACTGTCGTAAGGAGGCCTCTAGTTCTCGAACATCTTTTTGTCATCGTAGGCCATCAACTACCCCATGAAGTTCCAATTCATTCAGTTCTATTATCCTTCTTTTACCTTTTTTTCTTTCTACCAAGAAAATCAGTCGTCGTCTTCGTCTGCGTCCTAATTGTCTTCTTTCCAATCGAAACTGCGCCCACTGGATTAAATGCAGTCATCCAGGAACTTGTGAATACTATACCCGTCACCTCCACCGGCGTCTTTCATGTCAATTTCAAATGTTTAGTGAAGATTTACGGCAGCGTAAACGCAGTGAACAATTGACAAGACTTTGGCCCCAGTAAAATTTGAAAAGCATGCTGCGGTAATTAACATGGTCGATAATCAATCTTATCAGATTCTACGATATCGGTAGGTCCGCTCTTTTTTTACGTCACCCCACATTAAAGACTCAACTACAACGACATCGGCCGCCAACAATTGTCCCTCCCACATTCACTCATTCGCCCCGTGAGAGACTTGCAAAATGCTGTCTGCTGCTGCTGTGGCCTTGAGGGCCGGTGCCCGTCCGTCTGCTTCCAGGGCTCTCTCTCAATCCCTCGCACGCGCATCTGCACCGGCGTCGATCCAATGCCTCAACCGCGGATTCTCGACCAGTCACGCCCTCGCTAGAGATTCCTATCTTCCTGCCGACAGGACCCGTGAGATTGTGGCCCAGACTGTTAGCAGCATTGGCAGCAAGCGCGAGGGGTAGGTCGATGCCACATGATACAGAGTGCCCGATGAGATGGGACTAATTTGCGACAAGGCAGCAGTACCTCAAGCTCTTCACCACCGTCTCCTCCCAGAAGTTTGCCGTCATCAAGGTTGGAGGCGCAATTCTTCGCGATCACCTCGACGACCTCTGCAGAAGTCTGCTGTTCTTATACGAGCTCGGCCTATACCCGGTCGTGGTTCATGGCGGAGGCCCGCAGCTGAATGAGCTGCTGGAGGCTGCGGGAGTGGAACCTCAATTCGAAGAGGGAATCAGAGTAACGGATGCGAAGACGCTTGGCATTGCGCGAAAGCTCTTTCTAGAAGAGAATCTGCGACTAATCGATCGCCTCGACTCCCTCGGCGTAGCGACACGCTCTATACAAGGCGCTTTCGGCGCAACCTATCTCGATAAGGAAAAGTGGCAGTATGTCGGTAAGATTACCGAGGTTAGGAAGCAAGCCATCGAGAGCAGTATCTCAGCCGGATACGTGCCTATCCTTACTTCAATGGCCGAAGGAGATGACGGTAGTCTGCTCAACGTCAATGCAGATGTTGCGGCTGCTGAACTTGCCCGTGCTCTCAAGCCCTTGAAGGTTGTTTATCTGTCTGAAAAGGGAGGCCTTTTCAATGGTGAAGGCAAGAAAATCTCACATATCAATCTTGACGAAGAGTTCGACTACCTAATGGCCCAGCCCTGGTGCCGTTATGGTACCCGTCTCAAGATCAAGGAGATTAAGGAGCTGCTTGACGACCTTCCTCGCAGCTCTAGTGTGGCGATTATCCACCCTAGCGATCTCCAGAAAGAGCTTTTTACAGACTCGGGTGCTGGTACACTTATGCGCCGCGGCGATAAAATCCAAAAGGCCACCTCGATTAGTGAATTTGAAGACATTGGAAAGCTAAAGGCCACCTTGATCAGTAACTACAAGGGGCTTGACACTGAGGCCACTGTTGATCGATTTGTTGATATGCTAAAGGAGAAAAAGTTCACTGCCTATTACGATGACACCATGCAGTGCCTGGCTGTTGTCTTGCCCAAGGATGAGAACCGAGCTGTGGCTAGGCTTGCTGCTCTCACCACCACCAAGGCCGGCTGGCTCAGTAATGTTATGGAGAATATCTTTACTGCTATCAAAAAGGATCACCCTACGCTGGTTTGGACTGTCAGCGAGGAGGATGAGAACCTGACCTGGTTCTTTGAAAAGGCTGACGGAAGCTTCTCCAAAGATGGCAGCGCCCTCTTCTATTATGGCTGCGACTTACGCTCCAAGGATCTTGTCTCCATATACGACGACTTTGTGGCCAATGGACGAGCTGTGCTCGGCAACGCCAACCTGGAAACATTCCTTGGCTAGGTGCTAGTTTGGGGGGATCAGGGTACAGACTCCTGGCTCGAAATAATGGACGCTGTCAGAAATAAACAATATCAAATCTGGGAAGTTGGTGGATATAGAGAGTCACGTCGATCAGTTGATCTGGCGTGGCCCAACAATTTATACTTTCGAGCTTTCATAGCTGAATCAAAAGGAATTGCTCGTCCTAATTTTGTTCGATGATGTCGTCCATGGCTTTTAGTATCTTTGTCTATCGGACTTGGACAATGTGGTCGAAACTACCGGTTAGGCTCTCATCCGTTTGCATGACCAGGGGCTGCATGGCAAGGCTATCAACATCAATACAAGCCCTTGTGCCTTGAAGGACGCGTCTGACAGGGGTTCTGCGCGGACGAGGATAACTAAATCTCAGCAACACACTGCCTATTCCCAGTGAATCTCATGTCTCGACCTCCATGTTGATATTGGATATATCCTTTTAAAGAATTACTAGCTGCGAAAAGCACAATCATTGTTGAGAATCTGTTACTGGAAGTCATCTTTACATTGCCAGGCAGCCTCGGATGCCTATTCCTAGTTATCCTCCTCTTGGCCACCATCTAATCCTCTTCAACATTAGCAGAGCTGCTTTAGTACATGTAGTCTCCTGCTTCCGTCGCGGCTCTTTTCCGTCTCCTCGTCGACGACTCTGATAAAACTCCATGGCAGTATAGATTACAAAACAGTAAGCTATGATACGCTCTTGACAAGCCATCATGTAATACACATCATCCAGCAGATACGCAACTCAGCAATCACCCATCAAAACCGCCAGGCAATCTGCCGTGGAAGCCAATGGAAGGCCGCCCACGGCACCATCGGCATCCTCACCGGTAGAGCATAGACGCTGTGTAACCCCAAAAGCTCCGCTCCTCATTTCCTCAGAGGCACGAGACCAAAGGACGCATGTACACACTACATGTATGCCGCGTCCAGACTACAGCAGAAGAGCTTCTCCACGCTCGGGATTTGCAGAGCCTGATTTTCGTCTCCGCTCTTACTCCTCTTCTAGGCAACACGGTGAGTTTTTCCAATCAAACGACGTAAACGCCTACACTTTCACTGCATGCATGCAAAAAGGGGGCCGTCGCTGTGGCTGTAGCAAACAAATTACAAATAGGCAGAACGGTAAGGGTAGGAAGAAAAAAAAGAAACGAACACTGCAAACAAATGCAAAGGTCGGTAGGGCTAGACCGAGAATAACCCAGGCTTTTCTACCGTAAGCTAATGCAGGTGCTGCAAGACAATCACCTTGTTCCCTGTCGTCGAGAAGCTTGTGAAGGCGCTATACGGAGTTTACCTTTTGAGCTACTTTGATGCCCGATGCCAGCAATTATAATTTCTCTCACTGTGTCTATGACATAGACTTGTATATGAATTTGAGACATCTCATTATCGTTACAATCTCAAATAAATAAATTGCATTCTATATTGCTATGAAAGCCAAGAATATGGCTCCCGAGCCGCCGATGAAGCCCCGAGCCTGATTTTGCTTCTTTTCAGCCCATCCTCCCTTGCATTTTACGGGTGCCACAGCATCCAATCAAAGAATTGGGGAGCCATGGTAAAAATTAACGCTAATTTATACTACTGCGGCTGCTGCTGCATAGTCAAGGGCCAGTGGGCGGCAACCCATAATTGAAGCTATCCTTGGCAGCCTGACCGGATCCGAGACATTGTGCCGTGTAGTACTAGATCATTGAGAATCAAGCTATCGCTAGGAACATTGAAAGTGATGGGGATGAAGTAATTTGAGAGTTCTCATGTCAGATTTTTATCTCCGTATGGTAGATTGGGTTTGGAGATCTCATAAATCGGTCACATTGATAGGTGAGATGCGATTCGAACTCGAAAAAACATCACCGGGGCATACAAGATGATCTAATGCACAACGTACAGCATTGCTCCTCCAGCTGCCATGCAGCTTGACAGCCGTTTGTTTGCTTTTTGACAGGCGCAAGGATGGGGTCCGGTGCTTCATAGCCACTTACTCAGACCAAACGCCGTCTGACAATCAAGTGGCCAGGAAGAAATGATCCCTGCCACCTGGACTGGCTTTCGAAAATGAGGTGCAAGTGATTGCCATCTCACACCGGACGCACAGATGACTGAATAACTGACTTAGTAATATTGCTCTGGCGGGTGTATGTTGTTGACACTGCCTTGGCCGATACGTGACTTGCAATTGTTTGCATCAAAACACACTTCATAAAAGGACGCTTCAAATACGAATACCTCGCTTAGATCGTGCTCCTTTTTTATTGTTTATTCGTCTTTGCTTGGTATCAATCACGCTGCGCTATACCGTCAGACCATCACCACTCTTCCAACGAAATATCCAAGAAATGGCTTCTAGGTTTTACAATTATCAAGCTGCCATAGTCGCAGAGCGATTCCACTCCATTAATCATATCGGATGTGGACCTCACGGAAATGTATACAGGGCTCATGACAAGAAGATGGATTCGATCGTCGTCGTCAAGAGGCTAGAGATGGCCTCGATTGTCCAGGAAGAAACGCTGAAGCGAGAGATTCTCGACATCAAGAAGATCAGACACGTACGTCTGGCAGCAAAAACAACTGCCTAGTTCTCCCCCACGCCTACTCTGCTAACTGTAAGCAGCGCAACATTATCCCCATCTACTACGCCCTCATCCGTCCGGGGATGGTGCTGCTCATCACGCCCATCAGAGAATACAACCTCCCCGCCCTCACCCCCATGCCCTACGACTTGAAGGACAAAACTTCCAACTTCTACAGCCTGACGATCCAGATGCTCTCCGCGCTCACGTACCTCCAAGAAGAGGGCATCTGCCACCGAAACATCAAGCCCACCAACATCCTCGTGCAGCCCACGCAGAAAGGTTACGGCTTCTACCTCACAGACTTTGCCCTCAGCTATCCCCAGAGAAGCTGCGTCGACTTTCTCTTCACTGCGCCAGAGACGCGCACAGACATCTACCCCATCACCTGCAAGCAAGACGTCTGGTCGCTCTTTGTGACTCTTTCTGTCGCCTGCGGACGGATTACGGAGCTTGATATCAACCGCAGGAGTCCTCTGGAGATTGTCCAGAATCTCGTGGACACGGGCTTCTTGATGCCCGAGCTGGAGGACATGTCGCGGTATAATCCCACCCAGAGAGCCTCTGCCTCGGTCATGTTCCACCGGCTGAGGCCGAAAGAGAAGCTCAACTATTACGGCGGCGTGGACTACCCTGATGTCAGCACCGAGTATTTCGGTTTATACGGAAGTGGCCGATTGGAGACTGAGCCGATGGTGTTTATCGGACCCAACGCAGATCTCGGCGGGCTCGATGGACCTTTGGGATTATCGCCAACGAGCGTCGTCCAAAGACCTCCTGCGTCTGTACCTTTGGCACAGCCCCTTCCAGTCAATTCCTTTGATCTAGGAGTGCATGATCACCAACCCACACCTTTCCCAGCCCAGATTCGAGAGACTACTACTTCTTCACCCCAAAGTGAATATCCCCAGTCGCCACCAGAAGTGCCTCAGCAGGACGAGCAGTTCCACCCTGAGCCGCGGATCAAGCGCGAGGAGCAGCTGGAATGGTTCGAATTTGGGGCTCCCGACTATCAAGAGCAAGTGGAGCGACTCGAGCATGAAAGAGGACAGCTGGAACTCAACCTACGCCCCTATCGCGGCATGGACAGAAGCTGCACTACTCCTCGCCCGTACGATGGCCCTGCTGACGACAATGGCCCTCTCCCACCGCTGAGAAGCGTCGTCCCGGTACCTCGCAGCGCAGATGACCCCTTCAACAGCGAGCTCTACCCTCGTTATTCTGCGTTTCTGCGGCTGAGAGCTCAGAGACGTCTTTCGTCAGCTTCATCAGGAGCAACGGGAAGCTGGGACACATTCGAGGCTGGACCTGTACACAACGGCAATCCCACTGTCCATTTCAACGGTGTTGGCTTCATGGTCCAGCCGCAAGGGTTGGCGTATGTGCGGCCGTATCCCATGCCGTGTGATAGGCCGACTGAGGCTTCGCAGGCAACTGAGTCTTGATGACTGACTTCATCCGTTTAGAATTTGTTCTAAAATATTGTGCATGAGGGAAAAGCGTATCTGAGTTGTTGAAGACTGCATTACAAGATTTAGTTTACTTTTTTCCATTTGCTATCGTCATGTTTTCTCTTTCCTTTTTCTACTTATTATCACATCAATCGACATTTCGTTTCTTCATCTCCTCTTCTCCTGTCTTATTTCTCTTCTCTATTGAAGCACTACTCTAGAAACCAGTCTCCTAGTCAATATACTCCCCCCTCTTCGTACCAAACACAGATGCCATCCCCACTCCATGCCTGTCAGCAGCTTTTAGCGCATCCATAGCCTCACCTCTAGCGGCTGTGTACAGTAGTTTCGGGCCAGGCCGAGCCAATCCATTTCCCATGCCGAAAAGAAAAAAAATGACGCCTTACACATCGCTTCGCATCATCGCCAGCCATTGTTCAGCCCCTCCCCCACTATGAACGATTTCTAGTTTCGGTGTCGCTTTGCGCCAGAGGCATTTCCTCCTCCTCCATGGACTAAAACGAGTCAATTCCTTCTCCAACACATGCACTCACTTTCAAACTTTCATCTCTAGTAATCAAATTTCATAAAAGTCCACCTCCAACATGTCAGACCGGAAGCGCGCAGTTGACTCAGACAACGGTTAGCAACTCCCTCAACTCCCTTGTCAACTCCAACTAACTCCAGCTCCCAGTCTGGACAACCCTCATCACCAACCTCGACTACCTCCCCGGCCTCCTCACCCTCAACCACTCCCTCCGCGCCGCCTCCTCGGCTTACCCTCTCGTCGCCCTCTACACAGACACCTTCCCCGAGTCTGGCCTCGCCGCCCTCCAGGCCCGCGGCATCCCCTCCCAGCGCATCGAGTACCTCCTCCCAGCATCCGGCAGGGACTACTCCAACGACCCGCGCTTCTACGACTGCTGGAGCAAGCTCGTGCCCTTCTCCCTCACCCAGTACTCGCGCATCGTCCAGCTCGACTCCGACATGCTCGTCCTCCGCAACATGGACGAGCTCATGACCCTCGACCTCGACCCGCCCTCGCTCAGCGAATCCGGCAATTCATCCTCCAGCAAACGCGTCTTCGCCGCCGGCCACGCCTGCGTCTGCAACCCCCTCCGCAAGCCTCACTACCCCAAGGACTGGATCCCCGAAAACTGCGCCTTCACGCACCAGCACAGCGACCCCGAAACCGCCCAGACCGTCGGCGCAGACCCTTCCGTCGGGCCCCTGGGCTTCATGAACGGCGGCCTGCAAGTCGTCAACCCCTCCGCCGTGCTATACTCGCAAATCGTCGCCCACATGGAGGCCGACGCCGCAAACATGGACTTTGCAGACCAGTCCCTCCTGTCGGACCTGTACCGCGGGCGGTGGGTGCCTCTGCCGTATACGTACAATGCGCTCAAGACGCTGCGCTGGAAGGGCGTGCATGACCCGATCTGGAGAGACGACCAGGTCAAGAACATGCACTACATCTTGAGCCCGAAGCCGTGGGATGAGATTGACGACAAGGGAGAGTGGACGGGGACTGACGAGTCGCACAAGTGGTGGGTTGATGCGAATCGCGAAAGAAAGGCCGCTGAGAAGGAACAGGGTATTAATGACAATTTTTGAATGAACCAAGAGGGCAGGCAATTTTGGATATCGGCTAGAAATTCTGACAAGAGGATTCCAGCTTTCCTACTATTTTAACACTAATTGGGTATGGTATTCTAACAACAACGTATATATGAGATAGACCTCCTCTTTGTAAATCGCCTAGACATCTAGGATCAAAAGCCATCTACAACACGAATAGACAGATGTATTATTAACAAACACACATGCATACACGCAAGCACAAGTTTCAATTCACAGCTCTGTATTCTGTATATATTCATAACGCGCAGGCGCTGTCTATCGTTTAATAATTTGCAATGTTTGCTCGGGCTGCCATTCTGTAAATTTACCCACACGATATAGTGAATCCATCCACTCCAAGCCATTCCAGTGTTACCCAAAGAGAATTATGAGAAAGAAGAGAAGAAAAGGTAGAAAGATCAAAAACAAAAACTCAGCATCATTCTGTTCTGGTATAGTAGATAACCCCAACGCCTGCCAAACATGACATCAATGAAAGAAATCATCGCCATAAAAGGATTCCCTTTCTCCTATTCAATACAGCATCATGCCGACGTGTAATGTTTCAGAAAGGGAAAGAAGAAGATGAGAAATCTAGTCCTTTCGTATATTCTCAAAGAAAGACGGTTCCATCGCTAATGAATCCGCAGCCGCAGTAAATTCGAAGCTAATTCCTCTCATGTATGTATTGTTGGGTATAGTCAAGTGTCAAACTTTTTTTTGTGTTTCTTCTTCCTTCTTTTCGTTCTGCGCCTTCGATTAATGCTTTTTATATTTCTGCGATACTGTTAGTGGAACCATTCTATACTCACACGGGCTATACGATAGAACCATGAGACTTACCTCGTCAATTCTGCGTTGATTGTGCGGATCAATCGAGTTGGTTGCTCCCATCAATGTCTGGCCAATCGCTTTGGTTACGCCCATTGCTGGTCTGAAGATGATGGTCGGGGCTCGTCGCAGCACTGCTTTGGCAGCACCACTGGCTGACTGACTCTCCATGACTTCGCCTGGCACCGCAATGATGGCATCTCGTGCCAGATTCACATCTCTGGCAAGCGACCTGTAGCCGCCGCGAATGCCTTGAATCACGCCCGTCGGATGGTCTGCGTACAACGATATTTGCTTCTTATCATCTGCATCGAGATCATCATCATCCCAAGCCTCTTCAGGTCGGCGACCAGTGCCAAGCATCTCTTCTGCACCTTGTAATGCATACTGCGTACCGACTGCAAGTTTTGCTCCAAACTTGACCAACTCGGTACCAGTGGTGCGGGCAAATGCAACGGCTCCTTTAGATATGCTCCGAATAATACGGCCGTCCTTTTGATATTCCTTGAGGGGGACTTCGATCAACTCTCTAAAGCCACTGCCGATATTGACCAGTGATCGCACCGGCGCTAGACCTCCCAAAACACCGGGAAGCTGGTTACTTCGAACATCGGGCGTCCAGATATCATTGAGTGTTAGGCCTAGACGGTCAAAGCCAGAAACTCCGTAAATGATAACATGTCGGAGCACCAGCCGGGACTCTTCCAATGTGATGAAATTCATGAATTCAGTCGTGTGGCCGGATCGAAGCCCAGCATAGTCGACTCGCTTCGGCTTAAAGTCAAGCTTGACCGGAATGTCGTTGACCTCGGCTCTCTGCAAGAAAGGAACATCACTTGGCGACGAATGAACTGGTACACTTTCGTCCTTGAACTCAAAGAACCGGGTGATAAAGTCAAGCGCATCTTGGTCGACATGGAGTCTCAGGGGCAACACAGTTGCTCGGAGCACAATCTCAGAAGCCTTCAGTTCGGCTATTGGCTGCACAGTCAGCAATTCTAGATGCACCATGCTAGTTCCCATCTCACGCTCCCCTTGATCTTGATCATAAGTCGCAAACTTCTTCCACGTTGATGTGGGAACGTGGTCAAAGATGTCAAGGTTCTCTACTCGAACATCAATGCTGCTCTGGGTTTCTCCAGTTCCGGCGGGGAATGCCACCATGTCGACGTTGACGCCTCGAAGCTCAAAGGTGATTTTGTGGCGTTTGCTTCGTCGCAACTTCAGGCGCTGAGATTTGGGGTACCCTCTACGCACAGTCCGGTTTGATGTTGCTGTCACAGCTGTAGTGGCGACTGATTCCGTCTCCGTCATATTGTCAGCGAGGCCTTCGTTGATGGCGCGGGCCAACTCTTGCGGGTCTCGGTTGGCTGGGATTCCGATATAGATGGAGTTGAACAAGAAGTCATCTATTTTATCTTCATCTTCACGCTCTTCGCCGTGGACCTGCCCGTTGGCGAGCCCTGCTTGGCGATCAAAGGCTTTATGCTCTAGATCATGGACAGCTTTGTTGATGACATTGCGAGTATGGATCCAGTCGTAGCCATCAAATAAGTTCCAGATGACATGGACATCTCTCACAGATACTTTGAGAGGACTGCGCTTTACAATGTGCGCAGGGGCTCTGTCGTAAGTATTCTTGTTCGAGTTCCAAATCTTTGCAGTGTGCTCTTCGGCGGCATTGCGGTTATAAAAGTCGTCGTGGATAACCAGACCTTCGCCGTCTTCTGAGGCGTTGCTAGTGGAAGATTCAAGCCCAGAGATTAAAACTCCCTCGTTGGTATCTTGCATCCTCGGATCTAGCGATGTACTGGATACATTCATGGCATCGAATAGTTCTTCTCCCGCAGTTTCATCTCCATAGAATTGGGATTCGATAGGGAGAGAACCGTCACTTTCAGAACCGGTGTCGAACTGGCTTCTAGCCATTTCTCGTGCAGCAGAAAAGTCCTGGTCAAAGTCGTATTCCCCTTCTGGCCTGCCAAATGCCTCTGCAGAAATCGAAGCAAGCAGATCTTGGACAGGTACTACCTTGGTCCGGTATTTATTCTCTTTGCTTGGCGGAGTCGGCGGTGAAAGAGCATTAGCCAAGCTTATCAGGGTTTGGGTCGAGTCGGCACAAGTCTCCAACACCAAGAGATCATCTCGAACCTCAATTTCTACCTGTTTCTCACCATCTAGACCTGGAGCGACATTGACGACGACTTTTGCAGAGGACATGTAGCAAATATCCACATATCCCTCAGCACACAGAGAGATTACTTGAGGGGTTGCTGAAGACGACGATCGCCGTCTTGGGTTCCTCAAAGTACGGTCATCAGATGCGTCAAGGGTAGCATCGTCTGTCAGCAAAATTGAGGCCTTGTTAATATCCAGATTCACCTTTGTGACCTCGTCCTTTGGAAGAGTGACGGAGAGGTGGGCATCTGTGAATACAAGGACCATCTTCGATTTTTGATTGAGAGGGTTCAAGCCGACAAGGCAATTTCGAAACGATACGTCCAAGGTCATTGGTTTACTCTGCTTAGCAGTGACTTCAGTCGGTGACTGAGGCTGAGGCCGTGCCAGTGCGGCATGAGCTTGGTCACCAAGACTAGCTACTGACGCGGCGAGGCTCTCTTCGAAATCCTGCGGCGTAGCATCGTTTGCCAGGCCAAGGATATCCATGATAGTTGGAACCCGATACTCGATGCTGACATCCTGTAGGTTGAGCTTGACGACGGGCTCAATGTCGTCGCCGATCATCCTCGCCATGATGACTGGTCCTCGATTCATGGCATTCTCTGCTGAAGAGTACAGGATCGAAGAATTAATAAGCTCTTCTGTTTCGTTGCGTCGGACGGAAATTCCAGACACTGCAACAGCTACCAGTGATGGAACAGTAATATGCGCAGCCTCAAGCCCCCGGACGTCGCAGCTAAGCTGCCCAAAGGTTCCGCCAAGGTCGACACTCGTGCCAAGCTTATGGATCGTTGCCAGAGTCATGAGTCCAGGCCGATCGTCTTCTGGGAGATATTTGGCCACAGTAGACAACTTGGCCACTTCTTCAGCTAAAGCTGGTAGCACCTCGAATTGGGCCATGTTCTTAACTCGCACGTTCAGGGTGTCTATTGTAGCTCTGAGCACCGAGCCCTTCCTTCGCTGCCGTAAGAGAGTATCAACCATGATTTCGTCGCTGCCATGATCAAACTTGGCTTTTGAGGGCGTAATCAACTCGAGAAGCTTCTCAAGATCTGAATTGGTTGGAATTGTCACAAACTCCAGCCTGACTCCATTGATGTCGGTCATAATGGCGGGATCTGCCATGGAATTTTTCAAGTATGGCCCAGACACGCGCATTGTGCGCCATACGATTCCCATGCCTTCTTCTCGGCTAACGAGAGAGATGCTTCCGCTCTTTGCAATAAAACTGCATTCTTTGCCAAGGAGTTCAACAAAAGAGCCACCTATCCGCATATCGATCTTGTTTTCAAAAGCAGCGGATTTATCATCAGGCTTAATAGGTGTATCGAATCGCACTCCCTTTGGCCTCTGCGTGGACACAGATTTGTGAGGTGACTTTGGTGTAGGCGATGGGCTGGAAGTCATTGAAGCGCTCATATTAAGAAAGCTACTGAGACCTCCGAACCAGCTGAATGTCTCGTCTAGCTTCTGCAGATCAATACGAACAGCTAATGGTAGCGCTTCAATCTCGGTCTTGACGCCTTTCTTCGTTTGCGTAATTCTGATACCAACATCATGCCCGTGTGAAATAAAAGTATCTCTCACAGAAGTACTCATTGGCTCAACCTTATCAAAGGAGATGATATCATCTTTGGCGTATCCAAAGCGGAAGGTTTGCAGGTCGATTTTTGTTTGAATGGCATCTTGCATGTCCCTTCCGCCCCTGGCTACTGGCACTTTAGTTGGCGAAACACCAATAGTCAAGCCGCTCAAGGTGGCATTAAGAAGGACCTCGTGGGCAAACATAAATGCCGAAGAGTCCAAATGACGCCGAGGCGTATCTGCCACTCCACCAAGTCGACTCAGGAAATCCAAAGATATTTCTTGGACAGTAACCTTGAGCTCTGGGGTCTTATCCATATGTTGCTCGTTTTCAGCCCCACTGCTCGAGACCTTTACCGGATTATCCTGTTTGACCGCGTCGAGAAGCTTTCCAACAATCATGGCAAGCACAAAGGCGAGTGAAGCATCAAAGCGGATGGATACCGGAGACAAGTCTATCTCCAAAACGTTATCAACACTCTGCGTTGACTGTATTGAGGGCCTGTGGCCATACACCGAGCCGGAAGTCGGCGCGTGCACGGAAAACGCTCCAGGCGCTTGAGGATATACCGAGTTGCCCATTGCCCTAGCAAGCTCGGCAACTGACTCAGAATTATCCTCTTCTATTTCAATGTGCTGGTGTGTTGTTGGCACATATATAGAAATGGAGCTGAGATGTAGAATTTCCTTGACAACTCGCGTCGGCCCCTTTGGAGTAGCCACGTCCTCGTGCTGTGGCTTCCCTTCGATGTCAATCGATGCGTCTTCGGCTATTGAAGTCTGGCCAAAGACAGGAGAACCCGGCTTCTCTCGCCCAGGTTCAGACTTGAGCCTCTCCTCGGCTTCGTGCTCTGATATTTCTTCCGGCTTGGGAGCCAGTTTCTCAGGCGACATGGTCCGATCAGATGCCGATGAACCTTCAGACGCATTGTCATCCCAGCCCCCAGGCATAGCAAATTCCTTGGTTGGTTTCGGTGAGGCTTGAGGAGAGTAGGCAATTTGAGGAGATGAAGGCACTCGAGGAGATGAAGGCACTCGAGGAGACGAAGGAACTTGAGGGCTTGAAGAAACTGGGGGTGTAGCAGCTTGAGGAGTCGAAGGTCGAGGTGACAAGGGAGCTTGAGGAGTCGAATGGGCTTGAGGAGAGCAAGGGATTTGAGGAGATGAAAGAATCCGAGGAGATGAAGGAACCTCGGGAGAGGCAGGAACTTGAGGAGATGGGGGAATCTGAACTTGAGCCGCCTCTTCTACTGATGACGGAACCGCTTGTTCAACGGTTGACGCATCTGAGTGCTTTGAGGATCTGAGCTCGGATATATCAGCCTCGCTCTCTGCCTTTGAAAAAGCACTCATATACATGCTCTCAGCCTCTTCGTGTGTATAGAGATGCGATTGCGTGAGATCGTCAGCCAGGTTTTCCGGTTCGTACTGATCTTGGTTCCCCAACTCTGCCAAGGACTGAGCATGACCCTCAAGATTCGACTGTTGTCGCGACATGGGATAGCTTGGTTGAAAGTCCTGCTCGAAAGCATCTTGTGCCCTAGATATCGTGCTGTTGAACATACTTCTTGGGGGTGAAGAATACGGCGCAGGATCTTCAGGCGAATGGAAACCTGCATCGTCAGGGGAATTAAAATCTTGGTACATTGACGCGCGGGGAGTCGCAGGAGACTCGTCGTCTGGCATGCCTTGATCCTCATCTTCTTCAAACTCGTATGGAATTCCAAGAGCTTCTTCGCTATCTCCCAAGGGGTAGTCGGGCTGATACGCATCATGTTCGTCGGTCAGGTGGTCTCTAAAGCTCCTTTGCATTGACGGTAAAAATTGATTGTTGATACTCGCTTGCGATGAAGCAATATGGTGGCTATCAACGCTCTCCCGAGGCGACTGTGACGACTGATTATGATGGCGCGATGACATTATTGATGGCGCAAACTGTGGTTCCTGGGGACTTTCTGACGACAAGGATGTAGTTTGCCTCGAAGGTGGGTTCCTTGTCATATGAGGCGAAGACGTATCGGATGGTGAAGTCATGGATGAGGACCGGGTTAGGGTAGAGAAGACGTTGGCCTCGGACACCAGGTAAGCGCGGACATTGTCCAAGGAGATTTGCCGCTTTCCTTCCTTTGGAGCTGCAGCTGGCGATGCTTCTGATTTCTCGCTTCTTGTAGTAACGCCTTCGATATCGATGCCTTCCAAAGCGATTTGGAAAGACACTGGTTCGGTAACTGACGAATGCAGGTCTACAGGGATATCCATATCCAACTGGAATCTGACGCCTTTGATTTTTATCTGCATTCGGTCCATAATTCCCTGCAGAAAACCCGCCAAGAAGCCTGGCAGCGATAGAGGCTGCCCGGTGCCCACGATAGGCTCATCTTCACTGCTGTCATCGCTCATTGCTGTAGATGCGCCGAGATCTTGCGCTTCGGCAGCCAGCGCAGCTTCGAGTTTCTTTCGCTCCGACGACGGCTGCGTTTCGAGGAATGATTGCGCAAGATCCACGGTATTTGGTACAGCAGCTGAGGCATCATCGGGGGTAGTAGATTTGGTTGATTTGGACTTGGCGTCAGACACAAGCACTTTCAACTTGACGTCGACGCCATCGACTTCGATAGATATAGGGCTCGTATAGAAATCCATCGGAATGGTGACTCGCAGGAGCAGGACCTTTGCCTTTTGCAGCGCAAACGTCCTAGGCAGTTTCAGTAGCTTCTCAAGTTTCTAAAAGTCAAATGTCAGCCTCTCTTCATGCACGATCGCAAGTACAAGTAAATTACTCACATCTAGCTGAACTCCAACGTCCCTAAACTCAAACACTGTATTTCTACCCAAAGCCAGATCTAGATTATCCATGTCTAACGCGTCGGAATCGAGGAGCTCCAGCCGCGACAAGGCATATCGCAGCAGCCGTTTAGGCATGCTGGAGCTCCGAAATGACTGGAAAAGCCCAGCCATGATTAAGGTTTATTGCCTCGAGGCTTGGGTGTTGGTAGTGGTTATAGAGAAGAGAAAAGGCGAGCTGTTTTCGCTCGTGCTGGCGACGATAGGAAAGGCAAGCGAAACTGAACGGCAACCAGATCGTCACCGGCTCCAGCCAAACGCTGCGGTAGGCGCGATATCAACAGACCCCCGGCCAAATGCGGGGACGAGGTTCATGGTTGAGCGGATCGAGAGCGAGGCATCAAAGGCGCAAGGTCAGCTGTAGGAGCGAAGCCGGCGCAAAGAGGGTCGGTTGAGCGTCCGCAGGCCCGGTGTGAGGAACGATGAAAGGGCAGGAGGATGAGAGAGGCGAGATGAGAGAAGGATGGGAAGCGAGACGGAACAAGATGGTGCCAGAACCCAGCCAGGATGAAACTTTGGAAGAGTTGCGTCGGGGGCTTAGCGGAATCGGTCGAGGGGCTTGAGCGAGCCTTGAGGGCTCTCGTTAAGGCGATACCGCGCAGTACAGCCGCTATACCTGCCGCAGCAGCGCCAATGCCTGGATCAACAGCCCCGGGAGGCCCCATTCACGCACTAGCTCGTGACGCTCCCGGGAGTCATGGCAGGCAGATCAGGGCGTCCCAGCGTCATTTGACCACTGGCGGTGGGCCGCTATCGATAGTAGCTGGCGACGTCAGTCTGGAGTACCGGGCATGTCACTGCCTACACCGACGGTACCTGTGCCACCGTGGCTGCGAGTGACTTGAGCTCGTATCTGGCGCCTCTTGGAGGCCATACTTTGAGGCGAATACGTAGCATTACTGCGCAGAATACGTGGAGGCCCCGTAATCCTGGCCCGGTTCTGATTCAGACTTGTCTCGGCGCCTGGCCTGGTGCCTGTGACTGCTCTGCTCTGCTCTGCTCTGCTCTACTGGGCACGGCCTAATAATACATGTACCTTGGTATGTTCTCTATAATAAGAGGTCATAGAGGCATTGGGCCTGTGCTACTGCCTTGATCCTAGGCAACCCTCCTGCTGTCGACAGTGCAACGGCAGCCGGCCAATGGCCGCAAAACCACCCAGCACGCTTGCCTATCGTCTCTCATGCAGCCCAGCGCCATCCTGGACAGCGCACGCATCTGCTCCCCTGGAAACCGGTTGGCCAGACACTGTCCGGATTGCTGGCATATGCATCTCGCAGTGGATCGGCGGGGTCACGGTGTGGTTTGTGCGGCCAAGAGATAGGGCCACGGCCAACCACGAGCTGCATTCACGCAATGCACGGAGGGCCTTTGCCAGGCATCCGAGCCGTGATGCTACCTTGCTTTATACTGGCTGCAAGGCAGGTGGCTGAAGAAGGGCACCTCTCAGCCTGGATGGAGATTCTGCCTACGACCCGCGCGGTATGTGATTGTATGATGTGATTGAATTGGCTCATCTGTACTCCGTAACAACATCATGCCAGTTTTATCTTGCCCCATTGAAAGTCTTACAAGCTTCTGCTACTTATCTGCTGCAGTAAGATGCAGATACACATGTCGGTAGGTAACTACATGTAGATAGAGCAGTCATGGCGGCATCTACATGCAGAGTACGCAGGAGTGCAGCCCCTCGCAGTCAGAATCAAAATCAAATCAAAATCAAATCAAAATCATGCAGCTGCGTCCAATGGCTCATTCTGCTTCGCCATGTCGTAGGCCTCCGCGATCCTCTTCCCCACCGACTCTCCGCTCCAATACGCCCCAGTCGCCGTCCCCAGCGCCACAAACGGCGCCGTGTGCTCTCCCGCCAACCACAGGCCGTGTTCCGGCAGTCCGCGCCTCATGGTCTTGATGTCCTCGTCTCCGTTGGACAGGCCGACTTGGAAATTGCTGTAGCTGCCGTGGCCGGCAAGCCCGTCACGCACCCAATTGGTCGCGAGACAGCAGACGGGCTGGCAGTCTGCCGAATCTTCAGAGTACTGCGGCAGCCTGGAGTAGTAAGGCTTGAAGAAATCCAGCAGGAAGGCGTCCTTGTTCTCTTGTCCATCAATCTCGGCTACCTTTGCTGTCAGATACTCCGACTGCTCGCCGTAGATGTAAAAGAGCAGCGTTGGGTGAGCTGCCTCGGGTGCAATGCTGGCCAGCTCCACCAATTCTTGATTCCACCCGCGAGCATTCTCGGCGTGATATTCGGGTGCTATCCATTGGGCAAAGCCGTGTACTCTGCGGCCCTCACCTTCGGCTGGAAGCCAAAACGCCTTTGGGAAGCTAATGTAGACCTGTGAAGTAGGAAAAAAAGGACACTATTAGCGATCTTGGTCTAATGCAGGGCCTGTTCATTTGTCGTGGCTAGCTGACCTTTTCAAGGCACCCGTAGCCGATGGAGCCAATCGCCTTTGTGAGAACCGGCGGCAGGGGAGGGTCAAATGCGGTGAGATTTTGTTTCAGCCACCCTAGAGGGCATGTGATAACCAGTTCGTCAAACGTCAACGCCTGTCCGTTCTTCAGCCGCACTCGAGTCTCGTCGTTTGGATCTGTCCGGCAGGAAATCTTGTCGACAATGGAGTCCAGTTTTATCGTGGCATTTGACAGTGCTGGTCTTGAAACTTCTTGTAGGATCTTTTCGTATGTGCCGGCGCAAAAGAGATTCTCTATGCCATGATTAACACTCTCCTGCTTGCGAAACAGCCGGTAGAGTCTCGCAATCAATGCAGATGGGTCTGAACTCACCCCCTTCGATGCACTCCTCCAACCAGAAAAACTTCAAGCTCTGCCGGTCAACGGGGCTGCCGATAAAAGTACCCCACATCTCAGACATCTTCAGTACCATCTCTCGCTTTTTCTCAAAGTCGTCCTCAGATTCGGGTATCTTTTCCACCACCTTTTCCTTGAAAAAGTCCAACAAGCTTAGTTTCGCGTCCATGTCTGCGGACGACTTGTTCGAATGCACAAACGCATCTTGAATGATATCCCACACCAGGGAGGAATACTTTTCTCCTTCAGCTACCGGCAGCAAATCTCCAGACTCGTTAAACACGTAAGACGCTACATCCCAGGTCCCAACGGCAGTCTCCGTCTGTTTGGCCAGATCCAGCATGGGATTGTCATCTGTGCCATGTATCCAGTTGGGTCCCATATCGACTAAATGGCCGTTTCCGAGTCTCGCTTGGCAAAGTCTGCCGCCGATCCGATTACGGCCCTCGATGATTGTCACCTGGAATCCATGTTGTAGCAGGATATCTGCACACCGGAGGCCGGAAAGTCCTGCGCCGACGATGCCTACGTGCGGTTTTGAGCCCGGGTTGATTTGTCTGAGCTATTGGAGGCTGTGTGAGTAGCAGTGTAACCCAATTGGGGAAAATTTCCAGCGATATAAAAGGGCTTTGGTGATGTTCTTTTCGTGTTCTTGGCAAATTCGAGTGGGTTACACAAAGGGGTTGTACAAAAACGGTATGACGCAAGGTACATGGTTGTAAGGTGAAGGACGGATTCTAAAAGGCCAAAAAAGGCACAAGTGGAAAGTTGGCGTATACCTGTTTGAAAGTCTCCATGGTCACGGTTCTATCTAGCGAATGATCTGATGCCAGCTGCACCAGGCTGTGGAGTCGTGTTGCCCAGAGGTCCTGGTATATTCTGGACGAGCTTTGCTTCGAGAGACTAACTGGATACATTGCATAAGCGTCCATCCTGTCAATTGGTGCTGGTGTTGATGCAGAGGCTAGTAGCTGTATGATGAGTTGTGTCACTTGACTTTGCTCGAGATTATGGGTAGATATGTGCGCTGTAAGGGGGCAGACGGATGATGTGAATGAGACGATATGCGGCGTGGAGGCAGCAAGTCAAACAAACGCAGGGTGCTGAGTCAAGGCGATGGATAACAGTAGGAACGAGAGAATAGCCGAGATTGTTTCGCAAATCAAATCCATGTGCATCTGTCTGATATGCGAGATAATGAGGCCCTGATAGATGGAAAGAGCGCTATTGGTCGATCACGAGGCGGGCAGCGCTGCGACCACGAGGGACCGTCAAGTCCGGTGACTGGAGGTGGCCAAGTGCCGGCGCTTGCCACATACATGTACCTCAGTTAATCCGCAAATAGGCAATTTCAATAAGAACACCCCCATGACGAGTGCATATAAAAACATGTGATATGCTGGAGACGTGCAAGTGAAATAGATGCGCTCATCAGGTGAGGGCAGCGTTCAGGCCGTGTAAGACGCTGCCAACAGTCACTGGACTGCGCGGCTGCTGGACTCTGGGAGATGCAACAAAAGCAGGAAAAAAGGGCGCTGATCGATTTGACTTACCAAGGCGTGATGCACAGGAACGGAACATGTGCTTGTACTCGATATCGGCTTCGTCAAGTCGCAATGCTCACCAACGCTGCTGGCTTATACTCGCTTCAAAAGCTTGGCGTTACTGGCAGGAAGAGGCTGAAGAAAAGTTCTCGCCGGTTTCCGAATCAATCGTTCAATCACTCGAGGCAGAAGTGGGTTTTCCATGGCTTCGAGCGGGTTCATTTTCAGGGTCCATCCAGCCCTGTTTAGAATAGCGCCCGTCTTCAGTTTTAGTGCGATGGCCATGATTCTCGGTTTTGTGCTATATCCAAGTCCGCTCTGCCAGCTTCATGTCGCTTATGCCACAGTTGATTTAAAATCATAACATACACCACCAACTACAAATGTGTTGGACCCATTAAAAATTACCGATAAAAAAGAGACGGGGCCCAGCATCACAATGAGAAATGAGGCTGAACCCCACGGCCAACGATGCAGCAGTACCCACTACCGATCTCTGCCGAGGCTCAAGATCTTCAGCCAATAAATGCGACAAGGAGATGCTGATCTGGGCAATCGCTTATCAAAATATGGAGTAGTATTACCGATTATGAGTTGGATGTAACATAGTTTCAACATTTGACACGGAAGTGCATACTAGGAATTATCTCTTCCTTACAGCACCTTGTACCTGAATTCCAAAACTACCATGTATATTGGAGCAAAACAGGGCCGACACATCGAAATCCCACTACCTATTCGCACGAGAAAATCAAATATAGTTCCCAACCTCCACAGAGAACTCAACAACCCCATACCCCTTCCCCATCACCCCCCCTCCGAAGACAGCAATATGTGGTCTGCTTCCGGCTTCTCCAAAAATGCCAAGCAAGAAGGGGAAATCTCCATCTTCCACCAGCGCTAAGACAAAGACAGGACTGCCTCCCGGCGCACTAACAGGGATAGCAAAAGCTATTCAGATGCCCGCCAGCCAATAGCGGCCCTTCTATTTCACCCCAGGTACCCGCGTCCCCAAGCCGAGGCTCGCGGCAAGAATTCAAAAAAGAGATTCAGAGCAAGTCGAAATGAGCCGCTGCTGTGTCAGATTTAAATGCAATTGACTTGGCTTCTCGTATAAACTTTCCATCTGTTCCTCTTCTCGTATTCCCTCTTCTCTTTCTTTCTGTGTTTTTACTTGCACCTTTCTTCTCTCTCTCTCTCTCCCTTCAAGCTCACAATCCATCCCACCCACACAATGGCTCCCCCCAGCAAAGACCTTCACCCGCGAAGAGGTCCGCAACCACACCTCCGAAGACTCCCTCTGGTGCGTCATCGACCACGTCGTCTACGACCTCACAGACTTCGTCGACGCCCACCCCGGCGGCGAGAGCGTCCTCCGCCAAATCGCCGGCCAGGACGCCACCTCGGCCTTCTACAACCTCCACCGCCACGAGGTCCTCTCCCGCTACGCAGACCTGGCCATTGGCACCGTCGAGGGCGAGAAGCCCGAAGTCATCACCCCGCAGCCTGGCGACCTCAGCCCGGTCCCCTACGCCGAGCCCCTGTGGCTGACGCCTCACTTCAAGAGCCCGTACTTCAAGGACTCGCACCGCTCCCTCCGCAAGGCCATCCGCATCTTCACCGACGAGGTCGTCAAGCCCGAGGCCCTCGAGTGCGAGGCCACCGGACGCCATGTCGGCCAGGAGGTCATTGACAAGATGAGCCAGTCCGGCGTCATCCACATGCGCCTCGGCCCCGGGAAGCACCTCCACGGCGTCAACCTCCTCAACGGCGCCGTCAAGGGCGAGGAGTTTGACTACTTCCACGACATGGTCATGTGCCAGGAGATGACCCGCCCCATGATGCGAGGCTTCCAGGACGGCAACCTGGCCGGCATGGCCATTGGCCTCACTGCCGTGCTCAACTTTGCTCGCGAGGGACCCTGGAAGAAGAAGATTGTCGACGACGTCTTTAGCGGCAAGAAGAAGCTCTGCCTGGCCATCACCGAGGCCTTTGCCGGCTCTGACGTTGCCGGTCTTCGCACCACCGCCGAGAAGACGCCCGATGGAAAGCACTACGTAAGCTCATCTTTCTCACCCGTAAATATCATGGCTTAACTAAAACATCTCTGGCAGATCGTCAACGGAACCAAGAAGTGGATCACCAACGGCGTCTTCTGCGACTACTTCGTCGTCGGCGTCCGCACCGGCAAGGCCTTGAGCGTGGTGCTCATCGAGCGCGGCGAGGGCGTCGAGACCAAATCCATCAAGACCTCGTACTCCACCACCGCCGGAACCGCCTACATCACCTTTGACAACGTCAAGGTCCCCGTCGAGAACCTGCTCGGCGAGGAGAACAAGGGCATTCACGTCATCCTCAGCAACTTCAACCACGAGCGCTGGGCCATGGCCTGCAGCTCCATTGCCGCCTCGCGCTTCATCACCGAGGAGTGCTTGAAGTGGGCAAACCAGCGCATCGTCTTTGGCAAGCGCCTGATTGACCAGCCCGTCATTCGCCAAAAGTAAGCACACAACACCAAAGCCCATCTAGAAATAGGCAAATATCTAACAAGTGTCACTCCCCTAGGCTCGCCAAGATGATTGCCCTCGTCGAAGCCAACCAGTCCTGGCTCGAAACAATCACCTACCAAATGTGCAACATGCCCTACAAGCAGCAGGCCCTCCACCTCGCCGGCCCCATCGGCCTTCTCAAGATGAGCATCACCCGCGCCGCCCACGAAGTCGCCGACGAGGCCGTCCAGATCTGGGGCGGCCGCGGCCTGACCCAGTCCGGCATGGGCAAGTACGTCGAGATGTTCAACCGGACGTACAAGTTCGATGCCATCCTAGGCGGTGCCGAGGAGATTCTCGGCGACTTGGGCGTGAGACAGGCGATGAAGAACTTTCCCAAGGCTATGCTGTAAAAAGGAAAGCGGTCATTGAAGGGTGTAAGAGAAAAAAGAACTGTTTGTGTTATTGTTTTAACGTGGTGTTTATTGGGACTACATTGTGTACGGCGTTTTTTCAACTTCCGGGGGCCACTTGTCGCCATATTTCATAGTAGATAAGTATTTAAGGCTAGATACGTCTAAAACAAAGCAAAAAATATCAATATCTTACTATTTCATATGGTTTTCTATATTACACAACGCATAAGACCTACTCTAGGTTTAATACAGCCACATCCACACATGTCCACGCTATAGCCACAATCTGAATCTTACCCGACCATAACCGGCTTTAAACATGCCACCACAGTCTTAAAAAATTCAAATGGTAGCCAAAATGGAGAAATAGAGGCACAAAAACACCTTAATCATTTGATAGCATATTCTTCTGCTCTTCCTATGTCACCTAGATATACACAGATAGCTTGCCTAGCAAATCAAAAGCCTAACCTAACCACCTCCCTGATTCCGCCTGCCTGCCTATCTTTCCGCAAGAAAATACAAACGCTCCTCCACCACCTTTCCCTCCTGTATGCAAATAGTCTCTCTAGACTATGGGGAGGAGAAGAGTCGGAAAAAAAATTGAAATAAACTAAAAGAGTAATGAAAACGATAACCGCGTAGAATAAATAGGAAGAGAGAAAAAAAGGGCTATCAGAAAAAGGTCGGTTACTGGGCCCAAAAATCTCATAAATGTTTGTGTGCTGCTTCTGCTAAAAACTTCAAGCGAGTCTATACGTACAACCTGGCCCAGAAACTTGAAAAAAGGGGGGAGGTTCGAAAGAAGGGTATATCTCAACCCCCATGATACTTTGCTCATTGTTTCGTAAAATCCCATATCCATGATCATATAGAAAAAGGGAATATCCACGGTTAAGAATCATAATGCAGCGAATTTCTTCCGTGTTCGATGGATGGCCTTGGTTATTTCAAGACCCCTCCTCCAGCATCCGCTTTAACTCTTGAGCGTGAAACTTGGTCTTATTCAGCTCCCTCATCACGTATTCGTATGTGAGCATTGTTACCGTCGCAGCAGGGACGGCCCGCATCATGTTGGTGCCCATTCCAGCGTAAAACGCTCTCCATCCTTCTTCGTAGAGGATGGTTCGGAATGTCATGACGACGCCTCTATATTTCGGCCCCGATGCTACCTTTGCTCCTGGTGCCGCCATATCTACCAGGAAATTCTCGCCAGCAATCGGCCGTCTCTGGGTCTGCAGCCGAGTCCGAATGACTTCGTGCGGGTAAGTCGCACTGCTGGCTAGGATTTTCGATAGAATGGAAGCAGACAGAATGCCCGTCCAGTGAGCCTTTTCTCCTTCCTGTATTTCACCCATACCCTGCCCGGTGAATGTCGTCTTCAGAAATTCATACGTAGGAAACTGAACGGCAACATGCGTCAAGCCAAGAAGAGCAGGGGTAAGACCAGAGTAAAACGAAGAGAGGCCTTCGGAAGTATACATCTTCTTTGCCGCATCGATAGTTGATCGATAGTGCCAGTCATGGAGAGTTGGCCTTGCTGTCGGGGTATTACCAGGCCGAGCAAATGCGTGGTGACCTCTAGCCACGTTCGGATTGCTCTGCGACATCAAACGGGTCTTGATAACCCATATCGGGTTCGTCACAACGGTGCTGCTCGCACCAGCGACGATGGATGACCAAAAGCTCACGATATGTGGGTTTTCTGCTCGCAAATGGGAAAGGTCAGTCAGCTGGAAAAATGGCCCAAAATGGATTATATCCGACGGAGTTACGTACCGTTATACTGGTATAAGAACGTCTTGCTCTTGTTGTAAACGGTAAACCACACTGCCCAGGTCGGCAAATATCCAAGCACAATCGGGCCCAGACCCCGGTACAGGCCCCGAATCCCTTCCTCGCGGAGGATGACCTTGGCTGTTCCTATCAGCCCATTGTACAGTTTCGGATGTCCGACATGCCGGCCCTTGTCTATAAGCGTAAAGCCGCCCTGGGCCTGCAGCTTGGTCTTGATAACATCCAGCGGACAAGTCACCACGCCGGACGTGAAGCCACCAATGGCCCCTGATATGGCATTGAATTGGGAATCGGAGGCGGAGAGTGTCCATCGGTGCAGCGGGGATAAACCCCCGGCTATTGAGGGCATTGGAGAATCGGCGACGGCGAGTCGATAGGGAGATGACGCATGATCTGCAGGCGAAGGCTGAGTTTGTTCGGGGGACTGGTCGTGAGACATAGCACCCTCCTTAAAAGATGGGGGAAAAAACAGAACAATAGAGAAGAAAAAGTCTAACGTTGCGATGATCGAAGCGGTCTTTGTAGAGGGTTAGGTCGGGGTTGAGGTTTAAAATCTCGTAGCGAAGATTATGTCGTATTCTGTCGGCGGTGATATCAAGATTGTGCTCTGATCCCGATCCCGTTATCTTTCTCTGGAGAACAGGCCTGTAGGAGCAAAGACACCGCTCTGCGGCTCTGCCCGTAGATAATTCAAAGAAGAAAAAGAAGATGCTGGTAAACTCTCCCTCCAATCCCGCTGTTGACGTCTATGATATTTTCAAATCGAGGATCCGTCCGGTCCAGGAAGTCCGGGTACTGCGGGGAATGCTCCCACGCGCAGTAACCGTCCTTGCCTAGCGAACGCCGCCGGCCATTGACTTGTGCGAAGGCCAGAGAGAGTCGCCCAGAGCGGCTGAGGCCGTGGGATGGATCGCGCTGGTCGGGGAGTGAATAGGCTTCTGCGCAGGAGAAAAGGGCAGAAGAAGATGAAGAGTGGGAGTGGAAAGAAGTGGAAGAGCGTGGTGGAGAGTGCGAAAGAAAGATGGCTGCAGGCAAGTGTTTAACGCTGGCCCACGCTTCTCCGGGCCGGTCCCCAGCGTTTTCAACTGTGGTGAAGGCCTAGGCGGGGGGGCTCGGCCTGCTATTTCCACTGGACTGAAGCCCCTCTCAGCGCCAAGTGACTATCAGTTCAGCGAGCACACCACTAGCGCTAGCGACTCAACAGCCCGTAAATTTCAGAAAACAATGATTCTCTTCAAGGCACAAGTTCGCAGCTCGCAAAAAATGCAGGGGGGCCGAAGAAGAAAAATGGCACTACGTCAGAGACAAATGACGCAAATTTAGCCAGGGCATTTAGAACTGGCGCCGACCAAAAGCAAGCATCAAATCAGATTAAGCACGCCTCGCTGCTTGTAATTTGACATGACGAGCACTGGTAGATCTGATCTCACTTAATATACCTACAACTCCAGCGTAAGCCCATCGGCATCCTCACATGCCGCTCGGCTGTCTTCCTGCATGCTTCTGTCACTGCATTGTCATCCATCACATGCTGACGTATAGCAACCCTCCAAGCAGCCCCCCCCCCCAAAACGAATGCAACGGGCCATTGTCCTGCATCTTCCGCGCAGCAATCCAAGCCCAGACCAAGTTCGTGATTGAAAGCGCCGGACTCGCTTCCCCCACATCGGGCGTGGCTCGCTTCCGGGTCCCTCCGTGGGCTGGCAAGAAAATGTTCAGCCCGTTTTTTTCATACCGTTTATTACTGAGGCCCAAAAAAGAGAAATAGTCAACCCCCACCAAAAACGCTGCCACTTTGAGTACCTTGCACGTGACATCCCGAGCTCTCCCAACTTTTGCGGCCCGCCGAATCATCCCATTTCGCGCATTCTCACGAGAAAGGCCAATCCGATTCTCTCGCAGCATCTCCTCTCTTTCGCCGCCCCTCACAGTTCGCCCGACATGGTCTCTCTCGCTCCTTACGTCTTGAAGCGGCCTTGGCTGACCAAGATGCTGACGCCCGCTGCCAATTGGTATGCGAGCGCTTCCGGCTACCGCCAGCTCGGTCTGAGGTACGAAATCGAACTCTTTCAAAGCTGTTTTGCGCAGATGTCACCAATGGGATTGGAAGAAGCATAATATTAGACATCAAAAGAGGAGGACTGTGTATTAAGAAGGAAATGCTGGTGTCGAATTGGGCGATATGGAACCAGGCCGTGCTAACGCTATGCTTTCCTTCATAACCAGATACGACGATCTCCTCGAGGAGGAAAACGAAGCTGTCCAGATCGCCCTGAAGCGTCTGTCCGCCAAGGAGGCCTACGAGCGTGTCTACCGCATCCGCCGCTCCGTCCAGTGCAGCTACACCCACAAGCTGCTCCCCAAGGACCAGTGGACCAAGCCCGAGGAGGTACGACTATATCCCCGCCGCGATATATATAAATATTATAATACAATCATTGTATTATATATATACATATATATAAGCCTCGATATAAGGCCTTGGTTTTCCTTATCCTTAGAAACTAACAAAATTACCACTAGGATGTCCCTTACCTGCGATCCATCCTCGCCCAGGTCGAGGCCGAACTCGCCGAGAAGGACGCCCTGGACTCCATGACCGTCATCAAGAAGCACTAAAAAAAAGGAAGAAAGAGAGAAAGGAAATGAAGAAAACGATAAATGTACTCATTGGTTTGGAGAAGCAGGATTAAAGCGGCGGCGGCGAAGTGATCGTTACTCAGAGATTCTACACAGGTCTCTTGTATTAAAATCAAAACATTATAGACGTGGTCTAAACCCTCCAACTCCCTCGCTCATCAACCAATCTCCCTTTAATTACACATTGTAATTATCTGTGTTTTTTTCTCTTGTTCAAATACCATTACTCAAACTGGCTATGTTATTATAATAGTACAGGAGTAGTAAAGAAAAATGCACTTTTGGAAGCAACAAAGAAAAGAGGCTCTCCACTGACAAAAATGCTTTTCTCAACCCTGACCCAAACACTCTTCTTTCGAAGCCCAGTCTAGTCTAGACATGCCGCCATATTGAAAATCAATGACCGCCCTGTAGCCAGAGCCGGTTCTCTCGCCCTCTTTTTGTACCGTCTCGACACAAGATTGAGAATCCTGCCGAGACGCCAGAACGCCAAATCCGACCCGCTGGGCATCTGCCAATTTTCCACCTCCGTTTTCATTGAATGAGTCCTCTTTCCTGTTGTGCCCTCCATTCTCGCCTATGCTCATCCTTGACATGAAATAGTAAAATAGCCTTTGTATCAAACATCATTTTATACTGCAGTCGTCATGTACAAATCCTCCAATGCATATCTCTCATTTGGTATCCGGCTCCTTGAACCCCATCGATTCATTATGTTGTAGTAGTGTGAGAGGATAGCAGCCAAAGGGCTCTCTTACACCTTACATGCGCTGGTAAAACAAGAGATATGCCACCTTGTTATCCTTAATGCTGTCCTTGACTGATTTCTCTTTGGTAGCTCCGTTAGCTCCGCCGTTGACGACGCTGCTCCATCGCTTGCCGTTGGCTGGAGCGGTAACTTGTTTCCAGCCATCTTCATCGCCAGTCTCTTCATCATTCATCGCTCCGAATCGGTTGTTGGTGACACTTGAGGCAGTCTCCTTGCGTGTGTCTTTCTGGTCTTCTTCGGATCCTGTCTCAGCGACATCTTCCGGACGAATGCGACGAATGACTGTGTCATCTAGCCGAATCCATTCGCGACCATCTTGTCGTCTCACATCTACAGTGTAGTGGCCACCGCTGGCGTTCTTTCCATGGTGGTAAACCACACTGATAAGCTTGTATCTAGGCATCGAGCTGTCGCGTTTCTGGCGTGACAAGGCTTCGCGGGGAATTTCAAGCTCCAGAGGATATCCAATCTTCTTCCAGATCTTGACGGTTCCATGGCCTTCAGCGTCGAACTGGAATCGCTTCAGGTGTAGAATCAGAACAGGGGGCAGAGATTCAATAAAGACCTGCTTGGTAGCAACCACATCTTTTCCGCGTGGGGAGTTGAAGTCCCCTTGAATGCGCTCTGGCCGGGTCAGCCCACGCAAGGCATCAACGACATTCCTGACATCTGGTGACTGAATATCCAATTGAAGAGGCTGGTAGCGTTCTGTGGTGATAGAATCTTTCAAGCCCGGCACGCGAAATTCAGATCTCAAAAGACCGCCAAAAATCTTGGTAATGGGAGTTGATGTGTTGTGGCCTGATAGGCGAGACACTGCAGCACGTTGCTTGCGGCCGACCTCGAGCCAGTCATCGGAAGCTGCAACAGATCCACCAGTCGAGGTGTTGGATGAAGGCACTTCTTCGGGTACAATTGACAAATCTTTCATGACATGCGTGCACTCGTCATCAAGAGACTGAAGAAGAAAACCCAAAAATTCCTCTGCGTCTTGTTGGTGACCACGCTAAAACGAGGAGTCAGTTATTAGTTCCAAACCTAGTAGAGCTTGATTAGCTGGGAATACTCACTCGCATGCTGTCAAATCGAGATAGCTGTCGGATAGCGTCATAGACAAACTCGGGTGTAAATGGTTCACCATAGCGCTCGAGGTCCTCGCTCTTCAGGTTACGGTTCAGCTGGTCAGCCGATGCTGACGATTTGAGTACTCTATACTCCCTCATGAACATAATCAAGGCGTCAATCATAGGAGTCTCGCTCTTGAAGCTGTGAGCAGCCCTCTTGCCAGTTTGATCTAGCAAGTCGTAAAACGGCACACAGAACATGAGCACTTGAAGCACCTAAAAACATGTCAGTTACCAGTTCCATTACAATTTGATTGTTTTCAGACAAAGACTTACGGAATTCATGTAACACATATTACCAGTGTTGATGAGTCCGCGTGGCTCAAGGAAGTCGAGTTTACCGTTGTCCTCCACCACATATGACTGGATTGCTTCCGCGAGGGAATTGACATTTGATTTAGAAAAGGCAGAGCCGGGAAAATTGTTGGCGGCGTCAGCCGAATCACCATTGATCCCATTGACACCATTCACTCCCGAGCCGTTGACTGGAGCTCGTGCTGATGGTCTGGCAAAGAGGTTGGCCCAGCTCGAGGGAGGAGCTTTGACTGCTGAGGCAGGAGCATCGTTTGTTCCGTCAGGATTGACCTCGTTTGACTCGGCAGCCACCGTGTCTTGACCGTTGAGCTTGGCAGCATCTTCATTTGCCTTTTCTTGACTCGCAGTCTCAGGCTTGGGCCCGTGCTTTGGCAGGACTGGGACTACAGGAATGGCGGGGGCAGCTGTGCGCGTAGCAGGAACATTGGTCGTTGCCTTGACTGTCTCTTCAGTCTTGGATACTTCAGGCTCTACCTCTTGCTTGAGAGCTGGAGCTTGAGTGCCCGACTGCTTGTGGGCAGAGAGAGCAGGCTTCTGACTGGCTTGTTCTGCTGCTACATCATGCTGCCCCGCAGGTAGGGATACCGCCTTGTCTCCTGCACCCAAAGGCTTTCTCAGCCGTTTTGCTCGCGGAGTCCTCACAGGGAATGCAACACCGGGATGTGACAGCCAGGGTAGCTATTTTCACTGGAATTTAGCCAAACATGTACATTTCGTTTAGTATTGCTTCCATCAACTTACCGGTGGTCGAAACGGCTCGCGGGGCTCGGCAGCAGCAACAATGGCCGGGGCAGGAGCTGGTGATGGAGCAGTCTCCTGAGTAGGAGGGGTGGGCACCACGGGGGCTGGCTGAACGCTCTGAGGCGTCTGGGGAGTGGTAGGTGTATGCGGAGGCAGCAATTGCGTCGAGTGAGTCGAGGACGGCGTATGAGGCAGGCCGGGCGCGGTAGCAAGTGGAGGCTGATACGGCGTGGTTGGGTTGGGCGACTGCGGAACGCCTCGGGGGTAGCTCGGTGGGACGCTCACGCCCACCATCGGGGCAAACTGCTGCATCGGCGGCGGCGACCTGGTGTAGCCCTGGTAAGGCATATAGCCCGGGGCAAGTGGTTGCGGGTAGTGGTGCTGCGGCATGGCGTAGTACTGCTGCTGAGTGTATGGCGGATAGTTGGAGTACATCATGTGCTGGGGGTGTTGCTGGTGTTGCTGGTGCTGATAGTGAGGCTCGCGGTGCTGGTGATAGGGCATGTTGCCGTTGTACTGCGGCCTGTTCCTCCGCGGGCCGCCCATATTGCCCACATGTGCCATGTTTCCGTTCATATCCAGGCCGCCATTGACGCCTCCGGCTGCAGCTTGTATGTTCTGCCCAGCCGGCAGATGGCGGTTACTCATCCTGCCGGCTTGGGGGATCGTACCGTTGCGGATATCGCCCAGTGCTGCTCCGGCATCTACTTGCACCGCCAGCGGAGTGCGGGGAGGGCCAGAAGTCGCAGCTGAGGCTGGCAGTTGCACGACGGCGAGGACGAGATGGAGATGCCTGGCTCGAGCTGCGCGACGCGGATGGAGATGCGCAATGGGGTGGCGTGACCGGCGACAGTGGCGATTGTGCCGCCAGAATCGAGCGCAGGAGGATCAAGAGTCGAGGAGCGGAATGACGGTAGCAGTCTCAAAGCCACGATGTCTGTGTCGGGGGCTGCTTGCAGGAGGCGAGGCTGCGGCCAGCAGGTGAGGGTACGAGGAACAAGTAAAAATGGGCTGTAGAAGCGGACGGCGATGTTTGGAAGCGCTCGCTGGCTTAGACTGGAGTTGCGGCTTTGCACAGGCCTGCGTTAGCGTCAGAGGTAGAAATTGGCTGTGGCCGTGACTGGAGTTGAGTTTAGCGTGCAGAGATCGCCCCGGCGTCCGTGCCCTGCTGCTGGAGAGATCCGATGATTGGCCGACACCGGATAGTACAAAATAGATGGCGAGGAGTTGTATTGAGCTTGAAACTTGGTGATAATCAGTATATGGTCATGTGTCGAGTAATCTATATTTATTTTTTTGGGAGCAATTCCATAGTTATTTGAGCTTGTATATGCCTGGGTAAGGCTTGGATATTTGGATCTGGGGACTACTGGGTATTTATAGTACTAGTTAGAATACTGGCATCAGCATCACCGTTTCTACGCTTGTGATCAAATGAAAGAATGAGAAACAGAGTTCATGTATTTTGGCAATATATGTTGAAATCAACCGTCATTAATCCACATACTCTAATCAGATTGGAAAAACCAATCAATACACCCGAATCCTCATGTACCCCAGACGCCGATGCTTGCCATATCTATTGCTTTATACAAATTCTCTCTGATGCGCCGCCATAGTTTCTGATTGCCCGCTATCAAAACAATCTACTCGTCTCTGAATAGCCACATACCGCCAGGACGCATGGCCTCTCTATATCGATCTGCGATTGCGCGCTTTTCCCTCTTTTGCGCCTCTTCTCGATCAGCCACCAGCTCTTGTGTATCTGGGAAGTCGGCATTCCAAAACCCCGGGGGAGACTGCATGCGAGCGAACCGGTGTCGATGCCTGCCGTATTTGTTGGCTAGCTCTTCAGTCTTGGCTTCGATCCACATCTCGTCTCTTTCGGCCCTTGTCATGGTTGCTAATCGGTACGCGTGTTCGCCCAAGTAATTCTCCAGTAGCTTCTGCTCTTCTTGTCGCTGTTCTGCCGTCAACGGCGAATCTGGCCGATGTGATAGAGCCAGGGCTCGAAAGTGCTTCCCGCAGCAGTGCATATCTGTACAGCCTCGTAGGCCTGCCCTATCATCTTTGTCTCTGACGACTTCCGAAAAGGCATAGTCTTGGCCATCGTTTGACAAGGGGTTGACCTTGAAATCATCGAGGCGGAGTCGTGCCAGAGGCTTATAACGGAGACCTGGTGCCGGCCCTTTAGTCGGAGACTCATCTCGAAGAGGGGCTTTCTTGTTTATAGGCGTTGTAAACTCCACGTTCTTTAAAGTGCTGCGCTTCTTGGTCTGTCGCATGAGCTTGTCAAAGGGCAGTGCTCTAGGCTCGGGGAACATGAGGCTGAGAGGTGTGTCTTCAGCAGAAGCAGTACCTGGCGTGCGGGTTTGTGGAGTTTGTTTGATGGGTGATGTATTCTTGGAAGTTGGGGTATTCAATAGCGAACTCAGCCGACCATTTGGAACTAGGCCGATCCCATGCGAAGGCTTTGAACTCTTTGTAAATCCACGCTTTCCGTAAGGTGTTCCATCTTCTGCTAGCTCTGCAATCCCGCGGGCCAATGAAGCTTTCACATATGTAGTGAGGCTGCCATCATCATCGACAATACTTTTCGAAACTCTCTTGTTACCGCTGATTGGAGTGAGTATAGATGGCCCGGGAGCATTCTTTGCTGAGTATCGTAGACCGTCTGCCCATACGTAGCCAGACTTTGGAGTTGTATGAGCAACTAATCTCGGTTCTTCTTTTTCCTCTCCAGCAACCGAGGCGTCCAAATCTTTACGCTTTCGTGGAGTGGTTATCTTCTGCGCTATATCATCGAGGTCAATGCTCTCCTGGATGTCAAATTGATAGTGTTCAGATGCAGTGATTGGACTAGAGTTATTTGGCTCAGCCTTGACTGTTGGAGCGGTCGGAGTTGTAAGCGTATCGTCTTCAACCCTTCTCCTCTTCAGCGATCTTTCAGACACTACCACCGGAAGATCAGAAGACGGCTCCTGTTTGATGTCTATTGAATCCTGGCCATCGCCAGGTGCTGGTAGAGGCGGTAGATCTTCAGTCTCAGCTTCATCGGGATCCCCTTGAGTAGATTGCAGCTGCGCGTCTTCTACATCGGTAATTGACTGACTATCAGGAATTGTCCGAGTAGCAGGCGGTGGCATGTTTTCTAGAGCAGAGGTTCGGACATTGGAATTGGGATTTGTGAGGTGAGATTCGTCAGGGTTATCACATTCTGATTCCTCAAGAATTCGTATTCCATGCTTCTCCTCAGCTACCCGAGCAAGATCTTCAAACTTCTTTGCTCGTGCCATCCACAAATCGCGCTCTTCCTTTCTCTTCCGAAGATGGTGCGTTGCTTGTTTGAAGTTGTCCGAGAGAGCATTGAATCTCAATTTGAACTTTGCAAGCTCGTTACCTTCTGACCCAGTGGAGCTAGGGGGGAGACACAATAGCTGCTGAAGAGGGGAGAGTCGGTGCAGTAGTGGCCCTGCTCGGAGTTGGAGTCATTGAGTCAACTTTTGTGTCATCACTCGGGGCCGGAGTGCTCGAATTGGCTTTGACAGGGCTGAGACTTGAGGACATGGCTGCTAGCTGAGCTCGGAGCTTGCTGTTCTCAGCTTGCAGCACCTTTTGCTGAGCCCCCAGACTTGAAAGAGCGGAAACCGTGGCTTTTAATAGCTCCTTGGTCTTGTCATTGTCCATGGCCCTTTTCGCGAGTTCTTGTTCGTGTTAATAAAAGGTCCTCATCAAGAGGGAGGCAGCACCAACGTACCATGTTGAACCTCGCGATCAATGACTTCCCACACATGATCCAGAGCTTCGCGCACCGCTGGCCGCCCCTTTTCCGACCAGCCGTCCATTTCAAAGACTCCTGTAGTAAAGTTACGCAGCCAGGCAGGGAGACAGCATGAAGCGACAGCGCCACTAATACGTGAATGCTCCCGCGGCGAGTCGCGCGCCACAACAACGCCAGTCCACGTGACCCGCATTAGAGTGAGCCAACATCAGGTCGAGGTGGTGCCTAAACCCACCGGCTGCTACTGCTACTCTGTTGATTCGGAGACACGTGCCTCATGTTTGTTTTTCAAAAGCATCAATGCAAATCACACAACAGGCGTCTTGCCTTTTACTTTCTCTACGAGCTACATAATGATGCATGTTTGAATTTAGTAGAGGTAGAAAGTATTCAGCAGCCGCTACATTCATGTAGATAGTGCTTAACAGAGCACTCGAGATACATGTGCATGTACCAAGGCGTAGTTGACGGGAAATAGCATAGGTTCGCAGCTTGGATGCGACTGTGGCACGACATCAAAATCAAAGCAAATACAATAACAAATTTCAAGAAATAGTGGCTCCTCCGCAATCGGATGTGCAACAGCGAATTTGAGCACATTTTCATCCCATCTTCTCACTCCAAAGTGAGCTGTGATTCACTGCCAGTAGAGCAACAACAGCGCCTTTGCAAGCGCCACAGCGCTGTAGCAGGAACCCCAACCCTGGGCTGGCGGCGGCCCATCGGTTTTTCCGCCCAGTGGCAAGGGCCTCCCACGCTCGCTCGGCTGTAGCTGTGCACTAGACCGGCCTAGGCTGAGGGCCCCAACACATAGTCCGCTATCGTCAAAAACTTTTCCCTTTTTCGTCTACACGTTTTTTTTCCAATATCAATTTGTGGAATCAACATCTTCGTCCCACAGCTTCTCGGTTCTTCAACTTCAATCTCGAACAATATCTCAGTGAGTGATGCCTTCTTGATGCCACCGTTCCTTCTTGACGAAGCATGTTCAAATTCGTCATTCCCATTTCCCAGCCCTCGCTGGCGCATCTGACGTTGGTATCGCCGCGAACTGGGTCGATTGTTGCCCCTCAGCCTCAGGCCGGCAGATGGCCTTGCACATTTGGGCTCTCCAACACTCGCATGAAAATAGTCGCTAACTGTGATGGCCTCGGCTTGATAGCTTAATTCACCTACTCAAACCAATTCAATCATGGATTACGCACCCCGTGGAGCGTGTTACTCTTGTGAGTCTCTTCCCTTTTTTCTGTGCATCATGAGTTGCCACTTGTGCTACCTCACCTGAATTTCCCCCGCGTTTTTCTTCCCGAGCCTGGTACCTTGATTTTTTTTTTTTTTTGAGATGCTTGGCAGCCCCTCCAAATCCTAGGGCCAAAGCATTCCTTCGAGTCAGCTCGCAGAGCGTCAAGCCTTGAGCTTCGATTGTCATCATCAGCTTTCTTGTTTTGTTTTGTTTCCATTTTTCCCTTCACGTTCAATCGCCATCTTTGCTCTCATCCTCATCTTGATCCTTTTTTCCATAAATTACGGACTTTGCTAACAGCTTCATCTAGGCGGCAACGCTGGCCACCAGGTACAGTAGAATCCTCGTCACCAACAAGCTCACAAAGAGCATCATTCAGTCTAACAGTTGCATTAGGCCCGTGACTGCCCAACCAAGGGACCTGCCAAGTGGTAAGTATCTTCCTCGCCATCGCCATGAGAATCAAAATCCGGTGCTAACTTCTCGATAGCTACAACTGCGGCGGTATGCTCTCCGTCTTCCTCTTCCTAATATTGGATTGAATTTGTTGCTGACAGCTAGCTTCCTGCAATAGGCGAGGGCCATCTCAGTAAGCACAATCTGACTGACAGTTTCTCTTCTTCACCCGCTGACTTTTCTCAGGCCGTGACTGCACTGAGCCCATGAAGGACAACAAGTCCTGCTACAAGTGCGGCCAGCCCGGCCACATCTCCCGCGACTGCCCCCAGGCTGGCGCTGCTGGAGGAGGCCAAGCCGGCACTGAGTGCTACAAGGTATGTGCTTGAACGTCTCAACAAACGCATGGAACCGATGCTAATGGTTTCTTCTCTAGTGCGGCGAGAAGGGCCACATTGCCCGCAGCTGCCCCAAGTCCGGATTCGGTGGCAACTCCTACGGCGGCAACAGCGGCTACGGTGGCGGTGCTGGCAAGACCTGCTACTCCTGCGGTGGTTACGGCCACATGTCTCGTATGTAACCGGCGGTTCGATGTGTGCACGAACTTTGTACTAATTTATCTATAGGCGAGTGCGTCAACGGCATGAAGTGCTACAACTGTGGCGAGTCTGGCCACTACTCCCGTGACTGTCCTAAGGAGGCCGCTGGTGGCGAGAAGATCTGCTACAAGTGCCAGCAGGGCGGCCACGTTCAGGCTCAGTGCCCTAACTAAATGGCGGAAGCTGTTTTCTCCACTGTTCATCTGATGGAGAGAGAGTTGGCGTGGCAGCTATGATACCCACGATGAAGGTCTCTTTCGACCTTTTTTTCTTTGAGTTATGGTTTTCTTTCCGAGCATTTTTCCAGGCTGCGGACACACAAAAAGTTGATTCGGTATGATCGATACGACCATATAACGGCTTATCATGCAACTCACGTTGTTAAGTGCTTGTGGGCTATATAGGTTTCAGCCTATATGCTGAGGACATCTTGGGGTTGATGCATTCGACGCGGCTCGTGATTTGGCAATGGGAGGAAGACACGCTGTGTTTTCTTCAAAGGGGACATTTGAAGGATGATTTACTGGTTTTCATCTGAGTATGACTCTACGTCAAGAAGCTGCTGCTGAAAAGGAAGGACCTAAGAGCATGCGATATACCAGGCTGATAGTGAAACAATTAAGGGACACCGGCATTGAATTGCTGCATTTAAGTTTGCGATACAAGACGCTGCTCTCGATTCTTTATTAGATGTGATGACACTGTAACTGCACTCGAACCTGTATGCGGCTCAATTCCTCAAGACCAACCCGATTACTAGCCGTCAGTGCTTCGACAGCGGAATGACAGACGCATGGAGCCAAAAAGAGGCCCTGCGCGCGAAGCTGCAGATAAGATGCAGGTCACTGCACGCCCACCAACTCAATTCGTCAGTATCCCGGGCAACAGCGCCCTCTTCCTTTACCGCCAACAGCATTTCGTAGTACCTGTTGGTTCCTGTAGCTCAAATGCTTTGTACTAGTACGTATTGCTCTGTAGACCCTCGCGTGTATGGCGCAATAGATGGACGGATGGGTGGACGATTGGATACTTGCACAGGCACCTGGGCTCGCGACATACACCAGCAAGCGAATCACAGCCAAGCCCGGAGCGCTACGGAGACTTGCCGTCAGATACACGACCTACTATCTCACAAAAACCCCAGTCCACGGCTATATTCCGTAAACTGGAGCTCCGCGTTTAATCAAACGGGTCCTAGCTTCGACAAGAAGCTCCAACTCGCATAGCCCAGCTCTGTTTGATTGGTTGTCGTAGCCAGGCACAAGCTGCTGTAGTGGATGGGGGGGTACATTGTACCTTAACTTGGGAACCGCATGCCACGGCAGAGGTTCTGGTGGTTTGCCCTGTCACGAAAGACGGCCAGGCCTTTGTCTGTTTTTTTTTTTCTCTCTCGCCTCCCCTTTAGCTTACACCCTCCCAACGCCTTCCTTGTTTCAACCGCGTTGCGCAGCTTTATTGGCCTGCAATACGTGTCATTTTTTCTCCTAGTTCTTTTGTTGCGGGCAAAAGAGCAGCTTTGCCGGAAGAGCCAATACACAAACTCTTGTTTATCAGAACCAAGTATCAATCCCATCATGCCTGTTGAGCTGCGCAAGCGCAAGGCCCCCCGTGGCGCCGCCCGCGCCCGCGCCGACCAAGAAGAAGGCGGCTACTAATAGGGGACGAAAGCCCGCCGCTTCCAAGGCAAAGGAGGACGCCAAGAAGCCCGACGCCGAGGCGGACAAGAAGAAGCCGTCCAAGGACGAGGAGGCGACCGATTCTGCGCCGGAAGACGCAGCAGCCCCTGAGGGAGAACAAAAGGCCGCCAAGGGTGAGGCCAAGGACGAGGAGAAGAAGCCTGCTGCTGCGGGCAAGGCGGCTGTTGGCGATGTCGTTGACCTTGAGGGATTCGGCGGCGAGATTCAAACGAATGATGGCGACAAGACGACTTTGAAGAAGCTGGTTGATGATAGCAAGAGCGGTGTTGTTTTGTTCACCTACCCCAAGGCGTCGACTCCGGGATGTAAGTTTTTCCTTCTACTACTCTACCGTTTCATATGGACTGTATATATCGATATATATATATCTTCTGTCACCTATCCCCTTTGCTATCCTCGCGCGTTTATCCGCGTTTTTTCGCCCGTTTATACAAGTTCTCGACGCGATTGGCACTCTGCTGACTTGTCAAATCATCAGGCACCACCCAAGTGTGCCTGTTCCGCGACTCCTATGAGCCTCTGACCGCCGACGGCCTCGCCATCTACGGCCTGAGCGCCGACTCACCCAAGGCCAACACCACCTTCAAGGAGAAGCAGAAGCTGCCTTATCCCCTCCTGTGCGACACCGGCGCGACTCTCATCGCGGCCATTGGCTTGAAGAAGCAACCTAAGGGAACCCAGCGCGGCGTGTTTGTCATCAGCAAGGAGGGCAAGGTGCTCGTTGCCGAGCCTGGCGGTCCTGCTGCTACTGTGGAGAGAGTCAAGGCTCTGGTTGAAGAGTTGAAGGGAAAGAACTAAAAACATTACTTGTTCTTTTTTTCCCTTGCTTCTCCTTCTTCTTTCTGCTACTGTGTTTTTTTCCCGTATTGATAATTGTGCGTGTTGAAAGAAGAGAAGAAGAAAATTGTTTGCTTTGTCATGTTACAAGTTGGCGTGGGAGTTGATCGGTATGAGGGATAGCAAGCGTGCTTATATTTGTCTGCTGGCACTGGGAATCTATATAGGGCCCACTATTCTCGTATGAATTGCTCGTTAGTCTCCTGAGGACAGTGTAAATTGATTTAGTCATTGGTTTCGCGTCGTTGTTGGCCACTCTTTGGTGTAGCTCTGTTGATGTGCTCAAGATATGGCAGCCTGTGGCTGTAGAGGTAAGCTTGATGGAAGAGATGATGGCCAACAGTATATTGTTCTCCCTTGGTGGTGTTTGAAAAGATGGTTGGGAAATGCCATGAGTTCCGGTATGCACTTTTGATGGAGAGAACCATGTTTCGATGCTATTCTACTTGTTGTTACAAGCAAACATAGCGCGAGGAGGTGGGAAAGAATATTGCAATGGTTCCTGATGGAAGATGCAAGGTGAATTCTCTCGGACTGAATGATGTTCGGTCAGTTTATTAGATATATCGGAAGAGAAGATTTGTCTATTGCTGACTACAATAATGATTTTCTTTATCTGAGACAATTGGTAAAATCACCTACCCGTAGTGCAGTGATTGAATCCTGTGTTGACAAAAGTACATGTAACAAATTGCACTTACCAAAGAATCTCCCCAGCAATAAACTTATATCGATTGAACTGCCATGCTGCATAGTTTTCCCAAAAATAAAACAAGTCAATACTCTACATTTACAAGTAATGATATTTCAGATTTTCCCCTACTGCAATAGGTCGCAATATCCTACATCGAAATCTCGATTCCTCCATCTTTCTAGGGTACTGGCGCGCTGTCGGTAAAGCTTCGGCTAGACCCATCGCTAGCAATTGTCGCTGCTACCTCGAGATCAACCAACTCGGAGCCAATTCGCTCGACATACAGCACTGCGACTATCCCATCGCTTCCGCAAGATGGCTTCTCAAGCGGCAGCAAAGGCTGCTGGTGGCCTTGTTTCCATCTCAAAGGTGCGAAAATCCCTGCCCGCTCTCGACGCTCTGCTGCCTCAATTGGCGCAAATCACGCTCAATTCTGGCTCGCGGCTTCGGTCCAGGTCGAGCTATCAAGATGGTACATGATGCTGACCCCAAACCCGCAGAAACACACTCTCCAGTCCACCGGCATCTGGGAGACGATCCGAAAGGCCTTTGCCATCGACCCCAACCGCTCCAACGGCGTCCCCCTCAATCCTTACTTCCGAAACCCGACCCCCGGCGGCCTGGACCCCCAGAGCTACGATGATCCCGTCACGATTCCCGCCGGCGACATCGCCGACAACGCCTACTGGAAGCGAGACGTCCGCCGCTCGTACCCGCAGCTCAGCGTCGTCGACCAGGGCTACGCCGTGTCGCTGCTGACGGTCGGAAGCGCCGCGAAGCCCAAGGTCGAGCTGATTGGCGAGGCCGGAGAGCAGGCCCTCGTGGCTGCGCAGAAGGAGGGCGAGACCGGCCTGGCGACGTTTTTTGAAAAGGCCCCCAAGGATGTGGCCAAGGATGTGTTTGTCGACGGCCTGCCTCCTGTGCCGAGCGGACAGACGTTGGTGTCGGGAGCGTGGGATGTGCACAAGTACGAGCTTCACGAGGAGCAGGAGCAGACATATGGTGCTGGGTAAGTTGTTTTGCTTGGAATGTGATGGTTTCAAAATGGAGATTTTTGCTAATAATTGGATAATGTAGCTATCCTTGCAGGACATTCAAATAAACTAGGGGGAGATGGCTGTGTGTAAATAAAGACGAGATGAAGAAAGACGATAGAATTTCCTACTGATGCTCTGTTTCCTTTTATGAACGCCTAATCTTTTCCCTTGATAATTCTAACCGATACCACAACTCCATGAACCCCAAAACCCTCTATGATTTCTATATTGTTGACACTGAGATGGAAGATGGGAACCTCTTGAATAGAGCATTAGACAATCCCCAATGCTGGCCAAGTCGAGAGTCGTCCTAGTTTAGCATCTTCTCAATAATCTTGACTTTGCCCTGCGCCCTCTTCACCCGGTCGTCAAAGTCCTGCACAGCCTCATCGGAATTCTCCGTCGACAGCGTATCAGGCTCGACCAGCGCATATGCCAGCTTGATGTTCTTCTCCAGCCTCGGATTCTTGGGCAGTGGTGGCAGCGTGCAAGCCTCGGAGCTCTTTTCTGTCCCTTCCGAGGCACTGGGACTTGGCTGAGGCTTTTGGGGGAGTCTGTTTGCCCATACGAGAGATTTGCTGGCGATGCGGCCGCTTTCGAGAAACTTTTCAAAGCCCTTTTCCATGCCGAGCGAGCGGCCTTCTATCCTTCCGGCGCGGGCTCCATCTTGGACGCCCTGGTTGTAGCCTTGTGAGTAGAAGCGGTCTTCGAGAGTGAAGACGTCGTCGAAGAGATCCGATGACATTTGGAGATTTGTTTAGTAGTATTGATTAAATTTGAATAATAATACTGGTTTTTGAATTTTATTGAAGCTGTACCGAGTTTAATATACGGATAGCGGATGTGAGGTTGATACTAGCAGTGAGTTGAGATTGACGCCAAAGACATAAAGTCTTGACCACCCTCCGAATTGGGTAGAGGCTAGCGGCAGAATTTTTGCGACACACCCCGCCATGAAGGCGCACAGCGATAGCGGGGCAATGTGATGACTCGAAGTGTCTACATTATTTTGCACATGCGCCCTTCGTTGATTTGACTGTCTACCTACATCCTTGTTGAGTTTAGTTTAGTCACTTGCACTCGCGTGCCGCTTGTTTCTTCAAATTTGAGAGACGCATAAAGTACCGATAGAGACGCGGCGTTTGGAGTTTCTGCAGTTGCACCATCACCTCCACCATGGCGGTTGAAAATCCCATCCTGCCCGTCAAGGGCAAGAAGAACGTCCTCATCACCAGCGCCCTCCCCTACGTCAACAACGTCCCTCACCTCGGCAACGTCGTCGGCAGCGTCCTCAGCGCCGACGTCTACTCGCGCTTCAGCAAGCTGCGCGACCGGCCGACGCTGTACATCTGCGGCACCGACGAGTACGGCACGGCCACCGAGACAAAGGCCCTCGAGACGGGCCAGACGCCCCAGGAGCTCTGCGACGAGTTCCACGTCAAGCACAAGGAGATTTACGAGTGGTTCGAGATTGGCTTCGACTACTTTGGCCGCACCTCGACCAAGAAGCAGACGGAGATTGTGCAGGACATCTTCCTCAAGCTGCACGAAAACGACTTCCTCGAGGAGCGGACGACACAACAGCCCTACTGCGAGAAGCACGATTCGTTCCTGGCCGATCGATTCGTCGAGGGAACCTGCCCCAAGTGCAACTACGACGATGCCCGCGGCGACCAGTGCGACAAGTGCGGAAGCCTGCTGGATCCGTTTGAGCTCGTCAACCCGCGATGCAAGATTGACGGCGCAACGCCCGTGCCCCGCGACACGACACACGTCTTCATCCGCCTCGAGAAGCTGCAGCCCGAGATTGACAAGTGGTTCCAGGATGCGCACAAGAAATACGGCTGGCCTCAAAACGGCGTTTCCATCACCCAGTCGTGGCTGACCAAGGGCCTGGAGGCTCGCAGCATCACCAGAGATTTGAAGTGGGGTGTGCCGGTTCCGCTGCCTGGATACGAGAAGAAGGTCATTTACGTGTGGTTTGATGCCTGCATCGGCTATCCTTCCATCACGGCCAACTATACCGATGAGTGGGAGCAATGGTGGAAGAACCCCGACGACGTCACCCTCTACCAGTTCATGGGCAAGGACAACGTGCCCTTCCACACAGGTTCGTGGCCGGATGATTTCTTTTAATGTTTTTATTTTCGAGATTGAGCTGACATGTATGCTGCTACCAGTCATCTTCCCTGGATCCGAGATTGGTACCGGATACAAGTGGACCCTGCTTAACCACCTTTCCACTACCGAGTACTTGAACTACGAGAACGGCAAGTTCTCCAAGTCAAGAGGAATCGGTGTTTTCGGCAACCAGGCCAGGGAAATTGGCATTTCGCCATCTGTGTGGAGATACTACCTCCTATCAAACCGACCGGAAACCAGCGATACCCAATTCGAGTGGCAGTCGTTCCAGCTGGCCAACAACAGCGAGCTCCTCGCCAACTTTGGCAACTTTGTCAACCGCATTGTCAAGTTTGTCAACGCCAAGCTGGATGGCGTCGTTCCCGAGTTCGACCCCTCCTACAAGGATGACACCTTTGACTTTGGCGCCTGGGTTAAGACGGTCAATGGCTTGCTAAAGGAGTACGTCGACCTTTTGGAGAATGTACACATTCGTGCCGGCAGCAAAGCCCTGTTGGAGATTAGCCGAGAGGGCAACAACCTTCTCCAAGGCCGACTCGACAACGCCAACCTGGCGGAGAACCCTGAGCGAACTCACACCACCATTGGTCTCGCCCTGAACCTTTGCCATCTGCTCGCCTCAGTGGCTTCTCCGTACATGCCATCCACCTCTGACTCCATCTGCCAGCAGCTCAACACCAAGCTGGCCTTGATCCCTGACGTCTGGGAGCCCACCGCCATCAAGGCTGGCCACAAGATTGGCAAGGCCGCCTATCTCTTCACCAGAATCGAGGATAAGAAGATTGCCGAGTGGAAGGAGCTGTTTGGCGGTTCCGCCGAGACTCGTGCTGCCGAAGCGGCCGCCAAGAAGAAGAAGCAGGAGGACAAGGAGAGGAAGAAGGCCGCCAAGGCTGCCAAAGCTGAAGCTGCCAAGGCTGCTGCCGCCACCGCTGCCGACGTGGATGTCAAGGCTCAGGACGAGGCCTCTGCGGCTGGGGGCATGACTGCGACGTCGGCCGAGATAACGAAAGACTTGCCGATTCGCGAGAAGAAAGTAGACAATTAGAGATCAGACAAGACAATAAAGGAAAAAAGAGAAGAAAAAGAGAAAAATAAATAAATGAAGAGAGCATAGAATGTATATTGAGCTATGGTGTATGTGTGCGGGGAGTTGAGGTAGTACTAGGGTGCCTTTAGCATATGAGAATTCAACATTTCGATTTTTTCTTCTTAGGTTTCTCTCTTGAGCTAGTCAACAGGCTCTATAACTATGCAATTGGCATTTAAGAATCTCGAGAAATAGTGTTTTTCCTGTGTATAATTGATTTCGTTGACAGCTCTTCTCTTGGAGCTTCTAAGCACCAAAAGTCGGGCCCCGCAGCGGACAAGGCTTTTGGTGGGGGAGTCTCTTCCGGCCTTTGCACCGAGTTTCGCAACCAGATCCGCTGCCTTGCCTTTCTCTCTTGTCTCTTACATCTTCTTCTTGTTTCTCACCACAACCACATTTTGTTTCAATCTCTTTTCTCCTTCTATATAAAAAACCACCGCCCACCATGGACATCCGCCTCCTCACCACGGCCGACCTGCCCCTCATCCAGCACGCCAACCTGGAGAACCTGCCGGAAAACTACTTTCTCAAGTACTACCTCTACCACGCGCTGTCGTGGCCGCAGCTGAGCTTCGTGGCGGTGGACGTCTCGCGCCCGCGCAAGGGCGCCTACGACTACCCCAAGATTGTGGGCTACGTGCTGGCCAAGATGGAGGAGGAGCCGACGGACGGGGTGCAGCATGGGCATATCACGAGCTTGAGCGTGATGCGGACGCATCGGCGGCTGGGGATTGCGGAGAAGCTGATGAGGCAGAGTCGTATGTTTTTGCCCTTGTACCGTTTTTTTACAATCTGTGTGACTAACCTCGAGGTTTTGTTTTCATTTTCTAGAGCTCGCCATGGTGGAAACCTTCCAGGCCAAATACGTCTCGCTCCACGTCCGCGTCTCCAACGTCGCCGCACGACACCTCTACGAAGACACGCTCAAGTTCCGCAACGAAAAGACGGAGAGCAAGTACTACGCCGACGGCGAGGACGCCTTCAGCATGCGGCTCGACCTGGACGACGTGGCGGAGCTGGCGAAGCGCTATGCCGGCGGCGAGGACGAGGACAAGGACAAGGATGCGGACAAGAGCAAGACGAACGGCTCTGGTGCTGCGACTACTGCTGAGCTGCCGATACGCAGCGAGGGCGTGGATGAGGGCGAGGCGGTGGGCGAGGTTGGGAGGGATCCCGAGGTGGGGGATAAGGAGAAGAAGGTCAAGGTTGCGGTGGGGAGGGGATTGGGAGTTGGGGATTTGGTGGAGAAGGATGAGACGAAGCATTAAATGGGCAGTTTTCTTCTCTTTTTCTTCTTCTCTTTTTTTTTTTTTTTTTTTTCGTTTTCTTCTCTCTAAAAGCTGGGCTGTTGTTTGTGTATAAAAAAAGTTGAGATGCATTTTTACGTTTAGAGGTTCGATTTTTTTATACTTGTGTGGTTTATGTTTTATATCTTGTACTTTTCAAGGGAAGAATGTCTCTTTTGTTTTCATATGGCTTGTCGGATGTGAGATTTGGGGCTTCGCTATTGTACTCTATGTTGTTATTCTACGGGAACAAGACATTGGGAGGGAGAGGAATAGATTAGAGAAAAAAAAGGAATTGCCTATGAATCAAGAACGCAGTTGTGAGATGAAGTCGGAAAAGTTTGATTTATAAGATGATGTTTTTTTTATGTATTCTCTTTTCGTAATGACTGTCTACCTATAGGCTTTATATAATATGATGCTTGGTATCTTTTAACGCTGCTTTAAATGTTTTTTGCTTTTTTAATACATTCGTAGAAGAAGAAGAAAAGAAAAGAAAAAACTAAAGTGAGTAGTCATCAATCTTGCAGAGTTCCAAAAATCAGGGTTGCAACCTCAAATCATCATAAACATCATTGCCCGCTCAGCTCTATTGCATACTCCTCGTCAGCCTCCATCCTCATCACCTCCAACTGATTCAGCATCTCGGCAATGGCCCATTCCAGCGCCTCCTTTTCAGGACCTGGCGGAGCCTTCTCCGCCGCAGCGAGCTGTTGCTCAATCGAAGTCTCGATACCCATGATGGACCGGTACTTTGCTGCCGCAGCGGCAGAGGGAGCCATCTGCTCGTCATCATCTTGTGATGTTACGGGAATTGAATATTCGTGTTTCTCGTCGGGCCAGTAGCCCGGCATGGAGTGAGAGGAATATGCCGCGCCGCTGTTGACGGCCTGCTGTCGGATTTGTTCCATCCTCTGTTCGTGTTGCTGCATCTTCTGTGCGTGTTGCTGCATATGTTGTTCATGCTGCTGCATCGCCCGTTCACGATGCTGTTGGTGTTGCTGCCGTGCTTGCTCATGCTGCTGACGCATTCGCTCCAGCTGTTGCTCTCTCATTTCGCGCTGTTGCTGTAACCGCTGCTGTAGCTGATCGCGCTGATTGTGCGCTTGGTGTCGCTGTTCCGCCGTATTTCTAAAGAAACTGTTGGAGCCATAGCCATCGCTGCCGCCGTTTCCAAAGATGCCCTTTTCGCCAAAGGGACCATGGGGACCAAATGGACCTCCAGGGCCAAAAGGACCGCGCGATCCAAACACGCCATTTTCGCCAGTCCAGTCTTGGCCAAAGGGACCCTGGTGATCAGATTGAAAACCACCACGACCGCCCCGACCGCCTCTTCCGCCTCTGCCTCCTCTTCCACCTCGTCCACCTCGACCTCTGCCCGGGCCGTGAGGACCCCAGGGGAAGCTGCCGGTAAAGGGGGGAGGATTTCCAGGCATCGGTGGCACAGGAGGCACAGGAGGCACAACGTGTCCGGGAGGCATTGGAGGCATTGGTGGAATAGCAGGTGGCGGGGGGAGGCGGAGGAGCAGCAACTTCTCTTCGGGCTTCCTTTCGAGCTTCTCTCTCTGCTTTCCTCATCTCCTTTTTATGCTGTCTCTTCTCCTTCCACTCTGCTCTCCTCTGGGCACGGCGCTCCTTTTTGAGAGCCCTGCGTTCCTTTCTCTGGGTTTTCTTGATCTGCCTCCACACACTCGCCAAGGCCTTTATTTGTGCTTTCAGAGCCTTTTTATCTGCCTCAGAGATGGAGCCATCGCACATGGGGACGCTCTTGAGGTCAGCCTTCAACTGTTTGACGTCTTGCTTGGAGCGGTATTGCTCAGGATGGTCAGTCCAGTCCTGGAGTCGGGCTAGGTAAACCTGTATTGACCTCTGGGGAACGTCGTCATAGCTGGGCAGAGACCCAATGGAAGATACAGAGCTCATGGAGGATAGTGATGAGACAGACGAGCAGGATGATGAGCGTTTGTGATCCTTTTTGTTGTCGGGCTGGCTTCCTTGATTAGCAGCACGACCGCGAACGTCTTGGCCGGCATCCGTAGTTGGCTGCCGTGACTGCTGCTGGCTTGGCCCTTTGCTATTTCCATATCGAATGCCTTTGTCATCCATGATGAGGTTTCCGATGCGCAGGCCATTTGAGTCTGCCACAAAGGAATTGCCAAGTCGAATGCCACTTTCGTCCATAAAGGAGTTGCCAAGTCGAATGCCATTTTCATCCATGACGAGGCCACTCCATGGGCTCCAGCTGGAGGGCTCTGAGCGGCCTGCTGTATGCGAAGACTGAGCAGACTCAGATCTCTGGTCAACGTTGGTTTCCCAGGCCCCAGGCATCTGCGTGGACGGAGCTCTCCGGGGTTCAAGGTTGACTTGGATACCACGAGGGTTGAAGAAGCCATCATTCCACTGCAGGACAGTGGCTTCGACATTTCTTCTTCGCTGCACAGCATCAGGGCTAGGTGTAGTTCCTGCATCAGCATTCCGGCCGAGCTGGGCTTCGACCTGCGACGTCGTATCGTTAGTGCTGCCCGAGTTTGACTGCATCTCATCTCGCAGCTTTCTATGGAGGATAGCCTCATTCTGTCTCGTGCTGTGATCGGGAAGCAGGAAGTTGACAAAAGTAGACCAGTCCAGGGCAGAGATGTCTCGGGCTGCCCAGTCATTCTGGTAGGGGAAATCGTCAGGCCGCGAAGCATCATTTACCTCTATGGCATGAACAAGAGGTTCGCGGGCTGTTGCGTTTGGCTGCGGCACAGGCCTCCGCTCAAAATATAGAGAGGCCGCGGACTGCCCAGCGTCTGAAGTGTTTTGAGGGCTGAGAGGTGGCGTGTAGATGACATCGTCGGCAGTCGAAGAGGCAGCATCGTCTACTGGTACGAAGCCGTGAGATGGGGTTTCTGCGGCTGCCGGGCGAGGAGAGCGAGAGCCATTTGAATTGCTGTAGACGTCCGTCTCTGAATAGGGTGGAGGCGGGACTTCGTCTCCCTGGACGCTGAGATGGCTATTGCTGTTGGTGCTGGTGTTGTTGGGATTCATCCTGGCGATGGCGGCTTTAAGCCGTTGGAGGCGTGCGTACCCTGTGACGAAGTACTCTTGGCTGCTATGCTCCGGGGGAGGAAAGTATTTTATCCCTATCGTCGTGGAGAAGATCTCGCAGTGTACTGCTGATTAAGGAATTGGGGACTTGGATGAAAGGTTTGAACAATTGATGGCAGTTGTACAAGTTTAAAACAGGCAGGCCTAGAGAATTGAAGACAGGCCACGATTTCTAGGCAGACACCGGGTACTACACCCCCTAAGCTCTCCCCAGAATTGAACAGCAAGAAAATCAAGTGGCAAGCACTGTTTTGTGTGGCGAAAAGAAAAAAGAGAACAGAGAGAAGACACGAATGCAGTCTTGTCACTCCCTCAGCGGATCTTTTATGGCTGCAGCTTGCACCAGCCAGCGTTTATGCCTCGCCGAATCTCTTTGCTTCTTCAGCCGGAAATCGTCGTCTCGTCGCGTTAGTGTCGACGCTGGGCGGATTTAGCGCTGCGACGGGTGTGGCCAGCTAGGCTGTTAGTGGTCGTTTAGTGCTGGCCAGCTCTAATTGCCAGTGGAGGCCACGCAGCCCCGTTACGTTGGCAAGTTGGCTGCAGCGATGCCTGTCTGGACTCGCCTGGAGCCTGGCGCTGGGGTTGGCTGAGCGTTGCATCGCCTGATTGAATCCTACGGGTAGGCCGTGGGTAGGTCGTGGGTGCTGAGAGGGAGCCAATGAGGACCCCTGGGCTGCCGATGCTTGCTGACGCGGCCGGCTATCGTGGTGACGTTTCGGCGAGATCGTTTGACTGATGCTACTTTTGGTGTTGAGCTAATGATATGTTGTTGGCAGTTATGAATGGATGTCTATCCAGCTTCAATAGTTTGTACTATTCTCCAAATGGAGTCTGTACCCCGGACAAAGTTATTACTAGCCAGGCACAAGGCAGACAAGACATATACAGCACATATCAACGTCAATGAATGACGATGCGAAAGCTATTCGCCGGTAATTTTAATTTCTCTCTTTTTTTGTGTCAGGAACATTCTATACCGTCATTTATCCTATCCTTTCTTTTTGTCACCATGTATGTGATGAAGGCTCCTTGGTCGTTTTTCTGCTTTTACTTGTTTGATTTGTTATCATTCCTCGTGAAATCGTCACTACCATCAGGCGAGAGCCTCTTCCCAGATGTGAAAGTCTGCGTCCTCTCGCTTGTAATGGTCTGCGATAAGGCTCGACAAATGGTCGCGTGAATGTGTGCCCCTATAGTCACCAAACGGTTAGTTATATGCTCAATTCACAAGACGAGATACTCGAACAGAAGGATAAATCGAGGCAGAAAAGATACACCTCTGGGACCCAACTTACAGGTTTGTGATATAAGTATCGATCAGCTCCGGCGGAATCAGCTCAGTAAGTGCGGTTCGAATCTCGGCACCACACACCAGAGGACCGTCCGAGAAGCTCACAAACGTCGACGAGTCGCCCCATTCAATCAGCGAGCTCTCGTCAAAGGGGCTCTCCGGGCTCAGCTTGTAGATGCCGTTGAGCACGACAACAGCAGCGCCCTGCTCCTTGGCCGCTCGTGCAATAGCAGCAGAGCCAGCATCAGCCACAACACCGCCCGTAGCAACAACTGCTCTCGCACCAATAATGACCTTGTTGACTCTTGACATGTAAGCCATCAGCCCGCCATTCATCACATTCACCACCGTGATGCCGGCTGCTGACAGCTTCTTTCTGAATACGGCATGCTGGTTCTCAGGCGAGTGCTGTCTTCTCGGCGGCGCCATGGCGAGGAGGACGGTAAACTTGCGCTTTTGGGCGGCGCGAAGAATAAATCGTTCAGTTGTTGTGGATGGCTGGTGGACCAGTATCAAGTCTCCGGGATGGATCTGCACTTCAGCAGAGGCGGCAATCTGGTCATCCACCTGGCTGATTTCGTCCTTGATCTCCTCGATACCGTCAATCACTTCAGAGCGCAGCGCGTGGATCTGGCCCGCGTTCCCCCGCCAGGTAGGGGTCGAAGCGCCCGAAGTCTTGAAAGGCGACACGTTTCCATCAGTGGGAGGCGAGGTCGACAGCAGGTGGAACAGTGATTTGGGCGGGTTGATGGAGCTGTAGGAGGAGATGAGTGGAGGGCGTGAGGCACCGGTTGAACTATCGACGGAGTCGAACCGTTTTGACGACCACTGCTGGCTAATGGACGACGGCGGGACAATGTCGGTTGGCGTGGGTGCTTCGCTCGCCGATTCGTCGCCAGCATCGCCTCGATCTTCAGAAGCCTCGTCTCGAATCAGGCCCAGAACGCGGCGCACAATGTTGCCAATGACAAGCTCGTTGGGCTGGGCGTCGACCAATCTACGGCCGGTCCTTGAGACGTTGAGCAAGAGGCTGTCGACATCGTGCCATTTTGAGCGCGCAACCACTTGGAGGAGGATGTGGGCGGTGGCGATGGCGCAAGGCTCGGATCCCCTAATCTGTCTTCGCTTTAAAAGACTACAAGCAGCGTATTGTCAGTATCAAGCTGTCTGGCAGTACACCTCCCTCGCACCGCGGCCAATGAAATAAAAGTCGAGCCGCAATGCGACAATCTTATCATGCCCCGCATTGCAAACTACTGACGGATCACATCACGTACGATATCAAGCTGTTGACGGAAGCTTCCAGCTGTTGTCCTTTGAGAGATTTCAGGAATTTTTCGAGGTCGAGCGCATGGCCCGCGGATACAGAGGGCATCGTAGGCTCTGTTGCTGGCGAGCGACGGTGTTTTGGCCTTTGTGTGCGGTTATCCAAGGGCCGATGCTCGGTGGGATGACTGGCAGCGCTATGACTCGAATTTTGTGCGACGGACAAGGACTCGGATTCTTGATGGCTGCGCGGGCTGCGAGTTTCTGGCAAAGGGCAGGTGGGAGAAGATACAAATTATGGCCGTGATAGCGTCAAGTGATGCTAGAGGTGCGCTCGCTTTATCGCAGCTCGGGAATGGGTGTGGTGCAGGTGGGCGGGGTTTGGCTCTGGGTTGGTTTGTGGGCGCCAGAAGAGCCTTTGCGATCGTGACTCAACATGCAAAAGCCCGTGGTAGTGGCGTCGAAAAAGAATTTCGGCCATGCAGCTTAAAGGCAGCCCACCTCGCAGCGTATGCACTAATGTAAGATTTGCGAGCTTAGCGGCCCCGATACCTGAATGCACAGGACGCTGATACTTTTTTCGTATGACAGTAGGCTGAAGCCAAACATGCAGCCAGCCTCTTGACTTTTTTGTCTTTCGTGTTTCTCCATTCCAGCGTCTCTTGACGCTTGTAGGAAGCAGTCGTGGCTTGGGCAACTAGCACAAATTAAAAGTTCAGGTCAACCACATGCGCGGATACAGACGGGCTAGAGTTGACACATGCTAGCGTAGGAACGACTAAAAGGCCAAGAGAAAAAGGGCGGTTGGAAATGGAACGATGACGGGTGTAAATACAGTAGTATTAACAGCATTTGAAGAGTGTTGATATGTACAGTATATATTTCTAGCGATATTAATTGGCAATATTGGAGGTTGGAATCATCTTTGATCACCTTTACTGATGCCATCTTTCAACTCTCTTCTTGTCTAGCTGCCGTCTCTACTCTTATGCGCCTGTACCTTGTCTGCCGTCGTTATATTCCGACCTCGAGCACTCGATACGATACGCTGCCACACCTCGGCACTGCTGACCGGAAACGGGCTCCAGGCTCAGCAGCGCATTGGACGGTAGGGGCTCCCCAACAGCCCCTGCCATGGCCGCTGCAAGTCCCCAAAAACCCGCCCTAGCGTGGGCGGCATCTGACCTCCCAGCGCTTGGCCCGCTATACCCTGGCCTTGATGACGACCTGGCCCGATTTGCTTGGGGAACGTCCTCCTGGGTGCCTCAACGCCTGGACGGGCCAGCTAACTGTCAAAACGTGCTAGAGCGACGTGCTTGTGCCTGTGGTCTACATGTACTTGGCCAAGTTCATTTAGAACAGAGCAAGGCCCCCTCAAGAGCATAGCCCTTCCAATTTTTTTTTCGGGCGGCTCGTAATAGCGTCGTCCCATTTTCCACGGCTGTCCTCTTTGTTGCATCGCAGTCGCATCTCGTCCCATCTTCGCCCACAAGCCTCGCCTGCGGCTCCATCGCCATCGCCGCCCGCCTCTCTCGCTCCTTTCCGCCCCCTTGGAAGCGACTCACTCATGACATTCGTTTGCCGAGCGCCCTGCGGAGGCTCATTTTAACCCCCCCCCCCTGGAGTGCGCTGCAGGGCCATTGGCATCGTCCCCGAGCCCGGAAGCCACGAGCATCGACGCCGCAAGCGGTCTCCATCGCCTCCCCGGCATCTTGCGACGCTCCCTTTTTTGGGCCCCGTCTCGTGTCTCTGCCTCTCTTCTCCAGGCCTCGCCTCGCCTCGTCCTTTCGCATCCTTCATCTCTCCGTCGTCCCGAACAGTCCTTGCGCCCGACCCGCTCCCCGAGGCCGCCTCCGATGTCCCATGGATTGGTGTCTCTGTTCAGTATGAACTCCCTCAACATCATCACCGCGCGCGTGTCGCCGCCGTCGAGTCCCACCCACTCCCGATCCAACAGCATCTCATCCGGCACGGGCCTGCAGTCCGACGACGACAAGGCGCTCGAAGCGTCTGAGGACAAGGCGGATGGACAGGAGGCCCAGCCCTCGTCGGCCGAGGGCTCCCCTTCCGAGAAGCGATTCGACAACGACGACCAAGGTGCTTTTGCTACTGAAGAGACGCCGCTATTCTGGGAGTCCAAGCCGGAAGGGAAGCGCTCGCGGTGGTGGCATGTGCTGCCGCGGGGGATCGCGTCCAGCGTCATCAACTCCATTCGGTGGCTGTTCGCCACGCTGACGGCGCCCGCCTACTTCCTGGCGGCCTGCTTCTACGACGACTTTGGCAAGTTTGCGCCCATGACACAGCTGAAAAGGCTGTTTGGCTTCGCTCACGGCGAGCTGGCCGCGGACGATGTATATCCGTCGACCCCAGATTCGAAAAAGACTGGCCGCAATTCGCGGCACCTCGGCGTTCCGTCTACACCGTCTCGCTCCAATAATACATCTTCGTCTGGCATATCATCCGAATCGGAAGACGAGCCCCGTGGCGCCAAAGGTCGGCATCAGCGATCCAAGTCCACCCAGGCCAGCGAAGAGACCGGCTCGGCGCGACGATCTATCCGAATTAAACTCAACGACGAGGAGCAGCGGAAACATAGAAAGTCTCAGTCTGCCTCTCCAGGGAAAGGCGACATCGGCCGAAGCGAACTGTCCGCGCAGCTCAAGTCTCCGACATCCCCCATCGCCGCCCTTACCAAGTATCCGAAGACGCCAGCACCGCCACGACCCTTGATCCCCCGACGACAGCCCTCGTATCTGAACCTATTGGAACCTTCCAGGAAACAGCAAAAGACGCTCATCCTAGATCTCGATGAGACGCTCATCCACAGCATGTCCAAGGGAGGAAGGATGAACAGCGGCCACATGATTGAAGTCCAGCTCAACACTGCGACTCTGGGAATGAGTGGGCAGAATAGCGTTGCGCAGCATCCGATCCTGTACTGGGTGAACAAGCGACCTTATTGCGACGAGTTCCTCCGCAGAATATGCAAGTGGTTCAACCTGGTTGTTTTTACAGCCTCTGTTCAGGAGTATGCCGACCCCGTAATTGACTGGCTCGAGTCGGAAAGGAAGTTTTTCTCTGCAAGATACTATCGCCAGCACTGCACATATCGACAAGGAGCGTACATCAAAGACTTGAGTTCTGTTGAGCCGGATCTGAGCAAGGTGATGATTCTGGACAATAGCCCGCTGAGCTATTTGTTCCATGAAGGTGAGAGTTTTTAACTACTACATCGTACACACACGGATCTAACCCTTTCTCCCCATAGACAATGCCATACCGATTCAAGGCTGGATAAACGATCCGACAGATGGCGATTTGATGCATTTAGTACCTTTGCTGGAAGGCCTCCAGTACGTTCATGATGTTAGAGCTTTACTAGGGCTACGCAGCGGCGAATACGGCCATCTCCAAGCATAGAGGATTATGGGCAACGCTTACGGCAAGATTTGTTTATTTAAGTTATTTCTGGTTTTGTTTTTGCTCCTCTCAAAGTTTTTATATACATAATGCAACCTGGCAAAAAAAAAAAAAACCGGCAGTCCTTTGAGGCGAGGAGACGAGCGACGAGCGACGAAGCGAATGAAACGCGGAAAGGGAGCTTAGCGAGGAGAGGGAATCTAGCTGATGCCAGTTTAGATCCTTTTCCTTCTATTTTTCAGTTTTCTCTCTTGGGAAAACAAAAGCGACCTGATTGTATGGATAGTATACGAAGAAAAGACGTCATGGGAGTTTTCATCACACATTCGGAATTCATCTGGCCGGCATGAGTAACATGTTCTTTGCAACCAAGCGGGAAAGGGCCTCTTTTTTTTTTTTTTTCAAACATGGCATTTGGTTTTGTTCAGGCGATGGGGGGGTTAGTTAGGCATTACGATGGGAAGAAGAGGCATGATTTTATGGGAAGCTTGTGCTTCGAGCCAATACAGGGACTACCAGGTTTTTTTTTTTTTTTTGCGAGTTTTCTTTTACTGCGTGCCTTTCTTGCTTATCTGTGATCTGTGTACTTTGTATGATGCTCTTTTTCTTTTCAAGTTGATGTTGGAACTACTTGTATAACACGTTGTATTCGCCTATCCCGAATATTTGAGAGATTTCTTACTTGCCCTTGTGGATTGAGATGCTGTCCCGATGACGATTGTGTTTTTCTGGTGACCGAGGTTGGATTACAGTGAAAACGTGCCCCACGCCACGCCCCAGCTGAAGTTGACAATCCCCGCAGTGGATCTCTTGAGCGAGAAAAAAATGGAAGCCGGGATTCGCTTCTTACTTGGAAAATACGTTGGGGCAGAATCTGATGGGTCGTTGTGTGTCATGGATTAAGAAGCAGCCGTTTGGTCATTATTCTTTTGGTGTGTATGCTGCCATGATTTGCTTTGGAGGAGGAGAGCGGTCCGTTCAAGTCGTGTGCTTGGTTAAGTAGGGGAAGGTTGAAATTCGTCAGATTGTCTCATCGGGTTTGATTGTCTTACAATGGGCCTTGAACTGTTATAGAATGCCGAGGCACAGCCTGGATTAAAGCAAGATCGGCCCTGCAGACCTGTTCATGTAGACGCATGTATCTCTTACATAGGTACATACAGTAGGGCACATCCAGCGTTCAAGGAACAGGGGCAGTGAGTAGTTTGCATCATTACCTTACCTAATCCAACCTGGAGCAGCACCAATGTTGCAAGCTGAACAGCACGCAAGCAACACCAAACAACTTACCGGTTAACGGAGGCTTTTTGTGAACCAGGGCGTAGAGACTGACGTTAAGTCGTTACCTAAGACAATTTGTCTCACCATGGAAAAAAGGAATTTCCTCCATCCGGCAGCCGCCGCCAAAAAAAAAACGCCTCCCAAAACCGTCAAAAGGCGTAGTCGTGACATCATCGTCATGACGAAATCGTTTTGCAAGCCAAGGGCATTCTTAGTATAGAGAATATACTTTGGGCGAAATCGAGATGCTAAGAGGGGAAAATTAAAGACGTAATTGATTGTTTTTTTGCTAGGTAGGTTAGTTCACTGGCCTTTAGCTCCTGCCTTGCCGATGAAGTTGGGCGGAATACAAATACCTGCTGGGTTTGCCTCTTTTTTACTTCCTTCTTGTAAGATCTGAGATCTGAAATAAAACGAAACCTCCTAAGACGACGATACAATAAATCTTCTTTGGCCTCTTCATCGCCTCATCTTCTCGAATTCATCACAGTAATCGAATCATCTCAAAAATGTCTCTTCAATGTAAGTCGAAAAGCTCACCAAAAGCTCACCAAATCTCACCAGAGCTTCCCCCCCTCTCATCATCTCGCCACTCTCCAACAAACCCCCCTCAACTCTTCAAATCATGAAAATCAAACCTCGTTTGGAAATACATTAGAAACTCATCAATATCCCCTCCCAGACTTCCCTCCCGTCAAGCCCTCGGCCATCGCCCTCGGCACCTTCTTCAACCACGGCGTCGACCTCGTCGTGCTCGCGCCCATCTTTGGCCAGACCTACCACCGCGCAAAGGCCTCCAACACCAAGGAGGAGTTTATCCGCTCGCGCGAGGCCGGCGGCGCCGCTCTCGCCTGGGGCACGTCCTTTGTGGGCTCGGCCCTGCAGAGCTACGGCGTGGGTGCGCTGCTCAATGCCACGGGCACGCTGAGCCACAAGGGCGCGGCGTATCTGGGCGCTCTCATCTTTGCCGCGACTTCAGCTCCCAGCGTAAGTTTCTATTGGATAGTGCCACTTGTCTTGTCGCTCAAGCTAATGCCTCATTCCTTGCAGTTCATCACTCAGGTCTTCAGTGAAAAGAGGCCTCTTGACACCGTCGGCGTCAATGTCGCTGCCAAAATACTCGAGACTGTCGGCCTGGCTCTGGTTCTCAACTGGTGGGGAACCAGGACCAACCCCTTTGAGTAAAGCAGACAAACTCTTTTCATAGTCTTTCCCCTGATGTACTTTTCGGGAGTTGGGATGGGAATCACCGAATATCATGTAGTAAAAAGGCCCATCACGTCTGATGGTTTACTGTAACAACAACTTTTATTAGTCTAATTTGAGAGCTTTGTTTCTATTGAAACACACCTTGGGAACATTATTTCACCATCGAATTGTAGTAACACTTAATAGTCACTGTTACCACAAAAAACAAAACCCCTGGCTAGAGCTGTAGTAAAAACGCAAAAGATTTTCCATTGATCAAGAAAGTACTTTATATACCTGAACGCCGCCGTTTGCCCCAACAAAGTTCTTGCTGCTGCAAGACATTCCCCCTCTGGTATTGTTAATGTACACCCAGATTAAGCGCTTCGCATCAACAACATCCCACTCCCAGACACATCATCCAAACACTTTCCTTATCTCCTCACCCTCTCTTTCATTTTGTTCTTCTTTACGCCTTGGATTCTCCCTTTGTCCAGAAAGACTGCTTGCTGCCCTCCTTCTGCACCAGCTTAACCAGAGAAGCATAAGTCTCGCTGTACGACTCCTTGTCATCATCCTCGTCCTTGTCAGCCTCCTTGGAAGCCTTCTTCTTGCCCTCGGCCTTCTCCATGATCATGACCACACTGGTAGGTCGCTTGGTCTTGGCCGCGGCACCGAGCTCAGCGCGTGATGTGACGAAGATGAAGGGCACGTTGTGATCCTCGCAGAGCACGGGCAGGTGTGAGATGACATCCATGGGGGAGATGTCGCCGGCGATGACGACGACGCCGGGGAAGGAGGTGTAGCCGGGGGCGCTGGGGGCGGACTTTCGCAGGGTCTTGACGACTTCCTTGACACCACGCTTGAGAGTACCATTCTTGGCGGCTATTTGAGTGTTTGTAGTCAGCAAATGTAGGCTCATCTGGTTTAAGCAGAAAACACCAAAAGGGTGTGCGTTCGTGGCTCAAGTCTTACCTTTTCGGATCGTCTTGTAGATCTTCTTCTGGCCCTTCTCATCAGCCAGAGGGACGGCAAAAGGCACAACCTTTCTCTCAAGGGCAACCTCGGGAGCCTTGTCCTCGTCCATGTCTGAGTCCTCAGAGCCCTTCACAGGCGAGATCTGGCCAGCGACATCCTGCTGCAGCTTCTCGTCCAGAGCAGCGGCGAGCTTCTCCTTCTTGTCCTTCTTGTCCTTCTTTTCCTTCTTCTCCTTCTTCACGCCGGACTCTTCGGTGCGCTTCTCCTTCTTCTCCTTCTTCTCCTTCTTGTCGGGTCGTTCAGAGGCCATGGCTGCTGTGTGTGTGATGCGAAAGCACGAGGGAAACGATGGAAAAATGAAGAATGAACAGGACAATTGAGTGCCTGAAGTTTATACAAAGGCTCAATCGACCAGACTTGATCCAATTAGCGTCTTTTACACCAATTGAGAGTCTTGCGCAACTTGGTCGCGTTTTTGTCAATGTCTTGTCGTCCTCGCACGATCGCTCTTCAAAAATTTCCTACTCAAGCCAAACTTTTTTTCTCGGTGAGGGGACCCTCTCAAATTTCTCGGCGTTTTGTAGGGCCGACGCCGAACAAGGTGAAGAATGCATCACGTGATGGGATTGCGAGCCTATCACGTTGAGCAAGATTCAGATGACTTAATCGAGCCGTGGATTTTTGAATCAGGAGTCATCTTTATGAGAAGATGCACCTCTTTAATTGCCAATCCATACGATATATGAATGAATTAAGCTGCTAAAGCTCATGGTTAATGTTGAGACAAGAGAGAGACATGAAAAGTGATTGCCATCTTCCGGCTTTTTGTTTCCATACATCGCCAAGTCATGCAGATATTTAAAGACGAGCGTTCTTTCAGCTCGTTTATTAATTAAAATAACTCGTAGAGCCAACCGTTTCTATTCTTTTTCACCTGATCTAGACGCTGATATACACTGGGTCTCCTGGACGCCCATAATCCAACAACACGAGCTATGCACCATTTTACTCCTCCTCGTCGCCAAACTCAGCACGGCCAGCCTTGGAGTTGAGGTAGTGGTTTCTATGCAGGGGTTAGCATTTTGACATTCAGATGTACTATCCACTAGTATTCCGTTGCAATTCGACAGTCGTACCTCTCGGTGGCCCAGTTCATCAGATAGTAGCCGGCCAGCATGGGAGGCAGCCAGTAGAAGATCTGGCCCTTGGTGCGGCGGAAGGTGTTGAAGATGGCATCGTGGGCAGCGCCGGCAAAGGGGTTTTGACGGTTGGCGGAGATACCGAAGTCGATGATGCCCTTCTGCTTGGCACCACCTATTTTCATCGTGTGTTAGCATTCGAGTGACTCTTTCGATATTCGCAGTTCGATCCAGGCTCGGGTGTCTGTCGCAATCCTTGTCCCTCAAGCAGCCCAATACGCTCTTTCCTTTCTTTTTCCCCAGCTCATCCCATCTCTTTCAATGTGCCAATGGACATCCATTCCTCTTTCACTCCCCCACCACCCACATCGTGCATCCTCTTTCGCGGTCCATCCATTGTAACGATTTGACAGGCAAAGTTCACTTACCAAAGGAACCCCAGTCGCCGAGCCAGCTAGTAGAGAAAAAAAGTCAGCATCACCATCAATTGGCCAAAAACATTCGGGTATAGGTAGGCGTCGCATCGTCGACTCTCGCATCTCGTAGAAAAGCCGCAAGTCGGTGGTACGATTGGCCGCATCTGCCGGAGGAGAGGCTGCACATACTGGTTTTGCTTGGGCGCAGGGGCGCCGCTGCGGAGGATCTGAGTAGGTCTCATCGTCGCGGATTAAGCAAAGAAAAGTTCGGTGTTGCGATTCCTGTTTTCGAGAGAAGAGCAGAGCGTGGAATGAGTTCGGGTTCGGAATTGGTGAAAACGCAGAGCATCCTCGCGGGTCTAGCCGAGCTTGCCCGAATAGGCATGGCGCGCCTGCTCGGGCGGAAAATCAAATCAAGCACCACCAACTGCGGGACAATCGATCGAGTCGAAACCTCATAGGCAGAGCTTAGAGCTTCGTAAACCGCAGAAGAGCCAGTTTCACGCAGCTCTTTCGTGATCATCTGGGATTCAATCACCCCCCTCGAGACGCTTTTTCAGTGTTTGTAAAGCTACGATCCCAAGATGGCGGCCTTTGCGCGGACTCTCAACCTCATGTACCGCATGGCCATCCCGGCCTCTGCCGGCGCATTCCTCCTCTCACAGTCCATTTACGATGTTCGCGGTGGCACAAGAGCCGTTATTTTCGACAGATTGTCCGGTGTCAAGGAGGATGTCATCAACGAGGGAACGCACCTTTTGATTCCTTGGGTGCAGAGGAGCATCATCTTTGACGTGCGGACGAAGCCCAGGAACATTGCCACAACCACTGGCAGCAAGGATCTCCAGATGGTCAGCTTGACGCTGCGAGTTTTGCACCGGCCAGACGTCAAGGCCCTGCCAAAGATTTACCAGGTAAATATGTTTCTACTCCTATCAATCAACTACACTTTGGACTGTTAGCTAATACGACTCGAAAATGTAGAACCTCGGCGCAGACTACGATGAGAGAGTCCTCCCCTCCATCGGAAACGAAGTCCTCAAGGCCATCGTCGCCCAGTTCGACGCCGCCGAGCTCATCACCCAGCGCGAGGCCGTCTCACAGCGCATCCGCAGCGACCTCACCCGCCGCGCCGCCGAGTTCAACATTGCCCTCGAGGACGTCTCCATCACCCACATGACCTTTGGCCGCGAGTTCACAAAGGCCGTCGAGCAGAAGCAGATTGCCCAGCAGGACGCCGAGCGTGCGCGCTTCATTGTCGAAAAGGCCGAGCAGGAGCGCCAGGCCAACGTTATCCGCGCAGAGGGCGAGGCCGAGAGTGCGGAGACGATTAGCAAGGCTATTGCCAAGGCTGGTGATGGACTGGTGCAGATTCGAAAGATTGAGGCGAGCAGAGAGATTGCGCAGGCGCTGTCGTCGAACCCCAACGTGGCGTATCTGCCTTCGGGAGGAAAGGGTGGCAGCGGAAGCCAGTATCTGCTGTCTGTAGGCAGGGCGTGAGGCGGATTTGTAGGAATAATGGAAAGGTAAGGCACGTATGGAGAGCACACCCGCTCACTGCTGGGTTAGGGTATTGGCAGGGGGGGATCAAATCACGACAATCTTGTACTTTTAGCTATAGCAGGCCCGGAGAGGCCTGTCATTGAAGAATAAAAAAAAAGAAACCCATGCTCTATTCTTGGCGCCCAAATTATTGTAAAGCTCCTAAATGCAATGCATGCTTGAGCTAGGCTAAGTAAAGTCTCCGTATCCTATGAGCAAGATGATCAAATTCAAAGCAACCAACGCAAACGTGTGGATGGGTATTCAACCTGGACGCTCCAATGGGTTTTCAGCCTAGAGGTATTCAGCCTAGACACTCCCCTATAACTCTCCGAGCAACAGAATATCCTCAGCTTCAAGCAAGCCGGAACCGGTTCTCGATAAATGCCTCTGTAAGGACGCCTCCACCTTCGGGGGGGCGTAATCTCGCCATCAACAACCCGCCAGCCTTTTCTCTTCAAGTCATTCCACACATCCATGACCCGTAGTCGAACCAAATCTCCAGCCGCTCTGGCATCCTCTCCAGAGTCGTGACCAAGCATCTTCGGTCCCGTCTCCTGCTGGATCTTGACATTCAGGTGAACGCTCATCAAGGTCTTGAGGCCAAAGCGATATGGCAGACCCATTCTGTGGGGGTAGAGCAAGACGGTGTCGATGATGGTCGGGTGCACGACGCGGACGGCGTTGAGGTCGTTTTCTAGACCGTGGCCCATGAGGGGCGTTGACGGGGATATAAGCGAGAAGAGAAGGTCTCGCGCAACTTCGGGGGGAAGAAACGATTTTGAGCTTTCTCTTCTTAGATTTCACCTCGCCGTCTTCGCTTCCCGTCTCTTCGCCTCCCTTAGCCGGCTTGAGATCGTCGTTGACGGACCAGGATTCAGCTCCAGCGAGATCTTCGGGCCAGACGCCTGAAAATCGAGAATTGAGATCCAAGATTTCTCCTATGGGTTGGACCAGGGCGTCGAGCAAGTCTTCTCCGGCAGGCCATGATGTAGCTGTCAGACGCACCAACTCAAGGCCGTGGACCGTGTAGCACATTTCGCAGTCAAAGCAGACTGCTCTATCCGTGGGAGCGATAGGATTCTCCGGTGTCTCTGCAAAGTTGAGAACAGCAGCCAGCCGTTTGGGGTCGCTTGCTTTGAAGACGTGGTGCTCGTGAGTGAAGCATCCGGCCGAATCGCCAACTTCTTCGCCACAGCAGTGGTATCGTTTGGGCACTCTTGTCTTGTCACCGGGCTGCTTTTCTGGGATATAGGTCTTGCCCCAGTGGAACTTGCAGGCTCCTCCAGTTGTCAAGGCGCCATCCTCCTCTCTCCGTCCAGGGAAGACCTGGAATCTCTGCTGGCAACGATCGCATTTCTCCCATCCCTTTCCCGCTTCCATACCATCCAAGGCCGATTTGATTTGCTCCTCTGTTGGAACGGTGGGGACGTATCCATGGGGTCCCATGTTGTCGATTGGCGTGACGATGCGTTTCAATAGTTGAACTTCTTGTGCGTTTGTAAGGCCAGTCTCGATCTTTTTAGGCTCTCCGTCAACCATGTCGTCTTTCTTGAGCTTTTTCTGGGCATCTTGCTTTTCTTTGGCCCGGGTCTCTTTCCACTGAGCCGCAGTCATGCGCTTATATTGCATGACCTTGTTCTTCATGACGTTTGAGTAGACGGCTGGCTTTTCTATAGCGCAGGCTTGCTCTTCGTCAAGAGCTCTGATGATGAGGTCTTGGTCAGACAATAGTAGATTCTTCTCTTGGTTTGTGACACTCTTCTTCAGTTCCTCATTTAGGCGTTTGAATTCCTGGTGCACAAGTCTGAGGAGTTTGAGCCGGATCTCATGGCTAGCTGGGGAACTTTTGAGTAGTCGAGGATTGAGAGTCTCAGCTTTCTTTGATTTTGGCATAGCCGTAGTCTTGGATCCGGATAAAGCACTTGTTTGATTCTTTGCAGCTGAGGGAGAAGGGGCAGGATTCTCTGCAGTCTGGGTTGTTGAGGGTGCAGCCTTTCTTTTGAGTGGAGGAGGAGAGATGGAACGCGTGGCGCTTTGGGGCAGAACTGGCTTCTTATGTTCCTCTTTCGTTTGCTTGGTCTGACCATTGGCGGCTACACCCGTTTGTGTTTTGAGGGAAGCGTCGTCGACCTTTAGGCGTTTGTTCGGCCGATCCTGGTCTGGAGGTGACAATATATCACTCTTTGCCGGCTCGCCAACACTGTCTCCATCGGCCTTGCTGTTGTCTTTTTCATGTCCGAATATACACTGAAAGGCTGTGCATTTATTGCCTGCTGGGCAGGGAATGTGCTTGAGTGAGAGGCTCATGATGGCCTTGCAGCACTGAAAGTGAGGAACAAGTGACGCGTGATCTAGATTTGGACAGGCAAAAGGTTCATTTGCGCGGCATCATGTGAGCAGAAGTGTGTAATGAGGCGTTTGTATGTTCCGTCAAAGCAAACGACTGAACAATTTGCTCAAATGTTTGTCAAGCCACAGATGATTGTTTGGTTGATGATTGGAAACAATTAAAGATACACGGTACGCTGCATCTGAGCCTCTAGAACTGCAGGGGGGCGAGCCAGGGGCGAGCCAGGGGCGGAAGCGCCGACATTTAGGCGCGAGGCTGCCGAGCAGAAGCGCTGGGGACACTAAAGGGCCGCTAAGTAACAATGACGGGGGGTGCTAATGTCTTTAAATTGTGTGCTTGTGCAGTGATTCAGTGATACTGCTGTTGATGCCACTTGACAGAGAAGTAGCTGAACCAGATGGTAGATGGAATATGCAGTCTAGTTTTTGTAAACTAAGTTGAAAGCTTTGATTTTGTTTTATTCCCATGTTTTGTCTCTATACTTTGTTTGGCTACAAGAACTGCCAGACTGTGTATTGCGTGTGACAGCGTGCATCAATTTGCTCAAATGTGAACACTTTTACTACTATTTAGAAGCATCCAATAACTGGTCCTATTCATACGTCCAGAGGTCATGAAGAGATATGGATTCAACCATAATAGCAAAACAGAAAAGATTTACCTTTCCAACTGTTTCAGTCGTGCACTTAAGTTCTCTAGGCAAAAGTAGGTAGGTATTACCTCACTTTCCCGGGTAAGGACCCTGAAAAATCCAAGCTCGACTTGTTGTATTAGCACGATTTTTAATATATATTCATGTTGGTAACAGACACTGTTTATTATTTCAAATCCATGGAATCTTTTGATTTACTGGAAAACATGGCTGTGATCTTTCCGCTGCCAAGTTTCACTACAGCTTGTAAACAGCACCTACAAGGCTATGGGTGCCTGTGGATATCAGCCCACCTCCTAGCTCCGGTAAATACGGCCCGCGAGCGATTACGCATCCTCTTTCAACGTGCCTCGGACATGCCCTACGTAATGCGTGTAAACGCCTATTTCCACCCCTTTCGCCGTTACAGCCTCTTCTGCAGCAAATGTCTGCTCGCCTGGCCGGCTCAAGACTTCTAGGTGCAGCGCTCACCATGGATTTCGCCGGCGGAAGCAACAAGGCGGACCACCTCTGCGTCCTGGTTCATGGAGTGAGTTTTTGGAACAGCCTCTGAGATGCATCTGTCTGGGCTAACTTGGGTCTCGAAAAGCTATGGGGGAATCCGAACCACATGAACAACATTGCCAAGACACTGCGAGCCCAACATTCCCCTGACGACCTCTATCTTCTGCTGGCCAAGCGGAACAGCGGCAGTTTCACGTACGACGGCATCGAGCTTGGTGGCGAGCGAGTCTGCGCCGAGATTATAGAAGAGCTCAAGACTATTGAGAGCAATGGCGGCAAGATAAGGAAGCTGAGTGTTGTAGGATACTCTCTCGGCGGGCTGGTGTCGCGATACGCAGTTGGCCTGCTGTATGCAAAGGGCATTCTGGACTCAGTTGAGTGCATGGTGGGCACCTTTCAACCCTCTAGTTTGTAAGAGAGAGAGGCTGGATATTGACAATCAAGGACAGAACTTTACGACGTTTGCTTCGCCACATCTGGGCGTACGAACTCCTCTTAAGGGATGGCACAATCACATATGGAATGTGCTGGGCGCGAGAACATTGTCAATGTCGGGGAGCCAACTATTCACCATTGACAAGTTTCGAGACACTGGACGCCCCCCTACTCTCTGTCATGGCCGACCCGCAGTCTATTTTTATGCTGGGGCTGCAAAAGTTTAGAAGACACACGTTGTACAGCAACATTGTTAATGATCGAAGTGCGGTTTACTATACGACCTGTATAGAAAAGACGGATCCATACAAGGATATAGACCGGGTCAAAGTCAACTTTCTCAAAGATGGTGAGGGTGTGCTACTAGATGCTGCGCATCCCTTCTCTCCGCGACCCAAGGTTCCCGCGCCAATCACCATTTCATCGTTGACCGAAACGGGCGTGCGATGGCTGAGAGGAATTCCATTCATGGTCACAGTGGGTGTTCTGGTGCCCATTGGCGTGGTGGCATATCTTATCAATTCAGTTTTTCAAACCATACGAAGCACAAAGCGCATCAAGCTACACGAAGGCGGCCTGGCGGGCATCGACATAAGGGAATACCGGGTCCCAATACTGATCAAGGAGTTTCGTGAAGAGGTCGAACACGTCTACGAGGCCTTGAACAACTCGCAGCACCAAGAATATCTGGCAGACGAAGACGAAGACGAAGAGACGGGCATGAACGCAGAGGACAGAAGCACAATGGCCCGAGAGAGAAGAATGTCCATCCCTACGCAGCCAACGCTGGCCTTGGCACCTTGCCAGTTCGAGATGATTCGATCACTAAACTCACTCAAATGGCGGAAATACCCTGTTTGGATCCAGAAGGATCGACACACGCATGCTGCCGTCATTGTGCGTTTTGAGAAGAAGACGTTTAACGAGGGTTGGGTGATTCTGCGGCACTATGCGGGCGAGGAGTTTCTGCTATAGCCTTGCTTTTTACTGTAGAGAAGACGAAGGATGGTAGCATTGCTGAGCGGGGTTGCGGAACAGCGGCTATAACGGCGATAAATTCGCCGATGTACACGATATCTTCTGGGGGGATTTCCCCTCTTTGTTCTGGTCATTTATCATACACATATAGGTAATACGGGATTATACTACTTGCGTGTACGAGGTAGCACATAGACCTGCATAGGTACTGCTAGTAGTTCGCATAGTAGAGGGACGGCATATAGCATGGATGCCAGTTAATGGAACATTTGATTAGTTTAGTAATGCTTAGCAGCTCAACAGTCCGATGGCTGCATGGCCCGGGGTGCGGCTGGATCTCGAATATGCTGGAGTTTGCCACCGCATGCTGCGACGATGTGACGGCTCAGTGAACAAACAGTGAACAAATGGCGCTGTAATCCAGCAGAGCTATGGTGGGGGTCGCCAGCCCGGAGCTTAGCCAGCTGCGCTGCGTGGGCAAAAGGCCGGTCACGTGAAGCTGCCACCCCGGATTGGGCTCGCGCGAAGCCTTTTCCCCTCACCGGTGGCCAATCACAGCCCCGCCGACCGCGTGCTTATAGCCGGCAGAAAAGTTGATGCTCGTGCCACTGACCTCTGCCGTCAGTCGATTTCATTTCCTCGACCAGAGGCTTTGGAAGCGCCTGCTCCCCTTTTCTTCTGCGCTGTATCTTGTGCTGCTTCTCTTTGTCTCCTTGTTGTCACGATTGTCTGGTTCACGAACGCTGCTTGGAATGCGCGGATGCCGGCTTAGCGAAATTGACGTCGAGTGATTGAGGCTTCTGACAAGAGAGCGTTTGCGCCTTTGACGTCTTCGAACTGAGTCTCCGCACGGAGAGCAGCAGCATATCAGGACAATTCACCTCAATTACGACTCTAACAACATTCACAATGGTTCTCACGCACTCCACCAACCACACCTACTCTCATCCTTTCCCGACCGTCACCCTCGCCTACTTCCTGCGATACTCGTCTCCTCAGCTCAACCCATTCGCCGCTCACGTCCTGAGCACCGACACTATCTCCAGCCATGTCGACCCGGAAACGCAGCGTCTCTACACCACCCGCATTCACCTGAAGAAGAGCCGCATGCCCAGCGCAGTATATAAACTGCTGCCCGCCAGCGTCTCAGGTGGCGGCTCTGGTGAAAAGGCCTCGTACATTCTCGAGACCAGCGTTGTGGATATCAAGCAAGGATGGATGAAGACGGAGAGCCGCAACCTCAATTTCACCGGTGTGCTGTCGGTGGTTGAGAAGCAACACTTCAAGGTGCCGAGCACACCCGAAGCGATTGCGCGGAACGAGACGGATGTCAATTCCAGCGTCTCGTTCAAGTCACGGCTCGGAGAGAAACTCAGAGGCAAGCTTGGCCAAGCCCAGGAGAGCAGCGGCACCGGCTGGCTACCTGGGCTGCTTGGTGGACTTGGCGCAAAGGGCATTCAACGAAGCATTGAGAGCCTCGCCTCCACCAAGACCATTGACCAGCTCAGCAAGAGCCGAGACGGCATGCGGCTTGTCCTCGAGCGCCTCCGCAATGGAGGTGTCATTGGAGTCATGGAGAAGCTCCGCCAAGAGCGCCAGAGACAAACCATGACCATGTAACAACATCACAACTATAACAAAAAAGGAAAAAAGGAAAAAAAAAAACGACACGAACCAAAAAGGAGCCGTGTGCCGGGCTGGATGAAACTGTCGGAACAGGCTGGATATCGCCCGCAACGCACATCAAACTTTCATGATAACGGATCTCTGTACCCCTACATTGTATACTACCACTCTTGTTTTCCCCTTTCTAACCTTAGCAAGGCGCTGCATGGGTTTTTTTATTTGATATTATATTGGCGTTATTAGGACCGCAAAAAATGGCCGCGGTGGAGTCGAAGTGCTGGCTTGCTGAGGAACAAGAACAATTTCCTTTGCTGTACCAAGTCACGCATGTGGAAGAAAAGTGTGACATCCCCTCTCTTGCATTGGGCCAAGATATTCTTTATGAAAAAAGGAATAAAATTATTCAAAACGATATCTCTTTGATGCTTGATAATGTGACGTCTGCCTTAATAGGACTGTGCTCTTTGAGATTTGCATGTCCATGTAGGAAGTTGATATAAACTCTTCATCTATGTATAGAAGTGCATAGATGACGGATAGCATCGAGCATTTTGGGACAAGCACCGTAGGCCGGCTCGAGCCAAACTGTCGATCCGGGCTGATCAGACCGGATGGAAGCGGACGGACGATCTTCTAGCTTGACGTCTCACAAGCAGGTTTCTAGTCTCCCACAAGGGAAAGTATGCAGGCCTACCTAGGCAGTGTAAAATGCAACGCCCTTAGACAATGCCTCTCCGGGCCAAATCTTGGATCAGGCAGTCGAGCTGTGGTATTTCCTCAATCTGTCCCGCCAACTCCCAAAATCTATCCCCAGCTGTCAAACTTGCCTTGAAACAGCCACAAAAGCTAAACCATTGAGCTGCCTGGTAGCTCACTATTTCCCATGGAATGCGTGCCAGCAAGTCACTAGTAGAACGCCAGTCTGTTAATATTATTCGCCATGATGTAAAAATTTGTTTCAAAAAAGCATAACAGGATGAACGAGGGCCGCACAAGAAGAAGAAAAAAGAAAGTACCTAACAGTATCATAATAGTATCTCTGTCTGTTTAAATATACATGTATCTTGTAAAAGTCACAGTGTAGTTGTATATATTAATCTCGTGCATTGTTGCCATGGCATCAACTGCAATTGGTGCCGATGATAAAAGAATTAGTAGAATCCACCTCTATTCGTTCCATTTCTCTGGATATTGCCATTTCGAATGAAGCGTTGTAGACGATACTCTATTCTGCTCCGTTGTTCCATGACCATCAATGGACGTGGACTGGCAATCATCATTGCACGAACATCAGTACGTATATGTATGTTTCTTTCCCCCTCTCTCTACATAAACTTGCTATCTCATTTTATTTTTCCATACCGGAACGGGGAACTGATGGATTGAGGAGCAAATCGCATACATTCACTCAGAAAAGTAGACCCTGACGTACCTCCGGATTTAACATGCCACTTCTACAAGTAAGACGATCCTTGAAATAGTATACACTTTTCTTCCTGGCTGACGGTTGCATAACACTTTTAGGTCCGATGATTGTAGAGAAAATACTGTTAGCTATAACTTCAAAGTCTCGGTAAAAGAGATTGATAAGATCATCCCCAGCAACGTTGGCAGCGTAGTGATCCAGGGTCCTGACTACATGGCTACGACGAGGAGACCGAAGGGCCATGGTAGTTGATAAAGAACAGAAATCGGATATGAAGTCTCTGGGGGCTGGATAATTTAGCTATGGCTAGTTTATAAAGCATATTGGTTATCCCCCGAGGCTGGACCTATACTATGAAGATGGCTTGCATGGCTAATTTGAAACCTCTCTATTTCTGCAGTTATTGCTCTTAATGACAGAGCGACCCAAGTGGTGTTACATGGCGAACCGGGCTGAGAGAGTCTCCTAGTCTATGGATGGAATATTGCAGGAGATGCCCAAGTTTGTACAAGAGTCGGCGAGGCTGTTTTATGCTCCATTCGCTCCCTGCTACTGCTTCTTAATGTTTGCCCGGCTTTCCCCAGGACATACCAGTGAACAGATAGATTGAGAAGATACCCCAGCGTGTAGTCGGCCTACGACCTAAAAGTTGATAAGATCCCCTTTGTTGATATCTGAGGGATCTGATGAGAAGTTGCTAAAAAGTATTTGAAGATGTGATGATCAAACTGTCATGGCAGTCTGTGAAAAGATGTTTATACCTTTGAAGAGGAATATTTAAATTGCCCAGTAAAAATCTTAGCCATGGCGTCCGTCCTATGTAGTGCTTTTACTGCTTCTACCTTAATCACCGAGTAGGAAGTCATATTTCGTCAACTCCTATTACATGCAGATCTGATAGTTCTGAGGATCAGATGATATCACTTCCGTATAAAGCCTCGCTGGCTATTCTCGCGAGTTACCCACATCTGATCCGTTCATGGGTTGAGCATTGCCTCACTGGTAAATGAGCTATTAACACAGGCTCTTTCATTAACTCTATCAAACCGCAGCACTCATATTATCAACGACCCTCCTTCTCGTTATGTTGAATGTAAAGCTCTAAATTAAAAATCAGTGTCTTGTTGTATCATCTACAAAACAATGTATCCCCCAAAATGCTTTGTGTGTATCTAGGCATATTAATAACTTGTGTAGTATAATCCGCGTTTCCCAGGTAACAAAGTGTTGGGTATCAAATCCCGCCGTTTCCCATCTACTCCAATTGTCATTTCACAAAGGAAATAAAAACAAAACCAGGGGTAAATCTACCCATGCATGCATGCGTGCGCACGTACACTTCCCTCCCACCCCCTTTCTTTGATCTCTCCATCTTGTTCTGTAGTTTTATTCTTTTTCTTTTTCCGTTGAATCGCCCACCACATCTTGTAGAAAGTTCTTGGCAAAGCGAGAACACTGCTCAAAAGCCTTGTCAAAGCCATCCTGGCCACCATAATAGGGGTCGCTGACGACTTCTGGCTTCTTGGTGCCGCTGTAATCGCCGTAGAGCATCACCTTGGCCTTGGAGTCTTTGTTTTCGCGCTTGAGGCGTTCGAGGTCTGAGAGGTTGGAGAGGTCCATGGCGAAGATGTAGTCGAATCTGTCAAAGTCGCTTCGCGTAATCTAGACACAGAGATCAGTCAGCTATTCCGTCGCATAATCCCGATACCAGAGAAGTGTATGGTGGGAGTCAAGGCCAACTTACGCGGCGCGCATCGTGATCGTAGTCGAAGATGTCGTGCTTCTCCAGAGTCTCCAGAGTCCGATCATCTGGTGGTTCGCCCGCATGATACGCAGCTGCAGGGACATGGTCAGCATCTCGTCCAACACCTCGAACCGCTTTTTGTCGGCCGTTACGAACCTGTTCCGCAGGAATCAACGTCTCCAATCTTCTCCTTGTACTGCGGCTGTGCCGCCATGTGTCTGAAGATTCCCTCTGCCATCGTCGACCGGCAGATGTTGCCCAAACATACGAATAGGACCGACACGGGTTGGCCGGGCAAATAGGCCTGTCTCTGCACCACTGCTTGTTGTTGCGCTGCGGTCAAGGACGCCGTTCGGTTTGGTCGCACGGGAAACATGTTGCTGACGCTCGAAATAGCACGCGAGTGAAATTCAACGGTAAAAGGAAAGAAAGGAGAGCGTCTGGTCAAAGACGGCGCAGATGTAAGAAGCAAGTCGAGGTCGGCACGTCCATTGGTAATAACAGAGCCATGTAAACCGTCTATCCTTACATGGAATAGGACCTGCACCCCACATACGGAGTTGTGCTGGAAAGGCGCTGGTGAGCGGCGGCTTAAATTACCGAGCATTACCCTGCGCCTGAAGATGCTGCCATTCTCCCCTTTCTACCGATGGGCAATCTCATTGGCTCTGTTTGGATCCAGGAGAGATGATGTATGACGAGCTGATGTATGGGAACATGCACGGACACCGGGAATGCTCCATGAAGGAACTGGCACAGGCGTATTTATAGCGGCGATTGGTCTCCTGTCACTAGCCCTTGTCTTGTCTAAGACAGCCTTGGACAGGGCGATGCGATAGTGTTGATGTGCCGGTCTGGCATGCGGGTCTCGGGAGTGGCTGCGGTCGAGCGAATAGGCCAGCCTTGGGAGCTGACAAGGACAAGGGCAATGCAGAGGAGATGCGCAAGGTCAGATGTAGTTTTGGATATGCATAACATGGCTGTCTGAGTCTGGAGGCCGAATATCGCATCTGCCGTGTTGGTTCAACCAGCCCTGATCGCTGAGTAGTACATGCACTTTGTATATATCAAGAACTTGCCAAGACTGCTGTTTTCCTTTTCTTCACGCTGGCCGCCGCTGCCGCTCGTTTCGGCCCACTCCGCTGGCTGTTGGTACATGGAGGTACAATCAACAACTCTTTAACAACTGTCCACCAAGATCCCCACGCCGAGGTCTTTTGGTTCAGATTTGGTGAATTCCATGTCAAAACTCTTCAAGACCCCGCCGTATTGGGTTACATCAGGCTCTAGCCTCATGGTTGCGTAGATGCAATGTAGCAGTGCCATGGTGGCGCTATCTATAGCCAGGATTACCTACACAAATGTCATGAGGCATGTGACGACTCTCCACGATCTGACAATGTGAAGAGCTTGAAACTTGCTTGACATGGACCCAACTCGCCAACTCGCCAACCCGTGGAAACGCCTCAGTTCCAGCCTCTTGTCGTGCCAAACGCGCCAAGAGGAGGAAGAGGGTACTTCATATGCCAGGCCTGATTGCGCGCGGCTAGTGATGCCATCACATCTCGGATGCCCGCTGCGATTGGCTGCCGCGCTGGCCTCGACGTGATTGCTGGTTTCCTGCCGTCGTATCCATCAGTCGTTTATCCACCCAGAGCACAGCGCTCGCTAGTGCCGCCGAGCTGATGTTTGTCGGACGTTGCCATAGGCTCTGCTGAGCTTCGTATTACGGCGCAGCCAACCACGGCTCGCGCTGCCAGCCCGGATGCCCAATGGAGTATGTATGTGCATGCGTGTAGTTTTACAGTAATTTTCTTCACAGCCTGGCCGCGTACTCGAACGTCTCATTCTTGTCCTGTTTGAAACCTGCTCTCGCAATCTCTTCCTTCTCTCTTCCTTCTCTCTTCTCTCTCTCTACCTACGTTGAGTTGCTGCCACCACCATCACTTGTCCACATATGGACACGAGTTTCGGCCCCGCGATTCAAAGTCCTGCCTTTCAGTCGATCCCGGCTTTGGCGCCAGAACAAGCTCCCGACAGCACTGTACAGCCCCCCCTGAAAGCTCCAGCCCACAGCGGCTCAGCGCAGACATAAACCCCTCTTCTCCCCCACACGCCTCGAGAAATCCAAGGCCACTTCACGCAACAACTCCCACAAGCGCAGCCATGGCGGATCTCCAAGGACGCAAAGTATTCAAGGTCTTCAACCAGGACTTTGTAGTTGACGAGCGCTACACCGTCACCAAGGAGCTTGGCCAGGGAGCGTATGGAATTGTTTGGTGAGTTGCCAGCGCTTACACCCCGCATACCCTTGACGATGCATGTCTCCTGCTATTGATGCTGGCTTGGAGCCTCCCCACCGCCATCATCGAGACCAAATTTTTTTTTTTTTTTTTTGCTAACGATATGAACTCGATAACAGCGCCGCGGTCAACGGACAGACCAACGAGGGCGTCGCCATCAAAAAGGTCACCAATGTCTTCAGCAAGAAGATCCTCGCCAAGCGCGCCCTGCGCGAGATCAAGCTGCTGCAGCACTTCCGCGGCCATCGCAACGTGAGTGACAGCCCGGCCTGTCGAGCATTATACGACGATTGCGATTGAATATTCTACACGAAAGCTGACGCCTACGGAACCTGATAGATCACATGTCTCTATGATATGGATATACCGCGACCAGACAACTTCAACGAGACATACCTCTACGAGGGTCAGTACCAGGACAGTCTCCTACAGAGGCTGGACATGTCGATTCAATACATGGCCGCATGGCTAACCGTTCCATACAGAACTGATGGAGTGCGACCTGGCGGCTATTATTCGTTCCGGCCAGCCACTTACAGATGCCCACTTCCAATCCTTTATTTACCAGATCCTCTGCGGCCTCAAGTACATCCACTCCGCCAACGTTCTCCACCGAGACTTGAAGCCGGGCAATCTGCTTGTGAATGCCGATTGCGAGTTGAAAATCTGCGATTTCGGCCTTGCTCGTGGCTTCTCTGTCGATCCCGAGGAGAATGCCGGGTATATGACTGAGTATGTTGCCACGAGATGGTACCGTGCGCCAGAGATTATGTTGAGCTTCCAGAGCTACACAAAAGCTAGTACGTGGATTCCGGTTTCATATTTCAGGGTTTATCCGTTGTAATGTACAAGTTCTAATCAAATTTGCAGTTGATGTATGGTCTGTGGGCTGCATTCTTGCTGAGCTCCTGGGAGGCAGACCGTTCTTCAAGGGTCGGGACTATGTCGACCAGCTGAATCAGATTCTGCACATTCTCGGAACACCAAACGAGGAAACCCTCCGTCGCATCGGATCGCCTCGAGCCCAAGAATACGTCCGCAACCTACCATTCATGCCAAAGAAGCCCTTCCCAGCTCTGTTCCCCGATGCTAACCCCGACGCCCTCGATCTTCTCGACAAAATGCTTGCCTTTGATCCTTCGCAGCGTATCAGCGTCGAACAGGCCCTCGAGCACCCGTACCTTCACATATGGCACGATGCGTCTGATGAGCCCGACTGCCCCACGACGTTCAACTTCGACTTTGAGGTGGTTGAGGATGTTGGTGAAATGCGAAAGATGATTCTGGACGAAGTTTTGCGTTTCCGACAACTTGTGCGAACAGCCCCTGCTTCTGGCAACCAAGCCGCCGCTCAGCAGATACAAGTCCCAATGCCCCAAGCTGGCGGCCAATGGACGGCAGAAGACCCGCGACCGCAGGAATACATGGGCCACGCCAATGGGCTTGAGCAGGATCTTGCAGCAGGCATGGACATTAGGAGATAAATGCGTTGAAAGCAATCAAGTTACAGTTTAGCATGCATGTCTATTGGTGTTTGAAACAAGAGTTATAAAGAAGACTATGTCAAGAGGCTCCATCCATCACCCATGGATTTACAGCGGGACAGAACAGCGAAAATACAAGAGAGGGGAGTTGATTTATTGGGAAGCCAGTTTGCCGACGTTGGAAACGGCCAAAATGTGTGTGTTGAAATGGAGCGAAACTTGGGACGAATACTGGATATCTACAATACACTCTCCATAGCCCATCCGAGCATAATTTTCTGAATGATTAATACAGCCTCTGTACCCATGGTCTGCTCCTTGTTGCAACTAATTCTTCTTTTTGTCCTAGTGCTGATAATAGAGGAGGCGAGGCTGACTTCCACGGTAGTTGTCGCAACTAAGCTTCAGAACCAGGCTGTATAGCCTCTGTAGTGTAAAGAAAGACAGAATCTAGAGAACATTACAGAACACAATGGGTGAGAATTTAATAATCTAGCCTCAAGTCTTGTGGCGTACGATATGAAACTGCCAATGCTACCCAGGTTCTCGTGAGATTTTAAAGCGAACTGGGGGGGCTGAACCAAGCCAGGTTACGAATGAGCGAATCAGCTGGTAAGTGGTGGATTTTGGACAGTCTTAATCACCAATTACCAATGGCACATATTTTTGGACTTGTGTAATATTTTTTTTTTTTTTTTTTTTTGAAAACTGTAGAATAATAGATTGTAAGGATAACCTTGTAAGTATATTCTCTCCTATCATGAAATCTATGCGTAAAATAACTCCTAAATCGACCGGAACTATGCAAGTGAGGTAGGAACCTCTTCCCAAATAACAAACTCATGTATACATTTGCTTGCCTAAAACTTTCTTATTGGTGCCCAAAAGACGTCCTGTTTCTGCCAATAAGAACTCCCTCCCAAAGTATAATGATAAATCGCCGAAACAAAAACCAGTGTATCCAATTCCAAGCCCCCTTGTCTAATGTCCTTTTTGTTGAATCAGAAAGGTATAAAAATAATGAGAATTAGAAATTAAGAAAAGAAAAAAGAAATATGGAACGAAAGAAAAGAGCCTCTTATTTGGGGCCGTAGAACCAGTACTGAGCAGAGTAGCTGGTGCTGTCCTGGCCAGCAGCCTGAGCGCAGCCGTGAGAGTTTCCGCCAGCAGTCTCAACGCGGTAGACGAGAGAAGCACCGCGAGAGTTTGCGTTTGCGTCGAGAGCCAGCCAGGCCACGGCGCCGGTGCCAGCTGGGCCGGGATCAGCGCTGCCGGGAGCCGGGACGGAGGCCTTCTTGGCGGCGACGACGTTGATGCTTCCGCGCTGCAGGACAAAGGTAGGGGCGCCGTCTGAGTTGAAGAAGTGGCGGCCCAGGAAGGGGAGGCTGCCGTACTCGCCCAGGTCGAGGGGAGTGGCGCGGGTAAAGGGCCGCTTGAGAGAGGCGCCGGGGCCCTCGATGCTGACTCGGCCGACGGTGGAGTCGTTGAAGTGCAGCGGGATCTCGTGGTGGTTGAGGGCAAAGGCGGGCAGCTGGTTGAATTTCTCAATGGTGAGCGCGTTGGGGCCGGATTCGGGGTAGAGCAGGCTGATGTCGTAGAACATGGCGAGGGCGCCGGTCGAGACGGGGGAGGCGCCGACGGAGGCGCAGGTGTAGTTTTGGATGCCGAGGCCGAGGGCGATGACCTTGAGCTCGAGGTTGTCGGGCACGGGAGGAAGTTCAGTGGCTGTGGAGTTACGCAATTAGCATTTTGATGTGTTGTAGATGTATAAGATGTCAAATCTTATAAGTGAGGAGAGTGTGAAACTTACCGCCGCCGGTGATGGGCAGAGGAGGGTCGGGTATGGGAGAACGGCAAGTCACGTCTCTCTTTTCTACGGGAGAGCCGAGAGCCAGAGCCGCAGAGGCGAGGACAAATAGAGATTGACCGAGCATCTTGTTGGTAGGAGGATAGATGAGTGGTGGTGGTGTAGTTGGAAGTGTAGGTAGTCGAGCTGTATGTATACAAACAAGCCTTGAGAAGAAGAAGCTGGATTGAACTAGAGAGCTATCGACCCGAGAAGCCGGGGAAGCTCAGGATAGTTATACGCAGGGCGAGATGGGCTCAAGAGGACCCTGGACAAGGCCATGCCATGCAGACGATGAGCTAGAATAGGCCACAGCAGAAAATAGAAATAGAAATCGGGACTACTGTAAGCAGAGGAACCACTTTCTCACGCCCCTCCCGTGAAGGGTGTGGTTGAGCAGCCACGGCCAGCGCAATGGTCAGTCTCCGCTTGGGCGCTTAGAGCGGCGAGATGCAGTAGTGCCGTCTGTGTAATAAGTTGTGCGAGGACTTGAATTCGTACGAGCATCTATTTTAAACGGTACTTATTTTAACAAGTGTAGTACTGTACTTGTATTAAGAGCAGAGATCAACTTTAAGAGTTGACAAGTCTGGAGCGGCTGGAGTAGATCCTGCGTGTCTCTCAATCACAACAATAAGAAGAGCTGGGCTTTCTTCGCTGCATGCAAGGGCCTGCATTTGGGTAGCAAGAGGCAGAAAACAAAATGGTGTGTGAATGGACAGTTCACGGCGAGATTGTATTACAGAGACACCCCCTTTCTTCTCTCTTTGCCTTGGGGGCGTCTTTGTGTCTCTCGGTCTCGGCTGGCTGCATCCGGATCAACAGAGGGCCCCAGTTGCGATCCCACTCTCAGCCTGTCTCAGCCATTGCAGATTTTGTGCGACAGCACCAGGTTGCGGGAATCTGCAGTAGCCAAACAAAACACATTGGCTTCATTTTGTCTCTCTTCTACTTGTATTTTATTATTGGTGGCTGTACGATCGGTATCGCCGTACTGAACTAAGCAACGCTTGTTGTTTTCTGTAGCACTTGATTTGGGTGAGACGGCATGGCTTGGCGGCGGCAAATAGAGTGCCTACCACTCACTGCCTATAATCTCTACTACGCAAATTCTCCTTGTTTGTTGCTATGCTATTGTTATGACTTTGCAGGAAATAAGCCACCCGGTAATACACGTCTCCGGCTTTCGTCACCACCCACTGGTGATCGCTGCAGTATATTTAGCATTCTGGGAATCACAGCTATTGTCATGGGATTGAGGTCATAGCTGGCGCCGTCGGGTCCGAGGGTTCTGGGAGCGTTGAAAATAGAATGCTGACCGAGGTGAAGGTTGGAATTTAGCGTTGGGGGGAAATCGTGTGAGCTGTCGTTGTGGTCAGAGAAAAAGGGGCGAGAGTTTTTCAATCACTTCCTTTTCCTTCCTGAACATTCTTCATGTATATGGTAATCTGAGACGCAGTTTCTCCATCTTGTTTTCCCTATCCCGCGTATATCGTACATACATGCATCCGGGTCGATACCTACAATCTGCAGCCATCGCATTTCGCTGCCAGTAAGAGCTAGAACAAACACCCGACCCCTAGCAAATACAAAATATCCCTGTTAGGTCGCGCTTGGGTGGGAGGGGTGCAGGGTTTAGCAAGGCCATTGGCCGCTTAGCGACCTGGGCTTCTTCTGCTTTGACCGTGGCTGGAGTGTCTAGGCTGGAAAGACGCAAGGCTGGAAAGATTCCACGAGGACGGCTTGATTCCAAAAAGGGTCTTGGCGTCTGCGTGAGATTTTGATGTCGAGGACGGAAAGTTTGATACCCGCGGCTCAGCCACATGGCATGGGAAGCTTTGGGGAGTCTAAACAGAGCTCCTGTTTTTGGAAATGATTGCTAGCTTGACTGATGACTCTTGGTCTTCTACACGGCGATGGTACACTGATGCGATTATGAAAAGAGAGTCAAGGCAATCTAGATTCGGGGATTCTATCTTTTCAGCCTATATAGGCATGTGATGTTCTGCTTACTGCTTGTTACGGTAGCATCGAGCTGCCGACAAGGTCTCTTTACATGTAATCTTGCCTGCGTCTGCTCAGCTCCACGCCGGCTTAAGCTGCGGGCCACCACCGCGCGAGGCTTCGATGCTTCTCGCCCATTGCAAATCCATTCGGATCAAAGCCTACCCGATCAAATGCTACGCTACCTTTACTCGCAGCATTAGCATGTGGTATTGCCCAGGGTTCTGCTGCCACTGTGAATAGAATAGATCGCGGAGCCCCCCAAACAGACCGTTTGGCGATCTTGGTGCCCACCACGCTTGCTATTTTTAGACGCACCAAAAAGTATGGGACTTCTTTGGCGCGAACCCCCCATCCATTCAGTGTCTTCAGTCTCCACCTGTCAGCGGACGGTGTCTTGAGCCGGCGAGATAGACGAGAATAACGAAAACCGAAAGCGGGCCGGAGTAAAAGTCTGACGAAGATTTTCCTATGCGGAGGATCTATCGCTAGAGTTGATCCTAGAAGCCTACATTTTCCTGCAGCTCTAACATTACTTTTAAATGAAGCATTGTGTTTAATGGATCTAGTCCTAATCCTTACACAAACGCCAGTCAAAGCTACTGTACTCAGCTTATTAGCGTACAGGGTTCTCATCCTCCTCATCCTTCAACTAAACGATTTAGTCTATATGCAATCCCCTTTTCTTCATCGCGACAGCTGAATCCTAGAATGCCAGCCTTGATTTTGTAACTTGGGTTAATTAACATGCCCTGTATCACCGTACCGTGATTTTGTTTTGGCTTACAAGGACACAATCGAAAGACAATGGCCTTGCGACAATGACCCATGATCCAGTTACGACGTAACACACGCCTTTTACTTTGCTCAAATGGCTACATTATAGCTTTAGGAAGCGACTTTTTGCTGGCTTTCGAAAAGGGTCGCACATGGCCAACACGTTGTAACGAACCACCGCAAGTCCGCCTTGAACAAGCGCCGCGAATATGAAACTACGTGTACAGGCGGCCACATGGCCGGTGTGGCTCTGCCAGGCGACTTTTAGCCGCCCTTTGTGCGAAAAAGGATTCATGTTATTGAAAACATGTATGTTCAACTACGAAGAAGAAAGCCTTGGTTGTATTAGTGATTACTGTACTATTGGGGTGTTCTGGAAGTACACTCATAATCTGTGCGCATTCAACATTGCAGATTTTATTGACAAACATCCAAAATTGGTTGTAGCTTAAGGAATTATATACATTTGCCTAAAAAAGATTATTACACATTATTTTCGTTTTCTGTGGCAATACTCGGCCTGCTTCAACTCGGCTCAGTTCATTATTCCCCAACTCTGTTCATGAAGCCGCGTTTGCTACCATGTTGATAATGACTCTATAGAAGCTTTCTCAGGCTTATATCGAGATTTCCTTCCCTGGATATCATTGGTGTCTAAGTGCTAAACCCGACGTCGAAATAAAATATCGCTCTGAAGAATCCTGTATTTCAACACGGCGAAATCATCAACGAAGACGAGTCATCATCCGCCCGCCCTCCCCTTTTCGGTGCCAAAAATGCCCTCTGAGGAGTCACTGGGCGTATCTCGTCATCATCCACGATCGTCTGAAATGCATTATTACTTGCTGGCATCTTTTCTCGCTGTCGGCTTGACATGTGCTGCGCAGGCGATTCTGACATTGAAGGATTCGGGTCCCCCCGGTGTTGATGTAGAATCTTGATTGGCTTCGGAGCGTTTATTCAACCTCCGCTTATTGTAGCGATGTGCGAGAAGCCCGGCAGCCAGAAGAACGACACATACGCCAAGACTTACGCCCCCTTGAATCGGTGGTGTGAATCCCGAATTGGAGTTGCCTGTGCCTATTGAGTTGAGGGACTGGCTTGATGTTGCTGGAGGGGTTACATATGTGAAGACTGGAGCTGTCGCTGTTTGGGTTGTGGACTCTGCTGGCGGTGGAAGCTGAGTAGACTCGCTGGCCGGAGTAGCTCGAGGCTTTAGCGAGACTGTCATGAGTGTTGATTGAAATCGCATGGGTGTGATGTTCCTCAAGTTTTGTCGTAGATTGCATGGGAATTTAAATAAGCAGATTTTCTTTGACATCTACAGTAATGAAGAAGCAGCAACTCTTGATTTAAATGCGTATAGGTCGCAAAACTCTTTCAAACAGCCTCGCGGTTAAACTGGTACGAGACATTTCCCGCGGCAGCCTGACTCACATGCTTCATCAATCAAGGCGCAACCATCAAATCACAGCATCGTTAGCCTCCTCTGCCCGCAAACGAGGTAGCAGATGCCCCACGCTTCGAACCGAAAAGGACTAGGCAGGAGATGAAAAGGATTCGAGTGTTGGGACTAAATAGATTGCAGCTGTATAGAACAGCACAATGAGGAAGGAAGTTGGTTGGTATAGAATAAGCCATACTATATTGGGGTTTTGGCCGAGAGTACCTGCGCCCAAAATCGGACAGATTCACGAGCTGATATGATGCAGCGCTGCACCTGATCAATTCTGTGTGCGTTAACCATGCGGCTAACGGCTTGAAATAGCCGAATAACAGTAAAGCGATAGCTGGGCAGCTGAAGATTATGGCGGAAATCGAATCGACACGTATCTGCGAATTGTGAATGTAAAGAGATGCCAAGCCTCGCGATCTGCCGATATAAGAGAAGTGGTGTTTTAAGTGGCCATAGCTCAAGCTCCAGCCGCCCCCACCAAATCTTCATCCTCCAAAGCCGAGCTCCATCTACGTCTCCATCGGCCTTGAGCCTCCGCCAATCTGCATACATCTTCACAGGTCAAAATGTCGCGCCGTCCAGCAAAAGGAGATTACATCGAAACCGTAAGACAGCAGATATAGCTCCTCTGGCCGGAATCCTTACATGCTAGACGCGACATCTGCTAACGTGAATTCCTTCTGTTTCCTAGGACACCGGTAACAAGGTCTCTCGCAAGGCCGTCCTCGTCGGCACACAGAACATCATGCTGGGCGGCAAGACCGTCATCCAGCCCGAAGTCATGATCCGAGGCGATCTCGTCCGAACGGCACAAGCCCAGCCGCCATCTGGCGGAAGCGCCGCTCCACCAAATACCACCGCCGTTGCCATCGGTCGATATTGCTTCCTGGCCCGTTCTGTGCTGCTTCGGCCACCCGGCCGGATCTACAAGGGCGTCTTTACATATATGCCGTTGAGGATTGGCGATCATGTCTTTATCGGACAGGGAACAGTGGTGCAGGCTGCGAGTATCGGCAACCATGTGTACATTGGAAAAGGCTGCGTGGTCAACGAGTTTGCCATTATCAAGGACTACGTCAAGGTCTTGGACGGGACGATTGTTCCCGCCAACATGGTCATTCCGAGCTTCTCCATCGTCGCTGGTCAGCCAGGGCGTGTTGTGGGAGAATTACCTGATGGTGCGCATGAAGAATTCGAGCTGAGAGACCTGTACAAAACTGTCGGTAATAACCCACAACCCGCGGCCGCTTGAAGGGTTCTATGCACGGCATTTCATCGCACAATGGTGGAGCATCGATTCCGTCCATGGAGCATCTCGTTGGATATCAAGAGATTATCCATTGAAAGAGATTATGGCTGAGATAGTCCACACGGGCAACGGATATGCGAATGGATTTCGAGTTACTTGGAGTAGAGCACGATACTCTGCTTGGCGCCTTCGCCGACACCTCGGGCCTGTCAGCTCTGAGCGACACGTCTTCCTGTATGGCGGTTGGATTACTATTCCAAATAATAGACATCGGCTCGACTAACCGGATAGCATCCTGACAGCCACAATAACGCCCGAGAACCGACCCGACGCATATCCGAAGTCAAAGTAGAACTTACGGAAAAGAAGCAGGGCACCTCGGAACACAGCACCACCCGCACGGAAATACGACTAATATTAAATCTCACATCTATATCTCCCTTGCTGTCGGGAAGAGTAGCAGTGGCAAGATGAGTAACGGGGGCCTCTACTGCTCATGCAAGAATTGTTTCCGATTATTAAATGTGAAGCATCCTGGAGAAGGAAATAAGTCTGTCTGTTAGTTGTAAAGTCCCATTAGTTCATTTTTCGCGCATTTGTCATTAGAGACAATGTTCCAGAGATGTTCGTCCGCGGCAATTTCTGAGCAAGAATATACCAAGTTAGAGATTGAGTGCCCCAGCTAATGCAAGTGTGGCATTGAGTTTTAGGTCTCATGGCAACCATTGAATAAATACCTCCAGTTATACGGAATGTGACGCTTATCGAGAATTTTCCGTCTCTAGGAGAAGGGGGTTAAGGATAGGAGTTATAATTTCCGCCCTGGATGTACTTCAATTAAGCACAGCTCTATGCCACATGCTTCATCAGGGCCGAACTATGATGGCATAAGAGGCCTATACTAGATTTGCATACATGATATACACGGCCCCATCGCCTTTTGAACCTGCCCTTCTTCCCTCCACGACGTTTCACAACGTAAAGTAAATTGACCGATAGATGGTCGGTATTCTAACCAATTCACTTTACCATTGATATGAGCTGGGAGCAGATATATCCAATTGTGGCTCAATTTGACCGTTGTGGCCTTCTAATAACTTGTGAGGACCAACATCGCTTTGAAGAAGGATCAAGGATAGCAAATCAACTTCCAAGAGTAGTCTTGGTGTGAATTTTAGTTGAATGAATAATTGGCTGGAGTTTTGCTTGGATATACAAAGCAAAGATCTACTACTTCCTAATATAGACTTGGGTAGCCGCAATTACGCCAGATTGATTGGAATGTATAGGTAGCTAGGGCAATATTGAATATAACGTGTTCTTGGCGACCTGTCCAAGCCTCGTCTTGGCCTCGATGATGCTAGCTGGGAGCACGTTGCTGAGACAGCGGATGTTATAGTCCACAATGGTGCTTATGTCCACTGGATTGCCCGATGTGAGCAGATTTTACGCAGTAACGTGCCCTCTACTATTGATGAAATGAAGCTCTGTAACAAGGTCAAGCTTTTCTCGTTTGTTTCATCGACTTCGACTCTGGATACCGACCACTACTATAACCTCTTAGGGGATCAAGTCGCCATTCGTCGTGGCGCAGTACTGAGACTGACAGCGCCCCTGAGCTGGACGATAGGAATACTGTGGCTGCCCTTGGGAGCGACGCTGATAGCTGGACGGGCGTTGATCCGCCTTCTCAATGGCCTGGGCCCATCGTTCTCCTTTGGTAGCTTGAGAGTATCCCAGTTAGGTTTGAGAAGTGATCGTGGTTGAGGGGAAATAGAGGAAGATAGAGGAAAGAATGGGAGGGAGACTTTAACGTCTTTCATTTACGCAGGATGTCGGCGGTATTAATCTTGGTGTTGTCGGTATGGTCTACTTTAAGGAAGTGGACTTCCTTCAACTACTTACAAAGGGCGCAAAGCCTACATGGCAATTGCTGTCGCGAAGAGCCAAGAGGCGACGTAAGAGAGATAGCTCTGAAGAACAGAATTAGCGTTACTGACGGAGTTGATTGGATTCTGAAATAAAGCTCAGCTAGATTGGCCAAAGCAAATTAAACCAATGCTATCGCCTAGATCTATAAATACCCAGGTAATGATAAAGCTTAAGATAAAGTCTCTGCGTATCCAAAGGCAAACAAGAATAAACAACAACGGCTGCCAGATTTGGCTTGCCACAAAATAAAGTTCAAAATATGTGTGAAAGACAAAAGGGGAACAGAAGCAGTAATAGAGTCCCTTGTTTGATAAGAATATTTTATGGTTACTGGGTGCTGTAAACAAGTTTGTAAAAAAAGACTTTAAAACCAGCTGTAAAACTGCACATAGTTATTCCGCGTAGCTAATGGAGACAAAAAGTAAAGACATGCACAAAAAAATATTAAAAGAGATCAGTATGAAGCTATAATAATAGGTTGGTAGCTTATCTCTCTACATTGTGCCCCTATGTAAGTCGACGTGGACAGATAGACCTCCCGTCGGCCTTTTCGACCTCCTGTGTTTACTGAGCCGCCAGATTTTAGCCTCTTCGTGCACTTCACTCTTTCCCAAGAGACAAATCATGCGGTATCTCGCGCTTCGGCACAAATCGAGGAACCTCGGCACTATCGCCGTCATAAAAGATTACTGAAAGTTGAAGCGAAGACGCAATTCCAGACTCAATACAATCCATCACCCGATTCCTAAAGTGTGCTAGGCACCGTACCTTGTAAGCAGGGATAAATTTTCCTCGGTATCATCGGCGAGGAGATGGCCAATTGCCGTCTTCTTGGGATCCTACAAACTAGAGACTCCGTATATTACTATGCCTTTAGGTTGGCCTGGTTATTACTGATGACATTTGAGATTGCACTTAGCTCGACTGATAACTTTATGGCAGCTCGGTAGCTGCAGTTTGTCCAATAAATTAGTCATTTCATGAGATTGTTTCAGATGAGTAGACATTAGGTCCAATTGGAAGCATGCGAAAAGGGGGCATAAGCTTCTGTTATAAGTGGGTGTAAAGCTTTTTCTCCAATAATCCGTCCCTCATTCGAAGCAGGCGATTCGTGAAAGTAAGATGGTTTGTATAAAAATGACAAACGCAGTGTGTAATAATAAATGGGGTATCTCTACTTCAGCTTGGGCGAGAACAGTCTATCTAAATCTCAATACCTACTTCCAGCTCGTAAATCAGGGGCGCCTATTACTGATAAATCTGCCTCTTCAAAAAAGAAGAAATTGACATCTTCTTCCATATCAGCTTGAAGCCGCGCTTCCAGCACCCCTGATAACATGGCCTCGCTCGTTCTGTTTCTTCATGACTTCCACTAAATCCCACGGGTGGCATTCAAGGACGTCCATTTCTGCTGGCTGGAGCCAGCCCAAAGCCTCGACGCCTTCGAAGCCCTTATTCCACGGCTGTAAATCGCATTCTGCTGCTAGGGTGTCCATGAATTCACATAGCCTCTTTGCTTGGGGCTTTTGAACCAGATCTTCGGGGTCTAGGGATCCCAGGGCCGGGCGTTTTGAGCCAAGCCACCATAGCCGACGCTTATCGCGGCTGTTGTTAGTATCGCCACTGCAGTAGTTGTTCTTCCCTTCGGAAGCTGATCCATCATCTATGGATCCGAGTATATTCTTCCATTGTGTTTTACGCTCGTCTTTCTTTGCTGCTTGGGAGTGCCAGCTGATTTGTTTATCGGACCACTTGTGTATTGGCCTGTTCGTGTCAATGCCGGCTGTCACCTGCATACTCAAATGATTCGGAGACCATCCCTCAACAATGAGATATAGCTTCCAAATTCCCCTATATCTAGCGTCCCACTTATGGTCAGGGTGAATCGGCCTGTGAAGCTTATCAATGAACTCTGGTATCAGGGACAATTGCGCAGCGTCGTCTTCGCCTTCGCCCTCGTCAGGATGGAGGCTATGCATGCTCATAATCTCCGTTGGTACACATACACCAATTCGTCTTGCCGGCTGTGATACCCCAGGCGAAAGGGTAAATGCATTCCCAGGAGGAAGCTTGGCAACTTGAATTGGGGGGGAAGCACAAGACAATCAAGTCTTCGGGAGGGATCCAGTCAAAGGTGCGAAAATCGGGTGCGTGAGTGCAGTCTTTAACCCTTGAACCTGTCACAGCGCACGTCAGGCCTTGCCATTGGCGCGTGTAGTACGTCTGGGCAACGCGTCGTGATTCTCGACAGGTTGATAAGAGAGTGTATACCGGTCGATAGCCAGAGTCGCGAGCCGTGGTGGCCCGCACGCGGAATTCTTCGCTCGACCAGGAGGTAGCTAGATGGCGCTTCCGCTGGTGATTCAAGACGTCGAAAAAGTGCACACTTGGCTTTTTGGGAAGCAGCTCAGCCCATATTCGATGCCGGATTTCTGGTGGGAGCTGCTTGAATCGATGAAACGCTGGTTTTGTCGGCCGGCTTTGTTCTTGAGAAGCGACTTGCACTCTGTTTAATGTGTTTGACTGCTTGATCTCTTCCTCAATCATGGGAATCTGGTCCAAGGCCCAGCGAAGAAGCAGCTCGTGACGCTCCGACCTATCCAAAGCGAAACGATAGGCGTGTGTCTTGCGAGCAAAATCAGCAATGACATAGGTCCGTTTATGAATAGACCTCAGTCGTTCCCTAGCTTCCACCAGCTGACGATCCTCCTCTTCCGATTGGGGATTGCCGAGAGCATTTCTCCACTGGATCTGCTTCTTTGCATTCTCACATTCCTCTTCTGCCTTGCGACGCTCTTCTCTCCTCCTCGTGATCTCGATGCTAGTTGGGCGGCAAATATCGGTTGTTGGTGTCCGTATCTTCTCAAATGGTCTCAAAACGTGTGCTTCCAGCAGCTGGGCTAGTGCTGCATCATAGCCCGGCTGGCAAGTCTCCAGCCATTTGTCATATTCGTCATGCCTCGTAAATTCGTAATTCAAGTATTCAATCCATGTTGCTAGCTTGTCTTGTCTATCTAGCTGCCTGCTGAATCCGGATTCAGACTTTTTAAATGAGTGAGGAAGCTCAAAGTTGTGGCGCTCAAGCCGTTCATTGAGCTCTTCGACGTAACTGGGAAATCGTTCCGGCTCTCTAGATGCTCTCTGGTGGGCTCGAAACATCTGCCATCTTGATAGTTGCTTGCCAAAAACCTGCCACTCGTCTGACTGGTCTTGCCAGAATGCCAAAATGTCGCGATACTGGCCAGGTGAAGCAACAATGGTCCGCAAGTGGCTCAGCGGATGTGACGGGCGACCTCCTTCGTTGATCAAAGCATGATAGGCGATGGATTCGACTTGACGAGCCTGCATCAAGGCATCAAAACCATGGCCTTGGTCTGTCGACGGGGATGGACTTGATGCTTCAGACGACGGGTCGTCCACGTCCATTATTCGACCTTCCAGGGGTGCCAGCAATGAGAGATATGACTAGATGAGGCGGAGATGCTGGATCGGTAAGAGGGTGAAAGAAAGCAGGGAACGAGCAAACTGCCAAATAGAAGCCTGTAAAGTCCCGGGCTAACAAGTACCAATAACATGGAGTGACTAAAACGAGGCTGATTCGATCCAGCTGAGGTGATCGCTGAGGTGATCAAGCGCCTTTGAGGTTCTCCGGAGAGGGGACTTCTGTCCGCCAAACCGAAAAGCAGCCCTCAGGCACGAGGCAAGATCCAAGTGTGCGCCACCAAAGACCTTTGAGTTTCTGCTGAGTCAGATTCTACAACTGATTTAGATCTGAATGAAGCGATTGATTTCTGGAGTTTTGGTCGTGATTGGCGTCGGAATCGGAACCGCAGTATGGCAGCGCTGACTAAGGCAACGGTACTCCGGAGTGACAAGCGGCCGATGAATCCTGCGACACGTGAGAAGAGAAAGTTGAAGAGAAGAAGTCGTATGGCGGTATATTTTGCAAGAAAGGAGCAACGAAAAGAGAGGAGAAGGAAAAGCACAAGCTAAATTCCACAACGAGAGCTGTTCATTAATACTACATGTACCTACGAGTAACTACTCTTTTTTTACTGGGCCAGCATGCTGAGTTAGGCTTGTGGACCTCCCCCTTTCTGGATGTTAGTGGAGGAGCTGAAAACGATGGACGAAAAAAAGGCTGTCACTTTGACAAAACATTTTATTCCACATTTGGCCTCTTTGCATGGCTGTCTGGGGCTATGGATGGCTGCAGATCTGAAAGGTTCGGTCGTCGGGCATTGGATGGAGGCGTTCTTGGCTGTGTGTAAATGTAAATGTGGAATGTGCATGTATGTAAATGATTACAAGCACTAGACCTTGCATGCATTGATGCCGGCCATCTTCTCCGCTGCCGTATGCGATATGCGATGGTATTTCTTCTTTTGCCAACGACGAGTCATACGTCTGTTTGGTGGGAAAATTATTGAATTATCTGCTCCAAAGTGACATCAAAGACCTCTTTTCGTTTGTGATAACCGCCGTCAGCAATCATCGGAAATATTGCCGCGCACGAGCATGTAATTCCTCCGCCGTGTACTCAGCTCCCCGAACCTCATACTCGTGAATTATCGGACACAGTGACAAATCCGAACAATGGCTGTTCTTTATTGAGTTTGTATGGGCGGAAAAGATGCTAAATGGACACGGATCCATCTCGATTACTCAACACTTGTCACTGTCCGTGACTGCATCCGCGCCCAGTCCAGCCCAAAGCAATAAAGTCTGATTACTATTCACATCAAATCTCAAACAAATACGGCATTGTAACGCCATTTACCTCTGTTATCTCGGTGCCCCTCCCCCTCTTCATCTATATCACTCTTCAGTCGAGCCCACTGGCGAAAAAATCCACCACCTTTGGTCCGGACTCTCGCAGGTCGTCGTATAGATCAAAGTGGTTCTTCCCTGATATCACAAAGAGTTCTTTGGGCTGCCTCGCTCCGTCGATGGCTGTCTTGCTGTAGTGCAGCGTTTGCGCCGCTGATCCCGCAATCATCAACAACGGCCTCGGCGCTATCAAATGTTGAAAGTTGAATGAGTCGTAGCCGATCATCAGGTCGTAGCTCTGTGGAGGAACTTTGTGGGTACTTCGTTCGTGTTTGCCGCGTTTGGTGCCGTAGTAGGCTGCTGCATCCCTGAAGAAGGAGTCCGATTCCTCGTGGACTTTGGAGGGGTCTGTCTCAAACATGACAGGAGCATCAGGTTTTGATGTTGGGTTCTTGGCTGCGTTGGTGCGCCATTGGCCGGCGGCCTCCAGAGCTGTGGCAATGGCCTGAGGATTCTCCTTGACATATGGATGAACGCTGCCGTTGCGTGTCATGCGGCCCACGCAGGCTGCACTCACGGTCGCAAGGCATTTGATGCGACTGTCGGACTGCGTAGCGTAGGAAGCATATCCTCCAGAGGCGCAAATACCCAGGAGGCCGATCCTTTGAGCGTCCACTCGGCCACTGAGAGTTGTCAAGTAGCTGACCGCCGCTTTGATATCCTCCACTCGCTGGTGGGGGTCTTCCAGACCCCGAGGCTCACCACTACTTTCTCCCTGATATCCGGCGTCAAAGACGAGGGCGTAGAAGCCGGCCGTGGAGAGAAGTTTGGCATAAGTGGTTGATGTCTGCTCTTTAACGCCCGTCATTGGATGGCTGATGACGACGGCTGCTCCCATGCGATTCGGTGACCCAGACTCTGGGGCAAAGAGCTCGCCGCATATCTGCAGCTGAAATGCGGGAAAGAAGACCTTTGTAGGAGGGGTCTCGGTCTCTATAAACGACAGCATTCTCTTGACTGTTCTGTGAATGAGGATCTGCTATGATGGTCGATGAAAGTAAGCACTTTGAAATTCTTTTGACAGATCATCCAGTTTCTAGAATATCAATATTGTCTTGGCATTCGAAACGTTTAAATCTTTTTACCACTATTCCGGTCTTGCTACGTTTATGTGACGTCGGCGGTGTTTGTGCGGGACGCGCAAACTTTCTCGGAGGATTCGAATAGATTTCCGCTTTCGATGAGACTCATTTAAGGTTTGCACCATTACCCCCGCCATTGAATAGCGCCGAGAATGCAGATAATCGTATGATCGAACCATATGGCCGTTTTGGTCTTTGACAGGTCTATATATAGTATGAAGGATTTGACAATGTGTGGTCGAGCTAGATGGCAGTTTGATGACGAGCTCCGGGACCGAGATGTTGGCCGCCGGAACTCCACTTTCGCCGAGGCCCCACAGTTCCCGGAGGGTGCCTTGTATCTTAGAAGGGCTGTGACTTTCGCTTGTGATAATATCAGATGACGAGCGAGAAAAAGTAGAGGCAATCTATTCGAATAATTCTATTGGCCAAAACATGGATAACATACATATGTGACATCTACCAGTGTTGAGTGTACATGCTATACAGATATAGAGAGCCATCTAATAACACTTCTCCGTTATGCGTCCCTATAAACCCGGCTCCAGCTTCGATCATGCTTATGGTTGGAAGTGCAGAGCCATTGCATTGGACAAGTTGTCAAACATCAATTTTCTCTTCTCCAAGAATATTTGAACGTCTTCTGCGGCAGCGCCGTGGAGGTTACCGATAATGATTTCCTCTTTGCCCGAGGCAAGCGCGGCGTATGCTTGTTCAGTAAACTCAGCGAGCGGCATGCCCACGGCCCGGCCGCGCTCAACGCCCATGTAATCGTGGAGTTCAGCTAATGAGAGTAAAGTAGAGAAGAATTCGTTAGCCTGGATTGCATCATGGCGATAAAGGAGGACAGAAAGGGAGATGTCTGTAAAAAAAAGTGAAGCGCTTACTTTGAACGGCAGGAGGCAAAAGTTCGATGAATTTGATCTTTGAGAAGCCTTGATGCTGTCTCCGGAGAGAGTCAAAGAATGCTCGGAGAGCGGCCTTGGATGCGCTGTATGCCGGCATCAAAAATGCGGGGACCAGTGACAGAAGCGATCCCGTAACAATCACGCTGGTGGGATAGTCTTTCTTCTCAAGGTGCGGCAGAAACTTGATTGTGAGGTTCACGACGGAAATGTAGTTGACTTCAAATTCGTGGTGGAAAGCATCAAGATCAATCTCAGCTGGCCGAGTTAGCTTGGCTTGAGTCTGGGTTCCTGAGTTGAGGAAGACACAGTCCAAGTCGGGATATGTTTCGACAACCCTGCGGCAATTCGCCATTATTTTAGCCCTTGTTTACGGAGAATATTCGGAAGTAGCCTTTTCTTACTTGTTGACGAAAGCATCGAGGCCAGCTCGATCAGTAACATCGTATTTAATAGCGCTGGCACGCTCCGGGCCGTGCTTGGCAACGAAAGCGTCGAGACGTTCTTGACGGCGACCGACGGCAATGACTTTGGCGCCTTCTTCGATGAGCTTGTCTGCCATGGCTGCGCCAATGCCAGCGGTGGCACCGACGAGGAGAACGCGCTTATACTGGAATACCATTTTGGCTGAGTCGTTGAGCTTTGGTTGCGAGTCTGTTTGTAGGTTGGCTGAGATGAGATTGAGTTGTAGTTCCTCCTTCAAGCCGTGGAAAAGTGCCCTTTTTATACATTATAGAAGTTCTCGGGATTAAACATGCAAAGTCGCGAATACCGGACTTCTGTGACCCATGCTGCATGTTGTTATGCTCTGTTGCTTAACGAAGCCATCCTCGGTCTCCTCTTTCGCCGCACACATGGCCAGTGTACCGGAACGCTAGCTGTATAAGGTCCAATATAGGAGTGTTAATGGAGATTGCACTAGTCTGTCCGCGGACTTGAATCCGCCTGTATGATGGGTTAGTATACGTCACGTCAGTATAGAAATAGCCCCTTGATCTGATGATTTGAGCCTCTCTCCGTCTAGAATCTGCGTCACATGAATCTACACCAAACATCGAATCACTGTGCCTGTATTCTTTGTGGACAGATCTAACACTCCGGAACGCTAGCCCTTGCAAGCCTAGCGCCCGCTGTTAACATCTCCGACGCGGACTTTAGCTCCGAGAGCGAGGAACTCTATAGGCGCCGCAAGCTGGGAAAACCGCAATAATGAAGCATCTTCTCTTGACAAGAACGACCGCATGGAGCGTCTGCAATCGCTGATTAGCGCCCTGATCTCTTGATTGTTACGCCATTAGTCATCCGTTGGAAAGGGCGATCGGTTCGCTATCCCCTCATGGTTTATCGAGGACCCTCCAAAGACTGCTTGCCATGCAGGAAACGCAAGCTCAAGGTACAATACAATCCCCAATTTTTATACTACATGTGGTTATAGATGGGCATATCCGTACAGCCTTTCCAGATCTCTGCGGCTAACATACACATGGGGGCCTCGTTAGTGCGACCTGCGCAAGGATGGCTGTGGCCAATGTCTGCGGGCCAGTATCGCATGCTTTGGCTACCGGGATACCAATGATCTCATCTTCCGCGACCAGACAAGCAGCGTCCAGCGCAAGATGTTGGCTTCCAAAGCAACGACAGTATCTTTACAGCTCGGAGCTCTAAACCATGTGATACTGCCTAATAGCTACCATCTCTCATCGCAGCCCCAGCCGGCTTGGCACCTTCGTGCTCGTCATGACTTCTTTGCGCACTATGTATACGGCCTATCTAGTACTTACGATATCCTGCCTTCGTTGTATGAGAAAGCAAAGCCGGGAGACCACTTATCTGCTAGTGTAGATGCGGCCAGCCTTGCTTTCTTCGCGAATAATCACGCGACATCATCAACGGAACTTCTGCGGCTGGCTGCCGAAAATTATATGCTTGCCCTGCGGCAGATTAACAAGGCTCTATCCAGCCGTGAGCTTGCGAGTGCCGACTCCACCCTGCAGTCAGTGCTACTTCTCGATCTTTATGAAAAGATTATGGGCCGCGACCTTATGTCGGAGAAATCTTGGCTGGCCCACCTCAACGGAGCTCTGGCATTGATCAAGGCTCGTGGCTACAATGACATGACACGAAGCGAAGTCAGTAGAAAGCTGGCCAACAAACTTTTCACGACACTTCTCATCAGCTGCTACGTTGCGACTCAGCGGATACCAGAAGGCGTTGCTGAACTGGGGCGGAGACTTGACATGTTCCACGACAAGGATGATGCCAAGTGGCGGCTTTCCAATATGAATTGTAAAATGATCAATTTCCGAATAGATGTCGCTGAGGGAAAGTTGTCCAAGAGCGAAATTGTCGCTCAGGCTAGGCAGCTTGAGGATGCTTATTGCGAAATTGAAGAGACATCATCGCAAAGATGGCAGCCTAGGCATGTCATGGTATCGGAGGAAGACCCCGACCGATCCTTCATCTTTGGCGATCACTATGATGTTTACAGAGATCATTTTACAACGCAAGTACGAAACACAGTTCGGATAATGCACCTCCAGCTTCATTTCTACATCACAAGGGCCTTGAAAGGCGACGAGTCCGACGAAGCTATTCGCATTCGCTCAGAATCATCCGCCCTTACGGAGCGCTATGCGGAGCAAGTTTGTGCCTCAGCACCTCAGTTCCTTCTCCCCAATGTCCATCCAAACAACTGCATCCCTTTCACTCCTGTCCAGGCTCTAAAATGCGGCATTCTCCTCCCGGCCATGTTTATAGCCGGCAGTGCAACAACGAACCCCAAGTTGCGCCTTTGGGTGATTCACACGATGAAGTTCATAGCTGCATCTGGCCATCTACGCGCCGCTTCGGTAACAGCAAACATGTTGGAAGAGAATCCAATGCTCGATTTCAGATTCATGTATGCTAAATTGGGAGGGTATGCATTTACTTCTTGAGAATGTCCTTCAGCAAGCGATGGAAATATAACACGAATGTTTTCTTTAGTCTCGCCATCGCCTATAAGTGCTACGAATACATCGACTGAGAGTTAGATATGCGGATCTTGGAGTCTTTCCGATATATACACTACGCTATTAAGGATGCAGCAAGCATGACAAGTCCTCCAAACCCATCTATCCCCGAGCACCACTCCTCCCAGCTAGCAGTGCTTCTCGACTGGCCCCTAGTCTCCAAGCACTTGTACGGCAACCAAGCATCACTGCAAGACAGCTCACGATCGTCTAGCTTGACAAGGCCACCGTGCGTTGCCAATCCAAAGGCTCCTTTGTCTCCCATCCCTCTCTGCCCCGCGGCCTTCCACACAAACTCATCGCCTGCTTCCCATAGCTGCTTTTTGGCCGGTAATGGCGCTAGAATGAGGTCAGAGGGCAGATCGCACATGGCCATTGGCTCAAAATAAACGAGCATATTCACGACTCGGTAGACGATTCCTAGTCTTTGTTCAGTTAGCATATTAGCATAGGAAGTTTGCAACGAGGGACAAGGTCCAACCTTCGTCTTGATTCTCTAAAAACCCACTCTTTCCAACTGATTTCCAGTCCATTGTTGCAATGTGCACACTCTGTATGAAAGGTTGCATCATCAAAGCCGTTGAATCGTTGAGCCGTCACCTATGTTCCATTCTTAGAGTCAAGGCAAATGGAAGAAGCGAGGGTCCGACTTACGGTCACAGCTTTCAGCAGCAAAGTGTCAAAATTATTATAATCTGTTGCTCCTTCATCCAGTCGTATGAGTACATAGATGAGGAGTGCTTGCATGGCAGTGAGCAGTTCATATTTGTTCAATTTAATGTACTAAAAGCGCATTTATTAGCCACGTGTACACCTTGCTTTAATAGCCAGGATATCCAATGTACCTCTTCGGACAGACGTTCACATTCCATCTGTACGTTTTTCCAGAACAACTTTCGACTTGTCTGGATCCCAGTGCTGATCATTTGAACCAGACTGAGGCAGTTGGTAAGGGACTCCAGATGGAGATTCTCATCATTAGAAGTGATCATGCTAGGGTGGATAAAAGGCGGAAGAGTGCTTGAGCGCAGCAGCATCAAGGGATAGGATTGAAGTGTGTGAGAAATAAGATTGGAAACCCTTTGGGCTGCAGTCTGCGTTCTTTGTCGGCGGATCATTGATCGGGCAGCACCTGGCGCTGTTGGTATAGAAAACTTTGGCGATGACAAGTTCTGATCTATTTGGACGCCGGTATCTGTTTGGGGTGACGAGCGATGAACTGGAGATGGCTGCGCCGTCGAAAAGTGTGAATTGTTGATATTTACTTGAGGATTCAAAAGGTCTTCGTTAGGGCCGGTGCCAATGTCATCCAAATGAAGATAGTTTCCTTCCAGGTCTGCGAAGCCCAGTTGCGGCATGAACAAAGCATCGTCAAGAATGATATCATCACCATTGAGATTAACGGAATCCACCACCAATGAATCCGTCGCTTTTTGCCGCTCAGTAGAGGCGGCATCACTACGCGGAGCCTTTAACACCGGAGCTCTGGATGTCTTTGCTGGATATTGGCACTCAAGACCTTTGGCTATGCACCTTGAGCACTCAGGCTGTTTGGCATCGCAGCCTGCCTTACTCTTCGCGCAGGAAAGACATGATCGACGCCGAGAGGTATTGTCACCTCTTTGAGAACGGCAATAATACCCATGTCGCTTGAATGTCGACTCTATATCCCCTGAGCGTCAGTATGCGCAACAAAGCTCGGTACAAATGGCCGCTCACTTTTATTAAAGGGCTTATTGCATTGCTCGCACCGCAGAATGAACTCCATATCGTCCAATTACTTTAACCCAGAGCTTGTATATCTTGGACAGTTGTTGAGCGGGATGTTGTCGTTTTGTCGTTGCGAAATGTCCGCGCTGAATAATAACGTGGGCGCCGTCGCTCTTCAGCATTACTAATGGATGCCTTGGGAGGAATATTAGTGCCCCTGATAGGCACGCGACACTAGAGCACTTGTGCTTCAGTTGACGTGTGTGCTCCATACTTACCCGAGGAATAGGGGCTCATCCTCCATATCTGGTAGTTACCTATTTAGGAAATGGGATACCTTGCAGAGAGATGCTGTTTGCATCTCATAATGTCCAAAATACGTGACTACCGAGTACATCTCGATCGATGTAGATAATTTACGTATGACGATAGTAGATGCAACAGCTTTGTTACGAATTAAACGAATGTGCAGCGCTTATAAATCCCATCGTCTGCTCCATTCTAATTTAGAGCAAGCCGCCGGGCGGAACAAATTGTAACGGAGAATGTTGTAAAACTACTCCAGTCTTGCTTCAACCACGTTTGCTTTGACAAATTGTAGCTTGTAATCTTCAATTCGTAGCCACTATAATAATAAAATTCTCATATATAAAAGCAGGTATTACTCTCGAACAAACTCTATTCATCATTCACCACCTTTCTCAACCATCATCATACACCACACACGCACTTCTTACAATCATCATGGCTCAAGGTCTCTCTTTTCCGTCCCCAACTAAAGCTTTTCACCACAAAGCGCAACCATCTACACTCCCTAGTCGTCCCGAGCTATCTGCCAAAGGCAAATCTGTGCTAGTCACAGGAGGAGGCACTGGCATTGGTGGAGAGACAGCTCGCTACTTTGCTGAAGCGGGTGCCTCGAGAATCGCTCTGCTTGGCCGCCGGGAGCAACCACTCCTCGACAACAAAGCGTTCATCGAGAAGAACTTTTCCAATGTCGAAGTCATTACGATATCCACAGACATCACCAAAAAGAGCGACGTGGATGCGGCATTCTCCCAGTTCGCCGGCAGCGGGAAGATCGACGTCCTTGTCCATGGTGCAGCTGTAATTGGACCCAAAGAGGGCGTTGCAGAAGCAGACGGTGACACTTACCTCGAGGCAATTCAAGACAATATTGCCGGTGCGCTCTGGGTTGCGCAGGCATTCCTCCGACACGCGACTCCGGACGCAGTCGCCATCATCATCAACTCGTGGGCCGCGCATTGGAGTGTCAACGATGTATTCTCTTCGTACTGTGTCGCAAAGTTGGCTGTTTACAGGCTCTGGGATACCATCACCATTAACAACCCAAATCTGAGCGTTTTTCATACGCAACCGGGCGTGGTACTTACTGAGATGAACCTGCGCGCGGGAGGCGCCGCCAGCTTTGAGGGCATTCAGACTGACGATGGTAAGCGAAATAATAATAATGAGGAGAATAGGAATCAAAAACTAATCTAGACGTGTTTAGTGTCTCTTCCGGCCGGCTTCAACCTTTGGCTTGCAAGTCCCGAAGCCCGATTTCTGAGGGGCAAGTTTGTGTGGTGCAATTGGGACGTGGAAGAGCTAAAGGCCCAAGCCAAAGAAATTGAGGAGGGAACGAAGTTTAACATTGGGATGATGGGATGGCCATTTGAGTATGTTAGTTAGAAGTCTCACGGTGTCATTGAGTATAAACGAGAAAGTAGAAAAGTGGCGGCTCTATACTAAAGCTAATGCTCTATGATATGCTCATATAACTAGACAATATCAAGCTTCTGCGCCGTCGTTTATTAAATAAGCCAATTGAGAGACTCTCAGAAGGGGTGAAAAGCAAAAGATCATCAATCCAGCAACCGAACAATGGGGCCCAGCCAAGTATCATAATCTTCGAGCAGCGTAGCATCACCGCCCAACCTCAAGATGCTAAAAAACCATCTGTAATCACCAGACCCTAGTGTGATACTTGCACCACTATCATCTTTGACTTTTAAACCTTTACCTTGAAGAGAAATACTCTCGGGTTGCGTCAGTCCTTGCGCGATCCAAAGATTGCCATAGCTTGGCTCTCCAAAGAGTGTCGAACTGGGCTGGGTAGTAGAAGGGACATATGTATAGTTTGACGGGAAGGTAAAATTGGCAGCATTGAAGTGAGCCTTCAACGTAGTGTTTGCTGGGACAATATCCACCCTCGATAGGTTCGTGAATTGCTGGACATGTATGCTGAACGAATATTGCCTGGATGAGTCCACGGAAGAAAATCCATCGTTGTAGTTGGTCCCACTGTCATTTGGGAATGAGAGCCATGGAAGACCTGGGTATGTCGGAGTAGCATTTAGATACGTGATGTAATCCATGTTGTAGGGCGAGAAGCCAGGACCAATATATGGGATGCTGAGATTAACCCCTGTCTCGGGAACTACATCGATATAACCCGAAAAGAGGGGAAGCCGGCTTACATCGATACCAAGAGGTGGATAAGACAACCGTATAGGGATCTCCGTGGTCTCACCGGGCTCGAGCTCGAAAGTCGGAGTTGCAAACTCTGCGGATCCAAAATTGGCCATCTGATCCCTTTCGCCGTAACCGACGTTCTCAAACGTATAACCTGCTCCGCGATGACCAAGCGTGTATGTCTGAGTAGAATCTCCTTTGTTTTCAACAGTGATGTTGACCAAGCCGAAAGAAGTGCTATTGTTATCTGTTGCAGCTAGCTGCCCTGGAGAAACGCGGGTGGCTGTTGTGATGGCCTCGTATACGTTGACTAAGCCGGCCCCCTGTTGAGCAGTAGCTGCCAACATGCTCTGATTATATGCCCAAACAGTTGGCTGCGCCGTAGTCTGCAGTGCAACCAAGATTTCATCGACTGACCAGTCAGGGAACTGGGACTTGACGAGTGCAAAGCAGCCAGCGATGTAAGGCGTTGCCATTGACGTTCCAGAGATGACGCCATAGCTACCAATACTTTCTGGGAACGTGGACAGAATATGGCCACCTGGAGCCGCAATTTGTGGTTTGAGCTCATATGTTAGCCTGATGGGGCCCCAATCACTGTATGAGTCGACGATGCCACCCAAACCCTGTTTAGGGTTGATGTATGTTGAGTTGCCAAAGAATAGCTTATACTTCCCATACCCGCCGGAAGCATTGTAGTTGCTGAAGAAAGTATCCGAATCGGGCTCTAGCACGGTGTATGCTTGGGTTGACCCGTTATTAAACCGGTACGGCAAGATACTTTCATAGTCCAGATCATATGGATTCGTATCATTACCGTAAAAGCCAAGCAAGTAAGGCGGGACGGTGTTTCCGCAGCACGACATGCCTGACAACGTACAAGACGCGCTGACACTCAGAGCGATGACGGTGGTGCTTAGGTTACCCGATGTCTGAATGTCATCGACAATCTCGTTCCAGTCAAACGTATCACACGCATCACCCGGAAGCAAATAAACATCGAGGCCTTCGGTTGCTGAAATAGGATGAGAATTTGAATAGTGGATTTCTGCGCCGTACTCATCCGTTGCCGTATAGACCAGGGGGGTAGTTCGAGTTGGCAATCGAAGCAACTGCAACAACACTTGATAGCTCGCCAGGGAAGGTTTCGATGTAGAGGTTGTTTGCGTATAATGAACCTGATGCGTCATTTCCCATGGCAACAATAATAGCGACGCCAGCATTCTTAATTTGTTGCGCCGTCGCTGTCACAGGGTCATACGATGGCAACTCTCCAGTCATTCCCCCATTGATTGACAGGGACATACTGATAATGTCGACCCCTTCTTCAAAAGCTTTGAGCATTGCCTGTAAGACTAGATCGGTAGTGCCCCCTTCTCTAGCACCCCCGCCTAAACCGCAGCCGAAGATGCGATAAGCATATAGAGATGCCTCAGGGGCAACGCCAGATATAGGGAAACCATCGGGGGCCTGTAACGGGTCCATCCCAATGATGCCTAGATGGTATTTTCTTAGCTACTGCTTATTTATTATAGGTAGCTTTGGAATTTCCTTTACTAACCTGCCACGTGTGTCGCATGGTCTGACTGAGGGCAATCAGAATATGGATCGGCGCTGTCGACCAAAGCCCCTTCATCCGTAATAAAAGAGTATCCGCCGGCAATTTTCTTCCCACTTCCAAAGCCTCCGCCAAGAGCAGGGTGATTGTAATAAACTCCAGTATCAATGAAGCCGATACTTATTCCCTGACCCTTTATACCTAGCGCGTGAGCTTTGTCAACACCACCCATTTGTAGAGTGAATCCCAAATCTCCAGAGACATCTTCACGGCGTGTAATCGACGAGCCAGCGCTTGGAGGAGATACAGATCTGCTTTTTATCCGAGGGACCTCATATTGAATAATATCGGCCACGCCGACGACGCCAGGTATTACGTCAAGGCGTGATTTTGCTTCATCCAAGTCACTGCCGCTAGGTATATCGATGGCGATGCCTGTGAATATCCCGGGAGTATGAAACGTACGCCTAACAGTATAGTTGATGGCGCTGGCGCTCTGTGTAAAAGCATCCAGAGTGGTTGATTTCTCATCCAGTTCAATGATCAAAGCTCCGCCAGCTTTATCAGAGGAGCCTACCACAAGGACGGCTACTAGCGGAAGGAACAGTGAACGCAAGAGAATCATGGTTGAAGTCGCATTAGGGGACAAGCATAGCAGCCTATCTTAGAAACTGTAGCTTGCGAGAAAAAGATCAGCCTTGCGTGCTCTGGATGTCATTTTATATATACTTGTCGTGCTATTAATCTTCTTCTTTTTTTTTCACTCATATAGATATAATATGTATAAGTCTACTTTCTCATTGTCTGTATCTTAAATGAGTTCGTGACCCATCCATTGCCGTTCTAAGCGCACACCTGCAGATGCATGGACGATTCCGGCAGCTGCAAAAGCTCTGAGCTTCCCAGACCATTCGAGAACGCCCAACAAATATGATGCCAACATGGGTTGCGACATCGTGAGTGGTCAAGAGTAGTTAATCACCTGGACGCAACGTCTCTTTGGGAAAGCTTAGCGTTTGCCAAGGCCCAGGATTTGGGTGCGTGATATTGATAATTCCAGGATTTTGCGATAGGTATGTAGCAACCAAATGATAAGGCTACACGCTGTAAATGGGGCAAGAAATGATGTTTAGTATGTGACCGCAGAATATTGGTAGACGAAAGCGGGGAGTATTAACACCCTTCGGGAGTATGGACACCCTTTTTGTCCTTTTTTGTGGAACAACCAGGCAGGGTCTACGCATTAATGTGAGGGGCTCGAGGCTTTGAGATATTAAAATACGGCAGTGATGCGGTGAAGAGGATACGAAGGATTATGATACAATATTAGGGAGGAGCCTTATGCATAATCTATGGAAAATATCTTCCATGTCTTTTTTCTCCGATAGCACCCCTGGTCAACTTATGTCAGCTTAGGTATAGTACTTGCTTCCGACGGTATGATTTGATGTCTCGTATTGAATCGACTTGGCTTGGTTAAGCAGGCTGATGTGGAATATTGGAGATGAACTAGGAACACTCCTGCATTCAAGTTCATCAAAATACTGATATACTATCTTTACCGAACCATCTTTCTTTTTACTTCCAAGAGACAGGAAACCAGGGTTTCAATTGTAAAGCGCTTCCAAGATGTATTAGTTGGGAAAAAAAAAATTGAAGAATACTTGCAAACAACTCGTTGATTATATACAGTATATACGAAGACAAGACTAATAGACAAAGTATATTCTCCATACATGTATTGAGAGTTATAAGTCACTGTAAAACATCAACCTTTGCTATACTACCCCATCTTGCTGAGAGTTCCATGGCTTTAATACTTTACAGCTAGACGTTTTGGGAGTAGTTACAAGGATGAATGATTTACTATCTAACGTGATATACAAATTAAAGGGTTATAAATCCTTACTCCATTATCGGGCTGCATGTCACGAATATTGAAGCGTATATTCCCACGACATGATCGATATATGAGGTTGATCTACTTTATACTTCGGCGCTCTGTTTTTATATAAAAAAAGAATTGGTATATTCTCCCCTACTGCGGGAATCAAAAGCCTGAGAGACTTTATTAGCGCCTGATTCTTTTCATTGTTGAATGAGCTGTGAGTGCCTCTGAAATTGAGCTTGCCTCTGAAGAGAGACGGATGATTTGCTAATTAATTGACATAGTCAGTGATTTACAACATTGAGTCCATAGAATATGATGTGTCATTAGATCACTAGATTTAAACCCAAAACTATTTCTTTTAGAGGCAATATTGAGAAGATTTTGTAAAACACATTTCTTTCAACGGCCGGGTACAAGATCGACGTTGATATTGATCGTTTGAGGATCATATCAATGCAGATTGGTTGTTAAAATGCAAACAAGAAGCCACCTATACATGTCTCCAATCGCTATTGTGACTGGCCTTATTGTGATGCTGAGTTCACTGAGCAACAATGGAGGCTTGATCCCATCAACACATACAAGTACGCACGCACATGTCCTTGATGTCCGATGAGGCAGAGTCCATTGAGGGAGGAAGCAATGTTCAGATTGTCACGTCTACAGCACTGTATCTGATTGAAAATCACACTAGATGCATGTCAAATCTTGATGAGTTTCCAAGTCATTCAGAAGCCCTTACTCCGGCGTCAATTCAACTCCAATCCTCATAAACTCCTCCCCAAACTGCAACTTCGCCCTCCACCTCTCGGGCACACCGCCAACACCATCCCTTGCGCCCAATAGCCCTCCCGCCACGGCACCATTTGTATCCGTATCGTTGCCTACTCTTACCACGTCGACCAACACATCTTCCAAGGGCCTCTTATCCAACACCGCCGCTATCGCCAATGCCAACGTCTCCAGCACAAAGCCGCTACACGCACCCTTCATTTCGCTCAAGTCGGGACCATACCTCGCCATCCGCGCGATAGATACCGTCCTTCCAAGTCTCACAGCCTTCAGCACAGGCCCATCTTTCCTCTTCTCCAGCCTCTCCGCCAACAGTTCCCCGGCGTCAACTGCACTTTCTGGACTTGTGTCTCGTATCAAAGCCGCAACGATGTGGTTGTATACTGCACACGCAATCGTACACCGCTCGTCGTTGTGCGTAATCATGCTTATTCGCATGCTTTCCTCCACCAGCCTGTCTGGATCACTCTGGAACAGCCCCGTTGCCAGACATCGCATCAAACTACCGTTGCCTGCCTTTCCCTCCCCTGCACCGGCCTTTTCAGGATCACGCGTCTTTGAGAACTTCTGCAGTCCTACTCTTGTGGCCAATCCCACATCTCTAGGCCGCGAGCCGAGTTTCCTCCCAGGCCAATCACCCCTGAACCAGCTCAGGAAAAGCTCCCCCGCGAGGACGGCGACATCTTGCTGTGATTTGTCATGGAGCTGACGGTAAGCGAGGAGCACGGCGCGTGTCATGTCCGTATCGTCAGTGGCACGGCCAGCGGGCCAGGAGAGGAGCCCGCCGCCTACGATGTCACGGAGGCCGTTGGGATATGCGGTGCGTATCTGAGTGTGGCATTTGAACTCGAAAGTGGCGCCAAGGGAGTCGCCGGCGTGGAGGCCGAGCAGGGCGCCGACGACTTTGGATTGACGCGGGGTGAGGGGCGTAGTGGGTTCGAGGGCCATTATAACGTTGCTACAGACAGTAGATATAGGGACAGGGTCATTTGAGATTGGCTTGAGATGCAAGTTTTTGAAGGTCTGCGGGCAATATGTCTCGGCGTGGTTGTTATCAGAAGGCTGCTAGAACGTCGATATGATGGTTACAGCTTCATGTTGGTGTAAAAGACTGCATGTAATCACACACATAGCCACTGGGGCTTGCGGGTGGCCTAGGAGCAGATGGTATTTCCCGCCACTAGTCTAGCCAAGTATAATGCAAGTATTATAATATCAATATTACCTTTGTTTTTGGTCGAAAAGTATTCCATCGAAAAAAGGAAGCTTATATATAAGCACATCTTATATTTTGGAATCATAAACCCATTATATTATATCTGTGTAGTATATATATATATATATACAGTACTCTAGTTTCATCATCCAATAGACAAATGAATGTTGCATTCATGCAAGACCCAGTCTACCTAGTACTCCATACGGGTGGTATCCCTGTCTTGGTAGCGTGCATATAATACCCCAGCGCCCGTTGAGTGCCCGTGAGGTCAATTACATGTACTCTCCTCATCCAAAAGATCAGTGTGCCTTGATTTGAGAAGCTTTCTCAGCTTGGAATTACCCAATACCAGTACACATCGCTTCGCCATTGCAACGACACAGCACAAGATGCCGAAGCCACAGATGAATCAGTTCTGGATATGGACCCTAAGCTCTGTGGCAGTCCTGGCCCTCTTGATCATAACATTGCCTGTACTGCAGTCTCTGTTGACGGGCTTGCCCACCAACTTGGCGAAACCTCTCGGCGGGGGCGGGCACCAAGACGCACAGCGCACCATTTACAGCCCAAGTGATGATGCTTTACGTGGTTCCAGCGCTTCTAGAGGAAACTCAAATTTCCTCTTTGAGTTTCTCGAACGTCCTGATATCGAGTCGCTTGACAGCGCCGTTGACGGAGCATGGAGCCAGGCGATGAACACTCCTCTTGGTGGCTTCCTCCTGGTTCGACACAACGAGACGTATAGCCAAGGTTGGGGCGTGAGCATGTTCCACAGCATCCATTGCTTGGGAATACTGCGTTCTACAATGCAAAACTACTTTGGCCTTGCCCCGGAGAATGGTGGCCATGCAGCGCATGCGCATGGCCAGCGAGATAGTGCACTTTTGCACGTAGATGAGAGAAAGCATGTCGAGCACTGCTTGGGATATATCGGTCGAGTGCGTTGCCTTTCTTTTTCTCTATTCCACGATTTCAGTTTTTGAGTAATGAACATCTGCTAAGAAATTAATATATAGGCCCTGCTATGCAATGGCGACGACACCTTGGAGCCACCATTTACAAAATATGATGCTGCGGGCAACATACTCCTAAGTGGTGTTAATGGGCAGGGACACCAGCATTCTTGTCGTGACTCGACGCTGGCTTGGAAGACTGTGCTTGCGGCGGAGGAGAATCCTGTCGAATCCTTCGACTGGTCTCCGGGAGCTACAATTCGGAGTGTATTCGGGAGAAGATAGACGAATGAATCGCTTACGAGGTAACAGTAAAGAGGCGCTCTTAACAATACTGGCATTTTAGAAACGTGTACAATAAATTCTCTACAGATGCAAGCTGTAGGCATCAATATTCACAAATATATACAATAACAGCGTATCTAATCTTTATTTCACTCCAAGCAACCTCATACTGATAGTTTCTTCTCGTCTTTTGGCTTGCGCCTCACATTGTTAAGGCCAATCAGTGCCAACTATCCACTCTGTAATCTCCCGGCCTGGGAAGTAGAGTGCGATTAGAGTCCGGAGTAACCATGTGCTCCATCATCCAACCATGTAGGGTCTCGAAATCGCGGCAGGTGTGCGTCCGACTGAATTCAGGATCTGTTCCGCCGTCATCGCCAACCCAGAAGAAGGGGACCAGCCCAACGTCGGCGGTGCACATGAGTCGCTGGCGTAGACTATCTATGCAGTGGTCTAGAAAAGAAGTCACATAATTAGCATGTCAAGACTTGATGATGCGTGTTTCATCAGACGTTTCTACATACCAACATGGACAGACAGGGTTTTGTCTGGGTGCCGAAACTCGTCCGCTCCGAGCTTTCGATAGTAGTCATGATTATACCACGTCGCCTTGCGAATGAGATTCTGCGATTGATCAATTAGCCAATACTCATGAGAAAGATAAAAGAAAGAGAGCTATACCAAGCAGTGTATCTGATGAAATACTTCAACATTGGCAGGATAGCCTTTCATATAGGCTTGATCAGCGCCACCGGCAAAATGAATGTTATTTGTTGTCAAATCTGATTCGCTTGCTTGTTCCTCAGGGACGAGGATGTACCCAACTACTTGGAGGTCAGTCCAGTGATGATATACCGAAGAGATGGTAAAGGCCGTTTGATACATACAGTTGGCGCCTGCATAGTTCCACGCAGCATCGGTCTCTGGCGATGGGGGCTTACGATAGCGGCTCCCCTGGCTATAGAATGTTGAATCAAACTTGACATGTATTGTCTTGAGATTCAAGTCTCGAAGCATTGGCGTCAAGCTTGGAGGCTCTGCCACTGACTCTGTAGTTTGGCATTGTGGTCTTGCCGATGCTGTGATCCAAAACGTAAGGAGGTTGGTCGCGCATAGTAGTGCTGAGAATCCGATGATAGCCTTGTACCATCTATACCACCAATTACGTGAGTTCGTCGAAGTGGTTGAGCTGCTTGTGTCTGTGTCTGTATCTGTATCCGTACTGCTCTCTAAAAGAGCTTTCCCTAACTCTGCATCATCAATGTCTGCAAATGCCTTGCCATCACGCTCTTGTTTTTTGAACTTGTTCATGTTTTTTTTTCTCTTTGCCTCTCACTCCTCGGCTATCTCTGGCTGGGTATCCAGACTGGTGCCGAGTGTATGGCATATGTGAGTGGAATAGAGGACGGGGAGGGTACCTTTGCAGAGAGGTCTGCGGACTTGCACCTGCAGCACATAAGCAGTAGACAAAGGTGGGTTTAGAGGCCGTTTGCCTAATTCGATACGAGCCGTCCCATGAAGCTAAACTTCCTATCTGTGAGCCTGCAGGCGTGGTGGTCTTCAAACTAGCGCTGGCATCAATACGTTGGGCAAAGATCGATGGATCAACTGGTAATTTAATCCCGATTAGGCAACTGGCCGGCTTCCGGACTGGAGCTTGCAGTGCACTAGACAAAGGTTCAAAAGTCAATTGATAGCCTATTACTTGATATCTACTTTTGATAGGCAACTGCATGTCACTAGAAGCCTGTAGATTAGCACCCTCAGTGCATTAGACGAGGGGTCAAAGATAGTGTGCTTATTGTAGTACTTGAAGCGAGCCGTCCTACGGTTGAAAGTGGTAAGCAACTGATGAGCTAGCAGCCTGTTACCGTGGGGTTGAGTAAAAACACCATTGATCTGCCGGTATGGATTCAGATACGATAGGCACTTGTTACCCAAACAACCACATGGGTGTGATCACTGCAGTAGCTTGCAGTGCTAGTATCACTAGCTTACTCTGACCTGCAGAATCTTGCCAAGCAAATTGGAGCTTCTCCTCACCTACTAAGTAGTCCAGTATTGTATTGTGTAATGATGTCCGAATCAACCTACAAAATAGGCCTAGAATAAAACAACTTGTTTGGAATCGATAACCTTCACCAGGACAACATCCTTGTTCAATGAGGGCGGAGTGAGTTATTATGCAACAAAAAGGCGTCTTAGGGAATCTATTTGTCCGCTTCGTCATCATTGGCAACAAATCGCGTGATCGCTTAGAACGGGCTTCTTGACGCTATCAGAGCTTGCCTTTCGATGAACATAGAAAATAAAACAACCCCTCCATTGTGTCCTTGAAAAACTGATCATGTTGAGGCGGGGTAAGTTGTGTTTCACCCGTCGGTCCCGCTATCCAATATTTACTTGTACGTACCAGTAAGCAAAGGTGGATAGTTGAGAGAATAGCCTGCATGTATCTATCTAGCATCTACATGCATATTTACACCATGGCAGTGTTAGTGATATCAGTTCTACAGCATTGGCCAATTAGCTCGCCCAAAGAGTATTTCTACATCGATAGAAGCCAAGCTCCACTTCGTTGATTGCATCATCTCCTTCAATGTGTCCCTCCACAATCTGGTCTGCGCAGTGCTTGGAGTGATGAATGCTGATTGTTTTGTTGTCGATGTAGCGCTCCTGATTCTCCATGGCAAACATGATCTTTCGCCACTGGAACAAACAGTGTTCTGAGTGGTAAAGATGCGTGTAGACTTTGATATTGTCCCCACGCCAGAGTGCTTCCGCGTCAACCTCATTCTGGTCAACAGGTCAGAAATGTGCCCAAGAATGTTCTCAATGTCAAAGCAAAGGAGACAATGCATTACATACAACCATATCTTGTTCAAGGAACCATTTTCTATCCTCAAACACGGGATAGCGATCGCTAAGCTTCTGGTATACGCACTGCTTGGGCATCCAGCCGTAGAATAAAGGCTCCATGACACATCCGCGTCTCACAGCTTCTACGCTTGAACGTCCGCAGTGATTCCATTCTTCATCCAGAGCATTTCGAGGACCGCGTGTGACCCAAATCCAGACGCTCAGATTGGCAACAGCGGCCAAAGCAAATAGAATCGACACTGAGAGGGTGAGTTTGCTCGGCCGTTTTGCGCGCCGTACATTCGACGGAGCTCCCACTTCTTCATAGTCGATGTAGTCCCGAGTTTCGTCTTTGCTCTCCATTTTGGATATGAATGATTGTCAGAATAGCCAAGAAGAAGAAACAATAGACATTGAAGTTCAACAAAACATCAATGACAATGGCAAAGGTGTGCAAATAGAGTGCAATGGAAGGATACAGTAGGAATTTCGGGTAATTAGGTTACGTTAGGCAATGTAACAACGATAACAGATCCAAATCCAATCCTAGTACAACGGGCGTATCCCACTCCGTGTGGGGTGCAATTGTAGAAAGAGGGGTGGGCACTCAATGATATCAGAGTAGCAGGGATCGCTAGAAGATCAATACTATTGGATTCGAAGACTCCGCATAAGATAGTTCTGCGTTGTCACTTAAGCATTATACACCTGCTGGATTAAGTCAAGAACAGACCACCATTGACTGCAGGCCAGGTTTAAACCACAAGCATACTTGGTGTATACTCAACTCAAGTAGTATCGCCATGGATCTCGTTATTTAGCGGTGGGGGGGTTTCTTTTTAGCTTTATATTACTGATATATTATGCATCTTGACGTAAGTTCATCAATACTAACCTACGTGTAAGCTCGACATGCCTCCTTGTACGGTTGGAAGTCTTTGGCGAGTGACATTTTGGGAGACAAATAACCGCGGTTCATTATTCTTACAACCAATATGGGAGTAACGCTTGCATCAAACACGCGTCGGGAAATTCTTTTCCGTCGATATGATCAATGTAAACGTGGAAACAAACTCGTATTGGAGTAGTAGCCGGGGTAGGACACCACACAATTGAATACCGGCCGGTCATCAATGGTAGCGGGCATCAAGTTTCGGCCCAACGTCCACATACAGTTAACAAACAAACGCAATTATGATATGATATGCTAAAATCGTTATGATATACCTCATACCGGACTCCATCACCTTACATACCTGCCAGTTTTGGAGATGTTTGCTCTGAGGTGCACTCTAATACGCTGATTAACATAGCTACGCTTGCAATTAACGGTTAATGTTTCGAAACCTTTCTTATAAAGCTATTTTGTGGATACTGCGTCTTTTGATTAATTGGATATACGATAGACGAAGGGAGCGGGGACTGTATCTAGTGATTATTGCTTTTATAGTGTTCTGAGGAGGAGGTATGTGGATCTGGGCAGCAGTCCATCAATGTTAAAAGCTGCCCCCGTTAAATATTTCAGGGTCACATTGTATTATTTTTGACATTTCAGTTGACTCAATACTATTATTCCACGACTACCTATCAGTCAACATCCCAATAACTTACTTTTTACATCATTTCAAGATGAAGGCCACGCTCGTCCTATTTACGCTTTCCTCAGTGGCTCTTGCGGCACCAGTTGCACAAGACGGTATGAAACCATTCTATCTTCCATAGTAGCTCATATGTGTCATGAATATGTGTATACGTACTAACATCAATGCTGTAGCCAAGCGTGAACAGCTCCAGAACCTCTTCTACGTCCCTGCCGGGGCTGAGGGTGAGGCGCCAGCAAAGCGTGAGCAGCTGCAAAATCTCTTCTATGTGCCTGCTGGTGCTGAGGGCGAAACTCCGGCCAAGCGTGAACAGCTTCAAAACCTCTTTTACGTGCCCGCTGGCGCCGAAGGCGAGACTCCAGCCAAGCGCGAGCAGCTTCAAAATCTCTTTTACGTCCCTGCCGGCGCTGAAGGCGAGACTCCAGCAAAGCGTGCAAAGCGTGTAAAGCGTGAGCAGCTGCAGAATCTCTTCTATGTACCTGCCGGTGCCGAAGGCGAGACTCCAGCCAAGCGTGAGCAGCTTCAAAACCTCTTTTATGTTCCCGCTGGCGCTGAAGGCGAGACGCCAGCCAAGCAGTAAAATAAAAGCAAATTCTTTATCCATGGAAACGTCATTATAACTTAGCTTAGTCTCTATATTTAAGTAGATTTAGCTATGTTTTAAAGTTTGAAGTCACATTGGAAAAATCATGATGATATGATCAGACTCTATTCAATGGCATTGCATTTAAAGGCGAATGGAAAAGCCATATCCTAGAAGCCATGTGTTGACGTCCTGAGAGAATCCTGGTGTGACTTTTCAAGAATATCAATCACATGCAACCTCCAATCATCCCAGCTCTCCTGTGTCAAAAGGGGCGCAGGCCATGATACCGCCTTTTTAATGGAAATATCCTCAAGGTCGTCGGGGTAGAGCTGTTTTTGGATTCCTAGCCACGTTAATTCGGAATAAACGCTGTTAATGTCATAGAGATCCCGGCAGTCGTTCTCGAATATTATACGGCACATTGTCTTCCAGATTGTGAGCAACGATCCAGGCAATCTCTGACTACTCGTGCCCTCATTCTCGGATTGAATGCTGCTATGACGGCTGATTGTAAGAAACAATCTGTAACAATCCCCTTTCACAAAACAACTTTGCTTTCGAGCCTCTGAAACAGTGGTGATTTGACGAAGTTTTGGTAAGATGTCTGGTTCACCCAAAGAAACTTCCCAGCTGTTCTGCAAGCAGGCTTCATTCTGGCAAATGTATTCAATAACGTCCAGATCTAAAACAAGACGAATCGCTAGGTTCAATGGCCATTTAAATGTAGAACTGGTGTTGAGAAAGGATGCACCGTATGTAGGAAATCTGAAATGTAGTTTTCTGGTGAAGATGGCCTCGGAAAATGAGACAGCGCCTGCCCCAAAAAGAAGTTTCAAAATAGAAAGCTTCTGAGAGGCCAAGGCTGGTAATATGGCTAACTGAGTCTCCAATGTCCATTTAACAAAGTCGAAAGAAACTCGAAATCGTTCAATAATGTCAAGAAAAATTTCCAGGTCCGGTAAGCTCCCTTTATATATGGCTTCACCGCAGTTTTGAAGAATCAATGCATTGATTTCTCCGGGATCTGGCAGAGGATCGTTTATATTGCTGAGGCGTTCAATACGTGGTCGTAAAAATTTCCATAGTATCTGTAGTTCTCGCCATTCATGGCAAGAAACCAGCTTCAAAACTGACCGGAAGAGGAAATTTAAGCTCACTCCAGGTGCTGATAATAAGATGTCCATGGCATAGAATTTGGCGTAAGATTGTGCGTGTGCCCATAGTATTTTCCATCCTTGTATGAGTACTTTCTTTTCGATATTCTCTATCGCCGTTTGTAACAAGACAACATCATCTTCATCTATGGCAACTATCAAGCTGTCCAAGTTGTCGGGCGCCCAACCCAACTCAAGACCCATAAGTGAAAGGAACTTTTGAGGTAATTCTGTATCCTTTTTCAATAATGAAGATAGTATTAAGCAGCCCTGAGATATAGGGTGAAAGCCTGGAGAGTGAAATCCAACAGCTTTAAAAAGCTTTAAGAAAGCTTCAGATGTATCGGAGAACCAGTAGATCAACATCCAAATACAATGATGTTTTAGCTTCCAAAATACTCGATCAGACTTGCTTGGAAAGCAATCAGCGCATTGTTTAAGGTGTCCAACAGTGCGACTAGCCGTTAACTGGAAAGACGAAGATATATGCGTCACTGATGTGATTTGAAGTTGTTGTTTAGATCGAATTAAGGTATTGATGTCCTCGTATGCTGTATCAAAGTTGGCTGTATGGTCAAAAAGAGCATCTTTAGCACCGATACAGGTAAGTAAAATCGCAACTGAATATATCATGGACGCGTCCATGGGGCGTAGTATAAGAGACCGTCGCATAACAGATAGAGATTCAAAAATGCAACCCAAGAGCCGCTCGTCTATTTCTAGCGCATGAGTATCTCCTCAATTGTAAAGTGAATGAATGAACTAACCCTTTATCGTGGAAAGTTTTATTGGAATATGCATGCTAGGTATGCGGTATCTAAGTTCCTGTACTAGATCAGGGACACAAACATCAGCAGCTTCTTAGGTGTACATGGAAATTTTATGCTTACATTGAAGTTTGAAGACGTCTTGGCCAATAGAGCTTTGTGCGATCAAATTTAGAAATCTAGTTGTAGATTGCTCGTTTGGCATCTCGAGGATCACTATGCATTCGATTGGTAGCTTCAGCTTGTCGTCTTGGTACTCGGCAAATCTGTGAAACATTTTAGCATTAATCGTGGACTCCTTTCGATACTCTTACCCTTGAAATACTATTTGTCCATCTTGCGTTTGCCATCTCAGTTCTGGCTGATCGCCTGTGTATTGACGACTTGGAGTGAGAGCTGTAGATATAGGCAAATTCCAAATATCCAAACTGTATGTCAAAAGATCTTCCAACCGAGGCGTAACGGTTGAAAGAGTTTTTAGTTTATATATAGCACCCTATTTTGGCGGCATTATTGTTAGTAACCAAAGATAAACTTCATCCTTTCAATTCACTTGCTTGGGTTAGGCGCTGGATATGATGCGCTCGGCGATCATTTGATGCGCCCATGTGACTTCGTTGAGGGTGAATGGCGATAACATCAGTCAATATCCAGCATGCTTTTAGAATATTCGCGTATCCTTGGTTGTATATAGCCTTCTCTTCATCAACTTGAGGAGCGGTCGCTAATTGTGATTGCGCCTGCTCTCTTTAATCAGCAACGGTTGCATTAGGCAGCATATTTCAATACAGCACCTTCATAAGCCACCATTGCCCTGCTTGAAGCCAGCTATCAATGCCAATTGAGGCCCAGGGTCGATTGTCAGACTCTGCCTTTTGTAAAAATACATCTGTTAGCTCCATCAATATATCTGGATGTAATGGTGCTGTAAGCATCGGCATATCTCGCTGGGCGGGATTGGACACGATTAGTTGTCGCAGCTCGTCCAACTTTTTGTCGGTTTGCGCATTTTGTTTCTCTATACGCTCCAAAGATGAACTTCCAACAATTAGTTTACTTCATTATATTGCCAGTAATGACTTACTTTTGAGCACCTTGCAGGATGAGAGTTAGCTGAGAATTATGAAGCATTATCTGTCAATTGTTTAGTGCGCGGCGCCCAGTCGAAGTTGACAAGATGGTCTCTTACTTTGGACCGCAAGTCATTAATGTTATGGAGCTCCCGTGTATACTTCAGTCGATCCCAATAAATTCGCAGCATGCGTCGCTTTTCTTGCGCAGTAGATGAGGTTTGGAGCTCTGCATAACGCTCAGATAGTTGCTGCATCTTTTTGAGGGTTTCTTCTGAGTGCGACACGACTCGATGAACAGTGTCTATCCGAACATCCCCAGAATTGAACAAAAGCGAATCGTTGTCCTTGAGCTCTTCCAGCAGTAGCTGGATGGTGTTGTGAAAGTTTCCCAGCTCTTGATTAAGTCCGCGGAGCTCTTCGGGCGCATCTCGCGAAACCTTGTAGACTTGCGAATAAAGTTTCCAACAAAGCTCTCCCACCGCAATCAAATCGCCTATTCCGAAGCCAAAGGACATGATGATTTCCACGGCGTGAATAACATAAAGCGTCAAAGTCTCATTCGAGATGTAAAGGGAACTTAGGCATCTATGAATTACCAAATGTCGGATAGAGTGGGTCTCATATTGGGGGTCAGATGCCCAAGGGTGTTCGCTATTGGTGACTGCCGATAGGCAGATGAGATTGAGCGATTTCGGTATCCATCAGGCATAGCACAAGGCTTACCTAGGTACCTACATGTGTTTACCTACATTTGTGTACGGGCCTCGATAGATTAAGCACATATATATGTCTCAGCGGTAATTGCTTAACCCAGATGGCAAATTTGGACAGCTACCTAGGTGTATGTATAAGTAGCAATATCTTGAATAATTAGCCAGATTTTTTTATTTTACAATGGGCACTTTTATTTACTCATACATTGGGACGGGACCTTTGCATACTCTAAATCGCCAAACCGGGATGGCGACACCTAATGTAATAGGAAGTCAGGGTTTGATAAGCCAAGATACAATGCGTATTCTTTATAAACATTGGCTAGCTGCTGTTGCGTCCAATAGAGTGTTGACTTCCTAAAACCAGTTCCACGCAAGAGAAATGTTACTTCAATTGTAAGAAAAGTCAATAAAGCTAGCTAGACTGTACTCCATCCATAGCCGTTTTGGTAGTTTTTGCGAATCAGTTGCAAGGCAATCTATGGCGTCTTGAACATTTGCTCTTCCCAAACTGATACAGAAGACAAGGTGATCTTGACAATTTCCTTCTGCCCAGAAGCGTAGTCTATGGCCAAGCAATACTTCATGAACCTTGAATAGGCGTAGAGGTTGTTAGTATAATCGTGAATAGCAATCTCAACGTCAAGTGGAAGTTAAACTCAGCGAAACAGCAAAATCAATGGTCAAAGGTATTTAAATCACTACTCGAAACCGGTCAGCTCTCTGGGCTTGAATAGCTTTAGCTATGCTCGCAGTATGACCTGTCCAAGAATGCAGGGTATTTACCATCGACAGTTCAGTGGTGGTCATATATTAGCGGACTGTCTTCAGCGTGCCTTGGGTGTATCATCATTAACTCTCGAAAATCCCTACTAGGTCCACTGCACAGAGGGCATCATCAGCGCGTTTCTTAAATTCCTGGAGAAAACTTAGTGCCTCTTCATATCAGCGCGAGACCTATAGGTTTCATTAATTGGAGTACCCATCATCTATTAACGTAATTGGAAAAAGAAACGCGGCAAGGCAGTCCACAGTGCAGGTTAGTGAAGTGGCTTGTCCCGTATTCGCATGTAAGGAAAAACAGGAACATCTTTCTGAAACAGCTGCCGCATCTACAATTAAGTCACAAATTAGGACATAGTAGTGTATTAGCTCCAATGTGAAGCCCGGTGAGGCTCGATAAAAATTTGGAATCGCAAAGGCATTTGCAGACTTAGATTACCAATATAGAGTGCTCAGATTACTTATGGGGAGTGCTCATTGGCTAAAGGTAGCCGTCTGAGGCCGTGTGTTGCCTTTCTGATTCCTCCGTGGTCGGGTTCTCGCAGCGTTACGCATAATACATGTATGCTGTCTACATGTAGCTGCACTGAAAATTGCCTACTCAGCAGGTAACTCTGGGGCTTAGTATTCGGCGAAAGCGAATAATTCCACTTAGCCATCCTGACTGCTGCACGCCGTAGCACAAACAAAGGGCCACGTATCCTCTAGTTGGTCATGTATTTTCTTCCCTTTTGCAGGTACTCATTCGTTCACGGGAAACATTCCAGGCTTTTGGCGTATACGATTTTAAGTAAGCTTTTAGAAGCAGTTTGGCATGGGCAAGAGACTGAAGATATCCTTCACAGCAGCCCATTATGGAAAGTGAAACAGCCCCAATAAGTCGGGAAGTGGAGGCCTATGTAGCAAAGCCTGAAAGAGCAAGTTACGACAGCATAGGTACCCACACAGATACCTTAGGCGCCCTCGCATCATAAGCTCGAAATCACACATATACCACGTAGTAGTAATGAGATATTGCCAGTTCAAGAACAACAATATACGTGTATCTCTCTTCTATTTTGATGGAAACATCTTCTCTCCACACTGCGCTCTGGCCTGACAAATTTCAGGTCTAAGTACGTCTGCAGCTTGGATGCTATAATTGGATCCCACGAGACTAGGTATAAGACATGCCTACGAACATGTAGATTATTATACATATACGTAGTCGCAATAAAGTTGAGTTAAGCTTACTTATGGACGTGCCTATACAATGGAAACTAAAAGCCGTGTCTGCCTATCGCTGCAACGCTACAATAGACGTACCAAAGCTGTCTCAGGCGCTGGAGAAGTTGCGCAATTAAATGGCACCTCCACCTTGAGACATGTCTCGTGATCCTTTGGCAAAGTTAGCTCAGGATGTAATAGCTGGAGGAGGTGGTCTGATCTAACGCTGCAGACAAGATGGCAGTGCTCGCGTGGTCCGTGAACTGCGCCGTGAATCCAGGCCCGACTTCCGAAAGAGCTCGTGACGAGTGGCAAGGCATGCTTTGGGACGCTTCCTATCTGTGGAGCGATGTTCCGGTCGTTGGCCGAGACCCCCGTCTAAACATGTGAAACAAAGTACGCTCCGATACGATACTGTTGTATCGTTTAGTAGCATTCATAGCGTCGCATTTGCATCTCAAGGCTGGGGATCCGGGGAAGTAACTCAGCTCTAATTCCTGCAGGCACAAGAGATCAGCGTAGGAGCGGGCTAGTTGTCAATGCAAAACACTTTAAACGGGAGTAACACTGCCTACTAGGTACATGTAGTTGGCATGCTAATGCTAGGCGGTGTCTGGTGATTTTGTACAGCATCCGAGATGCACCGCTCCCCGCGTTGGAGCCATGGGGGCATACGCCTCGCTTGAATAACCCTGATCTGAGTAGTGCCTACGACTCCGTTTTCCCCAAATGATTCCTGAGTATGGGGTAAAGTACATGTACATCGATTAAGTCATAGACGCTTATGCCAAGAGCCAAGAGAAAAGGACGCAAGTTGATCTTTGCTTCCAGAGCTAGTTCTCCGTATTGGAGAATTGATAAGAGTCTTGGCGAAACCTCCACTTGGAGGACAATGAATGCTCCTAAAAGACGGTGTGGAGAGAGGCAAGAAGAGAATCAATATTCCCGTCTCATATGAGCAAACAAAACAGCTCAAGACTTTGTTATATGTGGAGTGGCTGTTGAAGAGTACCGCACGGAGCAATTACGCATCCCAAAAAGGCGAAATATTGAGCAGGGAATATGCTACGTAGGAACCTACACAGCGAGGAGGATTAAATTTTCTTGGGTACTCATATTACCGCGCAAAATTTGATGATGATTCTTGTACTTCACATCGATGAGGTGAATTTGAGCTTTCTTTCACGGATACCGGCACGGAAGAAGGCGCTTTGCAATGACTAGCAGATGGCGAGATTTGTAGATGGAAAGACGTCAGCTGCTACGGGAGCAACATGCCGTCCAAACAGCTGACGATTTGAAAATCGATAACTGAAGCATGGGAAACCAATTCTCTCAAGGCTGTATACCCGTCAGTTCAGAATAAGACCATAGCGCAGTCCATCGTCTCTTGCACAGCTGCCAGCTCTGCTCAGCTCTGTTCCTGTTCAGTGCTCAGCCGCACATGATGAATCCCGTCGCTTTGCGTCCGACAAGAACGTGCCACCCAGCGGTCCTTGACCTCAGGACCGGGGTAAATCACGTCAAGTGCCCAATTAGGCAGGTCAAAATGCTTATCCTTGATGCCGACAAATAGAATAATCGAAAGGCGAGTGGCGTGGCGGGTCTAACAACCTTAAGATAACCTAGAACTGGCGAGTCCACAAAAGCGGACGAGGCTTGCTTAGTGCGGGCATTGGCGAGAGAAATAATCCGTCGCTTTGCACGCACTGGAGGCTTGTAGAGTTGAATGAGATCAAGACTCGTTGTTGCTGGCTGCGAGACGCAAACGGGTGAATGAAGAGAAGCTTAAGAGACGAGGTGAACTGCAATTACGACATCATGTCTACATGTAATCAGTCGCTAACAAGGTTCGAAGAGATAAGAATCGGCCCTGATAAGACATCATCAGTGCGCCCAATGCTAGGGAGCAAATTTGCGCATCTCGGCGCCTAAAACAGGCACAAGCCTGGCGCCGGAAGCTCGCTGTAGGTTGCTGCTAACGGTAGCCAGCGGCCTAAACAGTCCCTAACAGCGCTAAGCGAAGTGCTTATCCTGCTAGCTCGCACTTCTAGAACCCTTCCTCCGCGCCATGAAAGCGTGGCGCTTTCTAGCAGCTCTTCTCTCACTATTCAGCCAACCAACCACAATCCAATCAATCACCGGACCAGGCACCAGCATGGCTCGCAAAGGCCTTGGCACGTCTGATGAATGGCTTGGGCTGTGTATTCACGGAGCCCGCACGTTATTGATTCGACGCTGTGTCTCCCAGGGTTCTCCAATTCCCCAATTCGCCCCAAGTTTTCTCGGTACGTAACCAGAATTGGCCCCTCGGCTGATGCTTTCTGCGAGACTGGAGTCCAACAAGGGCTTCGGTAAGCTGAGACAATGGCTTTGGGTCATTGCTTCAACTTATAGATACGATGAATGCCGTTGTTCATATTGATGACTTACTAACAGCATCAAGCGAGCAGATAAGGGACTTGGACCGTCGGCGGGGCGAGATAACATGGCGATGGATGGCAAGGAACGCAATGACCCGACTCGTGGCAAACTGCCAGGGCCTCTCCAGGATGCTACCATCGGCTCACGTCTGTGGTCGCTCATTGCTAGGCGACGACTCGCGTAGAGATCAGCCCCAATCCCCTCGCATGGCACAAACAAGATTGGTGCCACTGCCACCGGGCCCGAGTCAGGCGACATGATCCGCTGCTGCACGCAATCAGGACATCAACACTAACTTGAGACAAACCAGCCGTTCCTCCACCTGCTCGGGTGGCTGGAGAAGAAAAAGGAACCAAGCGATGATGCGGCAGCCTTGCAGCGATCGCTCCAAACCACGACTTCAGGTACAAGATGCTACTTACACATACGTATCTACATGCCGGCCAAAGAAAAGCTGTGATGGATACAAATGTGGAAAAAAAAAAAGACAGACAGATAGAGGGGACGCAAACTCTACGCCGCCAAAGCGCCATCATCCCCCAACTTTCCCCAGCCAAGACCGCCGGGCTTTGGCCAGAGCGTCAACATCTTGCCAATCTACAGCATTTGATGTGCTGAGTGGGACTCCATCAAGCTAAAAATAAGAGTTAGCTCCCTTGGCGGACGCTCAAGTAGTACATACAAGTACTACACAATCGCGGAAAAGAGCGGTCTTCCAGTCTCAATCGACCAAGCCTCAAAGGCCTCGCCCCCGGTCAATGCAGCCCACAAGGCCGTGCTCTTTGCCTCTCTCAGCTTCCTTCTCCACCGCCGATGACCCAACTTCGGACTTTTTGCTCGTTTCTGCTTGCGGCTAGTCCAGCGATAGGCCTAGCCTGATGATAGCAAGGTCGAGATTTGGGCACGTCCCCATGGCTTGGTATGGGGTAGCCTCGGGGCTTCCTTGTGTACTTGTACATGCTGCAAGTGCGTATACATGGAGGCTGGAACAGAACATGGAACGAGCCTGGCTGACTGGGTAAACCTAAACCCAACGCTTAATAGGCCGTGGTAGGTGCAAAGGCATACTCCGTAATTCTCCATAGGTACATGCATCTCTGATGGATGCCGACGGCCCTAGCACCAAGCCGTATCGTTTATAACCTTCCGGGGGCTGCCTCTTCCGTGCGAAGGCCTTTCCTTCTATCCATCGCGGTCTTTTCTCTTGTCTGTCGCTTCTCATCTGCTGTCGACGACTCTGGTGGCCAAGAGTATCTGTATTGTGCGAGGAGCCGCCGCCAGGTGATTATAGGCTACTCTTCTGACTTTCAGCTTTCTCCTCCTCTCGCGACCGAACCCCGATCAGTTGTCAAGAATCTCCCCGCCATGAGCTCTCAAGACGACGGGCTCTACGCCCATTCTCCCAACAATACTGGGTATGGCCACGATGCCGAAAAATTCAGCAACGGCGAGGGCAACTTCGAAAATGTTCACATCCGGGGCTTGGAGACCTCAGCTGAGACGTCTCTGCACCGCGGTCTCAAGGCCCGTCACATTTCTATGATTGCTATCGGTGGCGCGCTCGGTACAGGTCTCATCATTGGTACCGGCAAGGCTCTCGCTCAAGCTGGACCTGGTTCATTGCTCATTTCGTACTGTTTCGTCGGACTTCTCGTCTTCGGTGTTATGGCATCTCTGGGAGAAATGGCGGCTTGGCTACCCATGAGTGCTGGATTTACGGGCTACGCGACGCGATACTGCCATCCATCTTTGGGATTTGCTCTTGGCTGGACGTGAGTTGTGATTCTACTGCAATTTACAGATTTGGAGAGTGAAATCGCTAACGGAAACTCAAGATACTGGTTCAAGTACATCATCACTACTCCGAATCAGTTGACAGCTGCCGCATTGGTCATTCAGTTCTGGTTACCTCGAGACAAGGTCAATCCAGGCGTCTGGATTGCCATCTTCTTAGTCATTATCATCGTTGTCGTATGTGTATTTCTTTTTCCGCCTTTTCTTTTTAGTTTCCTACTCTATCCTAACAATTTCTCAGAATTACCTAGGAATTGAACTCTTTGGCGAGCTGGAATTTTGGCTGTCATCTTTCAAGGTCATTATCATCGTCGGCATCATCATCTTCGCTCTCGTCATTGCTTGCGGAGGCGGCCCCGGTGGCGATGCTCCTGGCTTCCGATACTGGCACAATCCCGGCGCATTTGCTGAATTGTATGCCGAGGGTCCTTTGGGCAAATTCCTCGGCTTCTGGTCTGTCATGGTCAACGCAACTTTTGCTTACCTTGGAACCGAGCTGGTTGGTGTTACTGCTGGTGAAGCCCAGAACCCTCGACGAAGCATTCCTAAGGGTATGTTTTTCTTTTCTTTTCTTCCTACCGGTTGCACTTCTGCATTGCAGGCACTAACGAATTCCCGCAGCCATCAAGCTTACTTTCTTCCGTATCCTCTTCTTCTACTGCCTCAGCATCTTCCTCATCGGCATGATCGTTCCCTATAACAGCCCGGATCTCGCCTTCGCCAACAAGCAGTCTACAAGTGCCAACGCCTCGCCTTTCGTTGTCGCGGCCACTGTCGCCGGTGTCAAGATCCTGCCTCACATCATCAATGCTTGCATCCTGGTCTTTGTCTTTTCCGCCTCCAACTCTGATCTGTACATTGCGAGCCGAACCCTCTACGGCCTTGCGTCAGATAATGCAGCCCCAGCTATTTTCAAGAAGACGAATAAGCGCGGCGTGCCCTACCCGGCGCTTGCCCTCTCTGCAACGATTTCGTGTCTTGCATTCATGAACGCTTCTACCAACAGCACGGTGGTACGTTTCTTTTATTATCCCTCGTGATAAATAATGGGTCTATTTTAACACGATTATCAGGTCTTTGGCTACTTCGTTAACCTTGTTACCATCTTTGGTATTTTGACTTGGATTTCCATCCTTGTCACCTACCTCTTCTTCCTGCGCGCTCGCCGCGCCCAGAACATCCCCGATAGTGCCATGCCTTATGTCGCCCCTCAAGGATTTTGGGGTACCGTCGTCTGCCTGGCCTTTGTCATTCTTATCAGCTTGACAAAGAACTTCAACGTCTTCATCCGCACTAAGGACTCCGATTTTGATTATAAGAACTTCATTACAGGATACCTTGGAATTCCTCTCTACATTACCATGCTCTTCGGGCACATGCTCCTCACCGGCAGTCGAGGCGTTAAGCCTCACGAGGCCGACTTTTACACCGGAAAAGACATCATCGATTCACAGGAGGCGGACTACCTGGAGCAAGAACAGATTAAAAACGCAGACAGCCAGGGCGCGCGTAAGTTTTACAACCGTTATGTTGCGTGGCTTTTCTAAAAGCCGTACTGGAGTTATGAATGGTCCTGTTGCTTTGAGAGATGGGCGAGTTTGGGACTGTGATAGACTGGGCTGGTTCTCCGTTTTTACAATTATGAATACAAGGCATATGATATGGTATACCTTATGCTACGAAATATTGTCAATATTATGATTAGATGCGTATAGATTCACATTGAATACCCTAGTGGCTCTTTAAGAGACTTGCGAGGCACAGCTTCTCCATGGTAGACAAATCGGAAGCGACATATTCAGAATCACAAATGTTTCATCATCATCTAGCGTATTCTAAAATATCTGCTATGCAAATGCGTTTCTGCAAAATGAGAAGAATAAAAACAAGACAAAAAGAGAAACGCCACCAACTCACACACATTCGTTCAAAAGAACGCCCCGTCGTGTGTTACATAAAGAAAGGGAAAGAAATTCCACACAGGCCGTAAAAACATATGCATGCAGGAAGACAGATGGCTACACAAACCAAGCCTCCTCCCTTCTGCTTCCCTTCTACCGCAAAAATTCCAACATTTCGTCGGGATGTGTGTGTGCTTTCCCTTCCTGTCATAGAATATATATAAAAGGGGGTATAATTCAAGAAGAAATGATAATAGCACCATGTTTTATCGTAGCCCGCTGAGAGCTTTGTATAATTTTTTTTCTTTCGATCTTTTTTTTCCAACTACGTTTGTCAAATTCGTTCAACCTTCGATGGGTCTTAGACAATGCCTTTTTTAGACACCTCTGAATAGACGGACGATGAGGAACCACATGGCTCCCAAGAATTTGAAGCTGCTCAGGGCTGCCACACTCCAGAGGACGACAGCCATGTAAATGTTGGATCGCTCTGTTTGCTGGTTCTCAATATCCTGCTCGTTACCAGGCGTGATCCTCTCCAGGCCAGCAGAGCTCAAAACCACGGCTGCAAGAGCAAAGTTGGAAATCATCCAGATCAGCACGACACCAGTTCGTACACCTCTGTAGTAGTCCATCTGCTTCTCTTGCAGCTGAGCTTCTGTGGGCTCTGACTTGACTTCCTTGAATTTGACGCTGAAGACGGAGACTTCTCGCTGATACTGGGCATTCAAATCACCCTCATCGGGAAGATCTGTTTTGCCCTGGCCGTCTTTGGTGTTGACGGACGGCAGCTTTTCCACTTTGTCGTCGCCCTTGGTACCCCAGGAGACATCGTGGGTGTTGCAGAAGGCGTAGACGTTGAGAATGTTGGTAAAGGTTGGCGTCAGGAGCATGTACTGAAGGAACGAGGTAATCATGTGCCATGGATCGAACATGAGGATAGATGCAATAAGCCAGATGCCGTAGGTCGACATGACGGAAACGATGAGCGTGTAGAAAACCTGATTCTTAAAAATTTCGCTAATGCTGAAGCCACCTCCGCTGTGAATATCTGCGATAATGGCTTTGACGGCGATGAAAATGGCAGCAAACATCAAGTATCTAGTCAATTCGGGTTAGCGAGCGCTTAGTTAAGGTGAAAGAAGGAAGGAAAAACGTACATCATGATACCAGCCCAGAACCAGACCATGGCAGTGTAAAGCTTGCCAGAACCAGCGGGCCGATTACCCAAAGACAAGACGAAACAAGTAATCAGGCAAACGCCATACAACCACTCAAATACAACGCCCAGGATATTGCCAACGTTGCCCAGGAGATCCTCCGAGCCCAGACTTGTAATCAGGATTTTGAAGACCAAGAAGAAGTTACCAATTGCGAACCAAGCAAAGATCATGTTGATGGTGTTGAAAACAAATTCGATGAAGAAGGCAATTTTCCGGAAGAATGAATGGTCGGAGCGGAAGAAGTCGTGGAAATGAGCAATGGCATAGATGGCGGCGAAGAAAGAACCGTTGAGCCAACGACGTCGCTGGAGGACCAATTCCGTGACTGTGTCGGGCACATCAGTCTCGCCGGTGGCAGACTTGACGTACTGCAGGATCCAGTGGCAGTTTCGCTTAGTGACCAGCTCGAAGCAGAGAATACGATCTTCGGCCAGGTACATGTTGGACTCGAAGAGACCTGCTTTGTGGCCACCATGCAGCGTTTCACCCAAAAAGTACTTTTCGAGAGGGCCTTGGCCGTTCTTATCGTTCTGCAAGGCGACATACCGATAAGCTGAAAAGGCACCGGGCAAGACGGAGATGAAGCCAAAGGCCGACTCCAAGGGCTTATCCAGAATGTTGCTCATCTTGTATTCAAAGTTTTGCGTTGCGACCAGAGGGTTGATCAAGTTTTTGCCACCAGTACCCAACATGGCCTTGATCTCACCACAGGCGCCTCCGCACATGGGTTCCAGATCGAACGCTTTCCACAGATGGTAGATGGAACTACCACCCGGTCTTGTACCGGCATCAATGAGGACGCAAATGTTGGGGTCCAGAACGCGGCCAAATGCCTGGAAAAACCATCTGTGGGAGTTGATCTTCTTCGCATTCTTCTCTTTGAGACAGAAGAGCAGCTGGACAGGCGTTCGGCGATGAACGAGCGAGACGACGTCCTTGGTCAACTGCAAGTGCGTCTGGGTGGTGTATTCGTAGATGTGCGCCGTCACATCCTTGTTGTTCACCTGCTGCTTGGCGATACCCTCTTGGTAAACTCCAAGACCAGCCAGCACTGCCCTTGTTCGGGGATTGATCTTGGAACGGCCGTCGCTGACGATGCAAACTACAATCTTCTTCCAGGCATCCTTGCCCCAGGTCTTGCTGTTTGGGCGGTTGCACATGTATTCAATGTTCTTGAAAACACCAACCATGGTTCGTGCAAACAGGACATCGTCTTCATTGTACATGGTAACAACGATGAACAGTTCAGTGTGACGAGGCTTGCTGAAGAGTCTCTGACGCAGCGTAAAATTCTCATCATAGAAGTCTTTGGGATCGCAGGTCGCAGCCGAGTATCGCATGTGGGTAAACTCATCACGCTCGCCGTGAGGGTTTTCGCGCAACATTACAGGCGGCACCGGGCAATCAAGCACCAGATTGCCACGGTATAGAAGCACCTGCTTCACCGTCTTCCATCTTTTGATGCCACCCTGTGGTGTAACAGGCCGGGTCTCTTCCTGCTGGGTGAGAGGGTGGTCGGAGTTATTATGTGAGAGCATCGGTCGTTGGTCGTCATAGTCGTAGCCCTGCTGGTCGTAGCCTTGTTGGTCGTAACCGGGCTGATCGTAACCCTGGTGCTGGTCGTAGCCTTGGCCGCCGTGCTGCGGTTCATAAGGAGCGTTGTAGTAAGCATCGTGATGGGCCTCTGGGTTTAATGAGTAGTCGGACGGGTTCTGGCTGTGGTTGTAGGATAAAGCATCAACCGAGGCCTAATGAAGACTCAGTCAGTCGCCGCAACTCTTGGACGGTTTACGAATAGCATCATGCTGAGCACTCACAGCGGGGTTGATGTGTAGCTGATCGCTTGGGGATGCCAGCCGGCCAATATGAGGAGGCATCTGGGCATTCTGAGGATGATGCTGGCCATAGGGATTCTCGTCCATCTGGTATCCCTGCTGAAGCGGGTTTCCAGGCGACGGAGTCCTATATGGGTTACCCCGAGGATCCATCTGGTGATGCTGGTCGTCCTCGTAGTTGTGGTCTGCGGGTATAATTCGTTAGATGCGGTGAAAGGCCAAAGGAGGGCGAGCCAGTCGTCGAGTGCAAAGAAAAGGCCAAACACGGAATAAGAAGTGAGTGTGGTATGAGAGAAGAAGAGAGAGGTGGAAACAACGCAACGATGCGCGCCCCAGGGCCAACTGTACGGCAGCTAGCAGTATATATCACGTAGCACGTAGCACGTAGCCTGCCGCAACCCCAGGGATCTTGGGGAGAAGCTAACCAAGAGCGTCGAGCATCGCAATGGGAAGAGGGTGAAGATGTCGCAACAGGGAGTCGTAGGGACGAAGTGGGCAAAAGTGGGTGTTCGAGATTAAGCGGGCAGGGGGTCGAGGGCCAAGAGTCGTCAGAAGGGGCAATTGGAAGATTGCAAGCATACATACCTAGGCGATTATACGACATGGTTGGCGCGAATCAATTGGCCGTGCTAGTGATGGACGGTACTAGGTACTACTCGTAGAGAAAGGCAGAGGTAGAGGTGATGTGGCGAGCGATGTAGATGACGATGATGGAGCGCAGGTTCTTGTCCTTCTCTCCCTTCCACGTTGCTTCTGGTGGCGCGTGGAATGGAGTCGAGCCCAAGAAGGCGGCGCAGCAGCAACTCTGCGTCGTCGTCGTCTGATGGTTTGGAGGAAGCAAGGGCCTGTGCGCGCACCCTGGGATGGTTCAGGGCCTTGTCGACGAAGCTCCAATGAGCGGCTTTGGGGTAATATGCAAGGTACGTCGGGGCCGTGTTTCTGTCGACTTTCGCAGATCACCTGTGTCGCGCGAAAAGCTAGGGTTGCTGGCAAAGGGTACGAAGCAGATACAGCACGTAGGTCGGTGGGAAATTGGGAAAACGCCGCTACTACCGCAGGTACAACGGGGGATCTTGTCGCTGGACGCTAAATCGTAATCGTAATTGCGGTAATCAATCTCTCGGCGTGTCTGTCGCAAATCAGAGCGCAGAGGCGCATAAGAAAGAAGAGAAAATGATGAGGATGCGAAAAGACCAAACGGCGGTTTCACAGCTGCTGAGTTTCAATGAAGCTGGAGCCGAAGCCCCAGAGACCCCTTCAGATGACCCCCTTGGCCCAGCTGTCGGTTTCAGAGGTGCTAGTGGGGGTTTAGTGGCCTGTAGCGTCTCGTCGGGGCTTGGGGTGGTCCTGGCGGAAGGCAGACTGGCGGGCTTTTACTGGTCCACGGCGCGCAGCACCCCACCAATTGCCTTGGCGACGGGGGGAGCGCAAACAGTGACGTCGATAAGATACCACATCGAACGGACCAAAGCAATGCTGCGTGTTTTGTAGCACAAGCTCAGGGGCGCGCTGAGTGCCTTGTGCGCTGTCCTACCACACGCACCCTCAACTGTTATTGCACATGTTGTATTTGTTCTGTGTGTAAAGAGTGAGAGTCTCTCACCATGTATCCGCTTCATCAAACATGCCTACCGGGGAGGGGCGCAGAGAGGCGCTACTGCAATTAAGAAAGGGCGGCTAGATGGCGGCACGACTCCTCCATGCTGCAATGATCATCATGCGCGATATCACATCCTACATGTCAATACTACCTATAAAGAAGGTACGAGCCAGCTACACGTCTCTCACATGACGGTATATGACGGACACATCTTAGTGAATTAATTCGTCAGCGCCTCCATCCCGTCGACATTCATGCTGCGAGCATAGCATCCCCGATTTCCACAGAGAATCTCCATTACGAGAAAGAGCTAAAAATAAACATTTGCCACGGATCTGGAAGAAAGCCTCCCGCCGTCAGCTGTAGAAGCAAAACCCCCATCAGAACTCAGCCTCGCGAATACCATCCAATCATGGTCTCTGGTGGCGTCGCATAACGGGTTAAGGGCCTCCAAGCCTCCTGTCCACGCGTTGCCTTTGTCGTCACGGCTGATGCGTCTAGTAAAGTCAATCGCTCGACCATGACCAGTCTAGGGATCGCTCTTTTTTGGAAAATTCCTTCTCCTAATGAAGATCAGCATGGTGTCGTTGAAATGCTCCAGATTTTACAATGGGCCTCATTGTTTGTAGGCAAATGGCCGATAGAGGATGGCAAGATGGAAACCTGTCCTGGGTTCCCATATCTACTAAACATCTTGTTTCCTCCCAATGCAGCAGATGTCTCAATAGCAAAGCTGACTGCAAAACAGTGCATGAGCAAAAATATTGCACCATGTCAGCAGCCAGGCTACTTTACTAGTCTCTAGGTCTTCCCTTCAGCCTCAGATTTAGAGTGTTGGCATTTTTTCCTTTGACCAAACAAATGCGGGGCTTTCAAACTGCCTCGCGGGGCATCTTGAACTTAACGCTAGGGTTTAGCTGACGTGTCGAATTGCTTCAGAACTCTTCCCACTGCCATGACATGGGTATCTACAGCTACAAGCACAAGACTTCTGTCTACGAGATATACGAGTCTACTAACAGCAGTTGACTGCGAGTAGATTATTAGACTCGCTACAAGTTAAGCTAGAATCGTGAGCATTTGTTAACTTGAGATGGGTACCAAACCCGTCTGCAACATCGATTGCGCCACCAACTGCGCAAGGTAGATATATTTAGCTGTCGTTCCAAATCTGCACTTTAATATCATAATACGGAGTAAATAAGCTTAATTAATAATCGTTTTCTCCGTGTTGTCGGCAGCTTTCTCTTCCAAGGGTAGATACTACGCCGAGTACCTCTTGAATTTTCTCCTTCCATCTGTCAGTAGGATGAATTAGTTTTACAAAGCATACCTATAAAAGGCGAGGCACATTGAATAAAACTATCCAAGTAACAAAGGTGCACGCGCTTGATTAACAATAGCTTAGTCCATGTCACTAAATGCGTTTTATACGCATCGTCTCTTCTTCTGACATAAGACACGGCCTACCATCTAAAGTATCTACGTGTAAGCTAGAGTCCGGAAGAGGCTGCCGAAGCTTTGGGCCAAGTCAGATGCGTTTGCAGGTACGAATACCCAACATAGACATAAGCAAGCTAAGGGTGCTGTTGGATTTCAAGCCATCAAAGCGTATGATGCCTGATGTGACATAACTTGGCTTCCATGTCTCACAACTTTAGGGATAGCCTGCTAGCCATCGCTTATTAACATACCGCGGATAATTTTATCACTATTGGGTAGTATAGCAAGATATCTTTGCGCCGATGAAGGCGCGATAGTATACCTAGCAGAAGGGCTGTGTATTCAGCTCAGAAATTTCAAGTCACATAATAAATACCCTATATACTTTCTATATATGAGAAGGCGTGGATTTTATTTCACCAAATCTCAGCCAGGTCAATATTCCTCACAGAAGGACTTTAAATGTCTTAGCTCCATCACGTAAAAAAGCCATGTCTCAATTCCAACCTGCTGTCTCATAAGTGCACACTCTGCTTAGAAGAGGCGGGGTTCATAGTACGTTGATGAATGCGGGGAGCCGCTATTGTGTGCACAAGGCAGTAAAAACATTCCATTTTTGAGACAGTGTTACATCACCAACAAGAATAAAGCCGCAGTAGCACAGTCATATGCATTCTTCTTTTAAACTCCCCTTTGCATGACTTCTTGTCTCAACAGACAGCAGTTCAAAGGCGCCAAATGTCGAGCATCTAGTCTAGGTAATTGTTGCTGGAAAACGATAGGGCGAGAGCGGGGTCCTGCGGGCGCAGCCGATCCTCGATGTCGCCTTAATGAAACAAAGAGCAGAGATAGCATGTAAGTAATGGAACATTATTAGAAGAGCCAAGTCCTTTAGAGCGGTAGGGCTGTACAATGAGGGTTAAAGGAACACGAATATATCAGACGTGATCCGGCAAATATAAACTAATAATTTCCCAAATCCGCACTGCAGCTCTAAAACTTATACTGTACATGTCCTCACGTCACCTCACCATTTGTGCCACGTTTCCTACTCAGACAATCAGACATACATGTAAGCACGCCACTAATACTTATAGTGCATCCATCGCTTATCGCAATACGCCTATAACTTTGGAATCAATTACACATTGCGTAAATAAATTTAACGCGTTAGTTAAAAGAGGGGGATAGCTAGCAATTCCTCCATCTGCCAGCCGAAGCTCTATCAAGGTCGCCGCATTGGCATAGCACATCTCGCTTTCATCAGTCGTCGCGATCGCAGACAAACTCGACTTACACAGATACACATAATGGAGGACTTTTCCAAATACCAGGATGTCTTTGGGCAACTCATGTTTCTCAAAACTTACACCCAAATCGTCTTCGGCTTTCCCACGCCAGAGCCGGTATCCGACGAAGCCATTACAGCAGACCTTGAAGCAGCGGCAAAGACGCTCACAGATGCATTCCCTTGGCTCTCGGGGCACGTTATCCGCGAAGGAGCCGCTCCAGGCAAAACCGGCCTCGCAAAAATCGTTCCATATGCTCCAGGGACTCGCCTCACTCCTGTGGTGGCCAAGGACTGTCGCAAGCTTTGTCCGTCGCTTCAGACAATCGTGGACGCAGGTGCGCCAATGTCGATGCTTGATGGCGAAATCTTGTCTTCGCGAGAGGGAATTCCCGTCGGGTACGATGAATCAATCGAGCCGGCTCCGGTGCTGCTCATCCAAGCCAACTTCATTGAAGGTGGTGTACTCGTCACATTCGCCGGCCAGCACAATATTGTCGACATGAACGGTCTAGCTCAGCTGATTCGGCTGTTCGCAAAGGCCTGCCGGGGCGAGTCATTTACGCAGCTTGAACTCGAGCAGGGAAATCGGGATCGTAGGAACGTCATTCGACTTTTGGCCCCAGATGAGCCAAAAACCGACATTGCTCCCTTTCGCGTTCAGGGTGACCATCCGGAGCCAGATGTGCCTTCGAAGTGGGTGTACTTTCACTTCCCTGGTTCGAGTCTAGCAGAACTCAAGAGTGTTGCTTCCATGCCAGGCTCCTGGGTCTCGACTGACGATGCTCTGTCTGCGCTGGTGTGTCAAAGGATCACGGCTGCGCGAATTCAGCGTCTTGGATCTGGTCAGCCTGGAGCAACTGCGACTTTCTGCCGCGCCATTAATTCGCGGCGCTACGTAGAGACGCGAGTCCCTCCAGAGTACATGGGTCACATGGTGTACTGCATCGACCGAAAATTACCACTGGATGATGCTGCGGGCGCCATGGATCTCTCAGTCCTCGCTGGAAAGTTCCGTGATGATCTTAAAAATCTGCAGCCCGTTGCAATCCACAGCTTTGTGACAGCATTATCAGAGACTGAAGACAAAGGTTCCCTGGTGTACGGAGCGACGCTGGATGCTTCCAAGTACGATGTCATGTTTTCAAGCTGGGCTGGACAGGGGCTATACCAGCAATCCTTTGGAAAGCTGGGGAACCCGCTAATAGCGAAAAGACACAGGTTCAAGCCCATGGAAGGTCTTATATACTTCATGCCTAGGACGGACGCTGGAGATATTGATGTGGCTGTATGCTTAAGAGAGGAGGATATTGATCGCTTAAGGGTGGATGAGGTCTTGACAAAATACGGAAGGTATATTGGCTGAGCATTGCCGAAAGGATAGATGTAAATATAGACGAGATACATGAATTAAAACTGGGAGAAATACAGGATTGGCAAGTTTCGGGACGATTCAGCCGTCTTTAGCTGCCACTTACTCTCTTGGCTGAATCAAGATGGCGCAAGAAATTGTCTACTCGGTCAATTAGAAAAACAAGTCTTTCGCAATGCCACCGTTGCCTTCAGTGTGGAAAAAAAAACCAGCGTCATACCTGAAATTTTCCAGCGCCTTGCAAAGTCCGATACAGCATTTCTGAGAGTACTCCTATCTTCTGCCGGTAATCCATCCACACAAAGCCCGTCCAGGTGAGCAGCGGCGCCATATAAGCAACATAATCCTATGAAGCACGGTCTGGTGCTGTTAAACCAGCCGTGTTTCTCTAGCCATTCGGATTCGGCGCGGCATGTTTCAATAATCATATTGCGTGCGCAGGTGAATGTTAATATGCTCTTCGGATTGTGCCTTGCTACCTTGTAGTAGTCATTTGTGCGATATAGCATAATTAAGGCACTTGCAATCATGGTTAAGCCCAATATTCCAGAAGGATGAGAAAGGGATTATGCATCGCTCACCTGAGAGTCATGGCAATAGTTTCGCAAATAGGAAACTTGCTTCCTTCAGACATACGAATGTAATCACCAATTTCATTGCACATTACTCTTTCCACCGCTTCATATTTGGTGAAATCATAACTTCTTATCGCCCTCAGCATATCTCCCATGCGAATAGAATGCTCGGCTCGAGCCAAGAAGTTCCGGATAGGATCTTGTGAGTAGAGATCGGCTTGTGTTACTCTTAAGATGGCAGAGTTTGGGGGAAGGTGAGCCTCCTCTACTAGATATGGCAGACAGTGATCGATGGTAGACAGAGCAATAGTGCTGTGTGTTTAGGTTAGAATGGTTTTATGCTGTTAAAAGAATAGCCGTGCTTGTAGCTTACCGATCCAGTAAGATAATTGCGCTCCAATGGAGATCTAGCTCGTGTTGGCTGCGATAATCTTTGACAGCACTATCCTTTGAATCTGCCGCAAAATATTCGCTGAAGCCGAGTCGCCGAATGAGACCAATGCATAATGTCAAGGTTTCATACGCTTCTCTGCCCAAACCATGGCCACACGCGTACATTGTTAGGATAATGCCACATTGCAGCAGCTGAATATCTGGAGACGCCTGAAGAACGGCAAAGAGCTGCCGCGCTGTGCGGTATAAAACGCTCTGTGCCGGATGAGGCGAATACTGGCAAGGGCTTTCCGAGAATATGTGCATGGAAAGCAGCAATAGAGCAAAGTTGTCGCGATTAGCCGCGCCCAAGATAAAACCGCCCGAGATGAATTGCGCTGCTTGGCTGTAGACAGTCTCCTTGTCCAAGAAGGGAAACCAGTGATAGGCAAGACTGAAATACTTGGCCACAATATCTGTCAAGTCAATGGAGGCATGGCCAAACATGTCTCTGACGAGAAAAGATAGCGATGCTTGGGAGGAGTCTCCTTCAGCATAACAGCTGGAATTTGAGCAAGCTGCCCAGAGCAGATTGCGCTCGCCAAGAGGAGATAGATGGAACCGACAAGGACTGGAGCACGGTAGCAGCATGTCAGCCGTGCTGTTAAATATCGGTGCGAGCCCGCGGGCTGGCGCATCGTTCCTTGTTGGATAGACACATCGAACTGCTTTCCTAACAGCCATGACGTTAGTGATGTGCGTGCTTGTGGTCAGCAGACACGAATTAACGGCACAAGAGGCTCACATAGAACAACGAGAGCATTGAGGAAGAACCCTGTCGCAACGCTGCTTTTGACGCCGGCAGTTTAAGCACGTTCCGGGGACGTAACCGGACCGAGCAGCGGCAACTTTGACTTCATTGCCGCTTGACGCCAGGACTGCTAGGTCGGCCATTCTGAGAGGAGGTGGATGCTCAATGGATACGTGACTTGGGAGGGCAAGGCGAAGATGCGATACTAGACAGGATGAATCGGGCAATCGCTGGCGAGTATGTATGTCGTAGGTTTGTGTCTTGGAAAAGACCAGCAGACGCAGGTTAATATGCCATCGGCCGACCCTTGTCAAGTCTAATCCGCCTCCTCCGGAAGCTAAATATAATTAGTACACAACTTAGTGCTTGACTTACTTGAATACGGTACCGGTACCGGTACACGAATTAGTAAAGAGACACAAGGTAAGCTCTGTATTGCTGAAGTAGCTTTCGAGTATCGATACAGAGACGCAAATGTCTGCACATGGTGGCGCCGAGCGAGCATTGCTCAAGAGTTGTCTAGCTCTACAGTGCGCTCCAAACTGAGTTCAAGCCCAGCATGCGTCGGACGATCCCTGTCGGTGGATCCGGAATGCCGATTGGGCAGCATGTAAGACGAATCCCGGGAATGCACCGCTAACCGACGGCTACTCCATGATATGCCATGTCAGGTCGGGAGGATCGAGATTGCGAAGACGCTTACTGGGATGCTGGATCTGTAATGAATCATGTCCCTGGGGATATGTACTGCAGCGCCGTGAAACCCAGTTAAGCCGTCGCTCTATATTTCTAATCATTCACAAACTGGTCAAGGAACTTGATCGTGGTGCTTTGTAATTCTATTACAGCCACTGCATACTGCTACACCAAGGACTTTGCATCATGTAACCTCGTTCTCGCATCCTCTTGCACCCTTTTTACAATATCAGCGGCCGGTTCCAGTTTCCTGACTAATCCCACTCCTGCCCCTGCCCAGATACAAGCAATGTCTCTCATGCTAACTTCCTCTGTCTGGGATCGCCTACTATCGTGGTAGAACTGTGTTCGTATCGAGTCCATATCCATTCCCTTCTCTTGGCTGTCGTAAAATGCGCCTCTCAAGCATCTGCCGTCGTATAATTGCGGCCATGGGTTTGCGCCCCAAATGTCATCAAATACCCGAGACCTCACAGTAGATTCTCCTCCATCCGAGGCCGCGAAAACTTCATCGCGAACATCTGAATCCATATCCGCTTCCTCTGCCCCGATGAATCGAGTGCCGAGAACTACGCCTTCAGCTCCAAGAGTTATAGCTGCCGCCACTCCTCTTCCATCCATGATGCCACCAGCTGCAAGAATTGGGATGTGAGAGAGCCCATGATCTTTGAGAGCGTCTGCCACTTCCGGAACCAGGGCCACCACGCTCGCTCCTTTTGCATGGCCGTGGCCTCCTGCATCACTTCCTTGCATTACCAAAGCATCCGGCTGGCAGCTCTGAGCTGCTTTCAAAGCAGCGCTGACGCTTCCAACCTGTATCCAAACCTTGGAAGACGAGGTTGTTTCTCGTATCCCTTCCGTCCAGGCTTTGATTTGCTGCGCATTTCCAAATGACAGCCAAACCACTGCAGGCTTGAACTTTGCAAAGATGGGTAGCCAGCGCTGGGGTGTGCTGCCAAAAACGATGATACCAACTCCTACTGGAAGGACGTCCAAATTCTGGTTCGTCGCCATAAAGTCCTTCAACTGGGCCTGAGCATTCTCCAGCTCGGCTTCCAGTCTAAGCGGACTGCCTGTGAATCCAATCTGTCCTAGACCTCCGCTCAAGGTCACGGCCACTGCGAGTTTACTGGTAGCAACGCCACTCATTGGCGCATTTGCAATAAACGGAAGCTGGATCCAGGGAAGATCGCGCTTCATTCTGCTGATATAAGACATGGTGCTGGACTCTGAATACATGTAAGTATTGACATAAGGCGAGGGAGAAGTCAAGTAATAAAGAATTATTAGAGATTTGGCAAGGCACAGAATTCGTATCCAGTATACATGCATATTTGTTGTCCAAATTTTAGGTGAGATATCCTGGCGCATATGTATACTTGCCGAGCTGGATACACGTATAGTCCAGCGCCTATAACCCGCCCACAACTACTTGGTATTTAATAATCATATTACCGCGGAAAGCTCTACCTTTGCCGAAATGTATGTAAACACAGCTGAAGAGCGGAAATCAACTTACACAGCTCCGCCAGCGATCCACACAGTATGCATGCTTTTGTTGTGCCCCATCACCATTTTGCAATCGAAGAAGCCCAAAATTCGGGCTTGAATCGGCAGAGATATCCGGCTAGGAGCGGAATAAAAGTATTGTAACCCCTCAAAAATAGATGAAGTTGATGTTGAATCCATCGTTTTTGTGCTAAAGGTTGGGGCTCTTCATCGGATCGTCGCGAGCTAATGCGGACTATCGCAAGACGAGCGTTCATGGTGTCTCCGAATCGGCTGTGAATATCGGCTGCGATTATCGGCTGTCAATACAGGTAACTATTTAAGAGGGTAGAATGTCCGCGAACTTTGAATGAAGGGACGTACTATAGAGCTTTTCCTTTGGACACACATTTATCAACTTTTTATCTGCAACTTTTGCTCAAAATGACTCTTTCTGGAAGTTGCATGTGCGGAGAGATCGCATACTCCAGCAGCAGTGAGTTTGATGTTTTCCGTGACTCCAACTTTGCCCAACTGTCTCCTAATATAAATCATCACATAGGCGAACCCAAGGTGACGGCTCTTTGCCACTGCGTGGATTGTCAAAAGGTATGAGCCACGAGAGAAAGCCAAGGAGGTTACACCACTGATACCAGACAGTGGACCGGCTCGGCATACACCTCAAACGCTGTGGTTCCCGAAGATAGCTTTCAAGTCAAGAAAGGTAAACTCTTTTCCCCCATTAGTCTTGAAGTTTTCCACTAAGGCCTAATCGAATCTAGGTGAGCCCAAGTGGTACGACACCATTGGAGAGTCTGGGGGCAAGAATAGACACTTTTTTTGCTCCAACTGCGGTTCTAGCCTGTACGGAAAGCTCGATATCATGCCTGGCGACATCGTCATCAAGGCAGGTTCATTGGATAACGGAGCTACAAACCTGAACAACAACGTTGACGTTGAGTTCTACTGTAAGGACAGGGTAGGATTTGTCGCTCAACAGGAGGAAGCTAAGCAATTGCCTCGATTTATTGGGTCGTCATAACGCACAGCTGGCTTCACATTATGAATTGATTTACTACGAGTCTATTTAGCCTGTTACTGTTTATTCTCATAGGGTGAATCACAATTTGCTACAGACATCATTGTTCGCGCTGCGTGAAGATGGAGACGGCTAAGACGTAAGGACATGCGCTTAAAAGACTCCAAAACTTATTCATCTACTACTAACGCTTTCATATTTTAGCATATTTAGCATCCTCAGAGAACTATTAAACAAAGCCACCAAACGCCACTGCTAGATATCATCCATATCTGCGTTACCTGAGGAGTACTCTACACATATGAGGGAAGAAATCGAGGCGAGAGGCATTTCAACCTCTTGGGCTTGATGCATTGTGCGACAATAGCCTCCTGAAACATTCTCAACTCGCCGTGGATGACATGTAGGCGTCCTGGCGTATCACTCACCTCCACCGCATTGACAGTGTGAGCGAATTTTCAAGGCAGACGGTGTACGAGGTGCTAGCAGGGGTCGGCCGACGCTCTCTAGCTGCCGCTCAAGAATAGCATCTCCGTTATATCGACAGGGGTCGGCCGACGCTTGCAAATTAGTTGAGCCAATGAGGTTGAGTCTCTGACACTTCCTAAAGTGGCGCTCGAATGATTCAATGCCGTGGAGCTCTGTTTGGCATGATTTTGTTGCAGGATCCTCATTTGAAATCAAGCTCAAGGGATCGGGCAATTAGTCGAGCTCGCCATGTGTCTCATCTGCCCGAAGCTGATTTTGCAGATGTGGCAAAAGGGGAAACAAAACTATATCTTGCTTGTCGAACTAATGGAATACGGTCTCTCCAAGCCACCATGCAACGCTAGATGTGTAAGCCATCACACTTACAATTCGATGACTTCACTCTGGACGTATGGGGGGATTACCACATCATTGATCTATCATTAATAATGCATAATGTAATTCAGTGCCAGAGTGATGCTTGACATTGAATGCTTTGAGGAAAAGGCAGAGCGGTAAGTTCCTTGGACTATTGTTACCTAATAACTGGGGCGAGTCCACAACGAACCCGCTTTCTACATCACGATATATATATCCGTCGATGGACGCCAGTTGACGACTTCTCACTATCCATCAAACAACTCAAAGCACTCACAAGTTACTACAATACCAAAAATTCACCCTCAATAACTTTATACCCTTACACTCTTATCACAATGGCTCTCCCAACTACTACCCGAGCATGGTCCATCGCCGAGATCAACAAAGACAGCTTCGATAGCCTTGTTCTAAAGGACAACGTTCCTCTTCCAAAGCTCGGCGAGCGCGATGTCTTGGTTCAAATCGAAGCCGTGTCTCTCAACTACAGAGACCTGGCCATCCCAAAGGTACGTGAACTCGGCAACAATGCAAGCTCAGTTTCTGAAAGCTAACGTGACTGATAGGGTTTCTACCCCTTTACCTTGAATCTTCCCGTCGTTCCAGGATCTGACAGCGCCGGCATCATTCTTGCAACCGGTTCCAAGGTCACAAAATTTGCCAAGGGGGACCGAGTTTGCACGCTGTTCAACGAGCACCACCAGACTAACCCAATTACTCCTGAAGCCGTTACAAGTGGCTTTGGCGGTGCCATTGACGGCACCCTGCGCGAGTACGCCGTTTTTGGAGACCACGCCCTTGTCAAGGCCCCGTCTACTTTGAACGCCATCGAGGCCAGCACACTTACCTGCGCCCCCCCTGACCGCATGGAATGCCCTCTACGGACTGCAGTCAAAGGCCATCAAGGCAGGCGAGTGGGTCTTGACTCAGGGCACCGGCGGTGTCAGTCTTTCAGGCATCCAGTTTGCCGCAGCTGCTGGCGCGACCGTTGTCGCCACCACGTCTTCAAAGGAAAAGGCCGAGGAGTTGAAGAAGCTAGGAGCCACACACGTTATCAACTACAGAGAGACTCCCAACTGGGGCGAGGTTGCCCGATCACTGACGCCCGAGGGCACTGGATTCGACCACATTCTCGAGATCGGCGGCCCCGGAAGCCTCGAACAGTCGCTCAAGGCCATCAAGCTGGAGGGTGTCATCACCATCATCGGATTCCTCGCACCATCTGACAAGCAGCCCCCCCTGATGGACGCTCTTAACCACGTTTGCATTGTTCGCGGCATTTTTGTCGGTTCTAAGCAGCAGTTTGTGGAGATGAACCGGGCGATTGACTCCAACAAGATTAAGCCCGTTGTTGACTCCAACATCTTCTCATTCGAGGATATCAAGACGGCATATCAGTACCAGTGGGACCAGAAGCACTATGGAAAGGTTGTCATTAAGATTGCAAACTAAAATGGGAATAAGCACTAGCGTTATGATTACAAAATATCAAAAGTCCTTAATCTGAATCCTATCCTTGATTGCTAGCAAGCTGTATAATCTGTTTGATAGTCTATGGACACACTGCTTATGGTTTCAATGAGTGTAAGTAAATCAGAGATGTGTGACATAAGATGAACCATCTTAAAATCGTCTCATACAGAAATAGAAATGATATTATCAGTGCCTTGGTTTATTATACTCGGTTCTTTTGTAGTGTTGCATGTATGGTGTAGCCACCAAGATACCACAGAAATTACTAATAGCTCCGCGGAGAGCTGATAACAAGGGCCGACGGAGTTTAGCAGATGTATAGAACGCAAGGGAACGGCGCAGTACAGCAGTTTACATGTAAGCTAAATGTATGAAGAATTGGGGCGTTTAATTGATGCAATGACATACAACTGCCCTTTTGTCATATAGGTTGTGCAAATACAAATGTTAAACAGCTGTGTTAAACTCAGACACAACTACTATACACTCGCCTCATCTAGATTTAGGTACTTACAAGGATCAGCCGAGCCCAGTGGATGCATGTACATAGAACGCAGTTCGAACTAGGACAAAGTTCTAGTACTACTGTATACACTACTGCCAAGCATATGCATGCATAGATCGAGCATTTTCTCAAAGTAGTAACATATAATTACCCTTTGCGTCAAATGTGTGTTGTATATACGAAATTGAATGGGGCACAGCTACATTCATGTTTGACCCCGCCTTGTTACTAAGACATGTCGTCAGTTGAAAGGTAAGGCTTCACTTGACACATGTACATAAACAACTCATATTGATGGCGCAGAGTAAGCAAATATTCGACAATGGAAGCTAAACTAGCGGCTCTAGAAGATGATGGCTATTTTGATCTCGGGACCTATCATCGCCCCATTACAACAGATAGTCCTGACGCCCAGCGATGGTTCAACCGAGGTCTCATTTGGGCCTACGGCTTCAACACGCAGGAGGCGTCAAGCTGCTTTGAGAAGGTTATCCTGGCAGATCCCGGCTGTGCCATGGGATATTGGGGGTTAGCATATACCCGCGGCCCTTACTACAACAAAGCGTGGCGTTTGTTTGATCCCGAGGATCTCAAGACGTCCCTTGATGCCACTTACACCGCATCGCGAAAGGCGTTGGAACTCGTGGGAAAAGCCAGTCCAGTCGAAGAGGCTCTCATCCGTGGACTCGTTGCACGGTTCCCACAACGCACTCCCACAGATGACTACTCAGGATGGAATCGCGCGTACGCCGATGCCATGGGAGTTGCCTACGAACAATTCGGCGACGACTTGGATGTCGCTGTCTTCTATATCGACGCCCTCATGAATCTCACTCCGTGGGCCATGTGGGATCCATACAGCGGCAAGCCAGGACCCAACTCTCGTGCTTTGGAGGCCGAAGTCGCTATTTCGAGAGCTTTGAAGCAGACAGGCGCCAGCGAGCACCCGGGACTGCTTCATCTGCATATCCATCTCATGGAGATGTCGCGCACACCTGAAGCTGCCGTCCCTTCGGGCAATCTTCTCAGGGGTCTTGTACCCGACTGCGCCCATCTGAATCATATGCCCTCACATCTCGACATTCTCATCGGAGACTATCAGGCTTCAATTACCGCTAATACCGTCGCTGTCAAAGCTGATCGGGAATTTGTAGAGAGGGTCGGTGGCATGAGCATGTATTCTCTCTACCGAGGCCACAACTATCACTCTCTCATCTACGCCGCCATGTTATCCGGACAGTCGAAAATCGCCATTGAGAACTGCAAACACATGGAGGATGCACTCCCCGCAGAGCTGCTCTCCATCAAATCGCCGCCCATGGCAGACTGGATGGAAGCTTTCATTGCAGTCCGACCTCACGTCTTGATCAGGTTCGGCCGCTGGGACGACATCATCAATCTCGAGCTTCCGGCAGATCAATCTCTCTATTGCGTCACAACCGCCACAATCTATTATGCCAAAGGTGTCGCCTTCGCCGCTACAGGGAACGTAGACGAGGCGTTGATACAACAAAGACTATTCAAACAAGCTGTAAGCCGCGTGCCCCCCCTCACGAATGGATTTCCCAAACACATGCATCGACATCCTCGCAGTCGGCGAAGCAATGCTAGCCGGCGAGATTGAATACCGCCGCGGTAACTTTGAGCTGGCATTTGAGCATTTGCGTCGCTCCATCGACCTAGACGACCATCTCAACTACAGCGAGCCATGGGCCTGGATGCAGCCATCTCGACACGCCTACGCGGCGCTGCTACTGGAACAGGGCCGCATCGAAGAAGCCGCCAAGGCATACGCAGAGGACCTTGGTTTTGATGAGTCTCTGCCGCGTGGCCACCAGCATCCGAATAACATCTGGGCGCTGCATGGCTACCATGAGTGTCTGACGTTGCTGGGACGAACTGCTGAGGCCAAGATGCTTGAGCTGCCACTGAAGTTGGCGACGTGTTTGGCTGATATTACGGTTGAGTCTTCCTGTTTCTGCCGGACGGTCAACCAGGGCGACGCTCAAAATGGTGTGACGGCGGGTAACAATGTCAGTAGCTGTTGTTCGTGAGTTATTGAACGGGGGATGACGAATTCGCTGCGCCAATATGTAATGTCCCGTGTACATGGTTCAAAGCATGTTCAGCGATGGATTCACATAACGGCGCAAGATGCATGCGAAGCACTTCAGATGCACTGCTATTGAGCATAAAAGGAGAATAATTCCTCATTTCATAAAGGCCAAATTCTAAACATCTTTTAGAAATGTTACATCCTCTAATCTTGTATGTATACTCAGTGCGTGGTGTCGCTGATTCTCAGAGTGACTGGTCTTCACAAGCAGAATCATGAAGACAATCTTACATATGTTTATCGAAGCACCTTCCGCAACGCCGATTCCACATAGTAATAGCACCTGGTATAACCATTGGGATAGCTCTGGTCGACGGCTCCAATATATCTCGAATCGTAGCAGGTAGCCGAGCTACCTTTCTCTTATATACCATGTCTCAGATCGACTTCCTATTCCGTCATCTACAGCTTTGATCGTAGCAAACTAAGCCACCCAGCTGATTTGTCGACTTTGCGCGCGTATGGATGTCCAAGTCCAGGCACCATAAAGTCAAGGCTGCTCGTGTTTACAAGATCCGGATGCGCGTCCCTCATCAAATCCGTCATGCCACACAGACGCATAGCCGTCTCAATCTCTTCTTTAATGACTGCAAAGATTATCAGTCATCACAAGTAAAACTTGAAGCGATTAGAGAGTAAAACGCAAAAAACTTACTCCATGCTGCATGCTCTACACCTTCTTGGCCGTAGCTCAGGGAGTAGAGAAACGGCCTACCCATCCCCACCGCAGATGCGCCCAAGCAAATAGCTTTGACAATGTCTGATCCTCGTCGAAAACCGCCGTCAATGAGCACTTCAAGCTGGGCGAATACCTCGGGACACTGCTTCTGCAGCTCTAGTAGGACAAGAATAGAAGGCGGCGCAGTATCAGCTGCGCGACCGCCGTGGTTACTGATGACGATGCCTTGAACTCCCATTTTCGCAGCCATCATGGCATCTGCTGCCGTCTGTACGCCTTTGACAACAATGGGTAGCTGCGTGATGCTCCGTAGCCACTTGAGATCGTCCCAGCTAGTTGTCGGATCGATAAACGACGCTGCTTGGCGCGCAAAACCGGCGCCCTTTTTGTCGCTCGTCTTGGTTTCAAAACTCTTCCCAACTCCCGATACTGCCAGCTGCTCTGTTGACTTTACGCGCTCGTCGTCTTCTCGTTTGGGTATTACAGGGACGTCAACCGTCAGCAGAATGGCCTTTACTTTACCGCTCGCCTCCATCGTCCGGATGGTAGCTTCAGATTTGGCACGGTTCTTGTCAACGTATAGCTGGAAGAAGGCCTGTCGCTTGGTCTCGTTTAAAACCTCGGTATGCGTATATGATGAGGGAGTCGCGAAACAATGCACGATTCGCGCCGCATTCGCCCCTCGAGCCAGCGTCAACTCGCCCTCGGCACCGCCAGCTCGTGCAGCGCCCGTAGGTGAGATGAAGACGGGTATGTCAAGCTCACATCCGAATAGCTTCGTGCTTGTCGTCACAGTACCAACGTTGCGCAGTACCCTCGGGCGCAGCCAGATCTGGCGAAGCATGGAACTGTTGGCGTCTCGTGTGATGTTGTCATTCGATCCTCCTCTGATGTATGCCCAAGACTTGTCGGATAATGCAATATGCGCCGCCTTTTCAAAGTCGTCCATGTTAAAAATGTCATTGAGTGCCGGCTTCTCGCCTGATTTCACCAACGCGGTTTGGGTTACGGGCTGATTGGCAGCTTTCCAGTCTTCTGTTATGGTGGATTCATCGAGGGACCCGATATGGCCTTTGTCTCCCAGAGTCTCTCGGATCAATGAAGGCGAGTGTACCCGACTGTACTCTTCAGTGGCATCTTTTCCGGCGAATTTATATATAACTAAGGGCGCGTGAGCAGTGCGTATCTCGAGTATTGAAGCCATTCCGAGTGTTTTTGACGATTAAACGTACTCTCTTGCCCGCCGGGGTGCTCTGGTGCGAATTCAGTCATGTTGTAGACTTGTCCATCAACAACAATCCATACATCGCCCCTCTTGTTGTGCTGGAGAATCTCCGATGCGGCCACCTTTCTCGCCATGATGTCTTCTTCTGCACGGCCGACAATTACAACGTTGGCGGTTTTCTGGCGAGAACAAATCCAGAGGGCTGGTGTTTTATAGAACAAGCCAAGCCGGTGTACAAACGCAGATCTTGGCTGTCTCACTCCCCCCGCATTATTTACGCCTTCCACGGTACCCAGTCGAAGTGTAAACGCGGGGTGGAATATTGCCATCTCTGCACACAAAATCTGCTGATTTCCAAGTAGGTAATACAACATGTATCCATCTGCCGACATCGCTGAGGAAGCGCCACAGCCAGGGATTAGCGGGACTCGCAGCTTGATCTCGCTGATCGCTAAGCCGAGATCAAGATGCGGACATTGTTTGATCTCAATTAATGGCCATTTCCCGCGGATATAGCGCGGACATTGGCAATTTACAAGCCAATAGCCGTCAAGACAAAACAAATACAGCCAAACGTTGGTTGCATGTGCGCTGGACAAGGTTCACCGGGCTAACACACGCCGAATGTAGTGTTTTGCACATAGGCGTCAATCAAGTGCTTTCTATTCGTCGCATACTAGGCTGCAAACTTTCATTTCTCATATGGGATTTGTTTAATTTCCAAGAACCGAAGGTGAACCTTTCTAAAGGTACTTGAGTAATAGCATTTGGGCAGGTAGTACGTGTAAGCGCTTATTTGTCGTTACGGACAAATTGTCGGAGTCCAGGCAGATGGCCGACGTCAACGCAAGGTAAACGGTGATTAGCAACGGAACAAAACATGCCGTTTTATAATGTAATTAAATATCGAATAAATACTGACGTTATCCTGGGCGCTTTAATTTGTGCTGTCTGTATTTAGAAGATTAAAGTTCTTAATTTGAAAGGGTACGTAGTATTTTAGAATCTCTAGTGCTGGAGGACGGTCGTAGCATTTGATGGAAATCGTACTATGCTTTCCCACAACCAACATATGATCAAAACCGATACCAGACCTGAGCCAATAAATAAGAATTATCTCGGTAATTGTATTGGAACTGAATATATTGCTGCCTAATTATTGTCTGTTTATCTCCTGGTTCCAAGATACAGCGGCTAGACAAAGCATTTGGGCATGTCTGATGTCGCAGCTATGAAATGCCAAAGCAGCACAAAAACTTATAAGTACAGTGTGCATTTGACAAGAAGGTTAGTATACTAGCATGGCTTGATTTGTGCTAATAAGACAATCCTATGCTAACTTGTGCCTGCCTGGGATAATTTGGTTGGTGACACAACCTTAGTGAATGACAAAGAATATCAGACGTAACAAGCCGTAATTGGATGGAGTTCGTGGGTACATGTACACAGCAGCTGTATTTTGTAACACAGCAAAACAACTCCCCTTTATATTTAGATCAATAATAGAGCTTAGCATCATATTATACAGCGGTCGGAATGAGAAGGTCAGTGCATCAAATCGCGTTCATAGGTAGTACCACAGTGAGAGGAATGGATTTCACTTTGACAAGTCTCTTGGAGTCTACTTACTTGCTCTATCGTAGACATATAGCCAGATTTGTAATAACTTTAGGAGTTGCAAGTAGCTGAAAGTTACCAACTCTATCCTTAGTATATCAGGACCACTCCTGCAGCAATACATGTTGAACACAGATAATGCCACTATGCCTACTAAGTAAATACCTATTCTCGCATGCAACAAGGCGCAAAAAGTAAACACCTTTCAGTTGGCAAGGCAATGGCCATCTGCCAGGCCAGCACAGATATCCGCACCTAGAGAGCCTGGCACCTGCCTGCACCCGAAATACAGAAGTCGGTTACTATGGATGTTTCTAGGTGCCTGAGGTATGCCCGCTATTTAATCCCCCCTTCTAGATTCTCGGAGACCTAGAAATTCCAAATTCCTGCATCTGATGTGCATCATCTCCATCCAATGTTGGCACAGCTTCGCCCTGCACATCACTCTACTTCTCCTCATCCCTCTATCGAACCAGGCAGACCGCTTGCAACCGCTGTATATCATCGAGCAGTCCAGTCACTCTTTCGCCCCCGACTTTCGATTCTTGTTTCCCTTTTCTGCCATCTTCCTCAGACTTCCCTCTCTTCTTCCACTTCCTCTCAACACTAGGTCATTGCGCCAAAGAGGCATTCCTCCTCAACACCATAGGTCTTTGAGGAAACATTCTTTTAATCATCGCCATTCGTCAAGAGTCGTGATTTCGAACCATCACAATGACAGCCCCAAACCTTGAGGTTGTCAAAGAGGCTCTGATGGTAAGATCAACTCTCTCTGATTTCGCTCTGCCTTCCTTTATTAGATGCCTATTCCCGCCATGTAGAGGAAAGGCAGCCTGATGCAAAAAGTTATACAGGAGGCTGTACTGACATTCCTCAACTCTAGGCCGATCTCGGCAGAAGTAGGCAGGATGAGCTTCCACTCAGCGACCGCGCAAAGCGGCCAACGTATCTTCCTGGTCGATCCGGAACAAGCCACATCCCTCAGGCTCGCAAAGAAAAGCTGGGGAGCAAGTGGGGAGGTAAGCCAATGAAATATCGGTGTCAAAGCCCTGCTCTGTCTGATCATGTACAGTCAAAATCGTGGACGAGGAGAGCGAGCAGATGGAAGGCCTCGAGCTTGGCAATGCTCGACCTTGGGCTAGGTTGACGAACAATTTCATGGCACGCTATGCAGCTGAGTCGTAAGTCAAGACGCCCCTTCCAAATGATGTACGATGCAATTGTCCTAATCCCTCATTCTTAATCTAGAGCACCGCCTCGGTATCAACCAGAGACAAAGCCATTCAGACCTTTTGCGATTCCCAAACCACCTTCTTCTATCAGGTCTACGGGGAGCATTAGCAAGGCTCCTGCATCAACTCTGCCTCCTGCTTCAAACAGAAAGGCGCCCTCTCATCAGAACGCACAAGCCAGTCGAGATGCGGCGTTGGCAAACGGCTCCAAGGTACCGGTAGCACCCAGCACCAAAGGACCCTCCAATACACTCCCAAACAAAACGGAATCAAAAACAAGTCCTTCTACTCCGTTACAAGCCCAAGAACACGTATTGTCTATAGGCGACTGCGAGACTGTCAATGAGTCGGACAATTCTTCATCCAAGATCAAATTCGTGTTGAAAGTGCAGCTTCAAAAGAACAAAGGTTTGCTGGCGATGCAGTTGCCAGACAAGGGTATATCGGTTCATGATGTCCTAACTCTCAACACTCCGGTGATACAAGGCCCATTCTGCCTAATATCCAATGCTCAGGGAGAGCGTCTCTACAAGTTGAAGTTTCGGACTTCTGTTGCTGCAGAAGGTTTTCAATATTTGCTAAAAAGCTTGCAGGAATCCGCGCTTCGCTTCAGAGGAGATGGTCTTGTTTCTCCAAAGGAAACCCCAACCCCAACTGCTAACAAGGGGCCTGCTAGTGGCAAGACGCCTATTGTCAACAAGACACCGACAGCTAGCAAGACGCCTACAACTAACGACACGTCAACCGTTGACAATACTCCCACTGCTAGCAAGACGTCTGACGCTAACAAGACGCTCACCACTAGCAAAGAGACCGAGGCTAACACTCTGAATACTCCATCAAAAACAGCATCTCAAGTCACTAAAACAGCTCCGACGACAGATCATGGCGATGACAAGGCTTCCTTGCAAACACCAGCTTCCACCGAGACATCCTTACAGCGAGACACTCGAGAAAGCGTGGTCGGAGAGAACTTGGTGGACACCGAGGATTATTTCCCTTCCAATCCAGCACTCACCATTGAGGCCGCTGCAGATCATATGCAAGGTTTAGTTCAGCAAATACTATCTGAAATCACCGCGGCCGGTATTCAAGTTCCCGAAAAGGGTGTTGAAGAAATCGAATCAACGGCAATCTCCAACTGGATGTCGCAAGGCTTCATGGCGACAGAGACACAGTCTGATGAGCTGAAAGAAGAACTTGCCGAACTTCTCCGACTCTTGGTTCGAATCAAAAGAAAGGTACAGTTCAGGCATGGAAGCAATCACATGAATTCCGTGACCATCTCGAGCGAAACGCTGCAAGACCTCCAAGAGATTATGGAAAAGCCGAGCAAGAAGATCAAGTACACTCCCACCGATATCAAGGAGCTAGAAGCACAGGCCGTGTCGCGCAAAGATAAGATCAATGCTTCGGGCTTGCAGGAGATCCAAAAAGGTTCGCTTCCCAAAAAGAAAACAGGTTTAAGCATAGCCAAACCAAAAGATCAGGTACCCTCTAGTTCTCGTCCGAAAGCACCTGGAGGACTTGCGGCATCCCGATGGGCCAGCTCGAGCGGTACAGCCACCCCAAGCGGCACGGCCACCCCAAGCGGTACGGCCACTCCAAGCGGTACGATCACTTCAAGTGGTACGATCACTCCAAGCGGTATGTTTCACCAGACACAAATATAAGTGGTCGCATGCACTGATTCCGCGTCTACAGGGTTGTCGACCATGAATCCAAAGCTAGAGACTGCCAAGAAATGGATTGATATCCCTCCGAAAGCTGCAACGATGACGGTTGTCCCCAAGAGCCCGGCTCCCATTGAGGGCCAGAAGCCAAACCCCAAAGGCCTCAGCTCCTCTCGGTGGGCAGACAAGCCTGTTGAGAACGAAGGCAAGTTTGCTGGTTTCTAATAACAGCGGTATTTGAGGATAGTGTGGGTAGGGAAAGATAGTGGTGGGTATAATTGGGATTGTTAATTGGTGGATAATAATTGCGGCTTTGTATCTGAATGGAATACTGAAGGGACAAAAGGGGATGGGCGTATCTAGGTTGAGATGAGGCTTAGGCTGCGTACCGTGTTGTGAGGTGATTGAGGAAGGCCCGTTGAGTGTACAAGTATAATAGTTGAATGTAACAAGGAACTCGAGAAATGGGCTGTGTAAAACGAGGTGATGTTGCTTGCAGGCGCAGCGCAAACTTGGGTGAGTGATCCCAGTCGTTGATCGTGGCCGTGCTGAGATGGCGGGCGTTTCAATCATTTTGTTTCATTTTTTGTCTACATCTTGACTGATACATGGAAAGAATCTGTCTTGTCTCCTCATCCAGGCCCCCCTTGTCGCCTTCCGGGGTCAAGACGCGTGATACAAGGTCAACGACCTCTTGATAGCGGCGAAAGAAGTAGAGCTCCTCTGCGGCATGAAGAACTTCTTGGACATGCTGTTTGTTGGCGCCAGGTTCTAATGGAAGGGTGATGGTTTGCTGAATCTAGATGAGAAACAATTGGTTAAGATGGAGATTCAAGTCGACATCTTGAGAAGAAGACTTACATTGCCATTCTCCACCTTGGCGCGGTAAGTGTTTTTCACGGCCTGAAACTCATCTTCAGTTTGGCCGGTGCGCCGGGACTTTTTCTCAACCTTGTCGTCCTCGGAGTCCGAGACCTGGATGTTGAAGAGATCGTTTTCATCTGCGTCGGACATGGTTGGAACAGGAAGGTTGGATTTGGACGGTGGCGAAGCGAAGTGAGTTTGGGTGACAGAATCTGGCTACGGCTGATTGATCGGATCGGTGGAGACACTGTCATGTCGCTAGTGGGCTATATTAGCTTTTTTCTCTTCCCTTTCAGGTCTATTTTCTATAAGAATCGGGATTGACTAATAGTACATGCCAAGCAAAGATTTGATTTTGATGAAACGAAACACAGCCGCTGAGCCACGCGGGTGGCTTAGAAGGTTGAATAAGCCGGTCCGCACGTTTGGGGTTCTGCTTTGGGAATCTCTGCCGACATGATCACTGAAGAGTCCAGCAACACTTACGGGCATTACAGGGACCTTCTCGCATTGCTTAGTCATCGGTTAAGCGGACCAAGCGGCACAACATGATTGGCCACCGTCGGGCACTCGCTGTTCTTTCACATAGCCCTTGATTCGCACAGCTTCCAACCCAGCTACTACGCCACGTCCAATCAAACCAGAGCTCAGGTCAGCAGCTCACCAAATGTCATGCCAGCAAAACGAGATGCCGCTGTCACTGTCACTGTCGCCGTCACTGCCACTGCTCCAGCGGGTTCCCTGCAATGTCGTGGCATTGGCCAGTCCGTGGCGCAGTGAAGAGCAGCGATCGATGGCCGCTGAGCTGACGGAGTAACTCTGGCTCCAGGGCCCGCGGCGGACTACGGCATGGAGTTGGCAGTTAGCGCCAGCTGGAGCTCCAAGGCCCCTGGAAACTTGAAATCCGGCTGCAGCAGGCCATGACATGATACACGACTACGTACCTATATATTTCTCCTTTCCTCTGTATGCGATAGAGCAGCGTGTTGTTATTCTATTGCATTGCTACTGCTACACTGCTATACACTGCACTTTTACTACGACCATCAGCATCAAATCCTTCTCCAAATGACAGACGTGCAGATCGACGGTGCTGGCCCGGCCCACCCCCCGCAGCACACCTTTACGGGCATCCTCAGCGACATCGATCAGCAAGCGCCACAACATCACAACGACAGCGCTGCCCATAGCCATGACGAGGCGGACGCCCACGACAGGCACTCAGACCGGGCCTCATCGCATAGATGGTCCAAGCCCTCGTCGCTCGAAATCGACAAGTCACAGCCACAGGATTTCGATGGCGAGCTGGCGACGAACAACGAGCTGCCCTCGGCCGAGGTGCAGAAGATGATTGAGAACTACATTGTGCTGGATCGCCATGGCAAGTCGAAGACGTTTAAGAGCCTGTACATGGGCGAGAACAAGGCTAGACGGGTGCTCGTCATCTTTATTCGGCATTTCTTCTGTGGCGTATGTTACCTTACTCCTGACAATATCCTTCATCCTAGTTTGCCTGATAGCTAACATTTTCTTTGCATTTAGAACTGCCAAGAATACCTCCGCACTCTCTCCGAAGCCATCACCCCTGATTCTCTCCTCCGACTACCCATCAGCACCTTCATCACCGTTGTGGGGTGCGGTGACCCCGGCCTAATCGACATGTATGCCAAAGAGACGGGCTGCCAGTTTCCCATATATACCGACCCGACCCGGTCACTGTTCGACGCTCTAGGCATGGTCAAGACGCTTCAGATGGGCACCAAGCCCGCATACGCAAAGAAGAGCACGTCAAGAGGAATCTTTGACAGCATTGTGCAGGGCCTAAAGCACGTACCCAAGGGCCTGGCTCTCAAGTCTGGCGATCACCGCCAGGTGGGTGGCGAGTTTCTCTACGAGCCATTCCAGGTCGCGACGCCGATTTCAACACCGACGCAAGAGCAGCCGCCCAAGTTTGGATCGCTTGCTGAGCCGGCAACCAACAAGGACAAAATCGAGGACGAGCGGGCCGAGGATAAGAGGATTACGTGGTGCCACAGGATGAAGAACACGAGAGATCACGTAGAGCTGCCTGAGCTGATGGAGGTGCTGGGCCTGGACGACACAGCCCACAAGCCTGTGGTTAAGCACGAAAAGGACGAGAAGAGGTGGGAGGAGGCGACGCGGAGCAGAAAGGGCACGGGGGGTGACAATGGCCCCTGAGATGAAGAGGCTGAGCCTGGCTGCCCGTGCAAGTGTTGAGCAGGCTCATGAGCAGGCGCCCCATGAGCCGGTGGTGCCAGAGAACAGCTGAAAAGCAGTTTGGTTTGATTTGGAAAAGCTATTGGCTGTTTGTGCCAATGGGTGTTTGGGGGTTTGCTTTGGATTGCAACTTGTTGGATTCTTACACATCGCTAATGTATCATCTTCTTTCTACTTTGAAAGCTTTTCTCATGGCAAAGCCATGTCAGCGTTTATTTGACTTTCATGTCACTATATCTTGATTGATTACAGGCTCTTCCAAGGGCAAAAAGGATCCTGTTCTCATCCATGTATATATTCAAAGACTGTCTATTCATGAACCCAAGTGCCGTCTTCTCTACTCTGTATCAGCTCGTGTACTTGCAAGCTGCAGTCCACAATCTCCTTACCATTTACCAAGTCATTCTCCGTAGCTCTCGCATCCCCCCTCTTCTATCGTCTGAACAATGCCTGCCCGAACATGCCTCTCCCTCAGCCTCTTCCTCGCCACCTCAAAATCAACCTCGACAAACCACAGCTCATCAAACAACAGCGCAGCATCGCGCCACACCTCCTTATTCAGCGCCACATAGTTGCCCTCAATAACGACAACCCGATGCGTCGACAGCACGGCAATGTCATTCTCCTTGGGGTCCTTCACAGCGTGATCAAAAGAGGGCGCGTAAATCGTTTCTCCAGACGAAATGGGCCTTCTTAGCGATTGTACCAGAGCGTGAAATTTGTGCGCGTCAAATGTGTAGGGGGCGCCGCGGCGAGCGTGAGCGGTTACCGGATCTGGCATGGCGGAGAGCTCGGCACGGGTGAGGTGAAAGCCGTCCATGGGGAGGAAGATTGCGGGAGGAGGGACATTTGGGGAGGCTGCGGCGGCGAGGGCGTTGAGTTTGGAGGTGATGGTTTGGGCGAGTGTTGTTTTGCCTGATGGTTTGTTAGTGGTGATGAGATGGATGAGTGAGGGTTTATTTGGGTGGACGTGCCTGAGCCTGGGATGCCGCCGATTCCGATTACTGGTTGAATAAAGTTTGTTAGCAGAAATTAATCATGACATGTAAGATGTGGTGTAATAGACGTCTGGACTGAGGCTGTGAGAAGCAAAAGGTAGGTATATATATCTGATTGACTTACACAGGCGCTGGTCCTGAGGCGTATTCAAGTAGCTCTTCCACACCTTGTCCACCAGTTTCTGTACCTGAGGCTCCATGTTGGCCTGTAGACTTGATGTGACTGCAAGCTAAACAATATGGAGAGGCCCTCTTGTGAACTTTTGTCTTTTGATTGATGTTTGAAGGCTTCTGCCTGGGAGTCTGGCTTGCTTGAGACGTAGGAGATCAAGAGCCCCGCCGTTTTATCAGGGCAACCCCACGTCTCTCCACTGGGAAGTCATTCAGGCCTGTCATGGCTGCAGGTGCCAAAAGTATTGCTGCCACGATGCACAATGTGGATGGGTAGTATTGTATGTTATACTAGGAATACGGCTATTTAGCCAATTATCCAAAGTACAAGCTCGCTGGTGGATTAATGCTACCATGGTGGTGGGAGACATGTACCTCAAAACCAAGGATTGATGTCATACGCCCTTTTGGAATAGTGACAAAAACAGCTAGTCGACTCTCCATACTGATTAGCTGCACGTTTGACCCTTTACCGCTATGCCTGATTTTGTCAGCGCCTATGGCGGGGTTAGCCGCTGCAAAGCCGTTGTGCCAAAATTTTAGACCTGCACATTCAACATCGTACAAGTCAGCCAAGATGGCAGCCCAAATTCCCACTGAAGCTCTCAAGGAGCTGAAAGGTGAGCATCACTGCTGGAAACAGTAATGTTCAAGTGCGATATATGCTGACTCGGTGCGCAATTGCAGTGGCCGACGGTGCCCAGCCCGCTGGCGAGGCTGGCAACGCGGCCAACGGCCAAGCCGAAGATGCGCATGACGAAGACTCCGAGGACGACGCCGAGGATGCCACTCCGGCCGCCGGCGCCGCCAAGAAGAAGAAGAAGAGAAAGCCCAAGAAGAAGAAGAAGAATCCCACCAGCCAGTCCGAGCCGCCTCGCGTCATGGTCAGCCAGCTGTTCCCCAACAAGAACTTCCCCAAGGGCGAGGAGGTCGAGTACAAGGACGACAACAACTACCGGACCACCAACGAGGAGAAGCGCCACCTGGACAACCTCAACAGCGAGTTCCTGGCTGACTACCGCGAGGCGGCCGAGATCCACCGCCAGGTGCGCCAGTATGCGCAAAAGGTCATCAAGCCGGGCCAGAGCCTGACGGAGATCGCCGAGACCATCGAGGACAGCGTGCGCGCGCTGACGGGCCACGCGGGCCTGGACGAGGGCGATGCGCTCAAGGCCGGCATGGGCTTCCCCCTGCGGCCTGTCGCTGAACCACTGCGCGGCGCACTACACCCCCAACGCGGGCAACAAGATGGTGCTGCAGCAAAACGACGTCATGAAGGTGGACTTTGGCGTCCACGTCAACGGCAAGATTGTCGACTCGGCCTTTACCATGGCCTTTGAGCCCAAGTATGACCCTCTGCTGGCGGCCGTGCGAGCAGCCACCAACGCCGGCATCCGCGAGGCCGGCATCGACGCCCGCGTCGGCGAGATTGGCGGCGTCATCCAGGAGGTCATGGAGAGCTACGAGGTCGAGATTGACGGCACCACCTACCCGGTCAAGAGCATCCGCAACCTGACGGGCCACACCATCCTGCCGTACAGCATCCACGGCACCAAGGCGGTGCCCATTGTCAAGAGCAACGACCAGACCAAGATGGAGGAGGGCGACGTGTTTGCCATTGAGACATTCGGCAGCACGGGCAACGGCTATGTGCGCGACGACGGAGAAGTTTCGCACTATGCAAAGGTTGGAGACGTGTCGCACGTTGATCTGCGGTTGAGCTCGGCCAAGTCGCTGCTCAATGTGATTAACAAGAACTTTGGCACGCTGCCGTTTTGCAGACGGTACCTCGACCGCCTTGGCCAGGAGAAGTATTTGCTTGGCGTAAGTCTACAATTCATAATCTCTTTTCTGCTTGAAAAAAAAAAAATGGTATGGCGCTGACATTATCATGAAAACAGCTCAACAGCCTGGTGCAAAACGACATTGTCGAGGCGTACCCGCCCTTGGTTGACAAAAAGGGCTCGTACACTGCTCAGTATGAGCACGTAAGTTGCAATTCTCTACTCGCAAACACGGCGTAATGACTAATTTCTTGCATAGACTATCCTTATTCGACCCACCGTGAAGGAGGTCATCAGCCGCGGAGACGACTATTGATGAGCGTTCAAGATGGAATCTGGAATACGGCGTTCTTGAAAGCTCGTAGATGGTTTGTGCTCCAAAGGTAATTGAATAAGAAAAGGTGGATTGTATCAATAGCAGCGATATAGCAGTGCAGTTATAGTTGTATTATCTATAGCAATAGTGGGGAGAAAGATGAATAAAGTAAAAGAATAAAATATATAAAGAAATTACAACCTTTAGTACAGTTGCTTGCACAATATGTTGAACCTTTATCCGGCTCAACTTAGATACATCCATCTATCTTATATTGTAGCAATCAACTATCCATCTCTTTCAGCAAACCAGCTGATACAACAGTCTCTCGCTCCGCAGCATAGTCCTTCAAAACCCTCAAATCCGTCACCGAATACGACATGCCAAAGCGATACCCGCGTCCAACCCGCAGCGGCGCAATCAGATGCACCTCCTCACCAAACACCTCTGGCATTTTCACCTCAGCCGCTCCCGCCCAAACATGCACAATGTTCAGATTATCCGTCAGGCTCATAGTCAGCTCGTCCACCGCCGGCCTGTCCTGCCTCGCAGCCACCAGCTGCGGAAAGTAGCGCCGCATCACAGTAGGCCTGTTAAACACGGTTGTCGGATCGGCGATTCTCTCCTCGAGCTGGATACGGGCCGTGGCGATTCGCTCTCCATGCGCAGAGACACTCGCGCCGAAACGACTCCCCGGCGCAAGCGGCGCTGCGGCAGGGCTGGGCGCCGCGAAACTGCGCGTTTGGAAGACGCTGGCGTGTTTCTTGGGGAAACCCTGAGCCCAGCCGCGCGCAATGGCGGCGTCGTTGTCGACGAAGATGTACGGGCAGTAGTTTACGGGCTTGCCCTGAAAGAGTGCTTCGACGAGGATAAAGGCCTCGCGGTACTGGTAGCGGGCCGGGTCTGTGAGCTCGTCGTCGGAGCCGGTGAATTGCCAGTCGAGGAACCATAAGAAGGCGCGGCCTGGGGAGGAGGAGTCGATGGTGAGGCCGGGAGGGAGCAGGGCGGCGATGGCTTCTGGGTCGGTGAAGTATTCAATGGCCATGCAGTCGCTGGAGTAGTGCCAGGGGGGGGGAGACGAGGGAGGATTTTCCGGATGGGGTGAGGGGGACTGAGAAGCCGTTGAGCATGATCGATTATGTTTGTATTGATATGTGAAGATGAATGCTGTTATACAAGTTGAAAGTGAACTGTAAAAGCCGGTGTATTTATATATATGTAGATGTGTGTATATGTCTTTGTTAGAAACAAACAGTGTTGTCTTTTGGCCAAGAAACAGAAACGAGCACAACTGCTCTTTTATACATGAATTGATACATGAAGAGTTACATTATCCAGCAATTCTAGTAAAAAGCCGAGTATCACAACGTAGAATTCAAAAGAAACTCTGTGCTTATGCCGGAGATGACCACATCAATACACGGATGATTACTCTAGCACTGAGAGGCAAGTGAATTATTAAGATTTATGAAAGAATTAATAAGACAGAATAAGGAACAGTTTAAAAAAAAAATCGTGACTTGCTATTTGAAATTACTTGTCGTTCAAGAGTAGTTGGCCAAGTTCCGGGCGAGTGGGGCCGCATCGGATCGGGCACATATACGAAGATACGGTCCGCGGCGTGCTCTAGACAAGCCGCGGCAAGTGGGTTATGAAGAGAAAAAGCCAGCAAAAGGTTTGCTATCTTTTTTTTTTTTTTTTACTCATATATTTAATTGCAGTAGAAAAATCTAGGTACTATTGATGGCATTTTCGGCTTGGTGCAGATTGCACCATGTTCTCGAGAGGGCGTCTCCGGTAAAAGAGGTTGATGGAAGCGATACAGCTGAGGTCTACTCAATTTTTTCAGCTACAAGTCGCTAGTTACGGTTGCTCAGTGACTGAAGACTGATGAAATTATTGGTTATGACAATGGAGCGAGAACAAGACCCTAAACAGAACGAGCTCATCATGGCTTGTCTACTCTATTCAACGAGCAGTGGTGAGTCAAGATGGCGCACCAACTAATAACCACCGTAAGGACTGCGAGATCGGTAGCGGAATACATCTCAACCCTCAACAAAAAGCTCAGCCATCACGGTTCTTCAAATGGCAATCAAGTCCCGTCAAGTAAACTTACAACAACAACAACATTCCGCAGGTTCCGACACCGGTAGGCATCTCCGGCCCGTATCTTTCCTATCAAAATGATGACAACATGGCACTGCGGAAGCTAACTCTTAGCGCCCGAGAGCTATCCATTTACACGGATATAAACGTCGTCATTCATATGCAGTCATTCATGTAGTCGCTCAGGTTTATATAACTTCAATCCTCTCATCAAAGTAAAACCCTGCAAAACCAATCTGAGAAACTCCAACCATGACCAAAGACACAGTCGACATCCTCATCGACTCCCTCAAGGCCGCCGGCGTCAAATACGTCTTTGGCGTGCCCGGCGCCAAAATCGACTCCGTCTTCAACGCCCTCATCGACCATCCAGACATCAAACTCGTCGTCTGCCGGCACGAGCAGAATGCTGCCTTCATCGCCGCCGCCATGGGCAAAGTCACGGGCCGGCCCGGCGTCTGCATCGCCACGTCCGGCCCGGGCACCAGCAACCTCGTCACCGGCCTGGTCACGGCGACGGACGAGGGCGCCCCCGTGGTGGCTATTGTAGGGAGCGTCAAGCGGTCTCAGTCGCTGCAGAGGACGCACCAGAGCCTGCGCGGCGCAGATCTGCTCGCGCCCGTCACGAAAAAGGTCGTCTCGGCCGTCGTCGAGGATCAGGTTGCCGAGATCATGCTGGACGCCTTTCGAGTCGCGGCGGCGTCTCCCCCCGGCGCCACGGCCGTCAGTCTGCCCATTGACCTGATGACTCCGGCAAAGAGCACGTCCACCGTCACGGCGTTTCCAGCAGAATGCTTCATTCCTCCAAAATACGGCAAATCCCCAGAGACGACCCTCCAAGCAGCCGCGGATCTGATTTCTGCGGCCAAAGCCCCCGTCCTGTTTCTCGGCATGCGGGTTTCTGAATCCGACGACACCATCAGTGCTGTCCACGGCTTTCTCAGAAAACACCCCGTGCCGGTTGTCGAGACGTTTCAGGCTGCCGGGGCCATCTCCAAGGAGCTCGTCCACCTCTTTTACGGCCGAATTGGCCTGTTCAGCAACCAGCCAGGCGATCAGCTGCTCCAGCACGCAGACCTGGTCATCGCCATCGGGTTGGATCAAGCAGAATACGATGCAAACATGTGGAACGCGCGCGGCACTACAATCCTGCATGTGGACATCCAGCCAGCCGACTTTGTAGCTCACTACAAGCCCAAGATTGAGCTCGTCGGGTCCCTGGCCGACAACATGACAGACCTCACCAGCAGACTAGACATAGTGGCTCGTCTCCAGCTCACCAAGCCAGGGGAGGCCATCCGGACAAACATGTGGGAATGGCAAAACAGCCCCGAAGCATCAGGCCGATCCACCGGCCCCGTCCATCCGCTGCACTTCATCCGCCTCTTCCAGAGCATCATCGACCCGTCCACGACGGTGATATCCGACGTGGGCAGCGTCTACATCTGGCTCTGTCGGTACTTTTACTCGTACGCGCGCAGGACCTTTCTCATGTCCAACGTGCAGCAGACACTGGGCGTGGCCATGCCGTGGGCCATTGGCGTCTCTCTCAGCCAGACGCCGCCGTCTTCGAAAAAGGTCGTCAGCATCAGCGGCGACGGCGGCTTCATGTTCAGCAGCCAGGAGCTGGTCACGGCCGTGCAGCAGGGCTGCAACATCACGCACTTTATCTGGAACGACGGCAAGTACAACATGGTTGAGTTTCAAGAAGTCAACAAGTACGGCCGCAGCTCCGGCGTCGATTTGGGGGGAGTCGATTTCGTCAAGCTTGCCGACTCCATGGGCGCAAAGGGGCTGCGTGTGAGCAGTGCGGGCGACTTGGAGGCTGTTATGAAGGAGGCATTGGCTTATGACGGTGTTTGTCTTGTTGATATAGAGATTGATTACAGTCAAAACCACAATCTGATGATGGATCTGGTCACCTCGGATGTCTCTTGATCAGTAACGAAGGGTTAAAAGTAGGTTTGTTTTAATAAGAGATGTATAGCCCGTTAGTCTAGCAAGTACCCCTTACACGAGGGAACAAGATTCACAACTCGGAGATAACGCCCGAGGCTCAATATGAGAACATAGACGCACTCTCTCGGGATTAATAGGGACATGTAATTACGTATCCACATTATAAGGAATTGCGTGATGTCATTGTACGAGTTGCCCAGCTTAACTAGACCAATCGGCATGCTATAAGGGCGTACAGTCGCCAACATGACAACTCATTCAACCTTTACTCAATCGCCCATTGATACAGTTTTGCTCGCTTTCTTGACTTTTTTTAACATTCACAGCCTTTGAAGATGGCACCAAACGAGCTGTACCAGTACTCGGTGCTCTCCGCGCTCATGAGTGGCGCCGCACAATCTGGCGTCCCCTTGTCGCAGATTCTGAGCCACGGGAACCACGGCCTGGGCACTTTTCAAAGCCTGCAAGGCGAGATGATTGTCCTCGACGGATCAGCGTACCAGATGAAATCAGACGGATCCGTCATCCCCAACCTTGAAAGAGACCACGGCGATCAAATCATCCCTTTTGCCATGATCACCTCCTTCCAGCCCTCCGTCACCGAGACCATCACCTTTGACAGCAAGCAAGACCTCGCAGACAAGATATCAGCCCTGCTCCCCAAGACGCAAAACCACTTCCTCGCATTCAGAATCGACGGCGAATTCTCGCAAGTCAGCGTCCGCACAGTCGGCGGCCAGCTCTCACCGCACGAAAAACTCGTCGACGTCGGCAAACGCCAGGCAACACACACCTTTTCGTCGATAAGGGGGTCCATCGTAGGGTTCCGCTCGCCGGCGTACTTCCAGGGCATCAGCGTCGCCGGCGACCACATGCATCTGATTTCCGAGGATCGCAAGTTTGGGGGCCATTTGCAGGCTTGTCGGGCGGCGGAGCGGGTGACGCTCGAGGCGGCGACGATTCATCGCTTTGATCTGCAGTTGCCCGAGGATGGTGATTTTAGAGATGCTGACCTTGCTGTTGATAATGAAGGGATTCAGACCGTTGAGGGGTAGATTTACTTGTACCCTTGATTTCCAATTTCAGTTTGCCCTCAAATTAAATACAAAGTCTTTTTAATAAAGAGTAGCTTGATATAATAAGACTTGCCACGCATTGGCATTCATCTCAATATTAGAGGAATCTATGAATCTACTAGTGGCTTCAGTCCAACCGAAATGGAAACTACTTTATATCGACTTCCCGAGGCTTGAGAGTAGTAAAATCGCCGTAGGAGACCTTGAAAAGTCAATTACACACCAGTCACGCAGGGCGGCAGAGTCGTCTTGACTAACAGGCCACCTTGCATAGCAAAATGAATAACATCTTTGGCAGGGCACACAGAATGGAGAAAGCATGATTCTCTTAGCTGTAACAAGCCATATCAATTCAGTCTTGAAACTTGTAACACAGTGCATAAGCGCCGTACAAATATGTAAGTGCCGTATAGTCGTATAGCTTAGCTTGCTGAGGCACAGAAACAGGGCACTCAAAAACCGTTGTTCTTTTAAGTTTACATTGGTGACATCTGAGGATGTGGTGAGCATTCAAGTTTGCTTACGAATTTGACATAAGCAGCCGAGGTAGCAATATTATCTTCGTTTCCTCTACGTGCTCAAACTCTTATATACCCAATACTTGATGTAAAAGCCAGTAATGTGCAATACTTGTACAAGTTTCTTCTCCTTCTCCTTCACTCCTAGACGTTACTAGTTCACAGTCATGCCACTATACCAGGTTGAACATTCTGACCCCTTGACGAGGGCAGAAATGGACGAGCTGGCGGCAAAAATAACAGACATTCACAAGACTGCATACGGCACCCCTACGCCTTTTATAAGCGTAGTTTTCGAAGACATCTCCAAAACGAACTTTTATGAAGGCGGTGTACAAGTATGATGAACATTGTCAATCTCAAGCTCATTGCTTCTAATGGACAATACAGACCCCGGGCTACAATCGTATATTTGCCATTGTGCGAATAGGCGGATCTCGGACCTCGCAAGACTTCAGCGAGCTTTGCGTCAAGCTCTCCCAAGCTTGGCGCGAGGTTGTATCCGAGAAGGATGCGTCGACTGGGAGTGTACAACGGAAATTAGCCGGTGCATTTGTACAGAGGAGCATCAACGCCATCTGGGAGCACGGCTTTGTTCTACCCGAGGTTAGTTTTCCTATGGACCACGCCTCTATATATCAGCAGAGGTTCCAGCCTGAAGTATGTCGTATAAGAAATGATGCTAACATTGCCAAACCATCAGCCCGGCCAAGATGAGGAGTGGTTCAAACAGAACAAGGCGGAGTTTCAGGAAAGGGCTAGGGCTGGAGACGGGACAATGATGCGACTATTGAAGGAACTGGGGATATCTCTTGAAGACTAACGGCTCCAGTTCTATAAATATACAGCAACATACATTACCATTGCATAGTATCTCTCTTACATTTCAACTCAATAATCAATTACACGGCAATGCTATAGTCATAGCATCTTCACTCAGTGATTAATTACACGGCTACTGTAGTCATAGCATCTTCCGCCTTATCTGCGGGGTCCAGCCCGTCGCCCGAATGCCCGGCAGCAGCCCTAGATCGATCTCGAAACCTCCCCCCAGGATCGAAAACCAGCGTTCCATGATCTCCGTGGATTTCCATGGATTTGCGCAGCCGAGCGCCAATCAACAGGCGCCTGTGACGACTGACGATCGCAGTTCCCAGCCACAGCCCGGCTTTGCCACTGCCTTGGACGGAACAGCCGTCATGGCCACCCAAAAGTCTGGGGCCGATCGCAGGACCCTGTAGGCCCTGTAGACCGCTGGAAATAAGGCGCTGGAGCCGAGCGTCTGCTGCCCTCCCCCTCTCGTACTTGCCGATTGCCGCACCGCCGAAGGCCAATCAGATCCACTTCCGGATTCCACCGCTCCGAAGATTTCTCGCTCCATCGAGGCACGCCTAGCCGTTTCGGACGGCGCCATGCCTGCTGCGGTTTAGCCCGGCGATAGCGAGCTTACCAAGGGCCAAAAGGAGCCCCGGCCCAGGCAAGAAGACTTTTCCGGCCCTGTCGCTTGCTCCGATACCGAGTCTCCTCTCTGCCAGCGAGCGCCGTTCACATGCGCGGCTATCCATCCAGCTGCCTCCTAACAGCGAGAAAAACCCTCACGGCTTACTAGATTTTTTTTTTTTAACCTTTCCTCCTCTCCGCAGATACTATATAGAAATTCCCACCCCCGGGTTTTTCGTTTCAATCTTTATTTTGATCTTCATTTTCCCAAAGATTTGTTTCCTTTGCATAGACGGCAAGATTTCTTTTGGTTTCAATCCATTCCAAGACATTCATTGCTTGAAACGCAGTGCGCACGTCATTATCCGTACTATTGCCTGAACCGGCGGAAAAAAAAAGAGTCACAAGCAAGGCACGCGACTGGGTTGATCGCTGCCCTAGCCGAGATAACTTTGACGAAATTGATTGGGTTTTTTTGCCATCTGCGACCCGCCACCCGAATCGGAGCTTGTCTCGATAACAACCAACAAGACCCTTCTTTTTCCTCTCCATCCGCGCCCGACCTGCAACATCCTTCTCTCTCCTCTCCCTACATCCTGCAGAGAGAACCGGCCATCGAACGCAAACATGAAAGTCTTCTCAAACTCCGTCACCTACGAGTACTCGTGGGACGAGGTCTCAACCGCCAACTGGCGCAAGTACGGCCCGTGGAACAACAAGTCGGAGCACGTCATCGCCGTCGACACGCTCTCGCGCCAGGTCGATGCCGCCACCGGCGTCCTGCGAACCGAACGCCTCATCACATGCAAGCAGGCCGCGCCCGACTGGATCAAGTCGCTGCTGGGCGGCAACATGGAGGAGAGCTTCGTCTACGAGGCCAGCTACGTCGACCCGCAGCGCCAGACGGTCACAATGGTCAGCCAGAACCTGACGTGGAGCAACCTGGTGCGCGTGCAGGAGGAGGTCGTCTACCGCCCGCTCAGCGAGCACCAGACGCAGTTCACCCAGACGGCGCGCATCACGGCCCTGTGCGGCGGCTGGCAGCGCATCAAGAACGGCATCGAGGACTCGCTGTGCACGCGCTTCAAGGAGAACGCCGTCAAGGGCCGCGAGGGCTTCGAGCGCGTGCTGGAGATGAGCCGCATCGTCTTTGCCGAGGAGAAGGAGAGGCTGCAGCAGCAGAAGCTGGCGCTGATGTAATTCTGCATTATCCATGCATCCCACGTCATCGTCAATGCTGCTTACCGCTGCCCCCTTTTTCCTCTCCCTGTTTCACGCCAAACCAGCTCAACTCTGCAGCAGCATAAACAGCACCGTCCACCATACCCCGGACAACCACTAAATCCACTCTCCACTATCACGACCTGTGTTTTTATTACATCTTCTCCTTTGTATGGGAAAGAGACTATGGCGGGGCACACTTTTTTTTTTTTTTTCTCTCATTGCTTTTCTTTTCACGGCGCGGCGTCACGGATACACAAAAAATGGGACAGACATGATTGAAAGAAACCAGAGGGCCATGACGGCGAAAGAATCATAAAACGGTGGCCAGGATTAATGGGCATTTCGAGAGGGAGATACCAATTTCTGCTTTTAGACCAAAAATTCGGAGTCTCAAAGCCATGAGGTTCTTGCACTTTTTTTTTTCTTTGTTTTCTGAGAGCATCAAGCAAGAAGATACGAAGAAAGACAGAGCAAAGCGTCCGCACAGCATACACATATTCTTTTTTTTTTCTGTTCGCGAGATCAGCGTGCGGGCGATGATTAGAACTTCTGCATTTGTTATACTCCGTTTCTTTTGTCTTTTTTTTTTCTATTTTAGAAAGACTTAGATCATTTGTTGTATTTTTAGAATGCAGCTATGCATAGCTGCGAGTCACTTTTTTTCTTTTTCTGTTAGAAGGCGGTTGAAATAGATGCCATGACAGCAAAACTATTCTGTTCAGATTGAATTATGTGACAACGTGACCATGAATGACAAGCGATCTATTCGCATTAAGACTCATTACTACAAACACATTATTAGATCATTTCTAGCTGTTTTACTAAACGGAGGACGTCAACTCCATATCAAATGTAGATGTCTAGCTTTTCGCTCTTTCAAAGGCCGCTCGCTATGTTCCAAATTCCACTAATCCATTCCCATCATCTCTTATATACCCTCCATCCTTCATTCAATAACTCTCCTCGTCAACACCTCCGCCAGACAAGCTCATCATCTTATCAAACAGCGGCGTTCCCCATCCCGTCACCGGATCCCATCCCTTGACAGCGCTCCAGCCAGCATTGGGAATCACGGGCGATGCAAGGCCGGAGAGGGATTGACCTTGGCATCCGATTGATTTGGATTGGGTGATGCTGTCAGGCATTATTTTGTGGTTAGCATTCTTTTGTGATTATACCAAAACATTGGAAGAAGATGTGTGGTTTCAACCTACTCTGTGAATGCTCGATTGCCAATGCTGTAAATCCATGGATTCAAGAATCCCATGCGAGGCAGTCCCCTTTCGGCTCGATGGTCATTGAGCAATGCAACGAGAGCAGCGAATACCGGCGTAGAAACGCTGCATCATCGCCAGTCAGTCCAATAACTGTTCGCACGTAGCTTGCAGCACATACCTGGTCCCCGTCGTCAAGTCCTCCTTGCCATGATTCCAAAACCGATAATTCACCCCCTGCGCAGCCACATCAGGAAACCCCCTCCCGCCAGCATTATAATACCCCTTCCACTCATTCCCATACAACTCGAGATACCCCCCCACAGCTTCATCCTGCCACGCCGGACGCGCAAAGTAATCAGAATACCCGCCCGCTGAGAAGTTCGCCGCCCTTTCAGGCCCAATTCCCTCTGTCGATCCCACGCTCGTCACATACGGACACGTCGCAGGGAAGGAAGGAATATACTTTGTCGTCTCCGTGCCGTCGTTGGACTGGCATGACATTCCGGGGCCGAAATCGCCGGAAGACACGATGATGGAGACGCCGCGGGTGCCGAGCTGGCCAAACATGTCGCAGACTTGCTGGGCGTAGGGCTTGGGGAAGAGCTGCTCGTTGGCGCCGTATGAGATGGAGATTACGCTGGGGAGTTGCTCGTCGGGGAGGTTGAGGAGGTGGCTTGCGAATTCGAGGTATGGTTCGAGATATTCGTTGGTAGGATCAGTTAGACTATCAAGAGTGATTTGTATCAGCATCATATCTCGAGGTTCATCAAGGAAGAAGAGCATACTCCAAGTCGGGGATGATGTCGTGGTTCTCGCCACCAGTTGCATAAAAGCGCACCGGTACGCTGTGTGCCATCCCAACGGCATACTGCACATCCTGGTTGGCCTCGCTCGACGGGAAATTCGTTCCCTGAGGATTGGTTCCTCCATTGACAAACGCAACGGAGACGTTGAAAGCGGCAGGAGGAGGCACAAGCTCATGTAGAAACTCGCCTAATTCGTGATATTGGATAGCTTGCTGAAATACCAAACCTGTGTCAGTAGAAAGATGGAGCAAAAGCCGCAGTGGATATAGACTTACACCGTCAAAGCCAGCTACACCGACAAGATTTCGTTCCTCGCCCTTTGCTTGATAGCTGTCAACATGGTACAGTTTCTTCAAACAGGCTGGCGTGATTTCAGTCTTGCACCTCTCCCAATCGGTGCGGACTCTGGTCAAATACTGGCCAAAATGATCCTGTTCTACATCCAGATTTATGGAAGATGTATTTGACCTGGCCGCAGAACAAGCTGCTCGCCGGCGTACAGGCGCATATTGGACAGTCATCACATGGCCCTGTATTCTCAGAGGCAAGGAAGAAACAGAGACTGTCTGCGAGCCAAGTGTCGCATTATAGTTGACCTCAAAGAGAGCCTCGATACTCCCGACGTCGGTCTGAACATGAATAAACTGCCCATCGCTCAAGATATGGCCACTGCGGATACCAGCCTGAGACAACCACCCCTTGACGGCATCAGTGGAAGATTTTCGAGGACGAAGCAAGCCTTTGGCTTCTTCGCGGCCAAGATACTGCCCATAACGTGAGCCAGAAGGACTGGAAAGATTGTAAATGGTTTGCTCAAGGAGCTGGCGGGATTCCGGCTGCAGGGCGATGGAGAGTTTCACGACTTGTGCTGCCTTTGATGACTCTCCCAGCTGCTGGATAGGACTTGCGGTGACTATGACATTGATGCCGAAAAAGAGAAGACGTGATGCTTTCATTTTGACCACTGGAGGTGGAGATGGCGTTGATGAAAGAAGGATGCTGCGGTACTGATGCGTTGGAATGCTTTCTTTCTGCACGAGCCATATCTTCTTTATATCTTCTTTTCGCACCAAGGGCAATCTCTCATAGAAAGACTAGAGCACATAACACTGGCCCATCCCACGTTTGGCATTCTTTCAGCCTCGCCGTATATCGATCCACCAGGCGGCAGGGCTGTCGCGTGCAAGAACAATACCAAGGCGCGATATTGTATCCCCTGATCAGCCCCTGCAGCAGAAACAATATTATGCAGCCATCCGTATCGATTCTGGCCGTTGATTAAGGAACATGGATATTACTGGGATAAAATATGGCGCTGGCTAAGTATAGAGCTCCTACCTGAAGGATTCCCCAAAAAGCTAAGTATGAATCGTCGCCAAGCATGCGAGTGTCCGTGTAACTAATCAGCAGGACTGTCGCATTCCTCGAGTTCACAAAGAGACCAAAAATCTACCATGCTAGAAGCTGTTCTTTGATCATCATCTCAGCTCTTGAGAAAGACGGGGTACATACTGATCCATAGACAGCTCACGACTGCATATGCATGTCTCAGGTTGTCACATCTGCAGCATAACGCTGATACCAAGGCTCCTTTGTTGCAAATCAGCTGCCACTACTAACATGCATATATTCTTTGATGGCCTGCAGAACAAAATTTGTTTGCCAGCCATTATTGGTTGCACAAGGCACGGCGTGTCCGAGGCACCTGAAAATCCGCACAGACAGCGACGGCTGATACACTCGTCTCCCTTGCCCTGGAATGTTTGTATTCCCAGTAATATGCACACAAAAACCAATTATAGCATCTGTTTCAGCATCAGATTAGATAATCGTCTTTTGAACAAAGACAGGGCCAGCTGATGGTGTATTAGCATCTTTGTTCCAGACTGGCACATCATGTCAAGCAGAGACGACACTGCCGTAACAAGACGCTTATATAAAACAATATGCCGTCTTTCAATTACAGCATGTAAATACCCTCATCAATTTCGGCTCTTTTTCCATAGTCATTAGCTTCACACATCAATCTTGTAACAACAAGCTCGTCATCATGCAGCTCTTTAATCTCCTCGCCGCCGCTACACTCGCCGCAGCCACTGATTTTCAAGTGAAGAGTATGCGTCATCCCCTCACTTCATCATCAAGTCTGTGCGTGCTGACATGGAATGCAATCCAGTGCAAGTCCACTACAATGCCACGTATGACAACAAGGTTGGACACAACTCGCCTCTACAAGACTCCATCTGCCAGCATAGTCCCGTCGGGCAGCATACAAAACGCAATTTCTTCTATCATGAATACTCCTATCCCTGGCCCTACGTTGGCGGCTACGCCCTCATCAAAAAGGGCGACAATGCCTCCTGTTTCAACTGCTATAAATTACAATATGGCGGAAAGAGTATCTTTTTTTCGGGCAATCAACTCAGCCGAGGACGGCGTGGACCTGGGCAAACCGCTCTTTGAAGAGCTCTCTGGTGGCACAGTTGGTGAATCGGAGCACATCAGCGCTTCACTTAGTATGGTCGATAGCGATTCTTGCTTGCTTACCATGCAGCTGACGAACAATCTCTTACCTGATATTCTACCTAAATTATTGGCATGATACTACTAGTAGCACTCATGACAAGTACGTCCATGTAATCAGGATACCCGAATAGAGAGAGCTCTTTGCATTTGTCACATGAATCGTCCAAAAATAAAATCAACAAAGACTGCACTCTTGATATCTGTCCTCCCAGCCAAAGTCTCATCTCTCGCTCACCTTTGAATATTTTTTCCAGCCGCAGGGTAGGCAGCAACAGCAGCAAACCAGCAGCTGCAACTGCACCAGAAAGTGATCCACTCAGCCCAGGCACCAGCCCCACTCCATCCAATCACCACCTCCCACAAATTCTGCCGCCCCACCACAGCTGCAGCTCCCTCACCGCCCCCACCCTGCTATATATTCCTCGCCCGCCCCCGACAAAGCGAAGCTTTTTTCTTTTTCTTTTCTTCTTTAGCTCTCTTTGCCTTTTGGCTTAGATCAAGTGTAGTATCTGTTCTTTTCAGTTTAATCTCTGAAAGGTCTCTAAGGAGACCAATCGTGATTATTCTTATTTTTGTCCTCAGGGCGGTCTCCTCTGTGCTTGCACATGATTCCGCCCACAGTGTCCCTGGTATTACACTGCCTCCAGGCGACGCGAACACTTTTTCTTTTCATTGCTTTGTCTGGGGCTTGCCCTGGCAGCGAAGAAGAGACTCGATATTTCGTAGAGAGTAGAAATCAGAAATCAGCTCCATGATGCCGTAGATGTTCTGTATCGCGAGTCCAGTTGACCGCGTATTCCTAGCTGTAGCCTCGCGTCGTAAATTCTAGATAATTTTTCCTAGGTAGCCTCGCCATATCCAAATCATAAAATCTCTGCCCTCGTCACGCTGTAGCAGCCAACGCCATCTCGAGTCTCTCTTTCTGCATGCCAACAGCTAGAACCTGCAGCACTCTCAGCCACTAACTGGTGAAAAATCTCTCCAATCAAATCCATCTTCCTTCTCTCAGCCTCATCCATCTCAACCTCATCCCACCAACCACCAACATCACCAGCATCACCACCACCACCACCATCACAACCATGTCCGCTCCTCCACCCTCCCTCCTCGACCCCTCCATCTTCTCCTCCCTCGAAGCCAAGCTCGAGCAAGAGACCCAAGTCCGCGACACCCTCTCCCAAATCGTCCAGCGCCTCGACCGCGCCGCCGCCACAGCCCAAGGCCTGCTCTCACGAGTCCACTCGACGCCTCGCGCACGCTGTACGTAGTCAATCCAGCACTTCAATGTTACTGTAAAAAAAAAAAACATCACGTAAAGCAGACAATTAAAATTTTTTCCTTTCTTTCTGTTCAAAACCAGACCCCGCCCTCGTAGCTCAAGTCGAAGCCGCCGTCAAGGAAGAAGCCGTCATCATCAACGAGCTCGAAAAAGTCGCCTCTCAGCACCCTTACTACAAGTTTGTCTCCCTCTCGCTCTCCCTCTACAGCATTCATTTCTAACCGACTTCATTCAAGATACAACAACAAATGGTCCCGCTCCATCCAACACGCCATCGGCACAACAATCTACTGCGCCTGGCTCGGCGGCTTCCCCTCCACCTCATCTTCGTCTGAACCCGAATCAGCCTCCAAGCCAGCGCCCGGAATAGGCCGCCTCCTCACCCTCGAAGAAGTCGGCGCCATCTTCTCAGGTAATTTTCCATCTCTTCCATCTTCCATCAAGAATAAAAAAACCGCTAATTTAAAATGGGACAGTCCCAACAAACCTCAAAGACCGCGACGCCTTCCACCTCACCATTGAAGAATATCTCCTCTCCCTCATCGACCTCACGCAGGACCTCTCCCGCCTCGCCACAAACGCAGTCACCCTCGGCGACTTCCAGCTGCCCCTCACCATCAGCGCCTTCGTCAAGGACCTCTTTGCCGGCTTCCAGCTGCTCAACCTCAAAAACGACATTATCCGCAAGCGCGCCGACAGCGTCAAGTACGAGGTCAAGAGGGTCGAGGACGTTGTCTACGACTTGAGCCTCAGGGGCTTGATCCAGAGACCTACGGCTGGCGATACCGAGATGGAGTCTGCTTGAGTTTTATTATTTTACAAAATGGCTAGATGACGAGAAAAGTAATTCACATTCACATTGACAAGCTTGCACGCAAACGGTGATTAAAAACAAAAGTGCCCAAGATGACCATCTCGTGCCTCAAGTCTCAAGTGGTATATAAGAGTACAGAATTTGTCTGTTTATATCCCCGGCGCCTCTCTTGTACGTCCGCGTCAATCCCATCTTCATTGTAGCTGCTGCCATCAACTGCCCACCAAGACCAGTTGAAGCATTGATATCTATTGTACAGGCACTCAAGTGCTCCATAAACTGTGTACTGGAAACCCTTCGTCCAACTCCCCTCCGTCATTTCTAAAATCTTCCAACGCCTGCCATGTTTCCGGTATTCCCGTCCACTAGTAAATATGTTTGAACCGTGGTTGCTTTTGATCTGTATTAATGTAATTAAGAAACTTATATCAACAAGAGCAACAGCAATGACAACAAAGGTATAATTGTAGTCATCATCAGCCGTGCCTAAAGGTGCACTTATCACCTCTGGCACACTTGCCTTGCTGCCAAAAGGTACAAGGCTTCGTCCCAATAAGGGCTTTATTCGCCGGTTTGTGCGGCGGCAGCGTGCCCTTCTTTTTCCTACCCTCCTTTCCGTGCGGCTCACTTCCCCTTTGGCCATCGTTCCGATCCCAGTCTCGCTCAGGCTTGTGATCAAAGGACGATGGCGGAGGCGGTGGCGGAGGAGGCGGCTGTTGGCCTTGCGCCATCTGAGTGAGCATCATTAGCTGCTGATATGATGGATCATTCGGGTTCAGATAACTAGCAATGTTTGCAGCTTGTGCTGGGGCTGCTTGCTGAGGCTGGTTGATGGCGGCGAGAATCGACTGCAGCTGTCCGTCGGGAATTTGAGGATGCTGGGCTGATGGCAGCGCCGCAGCTGGTGGATGGTGTCCACCAGTCATCTGCTGTAGCAGTGCCATGTACGGGGCATAACCCTGTTGCTGCGCGTACTGCCCTGACCAGTCCTGAGATTGGGTATTTGCCGGGTTGGCAGCGGCGGCGGCGGCGGCAGCAGCCGTGGCAGCAGCAACCTTGAGTGCGTTTGCCTCAGCCTCAGCCTTGGCCTTTGCCTCGTCCTCTTTCTTCTGTCTAGCAGCAACCTCCTTATTATATCCAAACCACCACTCTCTGACCCTTTCTTGATCAAACAAAAGCCAGTCGGGAGGAGATGTTGGAGGATATGCTTTGCTAATCAAGCCTTTCACGACCTCTTCAACAGCATTTCCATTGAGTCGAACCGTAGGATCCGTATAGTTATAGGCACGAACTGAATCGCCGTAGAGGACGGGGTTGGGATCACGCCAAGCCTTAGTCTTGTCCGACACAAGTACCGCAAGCAGCTGCTTCTCCGCCGCGCCGCCCAAGAGAAGAGGAAGCGAGTGCTGTATGTGCAGAGAGGCCATGGGCTGAGAGGAAGACGCGGATGTCGATGTACTTCCCTGAAGCCGGCCAAGAATGGAGTCCAGCTTGCTAGAGGGGCTATGCCTGGCATCGAGCCGCTTCATGGCGGAGCGCAATGCCTCGTCCAGCCCGTACTGTTGTTCGTCTCGCCACCTAAGCTGGATTTCTTCAAACTTGGCATCCTCCCGAGGGAGATAGGCCGTCTTAGCTTCGGTACTGACAGCAGTCGCCGCCTCTGGAAGTGGGGACTTTGGAGTTGGGGGAATATCGTCGATGTCGGTGTAGATGGCCATCAACTCTCTCTGCTCTCTCTCTGCAATTCGATGCTGCTCGTCGGTCGTAAAGGCTACAGTGCCACCACGCGTAACGTAATTCTTGGCTCGTACATCGTCGGCCAGAGCTGAAAAGTCTATCCCGATGGGCCCAAGCCAAGGCTGATAAGGAATATCGTCGTCGTCGTCATCATCCTCGACATCTGCACGCTGCTTCAAGACCATACCTTCGGAACGATCGTCGGCTGCATCTCGCGTCAAGTTGCTTCCCCTGCCTTCATCTTCTTCGTCGTCTTTATGAAAGATTCTGACTTGGACAAGCTCAGTCTCCGGCTTCCAACTGACCCTAAGCTTCCGACGTGCCTCTTTTCGAAGCCTCTTGGCCTTTTCTTCCGGTGCTTCTGGCGTATCGGACTCTCTTGTCTCCTTGGTCGTTGGAACGGGAGGCTCAACCGGCTTTGGTGCATTAATGGAATCAAGCAAAGAGGCGATTCCCGACAAGGCGCTCGAGCTTGAGGTGGAAGATGCCTTTGCTACGGGGGGCTTTGCTTCCACTTTAGGAACCGTCGATCTGCTTGCTTCAACCTTTGTCACCACCTTCTTGACGTCTGCCTTGATCTTATCATCGCTAGACGCCGATGGACTATCTGCATCCGACTTGACAACAGGCTTTGATATCGGTCGTGCTTTGCCCGGGAGTATCGAAGAAAGGCCTTTGGGCGCAATGATCTTGGATACCGCTGGTTGTTGGATCTTTGGCTGTGCCAGCTTCTTGCTAAGAGAGCTACTTCCAGGCTCCACCGCAATCTTCTTCACTGTGCGAGAATCCGAGTCATCATCTCTGGCCCTCTTGGCTGAGGAGGCATCTGCAGACATTTTGATACCTGCCTTCGCCCTACTGGCTGCAGATGTTCCAGTATAGCCCGTGGCCGTTTCTGACTCGGCCGATTTGAGAGCCTTTTTCATGTTTGCAGCAATTTCGCGCGCCATTTCCTTGACTTCATCATCGCCCTTGTCTTCAAACCGCTTTCGGACCGTTTCAAAGTTTGTAGTCTCGGCGATCTTCTTAGTCATGCGAAAGTGGGTAAAGATTTCCAGCAGCGCCTTGGGCAGCTTGCCCGAAAAATCACCCGCTTTGATGGACGAAATCATGGCGTTTACCAAGCTAAGGACCAACTTCTGGTGACCACCGAGATTATCCAAAACACCATCATCGGCGTGCTCGATGGTGACATCCAGAGCGCGATAAAGAGCCTCTTTCTTCTGTTCAGCCACCTTCTTCAGCTCCGCAAGTTGAGGTTCCGGGACTTTGTTCTTCGTCGCGTTATCCACGTCCAACTTGGCCTTGTTCATGTCACCACGAAGCTTGATGAAGAATTCACCAGCTTGTTGAACCCTTCCAGCAATAAGGGCCGATGTGCGAGCCACAGAAGGCTCAATGTTGACGATTCCAACAACATCCCACGCCACGGCTTCGGTGGGGTCAGCCGGTCGAACCAGAGGTCGGATCTCGACAAATGTTAGCAACAAATAAGCCACTGTATCTTGCAAGTTATAATTACATACCGGCTTCGCTCGATCATCCTCCTGTTCCTTTTTTGCTCGCTTCTCTGCCTTATTTTTCGAAGCTTCATCGGACTTGAGCTGTTCCTTGAATGCATCTGCGACAATTTAGCAACACTACGTCATCAAATTTACACCAGAGGGGCCTTCTGAACATACGAGGATACTCGGTGTACTTTGGCCGGCGTTTGCCAAGGCTATACATGGAGCGATCATATTCGGCCAAAAGCTGCCTCGCCTCTTCCCGCCGCTCATCTAAGCCACTCCTATCTGCAGATGGCCGATACTGTGTACTAAACTTTCCTTGAATTTCACAGGGTAGATATCCTAGCTCTGGTACTAAGGAACGATCACTGTGCGGTGGCAAGGCAATGCAAGGAGACAGCTTGTCGTAACTCTTGGGCGCTAATGACAAAAGTTCGTTATTATCGTGAATAAATGGCAAAAAAAGAAAGCGTAGCTCAGCGCAACTACTTACCTGGAAGCTTAATCGTGCCATCATATACTAAAAAGGGAAGTCCTTTGATAGACGGATACTTGTTTTGGGCAGCCTTGTTCCGCTTCGCGAACTGGGCAATAAGCTGAGCCTCTTCTGCTGATGGCAATGGGACAGATAGGATCTCGGGGTCTTCGCTCCTTCTTGGGAGGATATCAACCGGGAAGTCTATGGGGTAAGCCGGTTGCTCTGGAACTGCCGGCTCCGGAGTGCTCTTGGTGGCACGCTTCCGTTTCTTCGGGCCACTTTCCACCGGCTGAGAGAAACCTGAAGGCATTGCTGGTGGCACAGTGGAAGTGGCAGTGGAAGTGGCAACAGCACTGCTATTGATGGGCTGCTGGGCTGCTCCATACTGAGCATTGGGGCTGACTCCCATCGTCGAGTGAGCGGAAGACTGTATGCTAGGCTGCTGTTGACGAGGCTGCGGTGCCAGCGGCTGCTGCTGTACAGGCGTGCCCTGCTGAGGCGGAGTAAAGGTATTCGGTTTCGATGGTGCATATGTCTGTTGCGTAGAATATTGGGACGAGTTTGGCGGCTGGTAGCCGAGCCCGTTATTGAGCTGATACTGGTCGGAAAAGGGCTGTCCCTGGCGATAAGGAGGCTGTTGTTGATGCTGCACTGGCGGTGGCTGGGGCGACTGTCCAAAGCGAGCGCCCTGGGGGAAGCCTCCGTGCAGATTGTCGAAATGCTGGACTGGAGTGTTGCTTCCCTGGCGCGATGGCTGGGAGACCTGTTGAGGTTGGCTATACGGACCAGGAGCGTCGTATAGCTGGTCGTTTTGCGAAGTAAATGGAAACTCGTGCTGGTTGAAGCCCTGAGGATGGCCATGTTGGTGGCTCTGAACCTGTCCCATCTGGCCGATTCCATCTCCCCCCAGATTGACTTTGGGCTGGTGTCCATACAGTTCAGGGTGGATATTACTGAAGGCAGGATCCAGCACATCCTGGCCAGGCTGCGAGAACTGCTGATTCAACGAGAGCGTGCCATGGCCAGCATGGAACGGCGCCTGGCTGGAGGCAGTGGCATGGAGGCCGCCGCCAAGATAGGCATTTGCATTTCCCTGGTGAGGCGCCTCAAAGAAGCTGGACGTGGAGGGATCCTGCGGATCTAAGTGGGAGAAGGGCTGCTCAGCGCCAGGCTGCGACCAACCCTGGCTGGGGTCGAATTGATTGTTTTGGTCGGTGTATTGTGCGAAGCCGGAAGGCCAGGAATTATGTCCGTCATTTGCGCCATTCTGACCAGAGCCAGGCCAGGACTGCATTTCGACAAACTTAATGCTGATTCAGACAGCAACATACGCAAAGGGGAATAAAGGGGGTATCTTTTTCTAGCACTATTGAGACTCCATCAGCAATCAGAGATTGCTCCCATGTTTGGAAGGGATGAAAAAAAGAAAAAAAGAAAACAATTTCAAGAAGCAGAAGCTGGGTCTGCTAAAGTGACGTCGCCTGCAAGAAACGCGAGACGTGCATTTCGCCTGCCAAGGTCGCGTGTGTGGCTGGGGCGTTCATGCAGAGTTGATGCAGGGCGGTGCAGACAGCTTGTCACTCACCTGGGCAACGACGTGTGGCGGTACTTGGAGCAAGCCACGCGAGGATTGTCAGCGGCTGATTGTCGGCTGATTGCGGCCGCAGAGCGCTAGTACGTATAAGGGCAAATTTGCATGGGCTGGGGCTTGGAGCAGACAGTTCTGTTGGAGAAAACGAGAGTCGGGTCAGCATTGGCAGAAAAAGGGAAAAGAGGGGAATCGTAGGTAGCTGTTTGTTCGCAACAAAGGGAAAAAAGAAAAAAAGAAAGAAAATAATGCAGGCGTGAAAATGGCCGTGCGGAACCAGGACAATGAGGGATGCGATAAGGGCCAGAGCGCCTGTGCAGCGCTGCCAGTACAGAGGGTGGAGCGCCGTGCTAGGCCGTGGATCGGCAGCAAACAAACAGAATCTGGCGGCCGCCATCAAGGGAGTCAAACAATAGCCCAGCCCCATTAAGACGGCAGAAAAAAAAGTCTGGGTATCCAGAGATGTAGCAAAAGTAAAGCCTTCGAAGCAGCATTTTGTTTGTTTGTTTGCTCTTGTTCCTTTTTTCTTCTTCTTTTTCTTTCTTCTCTTTTTTAATGATGGACCACGTGCTGGCGGGGGCCATGCAAGCAAGTCCAGCCAGACCAGGCTGCGACAACTCCAGGTCCCTTTTCCACGGCCGCCGCGACAGCCTGGACGGGCGTCGCGTGATTGGCAACCAGGCCGATGGGCTGCGACAAGGCGCAACGACGTGGTACTTTTAATCGCCATGCCAATGCCCTTCACATCTTAGTAGACCCGGCGCGGCTCGGATGCAGGCACGGCTGAGCGCCGTTCGGTGACGACTCACGCAACCCATCGCGGCCGGCTCCCTGAGATTTTACAGAGGAGCCCAGGTCCACCATCCAAGGCTCGCTTTCGCTTTTTCTCAACGCCTTGCATTTATAAAGGTAACAGAGGGATTATAAGACGTGCGGCCCATGGATTTGGTCATGGCCGTCACACGATACAAAGAAGCCACTCCAGCTTTCATGGCCTCGCCAACCAGGAAACTGTGCAGGCGCCGAGGAGATTTGAACATGATGTATGTGGTGGGCTGTGAGGTGCGAGGTGTGTAGAGGTATCGGGAAAGGAGTGCTGCTAGATGAGGGGATTGGATTAGGAGGTGGGCATACCCTGCGTCTCGCTGCAACTTGTCGCAGCAGCTTAAAGTCCTTTTTTTCTTCACAGCCTACTCTGTCCTCTGCAGAGGCAGAAACTTCATGGCCCCTTTCCACCAGTTGTTTACACTATTATCCGGAGGCGAACACGTAAAGCCCGCCCTCTCCAGAAAGACAGGAGGGAGAGTCGGGAAGACAGCAAAGAGCAAGAAAGCTGGCGTCGCAGAAATGACGTGCGCGGATATCCTTAATCTCAGCTGCCAGAGGTGCCTAGAGACGCCGCGTTTTGATGGCGCCGATGCTGGGCTTGTCGCAACCGGATGGAAAACTATTAGGCGATTGATGTTGAAGGAGCGTTGCCAATGCCGTTAAAAGTCGAGACGTGTTTGGCACAGGCGTGTGTTGTGCCCTCAGGCACCAATGCGACCGCCCTGTCAGGCCCATGTCATGCTAGCCCAGCTCCACCGCAGGAATCGGCTGGAATTCACAGGTCGGCCATTCAGTCGGCCCGCGGCACCAGCAGCTCTGGCTGGCCACCGCGGCGATTTAGCGCGCTGCAGTGACCTGCTGGGGGGCTGTTATAGTGGAAGAGCTCCAATTTCGCAGCGATTGGGTTTGGGGGGGTAGTTCGATATCGTGGCCTCAAGCTCGGACTGTGTGAGACCTCTGACGCAAACTCCTGCTTAGCTGCATATCGATCTTCTCTTGGACTTTGCGACTGCAGGCGCATGTACGGCCACGATTGATTCATCCTCTGCTACACCTGTGGAGCGGCGAGCGAGTCCTGGACGGCCTTGCATCGTGGACCAGCCACATACGCACTCACCTACGTCAACTCCAGCTTCATCTAAGTCATGGCGTCCAAAGCAGTCTCCCTGCGAGATCGCCAGATAGGTAAGCATGCACAATCAACTTGACGTGGGCAATAGCAATTGCTAATTTCAATAGCATCTCTCAAAAAGATCCTCAATCTCAACGAGACCATCGAATCGAGCGAGGCGGACGAGGCACATGCCAACGGGCTTTTGGCTCCCGTTGCTCCCATTCTAGATGCCGAGGGAAACCCCATCTGGAAAGTCCTCGTGTTTGATGATTTAGGCCGAGATGTCATCAGCAGTGTTATGCGAGTCAGCGACCTTCGCTCTATGGGAGTGACGATGCACATGTTAGTTTCCTGCTCTGCTCAATGACGATGCGACTGAATACCAGATCTAACGATGCGATGCGATGCGATTCACAGGCATATCGGCACGCCGCGATACCCCATACCAGATGTGCCAGTCATCTATCTGCTCGAACCGAATGCGCGCAACCTACAGCTCATGACGGAAGACCTACAAAAGGGGCTGTATTCACCAGCTTACGTCAACTTCTTGTCGTCTCTTCCTCGAGTCTTGTTAGAAGAGTTTGCGTCGCAGACAGCTGAAGCAGGGACGTCAGAGAAGATTGCGCAGTTGTTCGATCAATACCTCAACTTCATTGTTGCAGAGCCAGACCTATTCAGCCTGGGGATGCAAAATGAGCACACCTACTGGGCTCTGAACAGCGCAAAGACAAGCGACGCCGAGCTAGACGCCGTGGTGGACAGGATAGTCAGTGGACTGTTCAGCGTCGTTGTGACCATGGGTGAGTCGGGCACAATTGAACCTCACGTTGCGTGACCGCGTACTAATTGCTTGCCGCTGTAGGCGTTATTCCAATTATCCGATGTCCAAAGGGTGCCGCCGCAGAAATGGTTGCCGTACGTCTCGACCGCAAGCTTCGCGATCACATCCTCAACTCAAAAGACAATCTCTTTTCCAACGCACGACCAACGGCAGCGGGCACGCCAAGCTCCAGGCCGGTGCTTATCCTCCTCGACCGCAATGTTGACTTGATACCCATGCTGTCGCATTCTTGGACATATCAGTCCCTCGTTCACGACGTCCTATCCATCAAACTCAACCGTATCACAATCGAGACACCCGTTGAGGAGGGCAACCCTGCCAAGGGCACATCAAAGAAGGGCTACGACCTAACTGCCAACGACTTCTTTTGGATCAAGAATGCCGGCGTCCCTTTCCCGCAGGTAGCCGAAGATATCGACGCAGAGCTTACCAAGTACAAGGAAGAGACGGCTGCCATAACAAAGACTACAGGAGTATCAAGCTTGGAAGATTTGCAAAATGACACGAGTGCAAGTGCGCAGCACCTCAAGGCCGCGATAACATTGCTGCCCGAGATGCGGGAACGAAAGAGCATCCTCGACATGCACATGAACATTTTGGCGGCATTGCTATCTGGCATCAAGGACCGGCAGCTGGATAATTATTTCCAGGTGGAGGAAAACGCCACGAAACAAACAAAAGCTCAGATTCTAGAGATCATCAAGGATGAGAACAAGGGCAACAACCCGACTGATAAGCTGCGGCTGTTTATCATCTGGTTCCTGAGCACAGAGCAAGAGGTTGCGCGAGCAGATTTCGAGTCGTTTGAGAAGGCACTGGAAGCGGCTGGTGCAGATGTCTCATCATTGCCCTACATTCGACAGTGAGCTTCACGTGGATCAAATAAGTGCATGTATTGTTTCTTTGGCTAACATGTCTCAGGGTGCGCGCTACTACAAAGATGACGCAGCTGACTACCATCAACAATAATTCGAACCAACAAGCTGCCTCTTCCGACTTATTTGGACGGTTTTCATCCATCTCATCCCGTTTGACAGACCGTCTCAAAGAGACCGGTGTCCCGTCTGGCTTGACATCCAACTTTGATTCTCTAATCAGCGGAGTCAAGAACTTTTTGCCCGCAGATCGCGATCTTACAATTACCAAGATTGTCGAATCCATCATGGAACCTTCTACGGCCTCATCCTCGGCAATTGCCAAGACAGAAAACTACCTGTATTTCGACCCTCGCTCCGCCAACGCACGAGGCACTATGCCACCGCCCAGTGCTATCCGGTCAGGAGGCGCAGGTAGCGCGCCGGGTGGTTTACCAGGGTCTCAGACCGGCCAAGCAGCCAGCTTCGGGCAGCGACGGCAGGGCTTCAGCGAAGCAGTGGTATTTACCGTTGGCGGCGGCAGCATGGAGGAGTATGGAAACTTGCACGAGTGGGTTGGCAGAACAAGTGGCGACCGCGCACGCAAGCGGGTAGTGTACGGCAGCACGGAGATGATTAACGCCGGGCAATTCATTCAGGAGGAGTTGGAGAGACTTGGAAAAGAGGTCTCGTCGTAATTGGCCAAGGAATACTGAGGGAGAAGACGGCGATGATTTGATGACACAGTAGCGAGGTGGACAACTCGATGTATGGAAGAAAACTTATGGCGGTAGTTTGGTTTGCAGCGGTGGTGAGAAGACCACAAGGGTCAGGTTTATACTAATACTGGACAAGGAATAGAAGAGCCTACAAAAGGAAAATGAAAGAGGCTCAAAGCAAATATGCTACTGCTGCCATTGCAAAGTGAAGCTCATGTTGCTTCCATCGCTTCATGCTGCTGCTATCTACCCTGTATCTTTGCGAGAGGGCCGCTGCATAGGTATCTTGGAATAGAGAAGTCATATAAAAATGCGAGTAGACAGTAAATAAACCAATAAATTACATGACTCCTTCGACTCTCGATAATAATTCCGCGGAGCATAGAAAGACGCTCATTTTGGCGGTATCCAATCCCATCGTAGGCCCTAGACAGCAGCCTTCAGTGCACGCGCCGGCCCCTAGCAAACCGCCGGCCGCCCTGCGACGCTCGCCGGAGCTGCAGCCCGCAGCGCCAACCTCGAACGCGCGAAAAAACTCGAGCGAATGCGGCTCGTGAAGAGGAATCGCGCATCGCCCCTTTGCCTTTTTCTCACTTGCATCAGCCTCCTTTGATTCTCCCTCCCACTTTAATCTTCTCAATCCTTCGTTAGCACCCGCTTTTTCTTCCTTCTCTCCTTCTACACTTTAATGCGTTGACGACCACCTTCTCTTTACTCTCTCTGCCTCCATCGTTCAATTGCCGTCATCGCCAACACGCCCGCCGAACTTCGTGGCTTGATCTAAGCAAACTTCCCCCGGCCAGCGCTCTTCGTCTTTTCCCCCTCTCTCGCCTCAAACCTCGCGCGACGCCCTGCCCCAATCCCACGTCGGAATCGCGCATTCCGCCACCGCAATCACGATAGCTTCATCAACTCTGCCAATCCACCCCCATCCGGCCGCCGCGATGGCTGATTCCCCAGCCAAGGCCGACGGCGGCAGCGAGCGGAGGCCCGCGGGCTACAAGTCGTGGAAGAAGAAGTACCGAAAGATGCGTATCGTGTTTGACCAGAAGATGCACGAGTGCGAGGAGCTACACAAACAAGAGGCCAAGGCCGCATCCACGGTAAAGCGCCTGGCCATAGAGAACGAGTATGTCTTCAGCCAGACTTTCCCTTCAATTACCCATCTCAATGCGCCACGGAGTGAGCCACGAAACTAACCGCGCCATTCTTCTCTGCAGCCGACTACTCGATCTCCTCGTCGAGGTCAACAACTCTCCACAGATCCCCCCCAGAGCGACGGATAGACCTCTCCCTCGAGCCTCCCTCCAATGAGAGCGCCCCGTGCCTGCCGATAGACCGCGAACGCCAGTCACACAAGGACGAAGCCATGAAGAAGCTCAACAAGCTGCTCGATATGCCCCATCCGACCTACGGCTCTGCCAAGGAGTCAAACTCGGCGTTCCTCGCCGATCTGAGCACTCTCGACGGCGAGTCCCACCCCGCACACTTCCTCTCCGCCGACGACATCGACGACTACATCTATCTAATCGACACGGGCCTTGACCCAGAGTCAGCCTTGCCTACAATGGCGCCGCTCGCCCACCCAGCCGCCAACGCCCCCTCAAACCCGCAAGCCAAGAATCCCACTAGCGTCACGAACTGGCTACGGAAGCACGCCCCAAAGATCTTCCTCCAAGACGGTGAAACGCACGGCGATGCCGACGACGAAGCGGGCGTAGGCACAGGGCCCGGCAGCGGCCACTCCAGCGCGCGAAAGCCACGCGGCAGCGCAAAGGGCGAGCGCGGCGGCGGCAAAGCCAGTGGCGGCAAGAGCAAGAAGACGGGCGCGGCATCGCGGATCAGCGCGGCCGAGCGTGGAGACGCAGACGCCAGCATGGACGACGACGGCGAGTTCGCGGCGACGCCCGTGACGGCGCGCAGCAAGCGGAAGAGGGATGACGATACCGGCTACAAGCCTAGGGGGTCTTCGAGCCGGCCGACCAAGAAGAAGCGGAAGAGCGACGTCGAAGCCACGCCTACGGTGCGCAAATCTAAGAAGGAGGCCGCGGCTCACAAGGACGATTAAAGATTGTTGGAGGACCCGTTTTACATATTGTGTGACTGTTACGAGTTTACTGGAATGCATGTTCAAGGACAAGCTTCTGGATCATGACATCTTAATCTCTCTCTTTCTGCCTTGACGACGGCGCATTTGGAAGAAGAAGAGACATGGAGGAAAATGACGAAGCTTTATTTTATTTGATGGATACGGAAAGGAAAAGGCTCCTTTGCAGTTTTGAGGGGAATCTCTCAGGGATGGGGAGGGGGGTGTATTTGTACCAGAATACCAGGAATTTTTTTCTCGGGGGTTTCTATTGCATGTTTCTTGTTGTTTGATCTCTCTCTTTTTTTCTTTATCTTTTCATTATTCTTCCTTTTTTGAGAATTTTCATGCGTGTTGGTAATAATAGATGTACTTTAGCAGACAGAGGAAAAAAAAAACGAGAAGAAAAAAAGACGTCAACCAGGACAGCGAATAAACGATGATGAAATCACTGGTTGTGAAACTAGTTGTTTTACTTCGTACCTTTATTTCCATTTTCTAGACGGCTCAAGTCTAAAAGTTCTATATATGTACATGACGTCTCTACCTATATAGAAAAGAACCACTTTCATCTTCAATGGTACATGTGGTATACAGTGCATTCCTCCCCCCTACATCAGTTTATACATTCTCCTTGTCATCTTTTCACTGGTTTTCTTCTTCCATTTCTCGGAGTGATTATTCGTCCATCAGGCCCTCTCATCCAGAACAAGTGAGTCTACAACTTCTCCTTCCGCGAAGCCTTCAGCCTCCTCTCCACAGCATCTAGATACTCATTCGTAGTGACGTAGTCCTCGCGGCTCGTCTTGCCGCACGCCAGCGCCAAGTCCTTGGTCATGATGCCGTCGACGTCGACGGTGTCGACGCAGGCCTTCTCGAGGCCCTCGGCAAAGGCCACCAGCTCGGGGGTGTTGTCGAGCTTGCCGCGCTGGATCAGGCCGCGGGTCCAGGCGAAGATGGAGGCAATGGGGTTGGTCGAGGTCTCGCGGCCCTTTTGGTGCTCGCGGTAGTGGCGGGTGACGGTGCCGTGGGCGGCCTCGGACTCAAAGGTCTTGCCGTCGGGGGGTGATGAGGACGGAGGTCATGAGGCCGAGGGAGCCGAAGCCCTGGGCGACAATGTCGGACTGGACGTCACCGTCGTAGTCTTGTGGAACAGGTCAGTTTGGCGAATGATATAACAGTTCAGGGGAAAAAAAAAGCCTTACTCTTGAGGGCCATGATGTAGCCGCCGGAGCTCTTGATCATCTGAGCAACCATGTCGTCAATCAGACGGTGCTCGTACCAGATGCCCTTGGCCTCAAACTCGGTCTTGTACTGCGTGTCATACAGCTCCTGGAAGATGTCCTTGAAGCGGCCGTCGTACTTCTTGAGGATGGTGTTCTTGGTGCTCATGTACAGGGGCAGCTTCTTGTCCAGGGCTAGCTTGAACGAGGCGTGCGCAAAGCCCGAGATGGACTCGTCCGTGTTGTACTGGGTCTGGGCAACGCCGCCGCCGTTCTTGAACTGGAAGACCTCAATCTCCTGGGGCTGGCCACCCTCGGGGGTAAAGACCATGGACAGCTTGCCGGGGCCGGGGGCAACGAGGTCCTTTGCGCGGTACTGGTCACCAAAAGCGTGGCGGCCGATGATGATGGGCTGCTTCCAGCCGGGGACGAGACGGGGGATGCGGTCGATGACGATGGGCTCGCGGAAGACGGTGCCGCCGAGGGCATTGCGGATGGTGCCGTTGGGAGAGAGCCACACTGAGAAGGTTGTTAGCGTTATTGTCAATGATATCCATCTAGACTCAAAACTCACTCTGCTTGAGGTTGAATTCCTTGACGCGGGCCTCGTCAGGGGTGATGGTGGCGCACTTGACGCCAACCGAGTACTTCTTGATAGCCTCGGCCGCATCGAGCGTGACCTGGTCATTGGTCTCGTCACGATACTCCAGCCCCAGGTCGTAGTACTTGAGGTCAATGTCGAGATACGGGAAGATGAAGCGGTCCTTGATGCTCTTCCAGATGATGCGCGTCATCTCATCGCCGTCCAGCTCCACGACGGGATTCTGGACCTTGATCTTCCTGGCAGTGGCCATGTTGCGGGCTGAGATTGCGGAAATGGAGAGAGTCTGGACGGCGCCAAACGAGGCTGGTCGGAGCGGCTGTAGAGGACGGAGGGTAGCGGCCCGGCGAAGGGATAGAGAGGAGAGGAGACGAGGAGCGGCGGCACTCATGATGGGCGAAGCTTTTAATTCAAAGATTTCGGCAAACGCTTGCTCTAGGGGGGGCAAAAGGCCAAACCAAAGGGTAACAAGAGAGGCCGGTTCGCGGTTCGAAGGAGGGTTTCCCGAGGTATCGCAGACGTTGGTAGCCGAATCGGCGGGACGATCCGTTTTGTATGACGAGCCGCTAGTAGGAGGCGTTCTAGCGGGCTTTGCTCTTCGTTTTGGGTTTGAAATGTCTTTTCTTAATTTTTGCGACGACGCTGAAAAGAAGAAAAATCAAGTCACAGTCTGCTTGCTTTTCTCTTTTATTTGTTTTCTCCAGGTGGCGACGCTGGCTGGCGCAACTTGGATATTTAGCCGATGCGATGCGCTGAGATGCGATTTGCGACAAGGTAGGCGACTCAGAAAAGAAGGTGGGGTGCAGCAGCGCTGGAATCGGAGAACGCGCGGGGAGCCGAACGGAGATCGACTGAGGGGAATTGACTTTTTGGGGCTGCGTTGGATTTTTTTAATATCGAGGACATGGGGGGGAATTGAAGCATATTCGACATACCTTGTGTACAAAAAGAATCACCAACGGACGGGAAGAAGAGAGAAGAAGGGAAGAAAGAAGTGACACTTCGTTGCTATATAAATTAGTAGCTCGATACCGTTATCAATCGCCGACAAACGGAGCCTGGACCCATCGTCAATCCCATACTAACAGCAGCAAATTAATGACTACCAGATATAACTGATGAATCATGCCTCACGTCGCATCCAACACGGCAAAACTGGGAATGAGTGGTTTTTCTCGTTTTGATTGCTTCGCCTCTTACTAGGCACTTTACTTGTCTTTTTTGTTGCCTTGTTTTGGGCTTTAAGCCGAGCCAATGGTGTACCAACAGCAGCTCTTTTTCCTACACACATGATGGCGCGTGCCTCTTCAAATCAAGGCGGGGGGGTTCCACTGCCCAGGGTCCGGGAATTAGTAGTAACTTTGACAGGATTTTATTACCAGAGTCAAATCTCTATTTCTCTGCTTCTCTCTTTTTCTCTCTCTGTAGCTTGAAATCGAGGCCGATGTAGGAGCAGCTGGCTCAGTCACTGCTATTATGTATGTACCTGACTGTGCTAAGATAAGATAAAAAAAAAGACAAACTGACGTAGGTAGGTTTTCCAATGCATGCGCGTCTTGCAGAAGCACCTGTCAAACGTCAACTCTAAAGTTGTAAGCCACCATCTCCAACTTTTTTTCCAAACCCCATGCTACCACCACCACACACTTTCACATCCCTTTACCCGAGCTCAGCCGCGCGAACTAGAAAGAGAGAGAGAAGGAAATCTTAACCAGCTGCTATAACCACACAAAACTCCGTGCGGGGGTTGGTTTCACCTGAGCTCCAAAATGAGGACAAGGCCGGCCACGAGCGTCTTTTGGAGATGCAGCCGTGCAACCACACCAGGCAAACCATGATGCCAACACAACTACTCGAATCTCAATGCAAGGGGGAAAAAAAAATAGTGCATCATTGCACATAAACGCCGTCGTAGGATCAATCTAGCAGAGACTCTTCTCCGCCCCCTCGTGACAATGCACAACTGCACGCCATTTACACGCGTGCCTCGGTCGAACCTCTCAAATACGTACCATCTTCGTATATTCAATATCAAAAGCCTTCACTCAGGATATACCATCTTCCGCGTCACTCCCCCATCCACCACCATCTCAACCCCCCGTCACGCCCTCGCTCTCCACCAAGTAAACCACCGCCCTCGTAACATCCTCCACCTTGCCAACCCTCCCCGTCAGCTGCCACCGCATATCCGCCTCGCCCAGCCCATCCTCCCACCTTGTTCCCTTGTCGTCCGCATCCTTACACTCGTCCCCAACGTGAATCCAGCCCGGCAGCACGCTGCTCACGCGCACGCCGTCCCTCGCCAGCGACACCGCCATGCTCTGCGCCATGCCCAGCAACCCGGCTTTCGTCGTCGAGTAGGCCTCATTGTTCGGCTCGCTCATGACGGCCCGCGTCGACGAAACGTGCACCACGCAGCCCCTTGCCGCGCGCAGCATCCCCAGACACGCCTGCGTCATGAGCATCGGCGCCGTGAGGTTCGTCTCGATGCTCCGGTTCCATTCGTCCAGCGTCATCTCCGCCAGGCTCGTGCCGCCCACGCCGCCCGTGTACGCCGCGTTGTTGACCAGGCAGTCCAGCCTGCTCGCAAACAGCTTGTCGGCCTGCTGCACCGCCGCAAAGATCTGCCGCGGCTGGCGGAGGTCGCACAGCGCCGTGTCGAAATCCTTTCCGCGCTGGTGTGATTGTGCTAGTAGCCCGGCGGTGTGGTCCAGCTCGGTCTTGTTGCTGTCCAGCAGAAACACGCGGTGACCGGTTTGGAGGAGAATCCGGGACAGGCCCCGGCCGATGCCCCGCCCGGCTCCGGTGATGAGGAACGTCTTTTGAGCCGGCGCCATGATTGAGAGATGGAGAAAAAAAATAGACGTGCAAAGGTAAGCAAGTAAGTTAAGTTTAAGAATTCGAAGATGAATTAAAGCTTCCAGGTTCTCCTTTTTAGCCTGACCCCACGCTTATACAGCCCTGATGGGAAAATCTCCATTATACGTCGTATGATGTCACTTTCATTATATCGAGCATGTAAGGTGCTAGTAGCAACACATGCGCTCTGTAAATCAATCCCTTGTCGATATATCGGGGGCTTCGCGGAAATAATCTCATTTATTCCGCCTATTTCGCATGACTTGCTCAAATATCAAATATATCTCCAATCCCCTGCCCCCCGCCTCTGCGCACATCCACAATATCCAGCCTCCATCCCTCCCAGTGCTTCAACGACCGTTTAATCTCCTTGATCCTCTCAATCCGCCTCTTCGCCTCCTCCTCGTGCGCCTTTCTAAAGGCCTCCTCGTCAAATTCCATGTCGTCATCCGCCAACAGCTCGTCATCTCCACCTCCAGCCAGCGCATTCAGTCCATGCGCAATGAAATCACCAATACCGCCAGTCGACCCCTTCTTGTGCGCAGGAGGGTGGTTGTTACCTGACAGGTCAACGTCGTCGAATCCGGGACTAGTGGCTTCCATTTCGCGCCGTCTCTCAATCCAGGCACCGCTGCGAAGCTCATGATTCTCTGCCTCGAGGCTGCGAATCTTCTTCTCCAGCTTAAGTCTTCCTTCGTCTTCGAGCTCGTCAACGCCCTCGTCGTCAAGACCACCTCCTCCCTCTGCGGATTTGCGACTTCGAAGCTTGACGTTTTCACTTTCTAGATTCTCTACCTTGGATCGTAGCTCCTGGGCCTCGCTTTCTGCCTTCTCCTTGTCTTTCCTTAGCGCTTGTGACCGAGCGTCTTGCTCTTTGTGCAGCGTCGTCAATGTTGCAACCTTCTTTTCGAGTGCTTCCGTCTTCTTCTCTAGCTCTTCTTTGGCCTTCTGAACCTCGTCCAGGTCGTGCTCCAGAGTCTTCACCTTGGTCTCTGCGCTGATTCGTTCGCTGCCTTCGCGAACGGCCTTTTCTGTCGTGCGCTCTAGATTCTTTTTCAAATCTTGCAATTCGCGCTGGGCTTTGCCCGCCGCAGCTTCGGCCCGAGCAACCTTGTCCTCGAGGGCAGTGATTTGTTCCTTTTCCGAGGATGCACCGCTCTCCTGGCGTTCAACGCGGGCTTTCAGCTTTGAAATCTCAATCTCCATAGACTCAATCGTGGCTGATTTGGCATTCAATTCGGCTTGTAATGACGGCGGCGATGCTGTTATTGACACTGACTGACGATGACCATGGCCTATATTTCGTGATACTTGCTGCTGCAGCTGAGAGTTTTGGCGCTGTAGAGACGCAATCTCCTCCTTCTGCGGCGTCGTTAGTAACTCTTGAAATGTCCAAGCTGATGAAAGAACTCTGTTTTTCTTTTCCAGCTATACGTACCAACTTCTCTGTTTGGCTGTCCTTGCCGTCTTTGCCATCAGACTCACGTAGATCAGCCAGCTCTTCCTCCGCCTTCTTCCATCTCTTCTCTGAGTCAGCAGCTTCCTTGGTGACACGCTTGTTCTCTTTTTCTAGCTCTTCTATCCTTGCGACGTGCTTTCTGTAGATGTCGGGTGCCGTGTCGCCTTCGGGACTAAAGGGCCCAGGCGACATTGGCCCCGGGCTTGCAAGCGAGCCGGCGCGGAAAGAAGTTGATCTGAGCTTCGATTGCTGTGCTAGCGATGGTGTTTCGGACGGTGACGACTCGCTGGCCTTTTCCTCTGGCCTGTCTTCTGCTTTGTCGTCTTGTCCGTCTTCTTGCTGGTCTTCAGGCTCGCTCTCAGCCTTGTCCTCAGCCTTGCCTTCTTCGACAGCCGTGTCGTCTGCATCCTGGCTCGGCGGGGGTTGGTCTGCGGTGTCTTCGACGGCTTCGGGCGCAGGCGCTTCTACTTCCTCTTTGGGCTCTGGCTTTGAGCCGGCAGCCGCCTCCATCTTCTTCTTCTTCAATTGCTCGGCCTGGAAGCGTCCTGTTAGCTACATGCGCATGCACCTTGATGGGGCAGCTTGGCCGAGCATCCGCTGGGGCTTCTCACGCGCTTCTTCACGGCAGCAAGCTTCTGCTTCTTTTTTTCGTCTGCGTCTGGCATTTTCGGCTGATGGGGTATGAAATAGAGACAGGGCTGAGGTTATTGGTGTTGAATTGAAGAGAGGTGTAGCTGCTCCCTTGGCTGGTGGTTCTTGGTGCTTCTGCCCGGACCTTGGCGCACCTTCGTCATAGGTGGCCACTGGAGCTTTCACAGTGCTGGATATGCGCACTGTGAAGCCGCATACTGTAGCCCACTTGCATCAACAGCACTCAAACGAGAATATCATCATGTACAGGCGAATAAATCAAAATAATAGAAATTTTCAACCAAATCAAACAATCAAGTACATCGTGGCGTATCCGTGCTCCAGAAGATGAAAAGTATACTTGAAATCAATGCATTCCTGCCGTTCAGGTTTCCTCTGCATCCGTGCCCGCGGAGGCTGAATCTATACCTGGCCGCTGCTCACCACGTATTCTGGAGAGTTGCTTCACATGTCTGTGTGCCAAAAGGCGCAGAATCCCTTTGCCAATATAAAAAAAAAGGGAGATGCCAGAAATACCTTCCCTTAGGCCGCTATTTGTGCGATATTGCCTGCTCATGCCGCTGCCTTTCAGTGGGCGCCAGTGATGGGAGACCTGTGGCAGGTGCCTCCTGCATTGTGCCTGTTTGTTGTGAATATCTCCTCGCTTGATTTTTCTTGCTCTTGGACTGCACTTCAGAATCTCTGCCTCGCAATCCTCTCGTCTCGCCACATCATTCTGTCATACCGCTGCATCCTCTCACCATCTTCTCCCTCCTTCATCTCCATCTCCAACGTCAACGGTGTCTTCTTCCTCTATTCTCTCTCAGAACTTCCCAAGCCCCGACTCCTCTTTTCTCGCAAAGGATTACCATCATGAACTGGATGGGAGGCAACCTCGCTCGGCATCGTCGAGGAAAGGGCCGGAAAGAGGACTTGGCAAACCAGAAGCAATATTTCGCAAAGGCCCGCTCCTGGCAGCGTGAGCAAGCAAAGACCAACCCTGTGGTCCTATCTGCCGCCAATTTTATTCCCAATTATTTCGCCGCATCGAACGCAGGTTCAAGGGTGGCCAGATCAAGCTCTCCCCCTTCGCTACCATTGCCTTTGGAGACTTCGGGAAATCGAGAATCTTCGGCTAACCTGGCCAATCCATCGCAAAACATGCAAGACAATGCTGCTCAACAGCCGCCACGTGTTGTGCCACTGAGCCAGACGAGCCGGTCAGTCGTGTTCAATAATCAGTCGACAAAAGACCATCTAGTAGACACCTCTGGCCCAGAGGCCGACCGGCGGAGACTTCTGAAAGAAGAAGATTTCATGCAAAGTAAACTACCGAAACCTTCAATGGTAAAGCCCACGCAGAAAAGAGGCCATTCAACCGCTGCTAGGCAAGTTGTTGGGCAGCAGCGGCAGCGGCAGTCTGCAAATCCCACTAGCCATCGCGAAATTCAGCCAAAGGTTGGTGGCCAGAGAGGTAATAGAAAGAGGAAACTGACCAAGATCACATCTCCGCCCGTTGATACAACAATCAGGATACGAGTTGGAAGTAAAAGTTATCAATGGAGCGAAGCAGGACATTCCATCCGAGACCCTACGTATAATAGCTCATCACCAAGCCCAAGCGCAGATGAATCTCGGTGCATCGCAAGCACTACAGGCACTACTTCATACGTCATTGACGAGTCTTTTACAGGGCTCTCGTCATCTACCATCAGCCCATCACCATGGCTTTCTCCTGGAAGCAGCCGGCCTGCATATCGCCGCAAGTTCTCCGATCCGATCAGGCACCTTGATAGGGCAGGATCGGCAAAATCTCAATGCCCGACGACAGCTTATACCGACGCGCTATCACTGCAAGCAAGACCGCCAACGATGAGCGCGATTAGTTCCGTTAGCAGCATGGCCGTAGAGGTTGGCAATGACCAAGAATCTCCAAGAATCGGCATCGATGAAGAAGATATTTGGAGGGCGTGGCTGAACCGAGACATGCCCGAGCTCCAGGTGCCCAAAAGACAACAGGATATAACTGCCGATATTGGCAGACCTCGTCCAACACCCGTGCCTCAGGGACTGGCAATTGCTACGCTGCGAAAGCGCCCTCCAAGAACCTAGTGTGAAGTTGAAAAGACGGTTTGGCGGCTGGCCGTGAACAATTGTCCATGCCCTTTCGAAGCATATAGCCGAACTCGGGTGACGAGAGCGAAGCACCTCTTACAGTACAGCAAAGGACCAGGCCCCACACCAAGTCGAGAAAACACAACTGCCGAAATTTTAGTGCAGTCAGAAGCTGCAAAAGCACCAGGACGGATGCATTCGGATAGCCAACAAGTGGGGGTCATGGGATTGCGCCGCTATTTCCACTTGCAAGGGTAGAGCTTGATGAAAATCCCCAGCCAGCGGATTCTTGATGGGAATTTTTTTTGCCCTTTGGACGGGGACATGTTGTGAGGTCCAAGCCATCCTGGAGATGTGGGATGAAGTCGCGCCGTAGCTTGGCGGATATAGAACTCAGACCAAGGTGGCAGATTGCGACTCCACCAGCCAGCCGGTTCCGAATGGCTCGGTGGAGCTCGTGTGGGATACGCAAGCCACGGCCACGTGCAGACGACGACCAGAGCACCGGCGGGATGGCCATCGGGGGGGACATGTTCCGCGCTTGTCTGGCCGAACAAAGCGCCGTGGCTGGATGCTGAACTTGAGATTGGCATGAGGATGGCAATAAGCTATTCGACGGTGCAGCCAAGGGTCCTGGCCAAGTCAGGGAAAGCGAGGGGAGGAGCCTTGGCTCACAGAACATGTCGCCGCCTGATTCGTCGGATTAGCCAGCCGTATATTCGTATAAGGATTCCCAACCGCCAATCTGATTCGCCGGACCCTCCAGCTGTCTCCTTCTGCAGTGATGATGCCATTACCTGCCGCCATTGAATGCTGCAAGTCGCCATGGATGGGTGTATAGGTACTCATGCTTGTACTGTAACATTCGCCATTGCAGAATTCGGAATGGAGACGGAGCAGAGAAAAAAGGTTCAGGTCAAGAGGCAGCACTAAGACAATGCCCGATTGCCGCTGGTGATGCCGCTGGTGATGCCGCTGGTGATCCGACGGCAAACATGCGAGAGGACATGATTAGCTCACCTCCCCTTGCCAGTCTGGTAACAATAGGCGTATAGTATATCCGACAGGGCAAAGCTAAGACAGAAGGAGGGTCGAAAGAGCGACTTGTCTAAGAAACGTGTCTTGAGCAAGCAGCATCAGCATCGGGAAAGCATACAAATCGATGCCGAGAGCAAGCTGCTGCTGCCGCTATACGGATGCATGGCTCGTACGTGAGCTGCATGCATAGGGATACACTTAGTGCACCCAAAGCTACCCCCATTCTCCAAAATTCTCCAAAGACAGATAGTCGCCACCTGCCTTCTACCAATGCAGGAAGAGAACAACGGAGCACTACTGCTGCACTCTGAGCCCTAGAGAGGGGGAACTTTGCCGACCTATCCAGTGTCTGTCTCGAGCAATCCGGCTTCAGCTCACCCCCAACTGGCTTGGGATGCCTGCTGCGTGCGTGCAAGCCTAAAGCTGCTACGTACCTAACAGTTTGGCCAACCGGCCGCGATGGAACAGCAATTACTGGGACTAACATCCAAAGTTTAAACAAGCCAATCTCGCAGGTCTAGCTAGCCCCTTCGGCCTCGTGTTTTGGCCATGGCGTACGGAGCCACGGGCCATGAAGCTGTGTGCTGGTGCAAAGTTAGTTTCGACGGTGGCGTTTGAAGAGTAGGTTAACGTGGGCTAATTGACAGGTTGAAACAAAGGTCAACTCATTGGAGGAGCAAACGACTTGTGCAGCAATGGAACGATGCGCAGGCATGATTGGCCAGAGACACGGAGGATTGTCTACCGAGTTTGGCAGTAATACAGGCACAGCTGTAAGAGACAACGAGATAACGAGATGAGAACCTCGATCTGTGATTCTGACAACTAGGTTTCGATGACACTTTACACAGGTGCTGAACAAAGCTCCGCCCCGAGTTCCTTGGTACCGGACGTTACCCCGACACTATCGCGTATAGCCGCCGCCGCCACGCCTAAGCCGCAGCGATACCCGTCTCATCAGCCCAGGAAAATGAATCGTACCCGAGTGTTTATTTGGCCCACCGAATAGGTGTGATATGCGCTGGGCATCTTCAACGTCTAGCCTATCCTTGCTGAATAAAGCAAAACCAAATATAAGAAAATTTCCAAAACAAGGAAACACCCGACAGTACAGAATCAGTAAAATTGAATACCGAGATAAAATCGCAAATTCGCCGGAATGTAGCTTCCGTCTCATCCCAAACGCCCACCTGAAGGCTATGCCTTTTTCTGGCCCTCGATATAGAACTGCCGAGAGTACCTGTGCTTTGTTCTTCTAAACCAATTTTCCCAAAACGTGTTAACCGCCATGTACTTTTTTCCCACGCCATTTCACCCACCCCTGTTATTTTCTTTTTTAGACACCCGCTGTATTAACCTATTCTATAACAAAAGAATTAAACCACCCCCTCGTCAGGCATTCCCATTGGTTCAAAGAGACGCAATAAAAAAAAAAGTGCGCCACGAAATAACGGCTTTTTTTTTATGTATGGTATGTACTTGTATTTTTGCCCTTTTTTTTTTTTTATTCCTGCATTGTTGGTTCCCAGTTGCCGAGATTGCCAGTCCAGTCCCAGCTTTGCCGCAAAGATTTCTCCGTCTCAATACCTAAAACTCATTGTAATGTGTATAATCCCTGTTCAGTTTTTTTTTCTTGATAAACGGTTGTTTTCTTTTCTTTTGCAGGGCTGACCGTTTTTTTAGTACTTTCGTAAAAGCACCCCCGCTTTTTTTTTTAATCTTGGCCGTTCTTGTAAACCAATAAGCAAAAAAAAAAAATCTCCAGTACTAGAGAGGTAGGCACCTAACAACTGAACCAGAAAAAAGGTACCAAAAAGGGGAATAATACATCAAGTGAATCAAACAAAACAAGAAAAGGTCAGGTCAGGTGCCAAGCAAGGGCGCCTTCTCAGCCATTCAGCCACCAACCACGCGTTTGGGCAGCTGAAACGAAAAGCGAAAAACGGCGTGAGACGCAGAAGAAACAAAAAGACCCAGAGACAATTCAATGCAGCATTAGCTGTAGGTAGCTAGTAGCAATAGCGATATGTAGTTACTCCTGCTGCTAGTACCGCAATAGAACGTATTCCGAACAGGCGAATCAGAGGCTCTGCAGCAAACTGTACGGTAGCTACTCCGCACCAGAGAGACAAGAAACGGAAACGGTGCGGAAATAGGTGCTTGCAGGTAGTATCAAGAGATTTTGAGATTTTGACAGCTTGTAGAGTAGTAGTAATAGGTCTGTCTGTCTGTATTTTGCTGCTAGGTACTGCCTAGGTGGTATCAAGATTCTTGTATATACTCCGTAGTAAAATGTAACCCATGGGATTCTTTGCCTGCATGTAAAAAAAAAAACAAAGAAATCCCTCCCCAGGCTTATGCTAAGACAAAAGAAAGATGAAAAGTCACGGATAAAAACAAAACAACAAAAGCCCTTTTTCGTAAGATTCATTTGGAAGTATAGCCGCTCTAATGGTATGTCGGCAGATGTAAGTCGAAACTTTGACGGATCCAGCGCCAAAGCTGTTTGGTTAGCTTGCGCAGGACCCCATGGATGGTACAGTACAGGATATGTAGTTCAATGTGCGAGAGAGAGAAGAGAGAGAGAGAGGGGTGCGGCCGGCGCGGGTTTAGTCATAAAGGGGGGTGGAGGGGGGCGTAGATGACTGTAATATGCGTGTACGAAGAGTATTGGTTGGTGATAAAGCTGTGCCGCGGGTGCGAATTTGGGGGCTGGTCGCCGAGCTCCTCTAGTGTTGCTTTCTGGCTACTCTCGCCGGCGAATCTCCTTCCGCTTCGCTTGCAAGGATGTCTTGCAAGTAGGGCATTCGTAGCCATGGCGGCTGATGTAGATTCGCTTCAGGCACTTTGTGCAGCGCCACCAGGTGATGGAGGCATTGCGGCCCTCGAACCAGTCCTCCTTGGCCGCCACGCCGCGCTTCTCAATGTCCTCTTTGTGAAAGTCTCTCAGGTGGTCGCGAAAGTGGTCGCGGCGATGAAAGGGATCGCGCCGCCGGCCGCAGCGGGCGTAATCGCAGTGATACGCTTCCTTCTGGGAGGCCGGCGCATGCTTGTGCTTGTAGTGGCGGTCGAGATCGGCGCGACGCTTAAAAGGTTTCGCATCGCAGCCGGGATGTAAGCAACACACAGGATAGTCGCGGCCATTGGAGGCAAACCTACGCTCAAAATGGTTAATCGTAAGGTGCGATTGGCGGTTGGGCGGCACACGAAGCACACGAAGCAACTTACGTTAGTGAGTCTGTTGGTGAAGCCACTTCTTGGCTAGCCGTGGCATCTGGGCTGCTATAGGCCGACGTTGCAGGCGTGCCGCTGCTTGCATATGACGGGAAGCAAGATAAGCTGGGGGCCGGCGAGGTCTGCTGTGAGAAGAATGAGTCCGTAGACACTGGCGATGCGGGGGGAGCTCGCCTCCGAGCAGCCCTCTGAGCCTCCATACGATGACAACGACTGTGAGTGTGAATCGCACATTTCAAAGCCATCTACCATGGAGCTGTAGTCGTTTACGCCGTATGAAAACCAGTCGCTGCATGGCAGGTTCTCTTCGCACAGAGGAGCCGCCCCATAGATCTGGCACTCATCATACAGCTGAGCTTCGCTGAAGAGCTGGTATAAGCTGGATTGCATCTCCTCGCTCATGGTGTTTGCGTAGGGGGAAGTCATTCCCTGAAGCTTTTTTGGGATAAACAATTGCTCGCGTAAGTCGAGCAAAACCGAAATATATATATGTATGTAGGTATAAGCGTAGTGGTAGTCGGTATGCGCTTTGCTCAATTTGCCAATTGGATCAAAGTTGGTCAACCGCCGTCACCTTGTATGTAGAGGAAAGAGAATAGAGAGGGAGAAGATGATTGTGGTGAGAGGAAGAAGACGATTGTGGTGATCAAGGGAGTGGGATGGAGTGGTATAAGAAAGATGCTTCAAGTCAACAGAGCGTCGAGCCGAGGGTAGTCGAAAGCTTATGAGTCCACAGCTCCAAGGGACGATACATGCCCAAGTATATATGCATGGCTTGTCAATCCCAGGTGTGACAGGGGGGGAGGGTTGTGTTTATTTGCACCCAGTACTAGAGCAACAGATAACGAACCGTCTCTGGAGCCTGCATGTACTCTCGTACAGTACTTGTCCGGCGCTGCAGATACACCACCCCATCGTTCTGGTATGGCCCGGGCTTCTAGAAGAGATGTTAGATTTAGCGCGGATAGGATCCGGCAGGGCGGAAATGCAACGGGTGGGGACTCTTCAGAAGTGCTCTGAGGGTGACGTAGAACTGGACGCTAAGCGTTATGCAGCATAAACCCTATGCAGAGGGGCGTCACGGTGGTGAGGGCATCGTATCGTAGACATGCCAGGTTCGGAGGGCACTACTGCCTCCCGTGGCCCAGAGCCGTAGGCGGGTAGAGACCGCGGCATGGCAGCGTGCGGACTGGCCAGAGCCCTGTGGAGAGACTTGGGGGCCCTCATCAGCCTGGGCTTCTGGCCTATCTGTTGCTTTCTTCCTTGATTGTTCCGTGGCCGTTGTTGCTTGCTCCGTTGCTACGTACAGTATGCCCGTTTAGGAGCCGGCGACTGAATTGGCCAATCGAGGTTGAGGAACGCGAGCAGAACCTAGCGCTGCCGAATCTGCCGAAACCGACAACTTGCGATGACCACAGCGCATCTCGATTGTCGTGACCTTTAGCGCCCGAGTCTTCATGTATACCTCGCGCTCCACCGACTAGACAACAGGATGCTGAATTGTAAAATACCCATGGCATCTGGCCGGGAAGATTTTTTGATATTGATCTAAGTGAGTGGGGGATTTTCGGGGCCCCTCACGCAAAGAATTGCCCTGCCAAGGGACTTGATACAGGTGTTTCCGAGCACTACTACCAAGAAGTCATGGTAAGTACACGCTTTGGGCCCGGGTTCGCATAAAAGGGCCACTCACTAGCAAGAGGTAAATGATATGGAAACATGTGGCTGCCAGGTTCAGCCGCACAAGCTGTCAAAGGAAAATTTGCTGGAGCTAGGCAGGCTAGTATCGCGGATGACACTCTTTTGAGAAGGCATCCCGTCCACGAGGCTTTGGTTGACCCGATGGCCGAGATTTTGGTTGAAGATGATACCACCACCAGGAATCAGGAAGAAACGCCCTCCGCTGGCGGTGGCTTCCTATCACCACAAGTCCTGCCACCGAGCCTCGGACTTTGGGTGCCACGTTGTTCTGTATATCGTCCATCTCTCAACATCAACATCGATATCAATATCGATATCAAAACTAGGGTCTCTTTCAGGCCCTATACTTTTGTTGACGAGTGGTGAGATACAGCCCGTACAGCCCGTACAGCCCGTACAGCCCGTAGTTACAGCATCAAACAGTGTTGCAAGGCCGGTATAGGCGCTGTAGACACCGCCCAAAAGATTAGTTGCCTGTCCTAGAGCACTGGCTGCTATCTGCCGAGTCGGCCAGACTACCCCGAAGCCGCAAAAGCCCTATTAACGACAAGAAGCCGTTTTGGGTAGTAAGCGATCTCCTCGTAGGGATTAGCATCTGGGCAATCCTCGCTAGTTGCTACTAGCATCGTGGCCCCTCTTGCCTGGTCCCCTTCCCCCACCTTACGTGCATAGGCGTGGGTGTAGTGCAACGAATCCCATATCCCATATGCCATATCCCAGACATCCAGCACGGGAGCCCGACTGCGAGCCTCAAGGTGTGTGTGTCCATATGTATGTCGGCAATAGATATCGCAGCCAATAGCGAGCCGACAGCGAGCTAGTGACGCCTCTATTCCCGGAGAGGGAACCACCACGTAGGATGTCAGTCCAGGTACTAGCAGCAGCGATGCCAATGGTTGCAACAGACAAGTCGTCGTCGTCAATCTCCCACAAAGCATCAAATAGCCTACACGGTTTGCCTTATCGGGACATCCAAAGTGAGTTGAGCCAATTGCCGTCTGCGTACACGCAAGAGGTAAACCTTGGGCGAACCGAACCATCGCCGGGTCATTGCCAAAACTCCTAGTCCTGCCAACAGGTGGCTGGTGTGTTTGAAGCTCAACAGATGTGAGTATAATCAGCGCTGAGGACTCAAGCAACTCAACTGAATAGATTCAACGAGCCCTCTCAGCACTATTTCGTTGAGCACTGATATCCTTCCTTTTCTCTTCTAGACTGCAGCCACGATCGAGATCACTACCTCTTTCTGGCCGCGTTCCATAGAATAGAGAGAGGTCTGGACTGTATTCGTGTAAGCGTACCTGGTCGGGCGTCCTCAGGGTGAGTGACCTGGCGCATGCTCCGTATGGCTGAATTTTCTCGTCCCGCGCCCCATATAGCTCATACTGGGGCCTACCCTTAATCACTCTAGCGATAACCCAGAGGATTTGCTGGGTTATGCAAGGAATGGACGAGCAAACGGGCCATGAGTCCCTGCTCCACCTGCGATTTTGCAACGTAGTGTGCGGGCATTCATGACTATCAAAGCACCGCACCACACTGATAGAGCGGCAATATGCGGCTTCAGATGATCGTCGACCAGGACCGACCTTGGTCCCCGTCGCATGTGCTGAGACCTAGGAGATCGCCATGCAGAGTGCTGTGATACGGGGCCTGTCCTTCTCTCCTAGTTCGCTCCGAAACAGCCCTAGGAGAGGCACGAGGGAAGATTAGCCGCCATTGGTGGTGATGGGGGCCTGGGCGCGCCGCAACCACCGCATGTGCGTCTTGTATGTAGCAGAGCAGTCATATGCACCTAGCCTCATTGCATCAGCATCTTATCAGCAGCCAGAGATGGGGGATTCTGCACCCTCCTCGTACCGGCGACACTCTCACGGCCAGCGCGTGCTGACGGGCTGTCCAAATCCACAAGCAACAGCGCCTCCCCTCTGCCCGCTTAGCCTTTCCTCCCGTCCATGGGCATCCAGTACTGCTGCCAGTCCAAAGCCAGTGCGGCCATCCTTGTCCAGAACCCGTTGGGAAAGCATAACCAGGGCCCTCGATAGTGTGCTGATTGCGATATCCCATCTCAGGGCGGAAGAACAATAGCCAGGCGCCGCCGGAAGAACTAGCCACGATGCGAGTGATACAGCAACAGCTTTTTCCCACTCATCCCACCCGGTGATGGGGCATCGTCGCAAACTTTGGCCTCTGGACCGCAATCTGTGCCAATAACATGGGCACGGAATGATGTCAAACAACCTTGGAAGGGTGAAGAAAAAAAAAATCTTAGAGGCTTTGAGCCATCTGACCAGAGGCGGTCAACAAAAACTGTAATAAACGTACACGTAAAAACACGAAGAATAAGATCAACGCCCCGGTTGTTCTAGAAGCTCTCCAGCCTCCAAGCAAAAAAGGGTAAAGGGGGAAAAGTAAAAAAAAAAAGAGAAGGAAAAAATTTTCATCATAAGAAAAATAACCAGGGCAAGGGAGTAGTGGTAGTAATAGTGCCGGGGTGTTCTTGCCTTAACCGTGTCGTAGTCTTACGAGAAAACGTGGGAAGGAGAAGCTTCCGCGTCTTAGTCCTGCCTTAATCTCGGGCTAGAAGCATTTCGATGACGGCAATTGCTTTTGCCAACTCATTGCGGATCGTCCTACAGCCAATAAGTCTCTTGGGAAGACACACTTGGGTAGGGGGCCCCTGATGGAGATTAATGAGAAATAATTAATATCTCTCAATAAATAAATAAAAAGAAACTAGCGAATTAATTTTGTAGTAATAAACTGAAAACAAAAGCAAAGAATAAAAAAACTTCCGTCTACATACCACATACATACTACTAATAGGGCCGAAGGTACGATGACGTGTGGCGTCATGGGTGAAAAGGCCAATAAGCCTTGGATGGGCGAGACTAACCCCCTGGCCTGCATCCATGGATTGCTTCTAGAAGGCCTTTTAGCTCAGTTTTCTCTCGTCTGTCTTCAGGCTAAATGCAAGTCGTAGATTAATAGTCTCCGGCTGAAAGGACAACCTTGGAAGAGACAAGAAAGAGCCCCCAAAGTTGAAGGCACTACTGTACATGTATCATATCTCGCCCTGCATATGACCCCCAACTAGAGCCACCAATCCTCCAGGCATGGCCATCGTCATCTGCATCTATCGTTTCCCATTACAGTAGATTTGTTGCTTCTTTGTTTGTCAAAACAACCCAGATCACTGTTTCTCTTGGTTCTCGTCTTCGTTCTCGTTGCCGTCCTCGCTGCCATCCTCACTACCGTCCTCACTACCGCCCACCAAAGCCGCGTCCCGGCCAGGCTTCCACCTCATCCGGTCCCTCGCCACGGGCACGTCGCCAAAGACCTGGACCATGGTGATCCAGTGCATGCGGTGCTGCAGCAGGTCGTTGTCGCGCTCCATCTTGGCCTCGTACGCTTTGACCAGGTCCTTCAGCACCCCCACCTCCTTCGTGAGGTCCTTGATCTTCTGCTCCAGCTCTTCCATGAACTCGTACTGCGCGTCTTGCTCTTGGCGGAGCATGCCCAGTTCGCCGGTGGTGGTCCAGCCAATCCGTGTCTTGGTTTGGTTGCGCGTGAGGTGACTCTGATTGTGACTAAAGAGCTGCGTAAAGGTGCTGGAAACCTTGTTGAAGACGCCGGACTGGACGTCGACGTTGCTGGGGTCCGTGATGGAGGCATCCTTCTCATCCGCACCCAGAGATGACTTTTGCTCTCCAGTGTCGGTGGCCTGTTGCTTCTGCGGCTTCTCGTACCAGGACACCCATTCCCCGTTGGCACTCATCTTTCCTTGCTTTTTCCACCCTTTCGTTGTCGTAAATGACCTAGTCTTGGGTATATAAGAAGCCATCGTGGAATCCTCTCGTGACAATGTTATAGTTACTTACCGTAAACTAGGATTTGACTGCTCGTCAAAGGGCTTTCAGAGTGTCTTCTATGTGAAGATGTGTCTTGTTGGAACTCAAGAGCAGAGTATGAGTTAGTCACCACAATATCAAACAAGCAGGCAGACAGGCAAACGCATTCCAAAGGCATTGCAAACGCATTTCACTCACCACTCACCGCTCACTTGCTTCATCTGATCTCTTATGATCAACTGGCGCTCCATGTTCTCACTGATTCACTGCCATGTCCACTTCGACAAACGGAATCTTGCAACTCCTCAGTTCCACAACACCTGCATGTCACATCCGTTTGTACAGCTGGGTACAATGCGTCTGTTCACGCATCTCAGCTCATCGTGCTTCTCAACGCCCGCAAGTTCCCACTCCTTCTAGCTTCCTAAGCGCCAAGGATCGTCTCCAAAGGGTCTTTCTGCAAGAGGAACAGAGATCTCACATTCTAGAGTCGGCCCATAGAATAAACATTACCCAAGCGAGTGAGATGATACTACTACTAGCACCATTCAGATCTTCGTGTGTTGGATTGCCCCTCCCCTCTTCCCCCCGGCCGCAATATGTACCTGCATGCTAGTACCCAAGCATGGGGAGAATGGGACGTGTGTACTGAGTTGGGTAAGACTGAGTTGCGGTGCAGTCCAAGTAAAGGTAAGGCGAGACAGCTCAACAGCGACGTGCCCCACAGAGGTCGCAGCTGTTAGCAGAGTACAAGTTGCTGTCTGTATAATACGGTGATGCACTCTCAACTCTCTCCCTCAAATAGTAAAAAGTACAAGTTGAAGGACCCGAGTACTTCAACCAATCCTCATTGCCTCGTTGAATCCTTCGACTGTCGAGAACCCGGCGAGTTCCCTACTAACAGCTGCGATCCCTGTAGGGGTGTAGTTCAAAACGTAGGGTTGGATCTGCACGCCTACCGCATAGGAGCGTTTGTACATAGAGCAAAAAGACAGCAGTAGTACGTAGCAGCATGTACCATTACTGCCAAATGTCAGTACGACAGTACATCCTCGCAGAGTCGCAGCGTCGCAGAGTGCGGAAGTTACCGGTGGTGGCCCCCCCGGATAATTCACGAGTCATGGCTTGACATGATGTAGCATCCGCCACCTGCCCCCATGCAACCGCGCGCATTTGTGACAGTTGACTGTAAAAACTGCAAGTATCTTGACTCGAAAGAATTTGTGGGGAGAAACCTTATTTCCTTTGTTTTATGTGGAACGGATATTCCCGAGTGTTTCCATCGCGATCAACACGTCGTGATCAACACCTTGCTCAATGACGTCCCCCTTCAACCCAACCTTGTTGTTATCGTGGCAACCCTAAAATAACGGGATCAATTTAGGAAATCCTTTCGTAGTTTAGAGAGTTTGCTTGTTGCGCCTGTTCCGGTGGCAAATTCCATCTTGCAGTTGAGTGGTTTGTTGGAAGTGACTCGTACCTTTGTCTTATATGGAACGGACATAACCGAGGATCGTTTTTTCATCACTTATCAACATCTAGCTCCATGACGTCTCTTTGAATCGACCCTGTTATGCCAGACCAATGCATTGCTGCAGCAACCCTGGAATAATAAGATGAATCGAAAAGTACTGCCGTCTTGTTCAATGTATCTTTGTTTGCGGCAAGTTCCTTCTAGTTAAGCGGGCTGTGTGAAGTTGGTTGGTCTGCATGTTCCCTCTTGGCACCCGATCCTAATAGAGGTCTGGTTTGTCCCTAAAGAGTTCAGCTGTGGGTATGTTGCCAGCTTTTTAATGACAACAAGCGGGTTTACTCACTTAAGAGGTATGCATTTTGGCGAAGCTGTTTGGCCCTGTAAGTCCACCTATTGTGTCATTTGAGTTAGCATCTCAACAACAGCGACAACACATTCGCCAACTCAGTATCACTGCGAGGTAAATATAAAAAAAGAAAACGGCAAACAATTTCTCGGCATGATATTTTCTTAGCCTCGAAAAAAGAGGTACGCCGCCTGATATAGATTAATCTGGCACTAGTCATTCCCTCCAATTGAGAAACCCAATTGTAGTAGCGCAGTCGCAGCTACGATGATGATCTCTGAAAACTCCCATAAAGACAAAGAAATTAAAAAATAAGCCCGGTCATGGACAAGGCACGGGTGACGAGAGCGAAAACACAGTGTCAGTCCCAGCCTAGCCCGTGCATCCTATCATCAAAAGCCAACAGTTGACTAAATGTCATCCTCAAGAAATTTGTAAGCAAATTTAAAATCAGCCTTTCTTCGGTTCATCCTATAGTGGGTAAAGGTTAGTAAGTAGGATTATATAATGCTGTTTACATAATGAAGGCAATCGTTCTTACCATGTGCTCTCGTAGTCAAAAAACCGGTAGGTGCCTTGCTCGAATTCCTCTGTAATATTCTTAGGCTCTTCGTGCCGCTGGAACCACGTTTGGTACTGCTTATGGAACCGCCAGCTTTGATCTTTCAGTGCCTTGGCAGCCAAATACTGCTGCGCGGTTCCTTGCTTGTAGTAAAAAACGTAAAACAGAGTGTCGGGATCTATCCTCGAGTACAGCCGGGGGTCATCGAATATGGGCAGCGGCTGGGTGGGGAACCCAGAGCCAGTCTGCGGCACAGGCATATCGGGACGGTATGTTCGCGGGACGTCGGCTTCAAAGGCGCTAGGGTAGCTCAGCTGGCTCGCCTTCATCAAGCTCAGGGTTGAAGGTGATAATGGCTGATACGGGCGTTTTCGTGATGTCTCATACGACTCAACGAGATCCTGTAAAGACGCAGGGAGGTGGTAGATGGACTCCTCTTCAGTCTCTTCCGTGGCAGACTTGACACCATTGGTGGACCCATTCGCTGGGGCTGCTTTGTTTGGAAGGGGTCAGATGTTAGCTAGAGAATACACATGAAAACATCCACAAGGCACTCTCGTTGACCACTTACCAGCTGGTGGCTCAGACGGCGGTACTTCGGATACTGTCGGCTGTTTCCCTGATGCTTTAGATTTCTTTGCCGCTTTCGTACTTGGCGTCGGCTCGGCGTTCTCTACAGGTGCAGGTGCAGGTGGCGCGGGCGCAGGCGTAGAAGTAGATGCGGGTGCGACAATTGGTGTAGCTTGCTTGGGTTCGGGTGCCTGAGCTGGCTGAACAAATGAGACAGCCGGGGAATTCGTTGCGCTCGTCTTGAGCTGCGCGGGCGGTAATGGCGAGATGCCGGCAGCAATTCCTGGTGGCGGCGGCAGAGGAGCAATGCCGACGTTGTTCTTGTCTGCGGCTGCGGCTGCGGCCGCGGCAGACGCATACTTGAGTCCCTCTCCCGCCGGCCTCGTAGGAATAGAAGCAGGCTTCATGGCAGGGCTACCGCTACCCCCGGTACCTATTGCCGATAGCGGAGTATGCAGCGTTGCCAGCGCCGGTAAGGGTGATTTGGACTGCGCGGATTTCGTTCGCGTTGACGTGGTGGAGTCGGAATCTTTGGTGGGTTTCCTTGGTTTGACTGGCAGTTCGAGATCATGGGTGTCGTCTTGTATGGACTGGGTATCCTGAGATGAGTTCTTCTCGTTATCCTGGTTCATGCCAAAGACGCCTTCTTCCTCCTCGAGGTCTAGGTCGTCGTATATTTCATCGTCGTCCATGTAGTCCTCGTTCATGCCATCAGACACGTAGTAGCGGATTTGTTCCTCTAGGAGGGTGACTTCGTCGGTATCGATGCCTCCATTCTCGAGCGTCCTTCGAATCAGCTCCAATTTGCCCTGATGCCACTTGTGCTTTTCGATTATCCGGTCGATCTCAGCCATGCGGTTCTCCTGGACGATCTTGTTCTTCCCCTTCTTCATCGTAGCTTGTATAGACTCGTTTTCGGCTTCTAGGGTCTCGATCTGCAGCTCTAGCTCGTCAACCATACTATTCAAAAAGTCACAGGCCTCGACTTTGGCCTGCTCTTTGGGATCTAGTTTCGCTGCGGCTGAGAGGCCAGCTTGGGAGTATGCTTTCGTCTTCATGGCCTTTTCCACGGCCTTGAACTTTTCCATTTGCTAAAAGTCGGAGAAAAGGGTACATCAGCATGCGACTCTATATTAGGTATGCATCAATACCCAACGTTACTGGGGCCCACCAACAGTCTCAATCAGTTTGCGATGCTCCAATAAGGGAGCCTTGTCCTTGATGTCGTTGCTGGCGGCCCATGTCTTGATCTGGTCGCGCAGTCTTTGCAGCTTCTTGATCTCGCGCTTGAGGTTGTCTTCCTGCTTCTCCTTTTGGGCCGGGTTATTTGACTGCTCAATCTTTTCGTAGATGGCCTCGAACTCGGCGACGCCTTCCGCCACCTTCTTGAAGCACTTGTCGACTTCTTGTTGTAGTTTCCTCGCCGCCATTTTGTCGGTAGAGGAGGGGAGAAAAGCCCAAACGGCGTCCTTTCCGGTTGTTCTTGTGAGATTCGGTCGCTAACAGAGGTGCTGGAGTTGGGATGATGCTTGCACAAAGGGTGCAATCAGATTTCGCCCGTGGCTTGATCCGTTTTCGTGGGGCAGCCTTTGTGACCGAAGGCTGCAGATGCGGGCGAGGCTCGGCTTCGACCACGTGATGGACGCAGAGCTGTCGTGCACAGCAAAAAGAGGCGGCAGAGACGGTCGTATCAGGATCAACTCCAAGGCGCTGACCGGGGGTGTTTGTGGCGATATTCAGCAGGATCGAGCCGTTGAGGCAATGGACGTGCGAGATTGAAGTTGGTGAGGCCAGGTCGCGAGGCTGCACCGAGCTAACAGAAGCACGGTACTTGGTGCTGTGCGATGATTAACCGAGAGAGCGGGAAATTGTGCGCATCTCGATGATAAAGTTCTAAAAAACCCATAAAGTACGAGAAATGCGCGATATTATTACAATTGACTTTTTTCTTTGCTTCCATTTACATACTTTAAGTCAATTAATGCGTCCTCTTTGGACAGCTTTGGCTATCAAAAGGTACCTGTGCAAGGTGGGATGTCTGATAAGTGGCTACTAAGTCTCTCACATGACACAGACTTTGCATGCGCGATTCATAGCACTTTTAGATTGATTGGATTGCCGTTCTCTTTGAGGCTGCCGGTCTCGGTACAAAGATTCCCTTTGTCGTCTTATCTGATTTATTTTCTCCCTCGCTTTAGTTTCAGTGGGCTGGCAGCAGGGCTGTTGGAACAAGGACTGTCTTTCTTCCTTTATCATCTCTAATCATTTCATTCTTGGTGGAACAAGTGCCGGCTACGAGTTGCTCACAATGAAGGGTAGGCCAAACTTCCTACCCTCTATCGCCCCCCTTTCATGCTGCTATTGAGGGCTTTTTATATACGCAATATTACAATAGTGTGGCAATAAGATCTAATATGTTCTTCTTGATGAAGCAATCATTCAGCGTGTGCGTTCTGCATCCGTGACGGTGGAGAAGCAGCTGGTGTCGTCCATTGGCCGTGGAGTGTTGGTATTTGCGGCCGTTGCGCCGGGAGACACAGCAAAAGAAGCCGACTCATTAGCGACCAAGGTTGTCAGGATGAAACTCTGGGACGACGAAGACGGGGGCCGGGTAAGTGAAGCTTTTTGCCCAGGCTGTGAGACACCTGCTGATTATTTGATTGGTGGTGATAGTGGCAAAGAAGTGTCACAGACATCGAGGGCGAGGTGCTCTGTGGTAAGCAGCAATACGTATTTCTTACAGAAACAGAAGAACAGAAAGCTCATGTGATTACTAGTATCCCAATTCACTCTGCTGGCAAAGACCAAAAAGGGCACCAGGCCCGATTTCCATGGCGCAGCAAACCCCGAACAAGCAAGGCAGCTGTATCACTACTTTGTCCAGAAGGTAAAGGACCTCTACTTGGCAGATCGAGTCAAGGATGGCAAGTTTCAGGCTATGATGGAAGTTGCTCTTGTCAACGATGGGCCGGTATGTCATATTTATTCGAGACTTTTGTCACGCCAAAAGTGTGCTGATGCATTACACAGGTTACTTTGGAGCTCCAGGCTGGAGCTCCCGTGTCTGAGCGGTAGAGGCCGAGTGACGCAGACGATGAGAATACGATGCGACGCATAGAGCGAATAGAACTGGTGGAATTGATGTATAGAAACAGCCATAGATTTATTTACACTTTAGCAACCCCGGTCTCCAATAAGCCTCATTCCGGGTAACCAATCGCAGACGGTACTTGACTGAGTATTGGCAAGGAGCGATTAGATGGGTAGATACTTGTGATTCTTTCAGAACAAGAACAAACAAGAAAAACAGCCCCGTAATCAGACTGTTGTCATTACCATGGTGCTATCTATCCATCTTTAGACATGGTTGTTTGTGTTACTGAATGGCATGCCTCCGTAGCATTCATGTTGCAAATAGATGGCGCCAGTACGGCACTGCACGCAAGGCATACATGATGTGTACATGCACCCCAACGCAAATGCGTGACAGCGTTCATCATGCGCTGCGGCCCAGCGCCGTCTGCTAGAAACTTCTACAGCGCCGGGGTCCTGGCCACTAACAGCCCTGAAGCTGGATCCACTGCAGAGCTCGAGTGCCTGCAATCTCCAAAAAAAGAACAAGAATGGAGGGGCAAAATTGCCGATGGAGGGGCAGCCAGAGAAACTGATGTCAGCTCGAATCGAATGTTGCGAATGATCAAGTTGGGCTGAGAGGCTCGGCATCAGCCCAAGCACGGCCGCCTGGATGAATTGATGGCTTGAATATTCCAATTCCATTCCTGCTCTGTAGTACAAGATTGACATCCGTCACTAAAGATAGCCTGTGGCTGTCACTGTATCATCTGCCTAGGCATCCAGCATCAGGTCTTGATTAGGTCATTCACAGCTATCAGCAGCTGCGTAACAGCTCTCGACTGCTTCTCCTCGTTCCACCTGATTCTCTTCCTCTTCCTCATTTCTTTTTTCCTTCAATCTTTCTTCCCTCGGTTTAGTCTCCCTCTCTTTGTCTTTGTCCTCCCTTCTCCAGCTCAGATACAGAGAGTCAAAGCTTTGGCTCTCCATCGCTAGCTTGACCCCGCATCACTGTATCTAGAGAACCGGAAGGAATCTTCGCAGCCTTCTTTCGGCCAGGCACGACTCGCCATCTTTTAGGCATCGCAAACTCACCCTCCACTTCCCTCTTCCTCATTACCTCTTTATTATTCTCCAGAGAATCAATTGGCCCTCTTCGCCACCCGTCGCTCTCCCGCCAACTTATTCTCTCTCTTCCTTCTCCACGACATCACCATCATGGCTTCTGAAACCGAGACCAAGGCCACACGGCCGCGCGTCTTCTTCGACATCACTCTGGGCGGCAAGCCTCTTGGCCGCATCAACATGGAGCTGTACTCTGACCTTGTCCCCAAGACAGTCGAGAACTTCCGTGCTCTTTGCACTGGCGAGAAGGGCCTGGGCAAGTCTGGCAAGCCTCTGCACTACAAGGGCTCTTCTTTCCACCGAGTGATCAAGCAGTTTATGATTCAGGTCCGTACATGGCTATGATCGGGTGAAACTAATTTCAGTGCTGACATCGATTGATACAGGGCGGTGATTTCACAGCTGGAGACGGCACTGGCGGCGAGTCCATTTACGGAGCCAAATTCGAGGACGAGGCTTTCCCCAAGAAGCACGAGAAGCCATTCCTTCTGTCCATGGCAAACGCTGGTCCCAGTATGTCATGCTCTCTTGAACCTCCTCCAACCTCTCCCCTAAACTGTGGCTAACTCGTGCATGCTTCTAGACACCAACGGCTCCCAATTCTTCATCACCACTGTCCCCACGCCGCATCTGGACGGTAAGCACGTGGTCTTTGGTGAAGTCCTCAACGGCAAATCCGTTGTCCGCCAGATCGAAAACGTCCGCACCGAGGCCGGCGACCGACCCTCGAAAGAAGCCATCATTGCCGACTGTGGCGAGCTCTCCGGAGACGAAGCCCTCAGCGCTGATGTCAAGCAGCCCGACGCCCTCGGCGACCCCCACGAAGACTTCCCCGAGGACTGCTCTACGCCTCCCGACGCCCCGACCACCTACAAGATTGCCTCCGACTGCAAAGATTTCGGTAACAAGGCGTTCAAGGCGGGTAATCTTACCCTTGGTCTCGAAAAGTACGAAAAGGGTCTGCGATACATCAACGAGGAGCCGGAACTGGACGGCTGGCCTGAAGGCAAGGTCAAGCTCGATGCCCTGCGCTTCTCTCTCAACAACAACTCTGCTCTCCTACACATCAAGCTGGAGGCCTGGGCCGATGCTGCCCGCAGCGCCACCGCCGCTCTCGCCGTCGGCGGCATTGGCCCTGCAGACCGCGCAAAGGCTTTCTACCGACGTGGCTTCGCGAACGTGCGCCAAAAAGACGAGGAAGGGGCCTTGGAAGATCTTGAAACGGCGCACAAGCTTGCACCCACTGATCCCGCTGTCATCCATGAGCTGAATACCGTGCGAACTAAGGCCGCTGCTCGGGCAGCCAAGGAGAAGGCTGCGTACAAGAAGTTTTTCCAGTAACTGAAAGGCGAAGAGTGTAAAATGAAAGTGAAAAGAAGAATATAAAAAAAATCAAGGAAATCAACCACGGAAGCTTGCAAGATTGTTGCGATGAAGAGAGAAAAGTCTCGAAAGTTTTACTAAAGCATGGGAGGCGTAAAGGTTAGAAGAATCAGGCACGGATTCGTGGAAGGGGAAGATACCACAATAGTCGAGTCAAGAACAAAAAGGTTCAACGAAAAAAAGTATCTCAACATCAAATAAAGCACATATATTTGTAAACATCTACCACTGCGTAAAGGTGATGAAGCAAGCTCTTATTCTAATCGGTAAGAAGCAAAAGTATATGTAATGATTGCCCATGTAAATCGGAATAAAAAGGGGAACTAAAGCCAAGTTTTAATGCACATACAACGGAATGCTGCTGTTTATTACACAACCATTAACACACTCACGTATAAACACACACATACAGACGCATATTCATAATATACTTTTTTCTCTACAATCTCACGCAGAGAGACTTTTTCACCCAACGATTATTTCTTTTCGTCTTGTATATCATGAACGCAAAGGGTAGGGAAAATGGAGAAAATCAAGAGAAAAAGAGACCGAGACCGAGAAGATACAATAACAGCGAGAGTCAAAAGTGAGACCAAAAAGAAAATGGTTTTTATTCTTCTTTTTTTCCCTTCTTCTTTCCCTCCCCAACCTATATATATAAATATATATATATATAATATACATCTACTCATGCCGCACATTACTATCAATGACAATGCAAAAAGCGATGAATACCAACTTTCCCCTTCCCCTTTCCTTCCTCTTCCACCGCTCCAACTACATAACTCAGGGGGGAATACAAGAAAAAAAAAAGAAGAGAGAAGGGGCGGAATCAAAGAGAGAAAAAAAAGTGTTTTCACCAGTGGGGGGAATGTATGCATGCATGTTGATGTTGTCAAGTAACGTATATATAAAGAAAACGAGAGAAAGAGAGAGATGGCCTCCTGTGATATAAAGTTTTCTCATATCAATCCTTAAGGGGAGGGGGAAAAAACGACAATCTGTTTTGGAAAGAAGAAAACGGGAGATGAAAAAAAGAAGGAGACGAAAAAAAAGTAATGACTAAAAAAAAAAAAAAGAGCGTAACGAAAGACGAGGGGAGTAAAAGCTTTCGCCAGCTTTCTCCATGCAAAGAGCCCTTAATTCCCAACACCATTTTGTATATCCAACCGGAAGACGTCTAGAAAAAAATGACAAGAGCTAAGTGATAAAATAGTCTGACAAAAAGTGCAAAAAGAAGAGAGGAGTTCCAAATCTACTTGTAAAAAAGATGGAATCTTTTACTCTCTCTCCTTCAGGTGACTGGCAGCTGGTTGATATCCCCACGTCCAAGTCATGGTATGTGTATATACGTATGTATACATCCGAAGAAAAGAAAAGAAAATATGATGGGAAAAAGAAAGGGAAAAAAGTAAAGGCTTTTTTTATCGTTGCCCCTTTGTGTCTGGACTCTCAGATCTTACACCGCCAATTTTCATGAGGCCGCTTAAAAGAGTCCTGCCGACTTTTCCATTCTTCTGCTTCGCATTTCCGCTGGCTGAACCACTCGAGTTTCGGGGGCTGTTGCCCTTTTTCGTGTCTGCGTCATCCCTTCCGCGCTTCAATTCTTTGCTGCGTCTTTTCGAGCTTAAGTCGCCGCCTCCATCGCTGCTGGAGCTTCCGGGAGCTTGCTCGTAGCTACTAGGCTTAGAAGCTGGACTTCCAACGTAATACGGGTGATATGGTCCGGTAAAGTTGACTTGTTCCAAGATTTCTGCTAGTTGCTCAGGAGACATGTACGACGGAGTCTCCTTGTTTCGGAAATCAACCACCTTGGCAAGGCATGAATCGGCGCGTTTTTGTAGCCCAAAGCACAGGTCGTTGAATATCAGCAACTCGCCATCGACTTGTGCTTGTTTGACATCGATAGGCCGCGAATCCACCCATAGTTTGACGAGACTCGCGAAGCCTCGAGCTTGGTCAATCAAGTATGGCAAGCTGGGGAATCCTTCTTTCGCTGTAGGCCCCAGTCGATTCAGTATAGTGACAGGCGTGATGTAGCTGGGAGGCAAGGTTTTGCCGCCTCGATCAGCCGGAATACCACAGACTTGGTCGATGAAGCCTCGGAAGGTTGGCCGCTGTTGGGTCAAGAAACGGTTCATCGGCTCCATATACTCTTCTCGTTTCCCAAACGTCGACAAGTTTGACAGCTTTTGTAATGCCTTTGCAATGAGTGTCAATGTACGCTGTGCTTGCGGTCTAGGATGGTCTCGTAATAGCCCAAATAGTTTCGGAGAAAGGATGGCAGGGCATATAAATCGTAAGAAGAGGAAGCCCGATATGGAAGTGTAGCTGACGGTGCGGAGAAAGTCACCATAGCGGTCATCTGCCACAGCGCGAATATACTTCAAAACGTGCCTCAGCTCTGCCGGTAATCTTTCCGCCGAGTCTGCAATGCACAGCCATATTTCTGTTGTGAGATGGATTAGACGGCCCCAGTGTTGATCCAAGTCTCCTCCAGTTTGCATCAGCCTGCTCGGATCTACTTCGCAGTCCGGGTTTAATTCGTTAATCTCGTTGATTTTATCTTGTAGAATCTCTTCCAGGTACTCCTTGCCCAAGCGGCGCATATGGAATTCGAGAGACTGTGTTAGTAGTGAGTTGCCTCGGAACAAGAGGTTGGCCTCTCCTGCCAACGTCCTGTGGATGTCGCGAACCATCAACTCTCGCTCGTTTGAAGACTCCATGGACTCGCTAGATTTTAGCCTATTGCTAAATCGGTACTTTTTGATCGATGTCTGGTTTCCTATCCCGTCAATCTCGTCTTCGACCAAGGCCATCAGCCAGTCGCTTGCGGAACCGGAAGCCTGAAAGATGTTGAGGAACAACTCTGACAGTGTGCGTAGTTGGCCTGGGAGAGAAGCAGAGATGAGAGTGGTCAGACCCGAAGGGAAACGGTGCAAAATCTCAGACAGCGGCTCGTATTCTTTCGATAGCAAGGCGATGTGCTCTTCGTGGAAGACCTTGATTAGCATCGACCCGATATTCTGCTGCCTATCATCCAGAATGGGCTGCCAGCTTTCCTGCCCCTGGCCTCTCTCTACATCGTCCAGGGCGATTCTCACGCTACCGCAAATAATCTCCTGGGCAGATATCGATTTTGAGTAGCCGTCAGAGCCACAATCAACTCGTTTTAGTATAATGGAAAGATCTTGCACCACCGCGGGTAGATCGTTGAACTCGCAGTCCTCTCTCCAGAACGGATTTTTCGTGTCCTTTTTGGTAGTCGTCCTGGCCCTGACCTCGCCATCCAGAATCACTTCTGCCAGGTAGCTGCCGACCAGAGGGTCCGGGCCCATTCTGCCACATTTCTCTGGAGAGAACCACTCTACTCCGGCCGGGTTGGCCTTGATCTTGGCCTCTACAACTCTGACCCTGATAATCTTTTCCATGCGGAAAACTTCGCCGGGTTGATCTTTTTCAATGTCAACCACGTCTTGAATCTCATCTGCTTCTGTTTGCGGGTCGTCCAGGGCGAAGATGTCGGGGACGGCAAAAGTTCGAAGCAGCGCAAACCACACTTCAAAGTCGATACGGCTGTCCACGGCCAGATAGACGGGTCGGTAGACGGATATGTGAGATGCTGTAGAGGCGTAGATGGGGAAGATGGCAATGCAGTATTCTTCTTCTAAAACGGAACGGTCGAGGCCCTGGATGGCACATCGAGAAAGCTGAGATAGTTCAATGATGGATAGGACTGAAACATCGTTCTCCATGAGGAGCCTAAACTCGCCATTATCTTGTAAAACGCAGGAAACTCTTCTCCAAAACATGGAAGGATGCATGTGATCGCGCGTCGAGGACCGCTGGACGACGGCACGAGCTGACCTGGCTGGGCCCTTGTCCCAAAGCATAAATTTGCCTACTTTGATGATGTTTGTGGCCTTTGGAGTATCGCCCGATCTGGCGCGCTGTCTCATCTCGGGGCGAATGGGCCCGGCGGGGCTGGTCGGCTTGCCGTTGGGTACCTTGAGGTTGAGAGGCGCGAGCTGCTGCCAGCACAAGAGCGCCGCGAGCCACAGCTCCAGCTCCTCCGTCGTGACGGGCCTGATCAAGAGCTCCAATCCAGGTTCGCTGGGGACAATCTCCAGGCTTTCCCTCTCCGCATCGGGGTAGCCAGTAACGTGGACTCTGCAGCCTCGCAAGTCTGAGACGAGAGGTATATGGAACGACGCATTTTGGCCAGAGTGACCCAGTCCAAACATGAGGGTGCCTTTCTCTACGTCGATGTATGCCATTCCCGTGTGCCATGTTCCCCGGTACTCGCCCTGGTATTCGAGCTCGCCACGCATCCGGCCGCCCAGAGCCTTCATCAGCACCACCAAGCGGTTTGCATCGTCAGTCGGGATGGGGTACGGGAGGGAGTCGATAGAAGGCGCCGGGGCGACCAGCGGCGAAGTCGGACGAGAGGGCTGCCGTTTTAGAAGCCGCCTATTGTGATGGTGGTGGTGGGAGGAGGATTTGCCGCTCTTGTCCTTTGAGGTTGGCGTCGTGATTTCAGGCACTCTAACGGCGGGTATCGTCGAGTAGTTGGCAGGGTCGGAACTTGGCGTCAACGTTTTCTGATCGTCGACGGTGAGCTGCGACCCCGACGAGACGCTGCTCACTCTGTGTCGAAACTCGGTGGCGGAAGAGCCAGAGCCTCGGGGCCCTAGCATCGAGGCGTCCATTGTGCGCGTCCTGGGCCGTATCGCGGTTGCATTTCTCTGCTGGTGCGTCGCGGGGCTGGAGTCTGTGCCATCCGAAGAGTCGCAAACAGTATCGCTGAAGACTACGCCTTGGCGACGACCAAGGCTCCCGGGGACAGACCTAGGCGAGCCCTGCTGAGAGCCAATGCCGCGGGATGGGTGGGCCATGATTGAATCAGAAAGCGCAGCGCTCACAGCACCACCATGACCTTGGAGGAGGTCAGGTGTGAGGGAGCGACCAGGTCTCGGGCTGGCATTGACCCTAAATGAAGACCTGAGATTCGAAGCGCTGAGACGCTCCAAGTTGTGCCGGTGGATTTGGAGAGGGGGCGAGCCGCCGCCGGTCTGGGGCTGCTGGTTCTGCATCTGGCCCTGGTGCTGCCGACTGTGGGCTAGGCTCTGATCCCGGGCCTGTCGATGCTGGTGCTGCCGCTGCGGCAGGGCCTGTTGGTCTTCGCTATCGCTACCGCTCTCCTGCAGGCGGGTTGCATATCCATCCATGACTGGCGGTGACATGCTCATGCCATTGCTCGACGCTATGCGGACGACTCGAGTGCTGCATCGAACGTCGCCGCTGATGCTGGCGCTGCGTCTGCTGCAGCGGCTACTGGAACCCGGACCAAGGTACTCGTGGTATCGTGCTTGGAGGTATGATACTCGCGGGAGTGTTACTAGATACGAAATATATCACTGATGCTAGCGTTGGTGTTGGTGTTGTGGCTGCTCTGCTCTGCTCTGCTCTGCTTGTTTCTGTTCCCTCTGCTTCGTTCTTCTCTCTGTTCTTCTCTTCTTCTTCCCTTGCCTTCTTGCTTCTGCAGCGACTTCGGTGATGTCCCTCTGGCGGAGGCGACGGATTGCTTGATAGGTAGTCGAGTCCGAACGGCCGCTGCGCCGGTATCAGTGGCATTTGTCAAAACCCTTCCAAGTGCCTGAATATCTTGCCGTTCAAGGCTCTAGCAGCGACGATGCTGCCGCTGCCGTGCTCGTAGCGGGGTTCACGACTTGTTCGCGGCGCTACCTGGGGCTAAGGACTGTGCTCCGTAGATGGGTGGAGGCACAATGGGGATGCGACAGGGTTGCGAATAGGTGCTAGTCGAGGATTGTGCTCTGGACAGACCCAATTCGGCGGAGCGGGAGATGGGCGTGCGACGGGCGAAGCGCTGGGAATTGATCTTATCTCAATGCGCTCCCACGAGAGCCTTTCCCCCACGAAAGAGGGCAGAGTTTGCGTGTGAAGGAGGCAGCGTTGGCAGCGCCGGACTGCCCTGGCCCTGGCTTGCAGTGCAGTGCAGTGCTGTGCGTCTCGCTCTCCTCGGCAAGCCCCCAAGACTGATCTGATGCTGCGTGCTCGCGTGGTTTGTAAGGAATAGTCAGGTTAGTAAGGCGCCGCGCTTCTCTGTCCCTGGCAGCACCGGCAGCACCTAGGCCGAGTACCTGCGTGCCGTGTGTGCTGTGCTTACAGTCGTCGAGGTGCGGCTGGGGAATAGAGTTCCAGCCAAAGGCCGCCGGAGGCTTCTGGGAAGGGCCTTGACGTCGTGTGCGCTTGCTAGTGGTCTGTCCCTCAGCAACTCTGTTCTCATACCTGCAGCGGATATCCACAGCGGACACAGGCGCAAGCCAAAGTCCAGAGGCGAGCGGGGACCCCTTGGGGCTGTCTAGTCCCAGAGCGAAGCGTTAGGATGGTAAGGATGGTTAGGACGGTTAGGATGTGCTGCGGTGTCGATCAGGACGGAGCCCACGCCTAGCAGCCCTGGCCAGTTGCCTGAGCCCGTGACTGAGGGTCCGGGATATGGCACCAGAGCGGTGGGAATGGGTGAATGGGTTTCTGGGCGGTGGACGACTCTGGAGCAGGATGGGATCCTGTTCGGCCGGACAAATGGGACTGGCGAGATGGAGATTTGCTCCGCAGCCTTGGCCGAATCAGCCGTCGTGGGCTGCCGTATCCGCTCTGCAGAGGCCTTGGCCCTGGCGAGCACCAAAGAGGATCGAGGAGCTGACGAGACGATAATGCGGCTCGCTTTACTGATAGGCAGGAAGGTGCTCGACGTCTTTTTTTCGTTTCTTCTCGCGGCAGATGCTCCAGATGGGTGTGCCTGATGTCGTGTTCCTGGATGCCTGGCTCGCTGGGCGGTCAGCTTTTCGGGGAATTTCCTGGTGCTCGCCCCCAGTGACTCCGATTGCTTCTCGAAAGCCGGGCCTTGCGTGCCTTTTTCTTCTTGCTCCCCAATAGCCGCTACCGGCCGGGCTTCTGACACCGTTCTGGCAGGTCAGAGACAGGGCACAGACTAGCAGTAGGTGAGAGGCAAAGGCGCCCCAGACAGGTGGATGGATCGGGTTGACAGGCAGAAAGATGATGGACGGATGAAGCTTAAACAGATGCTTTCGCCACCTGGTGGGAGTTGGAAGGATGAGAACATGAACAGAGAAAAGGAAGGGGGGCTGTAATACCGGCAAGGGAAAAAAAAGAGTAAGCAGAAGGATCGGTGCTCAACCACGGCTCTTTCAAATGTCTCTGCCCCCCCTGGACGAAGCATGAACATGCAATCAAGGCAATCAGACGCCTCCTACTCATGCCGAGCCTCGCAACTAACACAATTGGATGCTACGAAATACCGATACATGTATTTTTAGGCTGCGGGCTGTGGAGGACAAGGCAGCCCTGAAGGGTATCACCCGGGTCCAGAGCCTCCCTGCCGTGCTCAGCAGCTGGAACTCGTATCGCAGCGAGCATCAGACCGCTGTAACGGCGAACGATTTGTTGTGTCACTCTCATTTGTCCAGGTGGTGACTCCAAGAAGAGAGTGAGCTGCAATCTACCTGTATAATCTCCATGTTGCGAATCTATTTTAGACTGAGGCTCTCATGCTTGACAATGGCCAAGTGGGCAATTCGTGCAAGGCTAGCTGGGACCCTGGGTGCTCTGCGCCGTCTACTCAGATTTTCTGCCAGGGCCAGAGAGCCTAGCGGCTGATAATGATGACGATGATGATTGACAATGGCGAGTGAGCAGCTCGTGTACGAGTCTCGACGGAGCTTCGTGCTACATGGTCCTGCTCCTACCGTAGTGGCAGCTTCGTCTTACATGCGCCCAGCCAGCCTTGGGTCCTCCCACATGACGCCCTGCTTAAACCGCCGCACCGACGCACCGGAAACCGGCTGGAAGCCAGAAGCATGCACAGAAGACGTGCCAGCAGGCTCTAGAAAAGTCTCAGCGAGCTGCCGTGTCAGTAAGCCCATCAGCACCACGTCCCGTTTGCTGGCTAGTGGCGTCGTTGTGGAGCGTCGAGACAAGACATGGATCAGCATGGGCGTGACTCCAGATGCTTCTGGCACCGGCTGATATCCACTTGTTGGCGCTCAAGCAAACGTCATGCCAGCTATAAAAAAAAGATTTGGTGAAAAAACCAGTTGGTAGAGAGACGAGGAGGCTAGAAGACTATGGAGGTAAGCAGTGGTGCGTCATGCAATATCCCTGGCCTTTTGATGCCTTCATTAGAGACGCACAGGGACAGGCAGGCAATGAATCAGGGACGCGGAGCGGGAAAAGAAGAAAAAAAGATGAGCACCGCCAAAAGCGGTGAGCGAGCTATTCTCGAACCTGGAGTCGCAACTCCATACTTGCATGTACAAGCCCCTCATCGGTGAGCTCTCGTGAGCGAACCATCAGCGTGGATCTGAGCGTCCCAGGGATCATATCAGAGACCCCGGTTGCGGGCACCTGCGTGCTTTGGCATGATACACGCGTCCCAAAAAAAAAAAAAAAAAAAAAAAAAAAAAGTAGAAAAAAACCACATCAGCACTGCTCTGTACATATAGAGTACATACGTACAGGCAATAAACGTCAAGCCAGGACAGGGTACCAAGAGCCGGCACTCACTCGCAGGGCCTCTACTGTACATTCACAGAAAAGCCACCCCCACAAAATTGCTAGCCCAGCAGGGGTCCGACGATTTTTTTCTTTCTTGGGAGGGCTTCCTCCGTGGCCCAGGCTGAATATGGCCTGGTCCGCGCCGGAGGCTACGAGGCCTGTCCCTGGTAGCGGCGCCTTGGATCAGTCAGATGGTCGGTACGGATGGATGATTTTCTGCTCGACTAATATTATGCCATTCTTGCTCTACGGGTATTATCCCATCGTTGACGCGGTAGACGACTGAAAAATTAAAAAAGAGAGAGGCAAAGGGAGGGCTATGGCAGCTCCACTGTCCAAAGACTTCATTACTAGCTGGTATAAGACGGCATATGGAACGGGACTTTGATGATCCAGGCCTCCTACTGCTTCCGCGCCCTCATTATTTCGTGTTTGTAGGACAAGGACAGTCGCAAGATGAACCACTACTGCCTACTAGCAGTAGTAATTCCCGCTGCGAGACATGCATGCGAGCCATCGTGCCACCGTTTTCGCCTACTGGGAAGCAAAAATTGATGTGCTACTGCGAATCACTCGGTACCGTAGCAGCATTTTTTTTTTAGCAACAAGTCAATAGAATGCCAGCCGCCAATTTAAAAAAAGAAATTCGAAAAAAAAGAAATTACGACGCAGTGTGGCATGTAAGAGCATGCTCCTGGGTGGCATCATGTGCTTCATTTGTAATCTTTAAAGTTGAATAGACCAATACGACCTCACACCTCCTTGGGAGCTACTAACAAAAAAAAACAAAAAAAAGCGTTCGTACATCCATTACACCCAAGCTAAGGTAGGACCACAAACTCAATTCGACTCGACGGATCTCCGGTCTCAGGGCTAGACCATGTTCCTGATTTTCTGAATTTAATAGTCTTTTTTTTTTTTTTTCATCCCTCTTTATTCAGCTCCCAAAATGGAACAGCCGAGGAAAAGTCTCAACTGCATCGTAGCATCGACCGCAAGGGTTCGTTTTATTAGGTTCTCACTTACTTTTCCCCCGAACTGATGATCAGAGACAATGTGAAAAATGATGAGGCAACAAAAAAAAGGGGGAAAGAAGAGTAATCAGAATTTTGGTTTGTTCAATTGTTTCTTCCCCCCCTTCTTGTCATAAACTGATATGTCAATCGCTGTTTTCTTGAATTGATGCGTCGCTTTGACTTAAATTGGGTGTAACACTACACCAAATTACCTGTGCTTGAATTTAGGGGGTAAATGCATACAGTATGTCCAATCTGCTTCGCTACAGCTCAATGAAAAAAAGAATTGATCCCTTGAATAAAAAAGGACAAAGTTTTTACATCGCCTTCCATATCCATTCATAGCATATAGTAGACTAAATATATAATACCCACAACCACGAGAACAAAATCTCTAAATCTGAAACCACTCCGATACACGAGAGACCCCAGTCTCCAATCAGAGATGCTGCTTGAAGAAGGTACATTGAAACAGAAAAACATCACGCACAAGAAGAGCATAGCTTTTAATAAATCTGAAACAGGCATGCTCCAACATGCAAAGATTCTTGCTCGTAAATGGTATGCTATGCAACCTCATCTCTAATTTACAGTGTTATACTCCGCACTGCTTCTTTTCTCGAGATTAAAGCCTCGTCAGCCAATGCCAGGTACTCTAGTACCTGTAAAAGTATAACAAACCGCCAGCAAGTGTTTCCACAACAAATGGCCTAATCCAGGCACCTGCAGACACCCAGACGCATCCAACTGACTCTCACATTTCACAGGGAATATATACAAGTACCTGTATCATTCCATGCCAATTGCACAGTACAGTAAAAGCCACAAACTCCAGCCCGTCGTGGAACCCTCGGCACCGCAGTGAGATTTTGGCCAAAGGGGCAAACCTTGACTGGTATGCTTGTAATGACTCGAGGTATATGCGTGATAAACATAGTACAACAAACAACGACCTAGCAAGTAGGCTTCGTCGCTTGCCGCTGTGGATAGGTTGCGCCCTCGGCAACACCAACTTGCAGTATGCAGGAGAAGGGGAAAAAACCAAGCTGGAACATGGATCAATCGTTGTCTCGGCAATCCACTTGCTCGGCTGCAAGGTCCCGCTCGTGAGTATACGCGATTGTTCGGATCTCTTACTCTTTTCGTCAAGACGCCTCCTACAGTATGATCAAGATACCTCTTTATAAGTCAAGATGCCTTATATGACCAAGGCAGTGGTGTATGGGCAAAATATAATAGAAAGCAATTGAATCATTAGCTCGAGGCAATTGAGATATATATTCTTGCTCACTTCTCTTCATTCTTAGTATAAATCATTCCAGTAATCGACATATAAAACAAGTTGTCCACTCCCCCGGCACCAAGCTGGCCTTCAAAAAAAAAAAAAAAAAAAAAAAGAGAAGAAAAAAAAAGGTAATCAAAGTTCATCCCATAGCAGTCAATAGTCGTTTCTTCTTTTCTCGTTTCTGAAAATGACAGGAGCGACATCCTGTCCTCCTTAAGAGGAGGCAAAAAAAAAAAAGTGCAAATCGAAAATCGAAAATCGAAAATAAGCAGAGACACCACATGGTCTCGGCCGAATTTAAAATCTCTTCAACTCCTAGCGTCCCTTAATTGTCCAAGTCTGATATCGCATGCTTGTAGCTAGCAATATCAAATCAAATAAAGTAAATGAAAAAAAGCCTACTTGTGTAAATCGACAAGAGGAATTAGACACGATAGAAGTAGAATCGGCAAAAAAGGTAAATTGTAAAATCGCAGTGTGAACACTCATGCTCACTTCGGGAATCTCCGTAAAATCACAAAAGCTATTTGTATGGGTTGCTTTTGTTTTCGTTCATCGCGAACCCACACTTTACACCGGGCTCTGAGGGTTGCTGCGAACGCTGCTGTTAAAGTCTCTGCTTCCACTGCGTTTCAGCGCCTGGCTCATCGTCTCGATATTCAACTCCCCCCGGTGTCGTCAGAGTATAGTTTGCGCTGGAAGGGCTGCCAATCGGTTTTCGCGTCGGGCTCATGTCCAGGCCTTTTATACTGCCGGGGTTGCTCGTGGGTGGGCTGGTTCCAGGTCCCTGGCTGGAGACTGGCGATCGAATTGGTGACGGCGATCGGTTCATGGCCGATGCGGAAAGAGACGTAAGGCCAACAATGTGCATATTGTCTCGGGATGACATGGAAGGCAGATGGTGGCCAATGTGTTCTGCTTGGACGACATCGGCAAACGAGATGAAGGAGAGGCGTCTGACGTCGGCGGAATCGAGAGAGCCGTAGTTGGAGGCGCTATCAGCCGGGAATCCTATGCGGTTCGCAAACGAGGCGAGCTCTGAAGCCCAGTCACTTGGGCCCTGATCATACGGTGTGTGGCTGGCACTTGTGCCGGGGACAGCTACCGAGGCGGGCTGGTGGGAAGCGTGAGTGACAATCTCGACGCTGTCGGGGTCCAGCTTGTTGTTGGTGATGGCTTCTGACGCATCGTCCAGCACGGGAGGGATGTGGTTCTCGGTCTGGATGTGGCTTGGGATGGCTGGAGATGAGGACTTGAGGAGACTGTGGTCCTGCACATCACGTTCGAATATTTGCGACGTCGCCGGAGACGCTATTCTCGGAGAGCCGGAGAATGCACGGGTAGGAGAAGAAGGGGCAAATGGAGGCGAGGCGGCTGATCGCGCGGCAGAGCGCGTGGCGGCCGTTTTTGACGGCTCTTGGGAAGCATATGGGCTCCCTGTTCCAGGACCAGCCTTGGACTGAGCCTCCGCCTTCTTCTTGCCAAAGCCAAACAGGCCTCGCTTCTTGCCTTTGCTCTCCCGCTTGCTCTGCTCTGTCTGCCTGTCGGATGAGGCGCTGTCGATGGCCCGCGGCGTGGAGTCGCCGCCAATACTCCTCTCGTCGGCCATGGTGCTGCGTCGGTCGCCGGGAATGGCGGTGGGAGTGATTTGGGCTGGGGAGGCGAGGCTCATGGTGGAAGCGGGCGCGCAGCTGGAGTGGCTTGCTGCTGATAGGGCTGCTGCCGGCGTGATGGATGGACACGGGGTCGATGGCGATAAACAACGGGACTGCAAACTGGCTCAATGTCGTTGCATCTACCAGGCGCCGTCAATGTGTGGCAGACGCACGCAGACGCAGCGCAGACAAAAGGAGGGTCGGTGCTGCGATCGACAGGAGGGCGACGATGATCGGTGGAACAAAGAAGCAACGGAGAGAAGGACAGGACAGGACAGGACGGAGAGATGGAGACGGAGATGAGACGAGATGAGATGGAGCAGATGGAGGAGAGCAGAGGCAGCGCAAGAGGTTTTATCGACTCGCAGGACTCGCACGGCTAAGCGATCCAAGGGCCACCCATTCGTTCGCCGCTGCCCTGCTGAAGGAGGCAGAAACTCGACGGGGGTGGCGACCAATATTGGTGAAGCAGAAGCTGCTTCGCACGTCGTACCTGCTGGGGGGGCTGCCCAGATGACACGAGCGGGACCCGCTGGAGAGCGCGACAGAGGGAGCTTCTGGTGTGACAGGCGCCAAACCAGTGGTTTCTGGTGCCTTTTTTGGGGGGGCACTAATAAGGCTTGAAGACGGCGAGAGCTGGCGAAGAGACTGCGGTGCGTGTGATGCAGATGGGCGAGGATGTTGGCTTGGCTTGGCTTTTGAGGGTATAAAAAGAAGGCAGAATAGATTGTTGAGCCAGCGCTAGATGGCCGGTTGGATGCGGGCTGTAAGTGAGGTCGAGGTGTGTAGTAGCTGGTGATGAGCTGTTATGCTTTATACTAGGCGGATGCTAGATGCTAGTAGACTACTAACCAGCAATACAGTAGAAACAAATAGCAGTGCTAGTATCAAGGGCAAACGAAACGATTCGTCTCACTCATCCGCCTCAAGGGGCGCGAAAAAGGACGTGAAGGATGAAGTGAATGGAGTTTTCAGTTTTCAGAGAGCGATGCGATGAGAAAATGAATAAATCGAAAAATACGGAGGCCGCGAAACCACAAGAGTCGCAGATGACGGAAGGATTGTGATGAGTTTTGTGATGAGGGGACGCAAAGGTTGCCAGGCGGTCACTCCAGGTTCCAGGCACCGCCGGAGCGACTTCTCAGAGACAAGCCGGCCTGGGCCGTCGCCGCTGTGACGTACTCGCCTGCGCCGCCGGTAGAGGGTACCGCGTGGCCCGCCAGCCACGCCGCGACGACGCCAGGTACACTGTACCGCTCCGTCTGCGGGCGCGGGTCACCCGCTGCTGCACGTACCTCCTGGCGTACCTCGCAGCGGTGCGGGTACATGCTGCTACGTACTGGCTGTGGCCCTGCCTGTAATCTGATGCCCGCTGAGGCCCGCGGTACCTGAAGCCCCCCTCTCCTCTCCTTCAATACAGCGGAGTGCTACCACAAGAAACAAAGGCCAGCACCGGCGGTAATGCACAATGATGCGAGGCTCCCGCTTTTGGTCCGCACACACCAAACCGGGGGGGGGGCATCACGTACATGTTGCTTCAACACACGTATTCCGGATTGGTCCCTGCTGAGGCCTTTTTATCCAAGTTTTTTTTTCCTTCTTCTATTAGCCTTTGATGTTTAACTTTTCATACCCTCGTTTTGATTAATGAAAAAGATGTTCAGACTCGGCTCGACGTGGCAAACTGCGAGATTGGGCCGTCCTTGTCTGGATTCGGCGACCCAACGTCGCACATCCGTGCCCTATTCGGCTTCACTTTGACTCGCTAGGCTGCCACAGGTGCTACCATGTGATTCACTAAACATCAACATCTAGTCAGTAATATGCACTGCTGCTACCATCGTTCTCGCAATACCAGCGTGTCTGACCGTTTCCATATCGCCATGCCACCACATCTCCCCTGAATGTGGGAGAAGATGAGGTCTTGGATACACTGCCCGCCATTTAATTGTATGGTGGGTGGTATTTGAGGAGAAAACTCGCTTACATCCTTTTATCAGCTTGGACGACTTACATGGCTCAGCTTTGATATCAAACCCCCCTCTTTTTCGGCGACCCGTGTAAAGCGAGGGATGAGCTGCACTGCCAAATACCTACGTAATGGTACATCAATGTGTCTGGCATTTAATAAGTGCCCACCTCCTCTCCTCCGGCCTTTACGAATGTGCCCTCAATGTCTAGTAAGAATTGGTTCATGTCATATCTGCTGCCTTGCGCTTGCGGACCTCACATGGCCTTGCTGTTGATCAACAGCATGTCATCGCAAGCATGAACAAAAAGACCCTGTTTCCGATCCTGCTTCAGCCCCGGCGCATCAACTTGCATCACGGTCTCCCATTATGCATTAATGCAACACAAGTCCGAGCTTTGACTTCTCTTTGTCTTTTCTTCTCTTTTTTTTTTAATTCTAAAATTTTTTTTTTCGGTCCTCGTGATGATGGCTCGCCCCTCCTCTTCCGCAAGGACCAACGTACCATCCCGGAAAGCCGCTACAAAAGCGCACTTCTGTGTCTCCCGCATAATTGGCTACACACTAATAACGAAGAGCTGCTCATATGCCAGAACAGTCATAGCACACCCAGATAGGTGTCTAATTGGAGATGGCCGAGGTAGTGTAAGTGAGCAAGAAAAAAGACGAGACAAGGGCCATGGCTGCGAAACCCTGCCAGTAGCATATGCATTCGCGCATCATGCGTCGTACTTGTACAAGCTATTCGGGGCTATCAGAGACAACATGAGTTTAGCCTCTATCGTGACCCAATTGCTCTGCCGCCCATTCGTCCCGCATCCAGCCTCGTTGACTCTGAGTAATTTCCACTTTTCGATTACTCGTACTCCCATGGCCTTGGATTTTTTTTTTCTTTGCCGTCGATCTTCAACAGCTCCCCCGCAGCGAGACGGGGGGGAACCCATATCAAGTACTACCTCTTTCTTCTCAAGACACTTCAAAGCTCGTCTCTCTGCAACACCAACTCTCCATGGGATGACGCCGGAACCGCTGCACTAGCCATCCGCTGAGGCTGTCGACGTCACATGGCACTATGCAAGGTCCCCCCCCGATCACTAGAGTAGTTTGCCCGGTCCGTGATGAGCACGGGCAAACTTGTACATCGTGGAGGTTGCTGACGCTGGCTGGATCGGCATAATGGCTCAAGCACGGCTCTAGACTCTAATCGAAGAAGGATTCAAAGAGTCGCACGCCTGTAGCACATGGCGATGGCTGGGACTGCTCAGATGATGTGCTAATTTTTGGCAGCTCAGCTTTAGCGTAACGAATGTTGGCCGATTCATCTTAGTAAGCCAATTGATTGAGTTCAAGAACATGTGAGGCCAGTCTCTTTTATGGACAATTCCAAAAGAGCATTAAAGATTCCAATTAACGAATTGTAGCTATGAAACAAATTCTTGAAATATTAAAATATTAATATTGTATGAACATGTTATTCCCCTGTAAAAGCCGTCATGAACATAACCCCACGAGACACTTCCAAATGCGAATTCTTACATAATCATTGCTTACGTAACTTGATATCGTTCTTTTTTTGCAAAAACCTTCAGTTTAGAAATCCCAAGCAAGCAGCAGCAGAGGGGAATTCAAACGCCAGCACCCCCAATCCAATCTGCAGGGCGCCAGCCAGTCATACCCACCGGCAGATAGACTCGGCTTCTAACTTTTATACAATCACCATACCGAATCTTTCATCGCCCAATTGGCCCGAATCCCACCACTGGGTAACCCCTCAGAGACCTTTTCAACACCACCCACATATACATCACCAATTTCCACCAAAGCCGAGAAGAAGAAAAAAGCACAGAAAACAATGGATCTGCGCACTCTCTTCGTCCGCCCAGCATCCCAGCTGCTCACCCCCCTCCGCCTCCTCGCCTCCTCAAAAGCAATCGCCGCTCCTCTCCCTCTGATACCCTCGCGCGGCCACAAAACCACCAGCCGCACCAAGCGCGCCCTCAAAATCGCCCCTCACGACTCCTTCCTCCCGTCGCGCACCTCTTCCGCCGCCGCCGCAGCAGCAGACTCAATCATCTACAACCCGCCCTCATCAGAGGCGACGCCCGAGCACACGCCCTTCATCTTCCTCCCGCGCAACGACCCCCGCCGCCAGGCCATCCTGCGCCTCCGCAGCAGCGGCAACGATCCTACCACCTACAACAGCAGCGTGACGGCAGAGAGCGACTTACCCCCAGAGATGCGCTACAAGCGCCGCCAGCCAAAGTACAACCTCACCAAGGAGCACATTGAGGAGATGCGCCGCCTGCGCGCCGAGGACCCGCTGGCGTGGAGCGTGCAGAAGCTGGCCCGCAAGTTTGAGTGCTCGACTGTCTTTGTGCAGATGGCTGCGCCGGCGCCGGCCGAGCATTTGCAGTGGCTAAAGGCAAAGATGGAGAAAAAGATGGAGAGGTGGGGGCCCAAGAGGACGCAGGCGAGGGAGGATAGGAAGACGAGGGCGGAGATGCTGTACCGGGGAGAGTTATAAGCATGGCATTTTGCATGAGCGATGGGACTGGAAGATTGAAAGAAATAAAGCATGCACGAGAGAAGAGGGGATTTTGTGTGTAAGAAGAAAGCAAGAATCAATGGACATGTGGATAAATGTCAAAATGAGGGCAACGTTGGTATACATAAAGGAAGGCGGGCATGAAGAGGATAAAAAAGGGAACTGAGCGTGGTGTACGATATACAAAGCTTCAGAGAACAAATTCATGACGAGACATGCTTCATACATGGTATATTAGAAAAAAAAGTTTTGAGTGAGATTCGTCTCTATTGTAGGAGGTACTATCATTATCGTTGAGGAATATTATATAGTAAAAGTCGTGATTCTCTGCATCCGTCAATCACTCGACCAGAAACTATGCTCTGAAATCTCCCCCCAGAAAAATGCCCTGTATGAAAGAGTCAAAGGAGGAGAGAGACATGTGAAAATAACAAGGAAACGCCATCAAGGAGACCCATTTTAGCCGTCTAGGTCATTCGACCTTTTGTCCTCCCCCCCATGTATTCACTTCGCGCATTGCCTCTTGTCCTTCTCGCCAGGAATGACTCTCCAGCACCAGCCGCACCAGCTCCGCGCCGCGCCATTCACCTCCCGGGCCAGAATCTTGCTGTTGCTGCCCTTTTCGTCTTCCCACTCGGGCACACAGGCCCCCACGCGAACCATGCGGACGAGCTTCCTCTTGACGATGCCGCCAATGCCCTCGATTTCGTGTCTCTCGTAGCCCGGCCCCAGCTGCGGCGAGGGCGTCCGCTGCTGGCGCATCTCGTCAATGATGGACTCGATGGTGCCGTTTGCAGGAAAGGGAAACCCCGCGGGGGCCCCGGGGGGTGTGGTGCCGGCGTGTTGTGGGCCCGGGCTCGGCGTGCCGGACGAGGACCCGGTCGACCACGGGGCCAGGGTGCTGCCGCGGGCGTCTTCGGCATCGCAGTCGATTTCGTTTTCGCGCTCGCGAGCAGCGAGACAGGCTTCTTCGCGGCCGCAGATGACGCCGCGATCGCCGTCGCCAATGCCTGTAAAGCCTCCGTACTTGGTACGCCAGCGCCAGATGCTACATCGTCCGTTGTGTTAGTTATATACTTCTGTATGCGGCCAAAAAGCATTTCAAATATGGAGCAAGACACATACGCTTTATAATCGTGGTCGGCGTTGCGAATGCTATGCCCGCAAGGCTGACATAGCCAGACGCCCTCTGTGTCGCACTGGCAGATTGCGCGCTGCACGGCATCTGAATCCAGAGGCAGGCATGTATCCAATGCCGGCACGGCCAGCGCGGCAATGGGAGCTTTGACGCAAGTGACACAAAGCCGGCGGTGTCGCTCGCGCAGAGCAGCAATAAGAGGAGGCTTTATAGCACAGTTCTAAGGGTTCAAACGAAAAGAAAACATCAGCACCTCGCTCAATAACAATGACATTGCTGGGAGACTCACCCTGCAGATGATGTCGGCGCACCTCCTGCACTCGGCCACCATGTCGCGAGCGCAGCTGCCCGCCTTGCCGTTGTAGTTGTTGTCGTCTTGCATGTAACTCCAGTCTGTCGCCCTGGCGCGGTATCGCAGCGTCTGCTCTGGATCGATCGCAACGCCTTCTCGAGAGCAGCGCAGCGTTGCGCCCACGAGGCTCGCTCGGTACTGGATCAGGCCATCGTGGATGAAGCGGCTTGCGCGGGCCAATGAGTCGAGGGTGTTGAGGTCAATGTAGGAAATAATGCCGACGACGATGCTAGATGGAAAACAACGAGTTAGCTCTCTGTTCTCTGCAATTGGATCGAGGGGTGTCAGTCATACGGATAACACTGAAATGCCTCCTCCATGGCGCTGTGAGTCGCCGCCCCCTCTCCATTCTGCTGCGGCTTTTCCGTCATGGTGCTCTTCCTGCTGGGAAACCTGCGCGCGCAATCTCCATGCCCAACCGCCATCGTCACGGCCGATCCGTGCTCGGGCAGTGCCAGAGGGTTGCCCGGCGCCGGCCAAGCAGCCATTGGCTGCGCCTGGCCGTCCTCGTCATCGAGATCGACGAAACGAGCCATGTTTGAGGATCCGGCGGCCTCTTTCTTTGCTATTTTTCACAAGAAAGCAGAAATACTGAACAAGGGTGCTTCAAAAGAGACAATGGCGGGAAATCAAGAGTAAAGACTGGTGTTGGTGGGGAGGCAACAGACAACGGCAAAAAGCAAACACACGGCAAAAACGGAATGTGACTTTAGCATGAGGCGACGGCAATTGTCGATGAAGCCATCGTAAGGGAGCCCATCGAAGCACCAAGACGCGAATTGTTGGGATTGCGAGTCCGCCTGGGCAGAGTCAGTCATGTGTCCCTGGGACAGCGCAGCCGGTCCAGACAGGCGCCGGGCCGTATTTGTAGCAGTTTAGATGCCCCCAAGCCCAAGGGGCCGGCAACTGCTGGCTTTCCGGGTGCCGAAGCAAACACTCGGTGCTGTCAATGGGCGGTCGAGCACGGAGCTGTGCTGTGTCAACCGCTGTAGGCCCTGCTAGCCACTCCCCTAAAGCTCGCCTAGCGTCGCCTGAGAGGGGCACTGCTGTGGCGGAACCCACTCCCCGCATTCCGCAAGCAAGGCCGTCTCCCCTCTAGAGTTAGAGCCAGGGCCGGCGCTCACTGCTGCTGCGCCCATCATCACCGTTGCATCATAACGTGATCAAGACTGTTGCTGCTGGCTGTTCGTATTGATTGATGCGTTGAAGCTAATCATGCTCCCCTTTTCATTAGAACGAATTAAACCCAAATCCTCCTCATTAGCAGCAAAGCGTCGTAATCCGTCCTGCCGCGCCGGCTCCATCAATCTGCAGCTCCTGAGACAACCATCCAACTTTCACGCTTCGGCCGCTGGGCCTCGCTGGCATGCAGATGCAACCGAGCAACCCCATTGGCGCTGGATCGATCACCAGGCACACAACTCGCAGATCTCGAACCACTTCAGACCAAGCCCACTCCCCCCGGCGGCTCACCGACAATATGGCGAAATACCTCTCCTTTGGCCCCCATCCCCTCCTGTGCTTAATTCACACGATACTTTTTCTTCTCCTTGTCCTCTCAGCAGCGTCTGATTCCTTCACGTGGGTCGTTCGGACGGCTGTAAACGCCTGCGGCCGCTCAGTGGCTTGATATAGATTCATACGTGGTTCCAAGTACTACGTGCCTGCAAATGCATCAGCAATGCAATGCATGATTACATGTTTCATTCAGTGCTTTCACGTCTGAGAATCACCGTCGTTGTGAGCAAAATACCACGGTACTTTGTATATATTCTCTCAGCTAAATTTAGTTAAACGCGAGATCGTACTCCCCCCTGGTTCTTACTCATCCACATGCCTGTCACCCAATGAATCCACATGTCCAAAATAGGAAAAGAAATGGAAAAAGAAGAAAAATCTGCGGTGCTCATGACACCGGCCCCTCGCTAAAACAAAAGTGTTCATGGCAGCGCCAACAATGCAAACACACCGCCCACCACCGGCCGAGCGGTAAACTGGTTGCCGGGATATTCTCCCGTGTTCGTGTCGTACAAGTCGGTAAATGCTCGCCACGTTGGAGTCTCGTTGATCCACTTGGCAATCAAGGAGATGAACATGGCCTTTGTGTCGGGCTTGGCTACTGCTGCAGCGAACAGTTCCCAGTCAGTCTTGGTGAGTGTGCCGCGCGTGTCGAGAACAACTCCGTATTTGTTGGCTTTGGTCTTGTAAAAATCACTCTGCATATCGTAGACGGACTGGGGGATAAAGTTCAGTCCAAGAGCCTTGTCAGGGTAAATGTTATATAGCAATCCTTGTAGAGGTTGTCCATTAGCAAAGACCAAGCTGTAGCAGGGAGCTGCAAAACTCACCATAAGTGGCTCCCGAATCATATTGCAGTACGCTGTGGCTGGGGACAGAAGCTCTGTTGATGCCGTGGCGAGACCAGAAATTGAGATAGTCCTTGGCAATGCTCGAGTACTTTCCAGAGAGGTAAGTGTGACCAGTTTGGTCGGCTATTTCAGACATGGCCTGCAAAGCAATTATGCCTTTGATGGCGAGGTTGGTTTGGTTCCTATCATCTCAGTCTCAGTATGTGTATATTTGGTTGACTGGGCTCTCATGAAATAGTCAACTTACGCAAGATGACCTGCGAAATCATCCGTAGACAATTGGTTTGCCGGGATCTTGGCATCTTCAATCAGATACTCTGCCCACTGCGCCATGAGCTGCCAATGCTCGTTTAGATAGTCAACGTCCCCTGTCTTTTGAGCGTAAGACAGCATCATGATAATCATATTGCCGCACTCTTCTAGGGGCATAGCCTCATCGTTGCCTTGCGGGTAGCCAAGAGCCTGGGGGAATCTACCCAGGTCGTGAATCGCATATTTGTTCGGGTAGTGGCCGCTCTCTTGGTTCTCGAGAAGTGGTGAGAGGGTGTATTTGATGAGATTTGGATCAAGATACAGCATGATTGGCCAGGTAGGGAAGATCACGTCAACCGTTTGGATATCGCTGTTGGAGCTGATTTCTTTGAGGAATACTCTGACGTTATCCGGAGTGCCCGTATACTGGAGGGCCCCAAACGCCTGACGGACGGCAAGACTTGTGATGGTGAGATAATCATCTCCACCAGCGTCGACAGAGTCTCTTGCAACACGGTTGTCGAGATTGGTGGCATATTGGCTGGCGTAGCTGTAGTCCTTGTAAAAGAATGGAACAAGCTCTGATTCATCAAAATAGCTTGCCCAAAGGGATGGCACTTGCTGAGCGGAGCTACCTTGACCTTGGAATAATATGGCATCTTGTTGCGCAATACCAATGGTGAAGAGAGTGGATGCAGAGCCCCCTCTCCCGACCGCACCAAGGTCGCGCGCAAAGGCAAATACGGGCCTATTTTTTTTTTGTTCAGTGACATATATCCTCTCAACTCGTTTAAGCAGTCACTGGTTCTTACCATCGATCGTTCACCGCACGGTAGTTTGTGTCAATGGTATTGTCAAGTGTACCGTTTGATAGGAACTGGCCGCGGACCTCTGTATCTTGGCCAATCTTATACGTTACACCTCTCTAGAGTGCATTGTCAGTATAATTTCATAATAATAACCATGTAGCAGACATCTAAACGACTCACAATATCACCGGTAGACCAATACCAGCTACCCCATGATGCCTGATCGTTGGCCTCTCTGAAAGCGTCTTGGTTTTGGCGATAGAATTTGTGGGAAAGCACCCCGTCTGCCTCTTGATGCTCCCACCGGATAATCTGTGAGCTGTCGCCAGATGCCCATTCTATAGGCAGGTTAATTGTGCACTTCCAAGCTCCAATGATGGCCGCTTACCTCCTGACACATCGGAGTAGATTTGAACGTTGTGTGAACGTCCGTCTAGGGAGACAACCGAAATTTTGAGGTATGAAAACGGAACAGATTGTCTTCTCAGGTCATCTGGGTAGACTGGAGAGAAGAATTCTGCAGCCATTCGAACCAACCCTCCCACATTCATGGTAAAGGTCGTTCTAGTGGATGTATACTTGAGTGACTCTTGGTCAACATTGCCTGCGCCGGGAGCCGCTCCCATCCAATTGTAGGCTTTTCCGTCGACCTTGATGAAGCCTTGCCATGCTTGAATTCCTTGTCTGTAATTATCAGAATCGTTTAGCATCCGTTGAATTTCTTCCAAATGAGAGGCAGCATAACATCGGTGGTGCTCACGTCCAGTACCTAGGCCATTGCCCAGCAAGGTAGCCGCTAGGGCTTCCGTTATTTGGGCCATTGAGCCAAACGTTGAGATAGGGAGCTCGAACAGCCAGAGGAGCCGCGGGAGGCCGTGCCGGTTCAAAGGTTGAAACCGCGTTCGCGTGCCCTGCCAAAGCAAGGACAGCCGCCGTAGCGACTCGCAAGAGCTTCATAGTCAAATGTAAGCCGCAGACAGATACCCCAAGCCGAATGATGTCTGGCTGAATCTAAAAAGAAAAGGAGGAGAAACGGATGCAGACAGCAGAGAGCATAAATACACAAAGGCTGGGGCCGAAACAGTGTCAGTATTTTAATAATTGAGTCGGGTGTTCTTGAGCCGTACCAAGGGATGAGAGACACACTGAGTGGGCCGTTGTTGATCTTATGACGATATACTTGTAGCCGAGTGAGCTTGGCTGAAACGCAGCTGCATGCGAATGACCACAATACTGAGGCCTAGAAGAGCTCGTAGGAGAATATTTCTAATAGTAAAACCAATGCTAACTCCTAACAAATGTGAAATACCACCACGCTGGCTCATAAATGATGGCTGGGTATTTGCGAGAGTGGCGACGTGCGGCCAACTGCAACCTCGACGGCTTGAGACGTTGCGATGCTGTGTAGCGTAGCCTCGGCGCAACAACGAATCACTTGTTAGAAAAGGTCTAGAATCCACGTTCTAACCGCGATAAAGGGTCAGCTATCATAAGAGAAAAGAGCAAGTGATTAGCTCGAGCCGCAGAATTAACCCTGCTGTAAAGGCAAGGCAGGGAGAGATCAGGGCTTGGCTCATTTAGTGGCATGAGGATGTAGCATCAATCTCCGTTGGCAATGCGCGTGATGCTCTCACTTGGCTTGGCTCAACTTACATGTATGTACCTGCACGTTCCCATTCCAGCTCACGATGTATACGTCGCAGTGGACAGGTAGAACGAGGGCAAGGAGGAATCATGCAGTTATGGGGCAGCAAGAGCGGGGATGGATTTTGATGTCATACACGGCATCTGCGCTCAAACGGCAGTTTTCGGTTCGGGGCCTAGGGTCATGAGACAAGGGTCTAATCCGCACCCAAAGCATCTCTCGCAATTGCCAAGATGCAGGCTCGCTACCCAGTGCTTTGTCGTCCTAGTGGATAAAGCTGGTTGTTAGCCCCCAGCTAGCTGTGTTGCCGTGGACGGTGGAGAGGAGGTTCAGTAGCGTAGCCGGCTATAAGAAGCAGCAAGTACTTCGTGTACCGGCATCAATATCTCCTAGAGAGTCGTGAATAGCGGCAGGGCCGCTCGCGGCTCGGTATAATGATGCGGCTCTGGAAGGTTGTTGATTGCCCGTCCACGTTGTATGCAGCAGCCGCTATCCTTGACGTCAATTAGACATTGTATCTCTCCAAGACCAGAGCATCCGCCTATCAGCTTACCGATCACATTCACGATGCTACCGGCTAGCAGCGCCGAATGGCCCCTCAGTGGGCAATCTGTCTCACTGGTCTCCAGCGGATCCGATCCCCCGCAAACGGCCTCTGCAGTAGCAGCAAATGCGCACCCACGTATCGCGTCGCATCGAGGTCCTAGCAAGAGCGCTACTGCGGGCGTAGGTAGGGAGAGCTGTCAAGGGACACAATATCGCGAGGACAGGCTTCAGATGGGATCGTGACCCATCACACTCTCTTTTCGCCCCTAGTATGATCTTGTTTTTTTCGCGGCATGAGCTTGATTTGTCGAATGTAGTTGTGTGTAAAAAAAGAAAGAAAAAAAAAAACCAAGTCGATGAGAGTTTGTGAAGAGGTAAAGCTTTCGCTGGTATGAAGTCGGCTTCAAGACAGGTACGGGTAGCGGAAGAATCTCTCTTCCGCTCAATTTGAGACAGCTAGCTACCTGCTTGGCTCTCATACCCTTTTGTTATGACTTGGATAGTTTATTGTTTTTCGTATCTGCTTTCCAATCTCTGTGCCCTTATTTCACCTGCACTATAAGAATCCTTCCTGTCGTATGTCTAAGACAAAGCTCGCCCTTCTAGCTCCCCAACCTTGCTCCGCATCATGGGATCTCAGGCCCCAACGTCTAGACTCCCCACTGCCGATCTCTTTTAAACGCTTGTCCAACGCGAAAACATTTGCAACGAGGTCACGATATGGCCTGCTCGAAATTTAGGCAGTCATGGCCCAAGGGCGTCGCGTGCCGCCAGATGTAACCCTACCCTCATTAAGCATCAATTTAGACCACATCTTGGCAAAACTCATCACAGCATGCAGTTGACAATTGACCGAGCGCCAAGAAAAGTCAAGTACCGACTTTCCATAAGCTAGATTCTCAAGAGGGAACCAGACGGGCTGCTCAAAGCCGTCTTGCGCAACTCCATATGCAGAGTGTCTTTCTAGAAGAAAGCCAGCAGCATTAGCTTAGTCCATGCAGTGATCTACATGCTTGGTCCTACTCACAGGGCTCTCGTACTCGCCAGTTGTGAGCCAATCGCCTTATACGCATGAGATACACAACAGTACTCGTAAAAAGCTAGTCGTTTTAGCTAGCTGCTTGTCACGACATGCCTGTATTGAACTGGCTTCTCAGAGAGTAGTGCTAGCTTTGATAATCCATATATACGAATGCGTGCTACCGAGATCGCTACCGAAGATGATAAATGGTCGGGAAAACGTAGCCAATTGCTTCCATGTTCCCGTCTGCACTTGTATATCAGCATTAATAGCATCATGTATTCTCTGCCATGTGGTGCCCCTTGCAGAGACTGAGAATGGAATGCAAGCTACCCCAACATGTAATTACGAAACTTAAACGAGTAAAGCAAGGGGCTAGTAAAAGACACGTCCAGAGTGCTGCTTTGCCCAAACCCCTGTCGATCAGACCGATTGTTTGAAACAAAAGGGCATTGTCTCCGTTACTCCGAAGATTCGTATGCTGGCCTCTCAACGTTTCGTGCGGAAGGGGGAGTCGACATGCTGAGACACTTCTCATTATCTCCTCCCTAAATGCTTCACTATACGAGAGGCTTCTTATACAAGCTAATTACATAGAGCGGATATAACGAAGCCATCATCCCACTTTCTGCCCTACTTACAATAGTGAGCGTGGCTCTATTTTTAGATCCCTTCAAAGGGATTACTTGGTATACGAGAAGATTCTTATTGCGCCCTAAGATCATAATATGCACAATTGTCACTTGAAGATGCCTCATGTTGTATAGCCGGGAAGACTGAATATCAACAGCCATGGACTGTTTCACCAGACTGCAGACTGTATTGTTTCTATCCTATTTTGTAAAAGGGCGTATATGTATTTCTTTAATAACACAAAAAAAGAGCAATTGCCCACGAGGCTCTCCAACGATAGCGCACTGGCATTGTCGTCAGTAGTTGAGCCTCGGTCCAAACACGCCGTCCCAGCGATGGCGTAGAAGCACTGTCACTGTCGAGATTTCTCATTCCGTACACATTCCACTCGTTAGACAGCGGGTATTAAACGCTGATGGGGTATCATATAAACTGTAAAAAGCAAAAAAATAAATGCAAAAAGGAAAAGAGGATACAAGTGTCGCACTCAAGCCTCTCCGTAACAGAGGGAGACGACACATGTGAATAATGTTGCGGGTGCCGAGGCATACGTTGCGAGATCCCTTGAAAATGGCCTAGAAGGGTAGCGCGAAAGCATTGCCACAACCAGGCCCTTCTCGAGTTCATATCGCTTCGCCCTCTGGAAAGTAGCGTGATGGTGTTGTCACCTTAACGGTCAAGGCAGCAACCCACCAGTGGCTACCTCGAGTGAAGAGGCGAGTGTGACCATAAAGAGGGGTCGTAGAGGCGGCTGAAGAATTAAAAAGAGTGTATATCAAGGATGCCCGTATAAGTGGAGAAGGCCCTCGAACAAAGGAAAAGGCAAAACGGCAGGTTGAACTACCCATGTAAGAATGGTAATTGTGGGGAGGTGAAGACGTCGTCAGTGCCAAGTTGTTGTTGTTGAAGGCTAAATCTTGGCTGTTGTTGCTGCCTTGAGTGATGACGCCTCACAGAAGGGCGATCTAGGCCTCTTGGGCTCGCCGGGAAAGCTTCCCGAAGCCGCGCTGCACAGCTTCCCGTCTTGCTGCGCCATCCTCGAGCGCATTGGGAGAACCAGTATTGTTAAGCCTGGAGCTAGGAGGATTTCCCACGACCTTTAGCAGGATCAGCATGACCAGGGAGCTAAGGATGCTAATGCCGAGGATTCCAATCATTGTAAGATTGCTCTTACGGAATCGATGGGGCCCCGGTTTGGCATCCTCAGGCCACCCAGTGTATAGAGCATATGTGGTGGTGACGCTGCCTAGATTTCCCAAGCCGGATACAAGAGCTGTTGCGGCTGCCACACCAACTTCACCATGCCGGCGTTGGAAGATTTCCGAAGTCCACGTCATGCAGATTGGGACGGTTGGTCCTAGACCAAAGCCCACCATCAGAAGGCCTCCATAGCGAGCCCACCCGTTTTGAACAGCAAAAGTCGTTGTCAATAAGCCGGCGATTTGGATGCAGACGGCTGCTGAGAAGAAGAAGGGCCTCAGACGATGAAAGCGGTCGGAAAGCGGCGTAACCAGGAGAATGGCGATCAAGTCCATCTAGAGGATACAATGTTAGGAGCAATAGGTGGATGGAAAAGATGCCAAGAAACTCACAATCCAGATAGGAGCAAAGAGTAAGCTAACGACAATGTCGCTCGCCTGTGGTTGGATTGAAGCAATGATCACCGATCCGTAGAGCTGAGTGCCGATTCCGACTCCGACTACTCCAAAGTACATCAGGCATAGAGGCCACAGCCGCCAGTCAAGCAGCACAAGGCAGAGATCCTTGACGCCCCATGGGCGAGCATGATACACGCGTCTGAGCTCAGAGTAATGAACTATGGCGTCTTCACCTTGGAGAACTTCAGGGGTGGCCGGAAGCCACTTGAACAGGCCGTTACGCTTCCTCGCCTCGCCTGGCGCCAGGGGTCTGTCAGGCAGCCACCATAGCAGCACAAAGCTCAAGACAACGGCAACGAGCCCGTAGATGAGAAACATCCATCTAAATCCAACCAAGCCTCCATCGCCATCCATGAGTTGGAATCCCGCCGAGACGAGGCCGACCACAGCCGCAGACACCTGCGAGGCGGTGAAGTACATGCCAATTCGCTTGGCTGTCCTAGATGGCGGATAAAATAGGGTCAGATAAAACGCCATGCCCGGCCACATGCCAGCGATCACCAAGCCCAGGAGGAAACGTAGCAGTTTGAGGCTCGCAGGGGACTGCACAGCCGCGAAGCATGACCCAACGACTCCAGTGGCAAAGACGATTCTAGCCATCCAGACCCGGGGGCTGAGCTTGCTCATGATGAGATTGGATGGGAAATCAAAGATGACGTAGGAGACATAGAACAGCGCAAGTGCCGTAGATACATCTTTGGGGGTGAGCCCAAGGACGGTCTCCAAGTCATGGCCCACGTCGCTGTTCATTGTCTGCGCAATGCCAATGTTGGAACGAATTGCTGAGCAAAGAAAGTACAGGATCCAGAAAGCTGGGGTTGAATTAGCTAGACTTCTCTGATGAGTGATCTAAGAAATAAAATGATACTAACGAGGGATAATCCTGCGATCAATTTTTCTGGCAGAGAGTCAGAGTTAGCTGGCAAATACTCCGTATAAGATTGAGGATGAGGCAAAGCCCAGTACCTGTAGACCTTCTCCACCGTTTCGCTGTCGTAGTCGGCCGGTCGGATATCACCCCCATCTCGACTCTCGGGACCACCATGAGATGATGCAGAGGGAGAGAACACAACACTTTCAGTGGTGTTTGGATTTTTAGAATCGCCATCAGGCGGTGCTGCTTGAGAGGCCATGGTGGACGGCGCTCAAACGCTGCAATGAGGGCTTATTTCCGACCGGCGCGACGATAAGAGCTCTGTGACGAAAAAGGCCGCAAAATATACTCAAATAAGAAAAGAGCCTATTTGAATAATTTGAGCTCTTTGAGATTTCAAACTTGGAAAAAAATAAGTAAATGAAAAATCAGAAAATGTTGGAGGAGAAGGATCCAGAGCTGGAAGAAAAGTGGGTGGCTCGATCTTGCCGTGATTAACCATCTCAACAATTCTGCCGTTTCCAACATAGCCGAGGGCTCTAACGGGACGGCGCCAGGCCAAGGATATACAAGGGCCGAGACCGGATAGCACAGATTATGGATACATGCATGGACTATTGGCAGTCTAATCAGACATCAATCCAGGAGGCAGAAAGGCTTTTTATCCTCTCTATCGTGCTGCATGGGCGATATTAGATGATGGCAATAGGTAATTGGTGCTGTCGCATTTCCAAGCTCGGTGAAGCTTCCTGTGGCTCGGCAATCGGATCTTGATAAGACATGCGGGTCCACAGCGTCGGATGCAGCTCGAGGGACGCTATACTCGCATAATAATAGCATGCGGTATGTGTATAAACGTCAAGCTGTAGAAGGATTGTAATTGGCCTTGTGTATCTCAAGAAATTCAGATATGTGAATCTTATTTCGCATTTTGTACATGGGGGCTCACCTTGGAAGCTCATACTTGTAGTTTGAGGTCTATAATAGCGGATACAGCTCTAATCCTCACTCTAATACTGGGAGCTCCGTAATTGTGGGCAGCACTGATTCAGCTTGCAGCATTGCTTTCGTGTCTCAAAATAGCATTGCTGTTTGACTCAAACTCTCGTCTTAAAGATGTCTGATTTGCTTTTATACTGTGACTTACAATGATTTATAATAGATGCTCCAGTGCAAGGTAATCACCATCTCCATCTATTTACACTGTGCACATCTGCAAATCCCAGCTAGTATATTCGGCTGCAGCTCCCACCGCTGCTGCCCTTGCATCGTGTCTGCCTGAGGATCTGACGCCAGCCTCACCTTCTGTCTACCTAGGTATATGCGTAAATGCCTGATATTCAAGTCACCACCCCCAACAGCCTCATTTTCAATCCACCCGTTTTTGCGGCTCTGCTGCAGAATTTCTTTCTCAAAAACCTTCATCAGGCCGCCTCAGGCCAGAGGTTCTCGACGTCTTATCAATGTCTTCGCCCAGAGCCTCTCACTGAATTTTGCCGCCTACGCCTCACATGGTTGGTCCTGATGCCTGTTCTTGCGTACAAGGCGACTGCCGGGTCTCTATCTACCTAGGTCATGCGGAGGATGGCCCTCCAACTTTCCGCATTTACACGGAATCTGTCATAGTTACGCACGCACAGGGTTATTTGCGGAACGTTTGTAACCACCGCCTGGAGTATCTCGTGTATGTCAAGTGACCACGAGAAGGGTGAAAAGGGGGGGTAGCAATCTCATCCAAAGGGCTTGGTTGGTCATGGCCTCACCCTCTCAACGATGTTGGCTGGATTTCTCATCGCTCCCATCTCCAGGCTGTACAACAAGGGTTATCCCAAGAAGGACCACCATCAACTTGCCAAATAGGCATCGCCGCTCAGCAGGATTTCGTCCTTCCGCTGTGGATAAACGCGGAGAGAACGCCAGGGGCACATGGGATGCCAGAGGCTTCCTCAAAGTCCTGCATAAGCCTCGAGGATCTTCGGCCCCGGCAGACTTTACTAGCCATCCATCAGCCTCCTGTTTATGAATCAGGCCGACGGCCACCTGGAAGCTGAAGCATTCGTTGGCCAGCTTCATCCTTTTCCCAGTCTAGCGTCAGCCAGCTAGCCAAGGAACACGACCAGCTGGGTCTCATCCCACGAGGCCCTACGCTTTGCGCAGGGCGTTCCGACATGGATGGCTTCTCTTTGTCTAGGCAAGCAAGCATACAGCTGTCTACCAAAGCTGGGGCGAGCTATGCCTGGCGCTTGCTGTTCACAAGGGAGGTCGTATCAAGCTATTGGGCCTACCTGGTTTACACAAAGGTGCCATACCAAAGCTAGCAATGCCTCGGTTGCCACCTGGTCGACCAAACATGAAAGCTCTCAAGCCGTTATGCCTTTCACTCAACCGGGCGCAGCGCGTTCTTGGTATAGTTTGCCCCGCGTGCGTCAGAACTTCCCAATGAGTCACTCGCTTGGAGAGCGCATCAAGATGGAGGCCGCGGGCTGATTATCTTTCATCTAAAACCAGTCACCCTAGAGACACCACCCCTCGGTGCCTAAATGAGCTCGGAACTTATTAAAGGGCCGAGGTAGCGCATCCAGTCTCACGGTTTATGGATAGATTGAAGCTTCAAGAGGGAGCTCAAAGAAACAGGCAGTCAACAGTGGAGTCTTTACAACGAAACCAGCTCAGCCACTTAGCCAGCCACGACGGCTCCTCGCCACAGCTCCCCTGCCACAGCTCCCCTGTCATACTGTAGCTAACTTGCCACAAGCGCCCTGCCACACCACGTGACCGCAGGGCTGACTAATGACCAATGACCTGCTCTCTGGGCGGAGCTGAAGAGGGCCTTGTGCAAAACATTCATACCAGAATTTTCAGGCCATCATCCCGACCTCGAACTAAGAGTACCAGCATCGACAGCCGGCCAAGCTACAATTCCCAGGTCGCAGAAACCACAAGCCAACGGCCAGCTGCCGCTCTTTGCCCTGGAGGCCGCACCTCGAGCGCAGCCTCTGCGCCCTTGTCACCTGGAGCGCCACTATCGCCGAGTCTCCAGCACATCGTTGAGCTTAAAGTGCTGTGTCGTCACCCGAAACTCCAGCTAGGGTACATCTCCGACTTACACGCCACCATGAGCGTCGCATACGAGCCCCGATCCTTCATTCATGAGGGCGCCTATCCCCCCATAGGCGACGAGCATGACCATGCCGCCGAACAACGCTTCACAGACTCCGATGTTGCCGAGCACCTCAGCCATTATACCGCAGAAGCGTCCATGCTGCCGGATGACAGAGGCGTCATGGGGGACGAAAGAGATATCCTAGTTGATGACGATGCTGTCGTTCAAGAAGCAGCTCAACTAGACCTCGACACACCAGAGTTCTCATCGCCTCTCCAGGTTGCACTACATGCGCCGCCGCTGCCAGATCCCATACACGAAAGCAAAGAGCTCCCACGAACCGACATGTCCTCTCCGTCATCGCGAATAAAGCCAATCATCAAGCCGGAGCGTGAAGTTCACAAGAAGTCGGATGGGAAATTCCACTGTCCTCTAGATGATTGTAAAGAGGAACTTCGTGCATTCTCGCGCAAATGCGAATGGAAGTACGTGAACCCCATCCCCCTCCCCCACTATCTGCCAAGTTCAAAACTAACGGCATACGCCCTATAGCAAGCACATGGACAAGCATGAACGTCCTTATCGCTGCCCGGCCGAAGGATGTGAAAATCTCCCTGGCTTCACATACTCTGGCGGTCTCCTCCGACATGAGCGAGAGGTTCATGGCAAGCACGGCGGCCCTAAGAACACTGTCAACTGTCCGCATCCCAACTGCAAGCGACATACTGGCAAAGGCTTCTCTCGACAGGAGAATCTTAACGAGCATCTTCGTCGAGTACATACCAACATGGATACATCGGCATCTCCTATTGAGGCCGCCGCCTCTCCTGACGACAATGAAAGCGAGAAATCTGGGACGAAGCGAAAACGCCGTCTAAGTAGCCAAGGTGGGGACGAGCTTTCTGATCTCCGCGAGGAGATCAAGCGGGTACGAGAGGAAAACGAGAGGCTCAAGTCCGAGGTGGACCAGCAACAAGAGCACTCTCTATCTATGATGGCGCAAATCGCGGAGCTGCAAGATGCGCTAAATCATAGCCTTAATCCTCATGGGCTCGGAGCCCCCACGGCACAGATGATTTAGGAGCCTCTATCCGATGCGCTTTGCTCCTCCTGCATAATGCATAATGTGGCAGATGAGACACCAGATTGCTATATGTCAACATGAATCCCATGAGACTCATAAAGCACACACTCCCCGCTCTGTATTTTTTACCCCCTTCATCTCAACTCTTCCCCTTTTCTCATTTTGACACACATATATCCCATCTTCCACAAAGACACAATTATATAATTCATAGACTTGTCCCCCCCCCCTTCTCTCTCTTCTCCTTCCCCTTTTCACGATTCCCTCAATCTGCTGGAACGATCAATGGGATCAACTATCACCTATACAATGAACGCATATCAGGAGCTAACGGGTTTCTTTTCTTTTTCTTTTTTCTTTTCTTTTCGTTTCTACATTAGGGCGGGTGTCTCTGTTATTTAGAAGATGGACATTATTATCTTTTACATGTATTTCCCCCCAAGGCGTTTTACAGGGTATCAGGAACAGGGTGACAAGGGGGGAATACGGGCATCCACGATATCCCAAGGTTTTTTTTTTAACGCTTTCGCTGCATTTGAAAGACTGGCTAAAGGTTGGGGTATTTGCCGGGGAAAACAGATCCTCCGGAAGGGCAGGCAAATGGACATGAATTTGTTAAAGGATGAACCGTGGAAGCAGGAGAGGTTCATCCTGTGTATAAGTGTTATACAGCGCTAGTTTTCTTTTTTTCTTTCAGATTTTTTGTAACTTAGATTCACTCACCTCTACGTGGTACTGGACTTGGCACTGAAGACGAACCCCTTGCTTTGCAGTGGTTCAAATCGTTCATATATACCCATTTCTCTGTATTATATTCCCCCTGTTTTCAAGCAATCGTGATGATTTCATTGCCAAGTATTTAGTTTTGACAACCTGACCAATGAAGCTGTCAACTCAACCCCCAATAGAGGACACAATCATAGCTGATAGAAATCATTTGAATGATTGATGGGCTCCCAAAGCTTACAAAAATCTCACGTGTATAATATATATACCAATCTCTGTTTCCCCTCCAAGCCGTACTCCTCCCAATGCAAACAAAAAAAAAGAAACACAAAGCACCAAAGCGAAAAAAAAAAAAAAGGCCGACCCATCATCAGATAAAAACGCTTCAAAACAAATCATCCCATGAAAAAAATCCAAGAGTTTTTTCTTCCTCCCATTGCTGCTCGTCATTCTATATACACACACACGCAATACGATTTTCGTCAGCGCCGTCTCGAGATTTCCTTCCCCCTTCTCAACCATTGCTATTCCTTTAGCGGGCTCGTATGATGAATCTCTTTGTCCCCCCAACTCTATTGATTTTATCACATTTCCTTCTTTTCCCGAATCTTCCACTTTTTTTTTTTAAATCATACTCTTCTCCCCTCAAGACTGGCTCTTTGCTTTTCCACAGTAACCTCAAACATGGCACCAAAAGACCTTACTCCTTTTGACTCTTTTAGAGATTGAATGTGAAGAGAGGAAAGAAGGTGAAAAGACAGAGAAAAAAAGCACAGCACATCAGCTCCTACCATCTCACCCCATGCCATCTGACCTACACAGCATGGATATAATTGGCTGGGACACTGGCCGTCACGCCAGCCTTTTCGACTTCCGCCCAGCCGTCGCCGGGGTCGTCCTTGATCAGCACAAAACGCTCGCCCTCCGTCATGGAATGCTCGGCTTCGCTCTGTGCCACGTAGTCGTACAGGGCTTCTACGTATCGCAGCTTCTTGGCACCTCGCTTGGGCGCCACCGCAGGGCCCTTCTTCCTCGAAGCGGCGGCTATTGATGATGTGGTTGACGTGGAATAAACAGAGGAAGGACGGGCCGATGCGGCGGGTGTTGATGGCGCAACGTTGAGATCGATATATGTCGCTGGTACGAGACCTTCCTTATAGCCATCGCGGACCTTGACCCAGCCAGTACCATCTGTAACACGCACATGTATCAGTTATCAGGGACTTTCAAAAGAGAGAAGAATTCGTTGGCACTCACCATCTGCTTCCAAGACCACCACTTCCTTGCCTTCTGCCACCGATAGCTCTCCATCTCCACCGGCATCGAACTGATAAAGCATCTTGCCCTTCTTTTCTTCCCTCTCTGCAATGCCATTCGTGCTACCCGCTGGTGGTTGCGAGATATATGCCGTGGGAGGAGGCGCAATTACTCTGTTCCTCTTTGGGGGAGCCGCACCACCAACTGCAGCGACTGCAGCAGCTTTGGCGGTTGCCGCAACAGGTGTGGTCGCCTTGGGTGGCGTTTCGGAAGGCGTGTCTTCTGATGGCGTCTGTGGTGCGGACACGACGGACTGCCGTAATGACTGTGAGCTTGCCGAGTTCATGGTATTGGATCGTGTGAGGTTGTCTTCGGAAACGTGCGCTGGAGATGCTGCATCAGGTGCGAGAAGCCTGTTAGTGGCAGCCTGGCGCTCTGCCTTGATCTTCTTTCGCTCTTCCTTATTCAGCTCGCCAGGGCAGTCCGCAGGCACCTTCATCTCGCACTTGCTGTGGCATGTATAACCGCAGTCTCGACAGTCAAATCCCTTTGCGCTCAAGCCCCAGATGCGATCTCCGCACAGGTCGCAGTTGGTTGGTATCTTGAAGGTTTGGCCCTTAAAGTTGTGATTTTTAGCCCCCAGCGTAACGTCACCAACTGCAGAGGTAATGGTGGTGGTTTCAACTTCAGCTGTAAGTCGCTTCTGGTCCACAGCAATGAGATTTTCTTGCAGAGCGAATAGTGCGCGGATAACTTCAACTTCGTCCTTCTTCTCTTTGCCTTCTCGGACACGTTGCTTGAGCCGCTTAACGGTATCGACTTCTCTTCGTTGCTTGTCCACCTCTCTCCGCAGCTCAGCCAGCTGAGACTTGGACTTTGTTAGTACGTTGCGCAGGTAAATCTTGGCCGTCTCATCCACAATCATGAGGTCGTCATCGTGCCAGACGGGGCTGGCTTCAAAGACCTTGTCCGGCGGCTCATGGAAGGCGCCCATGTTGTGGCGCATATACATCATGGAATCCAGATGGGGCAGGTTGCGCTGGATTTCCTTGCCTTGGTGCTCGATGAGTCCGTTGCTCTGTTGAAGCATGGCAGTCTCCAGCCGAGTTGCTACGTCCCACAAAAAGTTGAGCTTTAAAGTTCTGAACTCGTTCAAATCTTGCATGCTATCCATGACCTCGGGGATGTACTCGTGGTAGTATTTTTCCTTTTGCTTGTTGGTGACGTTGATGGCGATGAGATAGGTGTTTTTAGCATTGTTCATGTCAAAGAGCTGCTGTTGGTAGGCGCTCTGTGCCTTGGCCTTGTCGGCATGCGATTCGGTCTTCTTGCGCTTGCTCTCGAGGTCCTGGCATGTGTTGTCGTATTTGCCTTTGACTTTGCGCAAATCGGCATAGCAGGCATCGCGGCCAGCTTCGAGCTTATCGGCATATTCGGAATGGCGCTTACGCAGCTCGTCGAATCGGGCGTTGTAGAACTTTAGGGGTTCGGCGACCTGGGAGATAAGGTTACTCGCATAGCGATCGTGCTCGGTGGCGCGGGATTCGAGGGTGGTGAGCTGAGTAGACCATGTGGTTAGGGAAGCACTATTGGCGCAGCATTGTCAGCGCCTTTTCACAACGTGTCATATCACGCCAAGCACAGCGTATATGCCGCACTCTCCATCTCTTGTCGCCGGAATCTCTCGGGACTCACCTCTCAAGAGAGCCTGGAGTCAAGGTCGGGTTGTCGCCAACGCTCAGGTTGGAGATTTTCTTGTTCTTCTTCTCAAAGTACTTCTTGGCCAGCGCATCGAGCTTTGCGCTGTATTCCTTTTCGATGGCGGCTCGCTCGCGGTAGAATTGCTGGATCTCGTCGAGCCAGGCGATTCCATTGCTGACCCAGGCGTTGGCGGATTTGAAGCCGTCCTAGAAACCGCAGAATTGGTCAGCATCGCGCCCAGAAGATGTATCACGATGGCGGCTCCAAGCAGCTCCAGCCTGGCCCCCGGCTGCTGTCTCCTGTTTGGCACCCTCGTTGCCCTGTATCCTTCTTCCACAGCTTCCACAGCTGCCACAGCCCCTCCATCACCAAACTCACACACGCACCTTGAGCTCTGCGCCAAAGGTAGGCGCAACGTCCACCTCGGCCATGGCGGGAGAAGCACAAAGACGCCTCACTGACACTGACGATGGTTCCGAATCGCGGCGCAAGTCATGCAATGCCGGCGTCTGTCCATGCACGGACAAGGCCACCAAAGCTGAGGGAGGCTAATGCTGGCAAGGCTCCAGCAACGTCGTCTCGCGAGTGGAAATGCAGCGACTGGCCGTTCCGGAAACGTGGGGAAAAAGAAGGCCAGATGTGAGATGGTCTTCGGCAGGATGGGGGGAGACGACACACGCGGCGTTTGCGACTTTATTGGGGCGCAGCTTGGAGTTGGTCAGGCAACTGGGGCGGGCAGCTTTCAGGGGGCTGCGGCGCTAGCTGGCGGCGGTTGGGCCCTGCAACGTGCTGAGTACCCCGCCAAATCTTCAGCGCTTCCCGCTCGAGCTCGGCGGCGCTACGGCGAAATAGGCGGAGCTGGTGTCTCATAGACGATGCTACTGTAAAAATACATGTATATAACATTAAGGATACCTTGGGTTTTATATCCCATCGTCAAAGTGCTTAAGAGAAAGGAAGAGCGAGAGATGCAAGATGCTGCAATACCGTGTGCATTCATAACTCTCAGCTAATCGTACATTGTGCAGGAAATATTCCCGGCTTATGTGCCCTCCATTCGCCACCTCCACGTAGACTACAGTGGGTATAATTCAGTGCTGCCGTTTGATGTCCAAGCTGCTGCATATCGCTATTTCAATGTAACCAAAGCTCTTCCTCCCGTGTCCCTTCAAGTTGACTTGAATCTCTTCTCTGACTTTTCCCTTCTTTTTTATTTCATCACAATTGTTGTGCTTCTCGTTTCGTTCGTCATGTCAAATTCCAACCCTCAGCCCTTGTCAGCGCGTCTTCAGGTTAGATCCCGCAACTCGACTCGGTTCCACCGTATGGCTCTCGACCCAGCACGACACGCCGTCTGGCGTATCCCACCGCGCGGGCTCGATTGGGGTGATGTGGTACTTGTCGGGGCCCTGAGTAGGTGATTCTTGTAACAGTTGGATGCCCGCTTGCGTAGCTTGGAACAGACAATCCCGGTTGGCGTCTTGTAGCTCTTCGAAGACGCCGAGAACGGTGACCGCCGCGCCGTCTTGGTGGAGGATGATGTGGACACGACGGTCTCTATCGTGGGGCACTCGGTATGCCATTGAAGCTTCGAGTTGCTCTCTTTATGTTGTGGGCAAAGGCAGTCGTCTTGTGTTGCTTCGTGGGCGTTGCTTGAGCATGAGTATAGTGGTTGTGATGATGATGATGGTGATTCTTGAGGGTTCTTCATCTTGAGAGCTCAAGTTGCGGGAGGCACACGAGTGATCATCCTCGAATGCTCTATGACGTAGGGCACTACTCCAAACAAGTCCAATCTTAGATCTGTTCCTATCGATAACCGAATGATACCAGCAACGGTAGCTCTGCATAGCCCTCTTTGAGGAATCTTATGTGCACTACAGCGTAGATGCTCATCATACATAACGTTAGTTTGAAGTCATCTTTCTTCTGCTGATTCCATCCTGCAATCTGATAGCTTGGGCTAATTCAGAGAATCGAGATCCGTGACGACATCAGCGCAAGCTAAATTTTGAGTTTCGGTTTGGAGTGTTTCCTGCTCGAGGCAACCCCTAAGGGTCTGTGGGGTAGCTTGCGCTTGAATCCCTAGGTACCAAGGAACTGCTAAATGATGCATTGCGTCTTGTCCAAGCTAAATCAAACAAGGGCCTTTGTTGTCTCGGTTCACTTCAACTTGGCAGAGCATATGGCGCCCCAATGTATTGTCCCGCTGCCGAGCCAGTTATCCACAAATAAGCAATGCGGATTGGTGCCCAACAAAGAGGGGCAGTTTCGACATATAATTCTTAGCGCCGCTATCCGGAAACAAAAGCTGTCTAAACAACACTTCAATCACTAATACACGCTGCAGTTACCCTGTAAACAGTCAATCGTAGTATCAAGGGCGCGCCTTGACTGGCTAGTCTATCCCTCAAGCCAATTGGAAGCCGCATGAAACCGCAGCCTCGCTCGTGTATTAAAACCACTTGTATACAGAGCTTCCCTCGATTATTGTCTATTTCCGGGCATCATAACCCAATTGGCATTCCGAGCTTGCTCCTTCTATAGCTTCAAACAGAGTAAGACAAATCCCTCGGCTGTACATTAGCGCGCAGCCTTCTGTCCCTCTCCCGACGCAATGCAATGCAACCATCCTCCATGCATCCCCGTTTATCACTGCTTATGCCTTTCTTGAGCCGATACTGCACGTCAGCCCCTCTCAATACCCCGATACTTACTCTTGTCCTTTCTCTTGCTTACAGATCTCTCTCGCCTTTTGCGGAATACTATAAAACCCTCTATTGACCCCCCCACCATGGCCTCCAGGATCGCCACCCGTCGCTTGCTCTCGCCCTTTTCCCGAGCTCAATTCCAGCGACCTTCTTTTATCCGCACAATGGCCACTTCAGAAGTTCGCCGCGCGTATGAGTTTCTGGTCATCCTCCCAGACAAGCCTGGCCCCGAGGCGCGGAAGAGGCGTCTCGAAGTGAGAGCGTACGTACATACCTATTCCCTCGGTTATGCAAGTAAAATAAGTAGGTAGTCAACTGACTATGAGCAATACAGTCAGCACTTCAAAGACATGACTCCTACCCTTGAGGGAGGCAAGCTAAAAATGGGCGGTACGTAAATCTTTCGAATCTTCCTCGACTCTTCAACCTTGTACACGGGTGCTAATCAAATGTCAATGTACAGGTGCCATTCTGCATGACGTTCCTGTTAATGACGAAGCCGAAAACATGGATTTTGCTGGCTCCGTCATGATTTTGGTTGCAGAGTCTGCAGAGGAAGCTAAAAACATGCTCAAGGACGATATCTACGTCAAGGCAGATGTATGGGATTTTGAAAAGGTGAGAATGACTTTAGCTGTTCTTCATTGAAGCAATAGAGACTGACACTATACACCAATCAGACCCAAATCTATCCCCTAAAGTGCGGATTCAGATTCCCCTTACAATGAAGGAAAGCGAAGCATTATATAGATAGCAAGGGTCGTGATCGATTCATCTGATCAAACGGAAAAAAAAAAAAAAAGTAAATGCCATCAAAGCAGATTAATAGTGATGTATCCGATGTCCCCGTTGGCCATCATCCCATCAGCATAGCTGATCAGACACCATCGCTGGACGGCCCCCATGTCTTCCAGACCCTTAAGAAACCCCAATGCAAAATGATAAAAGGGAAAGAAGAAGAAAGATTACACTAAACTCCCCAAAAAGCGACCCAACTAAGACTGACTTTTAAAAAAGTGTCAGAAAAATAATAGGCCCCAAAGAGTCCATTTCTCCAAGCCGCCATACGGAATGAACGGTTTGTGCCCCAAGTACCATTTAATTGCCATCAACAGAAGCCGCTGTTGCCTCTTCTGCTGCGACTCTCAAATCGTAGCTGAGGTCGAAACACTCAGCAAGGAGCTCACTAACACTACCTTGACCTTCGGGAATATCGCCATTAACAACAAACTTGCCGTCCACTCTGAGGTTATCGAGAGAGTTGAGCTATTTGAAACAAGTCAGTCCACTGTACAGTTATTCGCTTCAATATTGTAGTTCTCCAATGGTTCACACCTTCATGCTGTAAGGATACAGCTCTCTGACTGAAGAGACGCCGCCACTGTCCCTGACTTCAACGAGACATCTCTTGAGAGTTTGGAGCTGGTTATAGATGGGCAGAAGTGCCTCAGAAACCGGCTCTGAGGCTAAGATGAAAGAGTAAATGTAGGCGTAGCTTCGTCTCGTCAAATACAGCATCGTTCGCTGCGTGTACAGATCGGCTGGTCTGCCTCTGTCATCATAAAAGTTTCCGTTTTGTCGGCTTTCGTCAATCTTGTCCAGCTGGCGTTGGAAGTCATATAAATCTGTCTCGCGCAGAGCCCAGGCTTGTGTCAATGATAGCTTCTCCAGCTCGTTGCGAATACCAACCAGGGTGTTGTAGGTTGGGCGGAATGGCTCTGGCATGACTCCTTGTCTGCAGCAGATCAGTTAGACTGTTCAAAAGATATCCCCAGGTAGCGTCTCATATACGTACCTCTCCAATACTATCTCAGACCATTTGAGGCAACGTTGGTAGAGCTCTCCAGTCTCCACAGAGCCGGGGGGGGACAGATCCATCTTCGGCGACAAACTGGCCATCTTTACGCTTCTCTCCGATATCGAGTAGTTGCTTTCGAAACTTTTGAACTTCGTTGCTCGAGAACTATACAGGCCGAGTTGAGAACCTTGTTCAACACTTTTTTTCAAAGGGATATTCGTTTTGGTACATACCTTGGCCTTTGTATTTGCCAATGAAATGCATCGTATGATAGAAATCAGCTTCTCATGCGTTGCAAGCAGAGGCTCTCCGATGCGTCCTAATCGCTTTTGGAGGTTCTCTAATGTAGCCTGGCACTTCTCCACTCGCTTTGATAGGAGCTCGAGGAGATATGGGTAATTCTCAGCCTTGTTGTCGCGGGACTTTGCCTGGCTTATGCTTAGAGAAAGGTTTGCCAGCGTCGCCTTGATGCTCCCGAGATCCTTGGCTGAATAAAGATCGGCCTCGGTCAAGTGGTCAAGCAGTCTCTTGATGGTTGATGTTAATGCGTAGTTTGCGGGGATCTCGTTGTTGCGTCCGATAGTAAGGTAGAATAGGGACAGCAGTTGGAAGCAGCTCTCCAAGACTTTGTCAACTATTCGTTTATACATTAGCCCGCGTTTCCTCTCCCGCACGCTATCGAGCGTGATCTGACTTACGTCGATTTTCTTCCTTGCTCCCCGTCTCAGTACGGATCTCGTTGAGCTCTTTTACCCTTGTGATTGTCTCGTCATAGAGCGGGAGTATGTCTTGGCTTCGAATATATGTGGTACGGTCCTGCTTCAGGAGTAGGAGCTTGTCGCGGACGACAACAAGACTGTCCAGGATCGCCTGTTCCCGAGCATCTTGCGGCAGAGGTACAGCGGGGGTATCCATGCTGTGTTGTACAAGGTTGAAAGAGGATGGCAAAAGCTGCGCGATCACTCCAAAAAGCCGATTATGTGATGGCGATGGATAGACTTCGTCGACACGCTTGATTCCAGGTCTTCCGGGAACAGAGATATAGATATACGATCGATCCGATACCCGGTGCCGGGCTTCGTCGGCCAATTGATTGCCGTAAGGATCTGGACCGGGAAGATTTTCTCGGAGATGCCGCGGCGCGTATTCAGAGGTAACAGTTTTGTCGTGCAGTTCGGAAAAGAAGGCCAAAGGAGCAGGAATAGTATCCTGGATCGCAAACACAGAGAGTCGCAATACTGCCAACCTCGCTGCCTTGGTTCAATGCGCTGGTGGGGAAGCTGAGCTCCAAGGTGGGGTGGCTGTGGAATGCGTTTGGATGAGTTCAGACGGTGACGACGTTGCGCAGGTCGGGCGGCCTCGCCCTGTAGCGGGCCTGCACGCGCTGATTGGCTGGGCGCAAATGGAGCCGTCCGCAGCCAATCAGCGCCGACCCCCGCTTGCGGCATCCGAGCGGCACGCGGAAAAACCATTGACCCCAGCGCTTTAGGTCTTCAAGCCCTCCATCCGCCGGAATTTCGACCAGGGCAATTTTTTGTGGTCCCTCTACAGCCTTTTGTGGTGATAATTGATTTGTCCATAACCACTACTCTCTTCTCGTGCAGACTTGACATCTTCCCAAATCCGCACAGACAAATCTCACACAATGTCTACCGCCGAGCTCGCTTCTTCCTACGCGGCCCTGATCCTCGCCGACGATGGCGTTGAGATCACCGTGAGTGCTTCCATATCCCCGTCGCCTTGTCCCTCGTCTGGGGCGCAGAAATCTCGAAAAAAATAATTATGTGCCCCGCGAGCAAAGAGGCGACATGACATATAAAACGCCATGGGAATATTTCGTATACTAAACGATTTTTTTCTTAATTTTCTAGGCCGACAAGCTTCAGACCCTGATCACCGCCGCCAAGGTCGAGGTTGAGCCCATCTGGACCTCCATCTTCGCCAAGGTACGAATATCCAGAAACACACACAGACTCGACGAAAACAAATGAAAAACGCCGAATGAGAAATTGAATTATGGACGCTGACGAGTTATGGTTTTTCCCGCAATACAGGCTCTGGAGGGCAAGGACATCAAGGACCTCCTGGTCAACGTCGGCTCTGGTGGCGGTGCTGCTGCCGCTCCTGGTGCTGCCGCTGCCGCTGGCGGTGCCGCCGCTGAGGCCGCTCCCGAGGAGGAGAAGGTTGAGGGTGCGTACTGGCCGTTTTCCGGTTCCCATTATCCGGCAGACTGTGGAATTTATGTGCTAATAATTTTCTACAGAGAAGGAGGAGTCCGACGAGGATATGGGTTTCGGTCTTTTCGACTAAACAGCCAACATCATCTGTTGCGGCGACTGTTTTCTCTATTGCTTCTTTGTACTTCAACTGCAGGGCACTTCGGAGTCTTTATACACATCGATGGATGCATTCAGGATGGAGTGGGCGCCTATATCCCGCGTCCTGGGCAGAGTAGCTTTTTTCATAAGGATAATATGATTAATGCTCTCACACGACGGAGTTCACGCACGGAAGGGACAAATGGTCAACTGAATGACTCGGGAAGAATAAAAAGAATTTTTTTTGATCACATTTTTTGGAATTTTCTTGGTGACTTTTGAACTTGATGGGATTGGAAAAGAACATTTGAGATTGATGCTCGTGGACGCTATGTTCATCTAGTGGTTAAAGCTCTTGAATGTGCAACCCTTGGTTCGACAAAAGCGAAAAGGGTGCTCCCGCAGCCAGCCTGCGTTCAGTGCCTCCTCGTATTCCCTCCCTGCCAGCAGATCCATCCTCAACGGCATTCCAAAGCAGTCTATTTTACAATAACCACAGATGAAGGGACAAATCCAGCCTCCTTTAGCGTCTTGGACATGTCCAAATCGCCCTGGAACGTCTTTCGGGGGAACGTAGTCGTAAATGTCGTCACCGGCTGTCCAGTCTCGCTCTGTATCTGTTGCGCAAGCTCAAACAGCGTCGTCTCTGCGGGTAGCGTCTTCATGATATTGCCCGAGTCAGTCTGCAGCTTTAGCTTCGCCTCTGTGTGATCTGCCTTTGGTCGGGGGGCTGCAGCGGCAGCGGCCGGCGCAGCAGCAGAAGAGGAAGATGCGGCTTCGGGAGCTCTGCCTTCGCGGGCAGCTTTGGCCTCTTCGGCCTTGCGGCGACGCTCGGCCCTATCTTCTTCGATCTTGGCCTTGATTCGTTTCTTGGCCTCGGCTTCCTCAAGCTTCTCCTTGCGCTTTTGCATGGCCTCCTTGATTTGCTCTTTTCGTGCAAGTTCCTCCTTTGCCTCCTGGGTTTCCTTTGTGGATTTTTGTCGGATTTTCTATGCAAATGTTAGAGTGAGAGATGAGATGAGAGGGAATAGGTCATCACCTCATTGCGCTTTGCATCTTCCTTGTCCTTGTCTGCCTGAGCGGCCTTCTTCGCCTGGAGTCGCTCTCTCAGCTCTTCGAGCTTTGCCTTCTTCTCATCTTCTGTCAGGGGTGCAATCTCCTCAGTAGACTCGGAGAAATCTGTATGCTCACTATTTCAGCGTTAGCACAAACCGCCCGAGGCTGAGAAGAGTAGGGAGTGAAACGTCATACGTCTTGGTAGCATGGTAACTGGCCAAATCGGGGTTCCTAAATCGTTTGCCGCACTCATTGCAGATAAGCGACTTGGCAGACTGGCCGGATTCCAGCTCTGCAATCTTTGCCTTGGTCTCGTCCTCCTCTTCATCGTCATCTGGAGCAGCAGCTTGGATTTCCTCCAGCGATTTGTCTTGGTTATCCTCTAGCCACTGCAAGGCTCCCTGTACTGTTGTGAATTTGTAAGTAAAGACGTGTATGAGATGAGTCGCCGGAGATGCTGGGAACATGAGGCCACTTACGCCCTCCAGACTTTTTGACGGCGAGTTCGGCTCGAGCTCGCTCAAAGCCCATGTCAATGAGGGTATCTAGATCGGAAGCCATGTTTGCGATTCTTGAAGTTTGGAGAAATCGGGGATGATGAAGTTGGGGGCGTGGCCTTGGATGATGAAATAGGCGTGAAGGCAATGAGCGAGTGTGGGGTAGAGAACGGCAGCAGCTCTCAGAATGGGAAGTGGAGTGGGGGCAGCGAGGATGGAAGAGAGTAGTAGTGTATGTAGCTGCCCTGAAGATTGGGCTTTGAAGATCAGGTAGTAGTGATGTGAGATAGAAGAAGGGAGAGAGAGACAAAACAAAGTGCATTGAATTTGGTAAGCGGCTGCTTGACGCTGGCTGAGCTTTGTAGGTACCTAATGTGCTGTAACTTGCAGGCTTTTAGGTACCAACAGCTACGTAAGATGGCGTCAACGCCACTGACAGAGCAGCTGCATACATTGTGAATTGAAGTTGCACGCTTGGAGCCATTGAACTGTGTGAATACCTGCCTACTAGGTTAATAGATGAAAGATTGTTACAAGTGACAGTAAAAAAGGGCAATGCACTTTAATGGTTTGCCATGGAGTACTAAGATTTTATCATGTGATGGCCATCAAGCAGCCAATACGCTGTATTAGTACCTCCCGCTGAAGGTACGCAACATTTAGAGCTCCATGACTTGTCTGGACTGCCACACGTGAATGCATCACACGATGCTAATCGAGTATATATCGAGTGCACTATCTGCCAGCTAGATGGTATAATCATCGTGACTTTTTGTCTTATTTTTCTACTCACCAAAGAGACATACTCGAAGATCTACTTCGTATATCCGTAGAAGCTTGAACACTGTCCATCGCCCTGCACGGACCCAACGTCCCTGAAACCCGGCTTAGTCATGCCCGCAATCTTCACTCAGGCCAGCTCAGCCTCGCCAGCCAATCTCGATACAGGGGCCCCGAAGCCGAAGCGACATGCCATCAATCACGTCTCCAGAAACGTCTCCAAATCACTTCTTTGTAATCACACAATAGCCCGCGTGCCCGACTTTCACCAAGCACACGCTTTCATTTCTCCCACGCCACTCTTGCTCGCATTATAACATTTTTTTTGTGACATACGAGGCTCTTTTCCCCCCTTCCTCTTTCTTGTTTCTCCGTGTCTCCCTTTTCTGCTGTTCAACTTAAATTCTATTTCCGCCGCGTTTCCCCGCCGAACCAGCGCCATCGATCTAGACACGACGACATCTTCTCCTCCCGACCCGTGGCTCGCCTGCCCTCGATCTAAACCCGAGAATCTCCCTACAGCCTCCTTCTAGCTCAGCAGCAGCTTGTTATCCGCCTCCTACTCCGCCATGTCGGTCGAAATCGAGCCCCTTGAGCTGTCATTTAGACGTATGTTTGTCTACGCCTTTCTCGTGTCCATTAGGACACTTGGACGTCAGAATAACCGTTGACGGGTCGGCTGTGCACAGGGCCCTTTACTGTCGAGGTCTCGCAGATCTTGAAGATCAAAAACCCAAGCTCATCGCCCTTGGCCTTCAAGGTATGCGGCTATGCAAATATGCCACCTTTGGCTTTTTCTTTTTCTTTTTCTTCAGCTCTCTGCTTTGACCTACGCCCGCTTGTGGATACCTCCTGTTTCATCATGATCCCTGTTAACAAACATTTCTCCAGGTTAAAACTACGGCTCCTAAGCAGTACGATTAATCCTCCCGTTGCGATTCTGTGCTGGCTCGTTGGAAGCAAGATTTGACAATTTCCCCCCTTTTACAGATATTGTGTTCGACCAAATGCGGGCCGTATCGAGCCTGGGCAGGACTTTGATGTCACTGGTACGTTGGAATACTACAGGCGAGCAGCAGGTCTCATTTTGTGGCTGACACTGGCATAGTCCTCCTGCAGGCCATGAAGGCTGATCCTCCGCTGGATGCCAAGTGCCGAGACAAGTTTCTCGTCCAATCCGCCCCCATCACTCCCGACAAGGAATTCGCTCCCATTGCCTCAGTGGTAAGCCACCGCCTCCATAGCATCCATTATCTAGAGGCACAAAAACTAACATTCCTACGCCTGTAGCTCGAGTCTACAGACAAGGCCGCCATATTTGAACGAAAGATCCGAGTCAACTGGCTTGCTGCCGGCGACAGCCCCGACCATGGCCCCAGTGCAGCTCTCGCAGTTGCGACACCCATCAAACAAGCAGCGGTGAATGGAGTGCGTATAAATCTCGGTCCCGGCTAAATTCTGTTCATGCAACTAACAGCAGCCCACCAGTCTTACGACACTCCCGAACCTACTCGAGCTTATTCATCTCCAAGCGGCGAAGGAACCCCCGCACCACCCCCGTATGACGAAAAGGACGACGACGACTCCAGGCCCCAAACCGCAAAGTCGGCCGCTTCCAAGACTGCTTCTGCCGTTGCCGGCACACTGCAGTCAGGCACCGACGAGCTCAAGGCCAAGATTGCCCAGCTTGAAGCTGAGTTGGCAAACTACAAGAATGGCGGCCTGAGACAGCGTAACGTCAAGGGTAGCTCAGGCAGTGAGAAGGGTGCTTCCGGTGCAGTTGCTCAACAAACCAAGCAAGGCGTCGAGGGTGTGCCCGTTCAAATTGCTGCTATTTTATGTCTCGTCAGCTTCCTTCTTGCCTACATCTTTTTCTAAAATTTAGGCCTATCTTGATGATGAGCAACACGCAACTTTGTGTTTTTTTTCCCTAATCTGATAGAGGCGAGAGGCATGAGAGGAGGATCAATTATAGGAGTTATACCTGCTGCATTGGAGAAGCATCGCTGCCTAACACTGGATGCCTGATTTTGAAAAATACATGTCCAACGGCAATATTCAGTCTTGATGACGACAGACAGGGCTTCTTTTGGGCGCATAATCGTCACCATTCTACGTAGTGGAATGTGGGATAACGGCGGCGCATTCACCTTAGGGGACGGGGGGTTTTTGATTTTTTTTTGCTTGTACGAAAGTTGAGAAAGGAAAAAAGCTGTGCGAGAGCCATGGGTAGGAAGTGCGCAGTAATGGGATTCATGGCATACTTTCCGTATATCTTGGGCAAAGAATACGGTTGGCTGTGGAGGAAGCAGGGCTAGCATCACTGACGTTTGACCTCTCGAAGCTATTTTTGAGTGAGTCGAGCTTTGTGTCGCGAGTTCTCTGTACTTTAACTCTTTTTTTTGTCTTTGTTTTTTATTTGTTTTCTTGGCAATAGTTTCTAGTATCTGATAGGCGTGCCTTTGATCCTTGTTCTTCTTCCCTTTTTCCTGTTCTTTTTAAGTCTTATTGATTAAGCAGTTTCGAATGAGAATTATTGCCAGAGTCGACGGTTGCAGTACAAGTCCATCAAGAAGAAACCACCATCCTAATAGCGACACTAATCGGTAATGCAGGCGCGCAACAGAGCAGCTACAATAACCATCCTACTAGGCTTTTCGAAAAGATCATCTTTTGAAGCAAAAATGGTTAGTATAAAAGGCCAGGCGCTCCTTGATGCATACCCTCCTTTCATGGCTGCATAAAAAGACGGTCATGCAAACAATAATGGCGGGTGGTCTATAGCAGCGCGCTTGGTTCAAAAAACCCAGCGCGATGATCCAATGGATTTTGAATGGGTAGAAAGCGATGTGAGTGTCGGAGAGCCTGGGAGTACGCCTACAATTTGCCTCTGAAGTTGGCGGCCTAACTTGGTGTGCCAGCCAGCGAAGGTATTGCCCCCTTGCCTCTTTATACGATCCTTTATACGATCCTTTATACGATCCTTTATACGATCCTTTATTTCTTTTTGCTCAACGGCTTCATTCATAGAAAGGCTCTATTAATCTCTATTTACTCTTTTATCGCTCATCTTGAGTAAGGGTATATATATTCTAAACGACATATAAAAACCAAAAAAAAAAAAAAAAAAAACCACCCAATGTTTTCCGTGACGTTACTTAATAAGTGGATGTTATCTTGAGATAAAGTTGCTCTCGAGTCTCCCCGAAAACAGCAAACGTAACCCTTTCAACATTACTACAGTTGCCAAATACTTTTTTGAAATAGCAGCAGTAGCAGCAACAATAGCGGCAGCAGCCTATGTTACAGCTGGAGTGTTGAATAACATAATCGGGGTGCTGGATAACTTGTCTCTACAAAAAAACTACAAAGAGGGCGAAGCAGCGAGATGTCAGGCAGCGGTGCTCAAGTCTTTCAACAAGCAGCTTCCAGGCCTGCTCGATGCCACTCACAACTTACTCGACAGTGGCAAAGAGCGCATTTTTTTATTTTTTTTGGCCATTGCCAGCAGCGTCAGGCAGATGGCTGAGTGTTATTGAAATGTTGGCCAACGCTCAGGTCAATTTGCGCAGAGACCGTGGAGCAAAGTGCCAGGGGGCATCAACGCAGCGGTTTCTTCTTCGTGCAAGTCTGTCTCTGAAGCTACAAATGCCGTATAGCGAAATGCAGAGAGCATCAATGCAAAAAAGAATAAGAATAAAAAAATAAAAAAACTAGCTTGTTCAGGCAAATCCATCTCTGAAGCCGTAGACTCGATCAAGACGGCTGTGGAGGAAGTTGGCACCCCCAAAGTCCACGGGGTTCGTCTCATGGCCAAGTCGCTGTGCATAAAGTCATCATGGAGCAAATTTGTTTTGCAGATGAAGCAAGTGAATCGAAACGTGGAGAATATCCGAGAGGAGTTCTGGCGAACCAATTGTGCCGACTTCATTTGGAGGTGCGGGCGAAAGAGGATTTTTTGCTGAAGTGGTGTATAATTTCGTCAATATGGAGCTTGGGAGAGGCCAGTATAAAGTTGATTGCTTCTTTGTTTGGCATCCCGACACTTGGTGGCATCCGGCATTCTTATGCAAAAGGTCAAGGCACCGTTGCCGGCATCCTTTATGGGCGAGTCGGATTTGTCTGGACCGGCTGTGTATTGCCATGAAGGCAATTCGGCAGGGCATGAAGGAGCAGGGGCAAGGATCCTGAAAAGATGCCTACTACTACTTTCCACATCTTGATCTACAATATCGCAGTTCCGGTATCCTCTTCATTTTCCGGATGAGCTTCTCCCTGAGGTTGCTTGGACCAAAGCACGACGGGGGGCAAACCCCTTGATGTCAGCTGTTTCTTCCTCACTGCCAAAGAACTTTGACTCTGCAGGTCGTTGAGAATAACTTCAAAGAGAAGCCCCTTGATCAAGATGCAGCAGAAAACCATGGCGATGGCGATAACAATGTCATTAGTCTTTAGAGGTAGCTAAGGAGGTGCCCATGCTGAGATGGCAGCTGCTTCTCCTCTGGCATTGGTGGTCGTGGCGCCTCTCTTCTACGGTAGTGCATTCGGTTGTCTGTATTCGGGACGTGCAGTTGGAGTCTCTGGCGGATCATTTGTCTAACAAGAGAGCACGAGTCCTTGGGCCACGGGATGAGGTGCCTCTGGAATGAGGTATATGTGATCCATTGAAGCGTACAGTGTTAATCTTGGTGTTGGAAGGCGCCATATGATTTACAAACTCGAAATTGTTGAACAACAATAAACTTCATTTCTCATAGCCAGTCTAGAATCTATAGCCCTTATCTAGAGGTGTTAATCCGTCTTAGCTCATCCTTTGTCTTTGCCCATACCCCTTTGAACGCCCAAGGATAGAGAGACTGAGCACTTTTGTATATCTCAAAAACCCACTTATTACAAAATTCTACCCTTCTCGAGCCGAGCACTGAGCTCACCAAGCCGACTGTACAACAGGACATGAAACACCTTTATCATTTTGACATCATTTAGGCTTCAACTTCGGACTGCTTCCACTTGGCGCCACCACCGACCAATCGACCACCCTCCTTTCGCTTGACGCGGCAGCTCATGCCAACGTTTTCGTCCCAGATGAATCGCCAGATGGCATAGCTCCAGCTTTGGTGGTGAGGCAGGGGCTCATAAAACTCCTTGGCAATTTCATACAGAGAATGAAGTCTTGTCCAAGGGATGGCGGGGAAGTCGTGGTGCTCGTTGTGATAGCCGACATTGTAGGCAAGAATGTTGAGAGGACCATAGTATGAAAAGGTCTCGGGAAGGGGGACCTTGTTGTCGGGGTTGCGTTGGGTGGGGGTAATGGTCTCGTATACATAGTGCTCGGCGATGAAGTGGCCAGCCAAGGGGTGCAGGCTGCCAGCCAGGAAGGAAGAGAGCAGCAGGTAGAGGAGGGCGTTGTAAGAAGTGAAGCGGACCAGGACGACATCAAACGCGGCTTGAACAAGGATGTTGAGGGCGTGAATCTTGGTCAAGTCCACGCGGTACACCGTCATGGGGCGGATGGCGTAAAAGAAGATTTGAAAGGTGCAAAAAAAATGCCTTGCCGAGGATGGAGTTGAGCACAAAGGCCTCGAGAGCGGTGGGCAGGTCAGTGTCGAGGCCATCCACGCCGAGGGACTTGTGGTGAGTGAGGTGGTACGGCTATAAAGGAGGCCAGACTGAGTCAGTGCACAGTTTCCCAATATCCTGCGGAAATGGAGCTTTCACATACCCTGAAAGAAGCACTGTAAGGAATGCCAATGGGCAGGTTGGCAACAATAGCGATCAAGCGATTGGCCAGAGGGCTCTTGAAGGCAAGATTGTGAGAGATCTCGTGGATGGCCAGAAACAGGTTCTGGTTCGCGGTGGCGCCAAAGACGTAGGCGATGGCCCAGAACTTCAAGGACCAGAAGGGCGTTGACTGTAGGAGATAGGCGAGGACAACTTGAAGACCAACAACGCCGGCAACAACATATTTCGTCATGGGTTCGGGGCCGCATAGCTTGAGGACCTGGAATGAATCCCGTTAGCTTTATCTAAACAGAGCATTCAAGTCGAGATGGAGAAGAGGCGTTACCTCTGGATGGGCTTTGATGATGGCGAGACGCCTCGTCCGGTGCGGTTCTTCAGTATAGGTCCAGAGAAAGTCATTGCTGTCCTGCTGGGGCGCAGGCGAGGAATTGGCCGGAGGAGTGGCCTCCTTGGTGGCCGTTGTGGCCGCGGATCGTGCCATTGGGGAGAATAGCTAGTATCACAGCAGAGCAGAGTAGGAAGAACAGCAATCGATAGCTGGCAATGGCGATAATAGTAAGGTGATGGTGGCACGGCAACAAGCAAGCTTCAACTATGGCGATTGTGTCACCACTGCCAAGACTCGAGTTGCGAGAGTTGAGATGCGAGCGTTAGAAATAGTTGGTCGCAGCTCTGGCGTGTTTGATCTGCCAAGTGGGCTGTTTCGTAATATAAAGGCGGTGGGTGTCTGCGAGGTACAATAAAAGTCCACGCAAGCAAAGATTGTGGCGGAAAACTGCCCCAAGTGAAGAAAAATTACAGGTACCGCCACCCACTGAACCACCTATAAATGCGGGGAGAGCGCTGTAAAGGAAAGGAAAAGCTTTGTCTACTAGCCGAGAGAGGAAGTGTCGGGGGGGCTGAGGCGCCAATCAGAGAGCTGGATCGAGCAGGTGGTGCGGATGGAGACGCCTCGGAGCCGAGAGCTGGAGCGTGGTCTGATTTGGGGAGTTGGTGAAAATAATGACACGAGTAACACAATGAGCATAAAAATAGAATATAGAGATGGAGGTTGTATAAATGAGAGAGTAAGTTGGAGCAGATGGACGAACAAGGGGAATGGGGAGGCCTTGTGTAAAGCTGCGCAGCTACTAGATACCTGTCCAGTTGACGATCTTTACTGCAACATGGAGCCGAGCTTCAGCCCACTTTGGCGGAGGCACTACTCTGAAAATAGCATCTCGCGTAACGCAACGCCATTACCCGGGAGCTGAACGATTATTGCTTTTGAGATGGATTTGGATCTCAGCTGAGTATATTTCTAACTGGTTGCTGAAGTTGCATGCAGCGGGTATGTTGTCTTGATACCTTCTAATAAAAGAGGGGGAAAATATATATATACCTATATATATATATCTCCTACCAGAGGCTCGCTGTGGTCAAATATGGATCTACTTATTCATGTTCCGGTCTCTTTTTATCACAGTTTATGCCCTCATCATCATACATTCGTCATATACTTATAGCTATAGTTACAACTACGATGGAGTCATCTCTACTATTATTTACGCCACGATACCTACTAATACTTACGCCAACATTGCCTACGACTTGGGTTGTTAGTTCTTACACGAAAGACATCGTGTAAGACGGGAAAAAGACCGCCATGCATTTCTGCAGGCTTTTGCATCGTTCTCTCCGAAAACGCTTTCGCGAGAGACGTAGTGAATATTTCGACTCTCGGGCCTTTGTAACCCGGTACGCGGCTCAACTATATGCACCCAGCCCCTTGGGCCGCTGTCCATCCGCCCACTCCCCTAAAAGAAAAGAAAAATGCAATATGTATACGAACAACATGTTTATACGCTTCACAATGCCGTCTCGTTAGGCCAAACTTTGGCTTATATACCTCTCCCGTCTTCTCTTCTCGTGGTATCAAACTTCGTATCGTTCATGATTTTATAGCCCGTTGCTCGCGCAAGAAAACACGCCGCCTACCGACCCAGAGTCATACGCATCAATGATGCTCTGAACGCTAGCGTACGTGCCCGCAGAGAGGAAGAACACCCCCATGATGATGATGAAGATGTTGACACCCGTTGAAAACGCCGCGGTGATGCGGTTTCGCTTTCGACCAGCCTTTTCGTCCACGCTTCGCATACGCAGGTAGGCAACGCCCCAGAAAATGAAGCCGAACCAGCTATCGAAGAGGGATGACATGACAGCCAAGACTATGAGGAGCACTATTGTTAGTATGGCGTCGATGAATAGCAGTCACGCTGAGCTATAAACAACTTACGAGAGTTAAAGAAGGGAATGACTTGAGAAATAATGAAGGCAAAGATCCAGGTAACGAGCAGGATGCCGAACCAGCTGGCCCACCCCACAACAGTGTGGCTGTTCATGTGCACCGAGTTGCGAAAGACGCGGAAGAAGACGAAGCGAGCCGTCACCGAAGCATACAGGCATCCCAGGAAAATCAGCGTCGGAATCATGAAGGAGAAGGCCGCCTTCTTGTAAACATCATCCAGGGATCCAAAAGCGGGAGCAGTCACATATTGGTTGCCAGTGTAGGCGTAGATGACTCCGCCAACAACGGAGAAGACGATGATTTCGGCAATGGTGCAGGCCCAGAGCGACTTGGGAAATTCCCTGCGAGTGACTTGATTAGCATTCTCTCTGAAAAGAAGGAAATGGGTTGAAAGAGCTACTTACCTAGGATCTCGCATCTCTGCAATGAAACTGGGGAGCGTAATCTGGCCGATAAAAGTATAGCTGATGTTCAGAAAGGCGCCCATGGCGTTGACGAATGAGGTTCCCTTGACGGGAAGAGCGGTGACAATTGGCGAGCCCAGGGCCGCACTGAAGCCCGCAGGCTCTTTCTGGATGGCCTGAAAGATGGTTGCCAGCAGCACAGAGATGAAGGTGAAGAAGGCAGACGCCGTGCCGAGCTTGGACATCATGCTAAACGTGCGAGGCAGCGAGGCGATCAAGCAGATGACGGTGACGACGACGCTGAAGACGACGGTGCGGCACCCACCGACGTGATCGCTCGCCGTCATGGTGTTGAGGTACTTTGCGCCCACCAGGACATGCAGGGCCTGGATAAACGTGTTGTTGAGGACGAACATGATGGCGGTTCCCCACCACGCCCATTCCTTGCCCCAGAAGAGCATCTGGCCAATGTCGCACACGTCGCGCACCTCTGGATGGCGCAGACAAAACTCCCACAGGATGAGACTTGTATAGAGCACAACGGCGGCAACGAAGACGGTCAAGATGAGGCCGGGGACAAGGCCCAGCACGCTGTACGACCAGGGGAAACTCATAATGGCCAGGCAAATGTACTCGCTGAAGAGCAGCGCGGCCGTCTTCTGCCACGAGCAGGTCCTGTATTGGATCGAGGTGCCATCTTCTGACGCGAGCTGTCGGTTGAGGATTGCTTCGCTCGACTCTTCGCCCTCAGACACGTCGTTCTTGAGATATGCGGGCAGCGGCGCGATGCGAGGCCCGACCCAGACGTTGGTACCGCCGAAGAGAGAGGCAAAGCGCGAGAAGCCGCTGGAGTGAGACACTGTAGCCTCGAGATCTTCCGGCTCTGTCTTGAATTTCTCAGACATGGCCGCGACAGGAGAAGAATATAATTGGGGGGGGATAGAAGAAGAAGAGGAAGAGAGCAGATGTGCTAGTGTATACTAGCAAGATCAATCTGTATTCAGCTCTTAACGAATGAAACGGGAACCAGACATCAAGCCAGACTCTACTATGCTATGCCACAGATATACGGACAAGATGCTATGATGAAGAGGAAGAGGACGAGATCGAGGATGACGGAAAGATGAAGAGAGCAGGATGGAGCGTCGGTGCAGCGAGGGCCCGACAATATGTAAAACCGGCGATCCTTCCCACGCAGTAGCACGTTGTTGCTCCCGCTTCTGGTCCAATGAGACGGGCTCGCAAGCAAGGTTTGCAACCAGAAGTGTTTTTAGCGGCAGCCCAGCGCAGGGATCTCGCGAGCACGTCAACCGTGGCGGTCATGGTCTGCAGAATAGAACCGTAAGAGAAAGGGAGCCAAGGATCGCCCCCCATGCCCTCCAGCCTTTCTTCCAGGCAGCGCTTCGAATTGTTCCCTCACCGAACGATGACGTTATTTCGATCTAGCGGGCCCCCATGCTGGGAATGGGGACAGCCTCCAACCCGCATCACGACGAATCCTGTGGAGTCGCATCATTTTTTAGCCCGCAGTCGTCGCGGAGCATTCGAGCCTTGCGGTCTTGGCTTGGCCACCCCGAAGAAAAAAAATGCTCCGCAGCGAGTCGTATAATTTGCCGACCGATCCGCTTTTCTGATGCTGCCGCGGATTGGAACAGGAAAAGTGGACGCTGGGAAAAAGAGAAACGAGGCGAGGAAAGATGGGATCTTCGCAAACGGACTTGGGACGAGTCGCATTCCAGTTGAGAGGACGGCTCTGGTTGCGTGCTCAGAGAGAAACCTGACAAGGGACGAAGAAATCAGGAGGGGCGAGGTGGACGATAAGGGCGGAGCTTGATTGGGCGAGGCGGCGGGTCGGCTCCTCGGTGGCTTGTTCTAGGTGAACTCTCCAGTGTCTGTGCCTTTTTGTCTGCTGCAGCGGCCAACAGATCTTGATCTCAACTCTGGGCTAGTGCCTGGGATGGAGGCCTTTTACTTTTGTCGCCACGGTGCCGTAAGAGAGCGTGTATGGATTGGTAAAGCAATGGTGCCATTGGCTCGCTTGGGGTCGTTCGAGTCGGTCATGGCGAGTTACTTGGTCGCATGGTTTCTCTTCCATGGCTTCACCGATACCTTGTTTGCCTGTGCCTAGGCTGGAGTTTTATGACCGAAAATGCACCGCGCAGATAGCGATTGGGGCTCTTCTTCTTCTAGCCTCCAATAGACGCGAGATGGTTGTTCAATAGAGGTCTAGACGAGGAGGCAAAGGGGTTAGCACGGCCCAAGTCAGAGATAGATTGAGAAGCAGCTGCACACGCCATCGCTCAAGCGCATCGCGCAATCTGCGAGGCCGGGGCTGGAGATGGCCAGATTGGGCAATTCTAGTGGTTTTTAAGCTTATTTCAGTACGTACCCTCTAGGCACCACCATTTTCACGTGCTATTATATCGACTGGGCTGATAAAGCCTGGATTGCTTTTTTGCTTTGGATCCCGGAATGATACAAGATCTCTCTCGAGGAGGGAAATATTGTTCATGCCGAAAATTGGACCCGCAGTGCAAAGTGGGTATGCAGCCTGGGGAATTCTACAACGGCAGTGACAGCGCGCTGAGAGCACTGCCAACAGCCACTCTACGTTCAACGCCACTCTCACCTTCGTGATATCGCCAAATGAAGCTTCAAATCGCAGCATCATCCATCTTTTTCGCTTTTTTCCTCTTGATCCGCACAACTTGAAGAAAAAAAACCACCACGACCAAGGAGACACGAAGAAGCAAAACAAGAAGAACAAAAAATATTTCGCACAACTGGCAAAAGGGTTCGGTGCCGGCCCCTTTCGGGTTTAGCCAGCACCTACGTCCCTGCCGAATGTTGCCGTCGAGAGTCGAACCGTGTTGTCGTTTATCCTTTCCTAATCGATCCCCAGAGGAGGCAGTTTGACCTGACCGTTGCACCACGGCGCCCCTGCCTCCCCGACTACCAGCAGCATTATCGTCGCTTATAACACTATGGTTGCTGTTTGGCTGGCAGTGGCAGTGCCACGTGGGCTGGCAGTGGCCAGCTGTCCTCTTCGCCCTCCGGCTGCGAGAAAAAAGAGCGCACCCAGAAGCTGTATCAAGTGCCAGACAGCTAGCTCCCTTGTAAGGCGTGTGATCCAGCCAACGGCCAGTGAAATCGATAACATAGCTCTGAGATAGGCTGAAATAGCTCAGAGTAGACGTGTGGCTGCTCTAGACAAGCCGGTAGATCAAGTTTGTGACATGTCCGTATTCCAGTCGTCCAGCTTCAGATATGGGCGTAGAGTAGATGAGAACCACTCAATCGACGGCATACAGCTCCCTGCATCTGGCACCAAATAGAGAGAGAGCCCCAAGACAATACGTGTAGCAGTGCCGGTTTGGTGGCTATGTGCTGCCCAGCTGGCTGTCGTGAAAAGGGACCATCACTGCACTTGCAGTCCTTTTCGCCAGTGTCAAGATAAAAGCGGGCAATTCCAGGTAAAAAAGGCGTCTGGCGAGCAAAGAGACACCGAATAGTCAAGACAAGCGTGTTTCCAGGCCATGAATAGCCGTTGCTCATCCATTGATCAGAAAATAGACAAATAGGTAATCACGGATCCAGGCAATAGAAGGAAAAAATACAAGTCTACAATGAGAGTGTGTCGTGGGAAATTGGTGGCGGAATAGATGGCGCTTGAGGGCAAGCTACTCCCGAAGTGGAAATGGGTTGCCCTTCGTGGACTGGCCGCACCGATAAATGCATGTGGATAATAGATACATGTGTACATGTACCTTTCAGAACGCAAAATCAGAATTACAACTACATGTATTATCTGCAAGATGGAAATTGTCCAGCTTGATCAAAGACATCTAGCTGAAATCTGCCTGGCTAGCACTGTGTTCCTAACAAGTGAGTGACGTAGATCAATCGACATCCATGTTGCCTATCTACTATCGCCGCTTTCACGCGCCCTTGACCCATGATTCAGCCATTGTCCAGAGTTTACGAGCAATAGCCGCCTCTTGCGCATATGTCGGTACCTCTTTGATCTGACAGTCGTCAATATAAGCGCCCGGATGATCTATGAGACTGTTATTCGTATTCTAGTCTTGCCAACCTGGAAAAAAGCAGCATACCTTGCAGATTTGGATCCAAAGCAGCGACGAGAAAGCTTGCAACTCCCTGGCTTGCCGTCTTATATGGCATGTTTGGATTCCGAAACTCGGTTGGGAGGTGTCTTTGTAGTTCAGTCAGGACAACTAATTAGCAAAACGTCAGCATCCCGTATGTCAGTCCATGGCAAAAGTAGAAGCTTGTCTTACCTCCCGGCGCAGCACTTACAGCTGTGATCCTTTCTCCAGCGTAGCCCTCATTCAGACCTTTGGTCAGGAGCATCAACGCCGTGCTGCTTTGAGAATAGGCCAAGAAGGGGATGTATCCCGTGCCGGCATCCTTGACCCATCCCATGCCGAGCTTTTCTGCGTTGTCAAGATCGACTTGCTCTTCTGGCGGAACATCTTTTCCCCCATCAAAGTTATAGTCGCTGAAGCGAAACGGTTGTACGTAGAATCCGCCGCTCACAATGTTGACAACGCGTGCCTTTGGCCCTGCCGCCTTAAGCTGTGGAGATAGGAGCGTCGTGAGTAGGAAATGACCAAAGAAGTTTGTAGCCAGGTGAGCCTCGATGCCCTGTTTTGTAATCTCTCTCTCCGGGATGGCCATCACCCCGGCATTGTTGATTATAATGTCAATACTCGGTGTTATTTTCTGGATGTTGGTTACTGCTTGGCGAATGCTTTCCGAGTTGGACAAGTCTGCTTGGACGACATGAATCTGCGACTTCATTGCTGCGTGCTCGTCACGAATAGCATCAGCCACGGAAGAAGCTTTGGAGGGTGTCCGAGCCGTGAATATCAAGCTTGCCGGGGTGTACTTGGCGAGAGCCTGAGCAGTCGCGGCTCCCAGGCCATTGGGACTCACTCCAGTAATGAGAACTTAAAACTTGTTTATTAGCACAGATCGTGTTGTAATAGAAGATGACTAACTCGTCTTTCCAGTAATCTGGTCGCGAAAAGAAGAGGCGACCTCTTCGGCAGTTGTCTCTGCGCCAAAGTTGTTGACCAAAGCCATGGTGCTCTATACCATTTACGGATCCAACCATGTGTATACAACGAGTCTTTGCATCTAAAATGCTCTAATAGGCTCTATTTATATCTATTTCGACACAGCACAACCTCTCCCCGGCCTCCAATATCACCGGGAGATTGTTACTATCTCCGCCTTGAAAGCCAATCTTGCATGGCCTTTTTAGGCAAAGCCAGATCGGAATAGTGGCTTGCAGCTGACGGAGTTAATGCACGATCGATTGCCCGCGCTAGCTATCCCCACATGGCCACAAGTTTGTAAGACTCGGTGCGTCGTGTGGGCATCACGTTTACTCGTTTCCTACATCATGGGAAGATCGGCAGCCCTCATTAGCAGCTAAGAGTAGAAATGCGTTTACTAATCAGTTACATTTGCGAAAGTTGCCACCGAGGTATATTGAATTCAACTCCGTTCAACGCTCGGAAAACCTATGGAGGACCATCGTGCTTGAGGGCTTCTTCAACCCATTGCCATAAAACGTGGTTGGCAAAGAAACCCGGATTCATCTCCGACATCAGCGTCAGCTTTCTTGCTATCGCAACGGCGTCGGAATTTGCACGTCTGGTGGAAGATATTGCCATTCGCTCCTGTTCCTGTACTTCTGATGTGGTCATGTCGTCTTCTTGTAGCTCGGCAAACAGCTTCCTGTTCTCATCACTCTTGGCTCGTTCATGCAATAAATGAAGAATATCTTTCTCCTCAGCGCTTGGTTGATGTATGAGCTCGAACAATCGTCGGAAATGTTCATAGTCATTTCTTGAAAGTAGCCGAACTAGTCGAGAGAAGGACCACATATAATCCGATACTTGCCAGAGCTTCAAAAGGGAACCCTCAGAGCCTATCTTCGTAGATCGTTGGCTAAAGCCCGTTCGAAAAGCAGCAGTGAGGGACCCTGAAGGCGGTCTGGCTGAGCCCCCCTAGTCCTGGAGTCGCGAGCAACTCAGCGATGGGGCCTGTCGACGCCGAACTCCAGTCAATGATACATGTGATGTTGAGATCGTCATCGACGTATATATTGCCAACATGCAGGTCTGGGTGAGAAAGGGTGAAGCTGTTGTCATAGCCTGAGGAGAGTTGGGGGATCATCTCGACCAGGAACTGGCCCGCAATGCAGTAGAGAAGTCTATTTTTACTATGATCGATTTTTTGGCCAATCGCCACAAAATCATTCCACCGCCGTGATGCCATCCTGTAACTATCTGTAGTCTTGTAATGTAGGTCATCAGGGACTGGAGCATTAAAAACGTGTGGTGCAAACGGAAGCTCTCGAGCATGAGACGCGAATGCTGATATGAGTGACGCCAAATAATCGTCTTCTTGGTGAAACGGTCCTCGGTCTAGGCCAAGCGAGTCTCTCTCTTGCTAAGTAAGAGATGGCGAGAGGCATTCACTAATAATGTAGTCTTCGTTTCCATCTTTCAATAACGAACCAATCTCAGGAAAGCGATGGTCAGATAATTCTGCCATGATGGAGCCAAACTGCTCCATGACCTTTTCTCGGCCTTTGTCAGAGATGGGCAAAAAAGTGAGAGGATTTCGACTGCCGGTGAATCGATTTGGGCATTGAGACCAGTCGTAGGATCCCAATGAACGGCCTGTAGCTTTGCTCTGAAGGATATATGGCACGCCAATGCTGTTGTCGGTGGTTCCACTGAGACAATGTCAGCAGCTGGTTCTTCCAGCGAGGAAACCTGCGGTACTTGCCTGTACGAGTAGACCTCAGGTACCGGAATGGAAGTATGAGCTTTTAGGTACATCAGCGTGGAAGCCTCGCTGTTCACTATCTTGGAGGAGGTCTCATCCGAGTAAACGTTGTTGCGGCCGGCCATTGGACATCGAAACACCCACTCGACGCCGTCGTCGAAAGTCACGAAAATGACCCAATTTAGGCTGCTGCACTTGGGCATCTTGGTCACATTGCAAGTGCATTTTCGGCCGCGGAGTTGCTCTGATAGGGAAAGAAGTGCTTCAAGGTTGAAGTCTGCGAAATAAAAGATTCGGTCTTTCATGATTGTGAAGTCTCCAGATTTTTTGGTGCAAGATGCGAGAGTTGGTGTTGAGTAATAAAACATTTGCCAGCAAGAACGCCAAACACATGTGAATACGTACTTGAAGGAGTAACCTTAATTATTGGGTCGAACACATGCAAGTGCTAATTTAAGCGGCTAGCCGCTGCCGCAGCCTGTGATGATAATAATTAACCATTTAAGCTATTTAATAAATATATGTTTATAAATGAAACAATAGGTGTTTTCTATCTTCCTTGACAAGGAACTCTAAGGCTTTACCTACTAGTATATATTGTAAGTAAGCATAACAGAAATAATCTATTTCACTCAGACAAACAAAAGAATATTACTGATCGTAGCTATGCTTTCAAATTTTTTGGAGACTCACCGGTCGTCTTCGTTGTAAGTGCCAAAAGTGCTGGGTGGTGTTGATTCCGATTGGTGAGCCCAAGGGATATAGAGGAGCTAGACGACCTGAGCCAGCTCTCCCACCCCTTGAAGAGCCAGTAAAAGCTGCCAGTATGCAGTCATACCTATCTTGATTGGAAGCTTCTGAACTTGTAACCGTGCGTGATCTCGCACGATCTCATCATAATCTCCATTGGCGCTGTTGAAGCCTCCTCATTCGCAGAGTTATATGGCGCCTGTCCCGGACTAATGTTGGCTCTGGCTTCACATAGTTGGCGATTCCAAATATTTGTGGAGATATTTATAAAGCCAGAAGTGAATGATGTGTGAGTTGGAGATATTATACCTGTAAACTACGCCCTTTTAAATCTTTAATCACGGATGTGACGATGGTGGTGGGAGCTGCCTATAAACACGAGGTTGCCCTGAGAGCTATACCTTTAGAGCATCAACGACTCTAAAGAAATTCAAAATTATCAGACATTTATACAATATACCCTCCACTCAAAGCACCGCCTAGTTCGAATCGAGATGGCGGTAGCGAAGGGAATCGTGACTGTTGTCGGCGCAACTGGCGCTCAGGGGGCTCTGTTGTCGACCACTTACTCAAAAGCAAGGCTCAAGAGTGCAACGTCCGTGCAGTCACTCAATCTCCCGATAGCGCAGCGGCAAAGGCACTCGCCGCACGCGGCATTGACGTCGTTGAAGCAGATTTGACCGACACCGCAGCTCTTCGAGCGGCATTTGCGGGTTCATATGCCATTTTCGCAGTCACCAACTTTTGGAGGCTATTTACGGACGCACAGAAGGAATTCTCCGCAGATTAGGACGTTAGTGTGGCGGTTGATAAGGCGGTAGCTTTCGAAACTGACATGGGCATTAACATGGCGAACGCGGCACTGGCCACCGATACGCTGCAACACTATTTCTGGTCAACCCTCACGGATGCCTATACAGTCACTAGTGGCAAGAGCCAGCCATTGCGTGCATTGGAAACACTCGCTCTAATTTCGGCGCCTTTGTGGAAGCGGCACTGGCCCAGCCGGAAAAGACTCGTGGTGGTCAGACCGTATTTGCCTTTGTGGAGAGGTCAACACTAGGGGGCTGCTAAAGGTTTGGGCAGAGGCACATAATGTCAAGGCTACATATGTCCAGATACTTCGGGATACCTTTTTCGCTACATGGTCGGCGATTGCCCAAGAGTTTACGCTCGGCATGGAGTTTTGGCAACTAGTTAGAGAAAAGGAGTGGACTGGCGAAGATAGTTTCTTGACCTATACCGATCTTGGAATAGATATTACAGCATTGAAGAGTGTTGTGGACTCATTTGCTGAGCTTAAGCTTTAAGCACAAGAGGGATATTAATGGGAGGATGGTTTTCAAGTCACTCAGCCACCTTGTTCTTTGCATTAGCTAGAGAGTGAAAAGGAAGCGTTGATCTTTAATTAGAAGTAGCAGAAGTAGCAGAAGTAGCAGAAGTAGCAGAAGTAGCAGAAGTAGCAGAAGTAGCAGAAGTAGCAGAGGTAGCAGAAATAGCCCAATACTTCAAGTCTCAACTAATCAATCACTTAATTGACCAACCGGTAGACACATGGATTCTCAAATGCCGTCCTATATCCACATGTCTTTGTAGGGCGTCGGCTTTGCTGTTGGGCCAGGGGAAAACCCAGAAACTCGGCTATCGGATCTCGAGGCACATATAGCTAATGCTTAATCTAAGATCCATAGTAATTCTTAATCCAACCACAATGTTTGTCTCTATAGCTGTTTGAAAAGAAGAACAAAAGTTAAAATTCAGAATAGAGGTAGAACGAAGTAGAGCAAAGTAACAAAGAACAGACTCCCCAATCCTTTGCAACAGTAAGCACTCAAAGACTCACCTGCCTTTGCCCGGCTTAGCCCATGTTTTCAGCTGTTGCACTTATCTCTGCTTTTAGGCGAAGATGCTCGTATCACCATATGCAAAGCACAGACTGTTTTCGTCCAGGTGCATTAGATTCACCGTCGCTTACCGGGATTTGCAACTCAGAGTGGTTTAGTCTCCGCCAGCCGTATCTTGTGGCAGTCTCGTTTTAGTTATTAGTAATAACTATATATACACAACGTCGCTTTCGCATAGTCCGAACCGCGGCTAATTCTGGAGGCAAAATTGGCTCTGGAACCTTCGCGTTAAAGCTGACCGAGTTGTTGCCAGGTTTGATGATGAGTTGCTTTCGACTAATCAGCAAGCCTTTTGCCTATCCGAGAAGCTGCTCTCATTCCCTCGCTGCTCAACAACTAGCGATAGGTGCAAAATATGAGGCCGTAGGAAGAGGCGGCCTCGGCTCATGGATTATACGAGAACTAGTGTGGCTAGCGCCAGGTCCCGTCTATAGCACGATTTGTAAGATTGGACAACGTTCGCTGGCCACTGCCTATCCTAGCGGAAGTGTCGCCAACACCCTCTGTAAGCGTCTGATGGCTCGACAGCGACTCATGCCATGATATTTGGAATAGGGCCTTTAGCTGTTCTGGGAAACTCTACGGCGTTGCGCGCCTATTAATACCTTAATATCATGGCTGAGAAATAGCCAAGTGGACCCGGCCGGAAATTCGAGCTCCAGCAACAAACGCCGCTTTCGACTCTAGCCATTCCATGATACTGTAGTCTGTAGCCGCGATATGGCATCGGCCCAGGCTTCAGGAGAGCCACGACGCCGTGGACGTCGGCCAGGCCCAACCTCACAGGCAAAGCCAGAGCCCAGTGACGAGAGCTTGGAGGTTTGTCCTTTTCTGATGATGGTTTTGATTACGCAAAGACCTCCTGCTGATGCTTCAGCCGGGATAGAAACGGCGGCAGCGGAACCGCAAGGCACAGCGGCTATTCCGTCTACGGCGGCAAGCTGCTCATGCAAACTATGAGAAGAACATGGTCCATATAGAGGGGGCCCTTGAGCAGATGGCCGGGACGTTTCTTGATTTCACAAACGGCATCCTCCAGTCGCCGCTGATAAGACAGGATCCTGCCCTCGTCTCCAAGCTGCAGTCTGCAACTAACAGCATATTGCATCTATGCCAAGGAGGTAGCCTGGAGGGCAGCCCCCAGAGCAACCAGGAGATCAACGACGATATCGATACTTTTGAAGGACGGCCTCCGAGCAGCTCTACCAGCGATGACGCCGAGTTTCAACAGACGTATCATGGAAGCAAGGAGCCTTCTCAAACACTGGACGGCATGCTCCTTGATTTTCATTCCCTCAACCAACCGACACCTGTCCTTCAGCCTACTTCTCAACCTCCTCCTCAACCTACTCTCCAACCTGGCAATATTGCATCGACCGCTCGATACAACCCATTTATCAAATCACATTCGTCACCGATTGGGAATATCTTCGGCAATGGCTTTATGAGCCTACCACCCATTAATTTTGCGGACTGCGCTACAACCGACTATATGCTGCACACATATCCATCTGAAGAGTCCTTTAGCATCATGATCACCAGAGCTTCTCTGCAGCACGCGTATGACTCTATCCTCAGCGACACATACGCCACTTCCGCAGCTGTCGACAGAATATTTGGCTTCACTCTCAAGTTTCGATCGCGCGAAGAAATCCTCATGGTACTGCGCTGGTACCTGAGACCTCAGACGTCGGAGATTTCCAGATTGGCCACGGCCGAGTTTGACGACTACTTGGTGGCTCAGTACTATCACGGAATCGCCACAGCTCAGTATTCGGGCATTGATGGAGTCTTTGACGGAGGCTGCTTGGATCCTTCCAACGGCAGAGCTTCTTCTCCTTCAAACCAAAGCCGGATTTTGAATTCCTATCAGATTGAGCAGTGGCTGTTAGCTTGTGGTATGAAATATCTTGATTTTGATACAATCGAGCTGAAAGAAATCAAGCCGGTGGGCAGGCTGCTAAATAATCAACCGCCCGACACTTCAGAGGAACTGATGCAGCCATTTGTAGCATTACAACAAACACAACAGCAGCAACAACATGTGCCTCTCCAAAGTGTTCCCAGGATAGAGATTCAGCCACCGGCGGATATAGATTCAGAAGGCAAGATAGGGAATATTCGTCTATCAAGATCACGATTAATACATGTCTTGAGAGGAATTTCCTTTTGCATTGACAAGGGGCCAGCATATTGCGAAAGAGCCGTTCTGGAGTCGGTTGTCATAGCAATGCATGCCGACAACTAGGTATGATGGAACAGCCAAGGCTTACCTCCGAAAATCTGCGGGAACAACTAACGATAAGCGTGTTTCAATATAGATTTTTGTTTTGTCATACCGCTGTGTTGCCCTTCAAAGCTCACGAATAGCTGTTAGTAGCTTTCGATGACTTTGCTTCGGCTGCCTAGCCGCAGTCTTATGTGGCAAATGCACCCAAAGGGACCGCGAGCATATTGTTCAGTAATCACATAACATGGCTTTCCCAGAACACTTTTTGAGTGGCGCCTCCCTTTGATTTTAAACACCCAGCAGCCAAGACACAGACCGGTCTTTTTCAACAACTATTCGGAGGCGCTTAGTTAACAACACAATCAGCCCTATGGAAGTTTCTTGTCGGTTCCTGGCTTCGGAGAGCATTACCGACAATCTGTCACGTTGTTGTCGTCTTCATAAACGTCTGATTGGTTGTTGATTGTTGGGAGTCGGAGCACTTAGCTAAACACCTCCGACATAATACCTGGGCCGCGTCCCCACCACAAAGATTGCCAGCTAAGCCCTGTATGTTCATCTCAGGATCTTGGCTCAAAGCTTCCAAATCATGAGGATGATTAGTTTATTGGGTTTCAAATCATACATCTCTCCATTGAACAGACATTTGTTTCCTTTTCTTTTTTTTTTCGATAAGGAAAATGACAACATTAAAGACGCGGTGGCGTATATGCCATATAAACGGCATTGAGCTGTCATTCTGGCTAGCATAATTAAAGCGAATCACAAGACGAAGCAAGAAGTGGATGTACGCGAACTCGCTACAAGATGGCTATTGACGAAGAGACGAAAGTCGATACTTCTCGACCACTCGAGCAGTTAACTCCAAACTCGGATGGAAGCACGACCACGATCGATGCCGAACCAACAGTTCCTACAGAGGCGGAGGGAGGTTTGTCCAAGGAACAACAAGGGATACGCAAGCACCTGATTGCACTAAGCATTGTGCTATGCCAGCTTATTGTGGTATGTGGCAGATTTGAACATAAGGAAAGGGTTTCCAGCACCCGATTCTATTCCAGCACTCCAGCTATGGCGAGCTACAGATGCTACAGATGCCAAGGTGCTGGATAATTGGGGTGCTGGATAACTTTTCCCAAAACATACCTAGAGTTGTCATCTAACTCTCTTGAAACTAATAGGCTCTCCCTTTCGGTTCCGGCCTTTTGATCTCATATACCATTCCCCAAAAGCTGGGGTCTGACCCAAGCCTGGGTATTTGGATTGCTGCATCATATCCGTAGGAACTACCTCCTTTACCTGAACTTGATACGGTTATCTGATTCTCGACACACAATAGGCTGACGGAGGCGACTTTTGTCCTAATGGGTGGCCGTGTTGGAGCTGTCCACGGCCACAAGAAAGTTCTCATCATCGGCGGCACCATCTACGTTTTGTTCAATCTCATCTCGGGGTTTATGCGAACCGTCCCGACCATAATCGTCATGCGAGCTCTTAGTGGCGTGGGAGCTGGCATAATCGTTCCGAATGCTATTGCCCTGCTTACGACATCGTTCCCGCCGGGCATAGGCCGCTTGATCTGGGTAGGGCTGTTTGGAGCGATGGCTCCTGTCGGTGCTGGCGGTGGTTCCATATTCCCAGGCTTCTTTGGCCAGCTGCTGCCTTGGTGGTGGCTCTTTTTCTTCTTGTGCGTGAGAGCAGCAATCTTCAAGCTCGGAGCGTCAGACGAGCTGGGCTAATGATGGATGATAATACAGTGCCATTGCCGGAACCGTTGTCTTCACGGCTGCTGCGATTCTTGTCCCCTCTGAAGAAGTTACAATGGATCCGAATGGCAAGGTTGACTATATCGGGTCGTACTTTGGCGTTGGCGGCCTGATTCTGTTCAACTGCGCCTGGACGTGAGTCTATACCTTTTCTCAACTTTGGACTTTTAATAGTACTTGCTAACGTTGGTATAGAGAGGCTGCCATCAAGGGATGGAAGGTCGATTATGTTTACATCATCTTCATCCTGTCTGTGCTTCACATGGCCCTATTTTTACTATGGGAAGCAAGATTTGCAAAGGAACCAATATTGCCGCTTTCAGTCTGGTCTGCGCCATCGTTTAAGCCCATGCTACTCTCCGCCTTCTTCACATTTATGAGCACGGGCATTCTCTTCTACTATATAACTCGATGGCACGTGGACATCCGCCACTACTCCAACCTGCTCAACGCTGCATCCTTTGCGACTTTTACGGTCATGGCAACGCTCGCCTGTGGAATAAGTGCTATTTGCGTGCGATATATGCCTGCACAGCTTGTGATGGCGATAGGGACGGTTTCGGCTCTGGTTGCGGGTATTTTGCTGGCGACAATGCCCGTCCATCAGAATTACTGGCCGCAGGAGTTTCCAGCGCTGTTCATATTGGGATTCAGCCCCGACTTTATCTTTACGGCCGCGCAGATAATCACCAGCAACAGTGTCAAGCGCAATCTGCAGGGCGTGGCTGGATCTCTCGTCGGTACGATTCAGCTGTACGGCTTGGGCACGGGTCTGGGGTTTGCTGGCACTATTGAGATTTACACGAACAGGCACGGCGCTGATCCGATTGGCGGAATTAGACACGCTCTGTGGTTCTCGGTTGCTCTGGCTGCTGCAGCGACGTTGATGTGTGTCTTGATTCGGATTCCCAAGGATGAGCGCGAGGGCTGGGATGAAGATGAAGTGGAGGGCCATGCCTGATCTATTTCGAAGTAAGTTTGTGCCCCTTTCACTGGGGATGAAAGAGGGCAGTGACAATGATTAATTACTTTTAGGTGCATGAGCGAGCTTTTGCGTATTCTTGTTCGATGTTGTCGTTTCTTTGAACATTTAGAGACGTTTTCATATACCATTTCTTGTCATCTAAAACATCTATAGACATATATGCATCTAGCGGAGGAATCTCTTGGGGCATTTACTAACAATCATTCGCATTTGTATTTTTTGGTTGATGGATGATATAAACCGGTGTATTTTACGCTCGCTTCATTCTGATATCAATAGCTGTCAATCATCTCGCGGTATTTGTCTTATATGTACCTGGGCGAGCATAGGTACGTAATGAGGATACTCAGATGCAATGAAAGAAAAAGAAAAGAAAAGAAAAAAAAGGTCCAAATAACGCATACCTTGGATGCCCAATATTCAATTCCCAACTCATTGATGTAATTGTGCGCATTGCTAATTGCTTTATGCATTGATAGTGGCTAGTGCCTTGTAGCTACAGCGCCACAGTCGTCATTCGCAGAGCTGATCCCAAGCACCGCCGCATGTGACGTGAAACCGCCGAGACCACAGCATGGCATAACATGGCATAACATGGCATAACATGGAAGCCTTGCTCATTTCTGCTGCATTCTGCTTGCATTTTTTTTTCCGTCACCACGTCTTCCGGAAGCTCCTCTGCTCTTCATCTGCCGCGCCCTTTGTTTTGATTCTCATCAGACAAGACATCTTTAGCTTCAACAAGAAAGAGAGCCCAGGTCTTGCTGTGGCTGCGACCCCTCACGTGCAGATAAGCGGTCTCTGTGCGCCGATAACAACGGCCCTCCGAGTCTGGACACTTCACAAGCTTTGGTTTGTCATACGAGCTAAAAATTAAATTATTGGGGTAGCAGGCGGCAGCTGCATCTGGATCGTCTCCAGCACGACCACAAGCCGAGGATACTTGACGGGCAGACGACGGAGAAGCTTCTGGCACCAGGGAGACGCAAACAACGACCGCAGCGGAGCAGAAATAGGCCATCGACCCGGCGACACAGATGAGTAACCGCTGGTGACGGAGCGATTGCGGGCGACCTGTGCATCTGCCTCTCGGGGACTGTCATCCTCCCAGGCGCGGGGGGACCTCCGAGACGAGACGAGACAAGAGATCGGTCTGCCATCAGCATCCGGGCTTGGAGATTAACAGAAAAAGATAGAGATACCCGCGGCACGGCACGACCCCTGCCGCCCACCGCCGCCCCGATGTGGTGGCCATTCAGCATCTTCTTCAGCAGCATCTTCCTCTTCGCCATCGTCCTGTCCATCCCCGTCGCCTTCGATGTCGGCGGCCGGGACAGCGGGCTGGCCTACAGCCTGAGCCTGTCCATCTTCTACATCTTCTACTCTGCCATCCGCCTGGCCACGCCCGAGACGTCGCGCGTCCGCTGGTCCATCGTGACGCTGCTGCGGCTGGCGCAGTGGTTCGTCATCCCGTCGCTGCTCATCTGGGCCCTGGGCAAGTTTGGCGTCGACGCCGATGCCGGCAGCTCCAGCTGGGTCGAGAGGACGCTCGGCGGCGTCTTCCAGTCCAAGAGCACCAGCTGGACCGAGTGGATGTTTGGCAAAGAGGGCCTGCTCGAGACCATCTTCCTTGGCTCGTGGGACAATGTGCTGAGGTACTCGGGCCCTGTATTCCAGCTGCTCGAGGGCTTCTGCACGCTGCTCGTTATCCAGGCGGCGGGCCAGATTACTCGATGGCTCGTCAACAGAGGGAGGAGCGATACATGGGTGGTGAGTTGTTTCCTCAATGATATCAAAGCCAAGATGGTCGTCATAGCTAACTTTTGCCCCCCCCCCCTTTGCGCAGATCGTCTTGCTTGCATTTTCTGGCTCCATCATTGCCAGCGCCGTCTATTTCCTGTGGCGCGTGGCCCAGTTCCCTCAAATCAGCAACGTTGATGCCACTCTCATTGGCGTCACCATGACTACGGCTGTGTTCCTCTGCGCGTACGGCATTGGCAGTGGCCGCGGCAGTCCCGTCGAATCGTCGCTTCTCTTCGCCTATGTCGTGCTCTGTGTCTATCAGATCTTTACCGACTATCTCCCGTCCGATGGCACCTATTCTACCGAGGACCAAGCTTCATCGCAACCGGAAATCCCCCCACTTCCGCCCATCATCATGGCCTCGTACTCAACCCTACTTCACATACTCAGCACCCTACCTGGCGCTTTGCATTCTTCGCTCGCCCTCTTATACGCCGCTTTCCAGACAATCACGCCATCCGTCATCATATCTCTCGCATATCGCCTGTTCGTCTTCTACTGCGCCACCCGCATCATCCCATCAGTACGGGATCTAGGCGCCCGAGCCATGATGCATGAGCCTGACTTTGACGAATCAGAAACAGCGTCCATGTTTCTGAGCATCCTGAGCTACTTTTCACCAACAATATTGATATCAGTTTACACCAGCCTGCTGCTGCAACACTTTTCAACGAGCGAGGGGCCAGACGGCTGGACACTCAGGGGCGGCGACGTGGGTGGCAGCTCTTGGCGGTGGGTCAATGTAGGATTAACCATGGTGCTGTATGGAATTGAGCTCACCTTGAGCACAGACGATCAAGATCACTGGAAGGTGGATTGAATAACGCAGGATAACAATTGGGTGGGACTAAGATAGGAGGTGGAATAGCAAAGGGGGGAAAGCCAGAAACCACCTTTACCAAAATACTTCAATAAGACGCATTAACTATTTGAGTCGATTGAGTTACTAATTCCATTGTTTTTTAGTATGCTTAGATGGGGTTTCGTAATGGATAATATTTGAAAGCTTTTGGAAAGAACGACATCAGGGTGTTTGCTTATTCGAGTTTTACTATCTGTATGTAAATAGACCTATGAACTAGTTCGTTCGTGCTCGAACATCCGAGACGAACCCAGTCCTTTAGTTATCATAACCCGCCTACGCTTACGGAGTCGCGGGTTGTCGCGTATGATGCATTCTAAATGCTTTATACTATTAGCTTCCGCCTAAATACAAGAAGCTCCATTAGAGAGTACAAATTCTGCCTTTCGTGTGGTTATATACACCGTCCAGTAGATAGGCGAGATCCAATAAATATGCTCGCCTGTATGTCACAGCCAGCTAACTGTAGGCTCCATGAGCCATCCATTGCACCATATGCTCCAAGTATTCCTGTAGTAGCGATGACAGCAGTAGCAGCAATAGTAACAAAAGCCCATGCTGTAACTAAACTGCTAGATAATACGGCTGGGCTGATGGACAACTCTTTCTCATTATTTTGCGAGTATGTCGAATCGCTGACTAAAAACGGGCTAGAGCGGATGCTTTTAGCCGCTTTATAGGTCAACACTGTTGTAGATCGCTCACTGTATGCACAGTCAATGTTACGGGAGTTTACTATTAGACACACTGGCTCCGGCAACACAGCCATCAACATTCCATCTTCACATCTGCTACGGCATAATAGAACAATAAAATGACTACCGAGGAAAAAGACAATAAATACACCACAAAGGGCCTCTCACCCCCTCCAGATGTCTCTGTGACCACGATGCCCATGGCCGGCCTCCTGGTCGACGTCTACGGCCTACAAGAGCTTCCCGCATCAGCAGCGCCGACAACATGCCTGTGGCTCCTTCACCCGCGGACACGCACCAGGGCTGTCATGAATGATATTGCCAGGCGGGCAATCCACTCCTGGAATCAGAAAGGACAAGAGCGAGGGCTTGTGGCCCTGGCCTTTGACATGCCCAACCACGGCACGAGAATGGTGAGCGCAAAGGCCAACCTGGCGTGGGACGAGGGCGAGGGCAATGAGAACCACGCCATCGACATGTTTGGTCTGGTCAAGGGCGGGATGCGGACCATGGGCGGGTTGATGGACCAGGTGGGAAGCTATCTCGGGAGGCAAGTCGATGCCCATGTGTGTCTGGGATGGAGTCTGGGGGGGGCATGCGGTGTGGCAGGCGTGGTTTGGAGAGGAGAGGATCGATGCTGGAGTGGCGATTGTAGGGTGTCCGGATCTCACAAGTGAGTTTTTTTTTTGCCTTGTCGGTATGAGGAAGATGAGGGAGCCATGTTGCTGATTTGATACTGGAAAATACAGACATGATGGCCAGTCGAGCCGAGCTGTCCAAGCTGGACTGTGGCGAGGCTGGCTTCCTGGGGAGCAAATACTTCCCTGCTGACTCCGTCGCCACGGCTCGCAAGTTCGATCCCAAGGGCATCCTATTCGGGACCGACGCCATTCCTGCTCTGCCGCTCTCGTCGGCTGAACAGGATCGTCTTCGCAGCATCTTTGACAGCCGCGTCCGGGGCAAGAAGCTGCTTCTGTGCTCGGGCGGGGCTGATGAACTGGTGCCGTACTCCAAGGGGGAGGCTTTCATCAGGCTGTTGAAGGATGCGGCAGGCGGATGGTATGCTGATGGAGGCGTTGAGGTTGACGATAGAGTGTATGAGGGCGTGGGACACAGATTTGCGGCGGACATGGTGAATGATGCGGTTGCGTTTTTGGTGAGGGCGGTGGCGGAGGGGCCGAGGCAGAGGAGGAAGGATGCTGAGAGTAGAGCGAGGATGTAGATTGAGTTTGATGCAAGATGCTTCTATTTATGTGGCTCTGCTAAAAGTCTAGATATAAGATGGTGTCTAAAGAATAATGAACAATACCGATAGTTCCATCACCATGGCCGTGGAGCATCGTCGACCAACGCCTCCATCTCACCCTCCCCTCTCGTAACCAAGCCCCCTTTACCGAACCCGTCCACCTCGTCTTCAAAAACACCCTGCCATACTGCCCACGGATTTCTATTCGCTCTCTTTCCAGCCAATTTCTCTCCCCGTCCGTGAGGATCAGCCGTCCATTCATCCACCGCCTGTCCCACGCCTTTCATCGCAACTTTGTTCTCGCCATTAATCATACCAGGCGGATCGATGCCCAAGAATCTTGTCCTCTCGATTGGAAATTCAATGGCAGCACAATGGCCATCTATGAAGCGGGGCCTCTTGAAATCGTGAGAGACAATGGTTAAAGATAGGGGCCAGGCTTTGAAGCGCGTGTAGAAGAGGGTGAGGCTGAAGAGCACATTGTGGTACGAGTCTAATGCGCGGTCTTCGATGAGGATTTTTGATGAAACAACTTTGGAAACCGTTTGTGGCTTTGAGCTGGGCTTGTTGATGAAGACGTGGTCGAATAAGTTGTGCGCTGCGGCGAGGTTGCTGTAGCTTTGGGCTTCACTTAGAGCTGTTTCTTTGCGGGTTGGGCCGCTGTAGTTGAAGAGCAGAGAGAATGTTAGCATGACTGTATATAGATAAAAACCATAATTTGTATATGTGATGAGGTATTTATTCTTGGCTTTCCCTTCATCACCTACCCCGAGAATGCAAGCACGCTGTCATCGTAGCTCTCAGCGAGAAGCTTCACCCCCAGTTTAACGTGCTCGATAAAAGTGCCCGTCTCGCCGCGCTGAAAGTCGGCAATGAGCCACTCCTCTTCATCGGCGCCGTTGGAAGGGCCGCCCTTCCAGATGCCGTGGCAGCAGACGACTATGAGGGAGGTGGGCGCTGTCATGGTCTTGGAGGCTGGTGTGTGTTGGAAAATGGCTGTTGAGATCAGATTGCCGTTATAAAGGAGGGGCTAGTGTGTTGGGTAAATAGCTCCATTTATTCAGTAAGAACCAGGATATCAATCACATCTACCAGAAACATCTCGTTTTTACTTGTCTTGTCGTGATTTTGATATATTTGCCACCATCACTAATGCGAACTCCTTGCACCACCAAGTTTGATTCAATGTTGAATTTTCGTGGCTGTTACTACACATCGCCTTGCAACACAGACGACAATAGAGGCTAGGTGTAAGCCGAATAATATACATATATACAAATTCGCATATAGATAAATGCTTAATATTTCCTTCTTTTTTATCCAATTCGCTACTCCTCTATCAAGCTTTGCCAGCTTCAGAGTCTGAGCCGACACGGCCCTTTGTCAGCTTGTCAACAAGGTCAAGCGCCTCTGTCGCCGCCTTTTCCTTCTCATTGTCGTCATGGCGGCTTTTTCTTTTGCCAAATCGCGAGCTTCGCGCATCCAATGTAGGCACTTCTTTGGCTGCTATTTGGTCAGATCGGGAATAGTCAAGCCTGCTCTCAGAAGAAGCAGTGGTATCTTCGTGTTGTTTGTTGGCCGACGTGCTCGCCTCTTCGTCATCGGGAAAGGGGAACCTTTGAATCTTGGGCTTCGCCGGCCGTCCAAACACCTCTTCGTGGCTCATATACTTTTTCTCAGGCAAGGCAGTGTGGCCTCGGAGCTTAAACATGGCGCTGTTGAATGCACCGAGATGTTCCTGGTGGTGTCGCTTGAGCGTCTCCAGGCTGGTTTGTAAATCCGAGGAATCAGCGCTCGCAGGCGCAACGGCTGATTCTTGTGCCAAGTCCTTCTCCATACTCTCAATGGCGCTACGATACCCTTGAGCTTGTTTCCTATGAAACTCCACCTGCTGCTGCAGCGCACGTATTCTCTCGGGAACGATGGAAGACTTGGGCTGACCGCCGTGTCTCACCGCTTTGAAGGCGGTATTTCGTGTAGGCGATAAATACCAGTGCCTCCGTGCTTGTTTAAACTCTCTAGCTTCCTCGGCAGTCAGCGGCCTCTTTTGCGATAACTGGATATAGTGCCAAAGCTGCGCGGCTCCGGGCCGTCTCGTCTTGGTCTTTCTCCTTGGCTCAACGCCGTCCAGGTTGTAAAAATTTCTAATCATGTATAAGCTTCCCGTAACTATGACGGGACCCTCTCCAGCTTTGTCGCAAGCCCATTGCACGCCCGAAGCAATCCGTGAATCGCCATCGTACAGCTGAGATTCATGATTGACAATAGACTTGCCAATCTCACGGCCGAGCTCAACGGGAGCCGGGGGCGGCTCATTAGCACCAGGAAGATATTCAACAAAGGCAAAGTTATCCTGAGGCTGTACCAAGGTAGAGATGACCTTTGCAAAAGGTTTGGATTTGCTAGCCGATAAGCCCATGACCCACGAAATCGGTTCATTGCCCTGGCGAACCTGGTGCTGCACATAAGAGGCCAACGCTTCGGCGCCAAGCAGATTGTGAGCGCCATCCACAAGGATAGGCTTTTCGCGACTTCCACCGGTGAGGCCAGCTACTCGAACTTGCTCTTTTCGCCCAGAGGGAAACGGTTCCATGGCCAGTAGTTTGTTGACGTCGATTTCAAAATTCGGGAATAGATGGCGGAAGGCCAGCGTAGCGCAGAGAAGATTCTGTTTTTCGTAGTCTTCCAGCTTGAACCGCTCAGTATCAAGGGTGGCCAGCAGAGGCTCTCCCTTCCATGATGGGCTGATCTGAGTACCTATACTATTTGCGTGCTGACGAAGAACTTTCATGACTGAGCTGGGATTGGTATGGTCAACAATGCAGGGCACGCCGGGTCGCATGATGCCCGCCTTGACCTTTGCGATTTCTTCAATGGTGTTGCCGAGATACTCCTGGTGGTCCAGATCGATCTTTGTGATGACCGTGACTGATTTCTGCCTCATGATATTGGTGGCATCTGTGGCGCCGCCCATGCCCACTTCAACCACGCCGTAGTTGACATGCATCTTCTCAAAGACCCGAAAGGCGGCTGCAGTTTCCAGCTCAAAGGGCGTCAGGTTGCCCGGGTCCTCGCCGGCGGCAAACCTCCAGCCAGACGCAATTCTCTTGAACTTGTCCTCGATGTGCTTCACCTCCATCTCGTACATGCGGCGATTGACGTACAGGCCGTTGATGGTGACGCCATTGTGCCTCTCAGGCATGGCTGGCGACGTGTACATGCCATGGCTAATGCCGGACAGCCTGAAGAGCCCCGAGATCAGGTTGCAGACCGAGCCCTTGCCGTTGGTGCCGCCGACATGGACGCCCAGCCAGCCCTGCTCCTTTGGCACGACGTGGCCGATGCGCTCCAGGCCGAGGCGGATGTTGCGATTGGCCGATGCCACCTTTTTCTCGGCCGGCATAACGGCTCTGATGCGAGCCAGCGCTCGATTAACCTCTTTGGCAGATGGCATGGGGGAGACATTCCACGAGGCCAGCAGCTGCAGCTTTTCAAAGGAGTCGTTAGGCGGAGAGCGCCATACAGAGCAGCAGGTTGCGCGCCTCGCCGAGGAGACGGATGAGGAGATGGATGAGGCGAGGTGGTGGGTTATGAAGCACGGCGGCCAAATCTCAGAATCTCAAAATCCAACACGAAATCTCACCATCCCCACAGCCCACTGCAATCGATCAGCGCATGGCAAGCACCAGCCACAGCTGATAGTTCGCAGACATCCATGCAAACTAAAGTGTGGCTTGCGCGCCAGAAAGTGTGCTGCTCGGCGTCCCCTAGCCCGCAGCCTCTAGCGCCTCGCCCCCATCCACTGTCCCGATACAGCACATCTCTCCAGCAATAGGTCCCCCAGAAGTCGCTTTCAGCCTCTCCCGCGTTGATTCAGCCTTTTTCTCCTTCACTTCTTCTACAACCGCCGCCTTCACTCTTTGTTCCATCAAACCATCCGTCGCTCGCTCCTCATCTCCTCCGCCCTCCATCTCGTCTGCGCCCAGGACTCGATTGATTTCTCGACTCTGCCGCAGAAAACGCGCTGCCGGGAACATCTGCCCCTGCACCGCCATCGTCATCGCTACTGGGGTCGCCGCGCCAACTGAAGAGGCGCCGCCGTCAATCCATCAGAAATTCTGGTTCCTTTGGCCTCTCGGTTATCGCCCCTTTGTATCGCATCTGCAGATACCCGCGTGCGCCATGGGTCTCCCGTGAGTTTTACTTTTCCAAGCCGCTCCTTGGGCCAATGGCCGCCCATGCGTGCGCTCCTCGTCTTTTGCCTCTTCTGCCTGCGGCCGACCGCGTATCAGGCGCAGCGGTCGCATCCTTGACTCGCCATTGCAGCGCGCCTTCATCGTGTTGAGCGTCTGGTCGCTTCGTCGACCGGATCCTCGGCCGCACAGCGAAATTCTCGCATTCATGTTGCCCGATATACTTTGCCTCTTCTTTTTCGTTCTTAGCGTCGCAGCTTCGACTAATCCATCCGCGGCCATGACAGACTCTTCGTTGCGCCTGTTGAGACCGATCTACCCGCCAAACAAGCGCCAAAGCATGATGCGCTTTCTCTTGCTCGCTCCAGCATCAGGCGCTCAACGTATGTGGAAAGGCGCGATCGACGGCAGCCCAGAAGACGACGCATTTCCGACCTGCCGGCTTCTGCCCCCGGACGCGAGGCGCTGAGAGAGGTGACTTCTGGGGGCGAACGGCAGAGGGACGGGCTGGAGGAACGGATGAGCTCCCTCTATGGTGGTACTTGGCGCGACGCACACGGCATCCGCGGCTTCGAAACCTTGCCGAGAACAGAAGAAGACGGCCAGGAAGGCAGCATCGGGTGGTGGAGTCCTGACCCTCGACTGCGGCCTAGGCATGCGCGCATCGTAAGTTGCTCTCCGGCAAATTTTCTCAACGTTGATAGACTGCTGACAATCACAAACGTAGGCCGTGATGAGCAACCCTAGGCGTAGCCGCAGTCCCCTTCCCCCATCGATAATCTCCAGTAGCTTCACCCCTAGCAACCGCCTTCCCTCGTCTCGTCTTCTTGGCGGAGAGCTGGAAAGGATACCTTTTGAACCGTCAGCGTCTCTTGACGACGTTTCCACTTTGGACAGATACAGATCTCTGCGCAGAAACCAGTCACGAATGTACCGAGCCTTGCTATCTAGGCGCTCCCAGCCTGAAGACCGCCATTCGCGCCCTCAACCGGTTGATGGCCTGGGAGACCGCGACAGAAGCCTGAGCCCGGAGGGTTGGGATACCTTGCGCTCAACGCTGACGCCTGATCCACAGCCGCCCAGCGCAGGTTCTTCGTTTGCATCTGCGGCGGCCACCACCCAAGGCGCGGGCCCTGCTAACCCTCCTCCCACCGCTCCAGAACTGCCTGACGGGGCCATGGATCCTGCTTGCGAATCCGGCCACGAAAATTCCGACGACGAGGATACCTTCTTCGGGTACCCTGGATATCGCGGCATTCGTCACGCACACCGACGAATCCGTCAATTAGTTCCCGAATACAATTTGGATGGGCCATCGGACGGGCCACGTTCCCAGCAAACTCAATCGTCGGGGCCCTCGGGCGATGTTCTGGCAAATCATTATTCCCAGCTATTGTTTGGACAGACCTCGCACACAGGATCGGAGGACGAAAGAATGCTTGATCGGCTCCGAATAATCCGTGAAAGATCCTCTGGAGGCGGGCCAAACACTCATTCAGGAGATGAAGAATGGGTAGGCATGCAGCGAATCGTTAGGAACCTCGCGGCAAGAGAGGACATCCCAGACGAATGGTGGGCTGGGGCTGGCCTTAATCGAACACTGCCTCGAGAGGGGTCAAACTGAGAGATTTCCATCTACCAGGCATTACCCATTCGCAAAGTAAAGCAGCGTGCTTTTCGAGATCGTGAATGCATACGTATCGCTGCTTAAAATTCATTCATTGGTCAATGACTGATTTATTGGCTCAGTTGTTTATTTGTTTGTCTGTTTATTCATTCATCGGCTCCCCTTATTCTATTTTTATTTTCGCTCTCTTTCAACATTAGCATGGAAGAGAGTTCGACAACAGCAGATTGTGATGTTGAGATTCACAACATGGAAATGACATGAATGACTATAATAATGCAATGGGTTTGGGGAAAGGAAAGCGTTGGGAAAAGCGTGATGTTGGCATTATATATCTACTCGTATATCGCGGGCTCAAAGAAGCCCCTAGCGCTCAAGGGATACAATTAATCAAAATCCACATACTAGTAGTTTGCCTAGGTTCATTGTCACCCATTTGTTTCACAAGTGACTTTCTATTAGTATTCTTGTGTTTACTTGTAAGCATGTACTGTAGTAATATCTGCTCTACACGCAATTACGTAAACCAATCTTCTGATTCTCGCAGCAGTCAATACTCTTTGGGCTCTAAAGTTTGGTTAATATGCCTAGGCGGAAACTTTGAGATCCGATTAGCCTTTTCTGCGCATCCATGATTTGCAAGCAGGAGGCCAGGGGGGGCATTGGATGGCCTCAGAAGGGTATAGAGGCATCATCTGTCGGTAACATATCAGATCCTTGGCCGCTCCACCTGGTGATAACAGGCACTGGGATCCATAAGTGTAAACGCAAGTGTAAACTCTGTGCTCAACGATGGATGGTTCTAGCGGTGGCTGTTCCAGGGCTAATTGGGACCGTGTGGGGTTGTTTTGACTGCCACCATCTTGACAACATTGAATGCTCCCTCGTGTGTAAGACGTCTGGTGCGGACTGTGCCCTTTTCAGGGCGCTGCCAGCTGTATCAGCAAGGTAGAGGCTGCGCCGGCCACTAACAAGGCTCAGGGCACCCGCCACAGGCCCTTAGGCGGCAGCTATCTCCAGGAGCTCCCCCATAGGTACCTAAAACCAACTCCACTGCTCTTGTCCAGAGCACCGGAATTGGGGACCGCAAGTCGACGGCACGCGCTCTTGGGCAGATCCAATCCGCGCTCGCTCTCGTCTCTTTTCTCCTCCTCCTTTCATCTCCATCTCCTTGTGCTGCTCTCTTCATTTTTTTTCTCTCTCTCTCCTCCTCTGCGGCCTCCATGCGTGAGCCTCTTCCCTGTCGCAGCGATTCTCCCCCGCCGCCGCCTTTTCGATGAATGCCGCCCACCCTCTGAAATAAATTCGGGCGAATGCGAGCGATACACGAAGCTACAGACCCATCGGCGGGCATGCCATCGACTCCTCTGCGGACCTCTTCTCTTCCACCTCGCCATTCGCTACGATTTTGCCTGCCGCCGAGGTAGAGAGAGCTCTGCAAGGCCGCGCAGATCCAACCAGAGGAGGGGGGAAAAACTAAAGCGGACGTCGACGACCTGCGACCCTTGCCAGCTCAAGCAAGATAGGACAAGTGGCAGAACAACACAGCGAGCGAGATGCCGGCAGAGAACATTTATCCCGCTAGCAATGGGCGGTTCGCCGGAGGGACGCCGCGAGAGAGATCCTCGACCCAGTCTACACCGTCACGCAAAGAGAGGGCAAGGGAGAACGCAGCGATGCAGGACCCAGGGCTGAAGGATTATGTATGTGCCGACCCTTGACGCATATGATGGCAATTCGAACCAGCAGTGGTGCCGAGATGAGAGAATGCTTTTTTTCTGAGTCCTGGAAAGCTTGCTGACTGGGAAGACAGCGTCTGGGCGAATGCCTCGGAAAGGGAGCCTTTGGGTCGGTGTACAAGGCGTTTAACTGGGGCACCGGAGAGGCTGTTGCTATCAAGCAGATCAAGCTGACGGATCTGCCAAAGAGCGAATTGCGGATGATGGAGGTGAGTCTATGGCAGCATGACAGATCAGGATACCTCTCTCTATACAATTTCAACATATCTACACATCTCACCAAATATTTGGGCGATACTAATTATGTGGCTACCAGAGCGAAATTGATCTGCTCAAAAACCTGTTTGTAAGAGCAAGCCCCTCCCTAGCAGAGCCGACCGGGAGAAGCTAACGATGAGAAGCATGACAACATCGTCAAGTACATCGGTTTCGCCAAAACCACGGATTGTCTCAACATCATTCTAGAGTAAGGCAACTTGACATCAGCAGCTCTACTTGGGTACGAATTACGACTGACGTCATCATTTCTGCAGATACTGCGAGAACGGCTCTCTACACTCAATATGCAGAGAGTACGGCAAGTTTCCCGAGAACCTGGTCGGTGTCTACATGACCCAGGTTCTCCAGGGCCTTCACTATCTCCACGACCAGGGTGTCATCCACCGTGACATCAAGGGCGCCAACATCCTCACCACCAAGGACGGAACGGTAAAGCTTGCCGACTTTGGGGTCTCGACTAGCACGCTGGCTGGTGGCCAGGATAAGGAGGCGCAAGTCGTAGGCACCCCGTACTGGATGGCCCCCGAGATTATTCAGCTATCGGGAGCCAGCTCCGCTTCGGATATTTGGAGCGTTGGCTGTACCGTTATCGAGCTTCTTCAGGGCAGGCCGCCTTATCACAACTTGGCAGCTATGCCGGCACTGTTTGCCATTGTCAATGACGACCACCCTCCACTGCCCGAGGGCATATCAGCTGTGCGTCTTGAGAAGAACACCCTGCCCTGCCTCAAAAGTAGAATGATGGGTATCATACAAAATACTGACTTGGACAAATAGGCCGCCCGGGACTTTCTCATGCAGTGCTTTCAGAAGGATCCCAACCTCAGAGTGTCGGCTCGCAAGTTACTTAGGCATGCCTGGATCGTGGGATGCCGCCGCACTGATGCGCCGGTCTCGAAGCCGCCGGCCAACTTCAATGAGGCCGTCGAGGAGGTCAAGCAGTGGAACAAAGCGCTCAATTCTTCGGGAACTTCACTTCGTGTATCCACCGGCTCCGATGGCCTCTCTCGGTATTCTGGTGCAACGCCCAAGGGCCGCCTGAGCCTCGCCAAGCCCAGGCTGAGCGCGGGTGCGGGTGCGAGTGCTTTTAAGCTGGCCGAGTTAGGTACGCCAACATTCTCAATTGAATGATGCTTGCTCATAACGGTTAAGCTAACATTGTAACTCAGACGATGACAACTGGGATGACGACTTTGCGACGGCAATATCTCCCAGTGCTTTGCAGCTACCGCATCTAAGGCCGCAAGATAATTTTGGGGGCCTTCTTTCTGCTGACAAACTCAAGGCTTTTGCGTCGGTCAATGATCTCCGGAATGATGTAAATAACTACGACGAGGACTTTGAAGGCGACATGATGACCATAAAGGGACCGAATCAGCAGGCCTACATCGAAGCACAAGAGCAGACGATTCGGCCAATGTCAAGAAAAGCCATAGCACCGAAGCCTCCATCGCCGCCAAAAATGCTGCATCAAAGATCCAAGTCGAGCATGGATCCGGCAGCGGTTTCACCTAACCTATCTAAAGCGAAATCTCCCCCCGAAATCACACTTTGGGAACAAATTCGAGCTGCCCCCTCGTCCTGGTGCCATGTTCCGAGAACAAAGCTCTGAAGACTACTCCGACCTCTTCTCTGATGACGATAGTGTGTTTGACCAAAAGGTTCATCAGGCGGTCCGGAAGGTGAGCCCCCTATAGCGTTTCATCTACTTTTCTCTCCCCTTTTAGCCCATCACAAACCTAATGTGCCAGCTATGCTAATATTGCAATGCGTTGCTTTCAGGGTCTTCGCCAACCTGATGCACCTCAGCTCTTCCATCCCTCTGACCTTACTAGCTTGCCCCGGTCAATGCAGACAATAGAGGGGAGCGTAAGAAAAAAGGGCCCCTCGAGGCCATCAGTTCTCCCCGATCGTCCCATGAGACGCACTCGCTCCTCTATCGAGATCCAGAAGTTCGCCGAAGATGATGACGAGGACTTCTCTGACATATTCGGGCCCGAAGAATCAATCGCTGAAAAAGAAGAAAGCGAACGGGGATCCGAAGAAGCTGGCCTTATGCTCATGTCAAGGATCTCAGGAAACTCTTGGCTGGGCGATGAAGACGACGAAGATGACCCCTTTGCATCCATGGATCCAGGGTGGGATGAGATGGACATGGACGCAAAGATTGCACGAGACAGACATGCGCGCCTCGCAGAGAAAGTGGAGGAAATGGTTGGCCTTTTGAAAATGACAGAAGGCGAGGAGTACTTGGCAGATCTTGCTGTCGAATTAGTAAGTCGTATCAGATGGCGAGCGTTTTGTGTCTTGGGCTAATCGAGAGAACCTAGCTGAATCTACTCTGGGAAAATCCAGATGCAAAGAATTTAATCATCACCGCTCACGGATTGCTTCCTCTTTTGGAAATTCTAGAGCCTTGTACAGTGAAGAGCAAGCATCACCTGATTTACCATTTGCTTCGACTTGTCAATACGGTAAAGGCCTCCCTTTGGATATACAAGACATGAGCTTTCTCCTTTCTAACCTAGAAATATTTAGATTATCCTTGACGATGTTGAAATTCAAGAGAATCTGTGTTTTGTTGGTGGTATACCCATTATCACGAAATTCGCTGCCCGCCAGTATTCCAACGAGATTCGTCTTGAAGCAGCCGCATTTGTCCGCCAAATGTATCAGACCTCGACTTTGACGCTGCAGATGTTTGTTTCAGCAGGTGGTTTGAACGTTCTTGTCGAATTCCTAGACGAAGATTACGATAGCTCTCGAGATCTTGTGCTTATCGGTGTAAACGGCATTTGGAATGTGTTTGAACTACAGGGGCCAACTCCCAAAAATGACTTTTGCAGAATCTTCTCGAGAAGCAAAATTCTTTACCCGCTAGCGCTTGTCCTCCACCGAGTTCTCGATGAAGAAGGGGAGGATGAGCTCAGTGAGCTTATTGAAGGGCGCATTGTGAATATCTTCTACCTCTTCAGCCAGGCGGAGAATTATGTCAAGGAGGTGGTGGCAGATCGACAGGTGCTGAAGAGCGTCCTCAAAGATCTCCGACGAATGACGCCGATCCATCAGATCACCATGCTCAGATTCATCAAGAATCTTTCCATGCTCTCAACAACCATTGAATCACTGCACTCCGCTGATGCCATTGACTTCCTCATCGACCTGTTAAGCTACAGCATGAAGAAGAACCACAAACACCTCCGCGAGATCTCTAATCAGGTTCTCAACACGATGTTCAACCTCTGCCGGCTAAGCAAAGAAAGGCAGGAAGACGCTGCCGTTGGAGGCATCATCCCGTTGTTGCTGCGGATCATGAAGACAGACCGGCCGCCGAAGGAATTTGCCCTGCCGATTCTTTGCGACATGGCCCACTCCGGGTCAAAGGGACGACGGTACCTTTGGCAGAACAAGGGCCTCGATTTTTATGTCTCCCTTTTGTCTGACCAGTACTGGCAAGTCACTGCGCTGGACGCCATCTTGGTGTGGCTGCAGGAGGAAACTGCCAACGTGGAGAGCCACCTGATGGACAACAACTTCTCACGAGCCATCGTCTCTTGCTTTGGCACTAATAGGCTCAACGCATTCGACTTTAACCTTTTGGAGCCGCTGCTCAAGCTTCTTCGACTGAGCCCGGGGTTGACAGTATCACTAGCAAAGCCCGAAATGTTTGCCGGCATTACCCAGCGGCTGGGGCATAAGAAGGCGGTGGTGCGGCTGAACTTGCTGCGTCTTGTGCGTGCCATTATGGACGTCTGTGAGCCAGGATTTCTCGGTAGCGGAGACGGCGCCAGGACACTCAACAGCGCCCAGATGCGGTCTCTCATGGACTCGATCCAGATCTTGGCAGAGAAGGACTCCGCCGTGCTGGTTCGCAATCTTGCCTCAGAGCTGGTCAAGTCGCACTCTTCCTACCCGCCCCCGGTCATGATGATGAACCAGGGAATGGCGTCTTCCACGTCGGTCAACTTATCCGCTTCCAGACGCGGGTCACGGCACAACACAAACTATACGCCTGTGGGCATGCAGTCCCCAATGTCCATGACGCCTCAGACACCAACCCATAGGAGCAGAGGCAGCATAGCAAGCAATGCCTACATCGAGGTCGCTGCCAGCCCTCGGCGCTCAGGAGCACTCGACCGGGACAACGTCGTATATCGACCTCACAGCCGTGACGGACCTACAAACTTCCCTCGACGTGTTAGCAACGACTCGAGCTCAGCGGCCAGTAGCGGTGGCAGCAGCTCCGGCGGTTACGTGCCAGCAGTGAAGAGCAGACTTCCGCGAACACCTCTAGCAGCGAGCATCCAGGGCCGCAGCAGCGCGGGGATGCTCAGGGGCGAATTCATGGCCCCCATGGTTGTCCGCAGCGAGAGCAACTTGAGCAGCAGGGGCGAGAGCGGACCTCGACCGAATAGCAGCAACAACAGCGTGGGGATGATTTCGACGCCCAAGGCGAGGCATAAAACGTCTTCGTCGTCAATTGAAGTCATGAGACAAGCAAGTCGATAAGACGAAATACTTGGAATCAATACGAGCATGAAGAGAAGAGAAAGATTCGTTTGTCATTAGACTATACACATGAATGACTTAAGAAACGAACTAGCATCTATTACGATATAATTTGTTTTTTTTCTTTAAATACAATGAAAGCAACGATAATGAGGCACAAAAGGGGGGAGGGTAAAAAGAAAGACAAAAAAAGAGACCTGAATACTTCAAGATTATTGTCAAATGCTAGAGGAGAGAGAAAAGAGATGTTTCGTGGTTTTTTCTTTTTTTTTTGGCTTAGAAATTAAATAAGGGGGGAGAGGAGGGATAGACTGAAAAGGGTTGGCTTTCGGTCTTTGTTAGCTTTCTTCATTTGCATGGCTACTCTATGTTGTTGATCAATATATAATTACATATGCAGGCATATACACACACACACGCACATATGCCACTTTCATGATGAGTATAATTCCATGCTGGGCTATTTTTCGTATCTTTCAAAGTCGACAATGCATCAAGACAGGGTAGTCATCCTTGAATAGGGCCTAGATAGAGGAAAGGTAGCTGGTATACACAATCCATTACTGTAGCGTCACATCAAAGTCACATCAAAGCACCAGTCTGTTTTGGCCCACCAATTTGCATTCATGTGCCTATCTGTAGAAACTTATCACTACCCATGTCCCAACCCTAGAGCTCCCTCCATCCTAGTCAATCCAGCCCTGTGTAGCAAGTCAAAAACCATACGCGCTCGAGTAAATAGAGCAACAAAGATCCGTAAAAAAAGAATACCAAGGGGTGCACGTTTTCGTCATGTCTGCCATGCCAGGCCCGCTGGATGAGTCTTGCATCCTCTCGGCTCGCGCGCTTAGGGTTCTACCCTCGAGGAGGCAGCAGTTTGTTTGTGTCTCCCGCCCTTTTTGATATTGTCGTCTTTCACCAGTCGTATAAGTTCTCAACTTGTCACCATAAAACAAAACAGTTCCCTGGGCAATCGCCCCCTTGGTCCGATTCGGAGAAAGAGAGAAAAAAAAAATTCCGTGATTTAAAGGACAGTCGAGAAGTGAATTATAAAATAATCATTGATAAAAAAGTATGACCATGACTTGGCCTCACGCACATTAAGCACGCATTCATCCATGCGAGGCTGCCTTTGTTGTAGAAAGAAAATGAATAATAGCAGAGGCGAAAAGCTGTCGAGATCGAGATTGTAGTCGATGTATAAATGCAATTCGCAGGTCCAAAGGGTCATGTCAAAAAGTAGAGTCCGGGAGCGTCAAGTCATAAGAATTATAATAATGAGAAAGGCAAAGAAGAATAAGGTATAAAAACACACACGACTTGAGCTTTTCTTATGCTACAGAAGCCATCTTGCGCTTCTCAACGCTGGTCAGAACCAGTCTGGGGGCCTTGCGCTGACCATCTGCAGCCTCCTGTGATTTGGATGCTCGCAGAGCACCATTCTTGAAAACATCGGCAAACGAGTTGCTGTCGCTCTCAGAGCCAGAGTTGCTGTCAACACTGCCGCGGACCTTTTGCCGCGAGCCAGGTCGGTCTGAGCCGATAGCGCCCCAGCCGCCAGCAGCAGAGGCTCGCGAATTACGGCATTCCACCTCACCAGCCAAGCTGCCTGAGCCACTGCGTCCAGAGTCGGACTCGTTGTCAGTAATGGGTGTCGCTGATTCTTCAGCCGTCTCGGAGACGGGGCTCATGCTGCCGCTGGAGCTGCCAGATCCTTTGCGGCGCTCCAGACCAGCACGAACAAGGTTGTGAACAGCCGATCGTCGGGTGCGGGTCGCAAAGTTCTTGCTGCCCTCATGTTTGGCCGTGGGCTTCGATTTCAACTCGTCCATGGAAGGTGGGCCACGAGGTTGGCGGATTGGATGCTCACCAGCCCGAGCCTGACCAGGGCCATATCCACCAGTGGCAGGGGCGGGGAAGGTGGCCGTCTTGGGCGCAGGAGACTTGCCAGCGTCCCCTGCGGCGGCGGCGGCTGCCAGCACGCTGTTAACGGCGAGAGAGGATGACTTCTTATGTCCGCGTCGGAAGGCGTTGGCAGATGGTGGAGGAAGAGGAGTGACCTCGGTGGGAGAATCGAAGCGGCGTGGGGGCGAGGAGCCACGGAACGAGCCCTGCTGGCCCTCAGGAGGCGGCGAAACCTGGACACGAGGGGTGCCCCCCTGTTGCTGCTGCTGGCGAGACTGCTGCTGCATCATCTGCATCTGCAGCTGGAAGTTGTTGAAGCCGGGAGTCATGGGCTGCTGCTCAACGCTGATGGCAGAAACAGCCTTGGCGGCCGAGGTATCGACATAGTATTGGCCCGTAGCGGAATCGTAGTAGACTTGTTGGCCCTGAGCGGCGGCAGCCTGTGCGGCGAGATGTTGCTGCTGCTCGTAGAAAGCAGCGGCCTGCTGCTGAGCAAGCTGGTTGGTGCCAATGTTGAGCTGCTGGAATTGCTGGGCTGCGGCCTGGACGCTCCTAAGCTGTTGCTGAAGCCTCTGCTGCTGTTGGGCAAGATACATGTTGGTAGCGACAAGTTGGGCATAGAGGTTGGGATCCATCTGCTCTTGCAGCTGCTCATCCATGGACAGCTGGGGGGGGAGCGAGTACTTGATCAACCGTGTACTGCTGTCCCATTGCATTGGCATAGTGCTGCTGTTGTTGCTGCTGCTGCTGCTGCTGCTGTTGCTGCTGATGGTGGTGTTGCTGGCCATATTGAGGGAAAGCGGTCAGAGGAGGGTTGTATACATTGCCCTGGCCATAGCCGTATGCGTTCCGAGAGTATTGCGGCATAGGACCGTCGGCACCAGTGGGTGACATGGGACCAAAGGAAGCCGCCGCAGCAGACTTGGGGGCCGTTCTCAGGCCCGCAAGCAGATGAGAGCGGCTGGTACGGGGAGTTGGAATGCCGCCGTCCTGGTTTTTGTTGCCCTGCTTAATGGTATCAAAGGAGAGCGGCTTGATGTTCTGGCTGCCGCGGCGCGAGGCCAGGCCACCGGGAGAAACAAAGTTGGAAGACATCTGAGCGAGACTGCCTGCGTCCATGGCTCAGAGAAAGAAAAGAAGACGGTGCTTGTAAATGAAGTGATGTGGCGAAGAATCGAGCGTTGCGGACGAGCCGAATTAACAGATTCCAAGGTCTAATGCGGTGCGAAAAAAATTAGAAGTCTAATATGTGGTAGAATCGAGATTTGATAAAATGCGGAAGCGATGCTTTGAATCGAAGGCTGACGAAGAATGAACCGTCGAGCAAAGACAGTTCAAGAGGGCGAGAAAAGCCGAGGAGAAGAGAAGAAGAAAAAGGTCGAAAATCCAAGAAATTGTAGTATGTTCACAAGAAGAAGAAATCGCCGAGCATTAAACAGCGGAGGGGGCGAAAATTAAATCGGAGTGATGGAAGGAGAGAAAAAAAGAGCCGTTTGGAAATCAAATGAAGGATGGTTCCAAAGCAAAGCAGATTTGTTGCCAACAGGAAGTGACGAGTTGAATAACGAGTAAGCGACGCGCCAAGAGACGGGCTGCAATAGAGTTGAGCTTTCCGTCAAGGTTAAAACCCAAGCAGATGATGCTTGAGTTCGAAAAGGCTAAAACGGAAAAGGGGGGCGCGTGCGATTTTCGCGATGGTGGCGGCAAAAAGGCACGAAAGTAAAAACTCGTGTTTAACGTGTCCAAGGTTCCAGCTAGGCGGTCTTCGAGAAGTCTCGCGACAGAGTGACTGGGCGGTCCGTGTATTTCCTTGCAGTGAAAACGATAAAACAAGCTTTGCGGCGTCCCAAAATGCTGCGTGTTATCAACGATCGGCCGAATGAGAGATGGTGAAGCGATGCGGTCTTGACCAAGGCAAGGAGCGGTCGAAGAATAATTACAGTCGATTAATGGCGGTCACTAGTGAATGCGCTTTCCATAAAAATTGGTGTCGGTCTCCTTAAACTGTCCTCTTTGTCCCGGGGGAGTTGTCGAAATCTTTTTTTTAATCCTTTTTTGGTTGAAGTCTGTTTGATTCTTTTTTTTTTGCCACGAGCAGAAAACGTCCCGTTGTGCGAGATTGGAGCGATATACGCGCAGCGGCGAATGAAGGGCGAATAGAGGCGAATCCGCAAAGAAAAAAAAAAGACGAGACTCGAAAAGCGAAGAGATTGAAAATAAGGCGAGGCAAGAAGGGGCCACTGAAGGGAGAAGAGAGAGGAGAAAATAATAAGAGGCGGTGTAAATGGTGATGGGACAAAGATGGACGGAGGTGGAGGAAGGGTGGAGAGGAGAAGATTGGAGAGAGAGAAAAAAAAAAGAAGAGAAAAAAAAGAGCTGGTGGCGTAGAATTAATTGCAGGTGGCCGGAGGGAGAGGCAAAATGAGGAGCCCAGCGGGAAAACGCGCTAGACAGGAGGCGACGGTGGAGGAGGGTGCGCTGAGGGCCCTAAAACCGCGGGTGGGCCTAGGGGACCAGACCCCTGAGCAGCGACAATAGGCGGAGAGGCAGAGGCCCAGAAGCCCAGGGCGCCGTGACAGGCCACTGACAGCTGGGCGAGGGCGCTGCTAGCGGTGGAGGGGCAGCAGCGCGAGCGCCCACCGCCAGTCACAGGCCGCGGCGCAGAGGCTGGGCGGGGCGAGGCTGCGGCATGGCGGCCAATGGGCGGCGGCTGCAGGACCTGCCAGGAACTAGAGGCGCTGTTTGGCTGCTGCTTGGCTGCTGGATGGCGCAAGTCAGAGGTCGCAGGACGCTGGCGTGTGGCCAATCAGGGCGGCGAGGAGGTCCGAGGGATTCGATTCTCAGCAGATTCCCAGATGGTCCTAGCAGGTGTCGGTACCTGTACTTGGACCGCCTGGAGCCTCTTGCGGGGCGATGGAAATGCCAGGGCTCGGGAGCTCCATGTGCTATTCCGCCCATACCCCGGCATCAACGCCTGTAGATGGCATAGGCAGCTTACAAGTGCCTATAGTATACATCAATGCGATCAAGAGACACCGGACGCGCAGACAAAAATAAATTTCACAAAAATAAACCAGCACCCAGCTCGGGCCACGCCGAATGCGCCATGTGTCAGGCCTTGCTGCTCTCTCTCTAGCAACTCCGAGTCGCAACTTGCCGCGTGACAAGCGCCCAAGATGGAGCAGCCCCGTATTCTGGACGCGCAAACAGGTAGCCGCTCCGTACTTGCTCTGCTCTGCTCTGATCCTCTCCTCTCCAAGACTGCAACTGACCCCCTCCGCAGAAGCCCGACGGCTGCCCAACCCCTGCTCAACTCTCTCTCTTCTCGCAAAATAGCAACACTGAACACTCACGCCCTGCAGCACGGGGATTCCTCCCTCGGCGCTCAGGGGAAAGTACCGGTACCAGCACGCCAACTCTTTCGCTCGCGCCGGGTCCCGGCCAATCACAGCGCACGCTGCACTGGGGACCTCGTACATGACGACACCCTCAAGAAACGCATCTCTGCTTCTTTCGCTCTGCTTCTCCGCTTCGGCCGAGGCGGGAGCATCGCATTACCAATTCGTGCCGCAAGAGTCATTTATTCTGCATGACTACAGCAGAGAAGCAAGAAGAACAGACACGGCGGCGACGACAACGCCCTCTACGCATCGTCAGCATCTCATCAGCGGCATCAGTGGTCATCGTCATCATCATCATCACAAAGACAAAGTCCACCAAACCGGCACGTGAGGCGCAAAAAAAAGGGCGTTTTACTTGTGCAAGCACTGAACTAAAACCCTCCAGTCAATCAGGAAGAGCCACGATGGCGACGCCCATTGCCGTAAGAACACTTACTAGTAGTCCAACGACTCGAGGATTGGCGGGGCCCAGTTGTTTGGCTCCCCTCGAGTCCTTTGCACGAACGCTTCTCGTCTTCTGCCGGGAGCGCGCCTAACCTGCCACGGCTGGCGTTGGCTTTTGCTTTTCCGTCCAGGAATCCGGGTCGGGCCAGGCCAGATCAGGTTCTGCTTCTAGGATGCTCTGAAACTCAGCTGCAAATGGTTTCACACAGGTACTGTTATCAGATGCCGGCCGTCTTCAAGGTACGGCTGGTTCCGCATCGAGAGCAGCCAGAGCGCATCGTCTTTGCATCCATCAATGGCTGCTCCGTCCAGAGTGCCACCGCAACACCTGCATTCTGCTCCCATGCTTCTACAATTAGAACATGGGTCCCCCCCTGAAGGCCATGCCAGTCCCCATCCAGATCGTCGACTCCACGCAGCAGTGCCTCCCGTGTTTCATGTCGCCCTGCTAGCCCATCACACGGCAGACGTGCTCTTACTGTACGCTATGGAGTATGGACACGTACCAGCAGTAGGTACCACCAGAATAGACGGCTCATCTAAATTTCGCTTTCCTGGCTGGCTCGTCAGCCTCGCTTTGGCCACGATGGACTGAACAGTCATATCATACTGTACATTCACCCAAATGTTGGCCCTGCGTGCGTCCCTGTCCTGAAACATGCCCCGAGTCCCTTTCCGCGCATGTCTGCCCCAGGCTGCGACGAGACTATTGAAATCTTATCAATGCTATGCCTGTCGCCAAACCGGGGCTTCTTCGAGGTTTGCCGCAGCCTTGCTCTGCCTGACTGCCTCTTGCAGGAGCCAAGGCGCCGCGGTGGTAGCAGTACACGATGATGCTAGTCCTGGTGCTGAGCAACCTGGCGTTGTAGATGTACTCGTACAAGCAGGCATCAACCAATTTCGGGGCTCTCGAAAGGCTGATACAGGCCTCCTCAGACGAGATCACGCATCCCATACGAAACAGTCCCATCCATCAATGACGAGACGAGGGGAGACGCGGCCCACTGACGAATACAGTACAGGGTTCTCTCTCCTGCTCTGGTACTAGCAAACATATTCCCTTGACCTGCAACCCGCAGAGCGTTTGTTTCTCATCCAGACCAATGTTACTGCCCAGGCCCTATCTGCAGTTGAACAATGGTCATCGGCAGAACGGTGTACCTCCTCGCAGGAATGCATGCCGCATGCCCTCCATATTTGGCGCTCGTCGCTAATTAACCGCAGCGCCAGTGGCTGATATGCATTAGCAGGCATGCAGACTGCACGCAAGCACCCCATAGGCAATTTCGCGTCTGGGTTTGTTTTAGTGGCAAGGCGATCCTTTGTTTTCCTCGAGCGTGCTCAGAGTTTAATATGCGCCACTACCGAAAAGTATATCGACCTACCTACTGTATACAGCAACGTCGGTGGAGTCTTGCGCCTGGGCAGGTCGTTTCGCAATGGCTCCGTGCAGGCAGCAGATCGAGTCTGTTTCATCCCGACCTCTGTCTCCAGCTCCACGGTCTGGTCTGGTCTTCTCTGGTCTCTCATCGAACCGGCATGGGGGCATGGCCCGTGACTCCCCGCGCAGCTTGCTCCATGGCGCCATGCGACGTGTCATTGAATGCGATCGATTCTCACGACGAGGGCAACCAGAGTATTGAGAATATTCTTCTTTTATTCTAGGCCCTCCCGCCTCCAAAATTACAAGTCCAGCCATGTCCGCACCAGCATCGGCTCGGTCTGGATCGCCCAAAGGCCACAGCCAATGCCACGGGCTGTGCTGCATATCATCGCCCGTATCTGCACCAAGCACCCATCGTGTGCCACCACAGCCGCGAAGCATCCTGTCCAGGAACAGGTACAAGTACAGGTACAGGCACAGGCACAGGCACAGGCACAGGCACTACCGCAGCACATGCATGCAAGTGCGTGGCTGACCAGCCGGCGCTTAACGGCAGAGCCCAGCCTAGCCAACAGCCAATCAGACCGCGGCATCCAGCACCATGACCGTCTATGCTTGCGGTGGGCAGAGAGCATCGCTGGATCATGATTGAGCGGTGACCGGGGCATTATAGGCGGCATTCAGGCGCGGGGAAAGTGTTGCTACAGTAATTACTCGTAGGTGTAAGCGTGATCAACCACGGTGTAATACTAGCGTAGTGTGGAGTTCTTGTATCTGTCCACATGCCTATGGCCACGCATGTCCATGTTGTTCAACTGCTTGAGGCCCTTTCGTCGACGTCGTTGATACGGAACTGTCTCTTGTTGGGTACAGCTTCACTTGCAACTACTACAGAAACGCTTGGAGTTATATCACGCTCTGAGGGAGACAAGGGTGTTTTTATTATGAGACATGCTTGTCTTTGGACAACTTTTAAAGATTGCTCACTATATAAGCTAACAACTGGTATCAATGCCGCCAAAAGAATTGTCTTTCTCCTAGTCTGCTTCATACGTTACCCCTCCTCAAGATTATCCCTGAACTGCAATGCCATAGCAAGAAGGGTACCGAATAACAACAACAAGATGAATACGGGAATATATACAAAGTCAAGTTGAATGTGTGCCTTATTCATACCTACGATACGGATTGTATCTATTATGGGTGGCAAGTCCACGGAGGAAGAGCTCATTAAGCAATGCGAGAAATATGAAGGCTTTAAAGTCAGGTAGGAAAGAAATGTTTAAATCTCGTATAACGAGAGTACGAGCGTCTCGATAAAGTTAATACTTGTATTATAATGCAAAAGCCATACTTGTTGAAGTAACCGAGGCATGGGTCCAAAATACATTTTATTGCTACGACTGAAGTTACTCGTGTAGAGGGGTAGAAGCGCCATAGCGGTATGAACTGCTTCCCCTGAACAACATATGGAAAGCCAAAACTTGCTTCATCGGAACCAATATCGTCTAGTCTCTCTTTGAATCAGTTCACAAAGCACTCTTTTATAATTTCGCAAATAGCGACTTCAATCCTACGTGGAAAGTAGACTTTGCTGCCATCGTGTGCACTGATTCAATTCTTTCATCATCAGCGCGACTACCACAGTATCTTTCAAGTTGAAGGATGTAAAGCTTACTAATGTATCATGCAGTTATGCAAGAAAGATGCTAGGAGTTGCCGATTTCGATCATATCTATCCAAGTTATTCGAGTTTATTGTTAATGTTCGGCAAGCTCTTATATAGTATGCTGAGCCATATATGGACAGCAGAATAGCAGGAACCGCGACTGCAATAGATGTTCTCAAGAGCAAAAAGAAGCCATGTAAAGCACAGTAATATATTCTCTTAGAAAACTGGGTGAATTTGTTTCGCTCGCCTAATTGTTGTACAGTTGCTCCGACAGACCGACCAGAGAGGTATAGGTAAATGATGGTTCCAAAATGGCAAGGAATTCGCAATATGCTTCTGGTCGCTTACTTCACCAATCGCTCATAGAGGAAGCTATAAGACATCAATTGTAAATATTATCCATTTTGGAAACGTTATATCTGAAAATATCCTCTTCAGCAGATATATCCCGTTGTTTAGAACTTTTGGCCGCAGTTGCCCGCACGCATGATATCCCAGCTTTTGGGAAGCTTCTTGTTTTATGGGTGGAGCAGTATGTCTCCTACTTCGGTAATAAATGTGAATATATTGAAGACTTCGCTATCACTACTATCGTAAAATTATTGACAAGTCTGTAAAGAGTATATATCTGCATTGTGGTTCTGTTTGAAACAGGTATTTAGAGCATAGTGGGAAGAGACAACACGCCAATAACGCGCCAATAAATAAAGACATAGGTTATAATGAAGACATATGGGATAGAATATAGCCAAGGTTTAAGTAAAAAGAAAAAAACTGGTATAGTCAGGTATACATATAACGTTTCGCATAGGCATCGGTCTCTTTAGGAGAGCCACTGATGGTGCAAATCCCATCATGTATCTCATCGTATTTAGCTTAATATCACATACGCTGCATTGAATTATATTCATCAAGCAGATCTAATTTGGGTAGCAATAGGGAATTGTTGCTGTCTCTTGCGTTTTATCTTTCCACTACCCATATGAGTACAAATCTGGTAATTTCCAAAGGTAGACACGTAAACAAAATATACTCCAAGAAATCCCCCATAACTTAAAGCTTTCACAACTTGGTGCTTACTTTCTTTAATTTACTGAAACTCGTCTTATTCAAGAGTTCATACCGGTTTTTCCGGCATCTAGATCTGAAGAACTCACACTTTGCCGTCGCTCATTCATAAGCCGCTCGCTTAACCTAGATGCTATGTGGTTTATATGTTCATCTTGTAATGCCGCATAGTTAAAACACTTGCTGTAGTAAAATATTCAAAAACATATTCCCCAAATTTATGCCATTTCAAGCAATTGTTATTAGCAAAGCCGCGCAGTGTCGTGATAATTAAAGTCGAGGTACACCTTTATTCATGCAATTAAGCGAGACGCCTTCCCAAGCTGACGTATTCAGCCGGACAGATGCTCCTTCCCGATATCGAAGGAGCGCTCGTCTAGTCTTTTCTACACGACCAAGAAAAAAACATTCATTTCTCTTCAGCAAACACAGAGCATCTCATGCCATCGAAATGGCCGTGGAGCCATCATCAAAACCACACAGGGATGCTACTGTGCGCAATATAATTCGAGCTGGGCATCCCCACACGGTCGCTGGGAGTGTCGCTGATCCTGTTCCTATGCGCTGCACTACGACGAAGCAAACAACCGGCGCAACGCATCCTACGTCGGAAACAGCCGCCTCAACGGTCGAGATGAACGCCTCGAAAAGCCCTGCTAGGTATTTTGTGAGCTATTTTCTTCGCCTCGGCAAGAGATGGTTCTGAGGGATGCTTCTTGTGGCCTACAGCCAGGCATGCGCTCCACTCATCTTGCAGATGCTAATTGCTTCTGCGCGCGCAACTTGACGGCTAACAAGAGTTATCCGCCTTTGGGGAACTTTCCCGATGGCCTTGTATCCGCCTGGCCTCTGCAAAGCGGATTCCAAATGCCGGCAGCTTTATGCAAACTGGACTAAAAGCAAGGGCATTCCTTCGGTGCGGAGTGGCAGCAAGTATTAGTGCACAAACACTGGAACATTGTGTTATACTCGGAGGGAAAGCTATCGCCAACATACAGGCGGTGAGACCATGCTCTACAGGGACAGGACCAGAACGATATCGACAATGATTTTCTTGAAAGCACGCTCCCCAGAGTGTAGCGTCTTGCAAGGTGGCTGCTCGTCATGCGACCCTCGACGATGAGACAGCCAGAAGCTGACGCTGGAGAGCCAGCAATGGTATTTAACCCATTAAAATCTACACTCGTGGGAGATGGGGGCGTAATATCAAAGCGGTTATCTCGCTTACCCGCCCGCCGACATGTGGTTTTGCTGCGGTATCATTGCTGCTATCGAGTATACACTCTAGGAGAGGCTCCTCCGAGCGGAACATGTGTCCATTTAACGTTAAACACAGCGATCGTTCTATGACAAGCTGGAAAGAATCATGGGTCAGAACTATTCACACCCCTCTATGACAAGCATCAGCGGGAAGAATGCCATCTACGACAATACAGCGGCTACAACACGGGGAAAGGGGGGGCATCCTAAGCGAATATCTGACTGTATCTCGACTCCATATCCAGGGCATGCCATGCAGACTCTTGAAATCCAACTCAAAGATATGCACTCTCGCTTCTCTTTGCGGAATTTTGTTGGACCACATCCTTTGAGGGATCGTCTATGCTTTCGCGACATAGGCATGTCCCGCGTTGCAAAGATATGAAAGCCCTAGTCGGTGGATAGAATGTCAAGTCGCCCGTTCGGCCTGTTGCAGCAGTGCTTACGGGAAACACGGACAACTCGGACAAACTGCATTAGGGGTGGTTGTTGGTTGACTCCCTGGTCCTTGCTTCTTGTGGAAGAGGATGATCAGTATTCCAGGGATGAGAGGCTGGCCGTTTTTGACCGAGTTGACTGAGAGAGGGCTTTGTCAATAGCAGACTAGACACTGAGATGGTTCATATGTCCAAGTCTGTAACTTGGACTCTCCGCATGAACTAGATACAAGTATGCTCCATCGCTTCCCTCCTCAAGCGGGACTCCTTCCTGGAGTCCTAAAGGCTTGCATTAGCGGAGAACCATGGATCACTGATCGCAAAGCACTAGCAGGTATGCATCCATCCTTGCGCGGCCATCGGTAATGCTCACTCCCGCGATGAGAACCGAAGACGGCGTCGTCTGACTTCCGCCAACACGGATCATCCTGGTTAGAAAACCACACAGGCCTTACCCGTTGTTCGGCGGCTCCCTTGGCCTTTAGCCCTGGAGGCTGGGGTGCGTCACTGGGCTATGAGAGCCTCTTGACTCATGCTGCTGCGTATCTTTTGTGATCAATCATTTGCTCTATACAGAGCAGAGCATTAAGTAAATTTTCAAAAAAAAAAACAGAGCTGACTTTGGACACGATGTGTAGTTTGAGATGACCCAATCTGTGGTTCTCTTTCCATGTTACGGAATGCCTGCATTAAGCTTCACGTGAGTGGCCCGTCTTCATCTTTCGCTGCTTTTGCTAATAATCACGTAACAGGGAATCCTAATGACACCCTTTAATATTGGAATTGGTCCATACAAGTATGTGACATACACGCTGCTCGACTTGTATGTATGTCACCAGCAAATAACAAAGAAGATTACATATGCCTAGCCAGGCTTAGGGACACACTAAAACACCAACTCGCATAAATTACCATGTCCTACAGCTACTAACAGTTTCTTGGAATCTGACCCTGGCAAGGGGTGGATCTCGCTGGCGCTTCGCTTTCTCTTTCTTTCTTTTTTTCCGGGTCCTAGGCCTAGATTTTTCTCCTCCGCGTGTCAACAGCAAGCGTTGATCTAGAAGCCTTTTCTACTCTTGGGAATATTTCATATTTCCACTTTTGGAAAGACAAGCATGAGGGATGCAGATTAGCTTTTTGGCCATCGACCTGCTGGTAATTTGGCTCCAAATGCATATGCATAAGTCGGTCCCGAGGTTTGTCTTTCCAACGAAAGCCGGGGTGCTGACCAGGTTTTGACACGCGCTCACGTCAGAACCGTAAAAAAGCCCTTCCCAGGCAGACAGTACTAAGTGCTGTAGCACGACAACAGCAACACGAGAAGTAGCAGCCTCCTTTCTCTTCTAGTCTGCCTCTCAAGGCTTTCATGTGGAAAGCATGGTGCTTATCAGAAGCTAGAAGCAAGCCCGACGCCTTCTTTTTGTTTGGTGTGCCCAAAATCCTGTCATAACTCACGCTACTACTATTGCTCTATGGATTTGAACAAATGAGAGAAAAAAACATGCTGACTTTCTTGGCATAGGAAAAGATGAGCTAGCAACATCTCCAGTCATCCGGACCATTTCTCCGATATGAGGTGCCCCATTTCAGCCTTGTGCTGCTACCCATTTCGCGTGTTCGGTCAAGGATAATGCTGCTTCTTCTGGTATTGAGATGTTGCTTCTGCCTAGGCGGCATGTCATCCATCGCAGTCACCCTTGTCGGCTCCTCATCTTGCGTTTTTTTTGGTAATTCGTACGGAGCTAACGTATCTCGAGATGGAGAAAAGAAGATGATTTCCTTTCCCCTTCTACTCAAAGGTTCGGAAGTCATCCATCCGAATCATAACTGAACCAACATACACTAGGACTATTGCTCACCTGAGTCAGCTAAGCACATATCCATGTCCTTGTCCATGTCAGTTTCTCTTCTGTCTTCCCAGTCATTGTTGTATACTTGGAGGCATGGTTTTTTTTATCGTTCGTACACTAATCATTAGCCGCCTCCCTCACGGATTAGCGATGAGAAAGTAAGCAGACAACTAGTCCGAGAACTAGAGCTGTCAACGACCAACCATTCGAAAAGTCGCTGGGTATGAGTATCAGCGACCCAGCTAGCACAGGGGTAGCTCACTCGGGAGCCTCGCCCACCTCGTCTCCGAGCGAAATATGACAAATCTTTGTAGTTTTTTTTTATTCCCTTGTTGGTCACTTTTCTGCTCCGCGAGGTCCTCAGAGCCTCACAAAGTCCGATTCTTAATTCCATTTTGTGATTGAGATGACATGCTTTTCCCAATTCGAGGAGAGAGGCTCGGCCAGGGAAGTTCACAAGACCTGGGCAGTTGCCAAAAGGGGACCTTGAAAATCAGTCAAGTCCCCGGAGCGTTGGGACAAGTCTATAGGTTGCCCCGTACCTAGGCGATGATGTGGTGGATAGAAGGTGCCCGCTTACTCGCATTGTTAAACAAGCCCATCGTCATACACTTAATATGTGTCATAACATACGTCGAGGTCCGACGAAACCACGAGTCCTTCCAGAACGCAGCCCTCGTTGGAAGCGTGAATGAGAAAAGGTAATCAATAAGGTTATGGACTAGGAGCAATAAACTAAAAGAAAAGAATTTGCTAGTTTACTACCTGCTGCAGCCTTGAACCGTTCAAGCGAGAGAAGAGGGTGGGAAGAGAAGGGCAAGACTGGGTAACCAGCTTTCATCGTGCGTATCAAAAACATTAGATTAGGAAATAGGTACTACTATCGTACATTAGACCCGAAGCAACCTAGTCCTCCGGCAATGATTAGTCTCATAACATGTCCCCAAAAGCAGAGAGAATGTGCAACAAGTAATGTTTATTGATATGAATAGTGAAAAATAAAAGTAGAAGGAGAAAAGAAAATGACAAGCATTCATCATATCGTCATAATATTCGTAACCCTAATAAGCTGTGGAACAAGAGCAAGGGGGGAGAGTGAGGCGGAAAGGGAAATAAGAAATAAATGTCCAAGACCCCTGATCCCAGCTCTTTTTTTGTTTTCATCTTTTTGACATTCCAATAAAACAAAACTTTGACTCCATATTACAGTGCAGCTTAATAAAAAGCCTTGAAACGTGAGGAATAAATAACAGCGGAGGGAGGGGAGCATGCAAATCAAAGATAATGACATGGCCAGCCATCTACCGAGAACAAAAGATAGAGAAGAGAAAGCAAATAGGAAAAAAAAAAAAAAGAGATGTTGAGAGATGAACAATGGTGTAGAAGAGACAAAGTCTGTAAACAAAGAAATGCAGCGATGCGCCACCCATGTAAAAAGACATACTACAAGAGGAAATAGGACAAGATAAAAACGAGTACGCTGCGCCTCATGACTCGGGTTCATGCGTAAGATGATGCAGCCATCTGCTTCCCCCCCTTGGCGGCGCTATTTTCGAATCTTCTAAGCGAACAAGTTCAGTAGCAACATGAAAGAAGGCAAAGAGGGCAAAAAAAGAAGCGCAATAATAATTAGCGAATGCCGATTTGGTCCGGTCGAAGTCCCCCCCCCCCCCCCTTTTTGGAACGATTAAGCTTTCTCCCCCCCCCCCTAGCCATCTTTTTTCGCTTCATCATCGCATCTCTTCTGGGGTAACATTGGCTCCGTAGAAACCTCCGCCGCTGGCGGCACATGCGAGACAGGCTCCGCCACCGTATACGCGTGTATGGCGAGTCCATCCAGCTCCCTCGCGATCGAGGACGGAGATGATTTCGCCTTGCAAATCAACGTTTCGGTGGCCATGGCCATGGCTGTAATCATCCGCGTCCAGGTCCAGACCGGAGGGAGGCGCAGGCGGCAACAACCCAGTCGACGGGGGGTAGGAGCTGGGCGAAAAGGCTGAATCAAGGGATTCAGCCTCGGGCGACTGCGAGGGAGGAGAGTGAGACACGGAGACGCTAATGGGGAACGTCTTAGTGTAGGATCGACGCCGGGGGATGGAGGCAGAATCAGGGCCGTCTGTGTGAAGGGCAGTGGTGGACGTCGAGGACATGTAGTCGGGGTTGGGCTGGTGAATGAAGCTCTGGCTGCTGGGCGACTGCTCGTCCAACGTGAAGACGGCTGTGCTCAGCTCCGGCGGAGTCAAAGGTGGCGCGGGAGGCAGCCGGGAGATGAAGGGCCCAGGCAAGGCGCCACCGGTGCCTCTCCAGTGCGGGTGCCGATCAATGGGAGAAGTTGTCGTAGTCATGGTCGTCGTGGTTGAGGCCGCCGTCGTGGCCGGATTGACATGCTCTTGTAGTTGGTCGTTGACCCCTTGAATCCTCTTTTCATCGTCCATCGGGCCCAGGTGTGGCTGGCACAGTCTTTGCCGCAGCAGGTTGTAAGTGGGGGAGGACGGTGCAGTGGTGTTACGCCTCGCAGCTGGTCTAAGCCATCGGTACGTCTTGTGCACACAATAGCGTGCAATGACAAACAGGGCAAAGATGGATAACGCAGTTCGAACCGAGTCCCAAGCGGGCGGCTGGGCTTTCAAGTAATTGTAGTCGGCGCCGGGTAGGCCTCCACGAGTGGTTGCGGGCATGGTGGAATGGAGGTGACTGCTTATGGAAATTTGGCCTGGCGCCGTCAGCCGGGGTCCCTGCCAAGTCGCACTATTCCTGCGGTCAGACGGCACTCTTCTGCCCTACGGCGTCTGGTAGGGCGTTTGCAGGGAGGCCGAGATACGATGAGGCGGCTACTGGTGATGCGCGCTGCCGTGGGGCAGTCTGTCTGGCAGCAAGAGCAGTCCCAAAAGGGCAATGGTCAGGCCTGGCGTTGGCGACGTTTTCGAGGTCGGCAGCCTCGGATATTGAGTTTGCCAACGACGCTTCCTTTGAGTGAGGCCCGGGAGGCTGAATACGGGCCAAGCCGAAGTGACACCGGTTGATGCGTAAATGTGGCGATTTAAGCGGGCGAATTATCTAGAACCAGGCGTGGCTATGGTCGCAAAAGGCAGTCCCTCGGGCTGTCTCGTATCGGAATAGGGTTTAAGAAGCAGGCACAACATCGATGGGCCGTCTGCTGCCTGTGACCTGACCAGGGAAGGGGATGCGCGACTCAGTTGCAAAGGCAAGTCTCGTTTTCCGCTGCTGGCGGCGAAGAGCAACGGCTGGCCGGAAGCGAATGAGTGTGTAAGAGAAAGTGTAAGAGACCAAGACAAGAGGGACGGACGATGACCACAAAGGAAGAGGGGAAGAAGAGTGAAATGTTTGTCGGGGTGAGATGAACCTTAATATAATTCGAAATGAGATGGGACAGGATACGGTGTGTCGATATGCGTGTGGCTGTTTCTCTTGTTCTCTCTTCTTTTGCAAACAGAGGGGCAAAGCGGCGAGCGAGATGCTTCCCACCGCGCTAGATCCCACCGGGGGAAGCGCATGCTGGTCGTCTGAAGAAGCAGCAGCACAGCGGGAGTAGCCTCTCAGCCATTGCGGCTAGCATGAGAGAAACATCCGAGCCCAGAGGGGGGTGGCAGTATGGGCAGTATGGGCGTAGCACGGCCAGAGCAGTCTTGGGCAGCGAACGCCATGTACGAAACAGGAGACTCATGTACAGTAGCACCGCTCTCCAGGGCCACGATGCTGATGGCAGCTGGAGCATCGTCGAGCTGGGGGTGTGGCATCAGAGGGTCAGTGCTTGTGATTTGCCTCGCATGGCATGGCATTAGCATTACAGTAGCATATACCTGTGGTGATGGTGGGAGGCAGGCATGGAGCATGAGCATAGTGCTGTACTTGTAGCATGTCCATGTCCATTTCCACACATTGGCCCCTCCCTCTTCCAGCTACTGGGTATCGGCGCCGGCACAGATTCATGGCGGGTCGCCGTCGAGATGCGGAATTTGGGACGCGCCAAGCGGTTGATCCTCGTCGAGGGCTCGATGGATGGGCCGTGTCCTGCAGCAGCAGCAGCAGCAGCAGCAGCAGCAGGACAAGACCCCGGGCGGGGACAGCAAAGTCCAGAAAGCAAACAACGGGCAGCCAGAGCGTCTGGTGGTAGTCTGATGGCCATTGGCCGGCTTACCCAGCAGCTAGGCGCAAAAGCAGCAAGGCCCGAGCAAAGGGAGTGTTTCGAGGCCCTGGCGGCACGACAGAGATCCCTGTTTTCAGCAGCCATGAACGCAGCCCGAGGGCCTGACGGCGTTCCTGACTCGCCCGCGCCGGCAGCAGCCCCGTCGCCTGGCATGGAGCTTGCTGGGGCTCTGCAGCGCCTTCGGTACCGTCTGGCGAGCCACCAGCCCCCCGCGCATGGCTCGCTCGGTAGCGAGATCCAGGGAGCCAGAGGCGATTTGCTCAGAGGCTGGTGTCAGTATTAGCGGTGCCCGCAACCGGCGGGAGCTGGCACCCGGCGACTGAGCGAGGAGGGGGATTCAGCTGAGGTGAGCCCTATCGAGACGCCTCGATGCGAGGCCGGCGGGCTTTGGCCTCTGCGCTTGGCGACACAGGCGCTGCTGGCGGTGCCTTGGATTGGCCCGAGGCTGGCCATGTGGCCGACCCCGACCGACGATTGACGGCCTTGCAGGACAAATGGAATCGAATGGCGGGCAGACAGCCTGGCAAGAGGCGGCGGTACAACAGCGCGCCTGTGGCTCTGCCTATTCGGGCAGCCGGCCAGGATAACTGCTGCACCGGCACTAGCAGCGACATCATCTCCAGTCAGTCAGTCTGTCAGCAAAGGCCAAAAAACCGACGATGGATTGCCGTCAAAGCTAAGCTGGCCAGTTTCGGGCACAAGATCAGAAGATGAGGAGAAGAGAGAAAAGAGGGGGCGGGACACGTACCTGCGAGAAAGGGCCACCCCTCCGGATTTGCTGCAAAGTCCTACCTGCCGCCGGGTAGCAGAACCTCGCCGGCGCCCATCGTGTACGGGTGCAGGTACAGTCACATTATGCACGAGATACGGCAGGCGGCACCGCGCCAACTCTAAGCGTAGCGGTACCCTGACGGGCCCGGTCAAGTACCTGCCGCGTACCGTCAGCCCTGTGGCTCTTGTACTCGCCGTACCGGTACCCGGCCCAGCGGTGGTTTCGGCCGCATGGCTCGTATACGTTGCCAATCCGGGTCGCCTACGATTACTTTTCGACGAGCTGCCAGCGGTCCGTCAGTTCGGCTTACAGGACCTGTTGCATACGAAGCACAGAAGAGGTGGCTGGCCCTGGCCAAGCTAGGCGCTGCTAAAAGCGTATATGCACTGGCCACAGCGCATCTGGTGGCGTCCTGGGCTACCGTCATGGGCTACCAGAAATAAAATTGCACCGGGTGGCACCGCAGGCGATAGACTTTTGGCTGTGAGTTTTGTTTTCTTGCTAACATGATCTTGCACAAGTAGGATGCAGGTATCGAAGCATCTCCAGGGGCCTTCCAATCGCTGCTGCCCGAGACGGGGGGGGGCCTATGGAGATGTACATGGGTGCTACATGGCTACTGTGCTGTACATGCCCAGGCACGAGACCTGTTCAGCTGAAAAGGCGGCCCCAATTTGGCGATCGGCGGAGCTACTCCTGTGCCTCAACGAACTTGGAAAGGAAAGGAAAACAAACAAGATGGAAGCAATATACGAGATGGGGATGGGGATGGGGATACGAGCACTCGCCACAACGCCAGCCACAGCGCCTGGGCTGAAGATGAAACTTGCAACTGCCTCCTCTCATCAATTGTCAAATCATGTCGCCAGATTACCTGGCCAGACTAACACTTGGTACCCAGGACTTGGACACTCCAACAGACCGGGACCTAAACGGCGGGTGTCAAACTGCGGCAGGGGGCCTGTGCCAGTCGCGCATTGATTCTGGAAGCAAATAGAGTTAAAGGTGCGTCACTTGCGTGGTCCAAGGCAGCTGAAAAAACCTGGCCGCTGCGGGAAATCGCGCGGGCCATCGTGCGGAATGTGGTGTGGCGGGTAAATTGCGTGGCCAATGCCCGGGCAGAGATACCGCCAGCATGCAGTCACGGGGGTGGATGAGATGCTGCAGCCCCGACATTACCGCCTGTGGGATGCGACGAGCACGGAAGAGGGCCGAGGGGTGCATCAGTTTTCTGATTCATGAGGAGATGCCTGGGTGGATATGGCAGCATCATTCTGCATATCCTACGTGGAGTGTGATGTGTATATGTCCGGGTACAGGATACAGCAAGCCGCGATATCACATCGGCAGTCTGCTTGCAGAAAGGCATCTAATACCACTGCCACTAGTATGATTAGTAGCGTTACAGATGGATGGATAGTCGCATCGGCTTTTCTTGCCTGGAGTGTATGAATTAGATACTCGGCTGTATTTAGCAATAGACAACAGGCACTCGAATCCTCTATCCGCTTAACCTTGGTATAAGCCTTCATTCTCGATATTGACAACCAACTGACTGTTCCGTCCTCGTACACTAACACGAGTCTGCTCTCGGGCCGTATTGGGTACATGTAGTCGTGGAGCATGGACCCTGCTTCCGCATACGTCACTCGTATCATACATGACATGCGATAGATGGCAATACCTCAATACCAGCACATGCGACCACTCCCGCGTCTGTCAGATTCATCAAGTCTCTCCGCCGGCCTTTTTTTTTCTCGCTCAGGATGCACGTTGCGGCAATGACGCTATGGCCACAGGGTGTGCTCTGCGCTGCGTGAACAAGGTACCCGAGTCGCATTCTCTCCCGCGTGTAAGACTTGCGCAAATCGATTCCATATAGCAATGCCGCAGAAGACGAATAGTGGTGCTGCTCTGCCCGCATCGGCTCTCCAACAGTACATCAGTACTTCAAAGAGGCGTTCTCCCCAACCCAGAATACCGGTAGCGAATCATGCTGGATGCAGCCCGTGCTCGTTCGTCATCGCCATTTGGCTGATACTTGCCCAGCTGACCAGTGGCCAGTGGCGGCCTTCTAGAACACCCATCAAGCAGCCTCTGCCGATCCCCACAGCACAGGCCCCGGAACCGAGCCGCCACAGCTGTCCCTTCAGCGCTGCCGGGACAGCACAGCGACTGGAGTTACAGGGCCTCTGCAGCAGTGCGCCTTCCGCTTTGGCGGACACTTTATGCTGCCTGGGCAGATCCAAGGGAGCTGATGCTTATTGCTGCCGCTGCTGCTCTTCCTCCTCAACTCTTCCGCTTCAATCTTCTTTTTCAAAATCAAAATCCCATTGCACCTCCACAGTGGCCAGTCCAATCTCCTTCAGCCTCAACGATCTCGGCGAATCAACCTGCACAAGCGCATCGTCACTCTCCCGATCGATCTGAGAAACCAAGGAAAAAAAAAAAAAAAAAAAAACCAGGCTCCGACTATTGGACTATCGGACGCTACGCAGCACAGCGCACCAGCCAGCTACGCCCAACCGCCCGCCCATCCAGCTGCGGTTGGTCCAGCTTCACTTGCTCGTGGGGCGCCAAATCTCTCCGGGCCATGGACCAGACACTGCTTCGACTTTTGACTTTGGTTTTCAGCTCGCCGTGGCACGAACCCTGGCAGGCCTGACCGCTGCGGCTCAAATGCGCGACTGCACACTAGCACTGCTAGCCATGCATATGCATGCCACGGCGTATGCATCCATACTGTACTGCTTGTACGAGTCTGATAGAGCGACTCCGAGCTGCTGCGTCCAGCATGATGCATGCGATGTACCGCAAAAGTCATGCCAGTGCCAGTGCCAGTACCACCTCTACTACTAGCAGTATCAGCAATGGATCGGGCACCAGCAAGCCACTGCCTGCTTTTGGGCAGCCTGTCTTGGATCAGCTTCAATCCGACTCTGACTTGGACGTTCTGGCTCTAGCCCGGGGTTTGCTCCTCCCCCACCAAGTCTGACCGTGCCGTAGTCTCGAAGAGGTCCCTTGATGAGCAGCCTGGAGACTCGATTCTCTCCTGCTCGTTCTCGCTCTGTCTGCCATGTCTTCTTCGCCATGCTGTGTCAGCAAGTCAGCTTAGGCCGCTGTACTTGATGCTAATGGCAGCCGGCGTCGAGGTACCCAGCAGCTACGGTCTTGTTACGCCCGTCAGTTACAGATGCCTACCTCATCGGGGGGGGTTTCCGTCAGCCTTACACACTCGGGGCACCCCTCCCCCCGCTGTGGTCAGCACGTTAACCTCTGCATCTCCATGTCTCCATGATGCAAACGGCCTATTTGCTTGGATCTGGGCTTCCCTGGGATGGCATCTGTCGAGTGCACAGGCGCCATGCTGTGGTGCCACATTCGCTAGCATGGGCCACGCAGCAAATCACGGCCTGCATAAGAGGGCATCTCCTCACCGTTCAGGCCACAACGGACATCTGAACTTCAAGTTATAGGCCGAGGCGGGTTGGCGGATCCCACAGCGCAGCCATCACGACGTCTTGCTCTCCGACTCCGCAGGCACACGTCGCCGTGCGTGTTGCTCCATTCCCCGGCGGCATCAAGCATTCGATACCAAGTCCAAGTACGGCACATGTACGTACTTTGTACACCGCACCGGATCCCCCCCCTTTACCCTTTAGTTTCTCCCGCATGACGCTCTCCACCATGCTGTGTAACCACCGATAAATTGCCAGCAATATCAAGTCTCCATTGTTGGATGCCACGTCGGCCTGCCTCGTTGTCTACGTGGGGCAGAAGAAGCCATTACTTCACATCCGAAGCCATTTTCAGGTCGACAGGCATCCGCCTCTAAGCGATCATACGGTGCTACCTCGAGCATTCATGAGTTGTTCTTTGCCACTCTGACGGTGAGGCTCACCCAAGCGGCTACAGATGAAATTATTACGCTTTCGTGTGGAGATGGTTTCGGGCTCAGTGCTCAGAGTATTGGCCCAGCTGCATGTGTCTGTCTGAGATTTTGGTGGAGTCACCTGCAAGCTATCGGATATCTATCCATGTTTCAGCTGCAATAGCTCTGCGCCCAAATATCTGGATGGCGGATGTTATTCTGTATGACGGCTTTCGAGCCACCACCCATCTTTTATGCTGGTGTCGAGCTATCGTTTGCGTTTCACAGGCATGCACCTGTTATTTCGTCTCGCAGATACCGAAATCCGAACCCTGGACAATGCCTCGTGACTGGTGTTTCACCGCATTAGGCCGCATGTCGGCGTGGTCATTGGATTTTCCTGGCTAATGTACCAACTGTGTACGTAATGTACGTAACCCTCCGAAGAGCTCGTAGGGTGTACAAAAGCAGCCGTCATCCTCCCGAGTGGTTTTAGGAATACGCGCCACTTTGAGCTAGCACGCATAATTGCACCGAATAGCCTTTCCAGCACCCATGAGCCATCTGTTCCCTGGGCTACATGGTCCATGAGAGCCAGCGGCCGAATTGCATACATGCTCCTAACCTGGCATGACTCGCTAGATGGCCTCCAGGCGTGGCCCCTATGCATGCAGTCCAGTCGAAGCAGCGTCGGGGAGCGAATGGCTGGTCCTACGCCCAAGCATACTTATACCGAGCGGCAGGACGGCGTCTAATGCCTGGCCAGTCATCTCCGCCATCTTACGGTGCATTCACTCACATAGGCGCCCTGACTCAGCTGCTCACCTGACGCCCATACTATGCAGGCCGTCTGAGCCAGTCGCCGTGGCTTTAGCTCCTCCAGAAGCGGCAATCCTTCAGTCGCAGTCCCACCGCGCCGAGGAGGATCCAACCAGCCGCTGGCCGGGTCTCTCGCGTCGGGCAGGGGATGTGCCTCGGACCTTGCTATTTTCATCATGATGGAATCTTTATTTTGACTTGACTGACTCACAACGGCCATGATCATTGGCTTCGATTTTTCTTCTTCTTTTCCGTGCTGTGGGGCATGTCCCGTGGCATGTCATTGTCTTCTCACTTTATAATCTCACGCAACTCCAAAGAGAAAAAAGCAACTACCCATTTGGTTGATGTGGACCGAGTCGCCCGGACACCCGTCTCCGGAGGGGGTTGGTCCATTCGGACCGGAGGTGGCCGCTTGGTTTCCCAAGCTAGGACCTGGCACCAAGACAGCATTGTGTGGATTAGCGCCTGGCGCATAAATACTGACAACATCAGCATCAGCATGTCGCTATCCATTCTTCATTTCGAAAACGTCATGGCTGCCCATTTCCATGCAGCCCGTCATGGTCGCAGTAAGTGACACGCCGTAATGCTACCCCGGGGGCAGTCGGGCTCCACAAACTTGTCCCCAGCGCCGAGTCTGCCGGGCCGAGATCCGCCAAAATTCTGGTTCTCTAGCAACACGGCGTAACGATTGCTTGAAAAGAAAAGAATAACGGGTTTTGCCATGCGGCATGGAAGTTGCCGTGATTTTTTTTTTTTATCTTTTACAAAGAAGCTGATTCATCATGATATTAATAGATTTTGCCTCAATGTCATGTTTGAAGCAGAGGATAAACGTCGACGAATAGACATGTGGTAAAATTGCTGAACCTCCCCCAGCGCCGGATTCGCCGCCAAAGAGCCATCCCTAGGTTTGATATATGCGTTCCGCTCAATAACTGCTATATAGTGCTCTTCCATGACATGAAGATTTAACCACCAACCCGCTAAAAAACGTATCTCACCAAAATGTCCTTACTACCGTCAATATGGGTAGATGGGCAGTCAGGCAGCGAGTAAGCTTTTGCCTGCCACCCCTCCCTTCTTTCTTCTTTCTTCTTCTTATTCTCCTTCGCCGGCCACGTAAACACACATACACGTACATCCATTTCCCACTTTGGAAAAAAAAATAGAGAGTGAGAGAGAGAGAGATGATAAAAAGGGGGAACAAGAGTAAGCCCGGATGGACTGTGATGACTGTGATGACTGTGATGACATCTCATATAAATGAAGGGGGCGGGAATACACTTTTTCAGGGATATATATATCCGAGGAAACAAGTAAGAATGGATGAATGAAAAAAAAAAAAAAAGGGAATTTTGCGCATGAAATATAGTGCATCTTTTCCTTTTCATTTTTGCTCTTCCTTTTGAAAAATTGTTTTCTTCCCCAAGGGAAAAGGGGGCCATCTTCTTGCCCACTCTCCGCCCATGAATATGCCTGCTCTTTTCTTCAAGCTGCTTGTTGTGAGAAATAAAGAAGAAAGACAGCAAAGTGAGAGAAAAAAAAGCCGAAACAATAGCAACAATGCGTGAGAAAATCACATCACTGCAAAATCCATCGGGTCGCCCCCCACTGGCGTTGACCCGTCCAGGTCGTGCACCTCGCGCTCCTCCTCCATCATGTCAATCAGACTGTCGAGGTTCGCGTCCAAGACTTCTCCGTCCTGCGTGTCCAGGCAGCGCTTCAGGAGGCGCCGGTACTTTTCAATCTTGTCGCCGACGCCCACCATGCTCAGGGCGTCGACGTACTCCGTCTCCGCCTGCCGCTGCTCCATAAGCATTTGGCTCAGCTGGCGCGCGAGCGTAAGCCTTTCCTCATACGAGTCGTCCTGCATGCCGTTGCCGCTGGCGCTGCCGTTGGGGTTGCTGCTGCTGCTGCCGCCGCCGTCGCCATTTAGCTTGCTCATTTCATTTTCCACCGCCTGATGGATATGCAGCCGGTTCTGGTGGGTGATTAGTGATAGGACGTTGTGCCTCACGAGATTAGCCTCGTTCATGACCTTGGCGGCCACGTCGTCGGCCTCGAGCTGGGTTTCGAGCTCTGTGATTTGCTGCCGCACCGCATTCAGCTCGGCCTGCGTGTTTGTGAGTATGCGCCGGGCCTCTGCCTCGGCGACGTCCTTTTCGTGCCACTCCTCGTCATAACTTTTCGCGAGCAGCTGAAACTTTTCCATAATGAGCGGGGATATACGCGACTGCACCGTCGTGGCCGCCGCTGATTGGAAGGATAGAGGGAGCTTCCGCGCCTTGTCGCCGCCCGCACCCGAGAAGGCGTCCCGAAACGTGGCGCGCCGCTGCGAGTCCGGCGCAAAGGGAGACGATGACCGCTGTGGCCCACGGTCTTTCTTGGAGGCGTTGAGCTCCATGATGAGATCTTCTGCGCGGACGCCCTCGTGGTTGGCAATGTCCGTCGAGGCATTGCGGCCCAGCAGAGCGCGGATGCATTTCCTCGCGTTGCGCTGTGCCGCGAGATGCAGGGCGGTGTTTCCTTCGCTGTCTTGCATGTCGATTAACCGCTGGAAAGCACTCGGTTCAAACACCTCCTGCAGCTTGTTGAGTATGTTATCTAGGTAGTATCTTGAGCAGGATGGGCTGTAGACACGACCGTTCTTCATGATGGCAGCGTGGTGGATGACGGTGCATCCTTGGTTATCCCGGACGTCGACCGTCTCAAAGAGCTCCTTAATAACTGAAGGGAACGTCTGTTTGTCGTAGCAGTTTGTAAAGTTGACCGATCTCATAAAGGGCGTCTCGCCACGAATATTCCGAACGGCAACGTCTGCATTGAATCTCTTGAGCTGCTTGATCACGTCCACGTCGCCCATAGCGGAAGCCCAGTGCAGGGCTGTGTGATTTTCAGCATCAATGAGCCAGTTTGGCTGAAAGTTTGGCGGCGGATCGGGCTTCACTGCTGGCTGCTCATTTCTGGAAAGGAGGAAGTAGTCGAGAAGCTCGTCCCCGTACACGGCGTGCTGCTGCTCTGTGAGGTCTTGTAACTGCTCTTCTCTCTTTCTCTTTCTGTGCGCTGTGGGCATGTGACCCATGTCGTAGCGATCATCTTCGGCCATGTAAGAGGCTGAGGCTACAGTGAGATTGTCTGGCGTGTCATCCTCGATGCCGGCCATGACGCTCTCGCTGTGCTCATACTCCTCGACGACAGGCATGACAGCTGAAGCTGCGTTAGTAACGCTGGGAGGCGCATGGCTAGCGACCTTGGACCTACCCGTATTCCATTTTGGAGGTGGAGGACGGGACTTTGGTGCTTTGGGTTTGCTTGCGTGCCTGGGCGCGGGGGGAGGACTCGCGTCCCCGGGGACGAACTCAAATATGGGTCGAATCTTGTCGTAAATGTTGTGTCGCTGGGCGAGGGCCTCGCCGGTCTCGAGGGGGATCCATGTTCCCTGGTATTTGCCATAGCCTCCCTGAATCTTCTCGTGGACATCCTTCTGTACGTCTCTTTCTAGAATTCTCGTTCGGGCTGGTTTGTCGAAGCCGGCGGCTTTGAGAATGTGCGTTGCGTTGATCCAGTCGTCGTGCCTCCTTCGCATGACATGTTCTTTCTGGTCGCCGCCGAATTGGAATTCGTAAACAGGGATCTGAGAGAGAAGTGTGTGTTAGTTTATTTGGCATATTCCTTTTAAGCTTTGTTTTGCATGTGATGATGAAAAGACGTGCGGATAGAATATCAGCAGAAACGGCAGCGACATGACGAGCTCTCATGTTTATCCAATGCATCTTCTTCTTCTCATCTTCTCTTTCTCTCCTCCTTCTCCCTTTGCAACCAAATGCCCATGATAATGCCTTTATAAAAAGCCAGTGCCTTTTCTGCTTTCCACTTTTTTCGTCCTTCTCTTCTCTTCTCCAATTTAATACATTGCCTCCATGCATGCATCCCACAGTCCAATGCCGGCCGCACAATCATCGTCGCATCAACGGGGGACCTCTTACTCCACTGTACGTGGCACTGAAAATGCCGGTGCCCGCACTGGCCTTGACCATCTCGACGGTAGCAAATGCGGCACAATATCAACAAAACAGCAGCAGATGGGGAAGCAAGGGCCAATGGTGGCAGAGCAAAGAGCGATGGCGGTCGAGGCTGCTTCACTTCAAGCGCAATGGTCGGTCGTCGGGGTCGGGCAGAGCTTTTCCAGGCCTCGCCATGAGGCAGATTGAAGAAAGCTCGGATCGATGTCACGTCGGCGACGCGGTCTGCGGTGGAGGAGACGCGCAGCCACGCGAAACCACTTTAACGGCCGCCTTTTCCTGCCTGAGGCGCCACAGCCGGCGGGATTGGCCCCACGTGATGCGGCTGTGGCTTGCGCATTGGACGCAGTGAAGCTGCCAGCGCGCCTGTGGCTGGAATAGCTGAGGAGGGAGCTCCATCCAAGTGCATGCGAGAGATGATTTGATTAGACGGCTGGAAGCGCCAATCACCCACGACCACAACTTTGGAGCAGGGACAAGGCGCTGAATGGTCATTTTGAGCTGCAAGGCCTGCAACCTGACGGCTTCGTGCGCATGTGAATTCTTGTCAATCGACCCGACGACGAGAGAGACATCTTTGCCCCTCACCGACCCAATGCTGTGGAGACCCTGAGCGAGAGAGCTGGATAAAGACAACAAAAGACAGTAAGGAGAAACAGCCAGCCAGAGCAACGCTGCGGACGATACAAAACGACGGAGATTGAGGAGGATAGACGGCACGACCAAGTCGTGACTGGATCATTCGAGCCTGGGCTCAAGACGCGAAAATGACCGAAATACTGCACAATGCCCCCATTGTGCTAGACAACGGCTCGGGGACGATTCGCGCCGGTTTCGCGGGCGAGGATTTGCCCAAATGCTTCTTCCCGTCGTGGGTTGGCCGGCCGAAGCACCTGAGAGTCCTGGCCGGCGCGCTGGAGGGCGATCTCTTCATCGGAAACAAGGCCTCCAACGAACTGAGGGGCCTGCTCAAGATCCACTACCCGCTGGAGCATGGCGTCGTCACTGACTGGGACGACATGGAGAGGATTTGGGAATACGTGTACGGCGAGGGACTCAAGACGCTGAGCGAGGAGGTTTGTGCAACAACTCGAGCGTTGACGATGATTTGAAAGAGAGGCGGTTTCGCGCTGACACCACAACAGCACCCTGTATTGCTGACGGAGCCTCCGCTGAACCCTCGAAGCAACCGCGACACGGCCGCGCAGATTCTGTTTGAGACATTCAACGTGCCCGCCTTGCACACGTCTATCCAGGCCGTATTATCCTTATATGCCAGTGGCCGGACAACGGGCATTGTCCTCGACTCGGGCGACGGCGTGTCGCATGCGGTGCCCGTGTACGAAGGCTTTGCGATGCCCAGCAGCATACAGCGGATTGACGTCGCGGGCCGAGATGTGACGGAGTATCTGCAGACACTATTGCGCAAGAGCGGCTACATCTTCCATACGAGTGCGGAAAAGGAAGTGGTCAGGCTGATCAAGGAGAGTGTGTCGTACGTGGCGCATGATCCGAAGAAGGAGGAGAGAGACTGGATCGGCGTGAAGCCGAACGAGAGCAAATTCGCTGAATACGTCTTGCCAGACGGCCACAAGCTCAAGGTGAGAGAAATGGCGACGAGCTTAAGATGAGCGAGTTGCATCTTGTTTGTTTACTGACACTTGGATAGATTGGAGCCGAGCGATTCAGGGCACCTGAGATTCTATTTGATCCTGAGATTATCGGCCAGGAGTATCCTGGTGTGCACCAGATCGTGGTCGATGCCATTAGCCGCACCGATTTGGATCTCCGAAAATCACTCTACAGCAATATCGTCTTGTCTGGAGGCAGCACGCTGACAAAGGGCTTTGGCGACCGACTCCTGACGGAACTGCAGAAGCTGGCGGTCAAGGACATGAGAATAAAGATTTTTGCACCTCCGGAACGCAAATACTCTACATGGATTGGAGGAAGTATTCTTGCTGGCTTGAGTACATTCCGCAAAGTAAGTGGCCTTTTGTGCGATTTGATGGGTGTGTGAGCTTAGTGATTACATCTGCTGACGGTGGGATAGATGCTTGTGAGCATTGATGACTGGCACGAGAATCCGGATATTATTCACACGAAATTCACATGATTGATGACGATAATGGACGCTGGCGTATTGGCATAGAGGAAGAGCGAAAGTTGTCTTTTGCATGTCTGGTTGCTTTACTCTGAAACGAAAGTGCGCGTAGTTGATGAATTTCTTTCAAAAGACGACAAGCTGCTTTGATACTCGGCAGCAGAAAAAAAAGGGGAGAGAAACAAAACAGAAAAAAAAAAGATAAAATTTCCAAAAGAGGGGTTTAGAAGTTCTTACGGTGTACGACTAATCTTCTTTTCTTTTTCCTTTTTTCTTCCTTACGAAAAAAGACATTAAGACTTGGTTTATATGATACAGAGATGGAAGGGGTGGAAACTTTTTTTTTTTTTTTATTATACACACATTGGAGCAAGCGGGCATTAGATGAGGGAGTTGTGTAGGACTTTTTATCTGATAGATCAAGAGAGCCTAATGATACCCCGATTTTGCGGATGAACTGGTGGAGAGGGTTGGGTTGAAGCTCTTGTATGTAATGTATGTTGAATGTTGAATGTTGAATGTTGACTGAATGAATGACTGGCTGTATATGTGTTGATGAAGAGATGTCGAGGTAAAATAGACGTAACTTGTGTTTTTGTGGATGGCAAAGGCAAAGCTTTCTAAGGGACTTGTGGCCTGCCGATCCGCAACACAAGCTCACGATCGTGAAAGCTTGGAGAAATTGGCTGGTTTCGTGGTCTAGTTGGTCATGACATTTCGTTAACATTCTGTTGACACCACCGAAAAGGTCCCCGGTTCGAGCCCGGGCGAAATCACATTCTTTTTTTTGTGTTGCTGAATTTCTTTTCGAAGAATAATTATTGGATTGATTTGGTTAGAGAAGAGGAGTCATTTTACACTGTGGTTGATTGGCTTTTGGAGAAGAGGAGGGGTTGTTTTGTCTTGGAGGCTCGCTTCTATAAGCGGGGTACGTCTGTTCTATGAAAGCAGAATGAAATCGAATTTCGCTTGGCTGCCAGAAATAGCAAAGGTGATGAAATGTACTCTGTACAATGTTGTAGCCTTTTTTTTTTTTTTAAATTATGTCTATTTTTATTCAATATTCTTGTCAATGGCTTCAATGCTGTGTTACCCCGGAGCATCTCTCCGTCCAAGAGGCGCCGCGGAGATGCTGGATTGAAGACGCATGTTGTGTAACACCTAGAAGGCGGAGTACGAGAACAGCGCACCTTTCTATGACACGCATCCGACGTTGGGAAAAGCAAATCAATGAGTCAAGAGATGATAGAGGCAAATACTCGTAATCGTTCGAATTAACGCCAAGAAGTGAATAGGAGAAATATCATGTAAATCAATGAGGAGAATCTTTTAATATTGATCGTCGTCAACTATGTATGTATGGTATATATGCGTCTTCAAGTAACTTTTTTCCCCTGTTATTCTCAGGATCATCTGCCGATCCGTGTTCAACTCCTATTCGCAAATCCCAGATATGCAGTCCACCTCTCCTCTCCCTTGCTTAGCCTAATTCAAGTCCAGGCGGGTATAGTAGTAATAATAAAACGCGGTAGCATGGCAGTTGCTCCGCATGCAGTGCGCTGGTCGTAATCGTAACCCCAATCAACACCAAATTGGTGTCTTTGAGTTGTTGCTTTTTTAGATTATTTGTTGTATGTTGTATGTAGTAGTATCGCTTCCAAGGTGCCCAATTCCCAATTCCCAAGTCCAAGTTCAACGCCGAGTCTCTGTTTCGCCGGTCCAGCAGGCAATGTAGTAGCAGTCATGTATGTCCTGCTCCTACTTGCGTCCAAAAGAACTGGCCACTCGCGTTGCCCACAGCTTGGCCTTGTCGCTCACCGAGCTGGAGGCGCTGTCGGCGCTCGACATGCTGCCGGCGTCGCTCGTCTTGCGGCGGTAGACGTTGCCCGCACCGCCACGGCCGACGTAGCCCACGGACGGGTTGTGGTCGGCGGGCGTTTCCAGCGAGCGCAGGATCGCGGGCTGCAGCTCGGCCGCCTGGTGGACGTTGCCGGCGCCGCCGATGCCCGAGAAGAAGCGCTGGCTGGGCAGCTGGCGGGGGGGTGAAGGTTGCGGCGGGCGAGGATGAGGATGAGGATGAGGACGAGGTTGAGGATGTGGTGCGGAATGTGTTGCCGGCGCCGCCACGGCCGGAGCGGTAGAAGGTGGACTGTGAGGGGGCGGATTCGGTGAAGATGTAGCCGGAAGGCATGATGGCGGTTGTTTGGATTGTTTGATTTTGGTGGGTTTCGTAGCAGAATGCCGTAGCAAGTTGGATTCAGTCTCTGGCGTGGATGATTTATAGGCGGTAGGTATATGCAGTTGACGATGACTCGTATCAGGTGTGTTTTGCGTAGGTGCAAGTGAATTGAGCTTCAATGTGCTGAATGGGTTCGAGGAATCGAGCTTGAGTATTGAAGGAGTCAAGGAGCAGCAGCAGTATATGTGTGCAACAACACCGACTGGAAAGGCTCGGCTCACGATCCGTCTTATACGAAACGAAGCTCCTGACCAACAACCTTGGCCACACAAGCAGCTGCAGCCAAACTTGGGGTCACCAGACCCCAAGATCCAATTTCAGACTAACCAGGGCCAGACGTTAAAAAAAAAATCTTTTTTTTTTTTTTTTTTTTCTTCTCCATAGCTCCTGGTTGCGGTTGCCCCTGGCTCCGCTTAGGATTTTCTTGCTCTTTTTCTTCTTCTTCTTCCCTGCTGATCCATCAGATCCATCGGCATCCACTGCCTTCCACCCAATGGCACGCCGCCGGATGCCGTAATAGTTTCTCTTTTTTTACCAAATTGCAATTTTTCCCCCGCAAAACGCTAAGCCCGGACGTGGCCTGGTCGGATGGGGCCCTGGCACCTGGATGGAACCATGGCGAAAAAAATGAAAATGGCTACCAACGGTTGCTTCAAGCTTACGAAATTAGCAGCCAGTCAAATTGTTTTCAGCTCCTCAGGTGGGCAGTTTTAGCAGGCAGCCCCTCCCGCTGCGAGTCGCGAAGACTAAGGCTGTTGGATGTGTACTTGCCATCTACTTATATCCCGCACTTTCATCTGGTGACAGTACCAAGTACCTCTGCCGTAGCTTCCGCTATGCTACCATGGCGTGGCGTGGAGCCCAAGTGGCCAGACCCGACGCTGTAACAACCGGAGCTCAGCGATGCATTCGCCATTTCTCCAGCGCCTTACAGCGGCTTTTGCAGTAAAAGCCAGGGGGGGGCCGCTTGCAGAATCCTCTGGTGACCGATGGCGTGCGTCACGCGGGCCTCGGAGCGCCTGCCCTACGCGAGTTTATTGTAGGTAATGAGAATGCCGGAAGGGGTAACGCTGCGAGCTGGACTCTTTGACTCTTCTTTTCTTTCTGGCTTCAGGTGGCGACTGAGCTAATTGCAAGATTCCACGTGTTGTGGCAATTTTTTTTTTTTTCTCATTGTCTAATTGTGCTGCCTGGAGGTGTGATTCCTGATGCTACTGTACGTGCAACGTGTTGAGGCTATTCAGGGGCAATCCAAACAGACTTGATGCAGAGGCCACGAGGGGTCAAGAGTCGCGTATAAAACTAAAAATACGCATCAATGCTATGTGCCGTAGCATGGGATCATTTGACCGGCAAATGATGCTACAGGCACAGCATCGGCAAGGCATCTCACCAGCATTGAGCCATTGAGCACGTTATTTCGCAGTATGGGGGGGCTACAGCGCCCTTAGGTAAGCCGAGCGCAAATTAGCCCAGTCCATCACGCGCTGCAATTGAGTTTTTTTTTTCTTTCTCCCTCACCTCAGCTGCCCCTTGCGTCATTGCCACGCCGCTTGAGTAACCACAAGCAGAGCTCAATTCAGGGGGGATTCGCTTTCGGCTCCGGAGCTCCCTGAGCTGTGCTACAGTACTTGATCCTTCATCCAGCCATGCTACTGGATTTTTAATTTTATATTCTTATTAGGACTAGTATTAATAGCGCATTTGCATTTGCAGGCTCATATGCTACTGTGCAATCAACGTTGCACCTTGGACCTGGTATGGCCTGAACCTGATCTGATCCCATCGGACCATCATGCATTGTCTAGCTGAGTGATTAGCATCCAGTTGTAGCATCATTTCTCTCTTCTCTTGGTCCTATACTCGGTTTTAGGAATCACAGCTGTGACTAATCCGCACACATGCCCTGCCATGCCCTCCGAGCTCCGATTTCCAAAGCTGTACAATGACGCATATGCTTTTCCCCAATGGAGATCCCGAATGATCAACAGGCTTCGCTTGCCTGATTTGAAGAAAAAGGCCCGCAGTAGATTCTTCTCCAATTCGGATGCCTTCTTCCCTTTTCTTTTCTTTTCTTTTCTTTTCTTTCGGAAATCGGATTCTTTTCTTTGGGATTCGGATCTTGCCGCTTGTCTGCAAGCTGCCGGTAGTTTGCCGGCGACAGCATGCATGGATCGTCATTTAGGTACGCGATTTTCGTGGTAGAGAATGACACCAGACAGATTTTGAATACTTGAGATCAAATCACCTGTCGAGCTGATACATCATCTACTTGTGGGCCAAAGTCTTCATCAGAAATTTGTATCATTTAAAAAAATTAAAGCAACAGGTACTGTCTTAGCATGTAGTTACTATATTCGTCATTATCCTAGACGACAGCTTCCGCTCCCACCTCCAAGGCGAACATCAAAAGGGGAGTGGAAGAACTAAACAAAAACAAAAGACAATGCTAGAGAATCCCTGGTAAAATGTGCATCCCAACGCCGAGTGATAGTAAAGAAGTCGTAAAAGTGCTTCCAGTCCATCCCCTAGATAGCCAACCGAAACACCATATATAGTCTTACAAAGCTTGGCTGCAATGGAACTTTATCATAAGCGTAAGACCATTTGTGTTTTTTTTTTCTTTCTTTTGTTTTTTTTTCCCTCTCTTTTCTTCTGTCCAACACGAGAGACTTGAACAAGTCTACTCTCGGAGATGCAAAGCCAGCTTACGCGCCAAGGCTCATCCAGCCGAGCAGAGAGACGGTGGAGCAGACGACAATGATGGTGACTATTGAAGCGCCAGCCTTGTCGCCCGCCGTGATTGGCGTCACAGGTATTTCGAAACTGTTCGGGTTGGCGCCAGCGTTGGGATTGCCCTGCGACGTGCCACCGGTGCTGTTGGTTACTGGGCCCTTGCTGCCGCCGATGAGAAGAGAAGAAACGGCGCCCAAGACATTCATCTCTTGGCCCACGCCAGTGACGCCATCATACTTGCCCGAATCCCACTTGAAACCGCATTGGCGACCGAAAGCGCCACCCGTGCATTGCTTAATGGCTGCCGTCGCCGATGTTTTGAGCACGGGAAGAATCTTTCCAGCCGTGAAAGGAGCAATCTGCGTTGTAGTAGCGTACCATCGATGGACATAGCCTTTGAAGGATAACATATCGGTGGAGCAAGTGCCCCAAGGTTCACAGGTGGGCTCGTACGCAATGCCTTTGGGGAAGAAGGTCTCGAGGCCGTGATCGACGAGTTTGTTGACTCTGGTTTTCCATACGTCGCTCTTGGTCTGTCAAACCGGTTAGCCTGGGAATAAGGAGTGGAAAGCGGAAAGCGGGAAGCGGGAAGCGCAAAGTATATAGACATGCGCTGGCTGATGGAACCAAGACAGGGGAAAACGTACATGATTCCACATGTATGCGGCTCCGAGAAGCCAGACTGCACTGTTGTACGAAAACTCGGCCTTGTTGATGTCGGTGCAGTTCACCGCAACATCAGCGCCGTCATAGATGGCATATGTTTCGGCATCCAAGAAGCCGACGCCTGCCCACCAGTTCCACGTCTTCTCCGCCCAGTCCAAATAGGTCGTGTTGCCAGTGTAACGGGCCAGACGTGCTCCTATATTGAAGAAACAGCCATTGGCAATACCTGCAGACGCACTGGTTAGCTGCCGTCATGATTCACGCCTCGTCTTTCGTCAGGCTCAAACATGTCTCTTACTGTTCTTGTATGGGTATCCTTTGTTGGTCGGGGGGAATCTGCCATCGCAAACCACCGTTACAAGTGTCATCGTGACGGTCGGGACTGGCCTGGGTGTTGAAGACTGCCTGAGCCAGGGCCAGCCACCCGGGCCTACCAGCAGGGGGGTTGGGAAAGTTCTCCTCGGCAGCCAACATGGCCGTCATGCCCCAAAAGCCTTGGTCATCGTTTCCCAGCGAGAGCGTTTCGTTGCGGGGCTGGAAGTCGTCGTCGGTTCCCGTCTGGAACTGAATTCCTGCTATGGCGAGGTCGTTGTAGGTGCTGTCGCCGGTCAAGAACCAGTAATCGATCAGCGTGCCAAACATGGCACCGGCTTCCCACCAGTAGTAAGGTCCAACAGGAGGGGGTCCGGGAAGAAGGCCTGGGGTTTGGCCGGACTCATTTCCTTTGTAATATTGGAGCAGATCCCACGATAGGGTGGCTGCTGTTTTCTTGATGTCATCTAAGCCAAATGAAGAAAAATAGAGGCCAATGTCAGCCGCGAGTCTCGCCAAGAGAACAAAGTTGAGGGAGATGTATGTAGAGGACAAGCTCACCGGTTGAGGAAATGGAAAACGGCGTCTGTTGCGCGGCAGCGATGTCTGCCGCAGCTAAAAGGGCGGCGATGGCGCCGGGCCCAAAGAATGACTTCATGATGTCAACACCCGAGGCACAAGTCGATTTTCAAAGCGCCAATCGAAGCATGCGAATCCGCGAGGAAAGGCCAGATGGCGAGCGCAAAGTCGGCAAAAAAAGCGAATCGCGACAAATTGCGACGGTTGCGTGTCGATGCGTTTCCGTAATACGTGGAAATACGAGAATACGGCGCTGACTTGACGATACAGACAGATAGCGAGGGGAGTGGGAAAAAAGCGAGCGAGCGAGAGAAGCGAGAGTCGATGGATGGCGAGAAGCTCAGCTGCGATTCGCGACACCTGGCGATGGCGGGAAACGAGAGAGGCGGATGGACGGTGAACGAATGGATGATGGTCGAAAAGGAAAGCAGGAAAGCAGGAAAACGAGAAAAAGAAAAAACCGCAGTGACTTAACGCACGCTTCTGAAGGGGGGGCCGCAAAAAGTCAGCGGTTTGACGATTGCTACTGTATGAAGAAGTGAGAGTCTTGCGACTGGGGATTAACTGGAGCGGTGGCGCAAAGACCGGCGATGGGCTGGGCGCTACGGGGCTCTCAGTGAAGGGCAGAGCGGCAGCTGCACTGGCATGTAGGTACCTGGCGCGTATGTACTGCTGCACCTTGGGCGTGCCTGGGGATACAAGCAGAGACGGGTAGCAACAGGTTGCATGCCAGCTTTTATTTACGTGCAAAATGCCGTCTTACCGATTTCTAATGGCAAGCCGTAAGCTGGTCGCGAGAGTTTTTTTGTTTCCCAAGCTCTTTTCTAGCTATGCTCCCGTGATTTTGCTGCTCAGCAAATGCGAACGAACAAATCAAAATTCATCTCTAAAAGCAGCAAATGGCTGTCATCCCCAGGTTCAGTGCGGAGATGAATGGGATGGACATGGGGCATCAGGCGGGGAGCAGCTCGAGTCTTGTTGAAATGCCCGTTCTGGCAGCTGCTAACCGTTCTTTGCAGAGGAATACGAAGTGGTGCATGCGCGTATCGTATTGGTGCCGCCATGTCCGGATTGCTGCAGCTTGATTTGGCCGATGGTCATTGAGGCTATGTTGAGATCCCTAATATACCTATAACATTCATGGCCAACGAGGAGCAGCATCCCACGTAGTAATGACGACGGACATGGTTCTTCCGCCGGATACGAAGCAGCAGCAGCTTCCTGCTTTATAACTGGGAGCAGAGCGAAAAAAGAGCTGGTGGCTTCTTATATTAGCCTTTGTCGCGCGTGGCTCCCTTTTGGTGGCGCCCGTCTAGTCATTGGCCCGCCTATTTTTGGATACGGCCCGTATAAGCAGGCTATTGCTGTGGTTTTTCTCGCTCTTGTCAGCAGTGAAGCGGAACCCAAAAAGCACGCTCGAGAAATAAAGATTCTCGCCGTCACGGCATGTGCAAGCCACGCTTCGCCTTTGCCTGACAGCCGCATATGTCGTCTGTCCATCTCAGTCTAGTGATCGGATCAGGACGTTCCAAGCTGTGAGATCGTGCCTAGTGGGCAGAAGCCGTGCTGCCTGATTTGCTGCCCTGATTCCACTCCTGCTTGGCTCGCCCGGTCGTTCTTTTCCCAGCGCCAGGGCTCCTGAGCCTCTTTTATGCTTTTTATGGGGGGGCTTGGGTACCCGGCTGAACCTAGTCGCGAACCTTGGCTGGCGATTTTGCGGGCCCAGCAAGCCTTTTGACAGCCTAGCCCTGCCGATTGGAACAATGGCCGTCCATGTCGTAGTGGATGAATTGCTCGTGCTTGGAGATGTCAATTCGCGGTTGCGCCGGTGCTGTGTTCCGTGATTCAATAGAGAGCAGTTCTCCAAAGCTGCTGACAGAAGACATGCCCCGGAGATGTAACAACACCTCCAATGTCAACAGATCTTCTTCGATCAACATCCAGTATAGCAGTCTGGTCCTGCAGCTTCTGTCGCTAAAATGCACGCCATATCCATCCAATGTCTTGCCTGTCTGCATTTCAGCGCGCTCAATACAGTTGGATCCATTGTTAGTCCATTTGGCTGACCAAAATCCAGGGCAGCTTAGCATGCCGGTGGCCGTTCCAGAACTCCCCGGGCCGGGGATAGTCCGGTCGCAGCCACGCACCCAATCACCGTCGAGCTTTCGAGCAGGGAACTGAATCGGAGACGTGTCCACGAGCTGAATGCGACTGAGATGCTTCACATGCGCCGCAGCTCGCCACGCCTTGGAAAAGACTTGGTTGAGGCTGAACTGTGAAGCTTACGCTGCGCACGACCTTGTTGGATCGAATTGAGTGTTTGGAGCAAAGTGGTCGGCAAGAGATTCCGTGGAATGAGGTAGCGACCAACGACGAACTGTAGCTCGCATCTCGACGGTGGGCTTTGGTGTCACTGCGCTTCTCTCCCTCTTTCGGCCTTGATACTCGATGACAGTTTCAATCATCCAGTAATATCAAAGAAAAAAAGAAGGAGAAACTTGCATCATTGGTACTAGCTTCCCTGCAGAAAAGGGCGCAGCATATTATCCAACATGGACAACTTCGAGAAGCATGGCTTGAACGAGGACGACTTTGGCGCAAAGACGGGCATCGTCAGCGCCTTTGATGCATTCCGTACGCTACACACTTGAGTTCCTAGCTCCATGTTTTGCTTTTGCCTGCTAACATCCCATAGCTAAATCCAAGCCGCAGTATGTGACGCAGACGTCTGGTGGTGGCAAATGGACTGTTGCCATGCTCCTCATCTCCAGCATATTCATGTGGACTGAGCTGGGCCGCTGGTGGCGCGGAATCGAGGCCCATACGTTTGCTGTCGAAAGGGGCGTCGGGCACGACATGCAAATCAATCTCGACATCGTCGTCAAGATGCACTGCGACGATCTGCACGTCAACGTCCAGGACGCCTCGGGGGATCGCATTCTTGCTGCGGACAAGCTGGCTCGCGAGGCCACCACCTGGAGCCAGTGGGTCGATGAAAAGGGCATGCACAAGCTCGGCAAGAATGAGAATGGCCAACTCGACACGGGCCTTGGCTGGCACTCGAAGCACGACGAGGGCTTTGGCGAAGAGCATGTTCATGACATTATTGCCCTCACTCAGAGGAGGGCCAAGTGGGCGAGGACTCCTAGGCCCAGGGGAAAGCCGGACAGCTGCCGCATGTTTGGAAGCATGGACTTGAACAAGGTGCAGGGAGACTTTCATATCACGGCCAGAGGCCACGGCTACATGGGAATGGGCCAGCACTTGGACCACGATAGTATGCTCTCCTCCTCCCCCCCACCTCTCTTGAACTTTTAAGCCAGGCATGTCTTCTAACGTTACTATAGAATTCAACTTTTCTCACATCATCTCGGAAATGTCGTATGGCCCGTACTACCCATCGCTCGTCAACCCTCTCGATCGTACCGTCAACTCGGCCATTGTCCACTTTCACAAATTCCAGTACTATCTCTCCGTGGTCCCCACCGTTTACCTCGCCAACCGCAGAATCGTCAACACCAACCAGTACGCCGTCACTGAGCACAGCAAGACAATCTCGGACCATCAGATCCCCGGCATCTTTTTCAAGTACGACATTGAGCCCATCCTGCTGAGCGTGGAAGAAAGCCGTGACGGATTCTTGTCTTTTGTCATCAAGATTGTCAACATCTTCAGTGGCGTCATGGTAGCTGGCCACTGGGGCTTCACGCTGAGCGACTGGATCCGCGAGGTCATTGGCAAGAGGCGCCGGAGCAACGGCGGTGTTGGTGTTTTGGGCAACAAGCATGGCTTTGACGAGTAACAGTGGCTCGTCTTGATACAGTGGTTTGGGTTGGACGCAGTGTACATACTAGATGGAGTGCAAAAAGCTTCAGATTGGGTTAAATGGGCGTTGCCGGAGTATGATTTTCTTGCTTTTTCTTGGCATTTTGTGTCTGTGGATTTTTTTTTTCTGCTTTGACAGATATTATATCATAGCACAGGTATCTCGACGTATAAAGCTTGTACTTTTGAGTTTTTGAGGAACACCTATCAAACCAGGCATACGTATCGAACAGCCATTCTCGGCATGTCTCAGCGAAATCGACCCTTGCAACCAGCTGAGGATCTCGGGTCGGATATCTATGTGACTTGTTTGGCTCCCATCTGTAAGGGGCAGCGGGTTCTGGCACAGGTCCCCGTTGGGCTCATCTGTCGGCTTTCCGGGAGGCTGAATGACACCCAGCATTGGGTCCAATCACACGGTCACGCTCGGCAGTTGGCTGCCAGCAAGAACAGTGCTGTACTGCCAGCAATATAGAACGCAAGGGCCGCTCGGGCTGTGGGCTGATTGGGGGGGCTCGCCGTGATCGAAGGAATGTGCCCGTTGCGGAGCTTTTTTGCGGTCCATAGTAACTAGGCTGTGCATAATCGGCGTGGGGGGACTTTCTAGCAGCGATCAAAAAGTTGAGGATAGTGGAAATGTGATTTGATGTACTTGTAGGTATAACGGCAGAATGACAGCAAGACAGCATTGAAGCCATGGACCAGAATAGAGTCTACAGTGGAACTGCAAATAGTGGGCTGTTTAGAAGACAGGCGTCGCCATGGCGCTATGACGCCATTGCCGCCCAGCCAGGGCTCCCCTCTTCGCTGCAAGGTGCTGGAATTTTCTATTCCCACCCACTGAGGCACTTGGCACGGCATCTCCAGGTACCTGGAGGGGCTTTTTAGCGCGGAACGGCGCGAGGCGAGCCAAAGTCGAAAGCCACAGGCTCAACCTTGTGAGTGACAGCAGACGTGACATGAGGTGAAATGACAACAACGCATCTTGCCTCGCCAAACGTGTGGTTCTGTTGTCGCTGGTCTGACCTGGCACCATGACGCTGGGGACATGCCAGCACAAAAGAGGGAGAGCGAGGCGGGGTCACGGCTACGAGGCAAAGGACTAAGAAATTAGAAACAACAAAAGTGAGGCTGAGACGTCGTGTCACCACACTTGGCTGCGTGAGCACGAAAAGAGACGCCAGCAAACAACAGAATCGGGTGGTGCTGAGCGCTTCGGCTCTGCGACGGGAAAAACTCGCGGCCCCTCGTGGTTCCTGCGAAGAGCAGCGACTGGACCCCGCGCCACGCTTCTGCCTGGTCACAAGGCGCCGGCGGCTTTCTCGCAGATTCATGCAGGTGACCAACCACGGGTGTTTTGTTGGGAGGGGGGCTGGAAGGATTTCGGGGTTTGGCACAGGTCGACGTCTAACAGGGCTACGGTGCTGGTGGCACTGTAGGAGAGGAGGACGGTGCAGCGAATGGAGGGGACCAAGGGCTACTTGAGACGTTGATTTGACGATGACGGCGTTGATGAGGGCGATGGCGATGGCGATGTTGTTGCGAGACAGAGGCGATGACGGCAAAGACAAGACCAGACATGACACATTCGACCTCGTCGACCAAGACAGCCGCCATCACCGGGCAAAAGAGAGCGCAAAAGACCAAGAGCACAGCACTCTTTAGCCTCGTCCAGCATGAGCCCTGCCCTTGTCTAGCCCTCGTTAGCTGGCCTCGCTCTCACGCAGCCCAGAGTCAGCCGCCCACCTTCGACCGGCTTCCAACTGCTGCTCGGCCCCTCCTCCCAATGAAACATCGTCATCAGCTGTCCACACCCAGCCAGGCCCGCTCTCGACGCTATTTGTACTGTCCTGACGTTATCCTGCAGCAGACTCTGCGCTGCCTCCTCCGTTGTAGCCGCCAGGACGAGACAAGACAGGGCAGGGCAGGGCAGGACGGGACCCTCTGCTGTGTGAGCGAGCGAGTGCCTATTAGTACACTCTCAGCAGGGGACGGCATAACTTGGCGACTCTTCTGCGTCATATCCTTTCCCTTCCCAGCTCCTTCGTTACCCCTCCTTGTGTTTTTTTCTTCAGCCTCTCGGAATCCTTTATACTGTACTTACTGTGTCTGCCTGTGCGCCTCGAGCCACTCCTTCTCTCCCGCGTCATAATTGCCTGGTACCTCATACAAGCGACGGTTCACAACAGCGGAGAGGAAAAGAGTGGAAAGACAGTGTGAGAGATAGCGAGAGACAGAGAGATATACCTGGCAGGCAGCGCTAGGTTGGAGAGATGGCCGACTATAGAACTACAAAGGTCTACCGAGAACGGAACGATTCTGACGACGACCACTTTCAAAAGAGCACCACTGTGACCCGATACAAAGTCAACCAACCCAAGGTAGAGCGATACGACCGTGTCGAGAAAGTCTATGAGATGGACGACGAGCGCCGCTCACGCTACTCTGGCGAGCGGGATTTTGTCGAGTATGAGCGAAGGGAGCGGGCATATGTGCCCGACAGGCCACGCTCGGCCGTAGACGTCGACGCTGATCGCGGCCGCACCGCCTACTATGAGCGCGATGTCGAGCGCCGGGAGACGGACCGCGACTGGGACAGACGCCCTCGCCATCATGAAGAGGATGTGCGCGTGGAAAAGAGAGTCGAGGAGCGCTTTGACGACGGCCATGGCCATGAGGTTGATCGCTATCGCAAGGAGACTGAGTATTACCACGATCCAAACCATGCGTCTTCTCCCGTCGTGGTCCGCCAGCGGGCTCCGGACCAGAAAATCATCGTCCAGGAAGCCCCGCCGCAGCAGATTGTCATTCCCCGGCAGGAACCCAACATCATTGTGCTCAGAGAGAGGGACGGGGACCGAGAACTCGCTCGTCCCGCTCCTTACGACGAAGAGTATTACTACCGACGGGAACGGAGAGAGGTTGGCCCCTACAAGGGCGACCGCCGCCCGCGACGCGGGGACGACTACCACAGCGACGACGATGACTATTACTACTCTCGCCGCACCACTCGCCGCGAGCGAAGCCAGAGCGCGGATCACCACCACAAGCGTCACCTCGCAGAGGGAGCCCTTGCCGGCGCCGGCATCACGGCCCTCCTCTCCAGTCGCCCCAATGAGTACGGAGAGGTTGCCGAGGGCCGTGGCAAGAAGGTCCTTGCCGGCGCTGCTTTGGGGGCCATCGGAACCGAGGCCATCAGGCGAGCCCACAGCGCCTATGAAGACCACTGGGGTGACGGTAATGAATCCCCCGATCGCCACTCTGCGCTCAAGAAAGGTCTAGGAATCGCCGCCGTGGCCCTCGCCGCAGCTGGCGCCGTCAAGTATCACCAGGCCAGCAAGGCCGAAAAGGATGAGCGACGCCGAGGACGAAGCCGAAATCGAGGGTACTATACATCTGACGAAGAGTACTACTCGGATCGCTCGCGCTCGCGCAGGCCCAGCCGCAAGCGCAGCCTCTCCACCTTGGCCAAGGCGGCCATTGGAACCGCCGCGACTGCTGGGCTCGTGAAGCATTTCCGTGACAAGTCAAAGTCGCGATCCAAGTCACGACATTCTCGACCTGGCAGCAGATCTCGCAGCAAGTCTACGCTTCGCCGTGGTGCCGAGCTTGCCGCCGGCGCGGCCGCAGTTGGCGTAGCTGGCAAGATGTGGAAGGACCATCATGATAAGAAGAAGGAAAGGGAGAGAGGGGAATCGACCTCTCGTGGGTATAGCGACGAGGATCGCGAGTACGATGGACACAACTCACACAGTAGAAGCAGGAGCAGGAGCAGGTCGAGAGCCAGATCCCTTTATTCCGAAGCCGTGGCTGATCCTGGGCTAGGCTTGATTGAGTACGGGCACGATCCCCTACCACCCGATCCGCGCTCTCCAACTGGCCAAGGGTATGAATCCGAGGCCGAGGAGAGGCGGCGAAATCGACGGAGAAGACGTGAAAGAGACCCATCATCCTCTTCTGAGTCCAACGAGGAGAGGAAACGAAGCAGGAGTCGGCTGCGAGACAGCGCTGCCGCAGGTGCTGCGGCGGCGGGAATCAAGGAATACAAGGACAGAAAGGAGAGAGAGCGGAAGGAAGAAGCGAGACGGGAGGAAAAGCGAGAGGAGAGGAAAGAGGATAGAAAGGAGAGACGGTCGAAGGAGAGGCGCTCGAGGGAGCGCGAGGAGCAAGCACAACGTAAGATTACCCCCTCCCCTTTATAAGCCCAAGCTATCTTGGCTTCTTTCTTTCTTTGGTGCGTCTCTTTCAAACGATAACTTACTTTTGAGCTCCTGTAGGCTACCCCAAGGTCCCTTCAAACGGGGCTTACTTTGAAGACCCAAACAGACCGCATTCACCACCCAATGCTTCCGGCGGCGCCTACTTCGGGGCCCCCTATCCTGTAACTCCAGGAGCCAGCATCCCCGGAAACATTCCTCCCCCGGCCCCGCAGCCGCCGACAACCAACGTCCCGCCGCGAGAGCACTCCTACACGCCGTATACTGACCCCAGTGTGCCGGAACCTCGTGAGTACCACCCCTATGTGCCTCAAGACTACCATGGGTACGCACCTCCGCCTCCACCGGCTGGTCCCCCGCCACCTTCGGGACCGCCGCCTCCTGGTAACTCTTCCGGAGTGCCGGGATACGCACGCCCGCCAGGGCCGCCGCCTTCGGGCCCGGTTCCTCCCCCCTGGACCTCCCCCTCCAGGGCCACCGGCGGGCGGTAGCTTCCCGCAAGATTATGTGAGTGACCTCTCCAAAAACAAGAATCCACCTGAACAGAAGGGCGGACCATCCGAGGGTGCGTTGAGTCGTACTTTTTTCTGCAAGGACTGTTTTTTGATTGTTTTCTCAAATTAGACAAAAGTTTTTGGGATAACGAATTGTAATTCACTGAGACTAACCTGTATGTTTTTTTAGAGGCCGTAAAACCGCTCAAGCAGCTGCCGCCGCCTCGCATCGAGATTCCACCGCTTGGGTTTCCCCTCGGTAGAAGAAAGTCTGTGTCGTTTGGACCGCTTTCTCCAACGAGCACTGTAACAATGAAGAGGCATAAAAAGGATCACGAACTTGAATCCGAATCAGACAGCTCGGAGTCTGAAGATGGATCTCGCGGTAAACGTCGTGAAAACCAGTTCAACCGATCAAGTCGCCACCGTCGGCAATCATCCGATACGACTCACGATCGTTCTCCTAACCGTGACCACGAGAGCAGGCGTAGGAGACGTCACCACTCGGATTCAGACGAGGAAATCGAAGATTTGCCTGATCGTTTCGACTCGCACGGGAGACCATTGGATGGTGGGCGTCATGGCAGGAGCCGGCTGACGACTAGAAGCGGCAGTTTTCATCGTTCGGCAGAAAAGCCTGGTGGCTTGAATATCCATGGTGCATGGCAACTTATGGCTAGCGATCCGGAGCAGATCCAGAAAATAGTGGGCGGCGTGACGGGAGCTCTGTCGGGGCGGCGCAGCTGGGTGAGCGTGGTTGGGGATGTGCTTGGCGGTGGGCTTGGTGGTGATTTATTGGGACAGTTGGGACCGTTGGCGGGAGCGCTTCAAGCTGGTGGTGCAAGTGGAGCGGGAGGTGATGGAGAAGGAAGACGAAGGGGAGGAGGCGGCGATAGTGATGATGGAGATGGGAGACATAAGAGGAGGGATGATGATGATGATGGCAGACACAAGAGGAGGAGATGATGGGTCTTGGAACGATTCGATGACGATTTGACGATGACGACCTTTTGACGACGACATATTTCTGCTTTGCTTTTTTTTTTTTTCTCATTTTCTCTTTTGACGTTAATGTTATATGATTTATGTTTCGTTTGTTTTACGATTGATGATTTCTTCTCTTCAAAGCTTGCTTTATGAATGAAGTTTGGGTTTCTAAGAAATGTATGGCTTATGCTGGTTGTTTAATGAGATATAGAAAACAAGCGAGTGCTTTGCTACTTTTTTCTTTTGATAGTAATTTAATATTGTGTGACTTGTTTTGTAAATTTGCACTTTGAGATGATGGTAATTAAAGTTGAAAGCCTCCATTGTACTAGGCCTTGATAGCAGATGCTGGGCAGTGCGCCTTTACACTAAATTACAGCGCTATAGGCGTCTCTATCATACACGGATGTGTTCACCCTCATCTCCTCACTCAATTTCAAATACATGAGGTAATAACAATGTGGAATAGTTAGTAGTACTGACTCATAATATGCAACGATGCATGTAAAAGTCACATGCAGCTGTTTTCTTCCTCCAAGGGTTGTTAGCACCGAGACGGCGCAGAGTGCGTGGAGATTATTGCCTTTGGAGGCAGAGCGCGGTGGGAAACAATTCCCTTGGAGGCTTGAGGTCCGGCGCGTGTTCTTATCGGCCACTACCCCCAAGTGTGTGCACTTAAAACCAACCTTTCCTTTAGACGGTACTGTTGCGAGAAGTTTGGGAGATGGGTTGTACGTAACGGGGAGTGGGATTGACGTGCGTTGATTGAATGCTGCTGAGTCAAATATTTGGTGGTGTATAGACTGGGTATAAAAGAGTGGCTTGAACCAAGCCAAATCACCACATATTGAGCACACAAATTCTTGGATTTATAGCAAAAACTACACAAAGAAACACGGGTTTATCTATATATTACCTGCCATGGCATCGTACTACCCGCACCCATTTGATCCCCTTTCTCCCGAGGAGATACAAAAGGTATTGACCCCATGTCTCTCAACGCTGATGGCTCGCGCCTAACCTACACCCTCCAGGCCGCATCCATCGTAAAGCCATGTTTCGCAGGCCAAGACCCGAATTTCCGCTTCATCACTCTAAAGGAGCCTCCAAAACAGCACATGATTGCTTTTCTCGACCGGCAAGGCAATGGATTTACCGCTGAAGCCGCTCGACCCGCACGCCAAGCTCGCGTTCAGGTTGTTGCCTCGCCAGCTCCCAAAGAAGCGCCTCAGCTGTTTGAGCTGATTGTCGATTTGGACGAGCAGTCTGTGGTGAAGCTTGAGAATCTCAAGGGCAAACACTCGTATATCGATTCGAGCTACATGGGGGAGGTGGAAAAGGCCTGTTTGGCTGATGAGCGGGTGCGGGCTGAGATACGGACGCTGCAGCTTCCTGCTCAGGCGGTGGTTTGTGTCGAGGCGTGGGCTTATGCGACGGATGGGATGAATGATATGACGGAGAGAATTACAATGGTGCGTGTCTTGAAGCTTGCATATATCTGCTGATGCTAACTACGTGGCTCAGTGCTGGTTCTATATGCGTCTTACGAGCAACCCGGATGCCAATTATTACGCATATCCGCTAGACATTTGCGCCGAAGTAGATGAGAAACTACGGGTTGTCAAAGTCTATCGGCTTCCGTCAAGCTCAACCGAAAGAATCCACAACGAAGCTCGGCCATTTGATCGCAGCAAGATTCACCCAGCCACAGACAGTGAATATCACCCAAGTCTACGATCAGAATACAGACAGACGACAAAGCCATACCAGGTTGTGCAGCCAGAGGGCCCGTCATTCCAAGCCGACGGAAACTCAATAACCTGGGAGAAGTGGAGTTTGCACGTCGGCTTCAACTACCGAGAGGGCCTCACGCTGCACGACGTCCGCTATGATGGGCGCAGCCTCTTTTATCGCCTGTCGCTGGCGGAGATGTTTGTTCCGTATGGAGATCCGCGGTCGCCGTACCAGAGGAAAGCGGCTTTTGATCTGGGCAATGACGGTGCGGGTATCAACGCCAACAATCTCCAGCTTGGGTGTGACTGTCTGGGGACGATCAAGTATTTTGACGGGTGGCATAACACGCGGGCTGGCGAGCCGCTCAAGATGCCAAACGTGATTTGCTGCCACGAACAGGATGATGGTATTCTATGGAAACACACCAATTTCCGCACAAAGAATGCGGTTGTGACGCGGTCTCGCATCCTGGTGCTGCAGACCATCATCACGGTGAGCAACTACGAGTACATCTTTGCGTTCCACTTTGGCCAGGATGCCTCGATCCGTTACGAGGTGCGGGCGACGGGCATTTTGTCGACTGCGCCGATTGCCGTGGGAGAGACGGTGCCGTATGGGACGGTCGTTGCGCCGGGCGTGCTGGCGCCGTATCACCAGCATTTGTTTTGTCTGAGGATCGACCCGGCGATTGATGGGCATGCGAATTCGTTGCTGGTGGAGGAGAGCCGTGCCTTGCCGGTTGGGGATCCGGATGTGCATAATCCGCTGGGAGTTGGGTACGTGACGAGCAAGAAGATTGTGGATGATGAGCAGGGCTTGGATCTGGATTTTACTACGAATCGGACCTTTAAGATTGTGAATGAGAAAGTTGTCAATCCGATAACGGGCACGCCGGTGGGATTCAAGATTGTGCCGTTTTACAGCCAGATGCTGCTCTCTCATCCTGCATCTCACCATGCACGGCGCTCAGAATATGGACAGCATGCGATTTGGGTTACTCGCCATGACGACGAGGAGTTTTTCCCGGCCGGTCGACATACGATGCAGTCTGCGGGAGGGGATGGGATTGCGTCGGCCATTGAGAGGAGGCGAAGGGATCCTGTGGTTGATACGTCTGTGCGGAATGAGGATATTGTTGTTTGGCACACGTTTGGGTCGACGCACAACCCGCGGATTGAGGATTGGCCGGTGATGCCGGCGGAGAAGATGGTGGTTGGGCTGAAGCCGTTTAATTTCTTTGGGGGGGAATCCGGGGCTGGATGTTGCGGTGTCGACGCAGGAGCAGAATCGGAGTGTTGAGGTGGGAGATGGGATTGGGAGGGCATGTAATAGGTGTAATTGAGGTAGCCTGCATTTCATGTTTGATGAGAGTATTGAAATGTTGTACTTAGCATGGCTATGGTACAAAACGTTATACGTGCTCCTGTGTCCTCTTTTTGGTTATCCGTTATCAAAATATGTTACAGTAATAGGTTGCTCCCTTGGGGAGCGCTAAAATTGCTGTGAAATGTGAGTTGCATGCGCACTGAAAATGGCACCGCGCGGATGTACAGCCTGGGGGGAGGTTAAAATTGCTGTGAAAAAAAAAAATTTGTCAATTAAGAGGCAGTTTTATACATGTAGTAATAAGCAGCATGCAGTTCGCAGACACTTTGGAAAACCTACGGAGAGGTTATAAACACTGTGAAGAGGGCGGAAGTTTGAGGACGGTAGTGAACACTTGACCTCTCCAACTGAGAACCTCGTGTGATAGAGGACAAGACATAGAGTCAGCATGCCGAATTGAAGATTATAGACATTTGCGATGGAAAAAAAAAAGGTACTCTAGAAACCTACTTTTGGTTGTAGGGAAGGTCGAACAAAAACAGCTGGGCATCGAATGTATAGCCTTGAAGTGAGTCTCTTTGTATGCGAGGACGTGATATCTTAGAGTAGAGGCAATTGCTCGCTTTGGCACGAGAAAGTGTCAACAACCCGAGTGTTGTTTGGATTTGGAGACATAGCATGCTTCCAGGTCTTGGGCGTCTGTCCAAGTGTTCCGACGATTCTGAATGATAACAATACAGTCTTGCATCTGAAACTTACATTCATTCGTGTACCTAATCTTCTTGGTTTACTGGCTTATTGTGTGTGTGTAAATGCTACTCTGTCACCCATACTTAAGATATTGAACGATTGTTACTAAAATTACTTTGTCTTTATGTATACCCTACGTATTGATTATCTCTTCGCTTCCGTACCAACAGATGCGTCTTTAATCAGAAATCTTATATCGCAGTAGTAAGCATTCACAGCCTCCAGTCTATTACTCTGATTTTAGCCAAGTATCATTGGTGTAAGTGCTCCCCTACTGCCACATTGTGCAGCTTTCACAAGCGGTGACTAGAGCTTTATTACAGGAAAAGGTCTTGAGAGTGTTATAAGATAATACTACTACTACTACTACTACTACTACTACTACTACTACTACTACTACTACTACTACTACTACTACTACTACTACTATTACTCCTATTATTTTAATAAGTATTTAACAGCTACATATTTAATATATAAACTAGCTGCCTTATTATACTACAGTTATGGTGTTAAATAATAAAATTAGGGGCTAGATAACTTCTCCCTAAGTATATTATGCGGGGGTTAAGCCTTGGGGGGGAGTTAAAATTGATGTGAAATATTACTAGTACTGACAACGTGACGGAGCAGCATACCACCCCGCAAGTACTTGTTATGGGACAGGCTTGTAGAACTCGCTTGAATTTCCTTCAGCTTCGACGCAATCAAACTGATAGGTTAGTGTATACTGGACCTTAGGTATTTGTTATGTGACAACAAGTATTTACCGTTTCTCAACGCACCTATATTCAAAATTGACAGCCTGGCAACAAACATCGTGCATTCAGCCAAGTTGCTGCGTCTAGTCTAACTCATTCAAATCTCAAACCATCTAGATGCTATTGTGAAGCGATGGCTACGTACGTATCCCTTTGTCTTCTTGGTTTAACGTGGCAAGCCAACACACACCAGCTCCAGGCAACCGGGAGCTGGATCCAGCTGGTTAGTCTTCGTCCAGGCGGTGCTTTAGCGTGCGTGGACACTAACATTTCCCGAGCGGGTTTCGGTTCCACGGCAAATCTAGGACTCAAGGCAGCCGCATTTGCACTGCCCAGCTGAGATGAGATTGACAGTCAGAAGGCCAGAGTTTCACTGATGATTTGGCCTCTTCTTCCTCTATTTCATTTTTTGCAACTTAATCCTGAATCCTGCCACTTGTTCATAAAAGATGATGGAATGAATGTATTTAAATAGCTGATCGTGCTCTTGCTGCGTCATGTCATGTCATTCTCGTATACAATTATAGCTGCCTATAAGCTGCATATTTAGGCAACGCATCAAGGGAAAAAGTGTCGGTCAAGCCCCGTCTTATTTTCAGCCTTAAGTCTTATATATTCGCCCTTGATTGGACCCCATTCATCATGTTCTCCCGGTTATTCAAATCCGCCTCTTCATCTGCAGCAGCTCCTTCAACAACACCTGCCAAAATGTATTCCAGCATGTCATCAAGTGGCTTCCTCCGCGTAGACTACAAGTCTAATCCTGTGGACATTCCCGACACATTTCTCACCGGCCCGGCATCTGAGCCCGTCACAATAACACCCGTCCCGTTCAAAGAATCTGGGCTGCCCGAGTACACTAAATGCAAGGCGTGGACCCTCGACAACGTCCTCTCTCGAGAGGAGTGCAGGGAGCTAATTGCTTACGCCGAGGCTTCTGCCGTCCTGGAGAAGCCAGGCGAGTCTCCCTGGAAACCCGCTCTTGTTAGTGTAGCCCCAGGATTGGAAGCGTCAGCCCCAGGATATCGCCACAGCGATCGAATCGTATGGGACACGCAGCTTCTCGTTGACCGTCTATGGGACCGCTGTGCTCAAGCCGAAGGGCTGCAGGAGCTCGTTGCCACGGCTCCATGTCCAAGACCAAACACTAGCCAGGGCACATGGAAGTTTGCCGGCTTAAACGAGCGCATGAGGTTCCTCAAGTATGGGCCTGGCATGTTCTTCAGGAGTAAGTATACCATTTGCCGTGCACGAGAGACAATTTCCCCCTTTCGTGCTCCTGAGTATGTATCCAGAGGCTAATGAGCCATCCAGGGCACTGTGATGCCGCGTACCGATCCGAAAAAGATAGCGATGTTATTACGGAGACGTACTATACGCTGCATCTCTACCTCAGCGATGAAGGTCTCGTCGGCGGAGCGACCGCTTTTTCATCGCCCAATGGAAAGAGGCGCATGGATGTCAATCCCAAGGCAGGCAGCGTCCTCATCTTCCAGCATCCCATGCTCTACCATGAAGGAGCAGATGTCATGGAAGGTCTCAAGTATACGATGAGGACGGAAATCATGTATCGGTGGGAGGATGCGCCAAAGGCTGAAGCGCAAAATTAGAGTATCCTTCATTCTGTGGGGAATTATGATTATGTATGTAGTAATATACCAAGCCCTACTAATTGCAAGGACGGCAATATCAGTCTCGTCGGTTTTGTTTTGGCATCTTCTTTTCCTCCAACGCTTCAATATCTTTCTTCTTGTGAAAGTGAGGCGCCAGCTCCGCTAGCCATACAGCCTCAATTGGCATTACGCTGCGCATATACTCCTTTGTTGTCTGCACCAGTTCGAAATAAATTACCATCTTTTCTGGTGGATCTATCGACATCAGCACGCTGCTCGGGTGAATCCACACTGTTGTGCTGTTCTTGACCGTCCGATAGCTGTCGCCGCTCTTCTGCAGCCTCGCCGCGTTGGGGAAGAACCCAGCTGTGATGGCACGCTTGATGGGCCGTAGGTTGTTGGCACCGCATGTTGACGGGGCGACTTCGACACGTTCGCAGAGTTTGGCAAGCTGATCTCGAACATCGCGGGCGCGTGTTAATGATCGCTGCTGTAAAAAGTTCTCTTTGGCCCAGATGGGTGAAAATCCGCTATCGACCCATTGATTCCAGACATTGAGTAATGAAATGTGGTCGCCTCCATCCTTGATAGTAAACCGGTTTCGTGCGCTATCAGCATGTAGCTTCTTGTCTTTTGGTCTGAAGAAGAGAGCAGAGGCTTCACCCAGCATAGAGACTATAGAGAGCACCTCTTCCACACAGCCTTCCTTATCAGCTGCTAGGACTGCTTTTGCCAGCATGGGATCAGTTGGGAATTCGGCCATTTGACGACCAATCTTGGTCAGCTCGCCCTTGTGGTTGAGAGCCTGCAGGGCAAAAAGTTGGTTCAAGGCGCCGATGAGAGCTTCTGTCGGAGGTGGATCCATAAACTCGAAATCCAGCAGCTCATTGATACCTAGTGACTTGAGCTGCAGCACAACTCCGTTGAGATTTGTCCGCTGAATTTCGGGCAGCGGTGACTCGTCCATCTCGTTCATATAAGCAAACTTGGTATATAGTCGGAAACACTTGCCCGGGCCAACACGTCCAGCACGACCGCTTCGCTGGTTGGCTGATGCACGGGAGCATGGAACGACGACTAGATTCGACATGCCTGTGGCCGGGTTATAGACATTTTCTTTGACGTAACCGGGGTCAATGACATATACGATGCCGTCAATGGTCAAACTGGTCTCGGCAATATTCGTCGCTAGCACGACTTTGCGTGCGCCCTCGGGTGTTGGCTCAAAAATCTTTGCCTGAAGTTCTGACGGTAAGTTGGCGTAGATTGGACAAATGACTAGCTCCTTTATTCGATTCCCCAGCTTCTTTGCCGTCTCAGCAATCTCCATCTCGGCGGCCTCGATCTCGTCCTGTCCGGTCAAGAAGATGAGAATATCTCCTTTGCCCTGGGTGGTGTGGATCTGGAACACGGTTGTGATGGCCGCCGCCAAGTAGTTGGCTTCGGGCGCAGGGGTATAGTAAATATCCACGGGATAACGTCGTCCAGGGATGTTGAAGATGGGGGCGTCGTCGAAATACTGGGCGAATTTCTCGGCATTCATGGTGGCGGAAGAAATCAGGAGCTTCAAGTCTTTTCGCTCTCTCGCCAAATCTTTAACCAGGGCCAGCAAAATATCCGTGTGGACCGTCCGCTCGTGAGCCTCGTCAATCATGATTGCCGAATATCCGGCCAGGTCTGGCTCTGTCATGAACTCTCGCAGCAGCATACCATCAGTCATATACTTGAGTATCGTCTTTTCACTTGAGCAGTCTTCAAATCGGATAGAGTAGCCGACTTCGTGGCCAATCTTGACGCCGACTTCTTCCGCAACACGCGCAGCCACACTCATGGCTGCCACTCGTCGTGGTTGTGTGCACCCAACCTTCATACCGTTCTTTGTGTATCCAGCTTCATGGAGATATTGAGGTAGCTGAGTCGTTTTTCCACTACCGGTTTCTCCTACAATGACAAGGATCTGATACTGTTCCAGCGCCTCCAAAAACTGCTCTCGATATTGGTAGATGGGTAGACTCTTCCTTGTCTCCTGGATCGACAAGGCCTTCTTCTCGGCCGCCTCGATCTGTGCCTCCAGAAACTGCTGCTCCTTGGTCAACGTCTTTCTCTCGCCCGGCATCCGTGAGTCCAGGCTCCACTGGATATACTGCGCGTCATCCAAGACGTAGTCGTAGTCCTCATTTTCGCGCTCTCGGCCCTGGATCTGCGCTTTGGCTTTGGTGGTCTGCTCCCTCTCCCACTCGTCGTGTTCCGTGACAAATTTCTCCTGGCCGTACTCGTCCCGCTCGACATGGCGCTTATACAAGGCATCTTCCTTCTTCTTACGATCCAGTTTGCCCTTTTCGGTGATGTAGTCCTCCGGCATCACGTATCCATCTTGATGGTCATCGATTCTCAGCCGCTCTTCAGCCAGGCGCAGAAGCTCTTGGTTCTTGGTAAACTCTGCCTTTTCCCTCTCTGACAACCGCACTCCGCTCCTCAATTCTGCCGTCTCCTCGGCGACTTGCCTCCTCAGCAGGGCCAAGCGCTCTGCCTCTCTTTTCTTGAGATAGTCCTGCCGCGATCTCATGCGGCTCTCCTTGTGGCGATCCGAGGAGTCGCCATCGTCCATCGGAAGGAAGGCATATTTCTTGGAACTCATCGTCGGAAGTGATGGCAGCCGTGCAGCTCTCACTGAGTGTATAAACTTATGTGTTTTGCCTTCTTTTTGCCTCCTGGAATCTTCCCGAAATTTGCCTTCACACCACGGCAGCCTGCTGAAGGTGAGACGCGATGCTACCTGGAAGCGAGTGCAGAAGCAATAGCTGCCATTTTTTAGTGGAGACCCGATTCTAAGGGTCCATAGTATTCCCCCGTAGTTCATCCGCCAGCCAATGGGCGTTTTGCGATAGCCCTGCCGGCAGCTTATCAGCGATGATGCAGCTGCCAGCAGACCAGAAAAGCCACTAATTTACCTACACGTCAACGCAACTGGAAATGTTAACACGCTGTAACTTACAAGCTGCATATCCAGCCTTTTTCTCTTTTTTGCACATCCACGAGCCTTGCTAGAGAAGCAGCTCGGAAAGGAATCCTACGACACAGGTTATTGATGCTTGATTGTTTTATCAATATCTTTTTTACCACTGGAAGGGCCAATTAGCACCAGACAGCACCATGATACTCCGCGGGGCGATCTTCGTCTTGTTGGCTCTAGTATCGCTTGCCTTGTGCGCCGAAGACTTCTACAAGGTGCGCCAACACTTTTCCGTTTCTTCGCACACAATGATGCTAACAGTCATGGAAAGATCTTGGGAGTCGATAAATCTGCGACAGATAAGCAGCTGAAGTCTGCCTACCGCCAACTTTCGAAGAAGTTCCACCCCGACAAGAATCCGTATGTCGTCTCTTTGCACTTGCGCCTTGCCATTTACAACGTTTACTGATTGCAATTTTACTTTCTTTTAGAGGCGATGAAACAGCACACGAGAAGTTTGTTCAAGTCTCCGAAGCCTACGAAGTGCTAAGCGATTCCGAGCTTCGAAAAGTCTACGACCGCTATGGCCACGACGGCGTCCAGTCCCATCGTCAACGTGGTGGAGGCGGTGGTGGAGGCGACCCCTTCGACCTCTTTAGCAGATTCTTTGGCGGCCATGGACATTTCGGAAGATCAAGTCGCGAGCCCCGAGGCAGCAATGTCGAGGTCAAAGTAGAAATTTCCCTTCGCGACTTTTATAACGGCGCCACTACCGAGTTCCAATGGGAGAAGCAGCACATCTGTGAGAAATGCGAGGGTTCGGGCAGCGCAGACGGAAAAGTCGAGACTTGCAACATTTGCGGTGGACACGGTATCCGAATAGTCAAGCAACAGCTTGCCCCCGGCATGTTCCAGCAGATGCAGGTTCGTTGCGACCACTGTGGTGGCACAGGCAAGAGCATAAAGAACAAGTGTCCCATCTGCCGTGGCAATCGGGTTGAGCGTAAATTGTCAACGGTCAGCCTGACTGTCGAGCGCGGTATTGGCCGAGACGCAAAAGTGGTGTTTGAGAACGAGGCCGACCAAAGCCCAGACTGGGTTCCCGGCGATCTCATTGTCAATCTTGCCGAGGCTACCCCGTCGTATGATGATAACCCCGATCAAGTCGACGGCACCTTCTTCCGACGCAAAGGCCACGATTTGTACTGGACAGAAGTTCTCTCTCTGCGTGAGGCTTGGATGGGCGGCTGGACTCGCAACCTCACTCACCTCGACAAGCACGTTGTGCGCCTCGGCCGCGAGCGTGGCCAGGTCGTTCAAGGTGGCCTGGTAGAGACCATTGCTGGTGAAGGTATGCCGGTATGGCACGAGGAAGGCGAAAGCGTCTACCATACGCACGAATTTGGCAACCTGTACGTTACGTACGAGGTTATTCTGCCAGACCAGATGGACAAGAAGATGGAGAACGAATTCTGGGACCTGTGGGAGAAGTGGCGATTGAAGAAAGGAGTAGACCTGCATAAAGATAGCGGGCGACCCGATATTAAGCATGAACGCGATGAGTTATGATGCGGCAAAAGAAGGATATAGCAAAAGGGAAGCAAGAGGAGTTATGTAGGGTACTATGTCGTGTAATTTTCTCCTATTATAGACTTGTGGATTGTATATATACATGGCACTTGCAAAGGACATGCATGATTTATTCTTTTGGTGTTCGCAATTGAGTCGTATATCCACTTCAAATATCACATTGTCACGTCGTCAGGGGCTCCAACTGAGGTACATTAGTTGGCGTATACCTTATTTTGAGGCTGAGATGCCAGTACTACAATTTGGAGGATTATGTGGCTTCTGGGAGAAAGACGTCTTCAGAAGCTTACGACCTTGGTACCCATTACGCGTCGGGGGGCTCTCTGGTGGCATGTTCTACAAAGTATCTCCTCTGGTTGCTCCTCTTTTGCGCGTTTTTGTGCCTCTCAAAGGCCTATAGGGGAGAAAATAACACTTGGCATCTTGCCACAAGGGAGTATATCGTCACCAACATACGAGGTGGCGCGTGAAGTGGGTAGGTATCTATCAAGTAATAAGTAGATATCGCTGAAAACGGCCGAGTAGGATAAGGGCATCTGTTCGTCTCGTATAACGACAGAGGACTGTATACTCATGATGCTCTTGGTGGAGTAGAAGAATCTATTGATGGCTTTTAAGTTCAGCCTCAGCAATTTTAAGCGACATATTTATATAAACTGAGCAGTTTTCCTCTGTTTCTCCCTGACCTTGCATCGCCTGAGAGTTCCAACCCTCCATCCACTGAATATTCCAACCTTCAATCGTCAGAGAATTCCGCCCTTCCATCGCCTGAAAATTTCACTGTTGATCCAAACTTACCTGGCTACACGACTCTTTTCAACACAACAGCCCGTTCACCCGGTATCAAAACCCAATTTATCGTCGCACATTTATCGCTTGGGTTCCATCTTGTCATCGCTTGTCATCGCTTGTATCTGCTTGTATCAGATCTGTCTCTCCAATTTCATTCTTTTTCGATCCAAGATAATTTAATTTCCAGTCTTCTCGTAAGTCCTCGTCGCAGATTTGAAGGGATTCGCTCTGTGCGTATCTCAGACAGCTGAATCGAGACCAAGAACATAATAAGGACTACATAGGCGAGACTGGTAAACCAGAGAGCCACAATGGGCATCATGGTGGCAAATAAATCGATTGGCTCTGAAGGAGCGTTGACTTTGGCAAAGGTCTCGAAGGCGTACACCGAATCTACGTCCCAACCCTGGCTAATAGCAGTCATGGCCGGTCTGCTAAGCCTTGGGGCTATTTTTATACTCGCGGCTTTAATGGCCATGCGCTCGAAATATCGCGGACGAATTAGGTGGAGGAATAACCGGCATGAAAAATGCTAAGGGGGGTAGGGTGGTGATGAACTCCCGTTGAGAGGCTGTTCATCCTTAAGGACAGCTTTTGTTGCCGTATATTTTTTTTTCTTGTAATTGAGCCTGAGAATTACACCTGAAATATATAAAGGAAAGGTTAGTCTGGAACTTTCGTTCTATCATCCAACATCCCAGTTATAACATAGCTGATCTACATGTAAAATCATGTGTGTATGTATATATAGAGCATCAATAGCACCAATAGCATCAGTAGCATCAGTAGCATCAGTTGCAGCATATGATATATCTATAATGTTAGACAGTAGAACTAGGATGCTGGATAACCTTTCCCTATTATCAATCATCGGATATGGAGGGGCAGTCACTCCGGGCAGATATTCTCGCAAATAATCAAGTAACTTGGTGGTGGAAACATAATTCTTTGTTAGCTGCAAGATCTCTGTCTCGAGATAGAAAATTGAGGCTATTTATGGGCAAGTAATCGACCGTCAGAAAGACAGCGCTGGAACGTTGGCGAATAGGCATTCTGTCCATTTGGAGAAGAATTTTGGATGATTGGGCTGTAGGAGATGCCTCTCAAATTATAGCCGTGGTAAATTGTGATTTTATGATCAATTATTTATGCGTCAATCTATTTGATTCCTTCCCTTTTTGCTTCAATACCTGCCTAAATATTGAATGTTGCCACATAAGAGGCTGCGCAAGCTAGGCTTGCGCGAATCAATTTGGAGTCTGCCAACTTTTCCCCTCGTCGCCATCGCTATGTATCTAGCGGCTGTCATATTGTCCTTTCACCTTGACTCTGAGATTTGTAGCTTTTTCATCGCCAGTCTTTTTAATCAAAGAATATCTTCACGCGGTCGCCGCTAGTTTGCATATTTATTATTCAGAAACTTTGAATGCGGTGATGTTGGAAGTTTAGTCGATCGTGGTGATATCCCGCATGTAGCATCCCTTGTTGTAAGTGGGGTGGATATTAACACGCTTGTTTTATTTAGAAAAAATTTCTTTTAAGTAATAAATAAGGGTGTTAATTTGTGTTTCCCATAGCGTTGATTTTGGTCGTGCTTAGGTAGGATGTTTGGTGTGAGAGTAATGTCTGCGGATCATCAGTGGAGGCGGTGTTTGCGAGGAATTCGATCTTGCTCTCTTGACCCTAGATTCAGAGGAATCGATGTCGTTTCATTTGTGGATAGTAGGCGTATTGCTTCTTATAGACTGCAAAGCCTGTGTTGATAATTGGATTTGACTCATCATCACGTAGAGTTGGCTCCCGTTATCTGCAACCACAGATTATATCCAGCAGCTTCAAGGACTGGTTTAACCCACAAGATACTGCTCAGCTCTTCCTGGAACGTCATCCAGCTGTCTGGGCTGGCCATGTCGCTCTCACCCATGGCCATAGCTGAATGCTGTAAGAACCACTGCTGTTCAGTAGTCCCATCTGAAGCAGCGATACTACCGATAAATAGCTTCCATCGCGTTAGAGGCGATGGAGAGTGCAAGCAGCCTTGGATAGAAGCTTGTAGCTTGCGAACCAAGTTCATCGAAGTTGCGTTGAAACGCCCAACTGATGTAAGAGACTTGATATATAAGATCAGAGAGATGCGGAGGCTGTTGTCGCAGTCGCTCATCTTGTCCGATTGGCAACTGAGAAGGCGATTGTAAAGCCCAAAGACAGACTCATAGAGGTTATCCGTATCCAGCTTGATGTTGCGAGTCATGGCATCGTCAACAACGGTGTTAAGCTGTGTGATATCGTGGAAGATGCTTGATAGTCGCGGCGGGACTCGGCACTCGGTTGAAGCTAGCTCGGATTCTGAGTCTAAACTGTCTTCTGAAATAATTTCTCTGCTTGGAGAGTCTCGGAGGCCTTCATCTAGTAGTGGTGGCTTATCAACGTCTACTGCAATATCAAAAACGCCGCTTAAAGATAATATGAGCCACAGCCATGTATGTTAATAGCAGATGTAGAGTCCTTACCGATATACTTTAGATCTCATCCTATTATCGATATTGGCAAAGCCGCCTCGCACTTTGACGAGTTCTGCAAGACCTTGGGCATGAATCCAAGCTTTATCATGATTACCTTGGTCATTCTTCATCGAGTTAGTATAAGTTAATGGTATAATAGTTGCATAACAGAGTAAACGAAAAGTAAAAGCAAGCCCCAGTAACTTACGCTCCACATGGCCAAACATGATATTGCACCCAGCGTCTGATCCGTGGGAAGAGAGCCAGACGCGACCCGGCTCTTGAGTTGCCGCAGCGCCTCATCAAGAAGAGAGTGAGAGTCGACGTAATTGGAGGGGGAGCCTGTCAGCGAAGCCAGCGCGTTGGCCGAGAGAGACAAAATGATACACCGCCAAGCTTCGTCTTCCATCATTTTGGGAAACCAGTCTCTTTTGGCGGGGTTGAAAAGAAGACATGGTAGGGTATATGAGTCAGCGGCAATTGAATGAAAGTCTTGAAATACAGTGAGTTATGCCGTTCTGAAAAATTAAGAGGTTCCTGACGAGAGTAGACATAACAACATACAATAATTGATGTAAAGAAGAGCATGTCCTACCAGGGCAACGGGAAGTTCCGGCGGCATAGGACTTGGGTTGCGAGACAACCTCGGTTCCTTTTTAACAGATACCAGAGAGCGATCTTTTGGTGGTGTAACAGAGCGTTTGGTACGCCGACCGCGTTTGACCTCTTTTGACCGCTTTGTTAACTGTTGTCGTTTTCCAGGTGTGTAGGCGACAAACTCCAGAGCATCCCCATCGATGCTGTTGGCGTTTGATTTCGACTCATTGTTTCTGTCGACTGTCACGGATATACGAGGCGCCAGGTCCGGAGCGACGCGCATCGACTTTGTGCGAGTTTCCCATTGAGATCCTCGACCGGCTTTGGTTCCGCCAACCTTGTGAACTAGGAAGACGGCATTGCTAGGGAGGATGACGCTCTCGCCTCGATTCGACATGGCGACGGGCGAGGTTACGGCTGGCGCATAAGTAGATTCAAGAGACTGTCGTATTTAAGCGCCAAGTATGAGATTATATACTGGGTATGAGTTGAGGTTTTGGCGATGATTGAAGATTACTGATGGTGAGAAGCAAGCGAGGTTAAGAGACAAGCTGACAAACAGGCCCTTTTTCTGACCGCGGTCAGCTGCAGTTACGGCTTTAGTGCTGAATCTTAGAAGAGACGCGCCGCCACAGCTCGTGCTAAACGCACTAGACGGCTATAAGAGCCCTTTTTATTCGCCCAGTTGTGCCGATTTTTATGCCTGGTTATCTCCAGCGAGTTGTAAGGACGCTACGTGGTACGTGACGTCAGAATAATACTGCTCATACGATAGGGCTCAGTTCATGAAGGATGTGAGTGGGCAATAAAGGGCGTTGGGCATAAAGCCGCGATGGTATTATCATTATTAATTAAGCCAACTGTAAACCTCTTGACAATGCGATTTGCTGAGCTTCTAACGCTTGATAAAACACTCCTATTCAATTTTTAGTTTTTCTCTTGTTGACGATCTGACTCGATTTATCGGCTTACCTGCCAGCTTCCACCTCTTGTCTAACCATAATAAGGCGCTCTTGAGCTTCTCTACTTTTGGGTCGCTCCAGTTTTCATCTTGGTGATTTTCGATTTTCAAGAGAATTACAGAGGCTTGGTATATCAACTGTATTAGAAACGGAGAAATCTCATCCTGTCCGCGCTGAGCAGCTGTGACAAGATCCTCATAGTCGGGAGCGTTTAGAGCATCGGCAAGCGATTCAATGAACTTGTCTGGCATCTCAATCGGAATGGTTGAGCAGGTATATATTGCTATCAAGGAGCTTTATTAACGTGATTAGTTGTCATGATTGCTGAACCATCAAAAATCGCCGAGTATATGTACTCACATCTGAGATACGGAGTGAAATTCAGAACTGGGTAGCCCAGTTTCCGGTTTACGCTCTATTCGTCCGAAATAATAGAGAGCTTTAATGGCCCGCTCTAGCCGTTGCGCCTCTTCCTTTAACAGATGTGGTGGAATGTTTCGTGAAGAGGACGTGAGTCGTTGCACCTTGGACATGAGAGCAAAAGCCTGTATTAGCACTGCAAATCTCCCAAAGTCTATGTTGACGGGATTCTTCAACAGCGGCGAACGGGGCACTTTCTTGACCTGAGAGAAATATGTTAGTAACCCCAAGAAATACCACCCGCACAGCAGATACATGTACATACGCCCTCGTCCCAAAGCTCATCATCCGTCGGTAGAGCATCTTCTGGTTCTGGCTCATCAACAGTAGCTGGACACCCTGGACAGCTCAAGCTAACAAATCTAATCCAAGTCAGACTGCTATGAGTCAATGCATCGAATGGCTGTACATACCGATCCAGCAGAAACGCTGCCCACCAGACCCTCTTCCGTTCTTCCTCTTCTACCCACGTCAGCGGTAGCTTTAGTCTCTGCAGCCCCCCCTGGATGTATGCCTAATGCATGTGCATATCGCACACACGCTGCTATAGACATGAACGCGGCGGGATAGATTGCATGTCCAACTTCATAAAACGCCACGAGAAGTAGCCCTTGGAGCACTCGGAGAGAGAACATGCCGGATGCCTCGAGCTCGAAGCCAAACCTTTTCGTCTCAATGTACGTCGCAGTTCGAGCTGTCTGCTTCACTGGAGAGACATCATCTTCTGAAAGCGGTTGCCATGTCATCAGCTTCATGCCCAAGAGTAAAAAAGCCAAGTCGGCAGAGGCGCTGAGGTTTTCAGAATGGATTCGTAGATCTTCATAGAATCTTTTCCGGGATACCATGGGTAGCCATGCATGAATCGTGTTAAAGAACCGGTTGCCGATTTCTTCCTGTTGCTGACTGTTACCAAGCTGTCCTGTGATGGAGCTGGGCAACCTGGCAAACGCCTTGGGAATGTCGATGTTGTGATTGCGAAAGACGGGCGGATCAAGAAAAAACAGAGCTGATAAATTGGAAGAAGGAAGCGCATATTGGTTAGTTGTAGAAGTTATAGGTTGAGATGAGACATTGTCTTCTTGAAGTGAATCTGACTGCTCAGAAGAGGCCAACATTGAACCCCTTTTGACGTAATCGTAGTCGCAGCGCCTTTGTTTCCTGTGCCTTGCATTAGCGTCACTTTGGTAGAGAAGAATGTTTTCTTCTTTTTATTTTCGCTTCTTGTTGGTTCATCCTTTGGATTTTCAACTTTTGCTTACTTTGCACACTCAAGACAACTGGGGAGTTTCTTGTCGCATCGCCGCTTTCTCACCTTGCAAGAGGCGCATGCATTTGGCGCGAGGCCCGACCTTTCCATCCCGATAGACTTGAATCGCGAGGAAATTCCAGTCCCTAGCAATCTCGTGTATTTTCTAAACCAAAAACGCAGCGAGATGAAAACCAGCGTCAGGATCCATACTGCGTACTTGAGAATGGCGAAAGGCGTAAGATGGAAGAGTTCAAGACTATTCTCGGAAGTCGAATCACGTAAGCACCGCATAATTCGTTTGTTAAGCGCCGTTGCAGCATGGCCGGAATATATGTACAAATGATTCATGGAGGCGTCTCGTAATCCCCAAAACACATTTCCGCCCATTTACAAGTGGTTTTAGAAAGAAGAAAGAATTTGACCATCCTTCGAGATTGTACTAGGACAGCGTCATTGATATGGCCCTTGAGCTTGGATCTGGACCAAATCTCATATTACCAAGTCTGGCGAAGGCTCATCTGACCTGTAAACTGATCCACTTTAACTTGCCTAGACAGTCCATGGTCTCGTTCTTTATTGTAGCAATAGACTTCAACTATGACGTGTTATGACTGCATCGTCTATATACAGCAAGCCCGCTACCTGATTTGTTTGATGCCAGCATTTGTCATTGCCGTAATTACTAGATGGCTGAGAGCATCATTTTCATGGGTCCGAGCAGCTTCTATCTAGTAGCTATATTACTGATTGACGACAGAGACTGTAGAAATTGAGGCATCAAACTTTCTAAACTCTTCCACCAAATCTTTCCACAGCTCTCTTTGCAGAATCTCCCCTTCCGAGGTCGAAGTATAGGGGTGGCGGCTGTAAATAATTATCAGAAAAAAATAAAGATAAAATAAGATTAAGGGCGAGGAATGGATACAACGGCCGCAGACCACTTACGGAGCAATCGTATTATCATCGAGAAATTGGCCATGAACGTCATCGTCGCCGTCGATAGCAACGAGATAATGCAACGCAGCGTCTTCTGATGACAGACCTCTCTCTTTCAATACCTGAAAGGCCCAATCTTTTCCTGGGCCATCAGGATAACTGGATCCAAAGTTGCTCCAAGTCCATGTCGGAGTAGGCTCAACGACAACGACTTTACTCTTGTCGAGGCGGCTGGCTAGCTCTTTGGTAACTAAACCGAGAAGAAGTTTGACATCATTATATCTCCGAATGGGGTCGAATTTCTCCTTTTCGTCAAGGTATTCAATTATTTTGCGCGTGAGCTTCTTTTCGGCAATCTCACTCTCAAACTGTCTGTAGCTGCCGACTAGGACAAGGCGACCTGGTCCGTTATTTGAGGCTGCTGCTTTCTCGAGTAAAGGTACCAATTTTATTGCCAAGTACGCAGTTGACAAGAGGTTAATCTGTAGTATTTTCTCATGGTTAGTCGACTTTGCGCGACGATATTCGGCACCTCCAACGCCTGCGTTCATTATGGCGACGTCCAAAGCAGGCGTCGTCTCGTATACTCGTGCAGCAAATGCCTGCACGCTCTTGTAATCTTCCATTTCAAGCTCGAATACGTCAATTTTGGCATTGGGTTTTGCAGCCACCACGGCCGGGTCACTGAGGAGCTGCCTCTTGACTTGTTCGCCTCTGGGCACATTTCGGACGCCCATGATTAATCTGTCAACCTTGCGGATGAGAACGTGCTTGCTGATGGCTTCTCCAAGGCCATGAGTCGTTCCAGTAACCAAGATTGTTTTACCACTAAAGTCAACGGCGTTGAGGATGTCAAGCGTCTCCTTTGGCAGAGGTGTGCCTGTGCCCTCGCCTTGGGTGCCATTGCCTCGGGGGACCTTCATCTTGAGTTTGATGAGATTCAGCTTTAATTAAAAGATGTTGAGAACGTATAGTTGTGATGATTTATATCGATTTGGAGGAACTTAGCCTGCTATTTATGTAGCAGTAGGCAAGCAAGCCATCTACGTGTTGCCGTACATTGTCTTTGATGAGGTAAGGCCAGACTTATAAGTTATTACAGGCTGAAGTCTGTATTGGACTTAATGCTGATGGAAATGAATTTTGAATGGCTTACATAGGTACTTGCTAGAAATTCTGAGCATTTCCTGAAAGGCTACAGTGTGATAAGTTTATGATGTGGATGACGCGCCCGCATGAACGCCGCCACCATTACGTCTGACGTTCTACCTCGGAACAGAATGACGGCTCTGATTCAAACGCCAGCAAGAATATCAATTTCATTGTTATTAACACCATTCGTAAGATTCCTCGGTTTTATGAGAATGCTTACATAAAGAGGGAGCCTGCGCACTCATGCGGTAGCGACCATCTTAAGCTATCCAATGAGCATCAACGGTGTTCATCTTATGGTGCTCGAAACTGCCATGTTATAGTGCCGTATAATAATTAATTTGTGTTTAATAGAGTAACAAGACAACAAAGACCTCGGATTATAAGTGCTGTGGCGTAAATGTGATTTGTCAAATGTGAGTCATGTTGCGTGGCTATGAGAAAGAAAAGGCGAAGACTCTCTCTTCCAGAAAGGATTAAATAGGCTACATTATATAATATCTATAAATTGCTCTTCTCAATAGATAAATTTTTATGTATGCATTCATCTTCAGAATAGTATTGCAACCTAGCCTAGGCCGCATCACTCGGCCTACTCTCCGATATGTCTTCAATACTCACTCAGTGGTATTTTCATCCAACCATCCAATAACTCACTTTACACTTCTTTCTATAATGAAAAAGAGGTGAAAAGTAAAAATAATGAAAAGCTCCTCTTATTCTATCTCCCAAAAATATGAATGCCACGATTCACAATCAGGAGCTTATAAGAGTGAAATCACGCGAGATAAGGTTTGCATCGCATCGAGCGGCAAGTCAGCCGTGAAAATAGTGAGAACTAACCAAAGTCTATACTCATCAAGGAATTTGCAATTGTGAATGCTGCTTTAATCCTTTGTATAGGGGCCGCGTAAGAAGGGTTGACTTTTACGCGCCTTTTGAAACCTGGTCGAAGAGTACCTATGTTAGGATTGAGCGAAATGGCGATGTTAGTTACATGTACCAGCAGTTACAGCAGATCTATAGGCCATTCAGCCATTTCCCACCCGAGCTTACGGGTCTAGCATAACTATGTTGGAACCTGTAAATGCATTCAATTCTCTGTTTCGAGTAAAAATGATGGGAAACGAATTTACGAATTCGAACCCTAGAATGTTAAGAGAAGCTGCATAGGCTGCTCGTAAGCTGCATCTTACTTGAGCTATACGATGTTTCGATCAGCATAAACAAGGCCCGGCGCGAGAGCCCGATGTCACGTCGGTGAGCCTGGCAACACGGCAATGTCGGCATATCGTACATGGCAACGCCGGGCACTGGCTCGACTCAAAGCATTGTCCCTCTCTATAGGATTGGAAAGGATTTGCTGTTTAGAGTAACTCTGAAAACGACCTTTCCAGTTTTGGCTCAGTCTCGTATTTTTTCTTGTAGGATAGTAAGGGGGAAATCGAAATTTCAGGACTATTGTTTTCGGCTGCGAATCCGAGAGTCGTGTTGGCAGCTTTGTTGATCCACAATTTACGTGATTAGAGTTGAACAAGGCTATTGACCTCCTTGTCGTGGGAATGATCTTCGCGATGCTTGGAGATGGAGCAACGACTTACTTTGTTTGGGTTAGTGTGTTTATATCTATAACACGGCGATTATGGAGAAGCCCGATCAGCCAGGGGTAGCGATGGAAAAGAGTAGACATTGTTGAGAATAGGAAAAGATATAAAAGATGTCAAGGTTCGAGCATATTCGTTTGTTCAGTCCATCAGTAGCCTACATCTAGTTTCATAGTTGATATACATCCAATCCCTCTAAACATCATGAAGTCTGTCGCTACTCTTGCTACTGCGGGCGCCGCCTTCGTCGGCCTCGCCTCTGCATGCAGCACCTTCAACAATGTCGAGGTGACTTTCTATGGCTGGCCTGACAACTCTCCTCCTGGGCCCGGCACCGCCTACGACTGTGGCGGCCGTAACTACGTCGCTGGTGGTCAGTAGCAGCTCTGTTCTGATTTAACTTATAAGACTTATAAAGTTGTCTAACAAAATGGGCTATAATAGGTAGCGGAACTTACGACGACCCCATTACTATCGCTACTGCTGAGAGCGAGCTCAGCGTTTGCGAGACTGTCTACATTCCTCTTTTGAAGAAGTACGGTCGCCACGAAGATGACTGCACTCAATGCGGTAAGATGTAATGATCTGCAACTTGAAGATTCTTGCTGATTCATAAATGACAGAGTCGGACTGGAACAACGGCCAGGCTCACATTGATATCTGGACCGGCTCCAACTCTTCGGGTGGCGGCGATGCTCAAATTGACTGCGAGGACAACCTCACCTCTGGAGGCCAATACTCTATTGTCAGACAGCCTGCAACTGATCTCGAGGTCGACAGTACGTATTCATCTTTTACAACACTCTACACGGCTTTGAAGCTAACGTGAATAGCCACTCCCTTGTTCGTCCCTCCTAGCACTTGCAATACGGGCAACATTTACGAGGGCAACCAGGCTTCTTGCTAGGTTAATGGTATTTGGGCCAGGTTATTTGATGCTTTTACATAAAATGAACGACTGATGCTAATGTAAATAATTATTTCATGTTTCAAGTATATAATAGACCTATAATAGTTACATTTTCTCATCTCCATGCGTAAAACCATGTTTGACGACTCTTCTTAACACTGATGAAAAGCTGTAAAACGGCCTCGAAGTATAACTTATTTGGAGGCCTAAGTTGCAAAAGCGCGTCGAGTTCAACTGCGGAGGAGTATGAAGACGGAATCCTCAATATTCAACATTGGCGGACTCCTGCTTTTCGAGATCCCCTTTCCCAGCTGACAGCTTAGGCTGTCTTAATCGTCCCTTTTGCGTGGCCAATGGCCCACGAGCAGCGTTGGTGATAGGCTGGTATTCTTTTCCATTGATGATCACAGGCTTGTAGATGTTTGCTGCCACAGCTGTTAGTTCAAACGCAATAGTCGTCTGCAAACTTTGATACGTACCAATACCAGTGCGATGGTTGTTGACGTAAATGTTCTCCCAGCCCTTTGCCGGCGCATTGTACATTTCGTGCATGATACTGAGATGAGGATGACTTGCGGTGATGTTATTCCACCAGTCCCAAGCTTCGCGGTGCAGAGGTGAATGAGCAAAGCGATGGACATCCTCTACGGTTCGGAAGTAGCAGCATGTGGCAATGCTGTTGGCCTTGGGACTATGTGTCAGTCAAAGATTTTCCAAAATTTGGTTAGAAGACTGCTTACCGTGAGCCGCTCGCCATTACACAGGTAGGACGACGATCCAAGAACTAGGTATTGCTTCAGCATCAGAACAAAGTTATGCTGCTGTTAAAGTGTGGAAGACTTACACCCACTATCCTCGTCCTCGGTAAGGTTTTCGATCATTGCACTGAAGAAATCTCCGATTTGTTTATATCCAGGCCCAAAGATACCCATGGGGCTACAATGATGCCATGTCAGCAGTCATATTCCATACAAAGCGCACAGACGGGATAACGCACTGATTTGACCTTGAGGCCAGTTTAATAACCGCAATCTGGTTTTGTGCTCCCTCGGTCGGCGCGTTGCCAGCCGCGTCTCCATGCTGCGCCGAGAATTTGCCCATGATGACATCGTCCATATAAGGGTTATGGAGAAGACCGAAGCTCTGGAGGATAGTCCGCGATAGCTTATATAACAAAATGAGCGCTGCCGGAGCAACCGCATACGTTGGTCGAACAAAGACAACCAAGAGGCCCTGGATAACGGCTCCGATCGCGAGCCACGTTGAAATGGTGAAGCAATCGCGGATCATCTGCGGAAAAGGCGGTGTTAGTGTTTGAAGTTTGATGCTTGTTCATCGCTGATGACAGTTGCACCAGTGCCACTGATGGTTGTAGTATAGAATAGGAAAACAACTAACGTTCCAATACATGATTTTGACGGTATCCTTCCGTGAACGTTTGGGGATTTTGTCAATCCGCGGGGCGAAATGTTGGAAATCCATCTTGTTGAATATCTCTAGATGCTGTCGACTGGTATGATCTTAAGGTGGTGTATAGATAGGGACACGTAAAAAAAAACTGATCAACAGGAGACTGCTTTCATTTAAATATCCAACGGTACAAAAACCTTCGTCGTAACGCCAACATATCCCTTGAAGCTTAAACGTCGAGTAGGGCGGGCGTTGGGCGGCGCCATCGTCTCGCTAACGTCATATGCCAAACAGTGCGTTGCTTCGCATCTCGCAGATTCGAGACTTGTTAGTAGCCAAATAGCGGGGGTTGCATTTCTGCAGCTTTGCGGCTTGTGACTTGTTATTGGTGCAACCAGATCTCGCGATTGTCAAACACTTTTCCGAATCCGAGGCACGAGGCGTTATGCGATCTTGAGTCATGGGGATCTTGAGCTTGGTCCGAGATGTCGAAAAAGCCACAGCTGAGACAGGCGTTATGAATGGTGCTTACTGGCATTGGCCCAAATACTGTAGTGGTTCAATTTAGCCCAATAATGAGGTAGCAGTGTTAGGATACTATCTTTTTGAGGATTACTCCCGCATGACTAAGGTCATCTAGTGATTGATATCAAGGACATTAATAGTTGCTCAATACCTGGCACCACCGACACACGTTATACCGGCGGACCATCGGATCACCGATGTTTTCTTTCCACCGCATAGTAACCCAAGAATAAAGCCCGGTATTTCCCCCCAAGCTAATGGTATACGTAGCAACATGTCTTTGGAGTAGCTACTACTGCGGGGAACCGATGAAAAATGACAGGTATTTGGAGATCAACAGGCGAATGCGAGCTTCACGTGTGACAGACACAAGAAGAGAGACGGCGGGAAAAAAAGGAGGGGCACAAAAGAGAAGTCAGAAACACAAGTTGTTAAAAATCCTATATTTAGAATAGTTTGAGCAGTGACTTTTTTCAAGTCATCGCCAATTGACAACCGTCCTGATATGAGAGCGTGAGACATAGTCTTACAGCTTAGACAGCTTAGTAGGCACTTGCAAGTGGCAAATAGGTAGCTGTCAGGAGGCGTATCTGCCGCAAGCCTAGCCTCTGAGCTAGGTCAAGAATACGCATCATTAGCGTAAAGGAGCATTGGGAGTTTTGTCTCAGATGACGAAACCAACGCAAGCAGCGGGGGACAGAAAAACCGGGAATGCGAGGTTTTCAACACACAAATTAAAACTATACACGTATAACATCGGGGAGTTTGGTGTGTATATTTAGGTTGTTGTTGTGGATTTGTATGCACTTATTGGTCTTGCGGTTCTTGTTTTTCTGTCTGCACTTTGGTAAGGAGGGGAACTTGGCCAACCGCAATCATAGACCGTAGCATCGGCTTCTCATTCGACTTCATCTCAATGGAGGACTGAAAGAATGTGGAGTTCTGACGTTGCAGGATGTGACGGACTCGACGCGAAAGTGTGTCATGTCAAGATGCAATGAAACGGGAGCATCAAGATCACACCACTTGTATGAACCGGCAATTATTTTAGAATCATTTGGCTGGGTAAATGTGATCAGCGTAGGATGGCTACACCATCAGGATATTTATAATGCGAATAACATACTGATGACGATGCCATCATCAAATCAGGCTGCTCGATTTTGCAGGGCATATTGTAGGAATAGAAATCGCTTCTTCACCGCTTTATACATCAATGAGGGCTCGTCGAATCGGATCCGTGTATTATATTCATCTTTCTCTCATTGTCTTCTCATTAGAGTAACCTGTATATACCTTTCGGCTTCTCATAAATCACATCCGTGACTTTGAACACATCTGCCCTGGCGCGTTATTATAACATGCGCCTCTCTCCAACAGCTCAACACTTGTGATCCTTATACAGAGTCGCCGAGTCAAGAACAGTATTGTTATTACTCGCAACAAACTCGTGCGTAAGATGCGTAGCATTATGAAACGTTAACTTGCTCCATCCATAAGTCGCATTGTTCGTATCGAGCGAGAACCGGCTAAACTGCTGTCGAGGACTCTGCAGCGTGTCCAATCCATCGTAGTGACCAGCTGCGCCATTGGTAATGTACCATGGTGAGCTTGGGTTGTTTAACTCCTTGGGGTCAATCTTGCCCTCGGCAATGGGAGCCTGACGCTCGTAAATGTGGGCGTGACCAGAAAGAACGAGATCCACATCGTATTTGAGGAATAGCGGCTCGAAGACGTCCTTGCAGCTCCAGCAGATGGTGCCCGTGACGTTCTGGTAGCTGAGGTACCAAGGGCGATGGCCGCCGACAATGATCCACGGAGTTAATTTGCGGTCGACGGCTTTCAAGTCGGCTTCTAGCCAGTTGACCTGGGCGTTCATCTTGCTATTCACGGGACTAGCACCCTCACCCTCAGTGCCTCCAATCTCATCTGGACCAATGAAGCCATGTCCAAGATCGGTTTCAGTATCGAGCTGGATAAAATGAGCCATGCCGCTGTTCCAGCTGTACCAGAAGTTGCCAGTGCCTCGGGAAACATCGCTGGGCATGCGGAAATGGTTCTTGAAGCCGGTGAAGTTGGTCTGTCCGGGCATGCAGATGCTGAGGTCGTATGTGATGTTGTGCGTCTTGTCAGTGGTGCCGCCATTGTCGCAGTTCGCCTCGTGGTTTCCGGGCCCGACCATGTAGGCGCGAGATGCGGTGACGGGCATCATTTCGTTGTAAAAGTCGTTCAGGATGGACTCGTACACCTTGTACCCTTCCTCGACGGTGGTGTTGGGCAGGAATCCCTGAATCTCCTCCTTCAACCAGTAGTCGGCGTAGGCAATGTCTCCAACGTGCCACAGGAACTCGTACCCCGGCATGCTGCTGATGAGCGAGTCAATGGTGTTTTTCTCGCCTGGCTTGAGGATGTTGTTGCTGGAAACACCCTTGCCGGCGGACGTGGATAGTCCCTCAGATCCCATGGTTCCCAAGTCTGCGACGACGGCGACTGAGAATGGCGTCTTGTCGCCGACTCTTCGGCTAGTGGTGAAGTTGAACGGCTCATAACACGTGTCTTCGTTCAACTGTGCCGGTATGTAGTAGTAGGTGGTGTCTGGCCTCAGTCCCTGGATCAACACGTGGTTGTTGTAAGTCGTGGAAGTGGGATACGTGACAGACACGGCCGACGACGCAATGTTGGTGAGGTGCTCCTTTGACCTGCCCCAGAATACACTCGGACGAGGAACACGATCAAACGTATTCCAGCTGACTACCATTCCATCGTCGCCGTGGAAAGCGACCCGAATCTGGGGGTTGGCAGCATCGCTATCTGCCGCCACCAGAGGCAGCAGAGTTGCCAGGACAGTGCTTTTCTTCATCTTGTCAACAGCGCGGATACCAGGGACCTGTTGGGCAAGTCATCGCGGTACCAGAGGCTCCGAGGTCGGTATATATATGCATTTCGAAGCGGCTAGGATGTGCGCCCCAGACAATTTCTGCAATCCTTCAACGGTACAAAAGCACCGGAGATACATGTTGAAAAATCCTCAACGTATTGACAATTACTTTGCCTGCATTGGCTGGCCGTTATAGCGTACCTGCGGGGAAGATCCAGTGCAGCCTCTAGCATTCTTCCGGCACCGAAGACAGGGATGTGCCATTGCATGTGCTCACAGTGAGGCTTGAGATTGGCTGTGGCGTTGGATCTGCGGCCAATTCAGGTACCGAAGAGTCAGATTTCAGCCATCTCCCCCGTTTTAATAAACGAATTGAGACTTTTTGGGAATTGCAACGTGGATTCTCGGCAACCGGCAAAATATGCGCCAAGAGCTGAATGGTTTCAATTACACGTAATGGCAGAGGCGTGTTTCTTTGAAGCTAGTCTCCTCTCTATAAGATGGGTTGCGTGAGGTATAATTGTAAACCAACAGCTTTCCCGGGTTTAAATCTCTTCAAAATGTGGTATTTATACAAAGTCGAAATGGCGTATTAAGACTGCTAGCAGTTTGAAACGATAAAGATGGCTTGCTCATACTTCATGTGCTTGTAAAGCCCGCTATTGAAAATCCGTGTGCAACCAGTCAAAGGTATCCAGCAAGTCAAAGTTGAAATCTAAAGGCTCTGGGAAGTCGTACGCTAGGGCTGCCCACGGGCTGTCGCCGTTTAGGCTGCCGTTCAAGGTATGATCCAACACTCGTTGTATAATGACTTTGCAGTCCATGCATAAATCACCATTTGGCGCCGATGGACGCACCCAGTCAAGAAAACCTACCAAGAGACTGAGATTCTGTATGATGCTCGAGCGAGTTATTCGTTCTTCCTTGGGGTGTTTCCCAGTAAAACTTGGGTTGAGTAGTTCCAGGCAGAGGATGCCGCCTGCTGGTGCGGCATGGGCCATGAGCTTACCAACAAGTCAGCAAATCTTTATAGAGTCTGCAATGGCAATTGAGGCATCAAAGGGTACTAACAAGCCATTCAAAGTTACGCCGCATTGCTGCGAATTGGTCTTTATGTGTCCACAAGGTAAGTGTCAGCGTGAGCATTTCGAAGCTCAAGACCAACAAGTTGCCTTGCTCCAAGCTGCCATTGATGCATAGAAGCCGCTCCAAGAAGAACATGACCTGTAGATGGCCTAGACGGATTAATATCTTGGCGTAAACATTTTCAATGTCTCGATTTGGATCTGATAGATCTTGTGGGTCGTATATGAGACAGGCTGGAAAACCAGCAAGTGTTTCTAGCTGTCGGACCTGTATGTTCCTACGCAATGCTGTCAGCCATTCTATTCGTCCGAGGCAACCGGAACTGAGTCTCCGCAACACACCGCAGTTCATCAAGCGTAGTGCAGACGGTACATCCCAAGGCAAGTTCCATCACTTCTTCCAAAATGGATGCCATCATGCGACGAGCTCGAATGAGCGTAAATGGATACATTTTACCTTTTTTGTTCCAGCCACGCTCATCCAGCTCTTGAGCCGCTTTCTGCAAGGTTGCCTCGTCTGCAAGATCCTCATCCCGCAGATCCAGCGGCAGAGGCGTCATGCAGTATTTGCGATTAAGCAGCGCGGGCCGTCCCGAGAACGCGACGCTGAACTTGTCGTGGTTGTAGATTTGGGCAACGATCCGCCGGTTATGCTCAGAGCAGAGCGTGGGTGTATGGGGAATCTCTCCCACCTGGGCATGCAGGCCCATGAAGGTAAGCATAGATACAGCGGCGCCGTGAGAGTACCAGCACGATGCAGCTATTGAGCCAGCGTTAGTATGAGAGTACGCAATGGTCTGAAACAGAGCCTTACCAGCATCGCCATCCAGGTGAGACACAAAGGTCGTTTGTCGTCGAATAAGGTCCAGTAGTATAGCATTGCCATCGGTGAACTGTCGCGCAAGATCAATGCAATAACTGAGATGCGTCCTGGATAGCTCCCTATCACATTTGCCAGGAATCCATGCAACGTGACAGGGCCGAAGAGAGTTGAGAGTGTCTGTTAGGCGCTCCAGATTTCCCCATATCAGGCCGATTGACTCCCATCTAAGGTTGTCACCACAATACTGGTCCATCCACTGCTGCGAGTCATCCATATCTCGCAAGGGCTGAGCAGAGTTGTTGCACAGGATTTCAGCAACTCTCTCCAAGTCAGGCCCAGACCCATCGGGGTTCTTCTTGAGCAAGTCCAGGACTGAATTCGTGATGCGGGCCAGCACGAGCTGTGACCAGCGCCTTTCCTCGGGATCCTTTTCGTAAAAGACAATCTGCTCATTGGATTGGCCTGGTAGAGCCTCGAGAGCATAGATGCTCATATGACGCACTATAGGAGGGAGCTCGCTGAAAGAGAGCCTCGGGGTCGTTCGACCGCGAGCACCAGGCCGTGCAAGGCGTGCATCCGATCCTTGGCCCTGGAGGCGACTCAGGCTTCGTTTTGTCTCCTCATAGACGACGGCATGGCTGGTGAAGCCAAAGAATCCGGAGCTGGGCGATCCATTCGTCTTGGCCGTCCCGTTCACATTGACATTCGCAGTCGCGTTTCTGGCTGTGCTTTCGCTTCCACTCCCGCTTCTTCCACTCCGATGGCTTAATGTTGGAGAAGCCTCCTGGACCAACGAATTATTGGAAGACCTAGTCTTTTGCTGCTGCGCGCGCCTTCGTGGCTGAAGCACCGAGCCAATCGTGTAGGTGCAGCCGCCGGCTTGGTTTCTCTTGATGCATCTGTTGCAGACGGGATGCGCGTGATCACAGGCGACTTTTCGCGCCCTGCACTGATCGCATGCTTGGAGACGGCCGTTTAGACGGCGTAGAGGCTCTTCGTTGTCCATGTCGATGGATATTCATGATGAGATGAGATGAGATGAAACGATCAGCTAAAAGTCGTTGCCCACTCGCGATAGTCGCCGGTTCGTCGGCCGAAAGGCGCCGTGGATTAGTCATGCGCGATCGATGCTTGATCATATGACTGGACTTTGAACAAGATGATTGAAGCTGCACATGAATTGCTCAGCGTATAAGGCACGGCTATCTTGAGAGTCATACTGAATAAGTAAGAGATGATGGAAAGCAGTTGGAAAGCTGTTGATGCAAAGATCGAGATTGATATGCATCAAACCCGGTGCGCTAATGGCGCTGGGGCTGGTCGATAAAATTACATGTATGAGTCGGACAAGTTAGAAACAGCCAAACACTCTGGCGCGCATAATGTGCATGTGCGTTCAAATATTTTTTTTATCTCACGAAATATATTCAATCGTTCTGTATTGTCTATTGGATAACTTGTACCTACTTTACTGAAAATTGGCCATTGTGCGGTTAGACCTATGATAATGCTCAAAGCTGGATTACACGCATGTACGCTTCACATACAGGACCCGTTTGCATCTATCTAACACCTGTGCCTAAAATTCAATACGGCCTGAGCTTTGGTAAAAGTATCAATGAGAGAACGAGAATTTAGCTTGCAAAGATTTGTCATGTCATGTGTGCGTTGATCGCTTCGCTGGAAAGATATTCATATTTCATAGCATAGATCGTTAAACATTAACCGCTTTCCCAAGCTAATCCTAACCCATCATTACATTATACGTGTATATCCTCTTCTTCAATCTTGTATGTAGCAAATTTCCTTGCGGGTACGTTTCTCTCAAACATGATGTCCAGCTCTTCGTACGTTCTGCCTTTGGTCTCGGGCTGTGAGGAAACATATTGTTAGCTAATGGTTCCGAAGCGGGAAAGGCCACAGTAAGGATGTACTCACCATTCTAAAGATGGTCCAGATAAGAGAAAAGACTGAAATGCCGCCATACAAGAATTCAATCTTGGCTCCGGCGCCTGCAGCACCCGGGTTGAGCAGATACGGTCCAATAACAGAGGTAACTAATCCGGTAACAGCATCAATCATCGTGGCAATGGCAATTGTCTTGGCTCGCAGCTTCGTGGATGGCGTCTCGCAGACGACGACGTATGTCAGCGGGCCGAGGGTTGCCTGCCAGACAAACTGAAGGATAATCAGCAAAGTAGCCTGAGCCCAGCGGTAGGAGAGCTTGGTTGTATAATCGTGAGCGAAACTCAAAAGAGCGACGATGAAGAGTATAGTGACCATGAAGCTGAGACCGAAGATGTAGGCGGGACGGCGACCAAGATAGATGAGAGGAATTGCGGACAGAAGAGTGCCGACAAATCCAACTCCGTTGAGGCCAACTCCCATGTCGAATGCTTGCACATTGTTGAGGCCGATTTGTTCGAAAAAGTAGGTTGCAAAGCCGACTGGGTTACCGCTAAAGTTCTGGATGACAAACAACAAGATGCAAATCTCCATGCGTCGTCGGTTGGGCCCCTTCCAGCAATCAGCATAAGTGGTGCCAACTTCCAGCTCTCGCTCCAGAAGATCTGTCTTGACCATCATGGCAAGCGTATCCTTGGTGTTGATGCCGGAGTCTGGCTGAACAAGCTTCTTGAGGGATTGCTCGGCCTTTTCCATCTTGTTCTGTCGGATCAGCCACCAAGGCGACTCAGGGGCAAATGGCAGACCGGCAAGCAAGACGACAGGCCATGCCCACTGGATAGCAAAGGGGATTCGGTATGCCCACTGGTCGGGCCGGTTGATGAAGCCACGAGTGATACCTGTTTGGATGAATTGGCCCATAACGTAGCACAGATTGATGTAACCGGTGAGGAAGCCACGCAGACTGAGTGGCAGCACTTCAGACGCATACGTCGTTGCAATAACGCAGTAGCCTCCCCACACGATGCCGCTGAGGTACTGGCTGGCCGTCAAGACGCCAATGGTGTTTGCGAAGAATTGCATAAAGGTCAAGATGGCAGTCAGGACAAGGCAGACGGCAAATGTCTTCTTGCGACCAAACATTTCCATGGGGTACGAGACGAGGTATGCTCCGAGGATTTGACCGACCAAGCTGCCCATGCTCATGGCAACTTGCCACCGCGCCGGAATCTGAAATCCCCCGTGATCTGGGCCGTAGTCAACGCCAAAGTGCTTCTGGAACGCCGGCAGCGCAAAGAAGTTGCCGCTGATCTCGATGTCGTAGGCACGCATGATGATGCTGAGCGAGATGAACATGGACCAAAACGCTCCCTTGCGGTATAGCTTGAAGGCCTCCCAGGCGCCAAGTCGATGCTCCGTGGCCGTTCCGCTGTTGGCCATGGCCTCGCTGATGCTGGCCAGCTTGCCAGTGGCCTCGGCGTTGGTCAGCTCATGGTCGATGTTGCTGACGACATTTTCGAGCGTGGTGTTGACGTCCTTTTCCTTCTCCATGATGATCTGCTGGATGAAGAGTTCTTTTCACAATTATGAAGAATGAAAGAGTAGCCCTCGCAAACAAGGCACTTTGAAGGACAATCAAGAAGACCCTGTCCACTGTAACCACATGAGAGTTGCATGCATCGTATTTATATGTATGTATATGCCAGATTTTGGCTAGTAATTCCCCAGACTAATAAGGTCAAGTTGCGGGGCTCCGCAAAGATCATCTTAGCGATGCGTCTTGGTTCCGGGGAAGCGAAACGAGCCGCATGGGGAGTGAGCAGAGATGTTGCCGAGACTAGCCTTGCTATTGGCAAGAGAATAGATGGCCATGGCATGAGAAGATCAGATCCGTCGGACAATTCAGGCAGGTCTTTGTTGGTTATGGCATGATGACTTTTGCTGCTTATGCCTGCTTTACGTCCAGGGTATCAGGCCTTTCCGCGGAGGGTTGTTGGTTAAAGCAGCCTACGGGTAATTTCATCTCAGTATACCGGTTCTTTAGAATCCTTCAGCTGAGCTACAGACAGTTCTTCTCAAAGATTTGTCCATGTTTTTTGGATTATCGAAAGCCTTCTTTGATATTCGGACGAAAACCCGGGATGCAGCATCTGGTGGCGTTGGATCTAGGCCGCTCAACTCTCGGGTCAATATCCGGCTCAATATCCGGGGCCAGCTAAGACCAGATCAACCAATCAGTTGGTGCTCTTCTCATGCTAGCCATGTGAGGCACACAAACCTGCCGAACAATACGCCCGCGCCCTAAAACCCCACGCGCAGCTGACTATTTTTTGCTCCGGCTAACGGGCTACCGTGGCCGGGGAATTGCAAGCTTGGAACTCTCAGCTACCTGTTTAGTAGTTGTGTCAAGGTTTATTTCGCAACTAACAAGGCCTCTGGACTCACGGGCTGTATGCTCGCGGGGTTCATATGCATAGTAAGGCTCCATTGGTCAAGCAGCAGCTGCATATGTCATAGAGAACCATTTGTCCAACGTTGCAACTCAGACTTGAGAGAATTGACAACAAATCTGCAAAATGTCTTCAGAACATAGGCTCTATTACACTACGCCTTCAACGAGCTTCCCTACCTCTCTGGCCCTTGGCAATGGCCGGTTTGCTGCCTCAGTGCTTTCCTCTCCAGAGCATGAGACATTTTTGTTGAATGAAGTTACTTTTTGGTCCGGAGAAGCTCGAAATGCGGGCGAGGGATTGGCTGAACGGCCTGAAGATCCCAAGGCCGAACTGAGGAAAACGCAAAACTGTTATCTCAATGGGGACTATGCTCAAGGGAAGAAGAGGGCAGAAAAGTACCTCGAGAGCAAGAAGAATAATTTCGGAACCAACCTTGGAGTTGGGAAGCTTGATATCGCTGTCACCGGCCATGGAAATCCTGCCGATATTCAAGATTTCGAGAGAGAATTACGCTTTGACGAGGCTATAACTGAAACGAGATATAAAGTCAACGGCCACCAGTATAAGCGAAGAGCTTTTCTAAGCCATCCACACCAAGTCCTGGTGATACAATTTGATGGCGATGATCTGAGTGGGCTCGAAGTTGCCGTCAGTGTGCAAGGCGAAAATGAGGCGTTTACTTCCAAAGTAAACAGCGAGTCAAGGCTGGAGTTTGATGCGCAAGCTCTCGAGACTGTGCACAGCGATGGAACCTGCGGCGTCAAAGGCTTCGGTATCGTTGCCGCAAAGGTTAATGAAGGGAAGGTTGAGCAGAAGGACGGCAAGCTTACCATTTCGGCACAAAAGAGCATAACGATATTTGTGGCCTTCAATACCGATTATAACGAATCGCGCAATGAGTGGAGAGAGAGAACTCTTCTACAAATAGAAGACGTTCTCCAGCTTCCTATTGATGATCTTTTGAAAGAACATCTGGGAGATTATCAGCCGCTCTATCGACGGATGGACATCAGGCTGGGGCCCAAGTCCAACCCCAACTCCAACATCCCCACAGACCAGCGTCGGGGCAACTTTGAGTCCTCAGGATATGCTGATCCTGGAATGTTTGCACTTTATTTCCACTATTCGCGGTACCTCACAATCGCTGGAACACGCGAAGACTCCCCCCTACCACTTCATCTACAGGGCTTATGGAACGATGGCGAGGCCTGCAAGATGGGCTGGAGCTGTGATTACCATCTCGACATTAACACGCAGATGAACTACTTTGCAATTCTGAACAGTGGCCTGGCGGATCTCATGAAACCTCTCTACAAATACATCTTCAAACTTGCTGTCAAGGGCCAACAGACTGCTCGCACGTGTTACGGCTCCCGTGAAGGCTGGGTAGCTCACGTCTTCAGCAACGCGTGGGGCTTTACGGATCCTGGCTGGGAGATATCATACGGGCTCAATGTCACGGGCGGCCTTTGGATGGCAGCGCCTCTGATTGAGATGTATGAGTATACCCTGGATGATGGGCTCATGATGACCAACTTATGGCCGCTACTGTTCGGTGCAACGAAATTCTGGCTTGACTATATGATTGAAGATCCCAAAACCGGTTGGCTACTCACTGGCCCATCTGTAAGCCCGGAAAACAGCTTCTTCGTTGTCAATGAAGATGGTACAAAGGAAGAGCACTCGGCTGACCTGTCGCCTACTCTTGATGTTGTCTTGCTTCGCGACCTCTTTGCGTTTTGCGAGTACTTTGCTGGCAAGTTGAAAACTATGACGGGCTTCCCTTGGGATGAAGATATCAAGGAATATCAAAAGGTATTGGCCAAGCTGCCACCGCTCCAAATTGGCAAAAATGGCCAGCTTCAAGAGTGGCTGCATGATTATGAGGAGGCACAGCCCTACCACCGACATCTTTCTCACACCATGGCTTTGTGTCGGTCCGCTTTAATCTCAGCTAGGCATCAGCCTGATTTGGCAGAGGCGGTGCGTGTGTCACTTGAGCGAAGGCAAGGCCGCGACGATCTTGAAGACATTGAGTTTACGGCCGCTCTTTTCGCTCTCAATTATGCTCGGTTGGGAGATGCTGAGAAGGCTGTTGCTCAAGTTGGCCATCTAGTGGGCGAGCTGAGTTTCGACAACCTACTTAGTTACAGTAAGCCCGGTGTAGCTGGTGCCGAGAAGAACATATTCGTCATTGATGGAAACTTTGGTGGTGCTGCAGCCATTGCTGAGATGCTGATACGGTCAATTATTCCTCGCTTGGGAAGACCGGTTGAGATAGATTTGCTTCCAGCCCTGCCTGCAGCTTGGTCGGAAGGATCGGTGAGCGGGATGCGTATTCGAGGAGGATTGGAAGCTAGTTTTGCGTGGTCTAAAGGGAAGCTGGAAGGTGTAACGTTTAAGGCGTCTAGGCCTTCATCTCTGGTTGTGTTTTATGGCGAGCACCGATTCGAAACGGCTTTTGAGGAAGCAGAGGTTATTCAGCTGGGGCCGTCGCTACAGAATTGGAGCAGGTAGAATGACTGTTCTAAAAAAGAAGATTAGGTCAAGGGAAATAAACAGCAAGATCATGTTTGTGTTTATCATGGAAATAAGTTAAATCAATAATGAACTAAATCTGTTTGGAATAATCCCAGCAGTCTAGGGTACTTACATGCTACATCAAGAGTGGTCTAATACCATCTTAACATATAGCTCTAGCAAGGTCATCTAGTTCTATCCGTGTTGTCTGGCTCTATTGCTCCTATTACTACCATCGCTTTTTAAAAATTGATGTACAATTCATGCGTTAGCCATTAAGAATTAGAATTACGTGTAGTACAACTCTACAGTTATCCCCCATGCGTACAGCTAGTCACTGTGTAGAGCATAATCCCAAACTCATCCAAATTCTCCAACCAGTTGTCCACTCTATGCCGCCTTTTCGCAATGAGAGACTCACTCAGTCCCTCGGGTATAGGCCACAACTCATCAATGCAGAGACTACCCTCAACCCACTCTGCTAAATGCACATTATAAGCCGCTTCCCAGTCCCGCCTTGTCGGAGCAACCCAAAGGTCTCTGCTGGCCGCAGCTGGTAATCCCTCCAACTCGGTGCCGAGAAACGTCGGCAGCCCGTCTTCAGATGAAAGAACGCTATCAAAGAGATACATGGTATAGAGCGTTCGCCGTTTAGCCTCGGCTATAATCCAACTTTCCCATTTGGGGCGTGTGCGCTGCTGCTCGGATAAGCACATGAGGCCACGGCGAGATGTCACGCATGCCAGCTCTTGTAGATTCATCATGGCCTGACGAAGAAATGGACTGGTGCCTTGGCTGAGCTTGAAGAATAAGACCATTGTGTACATGAGAAAAGCCTGAAATGCGCTGAGAAGCGAAAGGTCATCGAAAGTCTCACGCTGCTCATATAGACTATTCATCTCTCTTTGCAGAATCTCTGCCATCACGTTTTCACTGCCTAGCAATGGTCTATCGCATATCCGTATGATGCTCAGACAAGTGGTGAGTGGTTGGCTTAGCCCCGTCAACTGAGAGCCGTGTACAAATGGCGGGAATCCGCGGCCGTGTATGGCCATCCCGGTGTAAGACTTTAAGATGCGATAGATGAACGCGGATACCGTAGGCGGGTAGTTTTTGACGCTTTGGCCGGGGATGGGAATGTACGCATTGAGCCAGCGGTTGCTGATTTCTTCGGCGTTAATTGGACACACAAGACCGAGATTGGAAAACTCGAGCATGTCTGGCTGCAGCGCTGGTGTTGGGAAAAAAGGACTTGAAGGCTGCGCAACTGGTAATTGAAGCCTTGTAGGGGCAGCAGCAGGGATAGTTGGTGAGAACTCAATGATTGAGTTGTTATCAGCCAAGGCCGGGTGGATTGAAGGCGTCGGCGGATCTTGAGGAGTGCCTTGCGTTGGAGTCGACACATCGTCGCGCTCAGGACTCAGCAGAGGACCGCCGGAACTGCGCGCGAAGCTGCTGGAGAAGGGAATCGGCCCGCCTGTGGTGTTGACATAGACACAGGACAGGCCTCGTTGGGCACATCGTGAACAGCATTTCTCTCGACGGTCGCATTTTGCCTTGGCTGCTGAGCACTGTTGACAGGCCTTTTGCCGAGATGTTGCGTATCTTGTCGATTTCATGTTGTTTAGAAGGAGTAATATGGCGATGCTTGAAGAAGCTTTGGCGGTTCCGCTGGAAAAGAGCTGAAGGCGTACAGTATTTGTACTGTATAAAAGACTGTATATTCAACGTGGGTGGCTTGTAGAAGACTTGTGGCATGATATTATCGGTCAACCAAAGTTTTGGTCTTGGCTTTAAAGTAAAGTATTTAATAAGAATTGTAGTCAACTACGTCTGTCTTAGTATACTTGATAAATCTAGGTGATGTGGATTGAAGTATAGTAGATATAAAAGGGGCTTCATAAGACAACCCTGCGCTACATACATGTCGGCTTACAGCCTATTTTATGAACGTTCTAAGGCTTGCAGAGCTTCTTCCAGCGTAATGACTGGCAAATTCATTTTTTTCATGAGAGATCCTAGTAGTACAGCAGAATACTGTTTGTGATGCGGGACTGGCAGCTCCAACACGTTGTCGGAAATCACGTAGACGGTGTAATCCAAATCAAATAGTCGATAGATTGTGCTCATGACAGCACCGGAAAGACTAAGCCCGGACTGTGATGGCAGTTAGTCGTCAGTTACATCGACGTTTTGTATTCAATGCTAGATGAGGATCTGACTCACAATGATAACTGTGTCGATGTTGTTCCTTTTGAGAATGCCCTCTAAATCATTCCCCGCGCCTCCATACCACCGTATCTTTTGAAGCACAATATCTTTATCGTCAACATTGAGGTACGATGGGACCTTTACGATGGGACTGTGCTCATCGAATTGAGCGAAATTGTTTACCAGTTTGGTAAAAGGGGCTCCAGCGGGGAGTTCGGCCTGAGAAGGAGTAGAGAAATATAGAGTCGTGAAGATGTTCAGAGGTCGAGCATCTTTCTTATGCACAGCGTCAACCCAGCGAGTACAGTTTGACACAAATTGTTGTCCTTCTGGGGCACTCTTGGCAATGTCGAATAGAATATTCATAAAATCGAGATTCAAGACGGCGTAGTTTTTGCCGAATGTTAATGGGCTGCCGATGCCGTTGGAGTCCGTAGAGGCAGTCATTTTGGTGGACACAATGATATTAAGGATTGAAATATTAGGTTCGTCGAAACGAGCAGGTACTTTTCTATATTGGCCCATCCTTATGTTCCCACTTTAACAGAGCTCTATGATTCAATTCAGGGTAATTCATGTGAACTCCGGACCATACCGGAACTCAAGTTTTGAAGTATAACTGGGCGCTTGCTGTAGGGGAAATGCGAGGTGGATCATGGCTGGAGCCGCCCATGTGGTAAATAGTACTACTGCTACTACTGCTACTACTGCTACTACTGCTACTACTGCTACTACTGCTACTACTGCTACGCTATATCTAAGATATACTATTGAATAATAGATTTAGGGGCGCTGGGCAAATTTAGCATGGTCTCTAGCTAATCGGTATTACTGGATTCGAAAAGCTTGGGTGGTAAATTCATATTCTTGAGGCTATTTTCAATCATGTCTGAGGAAATCTCGATCGTTTTCTCATCTTCGTTGGCCCTCTCGTTGGCATCTGAGATGTGAGCTGCATTCATAAAGCAGTCTTCATCATCGTTCTCAGCGACCTCTTCCTCCATATTCTCATCCAAATCTTCTCCCGTTGTCTTATTTTCATGCCAATTGAATGGGTTCTTTCGTAAATTTAGATCAATGCCATACAAATCCTCATCAACATCTGAAACGAAATCACTTAATTCTTTGTTCTCTTAAGTAGAATCGCGGTACTCTTGCATAGGCTTCTTCGATAAAACATTACTTGAATTTGAGACAGAGGCAGGATCATTTTATTTCTCCTCAACAATTTTAGTCAGTCTCCTGCTTCTATGAGTAATACCTGGGGTAGCGGGAGGGACATTTAATGCAGCTCGCTTTGATGCCATGGTACAAACTAGGAGGAATTGGTAGTATCAAGTTGGTATTAACTGAAGAATTACTTGCGTAAAGTCAAGAACAACTCCGTGAACTCCGCGATCAACTCCGGCAAATCGGTCGTCAACTCCGAGATTGCCTCGCAGTTCGCCCCTTGTCTAAGATATATAGAATGATTAGATCCTTCAGTATCCAAGCTAAATCGGAAGTTGTTAGTTTCAGTATCCAATACCATCAATAATTACAAGCCAAAGCCAAAAATGTCATCAACATCAAAGGACAACCTCGATCCTGAGAGATCCTCGCCCACGGCAGAAACACCACCACCAGCAGCTACAGAACCAACTGAGCCTTACAGTATCTTTGATAGTCGGCAAAGGGCATTGATTGTAGTAATTGTCTCCACAGCTGCTACTTGTGAGTAATCTCAATCTCTACTAGTTATCGCAGCGGTTGCTTTCTTGTTGCTAATAATAGCTTCTACACTGCAGTCTCCGGATTCGCATCCAACATTTACTTTCCCGCGCTACCAACCATCGCTCATGATCTCAATGTTTCCGTCGAGCTCGTCAATCTCACTGTCACTTCCTATCTCATATTTCAAGGAATCGCCCCGAGTCTGTGGGGTCCCGTATCCGATGTGAAAGGACGTCGAGTCGCATATTGCTGCACGTTTCTTGTCTTCATTGGGGCATGCATTGGCCTTGCAAACACAAGAAACTATGCGATATTGATTGTCCTTAGATGCCTCCAGAGCACTGGTAGCGCGAGTACAATTGCTATTGGGTCTGGTGTAATTGGAGATGTCACTACTCGCGCGAATCGTGGAAGTCTCATGGGTATATTCCAAGCTGGCCTACTGGTTCCTGTTGCCATTGGCCCTGTGATTGGAGGTGCAATTGCTGGATCTCTAGGATGGAGAGCCATCTTCTGGTTTCTTACGGCCTACGGTGGTGGCTTTCTTCTTGTTCTGATTTTGCTTCTCCCTGAAACACTACGATCCATCGTCGCGAATGGCAGTCGAACACCCTCATCTCTGATAGGAAGATATCCTCTCAACATGTATCAGAAGTTTTCGAAGATTGAATGGAATCCCGAATCATCAGCGGCAGCACCAGACGCAAAAAAGCGCATCGACATTATTGGCCCGTTTCGCATACTCATCAGCAAACATGCGACTCCTATCATCATTTTCCTTGCGATATACTACGCCGTCTGGCAAATGAGCATCACAGCCATGTCAACTCTCTTTGAAGAGAAATACGGCTTGAAGGAGACACAGATTGGATTGACATTTATTGCAAACGGAGTGGGCTCTATGATTGGAACACTCATCACTGGTAAAATCCTCGACATGGATTACAAGAAGGTCAAAGCTGCCTACGAGGCCCAAGTGGCCCAAGGAGATCTTGAAAACGGCAGTGGACCAACGCATTCCATCTCCAAAGACGAAGATGATTTTCCTATTGAGAAGGCCCGACTCCGTTTGGTTCCCGTCTTCTCCATCATCCAGTGTTTATCTATCCTCCTGTTCGGCTGGACGATTCAATACCCCCATCGCGTGCACATTGCTGTCCCAATCGTCTCTACTTTCATCACGGGTTGGACTGCTGTGTCTACTCAATCCATTATCATGACATATCTTGTCGACATCTTCTCGGACCGGAGTGCCGCTGCTAGTGCCAGTCTGAACCTTGCCAGATGTCTTTTTGCTGCTGGCGGTACAAGTATCGTCATGCCAATGGTGAATGGCATTGGCGTCGGACTGGCATTCACAATCTGCGTCATTGTTCAGTTTGTTGCTCTAATAGGCCCAGCCATCCAGTGGAGATTTGCCGCAGGTTGGAGAAAGCAGTCCAAAGCGCAAAAGAACTAAGTAAAGAGACGTATCAATTGCCTCCTTTGGATCAAAAATGCTTCCTTTTTAAAATTGAAAGTCTTAGGTCGCTGATAGCCATTACTGAGAGACAGATAACTGTTCTGCGATATAATAGACAAAGTTACCCGCTACTCGGGTGCTGAATGTGTTGTTAAAAACATTTATAGAAGCATACTAGATTGTAATATTAATAGACATGGAATTCTTAGGACCTTGAAAGGTTATGAAGGGAAGTGTTGGTCTTTAGAAGTCTAAATATTGTTTATTGTAAGTATATTACTATTAATTCGCCATCTCATAGTGTTGCTTTCTCGTTATCCGTTAAAAACTCATTATTCGTCAATTAATCATTGTTCCCTGTAGCTACTCCCCAGAAATATGTTGCCCAGGCTCCTAATAATAGGATTATCATAGCAACGAAGCAAGACAAGCTAAAAATCCTGTGTCGCTCTCGGTTTTCGCCTTGTTCAAAGTCTTCTTTGAGAGCGTTGATCTTTTCGCCTCTGATGATTCTTTGCTTGCGCGTCCATTGTAATCGATCCATGGTGGGACTAACGAAGCTGATTCCGACCATCATCATGCCCACTACAACAGAGCCTGCCGCAAGCACGACATAGAGGATAATGACCCTGTTGTAACTGTCATTATCATGGTCTTGGATGACACCCGCAACGATGCCGATGATAATTGTCATGCTGTTGTTGATGGCAATCTTGATGGCATAGCCAGATCCAAACACTTCCTGGTACCACATGCTTGTTCGGATGCTGTCGATGATGACTGTTGGGCCAAGAGACGCTGCAAAGGCGTAGATGCCGAAACTGGCTGCGGTCCCTCCCACTGAAGGCCCAAAAGCGGCAAGGCACATGGAAAGGAGCATACCGAGACCGCAAACCAACATGATGGTGTTGCGCTGGCCAAGTATATCAATGAAGACGCCCAAGATTGGTACCAAGAAGAATCCGAGATACTGTGACATGGCTGAATACCAGCCTGCGGTAACTGCTGAAATATTGAACCGTTTCTGAGCGAGTTCGGTGGCGTTGGAGGAAAAGACACTGGCGACTGAAGTTTGGAAGAGGGAAAACAACGCCACAAGCCAAAATGGCCAAGGCAGCCTCAGCATTTTGGTGAATTCGAACTTTTTATTCTTCTCAGTCAGCCTTTCACCGGTTGCCGGATCATTCGTGCCGGCATAGCGTCGTTCACAGTAATTTGTAAAGACGTAGAATACAGCAGTTACCGCATTAGTGAAGAGGTTAATGAACACGGCGCACCAATACACCCAGCTGAAGTTTCCTGTTCTCTTTGCAATGACATTGGCGGATGCCTGGCCGACAAAGCTGCCAATCTTGCCGAGGCCCAGCTCGAAGCCAAGCGTGGAAGCGAATCCATTGGAGGGGGCGAACCAGGATGAGAAGACCTTGTACTGGGCGCACTGCGTAGCGACATCTCCAAAGGCTTGAATGACGCTTCCGACAATCATGAATTTGAAGCTGCGGACTTGGGTGGCTGCTGCGATGAGAATCGCGCCAATGCTGTACACGGCGTTGCCCCAGAGCATTGCTCCTGAAGATTGGAGAGTTAGAAGATGAAGCAGAGCAACCGGAAATAAGAGAATTATGCTGCTTACTTGCACCACCAATTCGATCTGTAACGACGCCACTGACGAGAATCAGGGCTGTCTTGATGAAGTTTTCGCTTGCATCCAGAGTTGCATATTGAGCGTTGTTGATGTGTAATTGCTACGGGCGTGTTAGTACAGAACCATCAGGCAAAAATTGTTGATGAGAACCAACCTTTTTCAAGGTGCTTTTCATGGCTCCCGTCACTCCGCTGCTCCAGTGAGAGCCAAATCCAACCAGACTGACGAGCACGACGGAGAGAATTTTCATGCTCCATGGGATGTTGGTGCTTCGCTGCCGCTCGGATATGGTGTCCGATTCGTCACCAACCGACACGTCGGCGACGGTGGGATTCTTTTCTTCATCGCCCATGATGTGCAGTATTATCGCAACAGCACAGAGAAGAAATTGGCGATATTAACTAGAGGCAGTAAAGCAACCAGACACCTCAGCAGAATCGCGAGCGATGATCGGCGCCTTTAAGCAAATACATGCGAGCGGGGATCTTATCTGATTGATAAATTTGGTGCAGATTGATAAAAACCACCACTGACGACGACGGTGGATCGGGTGCCACATGGCCACCAGTTTTTTGCTCACTTGCTCCATGCATTAGAGCGCATTCGGGCCCTTCGCCGGTCGTTCGGTATGGCCATGGCGTTAGCGGACAAGCTTGATGGAGCCAAACGTGGAAGAATGCCGAGAGGTGGTTCTTCGCCGACAAATGCCAAGATCGGTGAACAAGGAATATGCATGACAAGCGCTGACTAGGCACAGAAAATTTGAATTGCCGTGGAAAACTGCCTCTGGATGCTGTTGATATGCTGGGCAGCCTTTATATGTGAGAGGACTCGGTCTGAGCTGAGTACATGTAATACCTAGTTCTCAGCTGTGAGAGCTGGCGCTTATGGATATGTCTGGAAGAAGCAATAAGAATTTTCTTTATATAGGCAATTCATTGATCTTGTAGAGGCTCTCCCAAATCAATCTGTTCAGGTATTATCAACATCATAGCTCTATTACCGCAGACGGCCACATTGTACGAACACGATGCTAGTGGAACTGATACCAGGGCTGTCTCCTCTAATTAGTAACAGATGACTCGGAAAAAAAGCTGCGAGGGAATTCATGAAGAATCAATATTACTCCATCCAGTGACATGCTATAGTGGTTCAATTCGTCGTTTAATGGTTAAACGCCCCATTATCGAGCTGCTTTTTTGAAGTAGATTCTGCTTCGCTATCCGTCGGATAGACTCAGTGATCCGGGCAACTACAGACCCCGCCTGTGAGTGAGGTGGAATTTGAGCTGCTATATGCGTTTCAGTTCCTATATGAAGCTCAATTTTAACATGTCAAAGATATTCAGTGATCGCCGGCTGGAGTCTGAGATACCTGTTACGCTTGTACCTCAAGTCCGTCCAAACAACGAAAATTTACGACAATAAAAATAGAAGACATAGACTAATACGAAAATCTCATAAGATTCTTCTAAAAACACACAAGTCTAAATATACGATTATTAGTAAAATAAGCCATTCACAACTAAATTCAACTCAGAGCCGAATCTCTGCAAGGCTAAGCATCTATATCGGAAAACGAACTATAGCTGCAAATTATAGGTTATAGGAAGCCTAAATTAAGCATCACCTGTTCTGCTAGCACTAGTGCAGAATGGGATGTAGGCTTCCACAAGACGTGTTTGCATGTCGCTCTGAGGCATATGCTCTTACAAATCTTACACGAAAAAATGCTGGGAAGACTTAGAAGGCCAAGAGATGGAAATTCTTGCCAGTAGCTAAAATACGGAGAGACGTTGAAGATGGCGTCTGCGAGATTGTTCCAAGGATTCTCTGCTAATGCAGGCCAGAGCTATCAATCGCCCCATCAGTGCGATAATCGATAAGATAAGCGCTACAGCGGCCAAAAAAAAAATTTCCCTAGCAAAGCAATTGAAGCTTCATTCAATCCACAGCGAGTCCTGGTTGGAAGGCTGGTTTGCGCCAAAATGTCCGCCTCAATTGTGTCGCCTGAGCCGGCAATTCCAAAATCAGAAAAGAAACATAAAAAGGACAAATCATCCAAGTCAGAAAAGAAGCGCGACAGAGACGAAGCAGCTACCGACAGCACCCCCCGCAAGCACAAGAAATCGAAGAGCGCATCTGTCGAAGAAAGCGGAGATGACGAGCCCGAGGCCTCACAGTTAGCCATTGACGATGACGAGTTGGCGCATAAGAAAAAGAAGAAGGAACACAAGAAAAAGCACAAGGAAGAGGAGAATGATGCCGAGGATGCCAGCGGAGAGAAGAAGAAGAAGAAGAAGTCCAAGAAGCATACGGACGAGGACGACGAGGAAACCGAGAAGCCATCAGCTGCCGACGCCGATGCCGATATCGATGCTAATACCATGGACGTCGATCAGGCCTCTGAGCCACAGACATCTGAAATCTACCAACCTCCCGACATCCCCGCCAATCCTCAGTTCCCCTTCTACAGCCAGAATGTGTCCCTCTACGAACCCATATACCCCACCGGCTGGTCACAGCCAGTAACGAGCAGCGAATACCAGCACCTTCAACACCTCAAGAACAAATATGTTCCGTCTCTGCGTGGCGTCTTGATTAGTTACAAGAATGTCGCACTTGGCGAGAACCCAGGGCGCACAGGTGCCGCAACTTCAGACGACGACTCGGCCATTCTGAAATCTGTCAACGAGTTCGCCGTCGGTTTTGGCTGGATCACTGCCGAGGTCGAGTTATTCGTTCCTAGCCGTGGTGCGTGGATGGAAGGTAGCATCAATCTCCAGACCGAAGGCCACATTGGTGTCGTTTGCTTTGGCCAGTTCAACGCATCGATTGAAGCTCGACGTTTGCCATCTGCCTGGAAATGGGTCTCAAACGAGGATCCCGAGGCTTTCGGCATGGAAGAGACGGCATCAGTGATTACCGCCGACGACCACGGAGTAGTGCGCCAGATTCACAGCACCGGTTTCTGGGTTGATGGAAGCGGAAACAAAGTTAAGGGCAAGATTCGCTTCCGCATTCGCAACTTCGATGTCGGTGTTAGCGGCGAGACGAGCTATCTCAGTTTGGAGGGTACCATGTTGGACAAGGAGGCGGAAAAGGCACTTGTTAGAGAGGAAGCAGCCACGGCTGCCATGAGAAAAGGAAACAAGGGCCGCAACGCCCACCGAAGAAGAGCACCGGAGTTTGCCATGACACGGTTTATGGACGAGGCGGAGCAACCGGCTGAGGAACCAGTGGCGGCTCCCGAGCAACTTGTGAGATTTACAGACTGAGACATTGTTTGGTTGTAGAGGAGGCAAACTAGGTCACGGGGGCATGTTTTTGGAGTTTGTATGATACCCTCCTCTGAGGGGGCTTGTCACAATATTATTGAGCGATCATGATTTAAGAATTAATAGGAAGAAAGAATTATTCCATTAAGAGTCGAACATGCTAATCATGTTTGAGAGATGAACAATCCATGTCTGTTCCTAAAAGTTTGCTTTATGCCGATGCCTTAACCATGGGTTCCCATGGTCGTTCCAAGTTCCAAAGATATAGCTCTTCGGCGGGTTCATTTGTGGTGTTCTTCACAAAAATATGCTGGAATGCAGACATTTCTGAAGCTAGTAACGATGAGGAGTCAGCCCAGTATGTGGCATCTTCCCAGCTAGGCTGCTCGCAGAACTGGTCGACTTGTTCTCGAAAGCTGTCCCAGTCTTCAGAGCGATCATTTACGACGACTTGGAATCGAATTCCTTGGATATCCACAAGAGTGCGCTGCACCATGCTAGGGAACTCTCCAGAGCACCCGCTGCTCAGAAGCCATGAATAGTCCGTTCTATCGCCGTTGCTTTCCCAGTCGTACCATACTTGTGTTCCTTGTGCCGAGAAGTCGCTCAACACGAGTCTTGATTGCGCATCGAAGCTTATTGCGCAGTGCTGTTTCGATATTCCCTCCACTCGTGGGAGGATGATGTCGCAGGTCCTCGGGTCTGTGCCGAGGATGAAGCTGCCTGGACGTTTAGGCGGCTGTGAGAAGGTGAGTTGGATGGCCCTGTCCGAGCTGTGGTTTGTGAGGTTGGAGAGGCGAGATGAGAGATATGAGTTTGAAGTTGTGGAGGTGATACGAAAGGCGTTTTCGGGTATGTGTATAGATTTGTCGGCCAAGGAATGATGGGCCGTTGGAACGAGCCAGGCAATGATGTCGTTAGATTGAGATGTCATGGTTGAGAATTGTTGGGTGTGGGTGATATTAAGTATGTATAATGATGTTGAGTATCGCCGAGATGAAAGAATGTTGTGTGATATTACAAAATGATGGAGCGAATGATTAGCTGAAAGAGCGAGTTGGGTATAGACGATTGCAGATTAAAATGAGAGAAGCAAGTGAATAAAAGCTGCGAGCAAGATCAAAAATGGTCAAAAGAGAGAGTTGTACAGAAATGATATTGGTAGACGAGGAAAGAGACACAAATGAAGTCTGCATTCTCTCTAATTATATACTTGTACCTACGATGCATCTCGGCCCAACCTCTCTCTACTGTTCAGGCAAACGCGTTCGCTCCAGAGACAACGAAGCCATCGACTGGCCAGCATCCAACGTGGCCGCGTCGCGAAGGCACGAAACATGCATGAACTATACGCAGATGACGCATACTCGAATGCCTCAGATCCCAGTTGAGTGGTGGCCATTTACTGCTGCCGTGAATCAAGCGAGTCTTTGGGCAGCAATGAGATTCACGGCGCAGTAGCGGGCGGCTGGGAGCCAATCATATGCTGTAAGACGACCTAATTTGGTGCGCGGACGCGGGATGCGCGTTTGGGAGTTTTTGTCGCGGAGCGCGATTGGGATTTGAGGGCGAGAAGTTGTGGTAAGGCTGGGAGAATTACTCATGGCTGGGCAGTGTCATGTTTCAGTATTGGGGCTGTCGTGATGGCATCCATGTCTTCGTTAACGATGTGTTCCAAGCTTGTTTGAGGTGCTGTTTACCGGTGCTGGACTGATTGGATGGGGCGCCATATACGTAGAGGGGCTTCTAGAAATGAGTCAATGGTAACAATAAAAGCTCAGTCAGATAGTGTCTGAGTAAATAAAAAAGCTTCGTCACAAGAATTCCAAATGAAATGAAAGCCCAAACACGAGCAACAAGTTGATTTGCTGCTCGCTGAAATATGAGCTGCGTGATCAGCAGTAAAACGGTCGGTACTTGGTACTTGTCACAAGCGGCCCAAGTTGGCGCCTCATTTCCAAGGCCGAAACAAGCCACGGCTAGCGACCGGCCTTCACCCGAACAGGACCTTGCGGCATCTCGATAACCTCATCCCACGATATCGTCAAAGGCCAATTGAACCGCAAGCATGGCTTCCGACGCGGCTACAGATGTGCGGCGTAAGTGCAGGCGCTCTCATTCCACACCCAAGATCCCCCGGAGGCGATCCATGGCCGCTGACTTTTACCGCAGAGGCGACCCGCGAGGAGATGAGCGATGCCAAGCTCCCACTCGCCTACAGAGACAGCTGCGCCCACCTTCTGATCCCCCTCAACAAGTGCCGACGAGAGACGTGGTATGCTCCGTGGAAGTGCACGGTACGTTTTATCCGGCTGGAAGCTGCGGGAAACCAGCGGAAAGGGAGCAGGGAGCTCCAGGTGCAAACGAACTAAATCGCTAATTTATCCCTGCCGGGGACACCAGGACGAGCGACACAGCTACGAAAAGTGCCAGTACGTCGAGTTCAAGAAGCGAGTCGCCAAGATGAACGAGCTGCGGGAGTCAAAAGCCGGTGCGCGAAGCAACTAGGAGGGTGCTGGAAGGACGAAGAAACAAAGTGTACATATCCATGCATGAGAAATGGGAATAGAGAAATTTTCAAGGAACAAGGCCTCGAATGGGTGCGCAAATAATGTCTTGGTAATATGATGAGAGAACAGGATTCAGAGGCCTGAGTTGTTTACGCGAACGAATAGTGATTTTGCTTGAAGTATACGATACGGAAGAACATGGAGCGGACTATTTTCTCGACGACAATCAGCTGCGGCATTGGATTTATCGACCAAAATTATTCAGGTTTCCGGCACTAACTCGCTCTTCCCATCCAGCCCTGTCCACTTTGGCTTGCCATCCGGCAAGTCGACCACCCTCTGAGGGTAGAATATATGACATCTACATGTGGAGTCAGTTACTTGCTCCTCAAAGCCAATGTCCAGAGATACATACTGAACCTCAAAATTCCTCTTCTGGGTTTCATTCTGGAATTTCAGAAGCGTCGGAAATAGTAATACCATGTTCCGTCCCTCGTCCATGATGAGTGTCCCGCACTGGGAGCAGCTCACTTTGCAGGGTAGCTCGTGTTCTAACGACTTGGAACTGGAATTGTAAAAGCGCAGGTTTTCGGCACCACTTTCAAATGCCATGTCTGACTTTTGGAATATCGCTGCCCATTGAAAAGGGGCGCCTGATCATCGTATGAGTCTCTGGCAACAATTTTGTATACAATACAACAGGCTACTGGTGAAGTGATAAGAAGAGAGACAAAGAGAGAGTTATATACCATGAATCACTTTGCAGTCACCACAATGACAGTACTTGGAAGCCAGAGGGCCATCTTTACTCAGCCAGTATTTTACTTGGCCGCAATGACAGCTGCCTTGTAACACCTTGCTAAAGGCTTCGTCGGGCTTTTGATATGGTGGCTTGGTTTTCCAGATTTGATCAGACATGTTTTTCGAAGACAATAAATTGAATCAGGTCTGTTTCAGATAGAATGATCAAAAATGCAGAAAGATGTAGTTTTTATTTCTAGATATGTATATTGATGCGAAATGACTTTTGGGCCTATCAATTGTAGCAGTTAATGACGTAAGGAAGGTGACAATGTAGTGATGTAACTGTGCAACGAATACGTATAGGTAGTCTGTCTACTGCTAGGTGGACAATGAGATTGAGTAAAATTTGCATTAATGGAGGAACGTGTAAAATATCACTAGAGAAAGCGCAACATGGCCTTTAAGCAATAAATAGAAGAAAAGCATCATATCTCCAAGGGGCACTCGTCTCCCTTATCAAGACCGCTTACACTTAACTCCATTCAAGTTCGACTTGTAAATGCCAACTAGCGGGAGAGTCCTTGAATGGAGTTAACACGGATTTAAGACTTCATGCTAACCTTCAACTTTAACTCCTTTATTTCTACGGATTACGGTAAAGATAACAGTCCGTAGACCATGCACTGATAGAGTTGTTGAGAGTTGGTCGATTCAGTCAAGTTTGCTTCAGCCTTTATCCCGCTGAGCTCAACTCCGCGCTAAAAGCGGGGTGAAGAAAAGATCAAAACCACCCCGCCCTTACAACAAAACGTGTTAGTGATTGGCTAGTACTCTTCTGTTGGTACCTGAAAGTTAACTTTGCTGCACGTCAACGATAAGTCGTCTTGCAGTTGAGTGCCAAAGCAACTAAACGACGGCTTTGAGAAACTGCAAACACAATCAAGATCCCCTTAGATATCCCATTATCGACTTGTCAATTGCTCTAGTGGCTAGGGCGAGCCCCTCTCGGACATTAATCGCCAGCTCCGCTCACCTTGAATTTGCCGGATCGGCACCGACGCCGCCTAAATCATCGGCAAGACTCAATGCTTTCAGGATGGAGCCCTTGAACCGCCAATCCGAGCTCTCGATTCTCGTTGAAGATCCTATTTTGTGACTACGAAGCAGCGCTACTTGTTTCCAAGTTGAAATTTGTTCGCGTAAGCCCCACTTGAAGAAAAAGAGGTTCAGATGAGTATATATAGGTGATCAAGATGAAGCCCTCCAACATCTCATCAAGCTTCAGTGCCTTTCACACTACTACACCATCATATCTACTCTTCATACCTTGACTCAACTCAGACACCATGGCTAGCGAGGCGTGCTGCAAATTAGCGCCTGTTTCGACTGACTATGACCCAAAGGGAAAATACGAAGTCATTGCCGGCGTCAACACCTGTAAGAGGAGCTTCCTTTGACGAGACTCCAGGATATATCCAACAGCCTTCCTGATACATCAAACCACAGACATTGTCGGACCTGAGGATGCTAAAAAGGGTATCATTGATGTTTACGACATCTTCGGCATCTGGCCTCAGACTATCCAAGGCGCTGACCGTCTGTCCGCCCAGAGCGGTGCTCTGGTTCTGGTTCCTGACTTTTTCGATGGCAGCGGTTTGGATATGAATGTCATCCCCAATGATACAGAAGAAAAGACCAAAAAGGTGCATGAGTTCATCGCCACCAAGGCCAACCCCGAGACCAACGTAGCCAAGATTTTGGCTATCCGCAAGGAGCTGTCTGAGAAGTACCCTGCCATCGAGGGCCATTGGGGACTCTTCGGCCTGTGCTGGGGTGGCAAGCTGACTGTTCTGGCTTGCGGAGCGGGCAACGAGGGCGTTGGTCGACGATTCGAAGCCAGTGGAACTGCTCATCCTGGGTGAGTCTTCATCATCTCTTGCAAGAATGTTGTGTTTCTCTCTCTTCCATGCTAACAAAGGTCAACTCGAATAGTATGCTTGATGAAGCTGATGCCAAGGCCCAGACGGCTCCTCACATCCTGCTTGCGTCCAAGGACGAGCCCGCCGACAAGGTTGCCTTGTACAAGGAAGTCATGGGTGACAAGGCCGAGGTCACTACCTATGAGACTATGCACCACGGCTGGATGGGCGCCAGATCTGACTTGAAGAACGAGGAGAACGTCAAGGAGTATGAGCGTGGATACAAGCAGGCCGCCGATTTCTTTGCCAAGCATCTGTGAGCGTATGGATTAGTCATGGGAACGTTTTGAAGCAAGAATCGCGATGATGAAGAAATTTATACCCAGAGCTATCTTAAATTAAGATGTGAAATTCTGTATATGCTTTTGATCTAGTGATGTTTGAGGCAAGAATTGGTCGTATTGAGGAAATTGGAATATACTGAGAGTTGAGCGGTTAGTCGGCGAAACTTGCCAGCTTTACTTATTTGATATCGGTAAAACCGAGCGTGACTTTCTCGCCCACTTCAACATTATCATTATTGCTCCCCTTTGATGTCAATGATAATTGCCTCAGGGGTGATAACCCTTTCTATATAATCATGTCTGCGTATGGCTTACTGGCTGATCTATGTTGTAAGCTGCAAGCCAAGAATAAGTCTCCAGGTAATACTATTGGCAAACCAAGTAAAGGCGTGTATAGTTACGTAACACTATCCCGCCACTAGGTTATCTTGCAAAAGATTAATATTCATTATTGGATATAGTAAAAACATTAATCCAGAATAAGTGCAGTTTTCAACTTCCTAACAAGCTATATACAAAACGGGTGCTTGGCATAGTCTTGGCAGGTAGGCTAGGCAAGTAATTCGATCCCAGGAGTGGAGGCGTAAGCGTGAAAGGAAAATTAAAAGCATTAGTTTATATGGAATAGGTGTTGAACAGACCACCTAGCAAAAGTGAAGTGATCACTCCTCTTGCGGTAGTGTGTATCTGTACCTATAAGCCCCAGTTCCACCAACAATAGGCCTATATCCCTGCTTATTTTACAAAGGTTCAGCACCAACAGAGTAACTTGAAAAAGGTTACTGTGAAGAGGCACTGTCACCACTTTAACAACTGACATTACTCAGTTCCAAAAGTTCAATAATACTCCTAGGCAAAACATGTATACATATATCATTTTCTCACACGCACTCTGATATCCCTGTCGGTGTGAAGCAAGGTTGACGTGACTCTAAATGGTATATGACGCGGTATATTGTAATTACCCTGTCATGAACATTGACGCAAGTGTTAAAGAGCGACCTTCCATTTCGGTTGCCAGCTATTTCTGCGAACATTACCCCTTGCGCTCTTTATGTAAAAGTCCCAGGAAGGGTGAGATACATTCTAGTTTCGAGAACTGGGTCTCATTTTTGAACTTATGGATGTAGAAGGGTGTCGAATGACGACATATTGGCTGGGCTATGGAGTATCGCTAATATATCAGTCGCTGAGATAATTCATGTCGTTTCTTTCGCTTCTGTTTCTAGAAAACAGTACATGCACTAGCTAGGACTAGACACTCAACCCAGCCTTGGGCTTATGCTTCATGTAACCCACCTGCATGTAGATATTATGCGAACCACTCAGAGTGTGATTAGGTTGACCAAGTGATGATGACTATGTTCGTTCACCTTATACTCTCGAACGTATAATGTGCCCGAATCGTTTGAATGAGACATATATTCGCTTATCATAATCTTTGCGCAGGCCCCAAATACGCCTAATATAAGCATAATACTCGACTGAAGGAAAAAAAGTAAGGCTGAAATGGGCACAACGACAACCACCGGTATATTTATCAGGATCTTCTTCTTGTGCTGATACTTTCTTAGGATCAATTTTGGAATTACGATTACGATTTTTAAAAGCAAACTTTTTTGCGCATATGAAAAATTTGTATATTATTGTAAGCTGTTCCCATTCTATCTCACTCTCTGCGTTTTCAATTTTTACCCTGAATCCATGTTTTATATTTATTTATATTCAGTGATAGAAAATGGACCAGTATGGACATTCTTTTCTACAATTCTTTTTGGAGTTTTAGTAGACTTCATTACTCCGCCAAATGGTCCACTCTTCCACATGCAGCATGGACTGCTGACTCTGGCAAGACCAGGACCCGAATGAGATTTGTTGTCAATGCATCTCCACGCCTACCCAGCTGATTACTTACCTCTGTCTATTATACACGTACTCACATCGCATTGTTATATGCTAATTACTTAATTTAGTCTGGTCTACAGGTACTCGTAGCACCTTGACACATTAACATATTACGCTTTTACAACTTTGGGGACATCGAAAGGCTTGGCATAGACTGCTGTGATTACTATAGTGAGCGGGTGGTACGAAATAGTAATACCGCTACTAGAGCAAGACAAGGGCAAAAAAGAAAGCACTGCCAATCATATCTAGATTTGGTGGCCGAGTTTCTTTCCGCCAATTATCGGGATACAGGGAATCCAAGCCAAGCCCCTTATGCATGTATACATAGATAGATGTCTTAGGAGTCTGACACTTTTATAGCCTGTTCCAATAGCCTGAATTGGGTTTTGTTCGTTTTATGCCCCAGCTACTCCAGCCAAGCCTGAGATTCCGTCATGGTGCGTCAAGGTTCTTGGCTGAACCGACGACCTGTCTGACCACCTTCCTTATTGAGAGATAACAAGGATCGGGGTCTAAGTGAATCGGAAATATTGTGAGTTCCAATTACGAACGAATATACCTTTTTGATGTGAAGTGTGGATGCTTTGTTTGAGAGAAGGCCTCCGAAAGGTGAGAGGGCGCGAGGAGCGTTTTTGCCAAGCATAGTTCAGTCTTAGCTTTGATGAAAATAAATATAAAAGAAGGTTTCTGCCTTCTTTGTAGACAAAGAACTTGAAGAAAGCAGCTGAAATCGCCAAACTCCTCATTTATTCAAGAACTATTATACTTTATACCAAAATGAGATTCTCAGTTACTCAATGCCTTACCATTCTGGGCCTCGCCAGCTCTGCCGCGGCCGACTTTCACATTCTGACTGGCCCATGCTCTATTGCCCCTGGATGGGGCGGCTCCCTCTCAGACGCCACAATGGCATGCCCATCCAACTACTACAACTGCAGCTGCTTGCTAGACGGGGACCGCGCCGGCCATGTCATTAATGGAGAGACCCCAACAGTTGGTATTACCACCACGGGGTCCAACTATTTTAAGCTTGATGGCATGTGTGGCGTGGGCAACATGGACTTTTATCTCCAGGATGACGGCACTTGGCTTTTCTATATTTCTGGCGGAGACGGCAGTGTACAGGGCACATGCTATAATGGAGACAACAGCATCAAGGACTGCAACGGCTTCAGCGCGGCTTGCAGTTTCAGCAACATTTTAGTTTGCTATTCGTACATTTGCAACTAATGGAAGAGAGAAAACTTGGTCGCTTTGTAAATAACCACATTTTCTATTCTGAAGAATTGTGCCCGCTTGTGGGCGGCTATGGAGTAACTGGGCCAATGGACGAACTGGCGGAAATTTGGGACATCGTTAATTAAATTATTCTAGTGTCCCTTTCATTTAAATCCAAATACAATTATTCCTATATGTTCACAAACTGATACAGTCATGAGTCTATGTCCAGATATTGACGCTGTTTAAGCCAAATGGCAAGTAGCTAGTGAGATTTAATAAGAGACCTACGTTTCTTGACGATCAGACGGTATCTAGGCTTGAACCAAAAACATAATTGTATGTAGTTCGTAAACCTGTAGTATCGCGGTGTACATATATAAAGGATCGATTTACTGTCCACCTTGAGGCAAACTACTATTTTTCGGTCATATCAGTTCAGAATGAGTCGTTTCTTATATACCGTTACATGAATGGTATCTTAGGCTCTAGGCTAAAACAATAAATCGAATATCCACCTTTTTAAAAAACCCTGTGGATTGCCCGTATAACAATAATCTGTGTCATTTGCACAAGTCGATGCAATCCTCTGCAATTCTTCGCGCACCTTATCCATAGAATATCTATTCTCGGGCGAGGGAACTACCATATGGTTGACAATAAGGGCCAAGAAATCGTGTATCGCATCAGAGCAATGTTCGTTGTTGCGTAGAAACCTAACCCACTATTAAGATTTAGCTAAGACGCTATTATATAAACAAATATAACTCACTTTTTTAACAGACCTCTTGACTCTGGGTGTGGACCTTCGAGACAGGATAAAAAACTTGTCACCTGAGTGCTTGCCGCCTGAGTGCAGAGGATATCCATCTTCCTTTTGCCTCCTCGACCTGAAACTCAATTCTTTGTGTCCAGATGAAGTTTCGAAAGTGTCGTTGCGAACGGCATCGTAACCGAGTAGATACCAAGTAATAATTTCTAGATAGACGCACCCCAACGTCCATATATCATAACTTTGCGTGACGTTTGGGCCAAGTTCGACTTCAGGAGGACAATACATCCTTGTATAGTCTATTTGACTCGCGTGAGTGTTATTGATAGTCCCGTCAGCGTGAAAACGCATCAGGGTGAAGTCAGCAATGACAAAGTACCATTCACTTGACTCTGTATCCTTAAAAAAGAGAATATTTTCAGGTTTGATATCCCCGTGGCGACCTTGATCTTGAACATTCTCTTCAATCTCTTCGCTCGAGTCCCTTAGCCTTTCCGGTGGACGGTTGTGTCCATGGACTTTGCTTAGCCCATCAGACATACCCAGACATTGCTGAATAAGCCATGTCCAACCTTCTTTTTTTTGGGGTTCACTGGGATGCTTTTCCCAGAACTCGGCGAGATTTCCTTGGGCCCAATGAAATATCATGTAGTATTCATCTCCTAATTGATAAGACTGGAGTAGCTTGATGAGATTTTTGTGCTCATTCCTTGAATCGCTGAACTGCAGCAGAGCAGTCTGCTCTTTGTCGAATTCAGTAGCATCTCCCGAAGTAAATCTTTTTACTGCAAAGTAAGATATTCTGTGGTCAGAAATCTGCAGACAGTAAGCTAACGTTTGTAGCCAACGCCAATAAGCAAAACTTTACCGAATGTCCTTCCCACCGTTCATGGTGCGGATGAATCTTGACTTTAGCTATTTCGCCATGCGTACCCCTGGCTTTCCACTCTAATCGCTCTAAAAAGGGCATTCGAAATGATTTATCCAGCTCGAAATGCTGAAATTTTGTGAAGTTAAACACAGGAGCAGTTAACATATACTGTGAATCGCAGAAACTGTCGATTTGGTAGTCGCCCCAATGCCAATTCTGAAAGCATGTGTCTTCCGGGGCTAATGGCAATTGATCATCCGACACGCCATGTTCTATAAACTGACCAATAGAAGAAGCCTGTTCAATAAGTATGAGAGTCGCAAAGATTTTGAGAGTAGGCTTGTCTTTGTCCTGAATTTTGGTACTCAGGTCCGCTGGCTCTGAGACTAGGATCTCCTGTAGCACGCTTTCTATAACGTCATGCGTCAAAATTGACTCCAGTTCACCAACTGGCAAGAACTTGCTTCGCGGATCTCCGCAGCTGGGTATTAACTTTGAACGAATTTGTTTGGCTATGGATGGCAATACACCAGGGGGCAAGTCGGACGCGTTTACTGGAATATGCATTAGCAGAGTCTAATTGGTTCAAGATTCTAGTTCATATGGTACCTAGCTGTTGCTATTCTCCGTGCATAAACGTGATTAGCGTGATAATATGAAAAGGAAAAGAAAAAAAGACTAGAAAACGACTGGTTATTAAACGTTACCTCCATTTGCAGTATCAAAGAATGCCTGAGCTGTGCAACTGTCGTATCACCAGAAGAACAATCTAAAAGATCATGGACAATGAATGGGCCAGCAAGAGGTCTCAGTGTGCTAATGAATCACAAAATTCTAATGATATCGAGAAATAACCACACTTAGAATGTGAATACTTGAATATGTGTACCGTCTGCGACGTTCAAGAGGGGGTAGAATAACTAAAATACGTCAACAATCATGCACGGCTATTTGTATTCTCTAATTACGTATATTAACAATTAGATGTCCAAATATCTTCTGGTGACCACAATGCTTCTTTCCTTCAGGTCTTTATTTCGCCCCCAAACTCGGTAGGCTTTCGGTCAGGGAGTATATTAAATAAGGCTGCGCAATCTGCGCAATGGTTACCCAAAGTAGACAGTACTTCGACGCTTTGGTATTCTTTAAAATAACTGTCTTACCCATAGAAGTAATGACCCGCTATCTCGGTTATGCAATAGGTTGCACATCATGCAAAGCATCGGTGATATAGGCGCCACTGGTGTACAAATGGCCACCCAAGGCAAATATTGATCACATGCACCGTTTTAAGCGTTTTGATTCGTCTCACAACTATATTGCCAAGTAGAGCATGGTAAGACATGCGTCTTGTGAAGGGCGAAGTTGTGAGCACCTTTTCAATTTAATTGGTGTGTACGGAGCCTTGCATCTGGGTAAGCCTGGTTCTTTTAAGCAGAGCCGCACATTTTGGGCAGCCAGCCTTTGGGCAACTGGGACGTATCCATGCAGCCTACCGTCCACTGATAGCACGCTACGTGGCATGCATGACTAGGTAGCTTTTAGAGTGGCGACAGCGGGGATCTCATGATGCCGAAAACCTATATTAATACGTTAGGGACTGTTGACCTGAAGCGGAGGATGGGATATCACTTCAGATGGCTCACGTATCAATGAACAGAGGCTTTCGACCATATATTCCACGATCATTGAAAATATTTTAAAGTTTGTTCTCCTTTGTCTCTGAGACGCAATGGATAGCCAATGCCCAATACAAGCCCGCACAGTCAGTTTTACTGACATTTCCAATGCTTGTGCCAACAAGAAGAAGGGAAATGGCCTTCCGAGTCCAGCTGGCTGCGATGTTTTCTTACCGTTGAATGAAGTCGATTCATTGATTCAACCTGAGAGAGTGAGACTGACGCTGACGGAACTGAGGAGAGTTGCGGAAAGTAAGATGTCTGACGGCGAGATGTCTGACTTAGTGGAGTATATTATGAATCATGCAAAGAAGATCTTCCTCATACTTGTGATCACTCGGACCATCCACAACATTATGGACGTTAAAAAACGCAATTTCGAAGATCAGCATCTTCCTGTGTATATCACCGGACAACAGACTGATAACCAGGCCATACATCTTACTGATATCCAAGGACCAATTAACAGCCAAGGCACAGGTCACAGTCAAGGCTCGAATATGCTCCTAGAAGATTTCACATGGTCTGATGCTGAAAAAGACAGCTTTTACGAAAAACAATGGGTTTTCTTAGCCCCAAACTTTTCGGAAGCAAATTTTGCATACACTTTTGAAAATTATCGCCCTCTTCCATTCTTGCCAGCGGCGACACCCGGAGGCGGCGCCGGGCATTTTGGAACGGTTCAGAGGCTCAAACTACATTTTGCTCATTATGGGAACATACCTTCTGTGAGTTTGTTCAAGTATGCTAGTTGAAGACAATTTCACTGATATTATCAAGTTACAGGAGGCCATCAATGGTAGCTCAGATAAGGGGGTCGATATAGCCGTGAAGCGGTTGACTCAAATCGGCAACGAAACTGACGTGGCAAAATTCTACGACAAAGAAAATTCTACGTTGGAAGTGATGAGAAGTTTGAAGAAAGACCATTTGATTAGAGCCATTGCGACATACAAAAAAGGCAATGACAGGTATTTCTTGTTTCCATGGGCTAAAGGTGGGAACCTGCAAGACATGTTGGAAAAAGATGAAAGAAAACTTGATAAAGATCTGATAAACTGGATCGTTTGCCAGATTGTTGGTCTGTCTGAAGGCATTGCAGCTTTACACGCAAATAATATTCGACATGGAGACATCAAGCCATCCAACATTCTTTGTGATGGGCCTGACCTCGGAGCGTCCAACAAATCAATCCTACTGATTGCAGATGTTGGCCTTGCAAAGAAGCATGAAGAATACACCCGTTATCGACCTAAAATTACGACAACTAGGCACGGAAGTATCACATATGAACCCCCAGAGGTATCCCCAAAGAAGGAGCTTGGTCGTCTTTCTCGAAAATACGATGTATGGTCACTGGGATGTGTCTTCTTGGAGCTCATCATCTGGGCAGTCTATGGCACAAATGGGATTAAAACGTTCCATAAAGAACTCAACAAAAATGCCACGCCCCAATTTTGGAAAGACCGCAAGGTCCACTCTGGTGAAAAAGTTCACTCTATTGTGAAGAAGAGGTTTAAAGATTTGAAAAAAGATTTGAAGAATCTACCGGCACTTGCTCATCTTGTTGAATTCATTGAGGAAAAGCTGTTGAAAGTATCAGTCGATGAAAGACCATATTCTACGGCAGTATATGATAAGCTGAAAACTATTAAACAAGATATTGACAACATTCCAGAGGATCGTTTCAATGCTGAGCTCACAAAATTAGTACCAAAAAGGGAAACACCAGCACCAGCTGAATCTACCAACGCAGGCACCAACCTCGCAACTCAAGTAAGCTATTCAATCTTTCCTGCCTTGGTTTACAACAACTAACAGGGATTATCAAGTATGTGAGAAGTCCCCGCTCATGGTGTTCATGGTTACTAAAAACTCGTCCCGCACATAAATAAGCCATTGATTTTCAATAGATTCGAGATTCTAACAAGTATATAGTGGGTAAGTCTATTAATAAGATAACAATGCCTAGGTTCTCTCATAAAACCATAATAACAGGAAAAATAGCGATCAAGCCGACTTGAAGATACATGGCGCATTTTACCTGAGAACGGTTGGGTGAAGACTTTGAGATCTCAACGTGATTGGAGCTCACCAGCGTTGGCGAGGCATATTTCTAAGTCCTGTCAATTTTATCAAATATTTGAATCTGAGTTGTTAAGCTCAGATCTAGATGTGAGCATTAGCCAATTACGGTTTGACTCTCGCAAATGTCCCCTATGTCGCTTCCTTCTCCTCTGCCTGAAAAGAACATCGTTGAAACTGGAGGAATCCATGAAATTGCTTTTGGATGAAAAGTCGCACGCACTGCGTATCTCTTCTGATGGCACTCTCATTGCGTCAATTTATTCGGATCCAGGTTTGTAGTAACTGACCCGATATGTCTTGAATATGAAACTAGCTAAAGTATGCCCAGCATCCAAACTCAAATCATCGTACGCACAAGTCGGGCGGCCACTTCTTCCCAAATATCCTGGTAAACAACGCATACTCATGAAAAACTGGGTTGATGAGTGCAATAAAACGCATGAATGCATGTGGCATAAGACATCCGCCTATATGCCCACAAGAGTCATAGATGTTGGGAAGGGCTCACTTCGGCTGGTTGAAACTCGCAACAAGATAATGAACGATTATATCGCTCTAAGTCATTGTTGGGGTATTCTAACCAAGGAAGAAAGATTCTGCACCTACTCCAACAATATTGAAGCGCTAAAAAGAAGCATTCCTTACGATTCACTACCAAAATCCTTTCAGCATGCGGTGGATGTTACCCGTCTTTTGGGCGTCCAATATCTCTGGATTGACTCTCTCTGTATCATTCAAGAGGATAAGCAAGACTGGGAATTGGAGGCTGCAAAAATGGAAGATATATTCAGCTCTGCATACTGCACTATTGCCGCCTGTTCAGCTGCTTCCTCCTTGGATGGTTTCCTCGGCAAACGGAACTCGAAGATTAGCTTCAAACTTCAGACATCTAGAGGACCACGATACCTTATTGAGCCTATCGACAATTTCCAGGAAGATGTGGAGCAAAGTGTGCTGAGCAAACGGGGATGGGTACTACAAGAGAGAGCACTATCTCGTCGCACAATATATTTCACCTCGAACCAAATGTATTGGGAATGTGGCGAGGGTATCTTTTGCGAGACTCTCGCCACGCTACATAAGTAAAGACACCACACGACACGTCCTCAAATTGATAGGTTACTAATGAATATCTGCTGCAGTTCCGTATCACAATTTCTGAGTGATTCCGATTTTCCAAATTATGCGCTCTCACACTACAAAAATGATCGCATACAACTCACTCAGCATTTATACCAACTCTATAGCACTCTTCACCTTACAAACGTTACCGATCGTCCAAAGGCAATATTGGGGCTGCAAAATCGACTTGCCCGCACGTTCCAGTCCAGAGCTGATTATGGTGTGATCTGGATTTATCTGGAGAGAACACTGCTTTGGCAAGCCGAAAGTCCTCGTACCATGTCCCGAATATCTTACCAAGAATGTTCCAGGGTACCTTCTTGGTCTTGGATGGCATATACTGGGGCTATAAAGTATATGAACATCCCTTTTCAACAGGTACATTGGACTCAGAACATTCGAAGCCCTTTTGGTGCCAAGGATCACGATTCTGGACAGGATAGTACCGAGAATCACAATGCCGAGTGGGATAGCCACTTACATGCTGCAGCAAGTGAGCTGTTGATTGATAAGAAGCAACTTTTGGACATGGCTATTATAGATTCTGAAGATTCTATGTCCAACCTGAAGGATTGGAAGTGCATTGTGGTTGGGAAAAATAAGGAGACGGTTATTAATTACGTCTTGTTAATACGTCCACAACTTTGCACTTCTAAGATCTATGAAAGAGTTGGCGTAGCTGCTCTTTCAGACACCGATATCTCACCAAAGACTGAAAGCATTATTCTAATATAGTGTTCATAGGTTTTGCATAGATATTACGATAAGTAGCTTTCTGAATCTTTGAATGAATCGGATAGCTGTCGTTATCAACCAAAATAATTTTATTCCAAAAGTTGCTTCTTATCAATCAACAGCTCATTTGCTTCAACATGTAGTTGATTATTCTATTCAGCATCGTAAAACGTTGCTCTCTTCTTCGGCTTCGGTAGTATCTTTGACAACTACAGGTTTGCAGCAGGGCAGGATAGTTTGAGGCTATATCAGGGCGTAGAGTTATCAGTTAAACTACAGCTTTGGGTCTCTGATAGGCTATAGTACCAACAAATTAAAGCAAAAGGCGTAGTTTTAACTTTATTTCATTCAACTGTGATAATGGTCGAAGTTTGATACATGACGTTTTATATATGATTACTACGTCGTAAACGCCGGGCCGTATGTATGTCGACTTTGCCGTATTTCAGATGAGACATGACAACAATTTTGCTTCTATAAAGAGATCTATTGCTTAAGGTAAATAAAAAACCAAATGAAAACGAAAAAGAAAGAAATTAAAGTATAGGATAGAATGAAAGGAAAGCAACTAAATACAATGAAATCATTCCTGCTTTATGTTGGCTTTTGTGCTGTGTGCACACGCCTAATGACACTCCCCTGCTCAACATCGCCAAATCCGCTTTCTGAAGAAGGAATAAATCCGATTCTTCTGAGATATCGCACATTACTCTTGATCGCCGCCTGTGTATCTTTGTATTCTGTATATTCTATACCTTTATACGTGAGAATGTTTCGCGGTATGCCGAGCTGACGTAGAAATTGCTGCACTGTCCACAACGGATGTTTGGTGCCAACTTTTTCCATTGACTTTGTTGCACGATCTAACCATTCTGCCCATGGTATCGGCTTGCACGGCGTTTCTAGCTCAGAATTGACAAGGTCCCAGAAAACAGGTACCGGCATGCCGCTTCCAGAAATGGAAAATGGCGCGATTGTGCTATCGAAGATCTTATTTATGATGCCTGAAGCGACAGAGCCTACATCTTGGATGTAGTTCCAGTGCGCTTCTGGTTCTTCGGGATAGGCTCGGATTGACGCCGCTGTTGAAACAACACGCCATATGAAATCGTCAGTGTTTGCGATGCCATCTTTTACTGTGCCTATGATTCGCCCAGGTTTAACAATCGAGAGCCGGTTCTGGTTGGTCGGAAGGCTATTAGTGATGTTCTTGATAACTCCATCGCAGACGAACTTTGTTTGCATGTAGGCGGTGGCGTTCCTGAAGAATACAGCAGATATAGCCTGGTGATCGTCTGGGGTTGTGAATGCTCCACCAGAGACAAAGACAAATTTTGGTTGCATAGGCGATGTTGCCGCCACCATCAGTAAGTCGACTGTCGAGTTGACATTAGGGAGGCAGAGTGTATCATAACTGGCATGCCAATTAACAGAAGCCCCATTGTGGATGATAGCATTGATGCCGGTCTCTGACTCGGAAAGCCCTGAGAGTCGCTTCCAGTGAGCCTCAGTGAGACCTAGGCGAGCCTTGGAGAGATCGCCTGGCCAAACTTCCAGCTTATCAGCGTCTTTTTCGCGCCACCAACCTGCGATTTTGGCTGTCTCTCGGATTCGCTTCATTCCATCGGATGCCGATTTTGAACGAACATGTACAATGATAGACCGCACTGCTGGATTTCGGACCAATTGATTCAGAATCTCAGTGCCAAGGAAGCCAGTGGCTCCGGTGAGGAAAATTGTTGACTGGTCGCGGAGTGTAGTGACGGGGTTTGCCTGTAAAGCGTGTGGGTGTGATACCCAAGATGCCTCACAGATTGACTTTATCTTGGCCATTAAATCGATGCCCGAAGATGGATGACATGATGGTGAAGCTCCGCACTCTACAGCTGTCTCAATCAATTTAGCCATATGACTGACCGTCGTGTGATTGCTGCTAAAAGACTCTTCAATAGGGACACCAAATTCGTCGTTTGCTAGTTTCAGCATGGTAATTGCTTGGATCGAGTCACCACCAAGCTGGTAGAAGTTGTCGTCTATGCCGATTGTGTCTGCAGGTATGTCGAGAATCATTGCCCAGTGCGCCCGGACCCAGTGCTCAAGAGTAGATGAGCAACCGCGGAAAGGCGGGTGTTGGCTGGCCAGATACCTTCCGAGAGTTCCAGTAGAAAGCTTCATCGCCGTTCGTGTGAGTGCTGCCTTGTCAATCCTGCCGCAGCTTTTGAGTGGCAGATACTCGATAGGGATGAAGTATTTGGGAAGCATATAATTTGGCAAGGCAGTGGTTAAATCTCTAAAGACTTGAGACAGATGCTCTTGCATTTTGCTACTAGACGGTGCCAGTTGAACAATTGCAGATTCGTCAGCGATCTTATGATCACTGAAGCTGATGAATGCCACTAGGGATTGTTCAATATCGCTCGTTATTACATCAACTGCTGCTTCTTTGATTTCAGCAGAGAGCAACCTGATCTGGGTTTCGATTTCATAGGATTCAACCCGTTGACCCCGAATATTGACTTGCGCGCTTTTGCTACCAACATAGTTGATAGCTCCGTCGCAATTATATCGAACTAGATCACCGGTCTTGTAGAATTGATTTATTTCAGTGGCTTCGACGTCTGGAAGCCAGTCAAAGTCATCAATGAATGGCCGCGTAGTGTTTTTAGAGTCATCGTTGTAGTAATCGGCAAGTGCATGACCTTGTAACACGAGCTCACCCACGCACCCAATAGGAGCAAGTTCATGATGGTTATCAGTATCTACAATCCAAAAACGATGAGGAGCCTGTAGTAAGACTTGGTCGTGAATAGATGACTTAGATGACTGAAGGCTGGCCTTGCCTTGTTGGATTGCCTGCTGTATGTCCCACGGACTTGTCACAGATACAGTTGACAGCGTTTTCTCTCCAGCATTCAAGAGCTGGTCAAGAACGAAATCGAATTGCTCGAGGACAGCTTGAGCTTGGAAGTCTTGAAGGAAGTCGGAGTTATAAATCAACGTCAACTGTAAATCGCTCTTGAGCAACTGGCATTGCAAGACAAGCGGATAATTGAAGACATCACCGAGTAGTTCACGGTCTGTGATGCCTTCAATAGCAGCCGAAAGTAGGACAGCTGGTGAGGCTTCATCTTGCACTGAAAGAATTTGTTCTTCATCCGATTGAATGAGAAGAAAGTTTGTAAACCTGCATGCATCCTTGGCAGAGGCGCTAATTCGTGAAATATTTGCAAGCCCGTATTGTTCATGGGCCACCATTTCAGAAGCTTGAGTTTGCAAACCTTGAAGAAAATCTGAAATGGTTCGCTGCTTGTCTATGCGGACTCTTATGGGAACTGATGACATAGTAGAACCGGGAATATCCTTAATGCCCTTTAACGGGGCTTGTCTACCGGAGACGGCTGTTCCAAAACATACATCATCGGTTCGCTCATACTGTGCCAGTATCATTGACCACGCAGCTCGGATGAGTGCTGTGGAGCAGCTCGGTGACGGTGCGAAGTGAATCAATCTACTCATTACATTGGCAGCTTCTCTTGATGCTTGTGGCTTGTGACATGCCAGGCGCGTGGGAAACGCGGTGCGTCTGGCGCCAGAAAGCTGCGTGGTCCAGTATTTGCGGGCAGCATCTCGGTCAAGATCCTGAACGTACTGGATAAAAGTGGTGTATGGAACTAGAGATGCTGGTTTGCTCTGCGTATAGATTGCTTGTAGCGTCTTGATCATCATTGAGGAGGTCCACTCATCAAAGATGGCGTAATGGACGTTTAACGCGAAGTATGTATCGCAGGCTTCAGAGATTATTCCAAAGCGGCAGAGGCGCGAGCCATATGTCATCTCAGTACTCTCATGCGGCAGAATGAATGAGCGGAGGTCAGTGTAAGTGTCAGACCAAGCAATGGAGTCTTTGACAACTGCCTGGATTGTAGTGCCTCCTGAGAAAACAAATCGAGTGCGAAGGTTAGGTAAGAGAGTCATGGTTTGCTCCCAGGCTAGCTTGAAGCGACATGTGTCGATTTCCGGACCTAGACGATAAACACGCTTTGAGATGTAAGATCCGGGCTGCGTGATGGTCAACGCCATCAAATTTTGTTGTAGTTCAGTGCAGGTGTACATATCTTCGATGTCCGCTGGGTCTGAGAGCTTGCATTGAACCATGACTGCCTGCTGGACGTTGGATCTATCATCTTCAGGAATGAGACTAAACTGAGAATTGTCTTCTTGCACCGTGGAAGTAGGCTGGATGGACTCTGCCATAGATGAAAGGTGGTGATCACTGAAGATCAATGCCACTGAAAGATTCATGTCGTGGTCTCGAGCCAAAGAGACCAGATGGATTGCGCTGATTGAATCGCCGCCGAGCTGTAAAAAGCTATCGTATTTTCTAATGGCTGTTGGATCGTCTATATTAAGAACTTGGGCCCAAAGATCCCGCAGCTGCAGCTCTGTCGTTGTTGTCGGCGATTCACTGTCGCGGACATTTGGGGTAAAGCGCAAACGATCTTTGACGGAGATGCCGCGACCGTATTCGACGAAAGAGCGACGATTTACTTTACCAGATGTCATCTGCTCTGGTTTCCCTTCAAAGATGACATAGGACGACGGAATCATGTATCTGGGTAGAGATGTGGCTAATGACGAATCCAGATGGGAAATGAGGCTTTGTTCTTGCTCAGACACGTTTTGAAGAAGGCGGAAAGTCTGTGACAGAGTAGCCTCGCCTTCGGTATACCAAAGGAAGGCAAGAAGAACATCTTTGGAACTGTCACTGTCTGCTTTGGCAACATCAACCATTGCAGCCATGTTGAGAGGAAGGAATTCCTGAATCCGCGATTCGATCTCACCAAGCTCGAGGCGCTGGCCATGTATCTTGATTTGTGTATCCATGCGGCCCAGGTATTCAAATGTACCGTCAGCAATACGTCGGACGAGGTCACCTGTGCGATACACTCGCTTCTGGCCCCCAGGAAGCCAGTCAACATCTTCCATCCAGTTGGCCGCGACGTCGTCGCTAACATTCAGATAGCCTCGAGCAAGCATAGGGCCCTCAATGAGTAATTCCCCTACGCATCCTACAGGCACAAGCTGCCTATAGTTGCTCGGTTCAACAACCCAAAAGGCACTGGATAACGGCCTACCTAGATTCGTTGATCGTCCCGATTTACCGACAGTAGGATTCCATGCGCAGATGGACGCTTCAGCCGGTCCGTAAAGGCCATGTAGTTCAACATGATTGACCCAGCGGTCTGCGCACTTCTTGCTAATGGCTTCACCACCAAGGCAAAGGATCTTCAAGCTAGGCACCTCAGCAGGAGAGAGCAGGTCAGCAACTGTAGGCGTCAAGAATACCCAGTCAGCCTTTGTAGACCGTATAGCACCCGGTAAGTCGTTTACTCGGGCATGGTCAGAAGGTACACAGAGACACGCGCCACGCATAAGCGAGACAAGGCAGTCGAGGATTCCAACGTCGAAAGTGTAGGCCGAAAACTGGAACACTCGTGTGCCCGGTCCAATACCAAGGTCAGCGCCGTATGCGTTGCTAGACGAGCAAATGTTATTGTGCTGAATAACCATGCCTTTTGCTTTACCTGTAGAGCCAGACGTAAAGAGAATCACGCTGGAATTTTCAGGCTTTGCTGTTGACACTATCGTCTGGCTTGGATCAGGTAATTCGGAAAGCGTGGTCTCATCAATGAGTAAGACTTCAACTCCGAGGCCATCGAGTGCGTTGCCACACGCTGGACTGACTATGGCAAGGCCGGCATGAGTATCGTCGATGATGCCTCGTAAACGACCAGCCGGAGACGCTGGATCAAGGGGAACAAAGGCTCCACCAGCCATAATAACGGCAACCATAGCTACAACGGCGAATACCGATTTATTGAAACACAGAAGCACAAAGACTTCAGGGCCAATGCCATGTTCTTGAAGTTTCTTTGCCAGACGCGAGGCCAAAATACCTACTTGGGAGTAAGAAAGCTCTCCATCCCAGGACGTGACGGCAATTTCATCTGGTCTTGAACGGATTTGTTCTTGAATGAGCCAGTGTACGCACGTCTCACTAGAAGGACTCAATCGAGTTGATTCAATTGCGTGTTGAATGTCCCAAGAACTAAGAAGGGAGACTGAGCTAAGAGAGCAGTTGGCAGACTCAATGGTGACAAGCTGTTGGATGACATGATCCAAATGAGAAGACAAAGCCTGGACTTGAGCTTCGGCTAATACTGCAGAGTCATAGAATATGTTTAAACCAAATTTATCCGGAAATTGGCTGGCGATGATTGCTAAGGGATAGTTGAAGTAGCCATCCATAGAATCTAATGTGAAGTCGTCTGTAGATTCGTCAAGAATAAAGATAGCATCGCCTGTATCATCTGTCGCGAGGGCTGCTGGCGGCTGTATAACAAGGAGACTTGAGAAGTCACAAACCTCTTTAGCGTATGTGCTGACTTTGGATATCTTTTGAAGTCCATATTGCTCATAGGGAATCATATTCCCACTCAACTTTTGGACATGGTGAAGGAATTCAGATATCGATGCTTGTTTATCTAGGCGCACACGCAGAGGGATTGTGGCAATCATAGGGCCAGCCACCATATCCGCTCCTGAAATTGGCGCCTGACGACCCGACACTGTTACTCCAAAAACGGCTTCGTTGCTATCACAGTACCTCGCGAGGACGATAGACCATGCAGCTCGAAGGATTGTTGCGTGAGTGATTGAAGTTTTAGCAGAACTTGTAAAAGAAATCGTTGAGCGATAACACTGGCTTTCAGCTTTATGTGGGCCGGTAGGACGAGGTGGGAATGAAGCTCGCACTGCCCCTGAAAGCTCTGTCTCCCAGAAGGATGCAGCAGCGTCTCCATTGGTCTCTTGGACGTATTTAATAAAATACGAGAACGGGCGTATCTCTGGAATGTAACGGTCCGAATATGCCTGATACAAGACTGAAAACATAACTTTGAGTGTCCAGCCGTCGTAGATGGAGTGATGGGCAACCCAGATAAAGTAGTTTTCGCCTTTCTCAGACACAATGGTGTACCGGCACAGAGGCGTCCCATATCCCATTTGTGCGTTTCGTAGTGATCTAGTCATTGAGTCGAGAGTTTCATTCTCGGCGGATTGCCAGTGGCTGTCATTGTCAAGGACAACCTGAGTTGTGACACCATCTAATAACACGATTCGTGTTCGAAGGTTACTGCAAACTTCCACAACAGTATCCCAAGCATTTTTAAATCTGGAAACATCTGCCGATTTTGACAAATGATAGACATATGTAGCAACATAAGAGCCAGGCTGCTTGACAGTGAGAGCTATAAGACCTTCTTGGAGTGGGGAACATGGGTAGGCGTCTTCAATCGTTTGTCCATCGTCAAGGCCGCACTCTTCGCGGATCTCATCTCCAAGAGCAAGGCTTGAGCGTGATTCAGATAACAAACTGAAAGGTTCTAGTGGAGATTCTGTGATGTCCGCACTGCCATCTTGGATCAAGATAGCTTTCAAAGCCACGGCTGATAACCTAGGGTCATCAAAGACGTCCTTGACAGTAAACGCAATTCCATCTTCTTTGGCTGTTGAAACAAGGTATATGCCCATAATCGAATCACCTCCCAGCTGGAAGAAAGTATCATCCCTACCAATTGAGTCCATCGGCACATTCAAGATTTCCGCCCAGATTGTCTGCAGTCGCCTTTCCATCCGAGTCTCTGGTTCGCGTTTTATCCTATTCGATGGTGAGTAGGCAGCTCGCTGATCCCAAGTTAGCGAAGATAGTTGCTCATGTAGAAGCTTTCTATCCAATTTGGTAGAGATAGTAAAAGGCATATATTTGCATGGAATGATCAACGTGGGAATCATATATTTGGGCAAGACAACACTGAGCTCGTCGACCAACGCCCCCAATCGATTTTGTAAGGCCTCATCAGATGATACAAAGAGCGTTTCTGATATGTTTGACTGGATGCTTGGTGACTTTTCTTCGTCGTTGGTGCAGAAGTAGGCAACAAGTGTAGAGCTATCATTGTTCTTGAATACGTCAACGGTCACCTGGCGGGCATCAGCCAAAAGCTGCTGGATGTGGAATTCAACTTCTGTGGCTTCGATGCGAAGACCATTAATTTTGATCTGCGTGTCCTTGCGAGTTGAAAATTCGATAGTTCCATCAAGATTGAAGTATCCGAGATCGCCCGATTTATAGCACCTATCCCAGTGTATTTCATCTGCAAGGGGCAACCATCCAGGAGATTGTACAATGGCAGCATTGGTACGATCTGGATCAGCCAAGTACTCTCTCAATAGGGTAGGGCCTTGAATGAGGATTTCGCCAATCGTGCCAACAGGTGCAAGGCTACTATGATCTTCGGGGTCCACAATCCAACAACTCGCACCAACTGGCTTTCCAATCGTTGATGGAGAGTCATTGACCGATATACACTCATACAGTGTACTGTAAACACAGGTTTCCGAAGGGCCCCAGCCAAGAACTAACCTGACCTTGCCAAACCAAGAGTCGAGTATATCCCGGGGCACAGCCTCGCCGCCGACTAGCAATAATTCTAGACCAGGTACATCGGCCGGCTGCAATGTTCGGAGGAAAGAAGGCGTCAAGATTGCCCAGTTAACGCCTACCTCACAAATAAATTCCGTAAGTCTATTCAAGCGTGCCTCTTCAGAGGGCACACAAACACAAGCTCCAGACAACAACGGCGCGATGATTTCGCCGACTGAAAGGTCGAAAACAAACGACGCAAATTGTAGCATCCTGATACTCGAATCCAGACCGAGGCGTTTGCTGATGGCCATCTGACTCGTGCACACAGCACCATGTTCCATAACTAGGCCTTTTGCCATACCCGTGCTGCCTGACGTGAACAAAACGTAGGCGGCGTGTTGAGGCGAAATTTGAAGATTGGGGTTGTCTTTATTGTAGCTCTTTCTTATTAAATCAATGTCCAAAGAGGGGGTCAACACAATGGCTTTGGAAGTCAACAGGCGGGCTGTCTCGACATTGTTTTCCGACGCTAATGTAAGATGCGCTTTTGTTTGGCTGGCAACCTGTTTTTGGCGCTGAAGAGGATGGGAGGGATCAATTGGTACCCAAGCGGCACCGGCCTTGTTAATAGCCAAAATGGAGACGATGTGCCAGACGGATTTTTCGAAACAAACGAGAACGAGATCATGAGGCTTCACGCCGTTTTCTATAAGATAGTGGGCGAGTCGGTTGGCTGTCTCATTCAGCTGGCCATATGTAAGCTCTTTGTCCCATGCGCATATGGCCTTGTCGTTTGCGCGAATCTCAGCTTGGTGCTCAATAAGAGTATGGATGCAAGAATGGATAACTTCGGGCAATTCATCGTTTACCTGTTGTGAGAATTTGAGGTCCCAGCTACAAGATAACGGCAAGGCGTTGAGTTGAAGTTCTTGCTCCAACACTAGTTGCCTCATGATATGTTCAAGTTGGCAAGACATTGCCTGTATTTGTTGCTCAGAGATGAGTTTTGAGTCATAGATGAAGACGAGATTGGCATGCTCATCGTCAATATGACCTTGTAGGACAAGAGGATAGTTGAAATAGTCTCGCAACATGGTATCTGCCTGAGCATCATCATCCACTGGTACCATAATCGCATCTCTGTCATCTGATAGATGCTGGAGTGGCTGAATGACCAATAGCGCCGAGAATTTACAAGCCTCGTCAGCTTCCGGGCTAAGCTTCGAAATTTCTTGCAGCCCCAGTTGTTCAAACGGAACCATCTCTGCAGCCTGGGTTTGTATTCTTTGAAGATATTCTCTTATAGTTTGTTGTTTGTTTAGTTGAACACGAATAGGCACCGTGGCGATTGTAGGCCCAGGCATTTCTGATAGTCCATGGATTGAAGCTTGTCGCCCAGAGGTGGTAGCCCCAAAACAAACATCGTCCGTATCACAATATCGTGCGAGAAGTAGAGCCCACGCAGCCCGCACTATCGTAGCTTTGGTAACCGATATGGAAGCCGTATTGAGTTCTACCGGTCTTGTGAACGTTTGACTGGAGCTAAAGCCGCTATTTGAGGTGGAAAATGGCGGGAAAATGGCTCGATTAGCGCCCTGCAGTTGTGTTCTCCAGTAGTTGCTTGCTGCTTCACAGTCGACATTTGTGACATATTCCACAAATCGATTATAGGGCATCAAGTTCGGAGGTATACGGCCTTCATAAAGCGAAGTCAATACATTCATCATGATTCGCATTGTCCAACCGTCAAAGATAGAATGGTGTAAAGCCCAAGCAAAGTAGACCGCGCCGTTGTCTTCAACAATAGCATAGCGGTTTAGTCGTGAACCGTAGCCCATGGTAAGCGAGTTCATTGACTGCATGAAATCCTTCAATCCCTGGGATTGTAGCTCCTCCCAAGCAATATCATTCTCAATGACAACTTGGACCATTGCTCTTCCGGCAACAACGCATCTGGTACGTAAATTCGGACACATCCTCACCGTCTCTTCGAATGCACCGCGAAATCTAGGCAAATCGACATTGGGATGGAGACGATAGATAAATTTCGCAACATAAGAACCGGGAAGCTTCTCTGTTAAGGCTATTAGGCCTTCCTGTAACTTCGTACAAGGATAAGAATCGTGGAAAACAAGATTCTCAGCAAAATCGTAATTTCGCCGCAGCTCCTGGCTGAAGAGTGGCTTTCTGCATGACTTGTCAATAAGACTGAATGGCGGAATGTTTAATATCTCATCATTTTTCTGGATGTTGGTGGCCCTGGCAGCAAGAGCTAAGAGCCTAGGATCGTCAAAAATATCCGATACAGCGAGTTTAATATTATCAGCATAGGCGGCATTAATGAGATGAATGGCCAGGATGGAGTCGCCGCCAATTTGTAGGAAGCTATCGTCTCGTCCAATGGACTCTAGAGGAATGTTCAATACCTTTGCCCAAAGCTTTTGGAGATGAGTCTCCATTTCTGTTCTTGGACTTTGCTTTTCTGACATGGCAAGAGAATATCTCGCAAGATCCTCATGATCAAGAGCAGAGGCCATGGCTTTGAGTTTCTTTCGGTTAAGCTTTGTCGATGACTGAAGGGGAAGATACCGGCAAGGGACAAACGCGGTTGGGATCATGTAATGCGGTAGTATAGCTTGTAGCTGGCTTAAGAGGCCATGAAACTGTTCCCGCATGCAAGAATCGAGAGGAAGGAATATATCAGAGTCGTAATCATCGTTTGGATCCGATTGTCGCCATCTATCGAAACTGACAAAAGCTACTAGGGTAGTTCCGATTGAAGTCGTTATAGCGTCAACGGCGATATCGCAAGCGGCGCCTAGTTTATCGCGAATGTGATGTTCAACTTCACCAAGCTCTACACGAAGGCCACGTATCTTAACCTGAGTACCGCGGCGGCCGCTGAAGACAATATTGCCATCCTCATTGTAGAAGCAAAGGTCACCAGATAAGTAAAATCGGTTCCAATGATGAGGACCGGGTAAAGGCGCCCAGCTGGGTCGAGGAATCAACGAAGCCTCCGTCTGACGGGCATCATTGAGATATTCACGAAGCAGTGTTGGACCCTGGACAGCAAGTTCACCAACCGTGCCGATTGGTGCAAGACGTTCAGGCGTTTCTGGGTCAACTACCCAGCAAAATCCACCCACTGGACGGCCAATAACACTAGAAGATTCTTCTGCAGATGTCCATTCATGTATGGCACTGATTACACACGTTTCCGTGGGACCCCAAGCACTAATCAGTCGTAAGCTCCCAAACCACGTTAGAAACACATCTTGGGGGATGGGTTCACCGCCAACCAAGAGAAGCTCGACACTGGGAACTTCTCTAGGTTGGATGGTTCTAGCGAAGGATGGTGTGAGGAAAAGCCAATTAATGCGTTGCTCCCGGATAAAGTCCACAATGCCATTCATTCGTTGTTTTTCAGACGGCATGCAAACGCATGCACCAGAAATTAGCGGGGCAATGATTTCACCAATTGACATGTCAAAGATGAATGTAGCAAACTGCAATATGCGCACAGTTGGAGTGAGGTTGAGTCTCCTAGCAAGTGCATTCTGGCTTGTGCATAACGACACATGCTCAATGACCATACCTTTTGGCGTGCCAGTGCTACCACTCGTGAAAATCACATAAGCAGTATCTTGTGGAAATACTGCCACTCGAGGCACATCCGACTCAAGAATGGAGTGAGCCAATACGCTATCAAGCTCACTCGAAACCTCGATTACATCTTGAACCAACCTCGCACAGAGGGCGGCGTGCTTTCGCGAAGACACTGCTAAGCGAGCTTCAGTTTGAAGGGAAATCTCCAGCAAACGTTTTTCGGGCTGTGATGGTTCTAAAGGGACCCAAGCAGCGCCAGCCTTATTAACTGCGAGTATGGAGATTATATACCACGCGGATTTCTCAAAGCAAACTGGTATAATCTCGCCAGGCTGGACGTTATGAGCATGGATCAAATGGTATGCAAGTCTATTTGCAGTAACCATTAACTGATGGTATGTAAAATTCCCGTCCCATGATGAGATCGCTTGTGCATTTGGCGCAATCTTGGCCTGCCTATCAATAAGTTCATGGATACACGAATCAATGACATCGGGCACATCACTGTTGGATGCAACAGCAAGTTCAAGGTCATAGGAAGACGAGATCGAAATGGACTGAAGACTGAAAGTGCTATTAGATGTAAGTTGATGGATGACGTGACCGAGGTGGTTGGATAACGATTGTACTTGTCGATCAGTCAAGATGTCAGAGTCGTACAATATTACTATTTTCAACTCGTCATTGTCGTAGAGATGCGCTTGTACGATAAGAGGGTAAGTGAAATAGTTTTCCAAAGAGTCGGACAGACCTTCTGTCTCTTCAGTGGTGAGAAGCGAAGAATCTGTATCTCCAGTCAAAGACATGTGGCGCATTGGTTGAATTACCAGTAAGCTGGAAAATTGACATGCGTTGGAGGCATCTTCCCCCAATTTCATTATTCGTTGCAGCCCGAACTGTTCATATGGTGTCATTTCTCCTGCAGCCTTTTGGACGCTTTGCAAAAAGTCTGAGATGAGCTGTTGTTTGTCTATTTTGAGTCTAACAGGGAGAGTGGCAACTGTCGCTCCCACCATGTCGAATATGTCAGCAACAGGGGCTTGGCGCCCCGAGATGGTTGTACCAAAACACACATCATCAGTATCGCAGTATCGAGCGAGGACAACCGCCCAGGCAGATCGAACAACAGTGGCCACAGTGACGCCAAGCTTGTCAGTGTTAACAAAGCCTATGGACCTTTCCAATGAACATGTAACACCAGGCTTCCTAGACGCATCGTGCAGAGGGGGAAATCGTGACGGTTTGGCATTTTGCAGCTGAGATGCCCAGTATGAGGAAGCTTCCTGCATATTCATTTGAAGGATATGACGAATAAATTGCGAATAGGGGGTTATCTTGGGGATATCAGCTGCAAAATATGTCTTATGCAAGATGTTCAGCATGACTTTCATGGAGAGACCATCAAAGATTGCATGATGCATGGCCCACAAGAAATAAGCATTTCGCTGCTCGTCTTCCGCAAAGGCAACCTCACAGAGTGCTGACCCATAGGTCATTTGAAGTCCACGAGCATGATTCCAAACAGACTGGAGATTATCGTACTCTCGTGGTTCCCAGACTGAACTCGGTTTAAAGACAACTTGGATGCTTGAGCCGTCTGATGCCTGGATGATGCGGGTGCGTAAATTGGCACAGAGTTCCACAGTGTATTTCCAGGCTGACTTGAAACGAGCGACATCAACGTGAGCTGGAAGTCGATAAAGATGCTTTGCAATATACGATCCTGGCTGTCTTACAGATAAAGACATGAGGCCCTCCTGGAGGGATGTGCAGGGATAGCCGTCTTCGATGACTTGTTCATCAGAAAGGCAGCACTGCTCACGGACAGCGTCACTAAAGACTTCATCTCTAATATTGTTAGAAAGCAGACTGAATGGTACCACCTGCATCTCAACTTGGTATGCAGTCTTTTTAGCTTTTGATGAGATTGCTAACAGTCTTGGGTCATCGAACAAGTCCTTGACTTCAAAATAGATGCCCATTTTGCGGGCGCGGGACGCCAGTTGGATGGCCAACACGGAATCTCCCCCAATCTGCAAAAAATTGTCGTCCCGTCCAATAGACTCAACTGGGATATTAAGGAGGTTTGCCCAAAGCTCTTGCAGTTGGATTTCTATGTCAGTCTCAGGCATACGCTTCTGAGCAGTTTGGAGAGAGTACGTGGCTTTTTGATCATTATTCAAAGAAGTCATGAAGCGACGCAACATGTTCCTATCCAACTTGGTCGAGGTAATTGAGGGCATAAAGCTGCAGGGAATAAATAATGTAGGAATCATGTAGTGCGGCAATAAGACCTTGAGCTCGCCCAGCATAATCGTCAGAAGCATGCGCAATTCATCTGTCATTGCCTCAAATAATGCATTTGGGTCGACATTGCTTTCGTCTGACAAGCTTCTCATATCCATATTAAAACAAACAAATGCAACGAGGTTATAGGCACCGTTGGTTTCGTATACATCCACAGCGACTTGACGTATTCCCTCTAGAGTCGTGCGTATGTAATGTTCAATTTCCTCTAGTTCAACTCTCAATCCGCGAATCTTGATTTGGCTGTCCTTGCGGCCGTTAAAAACGATTGTGCCATCAGTGTTATAGTACCCAAGATCACCAGATTTATAGAACCTATTCCAATGCTTCGAATCTGGCCGAGGCGCCCACCCAGGAAGCGAGGATGTAGTTGAAATGTTTGTACGGCCAATGTCTGCCAAATATTCGCGAAGAATGGTAGGGCCCTGGATAACAATTTCACCCAAAGTGCCAGTAGGAACAAGACGTTGATGGTTATCCGGGCTAACAATCCAACAGAACCCTCCCACAGGCCGGCCGATGATAAGAGGTGATTCATTGATAGAAGACCATTCGTGGAGAGTGCTAAAGCAACAGGTCTCAGCAGGGCCCCATCCATTGACCAGGCGAACCTTTCCAAACCAGGTGCTAAGTACATCTCTCGGAACTGCTTCACCGGCTAATAATAATAGCTCAAGATTGATTGTGTCAGGATCAACTGTGCGTACAAACGAGGGAGTTAGATATGCCCAGCTGATTTCCTGTTCATTTATAAAACCTTCCAGACCGTTTAGCCTTGTGTGCTCCGACGGGACGCAAACGCATGCTCCAGTAATAAGTGGCCCAATGATTTCGCCTATAGAGAGATCAAACACAAAGGCTGCGAATTGTAAAATCCTAACCTGAGGGGTCAGACGGAGCCTTTTGGCAATAGCCATCTGGCTTGTGCAAACGGCACGGTGTTCCATGACAAGGCATTTCGCCACGCCCGTGCTGCCAGACGTAAACAACGCGTATGAAGCAAAATTAGAGGTAACAGATATTTCTGGGCCCTTGTCGCCATCTTCTTTCATGGCCAATGACTCATCTAGTGCGGCATCAACCTGAAGAACAGTTTCAGTGAGCTTCGAACAGAGACTGATATTGTGTACCGATGTTAAAGTTAGCGTAGAGCACGTCTGGTCTATCACTTGTCGTAGCCTTTGCTCTGGGTGCGAAGGATCTAAGGGAACCCATGCAGCCCCAGCCTTGTTAATGGCAAGAATAGAAACAAAGTGCCATGCCGACTTTTCAAAACACACGTGGACGAAATCTCCAGGTTTGACAGCATATGCCTTGACAAGATGTTGGGCAAGACGATTTGCTGACTCGTTAAGTTGACTATACGTGAGATTTTTATCCCACGAGCAAATTGCAGGAGCCGATGGATTGCGACGGGTCTGTGCCTCGATAAGCTCATGTACGCAAGCGTCTATAATTTCTGGAACCTCGGGATTAAATTTGAGAGCCTGTTCGACATCCCAATCGGACGTAGTCGACAAATCTTCCAGTAAAGTATCAGGATGTGAAGCAAGCTGAGTGATGATATGTTTGAACTGATTTGAAAGCGCGACAAGTTCCTGCTCAGCTACAACAAGCTTATTATAGATGAAAACGAGCCTATCTCCACAATCATGCAGGTGAGCCTGAATGACGAGAGGATATGTAAAATAGCCTCCCAGAACCTCGTCTGCCTTGTCATCAGATTGCGGGATAAGAAGAGCTTCGCTGCCTTCATTGCCCTGTGACAAAATTTGCCTTGGCTGGATTACAAGCAGGCTAGAGAAGTCGCAAGCATCTTTTGCATCATCGTTCAACTTCCTAATATTATGCAGGCCAAATTGTTCGAATGCCACCATCTCAGATGCTTGTGCTTGAGTATTTTCAAGAAAAGACAGTACACTTTGACTTTGCTGTAGATGAATGCGAACTGGAACAGTCGCAATTATAGGGCCCGGCATCTCTGTTATTCCAACCACTGGGGCCTGTCGGCCTGAGACTGTTGTGCCAAAGCAAACATCCATGGTATCAGACCGATGAGCGAGTACAACTGCCCAGGCAGCACGCAACATTGTAGCTTTTGTGATGCTGGCAGTAGGCTTAGGAACACTCATCTCTAAATCCATATATCCTGTGTTATTTGTGCCCCTTTCTTGATCCATGGAACTCAGTCGACCCGGATAAGTGGCCCTCTTAGCATTATGAAGTTGTCTAGACCAATACTCGCTTGCTGACTGGTGGTCAAGGTCTAGAGTATATCGAATAAATCGCGAAAATGGCTGCGATTGAACTGTTTTCATGCCCTCATAGACGCTTTGCAAGGCTTTGGAAATCAGACGTATAGTCCATCCATCAAAAACGGCATGATGCATAGTCCAGACAAAATGAATTCCATCGGTATGCTCAACTAGACCATAGCGACAGAGCGGAGAGTCGTATCCCATCCTTATGTGTCGCAGGCTCTCCAGATAGTCATCTAGGGATAAATGATCTGTTGAATCCCAATTAATATAATCTTTGACAATGACTTGAATAGAGGTACCATCTACATGGGTGATTCGACTTCGCATATTCGGAAACATTTTAACAGTCTTTTCCCACGAAGCCTTGAACTCGCTCAAACCTACTCCATCATAAATGCGATAATGAAACCTAGCAATGTAAGAAGATGGATTTTTGGCAGCTAGGGCCAAAAGACCTTCTTGGAACTTTGAGCAAGGATATGCATCTTCCACTCTTGCCTTGTCAAATAATGTGGTCATGTCATTCGAACAATGCGTAAAGAGAGCTTCCATATGGCTCTGGGTTAACATACTAAATGGCTCAATGAACTTGACATCATAATCCTTCTTGGTCAAGGTTTGAGCCTTGGCAGCCACATGATGAAGTCGAGCGTCATTGAACACTTCCCTTGCACTGAGACCTAAGCCATTCTCACGAGCAGTAGAGACGAGCCGTATAACGGCCATTGAGTCGCCTCCAATTTGGAGGAAATTGTCGTCCCTCGCAATTGATTCAATAGGAATCTTGAGAATATCGGCCCATAGCTGTTGCAATATCTTTTCTGTCTTTGTTTCCGGAGCACGCTTGCTGCTATTGACCAGCGAATATTCGTCAAGTTGCTCCTTGTGAAGCAGGATAGTCGTAGCTATGAGTAACTTCCGATCTAATTTAGCCGATGTTCCAAGCGGCATATAATTGCATGGAATGAAGATTTTTGGAACCATATAGGATGGAAGGACATCGGCGAGTGCGATGATGAGGTCTTGAAACTGAGATATCAAGCGATCCGATAGAGGAATAAACAAGTCTTCGCTGTCGTAAGCACCAGCTAGACGCGATGGCAGCGTATCATTACTGAAGCAGCAGTATGCTACCAGATGTGATGTCTCTTGTTTGTTAATAACATCTACCGCAACCTGGCGAATTCCGGGCAGATTATTCGTGATTTGATACTCAATCTCGTGGAGCTCTATACGAAGGCCACGAAGCTTAACCTGAGAGTCCTTTCGGCCACAAATTTCCATGGTGCCATTTGCATTGAGAACGCCTAGATCGCCAGTCCTGTAGAAACGATTCCAGCATTCTACTTCGCGTTGAGGCGCCCATTTGGGAAGCGAAGTGACTAGAGCTTCTCGAGTCTTTGTTGAATTATCCAAATATTCCCTCATGATTGTTGGTCCCTGGAAGACAATCTCGCCAACACATCCGATGGGAGCGAGCTGTCTGGGATCATTTGGATCCACAAGCCACCAGTGGCCCGTAAAAGGTCGCCCAATAGTCATTGGTGAGTCAGCCGAGCTTTCCCACTCGTGAACTGATGCAATGACACAGCTTTCAGTTGGACCCCAGGCATTAAAGAGCCGTAATTTTCCAAACCACGTCTGGATGATATCCGACGCTGCAGCTTCCCCACCTACAACAAGTATCTCGAGGTTGGGTAGTCTTTCTGGCCTTAGGCTGCGTGCAACAGTCGGCGTAGCAAATGCAGCCGTTACAGAAGCTTTAGACATGTAGCCTACTACATCGTTCATTTGCTCATCCCAAGATGGCATGCATACACAGCCGCCGACGAGAAGAGGTGCGAAAATCTCGAATATTGACGCGTCAAAGACAAAAGAGGCAAATTGGAGCATCTTTACACTATTTGTGAAACCAAGTCGACGAGCAAGGGCGATCTGTGATGTACACAGCGACTTGTGTTCAATCACAACACCCTTACTGGTGCCCGTCGTTCCTGATGTGAAGATAATGTAGGAAATGTCTGTTGGTGATACAGGAACTGGTAGCGGTTGATCATTTGTCCCTTCTGCAGTAAGAGCCTTGTCTAATTTCGAGGATACTTCAAGCACATACTTTACCAGAGATGCGCATTTGGAAGTGGTAGTCGGAGAAGTTAGGATCAGAGAGGCAGCGGTTTGTGAGATAATCTGTGAGTATCGCCTAGTTGGATTACTTGGATCCAAGGGCGACCACGCTGCTCCGGCTTTGTTTACAGCGAGAATTGCGACAATAAACCAAATCGATTTTTCGAAACAGACGTGAACAATCTCACCGAGCTTCAGACCAAATTTCATCACGAGGTAATGAGCTAAGCGATTTGCAGCGCTTTCAAGTTGACTGTACGTGAAGTCTCCATCACAAGCCAGTATAGCATGAGCATTTGGGTATATCTTAGCCTGAGCTTCGACGAGCTTGTGAATGCAAGCGTTGAAGATTTCGGGTTCGTATTGGTTAGATTCAATGGACTTTTGGAGGTCCCATTCAGAGGACAGTGCTAGCTGTCGTATAGGGATATCGCTTGACGAGACAAGCTGGCAGATGACGTGGCTAAGCTGGTGAATCAGCGCCTCAGCCTGATGGTCCGTCACTGCACTTGGTTTGTAAGCCATAGTCAATTTGACATTACCGTTGTAAACGTGTGCTTGGACAATGAGAGGGTATTTGTGATCTGTTTGGACAGAACTCGCGGTTTCATCTGCTTTAATATCTGCGGAAACCGCCATATCATAATATCCTTCGTTTGCAGCATACATATGTCGAAGTGTAAGAAGGCTAGAAAATTTGCAAGCCTCTCTTGAATCCTCGCTCAAATTGGCAATGTTTGATAATCCGTACTGCTCATAAGGAATCATTTCTAATGCCTGACTTTGCACAGCGTGAAGGAAAGAAAGAACAGGCTGATCTCGGTTAAGACGAATCCGAAATGGAACTATGGCCATCGCTGGCCCTGCCGTCTCCATTGCACCAGCTAAATTTGTCTGCTGTCTGGAGACGGCTACACCAAAGCAAATATCATCTATCTCACAATAGCGAGCTAAGATGAGAGCCCAGGCAGCTCGGACTAGCGTTGCGGTTGTTATGCTCGAGCCTAGCATATCGGACAACACAATCGCTTTATCAATGGATTTGGTAAACTCTTTCGAGTCCCTTATAGCCCGGGAAATAGGGGGGAATGTCGCCCGCTGGCAGTTCTGCAACTGCGTTTTCCAATATTGTTCAGCGTCATGAAATGAATTGCGTCGCGCAAGATGCTGAGAGTGTACGGCGTGTTCTGTATTCCGGTCTCTGGAGAAAGATATTGATTCCAAATAAACATCTTTGCCAAGCTGACAGATAACATGCTCGATTTGATGTGACAATGTTACAATTTGCTGTTCATGAAGTATGCTTTGATCGAACCAAATGCGTAATTCAACGCTATTGCTTGTTACTATACAAGCGAGAACAAGTGGATATTGAAAGTAGGACTGCATCGAATTTTCAGTAAATGACTGTTCGGAATCTCCAGAAAGTAGTATTGCATCATTAAAGTCTTCACCAGAGAATTCCTGAGGTTGGATCACGAGTAGACTTGAAAAGTTACACGCTTCCTTTGCGTGAGTGCTCACATTCGCAATATTCTGAATTCCGAATTGCTCAAAGGGCACCATCGCTGTGGCCTGATTCTGTATTCCACTGAGAAATTCAGAGGCCTTTATTTGACCACCAAGGCGAATTCGAACTGGGACAGTAGCAATTGTTAATCCTGGCATTGCTTCCAGTCCAGGCACAGCTGCTTGGCGACCGGATACAGTTGTGCCAAAAGTGACATCGTTGCTATCACTGTATCTAGCCAAGACTATTGCCCAAGCACCACGTATAATAGTTGCCTTTGTTATTGATGATTTTTGTTTACCGGGTAAAGCAATTGTTCGTCGATGCACTTGACATGACCGGCTGTCGCTTCTGTTGGAATAACCAGTAAGCGGTGGAAATGCGGCGCGTTTAGAACCACACAGCTCTGTGCTCCAAAAACTAGCGGCAGCGCTATGATCAAGTGCCAAGTTATACCGAATGAATGCATTGTATGGCCGCAAACGAGGCACGTCAACTTTTCGGTAGATGGTTTCGAGAGCCTTCAAAATGACCTGTATTGTCCATCCATCGTATATGGCGTGATGTGCTGACCACACAAAATAATTGGCTTCAGCTTCACAAAGCAATGCGTACCAGCAAAGAGGAGCGCCATAGGTCATCTCGAGGGCTCTAGGTGAATGAACAAGAGAGGAGAGAGTTTCGTTTGTTGTTTCTTCCCACTTGACCAAGTGCTTGACAATCACCTGGAGAGCAGAATCCTTCATAGGTATAATCCTAGTTCGTAACACTCCGCATAATTCGACTGTCTTACACCAGGCTTCTTTGAAGCGTGGAACATCAACGTGGTTGGCTAATTTATAGACGTATTTGGCGACATAAGAGCCAGGCTGCTTAGCAGACAGTGCCATTAAGCCTTCTTGTAAAGATGTGCATGGGAATGCATCTTCAATAGCGCTCACGGGGACATGACATAGCTCTGATGCGGTTTTTAAGGCTGCGTCTCGGATGGCCTCTTGTAGAAGTGAAAAGGGCAATATGGCGTCTTCCATCTCCCTACCACCGGCGCTAAGAATGGCTTTTGAAGCAACTGCAAGCAGTCTAGAATCATCAAAAATATCTTTCACACATATCTCAAGACCCTCAGCTCGTGCTTTAGATACTAAATGTATAGCTGAGATGGAATCACCGCCAATCTGTAAGAAGTGATCGTCTCTTCCTATTGAGACAGCCGAAATGTTCAGAATTGATGCCCAGATACTCTGAAACCGGCGTTCAACTTCTGTTTCCGGGGCCCTCTTCTCATCGTCAATCGATGAAAATGCCGATAGTTGATCATTGCTCAGAAGAGACGTCATCTTGCGAAGTGTCTTTCTATCCAGTTTTGTAGAAGTTATAGACGGCATGTATTTGCAAATGAGAAATACAGAGGGTATCATGTAATTAGGCAACAACGTCTTAAGCTGGCCTACCATAGCAGCGAGCAAAGCCTGGATTTCAGCTGTTGGAGACGTAAACAGTTCATCTATGCTGGTGTCTGATATGGCCGGCAAGCTTCGAGTTTCATCACTAAAGCAAATATAAGAGACTAGAGTAGAGCCTCTATCAGTCGCGAGCATGTCTACAGCGACTTGACAAACGTCTTCCAGTTCCTCACGGATGCGATACTCAACCTCGCTGAGTTCCACCCGTAAGCCTCGGATTTTAACTTGTGTATCTCTTCGGCTGCAGAATTCGATTGTGCCGTCATGATTATACATGGCTAAATCGCCTGATTTATAAAATCGCTTCCACTGTGGGGCTTTCTGTAGCGCCCACTGGGGAAGCGAGGTTATCACAGATGAGCTGGTGCGTTCAGCGTCCCCAAGGTATTCGCGGAGTAGCGTGGGGCCTTGTAGCAAAACCTCGCCTACAGTCCCAATGGGAGCTATCTGGTCTGGGCAGTTGGGGTCGACAATCCAGCAGAATGCCCCGACTGGCTTGCCTACAGTCAGCGGCGACTCGGTAGCAAACTTCCATTCGTGTAGTGAGCTGAAGACGCAAGTTTCAGCCGGACCCCAGCCACTGATAAATCTCAATTTGCCAATCCAAGTATCAAAGATGTCGCGGGGGGTGATCTCGCCACAAAGAAGAAGTAGCTCAAGGCCAGGGACCTCTTTTGGCTTTAATAGCCTGACGAAAGAAGGGGTAAGATACGCCCAGTTGACATTTGTTTCACGAATAAACCCAGCAATATCGTTCAAGCGAGCTTTCTCTGACGGCACGCAGACGCAGGCACCTGATATAAGTGGCGCCACAATCTCTCCAATAGAAAGGTCAAACACAAATGCAGCAAACTGTAGCATTCGAACGCCAGAATGAAGGTTCAACCTTTTGATAATTGCCATCTGACTGCTACAAACAGCGCGATGCTCCATAACAAGACCTTTTGCAACGCCAGTACTACCTGAGGTGAAAAGAACGTAACTTGCGTTAGAAGGTGTTACGCCAGTAACAATGGCATTCTGTCCGTTTGAGCTATCATGAGATAATTCTTGGTCTAGGGATGCCGTTACTTGGATTACCAACGGTACGAGGCCACTGCATAACTCGGTATGTGATTCCGACGTCAGTGCAACCACAGCATTTGTTTGCCTGATGATCTGGCTTAGTCTCTCCTGAGGATGAGACGGATCGAGAGGAGCCCACGCAGCTCCAGCTTTGTTAATCGCTAGAATAGAAACGAAGAACCAAAGTGACTTTTCGAAGCACACATGGATAATCTCATCAAGCTTGACAGTATGCTTAGCCATCAAGTAATGCGCCAGCCGATTAGCCGCACGATCCAACTCGGCGTATGTAAAGCTGCCATCACAGGCACAGATGGCCGTGGCATGAGGGGTACGGGCGGCTTGCATCTCCACTAAAGTATGGAAACAGCTATCGATGGCTACCGGCACTTCTGAGTTGAACATTTCTGACTGCTGAAGGTCCCAGGAAGACGCAACTGGGATGGCGCCCAGACTCAACTCCATGCCCAAGGCTAGCTCTTTCGCAACATGCTGGAATTGGTGCGATAATGCAACAATTCGCTTTTCGTGCAGAATCTCAGAGTCATAGATAAGTACAAGTCGCGCAGATCCATTGTTTAAATGGCCTTGAACAACGAGTGGATAATTGAAATAATTTTGATGCGTGTATTCGCCTGTTTCTAGCGCTTGATCGGTGGACACTAGAATTGGATCTTCGCCTTCACGGCCACCGGCGAACTCTAATGCCTCTTTGGGTTGAATAACAAGCAAACTAGAGAAGTCGCAGGCGTCAAACGCATCGGAACTCAATTTACGTATATTCTGTATACCAAATTGCTCAAATTCCACCATGGCGAGGGCTTGTTCTTGAACACTCTGGAGGAACGAGAGAACCGACTCTTGACGGTCCAGACGAACTCGAAGCGGGACGGTTGCGATAGCTGGCCCAGCCATATCCATTATTCCGGGTAATGGAGCTTGTCTGCCAGATATAGTTGTGCCAAAGCATACATCGTCGGTATCGCAATATCGTGCGAGGAGGAGAGCCCACGTAGCACGAAGGAGAGTCGCTCTTGTGATGCCAGACGCGCTGATATCAGGAAGCTCAATATCTGTCACAAAGGTCTGAACGCTCCTGGAATCTTCTGATCGCTTGGTAATGCCTGCATTAGTTGGTGGGAATGAAGCTTTCTCCGCCTTGTAGAGCTGCTCAGTCCAGTACTTGGAAGCAGACTCATGGTCAATATTCATGGTGTACTGAATGAAGCGAGAATACGGCGTGAGAGATCTAGTCTCTAACCCATTAAACGCTTTGTGCAAAGTATCAAAGAATATTTGCATCGACCATCCGTCAAAAACTGCGTGATGCATTGTCAAGATAAAGTACGTTTCATCTTTCTTCTCTTGTATCAACGCATACCGACAGAGCTGGGATCCGTAGGTGACCTGGATCTCCCGGGTAGATTGTACATAAGACGCTAGAGTCATGTCTTTTGTATCATCCCATTCATCGCCAGTAGTAAGCACTTGGATGGAAGAGTCGGCTAGATGGACAACTCTAGTTCTCAGAATGCCACATAGTTGAACAGTTTTCTCCCATGCATCTCGGAACTTGTCAATATCAACATGCTCCGATAGACGGTACTGAAAGCTTGTGATGTAGCTACCCGGATGCTTTACAGCCAAAGCTAAAAGGCCCTCTTGTAAGCGGCTACATGGATAAGCATCCTCAATCTCGGATGCATTCAGTTTCGTTTTCATCTCATCTGTCAAGATATAATTTCGTTCATCTTCGCTGAGCAGTTCAAATGGCTCAATTGAGCTTGTTTTTTCCGAGATTGCTTCAACATGTCGGGCCGTGCTAGCTATGGCGAGTAAGCGAGGATCACTAAAAATGTCACCGATTAGAAGTTCAATCCCACGACTTCTGGCAGCAGTGATAAGACGGATAGCCGCAATCGAGTCGCCGCCAATCTTGAGAAAGCTATCATCGCGACCGATTGACTGAGAGGCCATATTTAGTACTTCGGCCCAAACTTGCTGTAAACGGCGCTCCATATCAGTCGCTGGTGGAACCTTGATTCCATGGGCCAAAGAATACAGTTCGAACTGCTGTTGGTCGAGAGAGGCAGCAAGTTGAATCAGCATCTTTCTATCCAACTTGGAAGACGTAACCAGCGGCATTGCTTTACAAGGGATGAAAAGCGTTGGTACCATGTAGGTCGGTAGAACAACATTTAAACGTCCAACCAAGGTGTTGATACTGGCTGTGAGTTGGGACGTTGGCGTTACAATTAGTTCCCGTACGGTCTCATCATTTGCCATGCCAACTGGAAGAGTATCATCGCTGAAGCAAATGAAGGCCGCCAAGACTGTGCTAGTACCACGATTCAACAAATCGACGGCAACTTGAGAGACATTATCCATCGCGTTGCTGATATGGTACTCGATATCACCTAGCTCTATGCGGAGACCTCTGACCTTTACCTGGTTATCTTTACGGGAAGAATACCGAATGGTGCCATCTGGGTTGTACACTGCCAAGTCGCCGGTTCTGTAGAACCGGCTCCATAGATTGCGGCTAGGTGTCCAGTCTGGGAGTGGACTAACAACAGCAGACGCTGTCTTTTCCGGATCTGCGAGATATCCTCGCATCAACGCTGGTCCCTGGATAACGATCTCGCCAAGTGTACCTATGGGCGCCAGTTTTTGAGGGTCGTTGGGGTCCACAATCCAGCAGCAATAGGCTGCTATAGGCCGGCCAATCGTGAGATGGGACTCACTTAGAGACTTCCATTCATGAATCGTAGCAGCCACTATGGTTTCAGCAGGGCCCCAGGCGTTGAAAAGGCGCAATTTTCCAAACCATTTCTCGAATACATCTCTGCTAGTTGCTTCTCCGCCCAAGACAAGAGTTGTAAGACATGAAACAGTTTCAGGAATAACGGTTCTGGCGACTGAGGGGGTTAAGATGGAACATGTGACCTTGGTATCCTGTATATAGGCCGCAAGTGAGGTCATCTGTGTAGCCCATGAAGGCACACACACGCAGCCGCCGGCTAAAAGAGTGGCTAGAATTTCGGCAACTGAAGCGTCAAACACATAGGAAGCAAATTGAAGCATTCTTGTGTTGGCATCAATGCCGAGTCGGTTGCGAAGGGCAGTTAGACTACTGCTAAGAGAGTTGTGCTGAATAACCACGCCCTTCGGCGTGCCAGTCGACCCAGATGTAAAGATTACATAGGCAATGTCTTGGGAGCTAACAGCCACAGCTAGTTTGGTCTCGTTGGACTTGTTTGACGCAAGCTCTGTGTTAAGTTTAGGTGTTACCTCAAGGATATTTGACACCAGGCCGAGGCATTTCGAGGCATTAGTAGGCGAACAGAGTGCTAGGCGTGCCCCTGTCTGACTGACAATTGATTGATGACGCGCTGCCGGGTGTGATGGATCAAGTGGCACCCAGGCTGCGCCGCTTTTGTTGATGGCTAAAGTTGCGATAATGAACAGTGAAGACTTGTCAAAGCATACAAGGACAAGATCGCCCACTTGCACGCCAAGATTGCCAACGAGATGATTAGCCAATCTATTAGCAGCATCATCCATTTCAGAATATGTGAATTGACCATCCCAAGCATTAATGGCAATGGAGTTGGGGTGCCTTCGTGCGCGCTGTTCAATAAGGTGGTGGATGCATTCGTTGACTGCAACGGGCTCGTCACAATTAGCAGAACGAGCAAAGTTTACGTCCCAGTCATTTGTCAGAGAGACATGGCCGAGGAGACTGTCGTATTGTTCAAGAAGCTGTGACACAACTTGTTCAAATTGAGAGCATAAACCTTGAAGTTGACGCTCCACAAGTATATCTGCTTTGTACACGAGCATAAGGTCAACGTGGTGTTCGAGCAAACTACACTCCATCACTAGCGGATAGGTGAAGTAATTGCCCAGTGCCTTTTCTGCGCCAAGGCTATTATTGTCAATCGGTACAAGGATGTCATTTTCTGAATTCTGCTGTTTTGGTTGTACAACAAACAGGCTATTGAAATCACAGGAGTCTTTGGCGCTTGCACTAAGCTTGGAGATCTTTTGCAAGCCAAACTGCTCATGGACAATCATTTCGGAGGCTTGAGTTTGGATATCTTGGAGGAATGCTGATACAAGTTTTGTTTGGTCCAGGCGAATTCTAACAGGCAGTGTACATATTGCTGGGCCAGCCATATCTAACAAGCCTTGAACGGGTGCTTGCCGACCTGAAGTAGTCACTCCGAAGCACACGTCGTCAGTATCGCTGTATCGGCCAAGGATAATCGCCCACGCTGCTCTAAGAACTGAGGGTTTTGTGATGGACGATTTGTCAAAAGATGGAAACGCAATTCGGGTATTCAGAACTCGCGTTGCGCTGGTGTCTGACGCCGCGGCTTGGAAAAGAGGGCCAGCAGGTGGAAATGTAGGCCGCTGAGCACCCTCCAATTCAGAAATCCAATAGTCTGCTGCAGCCTGTTGGTCGAGTTGCCTGATGTAGTTGATAAAATTGGCGTAAGGCTGCAGCGTTGGCGCAGGCCTATTGTTATAGATTCGCTGAAGCGTTTCAAGGTTGATCTGTACTGTCCACCCGTCGATGACGGCGTGATGTGCTGTCCAGACGAAATACTTTGGCCCGTTTGAGTCGCCGACAATGGTGTAACGCGACAAACGCGATCCATATTCCATTACAAGCTCTTCATCCAAATAGGCTGCCAAAGACAGATCGCTTGTCTCATCCCAGCTGATATCATTGTCGATGACGACTTGCAGGGATGCTCCCTCGTTCATTACAATTCTCGTTCTCAAATTGCTACACAATTGGACAGTCTGCTCCCAAGAAGCCTTAAAGTGGCCAACATCAATAGTCTCTGCTAGCCTGTATACATGCTTGGCGATGTAGGATCCTGGCTGTTTTACGGCGAGTGCCATGAGCCCCTCCTGTAGCGGTGTACAAGGCAACACATTTTCCAGTTTTTGGTTATTTGGAAGTGAGCATTTCTGCCGAATTTTGTCGCATACAGATTGTAAACTAGTCTCCTCAATCATCTCAAATGGCGCAACCTCAAAGCTTGTTGCTTGTCCAGACGTTATTGAGGCAGCCATAGAAGCAAGTCGAGGATCCTTGAAGATATTCACAATTGGCAGAATTAAGCCCTCTTTTGCAGCAAGGTTTGATAGGAAGATTGCAGAAATTGAGTCGCCGCCAACTTCCAAAAAGCTATCAAATTTAGATATACTCTCTGGATCGACTTTCACTATGCGAGCCCACAGGTTCCGTAGCCTAAACTCCAATTCAGTTGTTGGCAAGGTCTTGTCCCTCTTATTTATCGAGAATTTCGATAGCGTTTCCTGGGACATGTCGGCGACTAGTTCACGCAGCATCCGTCTATCAATCTTTTGAGAGGTATTATGAGGCATGTCCCACAGAGGGAATATTACACTCGGGATCATATAGCTTGGTAATGCTTGTCGCAAGTTCTGAACTAGGGCTTGGAATGACTCGGTGACCGTTTCATCTTTGATAAAATAGTCATCGAGAGTCAAGGCACCTGTTGCGGCAGGGCGCGGTTGGTTTTGGAATGTGACGAATGCGACAAGCATTTTGCCGGCTTCGCGCTCCACAACATCTGCCGCGGCATACTGCACACCTTCAAGGTCGCTCATGATGCGATGTTCGATCTCACCAAGCTCTATGCGTTGGCCACGTAGTTTAACTTGCGTATCTCGTCGTCCAATAAACTGGATGGTTCCATCAGAGTTGAACTTTGCAAGATCACCGGTCCTGTAAGCCTTGGTTGAGCCTATAGGCAGCATCCATTCAAGGTCCTTGACAAATGAAGCGTTGGTTTTTTCTTCATTGTTGATATAGCCACGCGCAATCGCATGGCCTTCAACAACTAATTCGCCAATGCATCCGATTGGGGCAAGGCGATTTATGTTATCCGGCTCAGCAATGAAGAGCCGGTGGGCATAAGGCCGACCCGCGGTCATTGGGGATTCATTTGGTGATTTCCAGCAATGAGCAGAGCACATGACACAGGTCTCTGCTGGGCCATAAAGATTGAAAAGCTCTACTCGTCCGTGCCATGTAGTCAGGATATCTTTTGTTGGGACCTCTCCGGCAGCACACAGTGTGATCAGTGTTGGTATAGTCCCAGGGTCAATTGTTTTGATGAATGATGGAGTCAAGGATGCCCAAGTGACTCGTGCCTGTGTCATAAACTGTGATGTACTGCTGAGTCTCTCAGTGTCGGTAGGCACACAAACGGTGGCTCCAGTGATAAGCGCCGCAAATATGTCTACTACGCAGCCATCAAATGCATAGCTAGAGAATTGAAAGACGCGTGAGGTTTTCGTAATATTCACTACTTTAGGCTGGCGAAATAGTGCCGTACATATGGCCGAGTGTGGCATGACTATGCCTTTGGGTTTTCCTGTAGAGCCCGAAGTATAGATCAGGTAGGCCGAGTTGTGTGGCTTTGGTTGCTTATAGTTGCGGAGTGCTTGATGATTTGTAGGAGTCCCAGAGGGCAATGACAATAATGAAGCTGAAACTTGTATGATCCCTTCAGCCATTCCTTCACAGGATTTGGCCGTGGAGGGTGAACAAATCATAACGCTTGCGTTGACTTCTTTGACCAAGGCCGACCTCCGTGCCCCTGGATGAGAGGGGTCCAAAGGCATGAATGCACCGCCTGCTTTCAAAATACCAACCATGGCGACCACAGTCCATACAGATTTCTCCATGCAAAAAGGAACTATTGTTTCCGGTTGAATGCCAGACTGCAATAGCTGATAAGCCACACGATTAGAGAGACGCTCAAGTGAGGCGTAAGTCAACGAAAACTCCGTCGAGTACAATGCTTCGTCATCGGGGCATAACTCAGCTTGCCTTGAAACAGCATCGTGTAAACAGTCTTGTTCAACCACGATATCATGGGCATTCCAATCCATGGCTTGTTGTAAGTCCCACGGCCCCGCTATAGATACGTTGCTGAGCACCTTCTCTTCACTAGATGATACAAGTTGCTGGACTACGTGGTCCAGTTGATTATGCAGTGCCTGAATCTGGAATTCGGATATAACACCCGTATCGTATACAAGTTCCAATTCAACTGTAACATTGTCCATATGGCATTGCACAACAAGCGGGTAGCTGGAATAATCTGACATTGATTGCCACGCCAAACGTTGTTCTACTCTAGTGGAGACAAGGATGGCCCCATCTTCTTCAGAGTTGCTTATCAGTTCCCTCGGCTGAATGACCAACAGGCTGGAAAAGTTACAGGCGTCTTTTGCATCCGGGCTAATTTGAGCTATCTTCTGGAGGCCAAACTGCTCGTGCGCCACCATATCGGTAGCCTGTTTTTGAATGTCGTGAAGAAACTCAGCCAAATTCTGGTCTAGATCTAGACGAACGCGAATGGGGAGCGTCGAAACAACTAGACCAACAACGTTTTCCACACTAGGAGCATTTCGGCCAGATACAGAGGCACCGAAACAGATGTCGTCTGTGTCGCAGTATCGTGCAAGAAGAATAGCCCAGGCAGCTCGAAGGTATGTTGCTTTGGTGATAGAACTGTTTGTTAATCGCGAAATGTTGATATTTCTTGATGAAATGCCCATATTCTTCTCAGACTTCAGGACAGAAATACCACCCATTGGTAGGGGAAACAATGCTCGTCTAGCACCTGATAATTGCGTCTTCCAATAACATTCGGAGCTTTTCGAGTCAAGATCAAGTGCATACTTCACAAACTTAGAGTATGAATCTAGTTTTGGTGCGTTATTGCCGTGATATATTGTGCTGAAGGCGCGCATCATGAGATCCAATGACCAGCCGTCGAATATCGAATGATGCATGATGGATATAAAATATCTATCGCCGCTGGTATCCTGAACGAGTGCGAAACGTGAGAGTCGCGTTCCATAGGTCATATGGATATCATTTGCACGCTTTAGGAAAGCACCAATGCTCAAACCGTCCGTATCCTCCCACAGCGAAGCCTCTTTGACAATGATTTGTATTGATTTGTCGCCCAATGTGAGAATTCTGGTGCGTAAGTTGCTGGAAATAGTAACCGTGCGCTCCCAAGAAGCCTTCAATTGGTTAATATCAACGTTTTGAGCAATCTTGAAAACCATTTTTGCAACGTAAGCACCTTCTTGCTTAGCAGTCATGGCCATCAACCCTTCTTGTAGTGCCGTAACGGGGAATGCGTCCTCGATCATATCCCAACTTGCTATATCACATTGACTGAGGAGTTCCTCTTTGACATTGGTATCCAACTGGCTAAGATTAAGCAAGCTGAAAGGTGAAATTTGGGAAACCAAGTCCGGCTCTGAGTATGCGTCATCTGCCACAGAGGCTACTTTCCAAAGTCGTGGGTCGTCAAAGACATCCTTGACGGTGAGCGATATTCCTGTTTGGCGGGCTTCAGCCACAAAATGGATCACAGCAATGGAATCTCCCCCTAGTTCCAAGAAGCTATCGTCTCGCCCAATAGATTCAAGGGGCACATTTAACCTTTTAGCCCAAATTGCTTGCAATCTACTCTCCATTGCGCTTTCTGGTGCGTTTTTAACGGATTTGACCAATGAATAAGTCGAAAGGCTTTTGGTATCCAGAGATTCAACTAAGCGCTTCAACATTCGCCTGTTAAGTTTCGTGGAAGACACTGATGGCATATATCGGCATTCGATAAAGAATGACGGTATCATATATCGTGGAAGCGTCACAGACAGCTGTCCAACCGTGGAAGCGATTCGGCTTTTCAAGTCATTCGTTAACGGAAGAAAGATTTCGTTGACCTCCTCGTCAGTAATACGATCCGTTGTCATCATTCTTGTTTCGCTGCTGAAAGAAAAGAAGGCAATCAAGCTGGAGCCAGCCTCTGTGGCGATCTTGTCCACCATAATTTGGCTGGCTCCCTCAAAATTCATTTTGAGATGGTACTCTATTTCGCCCAATTCAACACGGAGACCTCGAATTTTTATCTGTGTATCTATTCGCGAGACGAACTCTATGGTTCCGTCCGGATTGTATTTGCCTAGATCGCCAGTTTTATAAAGTCGGTTCCAACCGTCGGAATGGCGCTTCGGGATCCAATCAGGTAGTGACTTCGTTATAGTTGCCTCGGTTTTCGCAGAATCCGAAAGATATTCCTTTAGAATTGTCGGGCCCTGGATGACAATCTCGCCTATAGCTCCAATTGGCGCTAGTCGGTTTGAATCATCAGTAATCCAGCAAAAGCCACCAACAGGCCTTCCAATCGTAGACGGCAATTCTTCGAGAGATTTCCACTCATGCAGTGTGCTAAACACGCAGGTTTCAGCTGGGCCCCATCCGTTGATAAGACGAACCTTTCCAAACCATGTGTTTAGAATATCACGGCCAACCATCTCTCCCGCGAGAAGCAACACTTGAACGCCAGGGATTGTATCCGGGTTTAATGTGCGCGAGAATGAAGGGGTTAAGTACATCCAAGTAATATCCATAGAGAAAATGTAATCGGCCAGCCCGTTCATTCTAGTCTCTTCAGACGGCACATAAATGCAAGCACCAGCAATCCAGGGGCCTAGGATTTCTCCAATCGACAAATCGAAAACGAACGATGCAAATTGGAGCATTCTAGCATCTCGCGTCATACCAACTCTCTTCACAGTAGCAGTCTGGCTCGTACAAGCCGCCTTATGTTGCATAACGAGGCTTTTTGGCGTACCCGTGCTTCCAGACGTAAACAAAACATAAGCTGCTGCATCCGGCGAAACCGGGTGTAGATTTTGGCTGTCTTGTTGCCTCGACTTCAGCGTCTCATCAAGGGTAGAAGAAACTTCAACGACGTTATCGACCAAGCCATGGCATATTCCAATGTTGTTAGAGGAGGTTAACACCAGCTTTGCCTTTGTTTGAGATACAATCTCTTGGTGGCGCTTGATCGGGTGTGAGGGGTCCAAGGGGGCCCATGCAGCTCCAACTTTATTGATTGCCAGAACGGAGACAAAAAAACAGACAGTCTTTTCGAAGCAAACATGGACAATGTCATTCTGTTTAACTGCCAAGTCAAGGAAAAGATAGCTTGCTAGCCTATCAGCAGCAGTATTAAGCTGGCTGTAAGAGAGTTTCATGTCCCATGCGCAGACAGCCATTGTATCCGGATGTTCTCGAGCATGTTCTTCAACAATCTGGTGAATGCACGCGGAAATAATGTCTGGTTCTTCGCTGTTATACTCTATGGCGCGCTGGATGTCCCACGAGCTAGTGCCTGTAACTTGTCTCAAAGAAACGTCTTCCAAGCTAAGAAGTTGTTGGGTGACATGTTCAAAGTGATTTGTCAATGCTTCTACTTGACCTTGAGTCATAGTGTCTTCATAGTATGTCACTTGGAGGTCGATGAAGCCGTCCCCCACCCAGGCTTGCAGAACTAATGGGTAGTTGAAGTAGTTCTTCATAGCTTCTTCAGATATTGCCATTTCTTTCGATCCTTGTTGGAGAATCGCATCTAGTGTAGAACAAGCAGTTGAAGAAAGATGATGAATGGGTTGAATAACCAGCAGATTTGCAAAATCACATGCCTCCTTCGCATATGGGCCCAGTTTGGCGATATTCTGAAGCCCAAATTGCTCATGGGCGACCATCTCTGCAGCATGCGATTGTATTTGCTGGAGGTACTCTGACACAAGCATCTCTCGGTCAATTTTGACGCGCACGGGGACTGACGCTATCATTGGCCCTGGAATATTGTCCAGTTCTGGAACCGGAGCCTGCCTGCCTGATAAGGTCATGCCGAAGCACACATCATCGGAAACACAGTACTGGGAGAGAACAAGGGCCCAAGCAGCGCGAATTATAGTTGCTGCCGTGATCGATGCCTTGGGATTGCGGAATTGCATAGATCTCCTAAACACACGGTCTTGAGATTTCACAGAAATCGGAGTATCGGGAAATTGAGATCGCTGTGCCCCTTCCATTTCTTTTTTCCAGTATAAGCTTGAAGCATTAGAGTCAAGTGACTTGATGTACCGAATAAAATTTGAGTAAGGCGACAAGACAAGTTCAGCGCCATTATAAACGTTGTGGAGAGCATTAAGAACTATTTTCATGCTGAGCCCGTCGAACACTGCGTGGTGAACAATCCAGATGAAATAAACTTCACCGTCATCCTGGTAGAGCAGTGTATATCGGCTAAGGCGGTCTCCGTAGCTCATAGGAATACTTCGTGTAGTATGTAAATAGGTATCAACATCCACGCCCGACACAGGATGCTCCCAGGCGTCGTCCGTTGCGATGACAGCTTGTAAGGCGTTCGAATTAAGCAGAATAATTCTGGATCGTAGACTGCCACAATGTTTTATGACTGTGTTCCACGAATCCACAAACCGCTCAATGTCGACTCGCGGTTCCAGCTTGTAAACCTGGCGATGTATATAACTCCCAGGCTGTTTAAGGCCCAAGGCTAAGAATCCCTCTTGAAGCGGTGTACATGGATAGATATCCTCGATACTGTCAATTTGCAATCCGCACTTGTGTTGAATATCAATTTTGAGATTTTCCATGCCATCTCTTTCAATCAAGCTAAATGGCACGACTTCTCCAATCATCTCAACCTCATCAATGCGCGCCACTGCAGCCATCTGCCAAAGCTCAGGGTTTTGCACAATGTCTACTGGAGACAAACGCACTCCATGTCGATAGGCAGCTGTTACAAGCTCAATTGTTGTCAAAGAGTCACCACCAAGAGAGAAAAAGTTATGCTGCCTTCCGATATCTGCCATGGGAACTTGAAGAACGTTGCGAAGGATGTCGGCCCAGAGAGCCCGCAGAACCAGCTCTGACTCTGTTCCTGGTGCTTCGATAGCTGAGTTCGCTGAAGGGACTATAGATGCTGCTTCTGAGATCAATCGGCTGCGCTTATCCTTTGGCGAAAGAAACACAGTTTCGGCAACTGAGAAACTTTCCTTGCCATAGTCGGCGTAGTTCAACGGATGCTCAGGCAACCCCGACACTTCCTTTCCCATGAATAAAGGGTCAAGCTTCAACGCCACAGATGCCTGCCATAGCCTCCCAATCGCAGATAGAAAACTGACATGGCAATTGTTTCCTCGAGACTGGGAAGTAACATATTTGCAAGGCATATTGAGTTTGTTGCAAATTTGAGAGAGCGGACTGGACAGAGCAGAGTGGGGTCCAATTTCGAGGAACAGGCTATTAGGAACAGTATTGAGAACAGACTCAATAGCAGAGGAGAAGCGAACAGGCGAGGTCAGGTTGGTCGCCCAATAACTGGGAGCAACTGCGTCGCTAATAATGCCGCTGTTAACACTTGACACAAAAACAGCCTGTCGACTTGTTTTCTCCGTCGGGGTCATTTGTTCAGCCTCTAGCAGTGCCAAATATCTCCCAGATACTAGTTCCATATGCTGTGAGTGGAATGCCGTATTAACATGTAGCTTCCGCGTAACAACCTGTGGTCTAGACTCATGGATAGAAGCAATCACTTCCTCCACAGCGCCGCGGTCGCCAGAAATCGTCGTGCTGATGGGACTGTTTTCGCAGGCCACGACAGCGCCAGGGCGCAAGAATTGAGTCGTCTCTTCTGCGCTGAGGCCAGTAACTGCCATAGCCCCGTCGGATTTGCACATTACGGCAACATATCCATAGTGGTAGGCGACAGTAACAGCCTCCTTGAGAGTCAGAAGACCGCCGGCGTAGGCTGCAGCGATTTCGCCGCTGGAATGTCCAACAACGGTCTCTGGCTTCAATCCTACTCGCTCAAACTGATGAAGAAGCCCAATCTGCAGAGCGGTAGAGAGCATACAAGCAATGTCCACAGAATTGATCCGGCAAGGAGGATCATCAGCCAATTTTTGCATCTCTTCTTCAATAGTCCAAGTAGGTGGGTTCTTCAAGGCTCGCAAGACCATATCCATACCCTTTATGTCGTTTCTAAATTCTTCCAATTGGAGAAGTTCTTTCCCCATGCCGGCCCATTGAGCCCCTTGGCCGCTGAATACCATCACAATAGATGAAGGTAGGGCAGATGACTTTGCATGGTGTGTGGTACTAAGCATCTTGCCACCGGCCCCCAAGATCGTGAACGCACGATAGTTTGAAGGTTCCTGTCGAATCGCTTGGGTGTAGGCAATATCGGAAATGAGCTCTGGGTGCGCCATCGCGTATTCACTATACAGCCTTATCTGCTCATTCAATGACGCGAGATTGTTTGCAGAAAACAACATTAGTTCTGGCGCTATACTGCCATTTCGATTTCCATTTTCATCCTCTTGTTCCTTGGGTCCGTCAGCAGAGCCACCGAGGCCGCTTTGAGTTGCTATATTTGCAACCGGAATAGACATAGCAAAGTCCGTATCCTGCGAAGTAGAACAGTAAGTAAAGAGTGATGAGAATAAATTTGGATTTTCAATGTATGCCTTCGCAATGCATTGAATTGTAAGGTGAAGAAAAGCTGAACAATACAAGATCCAAGAGTTGCTCGGTAGCCGGTAACCCGGCTTACAGCTACGACTAATACCAACGATGGATATTACTGTTCGGAGTGAGACACAGTAGTAGCCAAGGCTGCACAACGGCTTGCCGGAAATTGCATCCATGTTTCACCAAGCTCTTTACCGCTATTGCGTATGCAAACGCACAGACAGAAACCCTTGTCCTCAAAAGAATATCCATGTTCTCTTGGTAGATAGTAGCTGGATCTTTGAGACATACAGTCTTGTAGCTAATGTAGGGGTAACAGCGCTATAACAAGTCTTTAGATCAAATACCCACATTATAGCTCCCGCGGTTCGGCAGATGAGTTTACACCAAGCACAAGATTTCTCTATGCACAATACAGAGTAGGTAGATAAAAGAAACATGCTGTAATATAATATTCAAGATACTACTACTATGTTATAGTAAACATATATTCTTTTCATACGGTTGTAGGCCTACAGTAAATATGAACCGAGTAATAACTGGTATTAATGCCTTCGACGACCCTTATTCTAGACAGGAGAGGAACGAATATATGAATTTGATGGATTTCGAGCTCTTCCACGCAAATTATGCCTAATTCCTTTACCCATCAAACCCTAGGGTAAATATAGTCATTGACATGGCTCATACCAGAACATTTTGTAGTAGAGATTGGGGTGATCTGAAAGTAAAACGGCACAATACACTGCAATGCTTGTTGAAGAGTGAAGAAGTGAAGATAGTGTCTCCAATCAATGTCAAAATGCCAGCTGCTGCCAGACGGCATCAACCTTTACACCACAACATGCAGCTGCGCGCACGAGCACCAGTTTTCCTCATTCCATTTACAGCCCTTATTAAGAATCTGCACGCGCAAGTAAAAGAATAGTGAGAGGGAGAAACAAAAACTGTGCGTGCGTCTCTTTCATCCCTCTTCAACCTGCCCACGCCCACCCTCCTCACGCATCCCTGCAGCAGCGATCACGATACAAGGACTCAATATCTCGCCCGAGATGCCGCCGGCCATCAAAAGAAGTGACTCAACACTGAGCAGATCGCCGAAACGCCACAGGCCTGAAACTTCGACGCCTCTCAAGCAAGAAGATGTTGACTCGCCACCCCATAACGAGAATGCACAAGAGGAAGAAGCCGACAAAGTCCAGATTCTGCATACCATCAGAAGAGAAGACGCACAGCAGCTGTTGCGATGCATAATCGAGCCACTTCGAGAAGGCAACATGCCTATGGCTTCACTCGCCAGTCTAATTACGCTCCCTTTTCTCATGGTGCTCCCGCGCGAGGACAAGGCGCGAATCGTGCTCTGGGCAAAGTTCAAGCGACTTAAGGAAGTTACACAATGGGAAATGGGTATCTCCGAAGACGTTCAAGAACATCATTGGTACGAAGCCCTATCCGACAATCCGACGGACGGCGAGTGGAAGAGAATCGAAAAATGGCTTTTGGAGAACCCGATATGTGCGATTATGACAGATTTACGTCAGTTCAAAGAAGCGATGCAATACCAGGCGGATAGAGTGTTTATGAAGGATTTTCTGCTTGAAACTTTGATGCAGAAACTCGAAACGATGTCAGCCGCTCAGGACACAGCCAATATTCAACTGCGCAAGGACATAGAGATGCTGAGGGGAGCGGTCAACAAAACCTGTGGGGACACGAAGTAAATGCTCTCCGACGAGGAACTGTGCGATATGGGATAATGGCAAGGCCCGGCGTATGAATGCAAATCTGCGATGGATGGATTGCGAAGAGGGAATATTCATTGGGGACGCACAGTATCCGTATTGCTACTCACGCCACTTAATGGCTGGCTGCATTGCCATTTAGCTAAAAGAATCAAGTCTCATTTCCCTACCGTAATTCCTTCACCATTACAGAGTTACCCGTGAGTATGAATCTCCAGAGTAAACTTGGCTTGCAAATCCTCCTCTTGTACGCGATGTAGGCGTCATTTAGCGGCACCCCCTTGATATCGCTTACGATTTATATCTGGTATAATAAACGAGTGCCCTTCGCAATAGCCTTACAATTATTTGATCATGCTAGATCTCGGCTGATCAGTCAAAGACCTAGCACAATTGCGGCCGACCATTTTATGCGGTTGCGTACGACGCGAGAATCAGTCTCTCGGAGCATACAAACGGCCAAAGGTATCAAACACGGATCCTCACGTCCGCAAAGCGTCTGTATAGAGTGGATCGAAAAGCTTGGCGTAATTTTCAGATAACACATTCATGCAGGGCGGCGATGTACCTCTCCCTGCATACGGCGATTCTTGGGCGTCACACTTCACTTCTCCTATCCGCCGCGCGTAGTAGTAATATAATGATAAATATAATGACTCCATGTCTTATTTTTTGTCTTAGATTGGCCAAGATAGCAATACGATCTTGGAAAGAGAATGGCAACTATCGTGGACGGATAATGATATCTCGTGGTGCACATGTCTATTATCTATAGGGTATTGCATGCGATTCACTCTGCTTTCTCTATTACATGCAATTTATTTAAGATGAAAATGGTTTCTTGTGGGATAGGTGAGTCTGGCTGTGCCCAGGTGGTATGTCTTCGTGCGATTCAACCATGTTCCGCTCATAAGCTCTGATGTAGGGGCAAAAGCTGGCGATCATTGAACGAAAAGTTCCTCGTTTTCGTATTTTCGTTGCAAGGATCCTAGACAGCTAGCCGTCATTTCAGCTGCCAACTGAACGCCTTGTATTCAGAAGTGAATCACCCGTGCCGTGTTTCCAAAATTGCGTCAAGCTCCAGCATTCTAAGCCAATAACACTAAGTGATGTTGGCTTAAAAGCGGTTCAACACCTAGTACTACACCAAGTACTTGTCTATTCGGAAATCCCTCATGCCGTGTCCCCAAGTCACCGCACGTTACATTGTTTTCGGCCAATAGCGTCAAGTGGCTGTCGCGCCTTCAAGGCACCTCTACCCTTGCATGATACAGACGTATATTATGTCGCACCTTGGTGCCAGTATTGCGAAGAAATATGTCATGTGCAGAGCCAATAAAACATCACTGTATTGGCTTAGTACATGTAAGTAAGTGCAGCAGACAAAGTAGTCGCCACTGATCTGCGGAAGTCACTTACATTTTTGACTGGATAAAGACACGGCACGTTCAGTCATCCTCAGGCCTGGGGCTGCCCTTCGCCGGATTGCCTCATCTTGTTAGTTTCTCCATATTAACATTAGAGGAGAGATCTCTGTCAAGACTGCCTTATGTCAGATAAAGCTCCACCGCCACCAGTATGATCGCTTTGAGTCGGCCTTCAAACTGCCCAAATTACCTCTGTCCTTCCACGTCGAACTTGTGCTACGGTTGCCTCGCGTAAAATTTAGGTGGCAAGAGGAAGCTTATGAGACTGGGGTAGCACAAGTCCAACGCCTGTCCCTTGATAAGACCCATGTGATTTATATTAGTATAATCTATATTATTAAATAACATACGGCGAGCAATGCTCCTGTAAATCCAGATGTTAAACCATTCTCTCTAGGTTTAATTGCCACGGCCCGCGATGACGATGTTGACAGAGCTTCTTTGGTTGGCGTTGGCGTAGGTGCCCCGTATGTAGTAATTGTAGCCGGGAAGTTTCCATCTGCGTCTGGAATTCGGGGCCCATTTCCAATCTCCAAAACTTTATTAAACCCTGGGCTAGGATTAAGTGGTGCCACAGCGGCAAACATGTTCTCATAATCCACAACCAAATACATATACCGCAGGAAAATAGCCCCGATTTGTATCTGGCTGCCTGGTCCAACATCCTTCTCTGGCTCATAGCTGTAGATTGCGAGCTCGCACGTATTGTTTCCAAGAGATTGGACCAGAGCGCTCCAAGGGGCTGAAATGGTTGCGTTGCCAAACAGCAAGGAGATGGTGTGGTTCTCCGAATGCTGTCTAGCGCAGTCGACGTAGGGAATAGCAGTACCAAAGTCTGGTACAAAAGTCGGCGTGATGCCAAGATCGGCATAAATCTTCTGTACTGTACTATTGGGAAGAAAAGTGTGGCTGTCGACCGTGGACAATACTGCCGGCGAGTCGAGATCGTGCCTTGTACTGTTGCCGCTGCTCTCCACGACAACTGATGCGATTGGCAAGCTTACAGTACCATTTGCTCCTGGAATCTGGCCTGGGAAAGGAAAAGCTTGGAGCGTCCCCGTGTACAGTCCTTGGTTAACCCCACCGAAGAGCAGATATCCCTTATCTTGCGATGTATCGCTCCAGAGGCTGAATGACGGAGAATTGATTAAGCCTTGATCCACCAATTGAAATGGAAAGCTCAGTTGTTGCCCAACACCCAGAGTACTGTCTAAATAAGTGATGAATCAGTTATTTGACCTTCATTGCTAACCTCGGAACACTTACAGGTATCTGTATCGATAGTAAAAAGAGACATTGAAACGTTTTCTACTCTCTGGCCGCCAACTAACATGGAATCCGAGCCGGTGAGGCCGTAAGGGTCCGATATATTCTTGAATGTAGACGACTTGTCGGGATCAAAGTAACCCATAAGTGTGCAGTAATCATCATCAGAACAGTTATAGCCCTTAAATACTGGATGGTATTTCGGAATGTCTGGCACAAGTAGAGAATTGGAAGAGCGTTGAAGGTCTACCGCAACGCTAACGACTTGTGCTGGCGTTCCGACAGAAATATTGATCAGGGGCGTGGTTGCCTCTGTGATAAATTCTGATGATACGGGGCGGTATTCTACTGGAATCGAAACGACGGCTGGTTTCTCTCGTTCAGTCAGGTGTATTGATAGGGCGGCAACCTGTCGGAAAGCTGGCGCCGACGCGGTCAGAGCCATGAGGAGTAGGAATCGCATATCGAACAAGAACGGGGCAATAGCCCTCTAACTTGACCTAGAGCAATTATGCCCCGAGTAAGTTGGCGAAACGGGATGAGTATCCTGAGAGCCGGGCGTGTTGTGTCTCAGAATGCTCTTTGTTTTCATGGAGTCTAGAGATGTTGATGCGATAAATAGCGGTCGCGTTTTTTTTTCATGAGCTGAATTTCGGACGACGAGACCAGGGTCACTTTTCCTGCTGTTGGTCGGCGCCCTTTTATTAGCCTGTTTCCTGCGCTTCGGAGATTGCTCAAAACGGCTGAACGTGGACCTAAGAGCCAACAACGTTACATTATTTCCTGCTATCTTGTCAGTTGAGCTCCTTTGGTGAGATAGATGCTCTGTTCATATCCACCTTATATACTAGACAAATACTCGGCACAATTTGCCGTGTAGCAGGCCTGGTCGATCAGGCCTGGACTGCTCAGAACAACACAGGCTCCATCTAGAGCTCCATAGCGATAGGAATTGGGGGTCGTATGCCGCTAGATTCAATGGCTATGACATGGAACATTTTTCTACTCATTGCATCACTGCATGGCAGGCAACGCATGTTGGTTTAGCCGTATATAAAAACACCGATACTGCAAATAACAGATGTCTTAGGTAATAGAGGTATTATCAACTTGCCTGTCATGTGGAATTTGCCGTATGCTGTCCATTTCACAAAAGATAGTCTGAGACTAATAACTCCACTCGTTTTGTTCCGCGTTTGAGGCCTGCCAGTGGCGCAATCGAAGAGGCAACCGAGATGAGTGCTGTAGTAGCGTAGCAGGAGGCGGTGACATTTAATGGAGCAATTCTTTATTCTTTTTTTCTTGCAGATGAATCTTGTACCCCATATTGAAGCTGCCATTTCGCAGCCTTAACTGGACCGTCTCAACGGCCGGAGGATTAAGAGGTTTTAAAAGCAACATTGACGGAGTCTTTAGAAAAACATCTGACCAGCAACATATTCCGAGCATATCGGTGATGCAGTGATATGTTGTCTTCTATCGAGGAATAGAAGATAGAGGGAAAAACACAAAAGGAGATGATTTGCTTTCCCGTTTTCAGTTAGCCTGATTTATGTTGTCGGGGAATAGTAATGTCCCATAGGCCATAGGATGCTACCCTAAATTTATAGCAGCTACAGAAGCATGTGTGTACATTTGAGCACTCATATACGCATTCAATTCGTAGGCTTATTTAGAGCCGAGTTTATATGAGCCTATCGTGCCTTGTCAAGAAAAAAAAAAAAAATAATAATAATAGTAGTTCAAAAGACTCGTGATAGTTCAATATCGGAGCATTTGAATGCAGCTGATGACAAGCTTTCTTGGCGCACCCGTTCTATTCTACGTTCATAGGCAGTAGTATGTCAAAAGAAATCCGAGCTGATGGTTACTTCTTTCTGTAGAAGTTTGGTTATATCTCTCTCTCTTTTCCTCTTTTTCCCCCCAGTTTGTGCGCAATGCGTAGATACCTATTTAATCTAGGTACTTCAAATACTTGCACGCGCCTGCTCTCTGGCATGTACTCATGATTTCAATGCAAACGATGCTTTGTAGACTTCTAACATGTAGCTTTTCTGGTAGATCATTCCTCTTCTGTTTAAAATTTACAGAATATTAAAGTAATGTACCTACATTAGCAAGTTAATACATACAAGTTTACAATATCCTGAAATCGACTTAGTAAGTCATTATCTAATGAGATTCGCAAGATAGCTCCTCTTGTTCGCACGGCTTTAGCCCAGCCAAAATGTCCTAAAGTGGCAGTTTCCCATCATGAAGAAACTTCTAGAGAAGCGGATCCGCTTGTTTCCAAGAAGAAAGTGGATGTTTCCTAGTTGGTCGATTTCCGCTCCGCTCACTACGGAGAGAAAAACTCCGTCGTGAAAATTGCCATTGGCGGGAACAGCCGAGGCTCGGTTTATCACTTAGATTAATTGATATAAGTTGTATGGCGGCGAAGGAAAAGAAAAGATATCAAATTCTTTTTTCCTTTCCTTAAATTTGAGCTCGTAAGCAAACCGAATACAGCATGCCTACAACTATGCAAGCGTGGCAAATTGCCACTCCCGGGCTTCTAGAAGACGTGTTAAAACTTGTCGATAATGCAGAGAAGCCTTCTAAGCCCCTTCAACGAGGACAGATTCTTGTTGAAGTCGTCAGTGCTGGACTCAATCCTGCAGACTATAAAATGGTGGAATTGGGATTCGCATCCAAGGCAATTACATCATTTCCCAAGACAACAGGGATGGACCTAAGCGGCAAAGTCGTCGCTGTCGGAAATGATGTAACAGATGCCAAAGTCAACGACGCTGTATTGGTTCGCCTGGATCCTACAAAAACACCAGGCGCACTGTCTCAATTTGTTGTCGCAGACTTCAATGGTTATGCTGTCTTGCCAGCTGACTTCGATCTCGACCTCGCAGCCGGCGCGCCGACAACTGCTTTGACAGCATACCAATCCATTAAGCCTTATATCCAAACCGGCGCCAAAGTCTTTATTAACGGTGGATCAGGCGGTGCCGGTACCTACGGCATTCAAATCGCAAAAGCTCTTGGTTGTCATGTCACTACATCCTGCTCTACTGCGAAACGAGAGCTCTGTGAGCGATTAGGAGCTGATGAGATCATCGATTACAAGGCCGGTGACGTTGTTACACAGTTAAAGCAGAAGGAGATCATCTTTGATCTAATTGTCGACAACGTCGGCTCATCCCTTCCAGATCTCTACCAACAATCTCATCACTACCTCAAGCCGGAGGGAGCTTTTGTTCTGGTGGGAGGGTCTGCATCTCTGAGCAGTATCAAGAATGTCATGAAGGCAAAATTTACGCCTTCATTTTTGGGTGGAGGCAAAAGCAAGTTTATTACTTACATAACGAAGAATGATCACGATGACTTAGCCCAAATAGCAAAGTGGCTAGGCGAGGGAGTGATCAAGACGATCATTGACTCAACTTTTGAGTTCGAAGACACCTTAAAAGCATACAAACATCTTAAAAAGGGCTCAAGCGGTGGAAAAGTCATTGTTCACGTCGCAAACAAGGCATAGCTTCTTGCTCCTCGAGACACAATTATTGCTTGACATGGTTGAACTTTTCCGCCTTTGGAGCAGCCGTCGTTGTCTAAAAGCTACACCGAAAGGCGATTTACTACCATCTGAAGCGCGACTTCCACGAGTAAAACGCCCAATGTCATTTGGCATGATACCCTCAACGTCACTATGGCTAGACATATCGACATAGTCTTTGAGAGACAGGCTGAAATGGGTTACATCGTTAAATATATAATAAACATGTATATATATTTTTGCTTTTTTTCTTAGACACAACTGTTGGGTACATGTACCTTTTCTCTTTCTTTCAGGCTATCTATAATCACTAAATAGGTAGTTCGGACTTTTTTTATTCTCTACCGTTACACAACTTATATGTGGAAAGCAGTGCTCTTAATCTCAGCGTCCACCGACTCCCCGAAAGTACCTTCATAGCCATTTTCCTCAAGATAGGCACGAAATCGAGCATCTTCACTCTCAAGATCCTTCTCCTTATCAGGAATTAGGAACCAGGTGATAAGGCAACCAACCATGGCAAAGGCAGCTCCGATGAGAAAGACGCCTTGAACACCCTTTTGGGAATCGGAGAAAGAGTTTTGGATAGGAGTGAAAACTTGCGTGCCTATGGCAGCTCCAGCTTTACCAACAGCGGCAGCAAAGCCTAAGAAATGGCCTCGTACAGGGGTGGGGAATGATTCCGCGCCGCAAAGAAAGGTGCCGACCTGGGAATAATTAGCTTTTAGATCCCCTTCAAATTAGAAGGGGTTTATACGTACACCTGGACCCATTTCTCCCAAAGTGTTGAAAATACCATACAAGACGACAAAGAGTGGGAATACGCTCGTGATGGGATTGAGAGCGCCTCCGATGATGAATGCGAGGATGGACCACAAGAAGAATCCCAATGCCATGGTCTGCTTGCGACCGATACGATCCATAAGAAGGCCTCCTATCAATGTCCCAGGTAGATAAAAGCAGTTGAGAACAGTGCCGTAACCAATGTTTTGGACAAGAGTGTTGTTGGGGTTCAACGTCCCAATGATGGTTGAGCCAAAGATGCTAAAAGGATAAGTCTGTCCAGCGGAAATTATTGAGTTGGCGCGTTCAATTTAACAGTAGGGAAGTAGACGTTTACTTACAACAAAGTCGTACATGAACCACGCCAGCGAAGTTCCAAGCATGGGCTTCCAATAGCGCTTAATCACCAACCAATACGGAATGTTTGTCTTCATCGCATGCTTTCGGTACTGAGTTGAATTGATCAAGCGCAGACGGAAGAACAAGAGCCCAACCGGAAGGATGAAGCCAAGGCCGAAAGAAACGCGCCAAACACCATCGTTAATATGCTGATGATAGGCAGCCAAGACAATGAGTACAATGACGCCGGCCATGACAAAACCGAGATCGATGGCGAAATCTGTGGCTACAGCAACAAGCATGCCGCGGCGGCGTCTTACAAAGGCAGTTTCATCTGAGGCTTCAGCACTGCCTGTACCACAAGTAGGATACTCCCCTATTTTCCCCCAACCTTTATTAGTCGCCGATCAACGTTTGTGAATGCGAGTCTGAGACGTGTCACTCACCTCCAGCCCCGAATCCCGCGACTCCCCTTCCTACGATCATCATCCAAAACAGGCCAGTGGGAGTTTTGCCGTGCGCCGCCGTGGCCAACACAATTCCCAAGATCAAGAACAGAGTTGCAAAGACGATGCCCGTCCGACGGCCCAGCCTGTCGATCCCCCAGCCGAAAAACAGCATCCCAAACACTTCGCCGATGAGAAAGGCATTCGAAAGTCTAGTCTTGATGGTGGAAGTGAATGCGTCCGGGTATAGCTGTGCGAATAGAGGGTTCATGTATCCAATGACTTGCGCATTGTAGCCGTCTGAGAATAGGGCTAAACCACCAACGAGGACCATGAAGATTGATGAGACACGGCTGATGCGTGAAACCGCACTTGGCTCAGCGACGGCATTTTTGCCGGTGTTATTACTTGGCTGTAGAGTTGGCGACACAGCTACTTCATCAACATGCGCACTCTTGGAATCCATCGTTGCGAAGCTTTTGTCAGTAAAGTTGGCGACGATCTTCGGACCGCAAGAGTGAAGCAAGATACCAGCGCCGTGTTCTCTGTAGTCTTATCTCAGATGCAGCTCGCCTGGATATAAGTGGCTTCCGTGTCCATGCAATCTAACTTAATATATAGTATACGGCGAACAGAGAAAGCCTTGATTCGACAAATCAAGCACAATGCACGTGAACAAATGCAGGAACAGATAGCTGGTGAAGTCTGGAAACGCGTATTCAAGACCGGATAAGCGCTGTCTCTTCGTGGCCCCGTATAAGACAAGTTGTGATATCCTTCAAAATCCACATTATTACGAGATAAACGGCCTGGGTGTCATCCCTGAGGGGATAATCGAGCATTCGAGCAGTCGCATTTTGACGATTTCCACGTGCGCATGAACGTGAGGGGTATTCCTAGGTACATCTCTGGCAATCTAACCGTTTATCCTGTTCATGATACACATTTGTTGCTGTTTTGTTGGTGTTGTAGCATCCCAAGAAGGCGCTTGCTGTGCCGATCGACCGGCAGCGAGAGCCACGTGCGCCGAGAATATCTCTTGATTCATCGGGAGGCGTTCCGGTGTGGTCCACATTCGGTAATGGCCACTTGGTGGGGCAGTCTGCAAAGCCATAAGTTCTTCATCGTGGGCGAAATGGGACGAAAGATTCCCGGTAGGAGCGGTTTCATTCCCGTAAGAGAAATGCTAGCTTGACGGGGAACTTCCGGATGCAAAATAGCAATGTTGAGTGTAAGAAAGGAAGACAAAGGCAAAGGGAAGAAGAGCTGAGCATTGAAAAAGGGCCGGCTAACTCTGTAAGTTATACGCACCCATGTCACATATCGTTAATTGACGTTGCATCGTATAACCATGTTGTCCTCAGAACAAGTTGCTTTTTTCAAGGCGAATGGATATCTCATTGTTCGAGATATCCTCAGCGATACCGAGACTGAAGAGTTGCAAAGATGGGCACAAGAGGTTCATGACTGGACTCCAAATACCGACTCTCAATTCATGCCATACGAGGTAAAGTCGTTGCATCAAATACATACAACTGGTATGTCATTGAAGAGAACTCATGCTCATAGATGATAGGAAATAAATTCTCGGGGCGAGACAGTCCTGTGCCGCACGGAAAACTACGCTGGGTTCCACGAGGGCTTCAACGGGCTGCTGCGAGGCAAAAAGCTTTTGGGACTATTGGAAGAACTTTCAGGGGAGCCCATGAATCTTTTTAAAGAGAAGATTAATTACAAACTCGCAGGAAGCGGTATGTCTTCTTTTCACTAGAAAGTGCGAGCACGTTTGCTAACATGAATAGGTGGATTTGCGCCGCATATCGATGCCGTTGCCTATAACCACATCAAAGATGTTAAGCATCTAACCATTTTGCTTGCCGTGGATAAATCTAATTTTAACAATGGCGGGCTGGAAGTTGTTGATGCCAGCCATACTATGGATATTCCTCTGAATGATGACGATCACTGCATCACCACTGAGTGGGTAGACGCTCATGAATGGAAGCCTGCTGAGCTAGAGCCCGGTAATTATTTATCCCTTTTATTTCAACTTTCAAAGCAGTTTGTTAATTTTTTCTAATCATATATGAATAGGCCAGCTGCTCATTTTCACATCATACTTGGCTCACCGTAGTGGGCCAAACCACAGCGATGAGAATCGCAAAGCACTCTATGCCACTTACAATCTCGCTAGTGAGGGAGACTTACACCAAGCATACTACGAGCGCCGAATGAAGGAATGGCCTGCAACTCACAAGCGTAAAAAGGGAGAACTGTATGAGGATGGAGCTTTGAGATACGCTTTCGGGTCACCAATGTTAAGCGTCGATGCTGGCCGCCAATTGGCTTTCTAGATATGAAACCAGTGTATAGTGAAAGTCGTTGACATATCCGCAATGGATGCGTAAAATTTCATGGAAAGTATTTTCTCTCAATATACGATAAGCTTAGATTTGCGTATGCGTGGCCTTCAGGCCACTATCCGATCCAGAGGCGTATTCATTGACTCTATGGAGATGTAGCATGTTAAGTGGATTAGATCTACATGTTAAATCTCAAGAATAGCGAGCCTAGTCAATGAGATTCGATCCATCCACGTGCCTACCGCATAATCCCGAGTGGACAATCTATCCACGTGTTCATGCATAGTGTGGAGCCTTTGAGCCCATATTTCAGCATCTCGTATTAGCAAAATAGCGCTTATCTATAGTCTCTCATATAGTATCTACAATCGCCGTATATCAAGTACGGTCTCATGCTTTGCATGACGGCACTTCAAGCTTGGCCTTGTATCGCCCTGCTGGCAGCCTTCTCTTACAATGACCATCCCTACAGTTCTCGAGCCAGCGACCATCACTTCTTACATAATATCCATTCTCGAAGCTTCAGATCATACTCCTTACATCGGGGAGCCTATCTCTCAGCTTCAACACTCCTTGCAATGCGCTGCTCTGGCCGCCCAGGCATCGCCGCCTGTAGACGAGGCCACGCAAGTAGCGGCACTACTTCATGATATTGGCCAATTCGCTCCAGCAGAAGATCTTATTGCTTCATCAAAACTTCCCATCCAGAATCTAGGAGATGCTTCAACCACACAAAGCGTCGGCCGCGTCGGCCACGAAACTCTAGGAGCTCGTTTCCTTCTCTCGTTGGGCTTCTCCGACAAAGTCGCTCGTCTTGTGGAATCCCATGTGGCAGCTAAACGGTATCTCTGCGCCGTAGATGAGTCTTACAACAATTTCCTCTCTGAAGCCAGCAAGAAAAGCCTTTTCTACCAAGGAGGTCCCATGTCCGCCGAAGAGGTGAAGGAGTTTGGCTCTGGGCCGTGGTGCAAAGAGATGTGCAAACTGAGGAAGTGGGATGACGAAGCGAAGGTTGAAGGTCTGACAGTGAGAAACCTAGATAGTTGGAGAACGGCCATCGAGGGGCAGATAGAGCAAAAATGATGGCGAAATGATGGAAGTATGGTATGAAGATTTGTATGAACCCTAGCTTGAGCATGTAGGGCGAGGCAGAGGGGGTATTATTTTCGTGGACTTTGCACATTGCCGAGATATTTCCAAGTTGGTGGAGGGCATAAGCCAATGAAGGTTAGCTGCTTCGACTCTTCTTCTTCTCATGCAGAATGAGTTTTGTGGTAGCTCTGGCGCGGTTGCACTAGCCCCCATCTCTGAGAACCAGCAAACCTGCGGATTCTCGTTAGGATACATCCGTACTGTCTTATCATGTGGCCTCAATAAATAGAGGGTACGCCGCCAGCATTCTCGCTAGGCCTTTGCCGTGCATGGTGCCAAGCAGAGAGAAAAAGTCATCGTCGTCGCTTGTTAGTTCAACAACTCAGCAAAATTATAGAAATAAAGCAGAACTTCCCATCACGGTGCACACAGTTGTAATAAGGAGTTGGGTCATCTTGATTAACATTGTTTACTCTAATGTACTAATATGGGTCTATGGACTGCCAAGTTGCTCCTAGCATGGAAGATGTTTCTTGGAAATTATAACCACCTAGCATCTCCAAAACATCAGTTTATGTAACATGACTTGGAATTGCAGAGGTAGCAGAGGTAGCGAGCACTTACTTTTAACCATTTGGTATAGCATCATTAAATGCTTTAATAATGGGATCGTACAAAGTATTCGGATCCCGTGGAGTGCCAGTGAAGAGGCCCCGGCTCCCTCTCGGAAACAATACATCTCTTATCGCCCTGCACAAAGGCTTGACGCAGTCGAAATTTTCTGGGAATTCTCTCAGAATGTCTTCCAGTCCATATCCATCCATATCTCCGCGCTTGTTTTGTGCGATGTTCCGGTAACTACTAGTATACCACCGCGACAACAGGCTGCTTTCCGGGCGCCGGCCTGACACTGTGGGTAACGCCCATGCTCGACGAGCGCAAAGCCACAATAGAACGTAAAACAATGATTCGAGATCGTGGCGATACGTATGTGAGGTTCCTATAAGGACTTCAATTGCCATAAATTCCATTGTGCCCGTCCGCTGGCGGGCCCCACTGCGACTTTTGCCTTGTTCTTTTGCCAAGTCAAGGTCGATGAGCATGCCCCTGAAGCCATCGGCATTCTCCGGATTGGTGATGATAATAATATTTTTGGAAATATCCCGATGAAGAATGTTCCCATCCATGTATAGTGATTGATGTGCTTTAATGGCGTCACGAATGCTTTCGAGGAGCTCCTTAGGAGTCTTGAAATGACAAATTGATCGTCCTGCAGGCGAGATGGCCAATACGTGAAGGATGCAATTTGCATAAGATAAGTCATTGTCAGGTACCTGATAAAGACTAGTGCCTTGCGGCTTCTCGACAGAATTAAGGTAGTTCGTTCCCGCTGTTACCGAGGTAGTTTAGAAAACTTGGACATATAAAAGAGAGATTTTCCATTATAATATACATGGTTGTAATAAAAAGAAGTCAGGCCATCTTAATTACTATTGTTTACTCCTATGTATTAACATCCATTTGTAAAATCTGTAAACTGCCCAGTTACTCCTCGGAACGTCGATGTTTATCATGTCCTCGACTTACCTAGCTATTCTAGTTACGCTGACGAACAATCATATAAAGACAATCACTGAGCATAGGGGGGGTAGCTTGATAGATTGTCAATATTTTACTAATTTCTTTTAAAAACACATTCCCGTGTTTTTCTTCATAATACATTCTGGTCATACAGACATTCAAGCTTTGCCATCAAATATGAGCAGCGGCGCCGACATCATATTTACAAGCGGCTAGTTGGCCTCAAGAGAGATTCCCTCGGAAGATCAAAGCGATCCAGGTTCGCAACCTTTGTCCAAGCAGCCACAAAGTCTTTTACAAACTTCTGCTTGGAATCGGAGCTGCCGTACACTTCCGCAACAGCCCGCAGTTCAGGGTGAGAGCCGAGGACCAAGTCAACGCGGGTTGCAGTCCACTTCTTAGCACCGCTCTTACGGTCGCTGCCCTCAAAGAGATCACCGTTGGAGGGGTTGGGCTTCCAGACAGTTCCCATATCTAGGAGGTTGACGAAGAAGTCGTTGGTAAGCACACCAGGCTGGTTGGTGAAGACACCGTGAGTTGAGCCGTCGTAGTTTGTGTTTAGAACACGAAGACCGCCAATGAGGACTGTCAGTTCAGGCACCGAGAGAGTGAGGAGGTGGGCCTTGTCGACCAAGAGGTGCTCCAGCTTGACTCTCTGCGTGGACTTGCCGTAGTTTCGGAAACCATCAGCGACAGGCTCGAGGTGGCCAACCGACTCAACATCAGTCTGCTCCTGAGTAGCATCATTGCGGCCAGGAGTAAATGGAACGGTGATGTCGTGTCCAGCGTCCTTAGCGGCCTTCTCAATAGCCGCAGATCCCGCCAAGACAATCAGGTCGGCAAGGGATACCTTCTTGCCACCGCTCTGCGAGCTGTTGAACTTCTGCTGGACCTTCTCCAATGCCTGCAGAACCTCGGCCAGCTGGGCAGGGTTGTTGGCCTCCCAGTCCTTCTGTGGCGCCAGGCGAATGCGGGCACCGTTGGCACCACCTCGCTTGTCGCTGCCACGGAAAGTTGAAGCAGATGCCCAGGCAGTGGAGATCAGCTTGGAGGGTGTAACCCCGGATGCCAACACTTCCTTCTTGAGAGCGGCGACGTCACTGTCGTTGATCAGAGTGTAGTTGACGGCGGGGATAGGATCCTGCCAAGAGAACTGTTCCTTGGGGATCTCGGGGCCCACGTAGCGGGTGGATGGTCCCATGTCACGATGCGTCAGCTTGAACCAGGCCTTGGCAAACACTTCCGCGAACTGATCGGGGTTCTCCAAGAAGCGGCGAGAGATCTTCTCGTAAGCCGGGTCGACACGGAGCGACAAGTCTGTGGTCAGCATAGTGGGCAGCAGCTTCTTGTTAGGATCGAAAGCGTGCGGAATAAACGGCTCGGCGTTCTTTGCCACCCACTGCTTTGCTCCAGCAGGGCTCTTTGTCAGCTCCCATTCGTACTTGAAGAGATATTCGAAGAACTGGTTGCTCCACTTGGTCGGCGTCTTGGTCCAGGTCACCTCGAGGCCACTGGTGATGGTATCAGCGCCCTTTCCAGAGCCAAAAGTGCTGACCCAACCAAGACCCTGGTTCTCAAGAGGTGCGCCCGCAGGCTCAGGGCCTACGTGGCTTGAAGGGCCTGCGCCGTGGGTTTTGCCAAAGGTGTGGCCACCGGCAATCAAAGCCACCGTCTCTTCATCGTTCATCGCCATACGGGCAAAGGTGATGCGAATATCACGGGCCGCCGCAAGAGCATCAGCGTTGCCATCAGGGCCCTCTGGGTTGACGTAGATAAGTCCCATGTGTGCCTATTTTGCATTAGCAAATCTAGTCTTTGAAGAATGTCTGAAAGCAAAGATACGTACTGCTCCTAGGGGGGGCCTCGAGCTCGCGAGAGTGGACATCAGTGTGCTTCCTCTCGTCGGAGTCGACAACTCCATGATCTTTGGAAGCTCCCGCGAAACCGTGGGCATATCGGACATCGTTGCCCAGCCATGTAGTTTCGCCACCCCAATAGGCGGCCTCGTCAGCCTCCCAAGTGTCTGAGCGGCCACCTGCGAAGCCTATGGTCTTGAAACCCATGGATTCAAGGGCCACGTTGCCGGACAGGACAATGAGATCAGCCCATGAGAGCTTGTTGCCATACTTTGCCTTGATGGGCCAAAGAAGACGTCGGGCCTTGTCCAAGCTCACGTTGTCGGGCCAGCTGTTGAGAGGCGCGAATCGTTGTTGGCCTTGTGCTCCTCCGCCGCGGCCGTCAAAGACTCTATAGGTACCAGTGGAATGCCAGGCCAGACGAACAAACAGACCTCCATAATGGCCAAAATCGGCGGGCCAAAAGTCTTGACTATCGGTCATCAGGGCCGTCAAGTCCTTCTTGACGGCATCATAGTCAAGGGTTTTGAAAGCGGCCGCATAGTCAAAGTCATCACCCAGGGGGTTGGTCACGTTTGTGTGCTGACGAAGAATGTTCAGTTTGAGTGATTCGGGCCACCAATCCTTATTTCGAGTGCCACCGCCAGCGGCGTTGATGTGGTTTACGGGACACTTTCCGGCGTCGCCCATTTTTGCGATTTGCGTATATCAATATACAGCAGACAGAATAACAAAGGGGAAAAAAGTAGGGTTCAAACTTGGCTGCTTCAAAAGCAGAAACAGAAATGGGGAAACACTAACAAAGAAGGAACAGAGGGAGCGGGAGAAGGAGTATAAAAAGAAGCAGCAGAACCCGAAAAGAGAAAGAGATGGACATCTGCTCGCCACCCAATAACGAGGAGGGCATTAGAGAGGGGTCACAGACAACCCCGCGTTTGATCAGACAGTTAGCACGTCCTCGGGTCTCCGAGATGTCGCGATTGCGCTGCTCATGGTCCTCATCTGGATCTGCAGTGAAACGCCATGTGCGGCCGTTGTGTCATCGCTCACGCTGCTGACGAACCGAAGACTCGCAATTTCAAAGGCCCACGGCTTCTAAGCTTTAAGCCGGCAACCAAGTGGACAAGCGGGGTCATGGTGGAGGGGAAGCTTTGATGGATCATGGAGGGGAAATTTGGTCACGGATTGGTTCATAAGAGGCGATGTGCCCACGCTTATTCGTTTCGGATTGGATGGGCCGAATCTGGCACAGTATGCGGTGGCTTGACTCTGGTGAGCTTTCGGTACAGACTGTTCGAGTTGCGAGTCTGTTCGGAGGCTAATATGAACGGTACATGTAGCTACTGAGTATTCCCAGTTAGGTTGCTAGATGACGCACTTTGCTTGAGTCTGCTCCGCACTGTTAACTAGGAGGACAGACTAGAGGAATCTAGTGCCGGGCTACACTCGGCTATCGTAGTAGCAATTTTTGGAGAACCTTTCTGTCCGATGTTTGGAAGGGGGAATTTACTGAGAAAGGGAAGCCAGATTCTGTTATCGAAGTTGTTGAGCTTCTCGTTGGAGGACAAGCATGCAGCATATGCAATAGAAGGTTGAAGCTCATTCATATGAAGAGAAAGCATTGTGCTTGTATACATGCGACATATGGTCCTTGTATTTAGCTGTTAGATACTCCGTACTCGACTCTGCAGTTAAGTGCAATTGACAGGCCTGTTAGCCAATAATAACGGTGACCGCCCTTGCCGCTGAGATGATAGTTAGGTATAACGCCTATGAATTGAGCGTAGGGAAATGACCTTTAAGGGCTTATAGGTCTATTGATAGCACTAGTAACTTACTCCCGAACATTCCAAGGTCGTCCATCTCCCGTGGGGCCAGGAAATAGATGCGTGGAAGGATTTCGCAAATTGGCACATAGCGGGGTGATCATCCTACAGGAAGTATGCAGCCCTTCTTTCTCGATCGAAAGCCCAATTCAAACCAGATGTGCATGTTACAAATTATGGAATAAGCAATCAGAGTAGTAATGGCTCTTTCTCACATCTTCACAACTATTGCGATCAATCATCATCTAATTCTTTCCATTTTATCTCGCTAGGGAAGCGTGTCGCGAGATACGGCATTCTAGAGTAGGTGCACTTACACTAGACAACTAAGCCTAAAGAACCCCACATGTGCGCTATTGTCCTCATCGAGTAAAAGTCAAGTTAGTAGAGAAGATCAATCTCCGACTACTACTACTATTATCCAGGAAAAGTATTATTAGAATTGGAGTTAGTGTCTCCGGTTCTGACGCGAGCGAAGATCTTCGCAACTCAAGAACGCGCTACCAAAGAAAGTTCTAGGCTGTCCAGCATCAAGCTCCAGGTGTGGACGTAAACTCACAACAGCACCTGGGCCCTTTGGAGTAACCAACTGGAGCGCCTCCTTGTTTGCCCATTTTTTACTTGTTCATCTTCTACTTCAATACCAACAGCTCTACCTCAATAAACGATTCTCAGGTGACGAAGCCCACCTTTTCAATTGGACTATTGAACGCTAGTAACTGCAGACCCTCCGAATAGCCAGAATATACTATCCGAATGGCAAATATTAACCCTCCGAGTAACAAAAATATACCCTCCGAATAGCATAAATATACCGTCCAGCTAGCAACACTCTTGATTATTTGCCGCTGTCTAGAATAGAGAACTCTAGGGGGGCTTGAGTTCTACTTGAGATCCTTTGCTTCCATAAGAGCTCATTTACCAAGTAAAAACATCAAAGCAGTTTTGTGTTTTTTCTCGACTGCCATGACGAAGTTGTCCGGCCGTATGTACTGCTTTCTGCTTTGTTTTCGAAAGCATCGTCATCCATGCAAGATTATGAGAAATGGGCATCTCAAACCGCACCCAACTGGTCCGAGAAGATGTATCTGCTGATGATATGATCATCTTCTCCACCGAAATCAGCCGACAAGCTAGCGCCAGGACAGAATAAGCTTAAATACCTAGATCAGGCAGACCGCTGCGAGAAAAGAATGTGCTTTGCGGATTGACAATGGTCAATAATATCTTAGCTCTGGGTTGCCTATGAGCAAATTTGCGCTAGGAAACACATCGACACTTGGTTGTTTCAATATAGTTTTTTTTGGAGTTGAAACAAATAGTCCAAACCATGATCTAAATGCAGTTCCAAGTTGTAAATAACCTGTAGCGCGCTATCTATGTGTTTGGCGCAAAGTGCATTTGAAGCGGCTTCAGAGACCGGTTAGCGACTAAAATAATATACAAAGTCTGAATCAGTCACCAGATTATCTTGGTCTTAGATTGTAATGGAAATGTTGAGGTTGAGGCGAGTTCATTAGGTAAAGTGCCGACGGCTGCTCATTGAATTGGCTGCTCAGGATGTTCTCTGATCCAACGTTGAAAAGCACCAATCATGATCCTGGTATAATTGTTAAGGATCACAATTCGTAAACTTTTAGTATAATCGGAGTTGCAGTGCCGAATTCACGGAAGCACTTTTTATGGGAATCAGTCGGCCCTTTTGCCCTTGCCATCATAATACTCACCTCTAAGAAACGTCGTTTGAAGGATCACATCTCTGAAATGCCAAGTTTAGCCGCTTTCAACCGGCATGTTAAATAGGTAGGTATATGTGTCTTAATAATATCACGTATGCATCTAGAAGTCTTATGGCCAAGCACTATTGTAGGTAGATCCATCGTAAGCATGGGCTAATTCGGCTCTATAAATATACCACGCAAAACCGTCTTATAAGAAACACATATACGTTGGAACTAACACTACAATTGATACAGTACTTGTCATGGTAATTATAACTCAATAGTATGTGATTCATTGAGAACCCGCCCATTTCACACATCGTCTCTGTTCAATAAAGAAGAACACAGGTATTTGAGCACTGCTGTAGCAAGCTACAAAGACTTTTCAATTACGACATGTCATAATGTGCCGCACAGAGACGTTATAAGCATTTTTGCCGATATATTATTGTACTTATTAGTAGTCAGCCAACTCGGCATAATTAGCTACAACGGATGCGTAGGGCGGAATTTTTTTTCGCCAATGCTACTTTGTGTATCCATCTTGATCACAAATTCATTTCATCCACCATCCTTTTATAGTTAAACAAGCTGCATTCCGGCAGATAGATAACTATGGCTTGGTCCCATAAATTATGACTGGTGGAATTAATTCCCGGTTCAATGAAGATACCTATATAAAGACAATCGGGTCACGTCACTCAACAATCAGATTTCTTCAAAGTATTCAGCATCTTAGTCAACATCTCTTTCAATATGAAGGTATAGTCTGCATGCCCCCTTTTTACATGTCTTTTATTCTCTTTCATCCCGATTAATTAATAGAGCAGGTCATTATTCTTTCGGCACTTGCTGGGCTAGCTTCTGCAGCCACCACGACATTGGCTGGCGTCAGCTACGAACAATGGTTTGACTCTGGTTGCCCTGGCCGAGCTTTGATGTCAGGATCTCTGACCGATGGATTCTGTACCGTTTTTGAGAACTTCCCTGGTCAAAGCATTTTGTTGACTCAGACATCGCCATGTCCTGCCGGCACATCGCCACAGGTTACAATTTCCACTACCAATGACTGCGATAGTCAGCCTGATTGGACGTTCGACACTCTGGGAGAATGTATTGAAGTCTCTATCCAGCCACAAGCGGTTCATCTGAACTGCGTCTAATTGAGAAGGAGAACATACATGCTATAGCGGAACTTTATGAGCTATGAGGAAATACTGTGATCTTGTATATTTTATGCGCATAAACGATATATAAAGAACATTCAATCTCGCTAGATAGATCTCTACAGGATATCGAAACGAATTTGAGAATGTTGAAGCAATTACTAGTGGTGTAACTAAATATCTGATCGAAGCCAGCTCGGGAAGTTGAGAAATACCAAGCTCGTACATATTACTGTGAAGGTTTGTTCCTCCCTTTTTCTTTCCAATACTTTGTAGCAAAGCCGTTATCTGACGTAATACAACTCAACCTCTTTCCCATGAAAATCCTCAACATATCACGATAGTTTTCAAATTGACGAGAGCCAAAAAAGATCAATAGGTTGAACACATAAATTCTTTCGGCGTTGTCACTCGCAAGCTTAAAACTTGATATGTTTCATCAGGCCAACACATCCGGATTATAGAAATGAAATCTCTCCACAATGTATTAATGATGAGTGATGCCAGATACAAGGTCCCTATGTATATTGCATAATAGCAATGGGTATACTTGTGAAACCTGTTTAAGATGTGTGGGTATTGTGTCGCGATGAGTGCATGTGCTCCCCCCTGACTCGCTATTCGGGAATAGAAATATGTTCCTTTCCGAAAATGCGAAAGCAAAATACAGCATGATGCATATGTAGGCTAAAAGACGTAATAGAATAGTAACACGAGGGCAACGATTGTCCTGATTCCATGTATTATGCTGGCGGTGTATCAAAGAAAAAAAAATTAACAAAATTATACTCATACAAGCCCGCATCCCTTACCCGTGACAACTCTATTGCCAGATATTTGCCCTATAGACGTTCATACCATTTGACAGCTACAGGTATCTCTCATTAAAAGAACAAAGTAGAAAAGCCTTTTGAAAATTCGAGCGTCTTTGCGTATATCAAGTTCACCTAGGCGAAGTGGATTGCTTAAACTCCGTCTGTACTCGGATTCCGCTTAATGGTATATCGTCCCTTGTAAGGTCAGCCGGAAGCTCATCGGTCCGAAGGCTTTTGATAGTATTTCTATACCCTTTTGTGTCTGGCCGGAACTGGGAATTCATTACGACCGGTTGCGTGTCGATTGTGAAGCTGCCATCAGACTCGGTCTCGTCGTTGAGGCGATAGAAATTGTTGCCGTTCGTTCTATGCGTTGAGTCTGCATTGACGCTCTTATTCGGATTGAGGCTGCTCAAGTTTGACTTGTTCACGTTGGAAGCGCCGTTGGTTCCTCGTTGAGAAGAGAAAAAGTTCCGCTTGATACCGATTGTCTTGAGAAACAGTCGAATCACCGGGAGTAACGTAGGAAGACATGCGGATATGATACCGGCAGATATTTCGATGACGGTCCAGCCGACCGTTGGCGCAAGAGTGTAGGTCGGGTCATTGTTCGTATACGTAAACAGGACTGAGGTTCTGTATGCAGAGGCAAAGACAACGCTATTGTAGAATTGTTAGCTCATGTAATGAGGTAAGGCCATGGTTACCAATAACGAAGACGCGAGATTTGAATAGCAAAGCTTCACGTACAAAAAGCCTAGTCCAAAGGCAAAAGTCAAGCCCATCTTCTCTGCTGTTCGAAGTTGAAGATTCCAGATTTGGGGAATTGGTAATATCAGAATGGCGAGATCGGTAAAGATGGTCGAAGACGCGTTTGCGATCCAAGTGCCTACTTGATTGATGCAGTGGCCGGGGAGATCAGGGTACCACAGCTTCTGGACTGGTACACAGATGAAGATGAAGAGGAAGGTGATGCAGATAACCCACGCCATGACAAAACCGCCAACTGCCCATGCCATCTTCTTAAAGTATGGCACGTGGAAGATGCGATAGTACATGAGCAAGAGGCTGATCTTGGTCCAGCCAAGGTTCCAGGCGTACAGGATCTCAGCAACCAACAACCATTTTGCCATCATGACAATCCTCGGAAGCTCAACTTTATCCGCATGGAGGCCCATACCGTTGTCGTACATGGCGAAGATGAATCCGACAACAACCAGATACCAGCCCTGTTGCATTGGTTATCGTTAGTTATAACTCTCCATCACAAAAGCCCGCGAAGTCATGTCCGTTCGACATTCCTCGGAAAGAGAGTAGTTGGATATCAACAAGTCCCCTCGCTTTGAAGACCTACCATTGAGAAGATTATCATGTAGTCATCCCATCCCAAAGGTTGCTTTCTGAGGTTTCGGCTGACTATACGCAGCACGACGCAAAGCAGAGCCAGAACGGTCATGGACGCTGTTACCTGCACAGTCCATGGCTGGAGATTTTCCTGATTGAAGCCTGGAAGACCCGGGAGCACAGACGGCGTGTCTGCCGCCGCTGCCCTTACGATTCCCTCAAATGGAGCCATGTTGCATTTCGACGCTGAAAAGCGGACGGATATGTTGGTTCAAGGAGCTCAACAAAGTGAGGAGACCAAGCTCTTTCATATTACTATTACCTATGTCTTTCTTCCTTTTGCCCTTGACCTTTTCTTCATCGCTTATTCTTCCCCGTGGCTAGTGTCTGTCAATCAGCCGTCCTTGACAATGAGCTCCACGCCGCCAGCTCTTGTCAGGGGTGGAATGTACATAGCTGTGGGCACTCAACAGTGGATTCCAGACTATTAATTGTGGAAGCTGAGCAAGGTCATCTTCAGGGCACAAGGCTCGGCATTTCAGGTACGAACAGCCGGCATGGGTGATTTCTTTACGCGGTGGCACGACTCGTTAGACTAGAATATACTGTACTTAACTCGGCCATGGCGATGATCGGCTCTTCTCCGACGACCGACCGACTTGGTGCCTCATGCACACCACAGGTGCCCCATAAGAGCTACACGACGGCGTGGTTTTAAAGCTCAAAGCTCTCCTTTGCAATGCCGCCGTTATGCTAAAAACTAGCGTGATAACTGTGGACTACTCGGACCGTTGCCCTATCTCAAGACAGCACCAGGCGTGGAAGGCAAGCAACTGAGTCTAGAAACTGCGCATATGCTCTACTAGCTATTGCTCATATGGGGATGGATTGATACTTGGATGAAGCTCTTTAAATACCTTCCTGAATCAGATAACATAATCAAGAATAGTAATCTAATACGGCAGATCAGCAGTCAGCAAACCATACGTGGGTTAGCGAGATGCTGAAGAACCATGAACAAGGATTTGTATGTATTTCGTATAAACTGCGCCTTTCTCTACAACTGCTCAGATCTTATTCGACTTAACCAAGAACAGATGAACCGCCACCTGAAGACAAGGGATACCGGGGAAGCCAGGGAAAAGAGAGCATGCCTGTACATAGTAAACTGGTCTGGTAGATCAACAGCCTTTTTCTTCAATAGCCTCAAACAAAGAATACCGGATCCCACGGACTCGGCGCGCGCCGTACCCTTGTCTCAGCCGTGGTGACCTTGCGTGACCTTGGTCGTGTGTTATTGGCTACACAAGAAGGCATCGTTGCGCTTGGCGTCCACTTTTCAGTCGAGGGGGGGCGAGTCATTACTACTTTCAATCTCTTAGCATACTTGTACGCAACATTGTCTCCGGCTCAACAACTCTTAGTTCCTTGATACAGTAATTCAACTGCTCAGCTCCGCCAATAAAAAGTCTGTTGCATGTTCCCATTAGCTCAATGCCAATTGTTGCTTTGTACTTAGTGGACTCAACCAAGTGGATAGCAGGGGCGGACCGCGTCTAGAATAGCCTCGAGTGTGTCTTGGCGGCAGAGATTTGCGTTAAAAGCGGAATGAAGTGAAGCTAGACAGCTTGAATCATTGCAGAAACCAACAAAGTGATTCCCAAAGAGGCACCGTGCGCCCCGCACATTGTTGCAAGGAATACCTAGCAACACTTTAGTAACAACCTTCTCCATTCTGCACATTACCGTTGCCTACTCAAGTTACTCCATGCGCACAGACAACCTCTTCGCATGCCGCGAATACTCCGTACTCCGTACATCGGCAATGACTAGTTGTGGAACAAAGGAATCCACGGAGAGAAATGAAGCAGTACCGCTCTTGCTCTCCTGATAGGCAAGTTGAGACATGATTTATCATGCAGTTATCACGATAGTCACGGCAGACTCTAATCATAGGAGATATGTAACTACTCAAAAACAATTTTCATAACAGTTACAATGCATGATCGCCCAGAAGTAGCATTTTTCTCTATACATATGTAAGGTACATGTGGCTGCACCCATGACAGCACTAGCTGCATATGCAGACATACCACAGAATCTGCATACAAAGCACAGTATAGTACAGTATGTTGTAGTACTAGTTATTACAGCTACTCCATATACCCTGAATCCATGATAGACAGTCTTGTCCCCTATTCGGATACCATGACCACCGAGGCAGTTGCGGGTCATCCGATTGGAGGTTGCTCAATGCGGTTTCAAACTCCGCTGAGCTGGTTCCAAAGTTTGGGGCTCTCCCGAGGCTCAACTCAAAGGAGCGCTTGTTGGCCTTGGGGGGCTATTGCCTTGGCTCCCTTTTCGACCGGAAAGGTCAGTCAGGCGATGTCAGTGCAAAGTAAATAATTAGCCCCCACGCCTCGCCGATTTCTTTCTGTTTAACCACTTTTGACAATTCCAACAAACACACAAACGAGACAATAGAGAAGCTGTCTTATTTGTCGTAATTCGACTTCTATATTACAAAAGTTCAAACCACATACGCAAATCTATCCCTCCACCACCATCATGACTGCCGGAACTACCATCAGAGTGCCGCATCTGGGCGGAATCAATGCCGGCTACCGTCTGTCTAACGGCGCCGTCGACCCCGCCAAGCCTACCGTTGTGCTCATCAACTCCATGTGCACGACCACCTCTCTATTCAATTCACAGTTTAACAACACGGCTCTCACCGATGCTGCCAACCTACTGGCCATTGAGCCTCTTGGCCACGGATCCACTGAGTGTTCATCAGAGAACTACACCTACTGGGACACTGCCATCATGGCCGTCCAGGTGTTGGATGCCCTCGGTATCAAGAAGGCTTTTGCTCTTGGAACCAGCCAGGGAGGTTGGATCGTTACAAGAATGGCTCTTGTTGCCCCCGAGAAGGTACGTACTTTTGAAGTCGAGCGTAACGAGCACCACATATGCACATTGCATATCACTTGTGTTCACTCGATCTATCCCTGCCAATCCCCCAATTGTCTCCACGCTCTCCGTCCGGCTTCAATTCCGCAAAGTGTCTCACTTTACTTTCGCCTAAGCGGACCTACATCTATCATGTGCTGCATATTGAATGTCACTGCAGGGGAAAGACCCCTGAGATTACGACAGTAACACGCAAACTAACAGAAATGAACTCAACTATAGATTCAGGGTCTGTTGATTCTTGGCAGCTCGCTCGACTACGAGTCTGCCGCCTCCCGAGAAAAGGGATGCTGGGATCCCGCAGCAACGCTGGGCCCAGTGGTTGACACCCTTTACAGCAAGGAGCCGACCCCAGACTTCCTCATTGACGAGGGCCTGCGTGAAAGCGTTGTCAACATTGGCTTCTCAGGTGTAATCTCGCCTGAGGACGTTGAGATGTGGAAGACGACACTCAACAAGATCTACTCTGGGGACGAAGGACGCAAGAAGCTGCGTGGCGCCTTTGTCAACCTCTTGGAGAGAGATGGCTTGTTGAGGCGGGCGGCGGATGTCAAGTGCCCTGTCTACTGGGTTCAGGTGAGTTGCCCTATTAAGTGTGTTTCGTCTTGGCTGTCAATTCTAACCATCTTACAGGGCAACCAAGATCCAGTTTATGGCGTTGAAGTACCAAAGGAGCACATCAAGGCCTTTTCGGGCTCTGTAGAGACAGAGCTGTCTTTTACCGACGGTGGCCACTACCTGAACGCTACCACTCCCAAGGATGTGAATGCGAAGTTACTTGAGCTGATTAACAAGTACTCTGCTTTGTAAACTCTGATGAAGTTGTAAGTAGTTTTTGAGTTTAGAATCATGAAATACCAAGCATAGCAATATCTAGTCTAGTCTTTTAATTAAAAACACCATACAGACAACAAACTTATGTGATTCAATGGTGACACTGTGGCTACCATATACACTTCGGAGCACTGCCAGCCGAACATCCTGCCCAAAGAAGATGTTGATATATTTTAAGTGCTTACTCTCCTCAATAAGATCTACGTACTAAAACAGAAGGATACAGGGGCTATCAGCAGCAATACCGTCGCTTAATAAAGCGTTGACATGTAGGTGGATACAAATGACATACTGCCATGAGTAGAGCCCACAGAGGCGATTGCGCGGATAACCAACACCAAAGGCGGTCCGCGCTCTCTTCAAGACGAAACTAAAACATCTGTGCGACGCTGTCCACTGTGTCTAAAGTCATTGCCGAGGTCTTGATCCCTGTCAGCCGGTCGACCGGCGCAGGTACTAGCTTGTAGCCATCAATCTGTGACAACTTTAAGGGGGGGTTGACTGGCGATCAATCGCGCCCTCCAAGGGGCCTTACAGCGTTATAGATTGGCCGATCACTCAAACCTGTTGCATCTCATCAGACCAAATCGCTGGTACTTGTAGAAGCAGCCCGGGGTGGGCGAAGGAGCCGAACATTCTTAATGATCCTCTGCTGCGTGGCCGGCGGGGAATAGTCCGCTCAAACATGACCTGTAACATCCGACTCTGCGGAATTGTAAAATCCTGCAGAAATCAGGTTACGGTCACAAAAGACCGACGGCATAATCCTCTTTCGACGTTGAAACGGTCCGTGAAATGGTTGCTAAACTCTTTTCTTCGTCTTTTCTAAAATTAACCCAAATTGTAACCATTCCGTTAACGCAAAATTATGGGGACTCTGCTGGTTTTTCTACCCAGAGATCATGCCGTACCCACTCGCTTTGCCGTGGCCCATTCAGGAACGAGGTCGAATTATTCTCGCTTTGACGCTGCGTATGTGCATGGACGAGCAATTTGATACCTCGCCTGTTACTGGCGGTGGAGACTGCGAGAGGCGGAATCTTCCGTGCTGCAAACTCCGCGGAAGATATGCTCCTATTGTCTCGCCATCAAGTCTGCCAACCAAGTTTTGAGGCAGACTAGTTTCTAGGCTTCAAGGCTTTCATGCCGGGTTTAACTCCTATCCCGCGGCCGACAATCCAGAAGTGTCTGTGTAGGACCAGAAGCCATATTTGGGAGTCAACGCTTCTGTTACTACTCTTTATTACATGGCTAATTGCCAGAGGCCTACATTTGATGCATATCGGAAAGCTCTGGGCCAACGGTGTCTAAAATTTATCACTGAAAATGTATGAGCCGTCTGCGAATTTATCAAGTTGCCCAAATTGTAGCTTACATCTTGCTTACCACCAATCTTGGTGTCCTTCCCGTAATGCCTCTGCACGTCACAGGTTTGCTGTAAGTGGAAGGAGGATTCTATTCATGATAATGAAATCTTATCATCCCTGTTAACTTAGTAACCAGCTTCCTCTAAAAGACTTTCATATGCAATCTTACTCCTGGCAGAGGTCAGCAAAGTCACCATTAGCCTACGAAGCTATACGTCGTTTACCATGCGAGGTTTCGGAAAGCTTGATATCCATTCTACTAACAGATCAAGAATACATCTTTATAAATTGTAACATTGATATCTGTTCGGACAAAGTATTCAAGCTGAAAGCTATTCCGACGCCTTATAAACTGGCGTTCCCTCAAACCATGTTTCTTTCACAACGCCTTTGATCAAACTTTGCGGTGTCAACTCTACATCACAAACCACAAAATCAGCCTTGAGGCCCTTTTTCAAACATCCCGTCCACTCATCCGCAAAAGTCGAGTACGCGGATCCATGCGTTGCCCCCGCAACAGCCTGGCAGACAGTAAGGGCAAACTCGGGGTTGACAACAGTCTCCAATTCAGGCTCACGATAAGACCGTCTCGTCGTCGCAACATACATGTTGGGGATGGGAAGATGCGGAGCTGTAGGCGCGTCTGAGCCGAGAGCCAAAGGGGCACCGCCATCGGCAAATTCTCGATAGGCGAATGCTCGCTTGCAGCGGTGCTCGCCTATCAATCTTGGCCACGCTCGCAATATGGCAGGGTCAGAGTGCACGGGCTGGATAGATGCTGTGATGCCCAGCTTGCCAAGACGCACGGCATCTTCAGCGCTGGAGAGCTCAATGTGTTCTATCCGTGGACGTCGCGAGCGATCTGTATTCTTTTCTAGAACATCAATCGCCATGCGAATCGTCCGGTCGCCGATAGCATGCAGCGCAACTTGCAGCCCTGCGGCATGAGCCTTGGAGACCATGGGATTGAGGAACTCTTCCGACCAAATAGGGTTGGGGGTTGTTCCCGTTGAGTATGGTTCGGTAAGTGAAGCAGTACAGGCGTCAATAATCCCATCACAAATGACCTTGATGCCGACAATGCGGCAGTCTGGAGTGCTATGAGAGTTGTATTGTCCGGCCAACTCGATTGCACGATCAATTTGTGCCATCACAACCTCCAAGGAATCACTGGGCTTCATAAGCCAGTACGCTGCAATTCGCATACCGCCAAGACCTTGTTCGTTTCGCAACGCAATCAGGGGCTCCCAGATGAGCTCGTCCATGGCCATGTCGACCATTCCGGTATAACCCGCTGCGTTGAACGCCTTGATTGCTGCCTTGATGGACTCTTTTCTGTCATTGACCGAGGCAACTCTAGCAGTGAATGGCCAGATGTACTCAAACACGGCGCTCTCATTAAAGACCCCGTTGAGTTTGCCACTGTTATCGCGCTGAAAAGTGCCACCCACAGGATCTGGGGCATCATCGGCAATGTCCATAACACGACAAACCTCCTCCAACCCAACTGTGTTGCACCATGTGGAATGCAGGTCCTTTGTATCGACAAAGATTGGTCGAGGATCGAGCCCATCTAGCAAGGTGGAATCAACACCCTCGGGAGTCATTGAATGCATCCAGCCGCGGCAAAATATGCGTGGAACGTCTGGATGGGCCTTGGCATATCGCTTGATCTCGGCTTGAATGTCTTCTAGACTTGTGCACGCTTCCAAGCCAACCTTGGTGAGAGCCTGCCCGACTAGAAGGAGGTGTAAGTGGCCGTCGATGAATCCCGGGAGGACAGTCTGATGCTCCAGATTCTTTATCGTTGCGCCCGCAGCTTTAGCCGCGTCCACCTCGGCATCTGCTTCAGGGCCAACATACTGGATGATGCCATCTCGGATGATCATGCACTCTGTAAAGATGGGGCCATCATCCGCCGCTGAGCTGGGCAGCGTATTTGTCTGGTAGACTTTGCCGTTGACCAATACGGTAAAGCCACGAGATGGCAGTAAGTCACCCATTTGTACGAATGTTTCTCGGCTCAAGGAATGGAGGATGCACTGCAGTGAATCTTGTGTTTACCCCAGCTGAACATTCGAAACCCCCCCATAGTTAAGTAGCCCCAGATGGAGAACATGGTGGAGCTGTGAGAGCCGAAGCCGGATCTGATAAGCGGCTGCCACCAAGACCGTTTAAAACCGAGTTGCAATGGCTGGGCGCTGTTTAAAAACTAGTCGGCGATGGCACAGGATCTAAAGCAGCGGCCACTTCAATCATTGACATCTGATGGGTTCTCTTCATTAAGTAGAATATTTCAGCAAGATACGTTTTAGTGCACGTACCATGCAAGCCGTATGCGACACGCCGATATAAACTCGAGATCTAGTCTGATTAGCGGAAGATGCAGCGGGCGCTGGACAGACTAAAGTGCTACGAAAAGAGGTGAGCAGCTCTAGAAACAAATTAGCTTCATGCACAACACCGTATCTATTTCCGCATCGTAGATCTAATGGCAGCAGATAGATTAGCCAACTTTCTACGGCCGGTCTTGTGCTGTGTATGCGCTACTCTGCAGATCTGTCAATTGTGCTGTCGGTCTTGGGGGAGTAACTCATAAATAACTGGAAGTACCTACATAAAAAGTCAAAGTAGCAGTAACATCAGTAGATTAAAAAGGCGGGCTGTAGATCTCCAGGGAACTGTCAGGGTTTTCCGGTGTTGAATCATCATTTAATGCTTCATTGAATGAAATATAATCATTATTATTGCATTGTCTATAGGCAGAAATGCATGTCATATTAGAAAGAAGAATAAAACCATTCTGATTATTCCAAGTTAATTGTAAAGGGGGGTTTAATTATTTAATTTATATTTCCTTTCCATAATCTCCCATGTTATCCTCCCAAAATAATATATCCGCAGTTTCATTTTCCCAGATAGTTTATTTACCCTATTGTAAGCAAATTATTAGCGCCAGGTTCATTTGAATTAACCTTCTTTAGCACCAAATCGTCTCTCCTAGTTGTAGAATTAGCTGTCTTGCTGTACTGAGTCGGAAAGAGACGGGTCCATGTATGCGCTTGATTTAATTTGCGCGGGAGGAGGAGGATTGAAGTCTATGTCTGGATAAGCTGAAATGTTTACTTAGTAATAAGCGGTAATAATAGTATTCAGTTAATTTGAATTAATAAATGATAGACTATTATTTCTAGGAATAATTTTACCGCCTTCAGCTACAGCCCGAACAACAAGAACAGCCCTCGCGCTCCTACATTAAAGGGTACAAATACACTAACACAACAGAATATAATTACTAACACGCAGCTCACAGCTGTCTTAACCAACCCGAAGGGGCATACCGCGTATACTTTAGATATCTCAAGCTACAAGTAACAGGCCACAACAGTTTGGCCTTACCTCTGTCTGCCTTGCTTTTCCGCCTAAGCTTCTGAGGCGTCTGTTTGCCTTGCTTTTTAGCCCAAGCTTCCAAGGCGTCTATCTGCCTTGCTTTTCAGCCCAAGCTTCCAAGGCGTCTGTCTGCCTTATCATATTTTTATAAGGCTCTTGGTTTCTATAGGTTGAACAAGTGGAACTATTGTATATGTTGATTGGTAGATAGATAGTCAGGTAGTAGCCTGCTTATATAAATATACACATATGCAGGTCGGCCTTACTGCTGCCTGACTTTTGAGGGATTTATATAAACACGGATCAAAAGCCCTTATAGTTTTATTAAATCGAATTCTATAACTCTTCATAAGAACTACTCCTGAATATAGTCTTTATTCTTCTTCTTCTTTCTATCCTTGACAATATTCTGTTGCTATTATGCCTGTAACTCTTACAATTGTTGATCATCCAGCGAAAAGCTGGGAGGCTGTTGAAGTAAAGACAGATAACGAATTTCTTGAAAAAGCTTGTCCGGCACAACATGATGCTGCTCAAGAAATCTTGGAATCTTCCTTTAGCCAAAGTTTTCTCAAGGAGAACCATGTTTCCGCTTCTCCAAACGGGTTCATTTGGTCCGCCTACATGGCATATAATCAGCATCATCACCTCACTATTAGGCCTGAAGATGTTTGGTTTGCAATTATTTCTCAATTTGGATTCTTTATAAAGAAGAATTCCGAGAAGTTCCGCCATCTCTTGGTTTCACACGAGGGGCAAAAAAGCCTCAAAGTAATTGATGGCTCTGGGCGGCGCAGTTTTGGAGAGCTCGTTCAATGGATGGCGCAGATGATTTTCAACGACATAAAAGATCCAAAGCTATTAGTCTGGGTTATTCCATCGTTTTCCACCACAACCAGTGTTGACCACGCTGTCGCTTCGGTGCTGCTGATGGGGGCAATGCAGCAGTATTACAGATTCACCTTTACACTACTGTGCGGAATTCCCTCGGTAACTCTCGCTGGTGAAATTTCGGACTGGGAAGGAATCCTCTCTAGAATTGATCATTTATATCAATTTGGGGATGAGCCCTCACGATTTGCCGATATGTTGCGTCCAATACTGCGATATATGATCCTTTCGTTTACCGATCCAACTAATGCAGAGGTCATTCGTTTTTGGAACACTATTGTGAATGAGGTTCCTAGAGGAAGTGGCCCACAGACATCGATATCTGGATGGATGTCAGCATTTTGCTTCTGGGATGAAGAGGGGCGGGTAAATCTGCCACAGTCTTGGAATGTCATTTTGGACGGGGTCGCATACCCATCAATTCCAACAGATGCAGTACCTGCAGGCTCTGCCGTTATTCCAGTAACAGTAGAAACTTCCAACTGTGAGGAAACTCTCAAGTGTACGCTGGTGGCCGGCTCTGTTGGAATCCAGGCGTTTTCTCCCGAGGTTCAACAAGAAGACATATCGCGTTCATTAACTTCAATTGAATCACCCCTTACAGCCGTCCAGCCAGTATCAGGGTGGTGGATATTCAGAAACAAAGGTTCTGATGGAGATGGTACTTCAGATGAATGCACAAGTGAACAGGCCTCTGGTAGTCAAGATTCGCAACAAGAGCTAGGCGCAGCTTTGTTATTATTAGATCAACCTAATTCGCCTGAACTGCATGCGAAACCTTCGACCCCATATTGCGCTGGAGCAGATGAACCTAAGCTATATCATGACGGAAATACTATTCCACTTCATACTGCTATTGCAGATTCCGACACTGAACTGGTTCGAACACTGCTTGCTGGAAATGCAAATGCAAATGTTCTCAATGATGAAGGCTACGCTCCATTGCATTTAGCAGCCAAAAAGCAAGACTCAACCTTTACGAGGTTATTACTAGAGCACGGTGCAGACCCTAATATTCGTCGAGCGATAGTACACTTTACTCAAGAGAGCGAAATCACCCCACTGTATATTGCGACAAAGACTGGAAACATTTCCGTGGTAAAGGAACTTCTTAAGAAATGCGATGTAAATGCTGCAGATACATCACATTTCTGGACCCCATTATTCGTCGCAGTACAGCAAGGGCATAAAGACATTATCAAACTACTTTTAGCACATGGCGCAAATGTTGATGGGGATCGCCGTTCAGAGCATAGTCCTCTCTTCCAAGCGGTTTTACTGCGTCGCACTGATTTAGTGGAAGAGCTGTGTGATAATGGTGCAGATGTCAATTTCAAGGATGAAGATGGAGATACCGCAATTATTCAAGCTGCCTATCAAGGATGCATGGACATTGTCCAGCTGCTCCTCAGAAGTAAAATAATCGATCTCAGAAATGCCTCTGAAAGGCCCTCTTGGTGGTATTCTGAGCTATCTGGCCACAATGAAATTACGAAACTTCTAAAGGAGGAAATGGCTCGCAGAAGCTATCCTGCGGATAACAGAAAGTGGCAGAGGGACTTGATAAATGATTCCACAAGCTCATTCCAAGAGATCGGAGGACAAAAGTTATTGTCAGATATTGCAAATGCCCAACGTTATATATACGCCATCAGAGATCCAACTAATCCAGCCATATGGAAAGAGCGCATACGATTTGTCATTCAAGCTCCATCACAAGAGGATTACGACCTTGAAGTGATTGAACCATATCGCGGTGGTAAAGACAGCGATAAGCCGTTCATTGCAGTTTCTTATTGCTGGACATCCGCCACAAGCAAAACGCTCAAGCGATTGAAAATAAAGGTTCCAAAGAAAGATGGCAGCGGTTACGATGTCCGAGAAACCCGTGCTAACACGGATATTATACGTCGAAGTCTCAAATTTGCTCATTCCAAGGGAATTAATCGCGTATGGATTGATCAAGAGTGCATTCACCAAGATGATGAGGAGGACAAGAAGGCTCTGGTACCAACAATGCATCGCCTGTATCAACAAGCAACTTTAACACTAGCCATTCTCGGACGACATATTGCGTCACTCGATGATGTTGAAGCCATTGAAGGTCTTTGGGAACCGTCTACTCGATGTGCTCATTTACGCGATCGCATCTTCACGGATAAGTGGTTTAGACGCGCTTGGACTGCACAGGAAGAAATCAGCACAGATGTTCGTAAAATGATATATCTGGTTGGTTGGGCTGATGACTTTGATACATCTGGATCAGAATGGAAGAAGATGTCACAGTCAATATCAACGCTGTTCCCTAAGCAAACGATTCAAAGAGAGCTTGTCCTTGATGGACATGATAAAACATCAATGTCATTTTTTGGCGTCGGGTCTCAACATATGATCCGTAGCTCAATTACTCTATCCATGAGCGGATTAAAAGATAATTTCACTTTAAGCTTTCCCAAACTGGATCAGTTTTCGTGGTATTCTGACAATACCAACATGTAAGAAATCAGAAATTGAGATGACGATATTAAGCTAATAACCAAATAGGGACAAAGCTCCTGAAAGACTTATAACAGACTCTAAAACGCAATCTTCTCGTCCTTCGGATCGGGATTACTCAGATCATAGCCATGTTTTAGCTGAGTGGCCACAAACCGATCATCATACAGTGGGTATGATCAGTGCCGTTTCCTTGATCCGAGGGAAGCGAAACCACTTGACGTCGGATAGACTGAGCATTTTAGCGAATATATCACGCTATGCTTATCATCTTGACGTCGCAGCACTTGTCAAGGAGCAGCCTCATAGCAGCTACTCCGCATGCATCATGGCCGTAGCATTTGCTAATGGAGATCTGAGCTTAATCTTCAAGAACCTTTTTGATAAGTCAACGCAGCCGTTCCGATTCTCAGCAAACAACGAATCCATCAACTCAATTTGCAGCGATTTCCAAACTCCTAATACATTGGGTAGTAGATGCTTGAGCCTCGGCAACCCATCCTTTGTCATCAATGACAAGCTTATGACACGAGGGGTGTTATGGGGCATTGAGGCTTGCAGAGATCTTTTGCCACTAAGAGATGAAATTTACACCTCTATCACCAACTGCCGAACTTTGACAAAGGAGATGCAACGCCATGCAGGCATTGAAATCCTTAAATCAGTCATAAAGCGGCTTTTTATATTAAAGAGAGAGCGATTAGTCGAGCTTATTGTATCTCTTGCTGTTGGCTGGTTCAAATCTCCCCAAACATTTCACTCCACAATGGAACAACTACGAAATTGGTTCTCAGAAGATGCCGATTGGCCCTCGCACGTTCAACTCTACAAAACTGGTGAAGTTCATCAGCCAGAAGATGCCTTACAGTCGGAGGGTAAACCCCCCCCCAGAGCGAGATGGCCATTTTACGTCTCCCTGAAGGCTTTAAATTTGCCAGCAATACCACCAAAAATGACGCCGACTGCGACGAAGAGTTTGACTGGTATGAAGCGGACGTTGATGATTCGCTTATCCCTGATGAATGGGGACACTCACCTTTGCTAAGATGGATTCTTTTAGGCATATACCATGGAATGCCTCTTCCGGTGGGTTCGTGTGTGTCCAAAGACGGAAACATCAACGAATACGCTATCTTTCAACTCAATCCCAATAAGATCACTTCGGTTTTCGTACCGTTGACGGAGCTTGATTATGAGTTTGGATATAACTTCGTAACTCAGTACAGCGCTAAGGGCGACTTTTGGCCTGTCCAAAAGACAAATATTAGCGTATCAAAGGAAGAAAAAGCACAAGCTCAAGCACGATTTGCTGCAATGAATATCAATGGATGGCCGATTGCAGAGAAATTACTAACTATTCAAGGCTCAAGGCGTCTTTCAGGAATATGGTCGCCAGTTCTGTGTGCAAATGGCTGTTTGAAATGGGACAATAAGACAAAATCATATAAGATGACTTTACTTGAAGATTGTAAGTTTATATTTATAAATGTTTTAAATATTACAACTAACAAAAATCAGCTGCCTCATACCATTTTCTGGATTTTCATTGGAATACTTAACAAGCAAGATAGTTTAGACTAATATACATTTGAAAATCCTTTTTTTTTTTTGTTAGGTAGATTACATGAGACAAAGAAGCTGTGTCGCAACTACTTGGAACCTAGTTGCCACAAAAGAACACATATATAAAGAGGGACACAGCTCCCTTCTTTCTAAAGGAGAGGGCAGAGATAAATATAGTTTTTTCATGATATATAACTGCAATCTATCAGCAAGATAGCAACCAACCCGCTTGATCCTCTATCACTCTTCTTTGTGACCCGTCCATGACATCATCAGTAGCCATTTCATGCCCTGTCTTTCTTCTTCCCTAGACACACAATTTGTCCCTTGTTCATATTACCACATACAAGACTCTTTGCCCTACACAGTTTCAGAGCGGGTGTAAGAAGCTTGATTCAATCACTTATACATAATCAGCAATTTGAGGACTCATCCACCGCTCAATTCGGTTAATTTTCCTTCCCTAGTTTATCACGAAGCTCACATTTATTATCTTCCAAGTCATTCATGACAGTATTCGAACCGTTTTTCCTCCTTCACGTCACTCGCTAGCTCTGTAATCATTGTAACTCACCTATTTCCAACATTAATGAGTTGTATTACCATAGAGCAAATGCGCCTCATTTCTTCAATCCTGGACGAGGCAGATTCCGCCCCAGAGTAAAGAATATGTCGTGGTACTGGCGAAATTTCCACCAACGTATAAACTGCTACAAGATCTCATTGTATATTTCCACGCCGCCACCTGAAGCGGCCGGAGTCTACCTCTGCTCGTGAAGATCCTTGACTGAAAGATGCAAAGAAGAAGTCCTTGGGTGTGTGACTAGACTTTCTCTTTCAAGATGAGGCACATTTCAGACACATGCAAAGCATTGTACAGCCATCACTCACTATCTGTAAAGTGAAAATCGAAGAATCAGGTGCCTTGTTGTAGCGGTAGAAGCAGTAGAAGCAGCGGATTAAAATGGCTTTCCGGGCTATGCTGTAGACTTGACAGTGCCTAATGCCCTTGACATGAGATTGCCAGCTGCTGCCAGACGGTCATGTCCATCACATCATGCCATACAGCTGCGCGCGCCTATGTGCTAACTTTTCTTTTTTTTGGTATCAGAATTTGTGGTATGGACACAAAAGGGAAAAAGAAAAGGCAAACAAACGCGTACTTTCTTCTTCCCCAACCTGCCTGCATCACAACATCCTGGCGGCAATACGAGCACGCGACATACTTGCATTACGACAATTTTCAACACTGAATCTGACGATACCATTGAGAATGCCTCGAGCCCGCTGCAAGAGAAAATGCGTCGTTGTGGCCACGAGCAGAGCACCCAAAAGGAACCGCACCGATCCGCAATATCCACCAATTGTTGGAGAGGTCCTAAAGATCAACGACCACGAGAACCACGAAGAAGTTGTTGAAGAGAGAGACGGAGCTGAATTGGCAGCAGAAGAGATTCGAGCCGTCTGCGAAGCGCTCATCAGGCAAACGTTCAGCGCTATTGGGATGGACGTTGACTCGTACCTCGCCTGTTTCAATGCATGCGTCGAGAAAGCCATCAGCAATGCCATGGTCTACGCCACAGCATGGTCTAAATGGGGTGGTTACAGAGACCTTCTTTGCAAGATGGCTTACGTCGCCGATCTCTGCCAGACAACCGGGAAGCTTCATTGTCCAACTGCGCCAGCGATAGTCATGGCATATACTCTCCTCCGAATCTGCAAGGTTACGACAAGAGCAGCAGGCGGGTTGCCTCGCGTGATGGAGATTTGCAAGACGCTTGAATGTGCAGCGCCGGCCATTCGACACTACGAAGACCATCCAGATGTCATCTTGAGGCTGCCCGATTCCTTTGAGCCGCCGGAAGAATGGCCTGCAATGGTTTACAACAATGTTACGGAACAAGGAGGCCAAGTTGCAAAAGTGGACACGGGCTGTCTTGACATTGACAAGAAACATCGCGGTCAGTTACTGTTGAAGCTGAAGGACTTGGAGGCATCCGACGCCGTGGACAGTGATCAAACGTACAAGGTCGAAGTCTCCCGCACGGTTACAAGACAGGAAGCACAGCAAGTGCTTCAAAGCATCATCGAGCCTCTTAGAGAACTTGAAACGCCTGAAAGTTCCCTTTTCGACCATCTCACGCTCCCACGCCTCAAGGTACTTCCAGTTGGCGACAAAAGGTTGATCCTTTGGTGGATAAAGGACATCAAGCCTGAGATATTTGCGGAATGGAGAAAAGAGACTGAACAAGACATTGAGCAATACCAATGGACTGAGACGGTCAAGGGAAAGTTACCGGAGACGTGGGCCGACCATCCAGCGGATACAGTCTTCAAGCGAATTGAAGAGCGGGCCAAGACAGACCCAGACCCTTCCAACATCAAAGACTTGGTACTTTTGAAAGAAATCTTCAAGGATCAAGAGAGACAGGGGATGGACCCAGCCTTCTGCCAAAAGATGACCCAGTGGATGCTGAGAAGGGAGCACAAGGCGGACGAGCAAGCGGCGACCATTGCCAAACTACACAAGAAGCTGGACTTGGTGGATGAACAGGCGGCTGAACAGGCGGCAGCCAGTGCCAAAGTGCTCAAGAGGCTGGACTTGGTCTTGGCCAAGCTGGGCGAGACGTCCGAACCGATGACGGAAGACGCGGAGTCCCTCTTGGGCGATAGTCTGGTGGACTTTACCGATGCAAAGAGTCCCTTGTTTATCAATGAGTAACTCGGAGGAACTAGTATACAGAGAATCTATTGAAGGGGATAAAGGGACACGAGTTTGCGGGAAGGGACCTATAAAATGCGTAATGGCTACAGACCTACGTAGCAGTGCTGCACCATTGTGCCTGAGGATGTTCTTGCGAGATAGTTGCATCAAGGTTCGTTTGTATGATTGTCAATTTGTGGTACAGGTAGTGTAGGCAGTCAAGAGAATATATACCAAAAGCCAAAAATGCCTGTAAACCAGCTATGCATAGGATGTAAGTTGTTGACATCCTCCCCAGCCGTAGCCGAAGTCTGGAGCGAACACGTATTCTTCCAGACATGAGCACCTATGCTTCTACTACCTTAATTGCTAGTACTACCCGCCCTCTCTGTATCGTTGATCACACCGTTTCCTGCATCCTGTGAGAGTTTGGGTGACGAGTTAGCATATATTGTTACATCCATGGCCAAAACATCTGGCGCGTAGGCTCAATTCTGTACATCCAATGGTTAGTTTATCTTTGCGTCATATACTATGGAGACAAACTGACTGGATAAGCATTACCCATCTAGAGATACAGTAACCGACTTATTTCGACATGTTATGGTGCACTCTCCTTTTCATTATCGCTCAGACATGCAAAGTCTCACTCACATCATGCAGGACCCGACCAAGCGCCGCCTAATGCTCCAGATAAAGGAAATCGGCTCCCCGAAAGAAGTTTCATCATCCGACATGATCCCATTTCGAAACACCGCGACGAATCCCCAATAGGAAAAGGACTTTGGCGCCGTCGTCTGGAAAAGGCTGGCCTATACAAGCGTGGACTACAACTACAACATGATGAAGCATTCACCTATAATTCTTCTGGTCCGCACACACGTTCATCAAGCATTCATGGTCAAGTTAGAGAGCGACCCAACTTCAAAGCTGAAAAGGGTCTTTCTTACATTCACTCTAAAATTTTGGCGAGCACACATCTTTCTACCTGGCCTGTGATACAACAAATAACAACTGAAGCATATCATATTCTACGTCCCGCATGCCAGCCGGTTCCTTCACGGCGCCCTATTACAAAGAGGTGTCTACGCGGATTTGGTCTGCAACACTGCTGCACAACCCGCGTCCATCCCAATTGTATCAGTTGCTTGGCTCTCCATGGCGGCGGTAGCAAAACTACATACACAAAGCGCTACTGCTTCTACTGCCTAGGAGGCTCTTGCCAGCCACCCGATCATAGAAGATGGGCCCTCGAGGAATGATCGCCCAAGTGCGCGAGAGATGAAAGAAGACACCACCCCATGAATCAGACATTTATACAAGTTGGGCCCTCGAAGATGTAACGGAAGAGACATCCAAGAGGAGATCAATCAACAAGCCTGTGGGATCCTTGAACAAGCCACCACTACGCTGCCGGACACTTCAAAATATTGTCAGAGTTCAAAAGCCAGCAATACAGGGACTTCTCCAGCTTCAAGTCGCTTCCACAGCGCTGGAATACCTCCAATCTCCCTCCCAATCTTGCCTTCAATCACCGCCGGCGACATATCTGCTCTAGACGCGCCAATTCCCACACGACAAAGCCTACGATAGAACCGTCTACAAGATCATTCGCTTTCTCCGCCGAATGTATTCCGTGACAACAGAGTTTCAAGCCCAATTTGTTCAAGAAGAGGCGATGATTCGGATACAGCGGACATCGAGGAGGAACCGACAAGAAGTTATAACTAATAATCCACAGACGCTTAAAGAAGAGATGATGGCCAAACTCAAGAAGTAAGGCTTGCCAGAATATGCCATCTCATAGTTCACCGCAAATACTGTTGGAATTTTTGACATGAAAATATTGCTAGACATAAATACTAGGAATTCGTTAGCAGGGGTTTTACTAGTACGGAGATCTAATACGCAAGCATAATTTCTTTTTTTTTTCTTTTTCTTTACATAGCGCACGCCCGATTTCATATAATAGCAGCAGCAAAAAGAAATATATAAAGCGGTACTTTTGCTACTTCTGCTGCTATTGCTACTATATGTGTATTTATCTTTTGGCATTATTAGTTAATCTCTTTACCCTGCTGGTAACTATATCGGCATTTTAGATGATTTTGTATACTCTGTACATACTTTGTGTTCTATACAGGCCTTACTTGTGTTCGACTTGTAACTTGGGAGTCAAAGTATCCCAACAGGGTGATTCATACTTCTCAGCTCAGGCTTTAAAGTGTATCGCACACCTTCTGCCGTAAGGTCTTTTTTCTTATAATTTAGTAAATAATTGACTTCTTTACCATTTAAAACAATTTTTAGAGTCTTCCTGTTGATGAGTCGCGGCCTTTCATTAAATTTTGCATAACCATTCTTGCGTTGTGCTTCTCGGTTTTGCTCTATAGCATGTCGGCGTGATACTGGCTCGGTCGGGCGTCTTTTGACCAAGTATTGCGACCCGCGAAACTCACGGCTTCAAGACTCTTCTTTAGAGCTGGATGAGTGTTTACTGTTTGCGTCTCTCAGCTCTGCTCTTAGCCCTTTCGTACAGAGGTAGAAAGAGTAGAAAGAGTAAAAAGCATAGTAGAAGTGGTATGCGATTAGCCATGGTCGAGCCCTAGATATTAAAATGGTGTGCTAAGTAAGATGTGTAGATTAATAGTACACTTGTCAACTCACAAGCTAAAGTCTGAGCCGTTTCTCGGGTATTTACAAGAAACAGGCGACGTAAGACTTATCGAAGGCCAGCATCTCCGATGAATGGACCTCACAACAAAGACAGGACATAAAAGGTGCTGCACTCGAAGGTCTTTCCAACCGGGGACGGAGTTGTAATGTCCATGCCATTTACACCAGGAATCGATATCTCGGACCTCTACAGCGGCCATTCGGCGCATCCTCCCTAGATAGGAGGACATCTTGTCTTCCTTGTAGGGCAGTGAGATTTTCACCGCCATAGTCCTCACGCAAGGTTTCTTCCAACCAATCACAGAGCAAGACCGATGGAAGACATCTTCTGTCACACCACACCAAGACCACGAGCGCTTTACAGTCAGTGTCATAGCATTGGCAACAAGTCCAGCTTTGTTCCAACACAGGATGATATCCATCTTGAAACAACGTTTGTAAAAGTATTTGCCTACATAGACGACATCATAATCTTTTCACGCACCCTGGAGGACTATCGGGAATACCTTGGCCAAGTACTCAGAGCTCTCGCAAAATAAGGTTGCACACTGGTGTCTGTTTGAGTTGAACTTCACAGCTTTAAGCAGGCAGAGCCATCTATATAGTCCATTGTCTATGATACGACTACTCAAAATAAAACCGCTTTTGGGGGGAGTTTCGCATAGTAGCCGGTTATTTCTGCAACGACATTTTTTCGTCTTTTATCGCTGGCCAATGCCATGTAATACATTCCATGTGAATCAAATGCAACCTGAATCTAGTGCGGAATATTTGACTGCATTTCAGGCCAAGGAGTCCGAATAGCAGAAATAATATAGTCGTCTAGAACGCGCATCTTGAATATAGCTAGACAATATTGGAAATAATACTATCACGATCCAAGTCAGTAACAGATCTTTGAGCTTTAAATAAGTGCACTCACTATCCACCGTCGCCGATGCGCTTCAATTGTCGACTCTGTGGCTTCGGGATTCTTGCCCACAAAGTCCTCTCTGATGCTGTCCCAGTTTGCGTCAAAGTTGTCTTTCCAGCTTTGCAGTGTTTGAACGTAGTGAGGCCCAATGCTCTCAACCGTTTCTACTTCCAGCGTGCCGTTGGAGCCGCTGTGAATTGATGTCAAGAGCTGGTTGATGGTCGGAAGGTATCCTCCCGGAAAGATGTACTGGTAGAGAAAGTCACCTAGAGCTTGGCCACTGGCGTTCAGCTACAAATAGTCAGCAGCGTTCCTTTAAAACAGCCTTCTTCGTAAGACTAACAGAGTTAATTTTTGTAATGCCTTGAACTACCATGCGGCCTCCGTTTGGCTTCAAATATTTGGAAATGTGTTCAAAGTACGTATTCATAAACTTGTCACCAACGTGCTCCAGCATCTCGATGGAGATGATTCGGTCATATCCACCCTCGGGAACAGGGGCTTTGCGATAGTCACAGAGCAAGATGGTGATCTTGTCCTGCAGACCCGCAGCCTTGATCCGTTCTTCAGCAAGTGTTTTCTGCTCTGCCGACAGGGTGAGACCAGTTACCCGGCATCCAGTCTGCTGAACGGCAGTAATGGCCAAATTTCCCCAGCCGCATCCAATGTCCAAAACATGATTGGTGGATGATATGTCGGCTTTATCGAGGATATTCTGGACCTTGCGGCGCTGAGCTGACTCGAGCGATTCTCCCGGCTCGCCTGACCAGATAGCAGAACTGTAGTTCATATCAGGAGATAGAAAGCCGGCAAAATGTTTGTTGGAAGTATCATAATGGAACGATGCATTCTTGAGGGCATTTATGGTGTCATTGGTCGGTAAGAGATACTGCGCTGCGCGAGGTAGGAATGTATATAGAAGGCTACCAGCGGAGGCGCTCAAAAAGTCTTTATTCCTTATGTAAAGCTTTTTCCAAAATTTATGAGTTCATTTGTTTTATTCTTATAGTTGGCAAGGTAAAAAGCAAAGACAAACGCACCGAGAATAGACCAACAAGATTATCACATTCCAAGTCTTGTGCCATGTATGACTCTGCGACTCCCTATCAAAGCATGTAAGCCTCTACTTCCATTGACACAGGCTTTGGATCCCTACCAAGTCAAATCCTTGACAGAGCCGAACAAATACTTGAGGATTTTTGATAATAACTACGATAACAAGATCTGATTCGGAGCTTCCATTGCCAAAAGTTACGCTCTGACTCTTTTCGTTGGTGTACTTGGTTGCGATAGTTAAGCGGCCGTGTTGAAGGCGTTTTAAAACCTCAAAGACTGAGTTACGGGCAGCCGATTGAAGCCAAGTCTCTGCCATTTTGAGATGCAAGCTCAAAAAGATGTAAAAGCTGTTACAGTTTCTGATGTCTGCAGTCTTTAGTGAAGGCCTTTGGTACTGATATAGAGTTCTCCAAATACAAATCCATATACCTACTATGAGAGCAAGGGAGTCCGGGGGAAGGATCTGTAGCCTCCACAGATTCAAGGTCATGTGTACAAATTATATGGCTCAAAACAAGGCTGCAGAGCGTAGAGTCACATTATCACACGGCTTCGGAGAGTTTCACTTGTGCTCAACTCGCCACAACCACCATCGTGCTCGAGACTGCATCATAGATTTGTCACCGTAATCAGAGCCTCGCGGGCATGAGGCGAATCTGGATCAACTAGTAGCTATATCTGGAAATAGATGCATATGCCAAGCATGGGTGGAAGAATACGCCCGAGTTGCAAGCTCAGCTGCTGTACAGACGAGCATCCTGCATACGTAATGAGGTAACACAACGATTGCCACCTGGCGCCCAAGCTGATAAGCAGGTTTCAAAATAATAGCCATCAGTTCAGCTGAGAACTAGTCTCTTCATCGTATATGACTAGATCTAAATCCCGATTTGTTGCAGAGTTGATCTCATGGCCTTGCCGTATCTCCACCACTTCAACGTCACATCGCGGGTGCATGTGAGCAGGATCAGGCTGCGGGCGAATGATGCATAGACGATATGGCACGCATGACAAGGGTATAGCATATAAAAACAGGGCACAATGGAGACCCAAGTCTCAGCTACTACAGCATCCAACTATGAACAAGATTCTTCTTCTCAGCCGCCATGTGGTGGGCGTCTAGATCGATCTGGGGTCGTTTTGGCCGGCTTACATGCAGGCCCCATTGTAACGGCACTAACACGCAGCAAACAAAATCGAACCGGCCCCATCTTCCCAGCCATCGCCAATTCTGATTATTGACATGGGCAGAGCGCGAACCCTGAACGGAAAGAATAACAAGGAATAATGCAGGCATTCATAACTCGCGCCACATGAAGGGAGAACCCTGCCATCTCATCCAATACCGTGCACCAGCACCAGCACCAGCCCGCAGTTCCATCGACTTTGGACCGAGGCTCCTTATCAACTCCCTCAACGTGCCCGCATCGATTCGATACTGGGCGGAGCGAGCCGCACGCCAGCTGAACCACTGAGGCTCGTCTCCAGTTGGTTTCCATTCTCCGGGGAGCAGCAGCATCGGCATCGCCAGGGCAAATCATCGGCATGCACAACAACAGCAGCAACGGCCAGCGCGTTGGCACGTCGGCAGCAGCAGCGGGCGACGCAATTGTCATTGTCGGGTCAGCGCCATCAACTGTAGATCAACTGTGTTTGTGTCACTTGCTCACTGTGTTTCTAGCGCGGGCATCATCGGCCTGGACGTTGCTCTCGTGCTGGCTGAGCGGGGACTGGGCCCCTACATCACCGTCATTGCTGAGCATCTGCCGGGAGACACGGCTGCTACGTATACGTCGCCTTGGTGAGTTTTGTCTTGTTGACGGGTCTTGTTGCTTCGTTGCCATGTCTCCTTTCTTTCTGGCGATGCTGGGGCCGAGGCTGAAGCCGAGGCTGACATGTTGATGGCAGGGCTGGATGCAACTTTTCTGGCATCTCGGGCAACGACAAGAATGCGCTGAAATGGGACCGCCTCGGCTACACCCATCTCACAAAGCTGGCTTCTGAGCAGGGCGACGAGGCCTATATCCGGCGGACTCACTCAGTCGAGTATTGGGATGAGCACGTGCCCCACGAGAAGATCAAGGCCATATCCGAGTATCTGGAAGATGTAAGTCTTGCTTGTTTCATGCCCTTCTCTCCATGGCATCACTCACACTGCCACAGTTCCGCGAGCTGCCTAGCCATGAGCTCCCGCCCGGCGTCAAGTTTGGCATATCCTTCACCACCCTGACGCTCAATGCCCCCAAGCACATTGAGTATCTCTTCCGCCGGCTCAAGGAGCAGTACGGCGTGCACTTTGTGCGACACAGGTTCCCCACCATCCAAGCTGCATATGCCAGTCCCACCACAAAGGTCGTTGTGAACTGCACCGGTATCGCGGCAAAGACCTTGCCCGGCGTGGAAGATGAGAAGTGCTATCCCACCCGTGGCCAGGTTGTCCTTGTAAAGGCACCGCGCGTCAAGAGAAACATTATGCGCCATGGCAGGGACTATGAGACGTATGTGATTCCGCGGCCTGGTACGGATGGCCACGTTATCCTGGGAGGATACATGCAAAAGGGCTCGAGGTAAGGCCTATCTGTCTGCCCAAGTGACATTACGAATGCCGGCTGACACATGGTAATAGCGATGGATCAACGTATTCGTACGAGACGGAATCCATCGTCAACCGCTGCCTGAAACTGTGCCCCGAGCTGCAGCAATTCGACATCATCGCCTCCTTCGCCGGCCTGCGCCCATCCCGCGAGGGCGGTGCGCGCATTGAGCGAGAAGAGATTGTCATTGACGGCAAGAAAAAGGTGCTTGTGCACAATTACGGCGCTGGAGGCACAGGATATCAGGCGGGATATGGCATGGCCTTGGAGGCGGTTAGCCAGGTAGACGATGTATTGCGAGATTTGGAGCGGGCCAGTCGACGAGCGCGACTGTAGCAGTTGGGATATTGTCGAATATTAGTATTGCATTTTATTGTAGATAGAGCTGCATAAGGTTTCATTTTAGTCTCTTTTGTCGGTTTGTCTCTTCACAAGATGAGCCGGGTTGTAGATGTATGCATCCAAATATAGTCATCACACGGCGCAAAACTAAACTCTCACTGGCCATGTGCGAGTAATTTTGTCAGCTTCTGGAAGCTATAAGCCTTGGAGCTGTCTATAGATTGACTCCCAATGCTCAGGTACATACGCGTATAGAACGGCATGGCAATAGTATTCAGTAATAATCGGCGTATAAAGAGGCATTCACAACGCTACAACTTTCAGCCGAAACAGCCCTTGGCAATAGTGCCAACGGTATGGAACTGCCCAATTCTCATTACTGCTAATATTAGCCCGCAAAGTCTTGCAATCGTACCCATCGGAAATAACCTACTTTGCCCTTTTGAGGTGCAGCGTCCGGCCACCGGAGCGAAATATAGCGGGGGGAGCCGTTTTATCTTCCCCGCGCCGTTTATGATGTGATTGTGTTGCTGGATTCGGATAACTGGTGCTGTTAATCGTTGACTAATTGATAGATGGTGCACTGCAGCACGGTTAATTGCGCCGGGGCAAATCATGGATGCATGGACTCTTTTGCAGTCTATTCGCAGAGCTGTCTAGGATGTCTATCTTCTTTTCCCCTCTTCGACTTACATAGTTGACAGCGAAGACAGATGGAGTGAATCCAAGTGCTAAACAGGAGACTAAACAATTCAGATAACTCATCGTCGCAATGCCTCTCAGCAGCTCGTCTCTCTTCGAGGACCCAACCTACGACATGTTCAAGTTCCCTTCACGACGAAGCGTCGTCCACAGCACTGAGGGAATTGTCGCATGTTCACAGCCTCTGGCCGCCAAATGCGGTCTTGAAGTACTGCGAGCAGGAGGCAATGCTGCCGTAAGTAACGAAATGATGTGAATTATATAACAAACTCACTGACAAAGCCACAATGATAGGACGCTGCCGTAGCAGTTGGTGAGTTGAGTGTCCAAGACTCAAAATGTGACGCTATCTCACTACATCTTACTGACCAAGGGCCACTCGTCTTATACAGCCGCCGGCCTCAACATGACCGAGCCCTGCTCAACCGGCATCGGCGGCGACATGTTCATCCTCTACTGGGACGCCGCCAAGCAGCAAGTCTTTTCCATGAACGGCTCCGGCCGCTCGGGCGCAAACTGCACGCTCGAAAAGATCCGCGCCGACCTCGACATCGACGACGGCGACGTGGGCAAGATCCCCATGACGAGCGTCCATGCCGTGACTGTTCCCGGCGCGGCAGCCGGATGGGCGGATGCAGTTGAGCGGTTTGGCAGCGGCAGGCTGGATTTGAAGCAGATCCTGGACCCGGCGATTCGGCTGGGCGAGAAGGGATTCCCGGTGTCTGAAGTGACCGGCTACTACGTACGTTGGACTGGTCTTTTCTTTGATGTTGCAGGTATTTGATGTGTATGATGTAGGAGCCGTCTAGTGACGCCCTATAATCATTGCTTCCAGCCGTAGTTGAAGCTGCGAGTCTCCTTTTCAAACTGACAGCTATCAAGTGGTCCAGCGCAGAGCATCTCATCCGGGATGCTTCGCCCAACTATGCAGAAATGCTCAAAGTCGATCCCAGCCAAGCAGACGGCGTCAGAGCCCCCCCGTCCAGGCGAAATCATGAAGAATCCCACCCTGGCACAGACATTCCGCACGCTGGCCGAAGAGGGCAAAAGGGGCTTCTACACTGGCAGAATCGCCCACGAGCTCGTCAAGGTCGTCCAGGATCTCGGCGGCCATCTCACATTGGAGGACCTGGAGCACCACCTTGAGCTGGGCAGCGAGCCCGTCGAGCCCATCTCTCTCAAGTTCCGCGGCCAGGGCCTCACCAAGGAATCTGCCGACGAGGGCATCGAGCTCTGGGAACACCCGCCCAACGGCCAGGGCATCATCGCCCTCATGGCCCTCGGCATCATCCAAGAGCTCGAGAAGCAGGGCGAGATCCCGACGTTCAAGCCCGACGACTTCAACACCACGCCCTATCTCCACGCCATCATCGAGGCCCTCCGCCTGTCCTTTGCCGACGGCAGCTGGTACATTGCCGACCCCAACGTCACGCCCGTGCCCATCGAGGGCCTCCTCTCGGAAAAGTATCTCTTCCAGCGCGCCTCGCTCTTCAACCCCAAGCGCGCCCTCGATCTCGTCGAGCACGGCGAGCCAAACTTCCCCTCGCCGGCCCTCCAGAGCAGCGACACCGTCTACTTCACCGTGTCTGATTCTCACGGCAACGCCGCCTCCTTCATCAACTCCAACTACGGCGGCTTCGGCACGTGCATCATCCCCAAGGGCTGCGGCTTCACGCTCCAGAACCGCGGCGCAAACTTTTCCCTCGACGCCAACCACCCGAACAAGCTGGAGCCTAGAAAGCGGCCGTATCACACCATCATCCCGGCCATGGCCACCAATCTCAAGGACGGCTCTCTGCACTCGTCCTTTGGCGTCATGGGCGGCTTCATGCAGCCCCAGGGACACGTCCAGGTCCTGCTAGGCCAGATTGTCGGCAAATTGAACCCGCAGCAGGCGCTGGATGCGCCGCGGATATGCGTCGGCGCGGGCTTCCCCGAGCCCGGCAAGCCGTTGGACTGGACGGTGAGCGTCGAGGAGACGATGGCGCCCGAGGTTATCGAGGGGCTGAGGCAGTTGGGCCACAAAGTGGTTGTTGTTGGCGGAGGGCCAAAGAGAGGCCTGTTTGGACGAGGGCAGATTATCAGATACACGCTTGATCCGGTTGAGAAGACGCCGATTTGGTCGGCGGGCAGTGACATGAGAGCAGATGGAGCGGCATACCCGTTGTAGACGGATGGATCAAATAGCATAAGCGAAGAGATGGTGGTATGATATTTCTTAGAGAAGTTAGGTATCCAGCACTCTAGTTCTAATTACAAGTAATTACTACATGTCCTATGTACACTTGGAAGTAGCAGTAGCAATAGTAGCAATAGTAGCAATAGTAGCAATAGTAGCAATAGTAGCAATAGTAGCAATAGTAGCAATAGTAGCAATAGTAGCAATAGTAGCAATAGTAGCAATAGTAGCAATAGTAGCAATAGTACTACGTCTTCCAGTTATTCCAGTTCTTCCCAAAGGGTGACTTCTATCCAAGTATCCTCAGACTTATCCTCTGTAGCCTGATGGATGCATTCAATGACCCATTCTAGTTCATTATGCTCCGCCCACCTCAGAAGAACTTGCTTGTGTTCGGCTGGCAGGACGTTAATGATGTGTGGATCGAGGGTTTCAAGAAGAAGCTCGTCCAGATCCGAGTCTTCACCAGTTGCCATGGTACTTATGATGAAGCTACCAACGGTGTCTAAAGCCTGTTCCCGAGTTATGGATCGCGAGACTCCACGGGAAGGCTCTGGTGATTGAGAGTGCTCAACTTCGACGTCCATCAAGGTGCTTGTTTCCTCAGGCATCGAGTCTTCACTAGCAGTATCATCGGCTCCTGTGTCTTTCTCGGGCTCATCGTTTCAAGTTTCGCTCTCCGCTTCACTGATTCTTGCTTCTGTCGCCGTACTTTAGGCGGCTTTGGCTGCTGCGCGTTCGGGTCCTCGTGGAATTGCAGGTCGGTGCTCGTACACTTGCAGTCCCGACGATAATTCTCAATGGCAAAGGGGATAAAGTCCATCTACCGAAGGATTTCAAGAATAATGGAGGCATCGAGGCCTGGGTTAGACGGAATTCGTCTAAATTGGTGAAATGCAGCAATTGCAATAAGTGTTGGTGCAGGGAGAATATGTAGCCTCCCATGACGTTTTGCAAGCCGGTACATCTCTCGTATTTTCTGCGTAGCATCCGCAGACCCGCCCCGGACAGAGCAAGTCGAAGCATCTAGGATGCGTGTCTTCTTTAGTTTCTTAACAGAGTCGTTGAAGGCTTCGCGATGTAGTTTTCTGGATAGTTTGGCCATTGTGAAAATGTTGCGCACGATTTTCTTATGCCACTCTTCTCGTTGGTCTTCGGTGAGATTCTGGATGAATCATTCGGCGTTTGGGTTATCGAACCAGTAGTTGTAGTAATAGCAGTGATTGTTGTAACAGTTATAATAGCAGTAGTAGCAGTAGTAGCAGTAGTAGCAGTAGTAGCAGTAGTAGCAGTAGTAGCAGTAGTAGCAGTAGTAGCAGTAGTAGCAGTAGTAGCAGTAGTAGCAGTAGCAGTAGTAGCAGTAGCAGTAGTAGCATTAGTAGCCCATGTTATAGCCAGAGTGCCAGATGACTAGGTAGGGTGCTGGATATCTGTTCCCAGTTTCTTTCTTTTATTTCGCCATGTGCCTGATTCGTCCATGTTGGCAACGGCTTTGATGATTTCTCTTGTTGGCGGCGGCATTTTGATCTGATTCGTTCGTCAAGGTGCCGTGGTGACGGTACTTTCAGGAGGAAGAAAAGGACGAGGGAAAGAAGGAGACAGACAGAGAAGAAAGAAACAGACAGAGAAGAAAGAAACAGACAGAGAAGAAAGAAACAGACAGAGAAGAGAAAAACAGACAGAGAAGAGAAAAACAGACAGAGAAGAGAAAAACAGACAGAGAAGAAAGAAAAGCCAGTCACCGCCTTTTCCTCGCCATGTTTGGCCACCTGGCAGCTTTCCCAAGTTGTGTAACATACAAGAGCCCGAGAAGCAGGGCAGTGACATGATGGTAGTAGGCGTAGAACAAGCAAGATAGCCATTGTAGACGTACATATACACCATATAGCATACAGCAAGATATGGTCTGGATAGTAATACAAGATTTATTTCTTTTATTCCCCAAGCATACAAAGGCTCTCGTGTATAACAATATGTGTATTTAGCGTAAGCCCTCTTTGTATAACGCCGTCGCATATCGTACACTTGAATCCATCCCTCAACCATATCCTTTCTTTTACATGTCCTTCCTACTGCTGCTCCTTCTTGTCGCCCTCCTCCGCCTCAACCAGGACCTTGTTCTCGTCAAACAGCTTCGCCAAGTCTCCATTCTGGTGCATCGAGACCAGGATGTCGCATCCGCCAACAAACTCCTTGTTCAGGTACAGCTGCGGGATGGTGGGCCAGTCCGAGTACTCCTTGATTCCCTCGCGCAGCTCCGGGTCCTCCAGGACGTTGAAGGCCGCAAACTTGTCGGGGCTGACGCCCTGGATGCCGAGGATCTGGATGACGGCGCGCGAGAAGCCGCACTGGGGCGTTTCGGGCGTTCCCTTCATGAAGAGCACGACGGGCGCCGAGGCAACGGCCTTGTCGATGGCGCCGCGAGTGGCATCGGACAGCAGCCGCATCTGGAAGGGCGTGAGAGGGACGGGCATGCGGAAGGCCGACAGGGGAGCTCGAACTGCCGGCCGGGCTGCTGGCCGGGCAGCTTGCCGCAGGAGGCTCTGCAGCAAGTCATTGTCAGCAGGTTGTTGTCTTTCCGTCTTTCAATCGGTACATCTTGTAGGGCGCACTCGGCTTACAGAAGCGACTGATCGTGAAAACATGGCTGGACGTGTCTGGTGTGCCAGATGATGCAGAAAACATCAGCCGAGCAAAGCCTGGGCCGAGCAGAAAAAAGCTGCGGCTTCTGGCGTTGATGACTTGACAGCTAAATTCGGAGGGGTGATGCAATCGGTGGCGCTGGCCAATCACCGGCCAGATCGGTAATCCGGAAATCGGTTCGCCTAGAACGCACGCAGAAGCGTGACAAATCTGGCTTAAAGAGCCGGAGCGCCCATCGCCACAGGGCCGGGACGCTGCAGTTCCTAGTGAATAACCCCTGTAAACCCGCTGTCGTGAGAATGGACGGCGTCCTGTCCAATATCCAGAACCAAGGCATCACGACAATCCTGCGCAGCTCCGTATTCGCAGCCGCAATAATCCACTGCATCATCGCCGTCGCCATGCCGCATCTTAACGAGCTCTCCTCCAGCTCTCCAGCGCAGGATGTCTCTGCAGCCCGTAGCGACGGCAAGGTGCATCTCCTGCTGGCCGCCTCTGGATCCGTAGCAGCCATAAAGATTCCCAACATCATCAGAGGACTGTCGCAGCATCCCAACCTGTCAATCCGCCTCGTACTCACCAGCTCAGCCGCCCATTTTCTGCAAGGCCAGGCAGATGAGCAGCCCAGCCTGGCGGAGATTCGCAAGTATCCCAATGTCGACGCCATATACACGGATGAGTCTGAGTGGGTGCAGCCATGGACTCGGGGCGCGCCAATCCTGCACATTGAGCTGAGAAAATGTGAGTCAAGTCATGTCTCGTGAATATTGTGTGAATATTGTCTGCTGCATACTAAACATTACTTGCTCAAATAGGGGCCGACCTATTGGGTATGTTAGACTCCCCTCATACCCTCTGGACGCGATTACTTACGTGAACATCAGTAATTGCACCACTCAGTGCAAATACCCTCGCCAAGATGGTGCACGGCATTAGCGATTCTCTCCTATTATCAATTGCCCTCGCCTGGGACACCGACGGCTCTGTTGACGGCAAAAAGAAGAAGATTCTCGTCGCCACAGCCATGAACACCGCCATGTTCCGGAGTCCCCTCACGCGGCGCAATCTCAAGACTCTCAACGACGTCATGGGCGGCCCGGATGGATGGGTTGAAGAGCTCCAGACCATCTCAAAGGGGCTTGCCTGCGGAGATGTTGGCCAGGGCGGAATGGCAACATGGGAGACGATTGTGGCGGCGATTCAGAGCAAGCTTGGGTTGGCGGCTGAAGGGAATGGAGATGATGAAAGTAGCAGATTAAAAGAAGACAACTCAGTTGGCCAGCAGACAGGCTCAACAGTGAATAAGAATAAATGACCAAATGAGTGCATTATCTGGTACCTACCTGGATTATGGAAGCGAACTCTGTCTCCAAACCAACATGAAGTTGAGCTTCCTGGACAAAAACACTTCTTCCCCGTTATCATTCCGTCGCATTTCCAAGCACCTGAGCTGGCACGTATTGGATGCTATACATGGCATACAAAGTAAGAGGGAAAAACACATGCAACAATTCTTTAATTTCTTGAAAGCAAATAATTAACCGTCCATTATCAACGTAGGTATTTCTGTTTTAGCAAAGTGGTCCCGATTTCCCAATTTTAATATATCCCAAATACCAAAGGCTTGTCTGCCGCCTAGGTAGGTAAGTATGTAGGTAGGTAAGAAGGGCTTTATATTTTTATCTCTAGCCTTATTCAAATAAAGCTGTATAAATAGTAAGATTTAATTAATGTTACTTATACTATTAGAAAGCTCTAAAGTTGCTAGATCTCTTTATATTAATAAAAGTTCATTTAGGTAAAGCATTTTAGTAAAAATTACTACTTAGTTAATAATTCGTGGTATAAATTACCTTGATACTACAAATGCAATATCGCGAGACGTGCGTTCAATACGCAACACAATAGTAAAACAAAGTCTTGTCTACTTTCAACAGCAGTAAGCTTGGCTAAAAACAACCAATTGCCAGTTGATATTTATTTAGACTTCCCTAGCGTTAGCTTTTTCCTTCTTTAGGAAGCACAATAACCATCTGCTCGGTCACTGCCTGTTGAAGTTGCTCACCCAGGGCTTTGTATTCTTCTTCCATAGCCTCTTGACCCTCGTCGTATATCACCGATATCCGTTTAACAAGTTCAGCGACGGCCTCCAAGGCTTCATCGCGCTTGATCTTGACTTCAACCATCTTGCGTGGTGGGTATATCGGCTGGGTGTCAACGGGCACTTGAGACTTGTCGGGTCTATTCGCATCCGCGGACGACAGGTTGCTTGAATTCTTCGCTGACTCGGCCGCCTTGCTCTTGGGCTTTGGGGTTGCTTGTGTGGTTTGAGGGTTGGTCTGGCTTGGCTATTTGGCTGACTCGACCGCCTTACTCTTGGGCTTTTCCGGTTGTGTATTTTCCTGTTCTCGTTTTGCCCTTTCTTTCTCTTTCGCATTGTGTTTCGCCTCCTGAAATGCCTTATTATCTTTCACGTCTTCTGCCAGTTGGTCTTTCATTAGCTGAGGCTTTTTGACTGCTACTGCTACTACTGCTGCTACTATTTCTACTATTTCTACTATTTCTACTATTTCTACTATTTCTACTATTTCTACTATTTCTACTTTGCCTGATAGACTGCAGTGTATTTCTGCCAGTCCTTGTTCACCATCTCAAAGACAGACGTAACTAGCATGTGAACCCAGTCGTCCCGCTGGTCCTCCGTTAAAACTGCGACTGTGTCTTTATGCCGCGGGTTGTTCTTGGAGATGTCATAGAATGCGGTTTTGACTTCCGTCGACGGGTCCTGCCATTTGTCTGGCTGCTCCACGTTCTCGACATAGTCGACGCCCTTTCGGTTGTGCAGCGCCATTTGATAACAGGTCGTGTGGCGACGGTTGCGATGAAGGGGGAAATGAAAGAAAGAAGAGAAAAGAAATGAAGAGGAGAGGGGATTTATAGGAGTAGAATAAGGCATTGTACTTTTATGCCTTGCGTGCCTGGGTGCCTTACGCATATTCTTAATTGCCAGCTGGCGAGTTCTTATTTATTATATTCTGCCAGCTGGCGAGCGTTTTATATTTTTTGCCTACCTGGTCGTATCATACTACTAGTACCAAGGCGCGGTTGAGGTGTTCTGAGCACACGTGCCTTGTACCTCTTCTTTCCCCAGTCAATCTCGTCTCCTTCATTTTTTTGTCTTGCTTCATCCTCACATTCTTTCTCCTCTTCCACTCCCTCTCACTCCATCCATTTATCGTCCATCGTTAATAACCCAACCTATCTATCGTTAAGCCCGTCATCAATATCCCACCATGGCGCATCCCAGCCGACCATCCCTCATGAGCCGCCTCTTCCCCCAAGAAGATGGCCCAGCAGGTCGTCTCTCCTCCACCGAAGATCCATCGTCCTCTACACTATTCTCGGCGGAGAAAGCTCCATTTGGATCATCGTCGTCGGCATCATTCCAAGACGAAAGCATTCGCCGCAATAACCTGTATCAAGCATGTTTTGCTTCCTTCAGCAACACCGCAGCGCAAGACAGAGTGCAGCAGGACAGGGCCGTCGAAGAAGACATTCTGACATCTCTCAAAAGTACGTCAGCTATCAAGCCGCGACAAGTTCCTCGAGCGCATTGTCTCCGCCAGTTACTAATCCTTTACCTGTACAGAAGCCTTTGCCGAAGAGGCCGTCGAACTGCACACCTCCACCAGGGCCAAACTCTTCGAAGCTCAGCAGGATATCAATTCGAAAATCTCCGACTTCGAGACGCTTACGTCTTCCATCACCTCTGCCGTAGACGACATATACGCCAACTTGTCATATCCACCTTCTGCTACCCTGTGCAGCTCTGACAACTTCCCCTCGGTCACCGTCGCAACTCATCTTGCAAGCGCCAAAGCCCAATTAGAAGAGGCGAAGAAGCAGCTTCACGACCTACAAGACGAGTGGGAGGATACCGTTCGCTTGGAAGAAGGCCTTCGCAAAGAGCTTGCCAGCATAGAAAAGGCGCCTGGACAGAGTGATGCGGATGATGCCAGAATGATCAGCTTCAAGGAACAAGTGGAGCAGCTCGTGTTGAATAACATTCAGGCCCTTGACGAAATAGAAGATGTGAGTAGATTCGAATCATATGACTTGGAAGAACATGGCCTAACCCAGACTACAGACATACAAAGAAGAGGTCCAAGCAGAGAGAATGAAGATGATGCAGGCCATGTGGGACTAGAAATATGTGAAGAATCTTGTCTATTTTTTTCTTCTACCGCTACATATGTATCTATTTTCCTCAGCCATGACTTTAAATCACGCCGCCGCTGTGAGCGTATTCCCATTCGCCAATAAACTCCGTCCCTATATGATGATTTCAGAATCGTGAAATGAACAAGGCCATGCACTTGGCCATGCAAGAAAATAACAAAAGGAAATCATTCGCGTCAAATCATGCTTCTTCTTGTCGCTCGTCGTAAGGTTTTGTCTTTTTTTTGTTTTTATTCCCTTTTTGGGCGGAAAAAAAGACTTTTACTGCTTCTCGGGAATCACAACACCCCACTTGTGGCTGACGTTGCCGTACATGATGTCGCCGATCCAAGTCTTGATCTTGGAGGTGATGACGTTGGGGGTGTTTTCAGGGCCCATGGGAATGTTGATATCCTTGCCGCGGTGGTGGATGGCAGAGACGGGGCAGACAAAGTACTAGGCGGTAATGCGTTAGCTTTCTATCCTTTACATCAGCATCAGCAGACTAAATCGACTTACAGCAGTTCCGGCGGCAAAAGACTCAATCAGTCGTCCCTCGGCATCGGCCTCAATGACCTCGTCAATGGTGTACTTGCGCTCGGTAATCTCCAGCTCGTCGCCCAGACGCTCGCGGGCCATCTCCAGGATGCTTCGGCGGGTGACGCCGTCCAGGATCAGCTTGTCGTCCAGGGGCGCGGTGATGAGCTCCTTCTTGCCGTCCTTGCGCGTCCAGACAATGAAGAAGTTGCTGGCACCGGCCTCGGTGCACTCGCCATCCTTGCCGTACAGCCACAGGATCTGGTGGTAGCCGCGGCGACGGGCATCCGAAGTGGCAGCCAGCGAAGGGCCGTAGTTGGCACCGACCTTGGCATAGCCGAAGCCGCCTACCCAGGCGCGGACCATGTCCTCGGGCGACGTGTGCAGGCGCATGCCGCCGACGGGGCTGTCGAGCTTGGGCATGTACGTGATGATGATGTACAGCATGGCCTCGCGGGGGGGCCTGGACGCCGAGCTGCGACTGCGTGCCAATCAGGGTGGGACGGATGTACAGGTAGTTGCCGGGCTTGTCCTTGGGCAGCCATCGAGGGCCGTCGACGGAGAGCAGAGACAGGATCAGCTTCTCGAGCTCGGCCGGGTCAAAGATGGGCAGCGAGATGCGGCTGGCAGAGAGCAGCATGCGGGCGCAGTTGCAGTCCGGGCGGAAGGTGCGCAGCTTTCCATCATAGCCGCGGTAGACCTTGAGGCCCTCGAAGCACTCGGTGGCGTAGTGCAGCACAGAGGCCGTGGGCATGAGGCTCAGGGGGCCGTAGGGCTTGATTTCGGGGGCGGCCCAGCCTCCAGCGGCGGTCCAGGTGGCCGTGAGCATGTGGTCAGTGCAGATGGTGTGCTCGCTGGCATTGGCGACGGCCTCGTCGGGCACCTCCCGCGGGTTCTTGGTCAGGTTGTAGGTGAGCTTGGAGGCATCGAGGGGAGCCGGCAGGACGTCGTCGGTGGTGGGCTTGGTGGGCTGCGTGGCCTCCTTGACCTGGATGTTGGCGGCTGTCAGGTCGACATCCTGGGTTGGGATAGCGGAGGGGGCCATTGCTGCGGTTGAGAGGCAAAAACCAAACGTGGACTTGAAGCAAAAGTAAAGGTTGATGTTTTGGGAACAAGAGAAGAGAGGCTTCCTGTGTTCAAGGAGGGAAGGGAACAAGTCTCTTTATCTGTGGAATTGGGCCAGGTCCGGACTCTAGAGGAGTACCCGGCGGGTGCAGGGTCCGATGGTGGGTCAAGGCAATGGGGGAATGACTCAAATGGAGTAAAGAAAAATTCTTGTGGCTTGTTGTACCTGGACTGGGAGCGCGAGGTTGAGGAGGAGACTCTGGCGGAAGCTCCGTATCGGAGGCGGGAGCTGCTTCGGCAAGTTGCAAGTGCAAGGATACCAAAAGGGAAGTGCTCTTCTGTTTCTGGGGTTGGCAGGTGAGAATATGGGAATAGTAGACAGTCCCGGATTGGATAATTTTTAAGCACGGCAAAATAAAAATGAATACTGGATGGAAAATACAAAAACAAAAAATGTTGTCACTTGCTGCTCCAAAGAGGCAAATCGGCTCCGCCGTACCAGAAAAAAAAAGGTGCTTATCCCGTCCTGTTGGTTAGGATCCACCCCAAAGTCCGGCTGCCAGCCAACAAAAGTGATAGGAAACGGTAACTTGTGGTTCCCAGCTTCATTAGCTAGTTGGACAAAGCGGCTACTCAAGGAGCAAAGAAAGTCGGTGCGGCGTAAAGTGGGTTCTTGCTAGGGAAAAAAAAAAAACTTGTCGTTCCAGGTGCGGCGCTAGAAGCTGAAACTAGCAGATAGGCGACGATGAGAGACACTTGACAAAGGGCGTGGATGGGGATTGGACTAGCAATGGTATCGGATTATTATCAATCTCGCACAAGTACGTAGAAAGTAGTACAACTTGATGATGATAAGAGGAGGCTTCTAAAAACGGAGCTATTGTTTTCCAGTTACTGACACAGGATGCGGCTGTGGGGATCCGTGAGGAAGCACCAGTGACTTGATGAGGAAAGAGAAGAGACCCCCAGCCTGCAAGTAAGCAGAATTAAGTATTCGACACAGAAACATCAGCTATACGACAAAAGAAGATTACAGTTTTGCTGAAAGAGGGACGAACGGAGATGCAAGAAAGCCATGGGCCCCCTTGACTGGCTGCGCTGAAAACATGGGCAGGTGACCGCTGAAGGTTTTATCAACCCGCAACTTTGATATCGCGCCTGTACTATCCCGTGTCTGCCCGCGCCACCCATGTGCCGAGCTGTGTCTCAGCCTTTTTCTGTTATAAATAGCGTGTCATTGTTTGTTTTTCCTTAGCACGGTTTCTGTACGTAATTGTACTGATGCTGCTCATGACTGCTGATTTGTGTCATGAGATTCTTCCATCTCCAGTGAATGAATGATTCAATTGCCTCCGGCAGTTGTACTCTGCTGTAATACAGCGCCCATCGCTGTAAATTCCGCTCTTTTGTCGTCCCCCCGCCAAAGCGGATCCCCAAGAGCCGATGCCGAACAGCCCGGCCCAACTTTCCGGCGTGCGGAAATGCTCCGACCCGCTTGTTTTCGCTTAGGCCGCGGCCCCTCGTGCCAAATCAGGCGTGGGCGCAGTCAGATAAGATAGCTGGAGGATGGATTACAGTTGCAGCATGACGACGAGATACGGACAAAGGACATGATGCCGGCCATGGTATGTAAGCTAATTGCATGTACTAATTGTAATTTAATCAATGCGCAGAGTGAGAATGTGGCATCCCTCCTTACTGTTAGCCCAATTGTATGCATTCCGATAAGGCAACTGCAGCTCTTTGACAAGACAATGCGGGGAAGGGCGCGCCAAGTTGATCAATTTTGATCAGTTTTTGAAGCCCTCCGTCTTCGGGACGTTGGGTTTAGACAGATTCGCAGATTGCGCGATGAAACCTCGGAGTGGCATTCAACTGGCGCCGTCTCCGGTCCGGGAGTCGAATCAACGGGAGTCACATCTTGTCCTCATTTTGTTCTTCTTTTCTCTTCTCTTCACTTTTCCTTTTTCAATTAATTGTAGAATTGCAATCATGCTCTTTTACTCAGCAAGTCCTCGAAACGCCTCTTTTCTCATATCACCTCTTCCGTTTCCGTTTCGCTATCACTAACCCATAGCGTCCTATCATCGATCCCCACTCAAAAAATATCCTCAGAGTAAAAGGCGGAATAGTCGGTGCCGTCAATAGCCGTTGCCTCCATGTAAGGAACACAACAACGCCCAACAAAGAGCCCCCCTCTTTTCAATCTCATCGCAGTTACGCAACTCTGTTTGGCTGCGTATGACGGCTATGAGATCATCGATGGCCGCCGGCGCATAAGCCCGCCCTCATGTGGTCAGAAGCCGTGGCGGTGACATTCCGCCCAACCACAGCTCAGCAAGCAAAAGCCATCATTATTCGAATTTGGCCAATTGACAATTCGTCGCCAAGCCAACCCGCTTCTATGTAATACTACATACCTATGTACTTTGTACTCTAATATCTCTTCCCGATTCATTTTTTTCTCCTCTGGCCTGTTGAAGACTCTCTGTGGGTATTGCCCAAAACTCCAGAAAAAAAAGTTGAAAAAATCACATCGCCTGCTGTGACCATCCCTTCAATGCACGCAAACATGGCTTCTCTACACTCCTTCAGCTTGACATGACTCCTCTCTCCGCCTCCTTCTTGCGCTGCTCCTCCTCCAACAGCTCACGAGCCCTCGCCGCCGCTTCCACCTCGGCCTTGACGCCCTTGGCCCGCTGGCGCGCCTCGTACATGTCGCGGCTCTTCATGATTCGCTGCACAATCTCGCCCGCATTGACGTGAGAGAACGTGTGCTCGCCGATCTGGCGGTATATGCCCATCGCTTTGGGCGCCGTGTACGGGTCATATGTCAAAGGCATGAATGCTGTTGGTCCATGGTAGACTGCGTCGGGAACGCCCCACGGCAAATCCGAAAGGTAGCTCTCAGTCGGCGTAAACGGAGCCCCGAAAACAGTCGCATTAATATACTGGAGCAAGAATAAGCAATCGGTACAAGATGCAGAGGGAAGAAAGGATGGCTAGAAGTGGTCTTACCTTGCACTGAAGGACGCAGAGTCCACGCTCGTAGATGTTCATGATGGGGTAGTTAACGCCCTTCCACTCATTAATCACCCTGTCCTCGTGAACGCCCGCCACGACATATGCCGGGCCGTAGTCCTTTCCACCGTTTGCCTGCTTCCTCTTCTCCGTGGCCTCTGCAGAAAACCAGCCTGCCTCGCGCGCAAGCTTGTCTTCCTCTTCCAGTACCTTACACAGGAATGCAATGTGACCACTAGAGAAGAGATCGAACCCGCCATCGACATAGACCACGCGCTGGCCGGGCTTCTTGCCAGCTCCCTCGAGGAAGCTTTCGTAGGACCCGCGGACGCCCTCGCTAGACCCTGACTTGTCGGGTGTCGCAGAATGCCAGAACCAGACATCGACACCGGGGTTCTTTGCAGTCTCGTCCGTTGCGTATAGCTTGATTCTATCCAACATGGCCTCAGACTGGGCCTTGCGCTCCTCTGCCGTGCCTACGCCCTCTTCTCCGGCCAGCACCTTCTTCAGAGACTTGATGAAATGCGTCCTAGTGCATAACAGCATGCGTCCAACGAGGTCAGTGGTGGAAATTCCAGGAGAGCGCTTGACTACCTTGAACCGCCCAGCCTCCTTGACGAAGCGGTAGCAGTCATTTCCATCGCTGTCCGAGGTAATATCGTCGCCGTGAACAACGTATCTGCAACCATAGTGCGAGATGTAGGGGAGCTGCGTGACGTAGGGAGCATGGCCAACCGATTTGGTGACCCAACGACAGGCATCTGTAGCTGCGAGACTGCATGCCAATCTAGTCAGTATCTCTTGAATTTTTTCGGTTTCTTGTACAATAGCCGCGAATGGGTCAACGTACCGCTCGTCGAGATCCATGACTGTAGGGCCCTTGTTGGCAAGGATCGATTCGTCCGAGTGGACACCGACGTATAGCTCATCGCCGAGCTGTCGAGCTTGAACCATGGCTCCAGCATGTCCTGAGAACCACGTCAAGACACGTCAGCAAAGACATGGCAGAGGGCCAATGGCAGAAATACGGGCACGAAATCGGAGTCTCACCATGATGGAAAAAGTCCCAACAGCCATCCACCCAGATGCGACCGTCGAGAAGCTCCGGCGCAGGCTCTCCTCGAGGCTGCTCGAGATCTTCAAAGCTCGGAGCGCTCATGATGGAAAGGCCGAGGACGAAAGGTGCTGATTCGGTCTAGTGGTGATGCAGGGATGCAATAAAATATTTGCAGTTGGTCGCGCAAACCGCGGAATGTCGATTCGCAGCTCGTTGGCACCTTGTGAAGCTCCAAAAGCGGCGTTGGTGAAGCTACCGCGGGTGCTGGGATTTCGAGAAAGCTGCTTGTTCAGGGGTTCAATCAAGTTACTCGACTGCGGGGAAATGAAGTGACATGCCACCGCTATCTTATCGGACAGGTTAGTGGGCGTTGGCGGCTTTGAGCGCTGTGGCTCCCCTAGAACCATCCAGCGAATGACGCTAGCACGTGAAGTTCAATGCCGCCTTGATGTTGAGGTATTGATCCATTTACTTCTTTGACGCTTCATCTGTTCATCATCTTCTCTTGTAGGACCTGAACACCATGTCTTCAATGAGATCGAGTTGAGAGCCTGATTATGAGGACCAATTGGTCGTTGCTCTCTTGGATTATCGGCTGGTCACTCAAACACGTGCTTTACCATTCCACTTGACAATCTAGTATCCCGCCATGGGCCCTGTCTTGCTTCAAAAGTTCTCTCGTCCAAGGTCCTTCCGTCCAATTCTGGCAGCAGGATGGCTTCAACCCTAATATACAGCAATAGGTCAAGATCCACCTTGTCCGATCCAGGAACTGAAAATCGCCAGAAACACCGCCAAGCTGCTCCTACACGTGGGCGTCCAGGTGCATCACACACAATTTAGAGCCTCCAGCCCCGGCCTGGCCCGCCACGTTCCCGATCGATTGGAGCCTACAGGGCGCCTCATCTCCAGTGACATGTTGGCCGTTCTGCTCTCGACACCGACAACAGCACGCTAACAGCGGCTGCTCGGTCCAATTGCTGACAGGCCCCAGAGTCTCCAGAGTCTCCAGAGTAGCATCGGCGCTGCATATGACTTCATGGGCACCAACTGGCCCTGTCGATGTTACATTTCCCCGTTGCGACAGGCATTGACAGCGCAGCTCGACGCCATTATATAAGGCTGCGCAGCGCATCTTCTGCTCGGAGCTCGATCCGAACTCCTGCTAGTCAGCCAGCTTTGCGACGCCTCGAAACATCACAGCGTCTTCCGCCAAGATGAAGTCCTCTCTCCTGTCGGCTGTCCTGGCGCTTGCTCCCGGCGCCATTGCCTGGAAACAAGTCTCCAGCTGCGACGACATCAAGTACACGTCGGTCCCGGGCTTCTTCCTCCAGGACGACCCCAACACCAATCCCAGCACCTTTGACTATGTACGCAAAAATTACCCGCGAGATACGGAAGCAAGGCCAAACTCACACATGTCATAGGCAAGCCAGAACTTTGGCCTCCTCAACAGGACGTATCCCACCGATGCCAAGTTCGACCCTCGGCACAAGAAGACTCAGTGGCAGCGCTTTGCCAATTATGTCGACTCGCTGAACGAGGAGTGCAGAAGGGACAAGAAGACCACCTACAAGGTGCTCTTCATGGGCCGTCACGGCGAGGGATGGCACAACGCCGCCGAGACCTATTATGGCACTCCTGCGTGGAACGTGAGTATTGCAAATGCCCCCTTTGTTTTGTAGATAAGCCCTAGCCGGCTGCTAACATTTACTTTTCTCAGTGCTACTGGGGTGAACTCGATGGCAATGGCACTGCTACCTGGTCCGATGCCCAGTTGACTGCCAACGGTATTGCCCAGGCCAGCAAGGCCAACGCCTACTACAAGTCACGCTTTGAACAGGAAAAGATGCCGTACTTTGAGTCATACTACAGCTCGCCCCTCAAGCGATGCATCCAGACCGCCAACACCACCTTTGCCACTCTCAACCTGCCTCACTCACATGCCTTCAAGCCCACCATCAAGGAGCTCTTCCGTGAGAGCATCAGCATCCACACCTGCGACCGCCGCTCTACCAAGACTCAGATCCACGCATTTGCGCCCCATTTCCTGTTTGAGGAGGGCTTTTCCGAGGACGACCTGCTGTGGCGCGGCAGCGAGGACGAGGGCGAGACCTCTGCCCACCAGGTCGCGCGCAGCAAGATTGTCATTGACGACGTCTTTTCGCACGACGACAACACCTGGATCAGCATCACCAGCCACTCTGGTGAGATTGGCAGCATCCTGACTGTGCTGAACCACCAGTCTTTCGGCCTCAACACCGGCCAGATCATTCCTGTCCTTGTCAAGGCCGAGTTGGTTGAGCCCACTGTCGAGCCCACCACCACCTATGCTTCTTTCACTACCGAACCGACATGCAAGTCACCGCCCTTGACCAGTATCGCCGGCCAGGGTTGCGTTTGCGCCACCGTCACCACCACTACCTTTACCACTGCAAAGGCTACGTTGAAGGCCGAACTCTGAGGATTCCTGTCTTACTTGTACCAGGAGCAATTCTGCCAGGTGGCCGTCAGTGATGTTATTAAAAATACAAATGCTTAATACTGTATATAGTACTTATAATTGATGATGATGTATAATACTTTATGAGCTGTGGTGTGCTGAGAGTTCTATGTCATTTAAATTATACCTCGGTTACTACTGCTACTGCTGCTATAGACGCTACATTTAGTGTATATAAGATCCAAAACTTTTCTATGTAGATTAACTGCTTCATCAGGTACATCTGGGGTGCTGGATAATCTCTTCCTCTTGTAAAACCAGATTCAGAGAGGAAAAAAAGTTTTTATCAACCATCCAGCGACACAATTGGAATAGATGTCCTAGCTACCATGACACCGCGGATGAATCTGTAAACACAACTTCGTGTACTGTGTTCTCGTAAGAACTGGCTGCTACGCCAAGAGTGAAATTTCGCCTTTACAAGAACCTCGAGATGAAACCTTCCTGGGCTAATTTCATTACATGTCGAGGCTTATTTTCCAACAGTAGATCTGGAATTCAGGTGCCCTGGCGAGGGGCGCTAACATGTGAGATTGCCAGCAACATATGTTTGAGGCTATCAAAGGCAACAAACTTGTTCAAGTTTGTGATTTATTCTACAACTTTCCGGCGTATAAAAAGGTAAGCTGAATTTAAAGGAAGGCATAATAAATAATGATAGAGCCATATGACCACTTAATAGAGGTGCTTATTTATTCAGAAGTTTTACTGAGCCATCCTCTTCTTTCTGTCCCCTTTCTCTCCTCTTTCATCGCCAAGCTTCCTCATATCACCTGGATAAGTAGCGCTGAACTAACACTGAAACAATCAGTTGCTTTCGATCAAACACGGCAGATTTGTTCAAACTGTGACAAGGGACGACGTCGGGGCGTTTGGCTATTAGAGTTGACTGTAATCACTAGCATATCCGTTCTCACACCTCCGTGCACCAACTTGGTTCTTTGGTTATTACAATACAGACACATTCTACTCTTCTATTTATTACAACATGAATAAATATTATCCATAGCTGTCGTCAAGGATTTCGTCTACAACATGGCCCCCCGCAGAAACACACGTTTGAGCGGGACACACATTGAGCAAAATATATCGCCAAAAGCCAAAAGAATCGTCAACATGTCACCACCACGCCGCCGGATAGTGCAAAACGTCGCCGGAGCTCAACAGCGAGCGATGCAGAAAACGGATCCAAATGGTTCGACTTGTCGGCCTACAAGACGACTCCGCAGTAATGGAATACCTCCATTTTCTCACTAGGGTGTTGGATACCCAACCTTTTTTCCTATAATAAAGGCCGGTTAAATGAGGGAGAGGGAGTTATATAATCGTTGATTGCTATCAAAGCCTTCATCAACCATCCGCCGACAAAATTAAAACGAGAATCATGGCTGCCGTAATGTTTCAGAAAAGCCTCTGTAAATAGTCTCGTATACTGTGGTCTCATAAGGAACTGGCCATCATGCGGAATGTAAACCCCATTTACAGGGACCTCAAGATGAACCTCCGTGGCCCTACATGTAGTCATCATATCTTGAGCCCCGTATCCAACAAAGCAAAATCCCTTAATGAACTTCTTCATCCAATCTGTGAATCGCTTGACTGCGAAGACCTGACCACTTTTTTTTGTTGAATGCATCTGCTGTTGGTGAGGTTGCTACATTTCCTCTTATTGCAACTCGAGAGAGAGATTGTCAAACGCGTTTGAGCTAGAGCAAACACAGATCCAGTCCATCGCAATCGCATCTTCAGCTCGTCATATCGACACTGGCGTTCCAATTGCTCACAGACGGATCCCAACCACAGGGCCATGATCTTTCAATACCGCCCACTGCCACTTTCCAGTTGCCTCCCGCCAGCTTTGGCGCCAAGTTGCAGCCTCGCAAAAACGTGCTTAGAGTGCTCAAGCCCTTCAATTCCCAGGACATTAAAATCTTGCTGCTGGAAAATGTTAACCAGGTGAGACTGTTTTCGACACTTGTGTTTGCGGTATACTCATTGTACAGTATTCCTTTGAGGTGAGCGGTTTTTATCAGTGAACAACGGATTATTTAACGGAGAAGTCATTCAGCACCCTAATTTTATTATATAACACCCCAACTATAGCGTAATAAGGCAGCTAGTTTATATATTAAATATACAGCTGCTAAATACTTATTAAAATAGTTATAATAGTTATAATAGTAATAGTAGCAGTAGTAGCAGTAGTAGCAGTAGTAGCAGTAGTAGCAGTAGTAGCAGTAGTAGCAGTAGTAGCAGTAGTAGCAGTAGTAGCAGTAGTAGCAGTAGTAGCAGTAGTAGCAGTAGTAGCAGTAGTAGCAGTAGTAGCAGTAGTAGCAGTAGTAGCAGTAGTAGCAGTAGTAGCAGTAGTAGCAGCAGCAGCAGCCTAAGCTACAGCTGGAGTGCTAAATAAGATGATCGGGGTGCCAGATAACTTTTCTTTTTCTTTTTGGGGTGTTGGATAATAGAACTGGGGTGCTGGATAATGGCTCCCTTATTATAACCCACGAGTGCGAAATACCGCGAAAAGAGCACAACATTCCGACTCGATTTGTTACAATCGACAAGCCGGACATCAAACTGCCTGCTCTATAAACACCACAAACCAGAGCCATGGAAACAGAATACAAAGAGAAGAAGAATCCTGACCAATAGCAAAAATAAACACAAAAAGAAATGTTTACTGCGTAATCTGGGAATCGAACCCAGGGCTCCCCGACGTTGCGGATGGCAACGGAGAATTTTACCACTAAACCAATTACGCGGTTATGAGTTGTGATGGTGGCTCTCTGCGAAATCTCACATCTTGAACAAAACATACAGCGACATATCGACGCATTTGAGATACCGCCATCACCAAGTATTAACTCTCTACAAGCAGTCTCTCATATTCTAGAGGAGCTGGTCTGCCAGTATTGGTACATACATTGAAGTCCCAAATGTCATATCACACACCATGTGTATCTTATCTTAACGACGGATTGACTCCAACTACACGATCTCTCGGACCTAAAAGCCTACCTACAATGGTTTAGTCTACTGGCTCTATCGAACGGGTGAGTATGAGCGTTAACGAGTGGCAAGATAAGATGTGGCGTATTTGGAAGGCGTGTATCTTAGAATAAGCTTACTCAAGAAGGAGATAAGCAGCGGTATCGTGAGAAGATGAAGAATACTCAAAATCGTTTTCAAGAGGAGACTAAAGCTTCAAGTTTCCGAAGTCGCAAGGAAAACTCTTCAGAGAAAGGTGGCAGTGACTTCAAACCAATGCTTTGCAGGCGATCCAAGTGTCGTTTCAGTGTCTTCCATCTCTTCAGGTTCCTCTCTAGAATCTCGATATTTGGACTTGTGGATTTACTCGAGTAGAATAGTACTAGTAATTACCATATGTTCCAATAGCTCTCTATCTTCTCAAAGTTTTCGTATAAGCTGTAGTTCATGGTCTTATCCAAAGATACAATATTGGCCAAATAACCATCATATTGTTCGCAAAGGATACTCTTTTAAACTCAGCAGTCCCATGCCCTCCATTTCTTGAGGAGTGCCGTATACGCAATAGTAGCTTACTCTTCAACCATCCTGAATATTTCCACCTCACCAGCGGCAAAACTAGCTGTTCCCAATGCGTCGTCCCCTTTCCAGCTGACTTTAGGCAAAATAACAAATCGTTGTTTAATCACTATAAACATCATTACTAACAGAAAACATGTCATAGAAACATCGTGTCAGCAACGGGCAACTGTGCCTTCTCCCCGAATCCAACTTTATAACCAATTTAGCCGTTAGACAAGCTGCAGGCCAAGCCGCCTTCACCCCGCAAATCAGTGTCTTTGAGTCCCGGTTTTTTATTTCCCGGACTGCTTCATCGGCACTAGGCTGATAGGTAGGAACATTTTCTTGTCAAGAATCTTAGGGTGTATGCAGCTGTAGGCAGGGGTGTTGGAGAAGTTTATGGTTAAAAGAAGCATATGATAATAGTATATGTAATACATTCAGCTTAATATAGCTAATGCTGCATGGCTGCCCATGACTGCTGCTACCATGACACGCTGTCTCTACCTTGCGGCAAAGATGGGACTATTCGCCATTTGAGACCAGGATATTGCAATTGCAGTGTAGCTATTCTGAATGCTTGATTTTGTTTCCCATTGTGGTTTACTGCGCCCCATATCTCTCCACATATGACTGTTATGAACAGCAGATACTACTTCAAAATAGCCCGTCCCTTCGCACGCTACTGGGTATGCCTTTTTCCTTTTATTTTCTTCTCCTTTTTTTCTTCAGTTCGATCCCCGAGTTGCCAAGATCAAATTAGCCGTTAGCCAGTGAATGAAGTGTACCGGTTCTTGCATGTGCCGGAGCCAAGGACTTGAGTCCAGACGACGTCGATGCGAGCTGTAATTTAACAGTAGTTACTGCTCAGGCATTACCACGTCAGAATAAGAGAACAAGGCGTAATGGTTCCATGAAAACCAATTTCCCCATTGGCGCGGTAAAATGAATCATGACATGCACCTGGTCTGCTCTGAAGCCGTATGAGACAAGGTAGCCGTTGCTGTAATTATCCGCGAACCAACTTATAACGACGTCCCAGCCCGCTGTCAACCGGGGTCTTTTAGTGAATCAACAATCAAACAACCACATTCACATAGTCTACCACAGCAAGACAGAGAAGCCCATCAACACCATGGTCGCCTTCACATCTCTCCTCGCCGGCTTTGCCGCTGTTGCCGGAGTCCTGTCGGCTCCTACTGAAGACGTGCAAGTCGAAAAGCGTCAGGCCATTGGCCCCGGCACTGGCTTCAACAACGGCTACTACTACTCGTACTGGAACGACGGCCATGCCGGCGTGACTTACACCAACGGCGCTGGCGGCTCGTTCAGCGTCAACTGGGCCAACTCGGGCAACTTTGTGGGAGGCAAGGGATGGAACCCGGGCAGCAGCACCAGGTGAGTTTCTGTTTGCCACCCTTTGTACCACACATGTATCCGTGTCAGAGAGCTCACGCCACGCAAGAACCATCAACTTCTCCGGCAGCTACAGCCCCAACGGCAACAGCTACCTCTCCGTCTACGGCTGGTCCAAGAACCCGCTCATCGAGTACTACATTGTCGAGAACTTTGGCACCTACAACCCGTCGACGGGCGCCACCAAGCTGGGCGAGGTGACGTCTGACGGCAGCGTCTACGACATTTACCGCACGCAGCGCGTCAACCAGCCGTCCATCATCGGCACGGCCACCTTTTACCAGTACTGGTCGGTGCGCCGCAGCCACCGCTCCAGCGGCTCGGTCAACGTGGGCAACCACTTCAACGCCTGGCGCAATCTCGGCCTGACGCTGGGACAGCTGGACTACCAGATTATTGCCGTGGAGGGATATTTCAGCTCTGGCAGCGCCAACATTAACGTCAGCTAGGTGGCTGATGAGGAGGACATGTAGTCTTTGTTGAGGCAACTGATGACGGCAATTAGCAGTGTACATGTGGACTCGTATACACATCATTTGACCAAGTAGGAAATTAAACGTGTTTGGGTACATTGTTGTTCACAGTGATCGAACCTATGAAGCGACCTCGATGCCATCTGTCCCAGGAAACATTCTTTGATAGAGATGCGTTGCTGATCCGCGATCCGAGCCGCCAACTCTAACACTGGCTCGTCCACTAGCAGCACTAAGCCGGCAGGCAGCGGAGCCCAGTTGCGTGTAATCGAGAGAGCTGTTCATGTTAATGAAGACGGAATCGGCCAGATTAGCCTCGGTGGCGCCCAGTAGTTGAAAGTCGAAAGCCTCTGACTGGTGCATGTCTGGTGTTGATTACATCAATGTACCGCATCAGGTCCGCAGGGCTGCTGGGTACCTGCAGCTCTACCCGCTATACTTGTAGTCGCGCAGGTACTATTCGGCGTCTCTCACGCTTAGGCTGCGGGACATAGATGGCCCGGCGCAGCGTCAGTTCGCGACCGGCTCCAGCGCCAGCTCCAGGCATCCGTCACCAGACCACGCCTCACTTCGCGCCAGAGCCAAACTCTGTCGCCAAACATCATCAGCGTCCAGGCGCAACCGGAACCGCGACGCCCTTCTGCGCAGAATCGACACCGAAGCAAACGCCTGGCCGAGCCTCGTATCGTATCTGGTCCGCCGTGCCTGTCGCTTGAGCCCTCCCTAGCGCATAAAATGGGTTGAAACTTATCCCCCGGCCCGGCCACTCGTTGTTTCTCCCAGCCCTTTTCTCTCGCGCATCTCTGCCTGTCTGATCGCGACTCTCGCCTTCTTCTTCCTCTCCTCCTCCTCTCCTCCTCTCCTCCTCCTCTCGCCTTCCGCACCCAAACGACGCGTCGCATCGCAGCGCACAGCGGCCAGACGGGCTCGCAAACGCACGTCTTAGCGAGCACAAGCGAGTCAGCCAGCAGCACCCACTCGGGCAGGGAGCAGACAGCCAGTAAGTCCACAGCGCTCCAGCGACCCCCCAGTCCTGCAGTAGTGTCGTTTATACCGAGTTGGCTCGTTCTCCTGCATCTTCCAGCATCGTCCAATCCAGTCCATCCTTTTTGCCGTTGTCTGTCGTTTTGTCATTTTGTCGTTTTGTCATTTCGTCACTTTGTTTAGCCCGCATGGCATAGCATCTCGTTGTTGCCCTCCCGTCTCTGTTTTCTCGCGGCTCTGGCGTGCATTTCTTGTCCTCCATTCTCGGGTCCTTGGCTCGCACGGCTGGGGCCGGTCGGCGAAAACCGCGCGGCGCCCACCCAGAGAGTTGACGACGATGGCTAATCGTAAAGCGCACCAGCGCGAAGTCAGTAACCTGCACGAAGACCTCGGCCCCTACTACAGCCAGCCTGGCCGACGCGACATGTCGCAGCGAAACCGCAGCGGCCGCGGCTCGAACCGCAACAACGGCGGGGCCCACGGAGAGGAGGCCACGATATGGGAGTCGGCTAAAAACTCTTTCCAGGACCTCATCGGCGGCATCAACGCCGACAACGACAACCTGGACCAGCTGGTCGGCCTGGACAAGCAGGCCGGCACAATGGACCCCAACAGCGTGCCCACCGACATGATGAAGGCCATGGAGGCTCTCTGCCGCTCCGGCGTCAAAAACTCCGAGAACAACATCACCATGGCCAAGAATCTCATGGAGCAGCTCAAGCTGGTGCGTGCCGTTGTTGTTGCCAAGGAGCAAGCCGAAGCCGCATCGGCCGGCCCGTCCAAGAGGTCCACCACCCGGGACAGCGCCGCGGCCGCCTCTCTCTACGATTTCGACGGTGCCGGCGACTCCCCCCGTGCCCAGCCCCATGGCGAGTGCTTCCCGAAAGCATGGTGACCGGAGCAGCAACCGTGACCGGGACAGCATCCCGCCCAAGGCAGACAGCGTCGAGCCGCCCGGGTCCGTAAGCGGTGCCGGCGGAGCTCCCGGCTCTCTAAACAAGTCCAAGATTCTCTTTCAAAAGGGCGACGAGGTAGCGTTCAAACCCAAGGCCGTCAACGGTGAACAGACGTCCGACTGGATTCTAGGCGAAGTCGCGCAGGTCCTCGGCGAAGGAAAGAGTCGGCGGTACAAGGTCATCGACATTGAGCCGGATGACCAAAGCAAACAGAAAGAATACCGATCAAGCGCCAGCAGCATGATTCCCATTACGGCGGAAAGCCAGTCTAGCACCCTCAAAGACTACGAAGCGGGCCACATCGTCCTTGCCCTTTATCCCCAGACGACCACGTTCTACAAGGCCGAGGTCCATAGTATGGCGTCTACTGGCAAGGTTGATCTCAAATTCGAAGGGGAAAACGATTCTACCACCCTGCAGCAGGTAGAGCGACGATACGTTATCGAATATCGACCCTAGGCCGACGTATTCCCCTTCCATGTTGAATGTACATACCCATGTCTGATACCCCTTCAGTTGGGACTTTGTTTATCATGCCTGATACCTGGTTATGGAGTTTTTTTCGGATTGGAAATCGAGGTTAATTTTTCTTTTGGCCAGACAGTTGAGCGGCAACGCTTCTCACGGTGTTACGGAGGTTTCAAAAGGAAAAGGGAAAGCCGTGTTTATGGAATGAACTAGAGCTGGTAATTGCGGAGTTTTGGAGCACCCGGTGATTAATTATCTTGCTCAACTTTTTTTTTTTTAGTAATACAACGACGATATACCAGTAACATGAATTTGGATCAACACATGTCCCCATTACCGTGCCTTGTACAAGACAAGCAACTTTCACGACTTCATCTTTACTGAATCTGTTTGATATACTGGGGACCCTGGCCGCCAAATGCGCTGTTGCTGATGGTGCCGTGGAAATTGGTGTCGAGCGAGCCATCCGTGGCGTTGCGAGAAATGGCCGCCACGCCGAGAGCACCGTCTTGGTTGGTTACAAACAGGGAGCTGCCGTCGTTGCTGATGCTGAACATTCTAGGTCCCGTGCCGCCCGACGACACCGAGTTGATCCACAGGAGCTGCACATTGTCGGCGCCGTTATCAATGAGCTTGATATGGGCAATGTTGTCGGTGGCCTGGCCGGTTAGACGGTTGGAGAGGTACAGGTCCTTGTTGTCAGGGGAGAGGACGAGCTCGCCGGCGCCCGCACCCGCTGGCTTCTGGCTGTTGGGGCCAAAGCTGTTAAGCACCTGCGTGGTGGTGAATTCAATGCCCTTGCCGTTGTCGGTGTAGTTGAGCTTGTACGAGATGACAACGTTGCCCATCTCGCAGAGCAAAAAGTAGTGAGTGGCCTTTGCGGCGCCAAAAGGGTAAAAGACGCCGTGGCGGGGGCCAGAGCCAGCGGGCACGACGGCCATGCGGTTGACGATGTTGAAGGCGTCGTTCTGCGAGTCTATGACGAGGATGGAGTCGGTGCCCAAGTCATTGGCGAAGAAGTAGCGGCCGGTGGGATCGTTGACGGTCTGGTGCGGGTGAGGCGCGTCTTGGCGATCGGGATCAGGGCCGAGGGGGCCCGGGGACGAGATGCTCTTGATGAGGGACAGCCCGCCGTTTTCAATGTTCCAGACGTCAATCTTGCCGGAGCCGTAGCCAGCGCCGAGCATGCGGGTTCCGGCCTTGTTAGTCTCGAGGTGGACGACGCCGCCGGAGCCTTGCTTGTTGGTGACCTGCTTGATGGTGTTGGCGTTGGTGTCGATGTTGTAGAGGAAGGTGTTTGAGGCGATGTCGTTGACGGCGTAGAGGCTGTTGGGCGGGACAAAGGCGAGCCAGGAGGGGTCGGTGTTTTTGAAGGAGGAGTTGACGGCGGTGGTGAACTTGGAGCCGTCGTAGGAGGCGAGGTAGATGTGGCCGGAGTTGGCGTAGACGACTTTGGTGGAGGATGCTTGGGAGGTGGTGGGAGCGGCGAGAGAAGGGGAGGCGATGAGGGCCGCGGAGAGGGTGGAGATTTTCATTTTGATGGCTTTTGCCTTGAGCAACACGATTATACGATTGAGTGATGTATTTGGATCAGACGTTGGGAAACGAAGAATTTATAGGAGAAACTGGATCTACGAGCTGGATATCACACCTACGAATGTGACATTTGCAACCTGCCATCTCTGGCCTGGTAGCCTTTCTATCCTTCTTTTACCGCTCATTGGGTGTGTGCCAAGAATTGTTTCAAAAAGAGAGAGTCCAGATCATCTCTGCGGCTTTCGGTACGAGCTGACAGCATCCGATCTGCATGAGCTGGAGATGGTGAATGAGCGTCTACGTTGTCGATGTGGGCCATGGGAGAGGTGAGAGTTGCCGGATGGGGCAGGTGACGCAGGTTTTGGGGGTTGGAGTGTGAGTAGAGCCGAGTTTAAAAAATAAGCTTGAGTGGGAGGTTTTTTGATTAGTATTCATGTTGTTAATTCATGATATATGGGGGGCGTTGAAGAGTTGAGTTGTGAATTGCGTGGTCTATTTAGGGTAGGTAGTTGGGAGTGAGCTATACGATGTATGAATTAGGTATGTAGTATCGTAGATGATTAGATTAAAAGATCTCGGAGTTTATCAGGTCCTGTCATGGTTAAGCTTGGATAAGGTATGTAGATTTAGGGGTTTGTTTTTTTGTGTGGTGGTTGTCAATTGAAGAAATCGAGTTATGGATGGTTTTGCTCTAATATATACATTGGTGCAAATTTGGGTGAAGCTCAGCAAACAGAAATGTAATGGTGCTAAAACACTCACAGACCAGCCAATGGACCCAACTGATGCTAATAATGGACGGTCCTCCTGATTCGGCTGCTGTGGAGCTCAGCAAAAAACTGCTTTTACACATTACTTGCATCATATGCGATATATAGAGAAGATGAAAACAGAGAACAGGGCGTTGTCCAGGTACAGATACCTCGTGGCTTAAACAGCGACGAAGCGGAGATTATCAGGCGGCAACCCCTGAAAATGACTGCATGCGCTCCACAGCCGCCATTGGCCACCTCCCTAGCGGCGGGGGATGGGCGATACAAGGTTTAGGAGAGGCCTGCTGCTGTAGATGAGCTCCGGCGCTGTGCAGTGGCCGTAGGGGCTATTTCGGTGCTCAGGCTCCTTGTAGCTCCCTACTGACGCTGCTAGGCCACCAATGGATGTATCGGTACCACCGCTGGGCGCAGCAACAAAAGGGCCCCAAATTGCGCTGTGCTGCGCTCCAATTTTTGCATTTGACCCAGATGCGCTGCATGAAGCACTTACATTTGCAGAAATGGATTCAAATCTTGGCTCAATGATTCAATGCCCCGTGCAGCCCCATCGCCCAGGCCGGGGCCCTGCCCAAAATTAGATTTGATGGCCCAGTAACCTGCTAGCTCGCTGTTCTGCACGCCTGAATGCTGCGCTGCTTCCCCCCCGATGCGATTCACAGGCTTCGATGGATTGATTGATGGATCGCAAATTAGCGAGGGAAAAGAGGACACCTAATTCCCCTTGGCACTAGTAGTGGCAGCACTGGCTAGAGCTTCTGCTGGTACCTGGCCTAGAGAACGGCGTGTACCTGTACCTGGACCTGTACCTGGACCTGTGCCTGGCCTCCACACTCGTTTTTTAGCATCTGCCCATCCACACGTGCCGCGTCGCAATTGATCGCATCTTTCGTCCCTCCTTTGCCAGCAACTAAAACCCATCACCACAATTTGAGTCGAGCTCCTCGCGGCATCGCATTCCCCCACATTCTCTCTCTCTCTACTTCTCGCTCTCTCTAATTCGACTGTTTACTGCCATTCTTCATTCGTCTTCTCTTCGTTTGCGTCTCCTGTCGAGCTTGTATCTTCAGGGATTCCTTTTCACGCCATATTCGACCGAACCCCCCCCGTTTTCTTCTAATATTCACGTTCCTTTGGCTCGCGCGCGATTTGCCTCGCCCTCATACGTTTGACTGTAATTCTCGTCTCTTCCAGTCGCTGGTAGTCGAGAATCGCCGACATCTTTTCGCTCATACCCCGAGTGCCACGTTTAGCATGTAAGTTGATGCCACCACAGCATCTATTTGCCCATCTCCTTTTCTCTACCTCTTCTTCCTCTCAAGCTTCCGCAGCGTTTTCCGCTTGGTCGCTTCGTTGAGCCTTGACAAATGATTGCTACAGAGAGGCAGCACAAGCAGAAAAGATTGGCTTGCAGTGCAAACGCGCTTGCGCATAAACTTGTTTCTGACCTGCTGCTAACTAAAAGTGTCTTGCCATAGAATTTGTTGCGCTCCCTGCATACAAACTCCGTTTCATTCGACTCGCACACTTGCACTCTTGCGACTCGCTTCTGCAACCGCAAGCCCCTCCCTACTTTTTGCCTCCATCCGCCATTCTCTCTCGCGACGAAAACCAAACCACAACGAAGCTTCGATAACCGAACTCGCAATCATGGGTGGCCAACTTTCCAAGGTTATGAGCAAGATCTTCGGATCAAAGGAGATGCGACTGCTGATGCTGGGCCTCGACGCTGCCGGAAAAACAACAATCTTGTACAAGCTCAAGCTCGGCCAGGACGTCACCACCATTCCCACCGTCGGCTTCAACGTCGAGACGGTCACCTACAAGAATGTCAAGTTCAATGTTTGGGACGTTGGTGGCCAGGACAAGATTCGTCCTCTGTGGAGACACTACTTCAGCGGTATGTTTCCCTTGACCTTTGCTAATGTCGCCATATCTCAAACGACTTGAGAGCAGAGCACTAATTACACCTTTTACACATAGGCACCCAAGGTCTCATCTTCGTCATCGACTCTTCCGACCGCACCCGCATGGACGAGGCCCGACAAGAACTGCACCGCATCATCAACGACCGAGAAATGAAGGACAGTCTGCTTCTGGTGTTTGCCAACAAGCAGGATCTCAAAGAGGGTACGTCGCCTCTTGAATTATTTCCCCAAAAGACCATGCTAACATCCACCAGCCATGTCGCCCCAAGAAGTCACCGACGCTCTCCAGCTCTCCAAGCTCAAGGACAAGGTCTGGTATGTCGTGCCCAGCTGCGCCACCAGTGGTGAGGGTCTGCTGGAAGGCCTGGCTTGGCTCTCCAACAACGTCAAGGCCCCTGCCGCTCCCGTCAAGAAATAAATGATGAGACAAAACGATACATACCCTGCGCGCTTTGGTTTCGTTTCGCAACTACGACGTTTAATGGAAATCTTTCAATGATGCATACAACCCCTGGTACCCGCCTACGGATCGCCCCCCCTCATTAATATTGCGTTGGGACTGCGTATTCAGTTCCAGCGGCCTAGTCTCAGCTTGGATGGTTATCGTCTATACACATGGACGATTGCTCTCCAGCTAGACATGCGCACCGCCACATATACAATTCGCCAAAGGAAAAGAAAGGAGAAATCGAGAGATGGAAGAAAAATAGGAGGCGAGAAGGAATCGACAGAGGAATGGAGAAGGAGGTGATGGAATCGCTGTATACCATGTCTGTGTGTTGCGGGAGGGACAAAATTGTTGTCTGTGCTTTTTTCTAACGCGGTTACTTTTTTGTGACATTTTTCTTTTTTTGTTCTTGTTGTCTCGCCAGCTTCTTCCTTTCTACATGAAGCGCGTATCAGCATTCTCTTTTTGTTGTTGTTCCTCTTTATAACGCAATACGCCTCTTTTTTTTAGTTAATGCTCAAATACCCCGTGCTTATATCTTTTTGTACCATGCATTTTCTTGTGAAAGAAAGAGTGTGTGAGGGGAGCAGCACAAGACGGGGAGAAAAGTGTGGTGTTGAGGGGGGAGGGTTGTGGAAGTGGTGAGAAGAGAGGTGGAAAAGAAGAGGTGTGGAAAAGAGAAAAAAAGGGGGAAAGGATGAAGAAAATCAGAAAAATGAAAAGAAAAGAAAGAGGAGGAGGCGGAGGAGGAAGATGGCCTTATTCCATCACATCTATTATACCTGTCCTGTGGCTTCGTTGCCAGTGCATGATATTATTGCCTGGCACGTCACTGAACCTCTCGTTAATACTAATTTCCTTGAGTCGACAAAAACTTATATTCTCCTCACTGGATATACCATTATTGATTTCTATTCTTAATAGAGCAAACCCTTGTTTACCAACGCCTTGTAATTACCCGCTCGTTGATTCATAAAACCATTTAGCCCTTCCAAACCAATGAAGCCCTTCCAGTGTAAACGCCTTGAATTCCAAGAGAAAATATCGAAATGAAGCTCCAACACTCATCTCTGCTGGATATCGCCCCTGTTCCACCATTGTCATTCCTACCTCTTCTAAACCCCCGTCTATACAAAATCTAGAATTGTCATTCCTTCATTCGCTTGGCCGGTCTTAGGAGAGTATCGTCCGGAAGGCCGCTGCGCTTCGTCCCCGGGAGACTGCTGGTCCTAATATCGTTGTCGTCCTGGCTGACACGCCGGTGCGGGTACTCGACCTTGATGCCCTCGAAGCAGTTTGAGCTGACGCGGTCTCCCGTGCTGAAGAATTCGTGCTGCAGGGACTGTGCGGCGGTGAGGCGCTTTTCCGGGTCGTACTCGAGGAGGCCGGCGAGGAGCCTGTATCCCTCTGCACCGAGGGACTGGAGTGCGGGCTGGCCGTTGGGCCCGGACGCGGCGGAACCGGCACCAGAATTGTTATTAATGGTGTTGTAGTACCACTTCTCGAGATGGGAGCTGGGCGGGTAGCCCCGGTTGGGCGGGTTCTGGTGGTGGTGATGGTGGTGGCTGTGGGTGTTGTGCTGCATGGTCGAGAGCGTGTTGAGCTGGCTGTACTCGGGCATCGATGGAAGCAAGGGCCACCGGTCTTTTGTCGGCAGGCCCACGATCTCGGCGATTTTGTGCATCTGGTTCCGCTGGAAGGGGACCGTCTTCTTACTATCCATCTTGGCCTCTTCTCCCTTGAAGATTGGTCGCAGGGACAAGAGCTCCGCAAAGATGCATCCCACCGCCCACATGTCGATGGCGGGAGTGTAATGGTACGAGCCAAGGATCAGTTCGGGTGCTCGGTACCAGATTGTCACAACGACCTTATCGCCGCTAAAGAGCGAGTGCAGTGGTTTGTCGAAGCGGCGGGCCAGGCCCAAGTCGCCAATCTTGACCTCTCCGCCGGACGTGACCATGATGTTGGCGGGCTTGAGATCACGGTGCAGGACCCAGTTGGTGTGCAGGTACTGGCAGCCGTTGAGGAGCTGGAACATGATGCTCTTGACCGTGGCCGGCGGTATGGGGTGGCGCGGCTGCTGCGTGTGATGATGGATGATTTGCAACAGGTCGTGCTCGGCATACTCAAACACCATGAAGATGCACTTGTCTTCGAGAATGATTTCCACCAGCCGGATGACGTTTGGGTGTCGGAGCTCGCTGCAGAGGCTCATCTCGCGGATAGCACTCTGTGAAATGCCCGTGTAGCTGACCTGCTCGCCCTCCTTGTCTGGCTTGAACTTTTTAATGGCCACCTCTATGGGGGCCGGCCCTGAGTTGGAGGTTGGCGTGAGGCCACTGGATGTCCGGACAACGGCGATGCCCTCCGGGTTGCTGGTTCTGCTTACGGCTTTGTAAACACGTCCATATGTTCCACTGCTGATGAAGCCAATGATGCGGTAGCGTTCGGTAACACGCGCCTTGGGCTGGTAACCAGCCGACTGATCGCGACCATCTGCATATAATCGGTGAGCTGACGAAGAAGAGGATGAATAATAGTGATGCGGTGGCTGGTGAGGATAGGCGTGCCTCAGCTTCAGAGGCATGGCTGGGAGGCAGAAACAGGCGCGCGGGATTCAGAATAAGACGGTGGGCTTTTGTATGGAATAGTGCAGGGTGAGATTATATATATGAATAGTAGAAAGAATAGTAAGGCGCGTAAAGTATGCGTTGGGAATGTATACACGATACTTGAGTCTGTGAGGGTGGGTAAGGCGGAATGAGAAGAGGTTAAAGAGGTTAAAGTGAGGTTAGAGCTGGTTAAAAGAGTAGCCTTGCTGAGATGACCCAGATCGGGTATCGTCCTCATATAACCAACGCGGGTCCCTGGCACGGGCCTTGAAATCTGACTAGCAGACAAGATTGAGGAGAAGAGGGGCGGGTTTGAATAGTTTCTGATAAGAGGAAAGAGTCAAGATGACAAAGATGCGTGGCTTTGGCGAAACAAAAAGAAAGGAAAAAAGGGGAGGCTGAGCGTGGCGAATTCTGCCGCTTGTCAGATGCCGATGGTATTCCCGCCGGTAGATGAGATGAGAGATTTATTCGAGGAGACTTGCCTCTTCGCTTGTGTCCTCTCTTTTGACCGGAGATGTTGATGCTGAGAGTAGAGACGCTATCCCGAGCAGCAAAATACTCCGAATACCCGCTCAAGACGGTGGATAGGACATGGACAAATAAAAAGCAGGTGTGATTGCACCAAAAAAGGATACAAGGGTGGGCTATGACCAGGGTGGACCTTGAGTGGGTAAGGATGAAGGGTGTTGGTTAAATCGTCGACTTGGACGAGAAGAGAAGAGATGAGACGAGATGAAGAAGGAATTGTCAGGGTTTAAAACCCGGGGAAAATAAACTGGTAGTATCATGTAGGCATTGACCTTGATCGTCGGTGACTGTAGTTGGGCGGAAACAGAAAGCAGGAAATAAGCAAAGACAACAAGCGAGTCAGCTCCGCTCACCTTCAAAAGTCGCCATGACGCCGCGCTTAACCGTCTGGTAGGCCCTTGCATTGAGGAAGCTGGCGGTTTTGCCGGATCCAGGCCCAGAGGCCGCCGTGGACGGATTCGTCGGATTCATGGCCGCTGCCCAAGTCGGGAATTCTGTGGTGATGGATCAATTTGTGGTGGTTCTGCTGCTCCTTGCAGTATCGACGGGGCGATGACTAGTCGGCAGCAGATCTCGGGCACTGCCCATCGACGCGCCGAGCCTTGAGTGTTACGTTGAGGGTGGTCCTGGCCTCGCTGGCGAACGGGATGCCGCAATGTCTGTCCACATAGGCCTGATGATGCCGCAGATGTCGCTCAAATGCCGCCTGTCGATTCGGTGCCAACTTTGAGCGCTTCAGGACACAGTCGATCTGCAGCTCGCCCGAGAGAGAATGGGTGGAGTTGATAGTCGTATCTGTGTGGCTGCTGTTTGTCTGTCCTTCCGTTAGTTACGGAGCAGATGTTTCTCTGCCGAAAGTTTCCTCTGTGGCGGCGGGACTGCTGCGGATCTCAGATGCGATGCCGGGAAGCTGAGCCACCGGGACCGTATTTGCACGTGCAGAGCAGAGAGACGATGCTACGCTGGGAATCAGGCGGCGAGCGAGCGAGCGTTTGATAGACGCAGGGAGAGAGGCTGAATTGATGTCTGCTGGATGTCTCTGCTATTAGCCGGTGCGGAGTAATTGAATGTGGCGCTTGTGTAAAAAGTAGCAATGTTATATAAAGAGATGGGAGTCGAGAAGTAAGACAGAACAAGAGCAAAGAAAGGGCGGATAATCGAGGAAGAGCGAGCATTGAATGGGCTCGGATGACCAAGACGAGGAAATTATGTTGTTGTCTGAGAAGCTGGTCATCCAGGTTCACGTTGGCTGTAGTCGATGACTAAGCCTGTCACCAAAGCTTCACCACCACGGATGACATCTTATGGCTTCAAGCTTTATGATGCGGCCGCGTCTAATCTAGAGTGGGCTTTTGGCTTAAGCCACTAGTATGCTTGTTCTGCATTGCCACGTATCAAACTGCAGCAAATCAACAATGACTGTATAAACAAACAAATAAAAACCTCTTTTAATGCTTCATCTAGCCATACAATAAATGCCATCGACTGCTCCTCCTATTTAGATTCTAGATACTCCCCCATTCGTACTCTGTCTATATACATACGCAATAGACTAGGTAGTTTTCCCTCATCGCGGCCCAAGCTTCTCCAGAGCCCGCACGCCTTGCTCCTCCCACTCAGCCTTGGTCACCCACATGCTCTCGTTCTCAGCCATGATGTTGGCCAGCACAGCGCCTCCCAGAAACACCATGTGTCTTCTCCGGGGAGGATCCTCAATGCGCACCTTGAACTTGCTCAGACGCTCAGGGTTGCCCTGCAGCGCGCGCGTCAGCCACAGCTGCTTCAGCTCCTTCTCCAGTCGTGACGGGAGACCGGGGTACATGCTGCTGCCTCCAGACAGCACAATTGCCTTGAAGAGCGATGCTCGGATGTCCACGTCGGCAGACTGGATGGTGTTGAACAGGAACTCGCCCAGACCAGGGGACTCATTGTCCACAAGGTGAGGCTGGAACAGACACTCGGGTGCCTCGAACCGCTCGCTTCCCACGCGGATGACTCGGCCGTCGGGGAGGGTGTAGTCCTCGACCAGCACTGTGGTGTCTTCGCTCAGGCGCTTGTCCAGCTCGAGGTCGTACGAGACGTAGCAGAGCTTCTCCTTGATTTGGCGGACCGTTTCAAAGTCGGCGGTTCTGTTGAGTGCGTATCCTCGGCGGAGCAGCAGCTTGATCAGGTTGCGGGTGACATCTCGGCCAGCGACATCCAACCGCTTGGTAAGGTGGTTCAGCACGACGGATTCGTAGACGGGGACAATGTGGGTGACACCGTCACCAGAGTCGACGACGACACCAGAGCTCAGACCTGTGTGGTTTGGATATTAGCCAAGAGCTAGAGAGTAGCAGTGACATGCAGCATGCAGCGGCCAGACTGATCAAAAAGAAGGATAAGAGGGCCTCACCCTGTGCATATAGTGCAAGCACAGCCTGGATGGCAACGTAGACTCCGCCAAACCCGTATCGCTCAAACATGACCTCGCACATCTTCTCTCGGTTCTTTAGGGGATTCATCGGCGGCTCGGTCAGCAGGATCTTCTCGCCCTGCGGGTTGATCTGCAGCTTCTCGGAAAAGGTGTAGTCCCAGAGATGCTGCATATCCTCCCAGTTCTTGACAATTCCGTTCTCCATGGGGTAGCTGATCTGGAGCATCGTCCGGGCCGCCGCCGCGTCGTCACCGCACATGATGTCCTTGATGACCACATCGTTGTCTGTCCGCTCTTCGGACCGGAGGATCGGCCGGCCGACAATCGACGGGTACTGGTGCTCGGGGAAGTTTTGGGCGGCGTATCCGACCTTGAGGAAGCCGGTGCCGCCGTCGAGAACTGCAGAGGCGCTCCCAGTGTCAGCAGTGAAGCGCACCCCTTGATTGTGGTGATGCCATCAGGGAGCAGCTAGCAGCAGCTACGGCCAGCTGCACAGCTTCAGGGGGGGACAGCGTCACGGGGAAGAGGAGCGTTTGGAGCATTGAAGCTTTAAAGGCACGTACCGATGGGAGGGACCATGTTGGCGATGTTCAATGAGGGCGGAACAAGGAAGCGAGGGCGATGCGTTGGATGGAAGCGGTTGCTAGTGAGGAGTGGAGGCGTCGTCAGTCGTGTCTGGGCGGTGCTGCTAACTGAGCACCAGCGGCCATGGTGGGGGAGACCCGCGATGGCCTTCAGCGAGTTGTCGTCAGAGCTTGGGGGCGTCACGTGATACCCCGCAGCGTCAGCTTGAGCTATGGCTCTGAGCTCTGAGCTATGAGCTGAAGCTCGATGAAGCCATCATGAGTATCAAATTTGTTTCTTCCCCATTTGCTGTCTTCTCACTTGTTTAGCCAGCTACTTATTCACCTTGTTCCATTTCTTCCATTCTCCTCCTCCACCATGGCTCTCTCAAACTCCTCCATCAACATCCTCCTCCTCAACCCAAACTCGTCTCTCGCCATGACCAAGACCATGGAGGCAGCCGCCAACACAATCGCGGCTTTCTATCCAGTAATGCCTACCGCAAACCCACACAGCCCGTAGCTCGTCACCAAAACACTTGCTGACTCCTCCGAGTCCATGTCCATCAGCACATACACAGCCCCGGGGCAGGCTCCGGCGAGCATCGACAACCAACAAGGCATAGACGCCAGCGTTGAGGCCGTCACCAACGACCCCGGCTTCATGACCCGTCTCCGTTCCACGCCATTCGATGCTGTGCTCGTAGCGTGCTTCAGTGACCATCCCTTGGTCAAGCAATTGGCCTATACACTGAAACCTGTGCCTGTAATCGGCATTTTCGAAGCCAGCATTCTGACCGCATTGGCTCTCATCCCCACGGCTGAAGCTGACGGAGTGCACGAGCAGCATAAATGGGGCATTGTGACTACGGGGGCATTCTGGGAGCCTCATCTTTCCAACGGTGTGGCCGCCTTTCTAGGCTCCTCCACGGCGTCCTCAAGCTTCAGCGACGCCAGATTCGCCGGCGTCTTTTCCACAGGCCTTAATGCAGGGGACTTTCACACCATGTCACAGGATGAAATCAACGTGCGTCTCAGGGAGGCTACTAAGCGGCTGCTCTCGTCTGGAAACATCACCTGTGTCGTCATGGGCTGCGGTGGTATGGGGGGCCTGCAAGACATGATTCGCACCATCGTCATCGAGGAATATGGCCAGGAGAGAGCCAAAGACGTGTGTATAGTGGATGGAGTCCAGGCCGGTGTGCTACAGCTGCAGCAGACGGTGCTCAGCCGGCGAGTCTTTGGCATCGTCGAATAGAGTGGCCAATCCTGGTATGCACGTATCTTCAGAGTGAGTACTAGCTGCATACAGAATGTCATTCTCATGACGATACCGTCTTGTCTTGTCCTGGCATGGCCTTGTACTCTTTAATGACTCGCTATATCAACGTTGCGGTGTGGAAGCGTTTCTTAAAATACCAACATACATGACGATGCTCGGCCAACCGGCTTTGCGTGTACAACCACTCAATGCAAGCATACCTATATGCATCTACATCGTTGACCGCCCATCCCCCGTCATCCCAGTGGCTGTCTTCAAATTAAGAAGTGCTACTGAATCTTAAACATGCCGTGTCAGACGCTCCAATCATACCAGCAGATAGAACATGTGCCTCTCAGACACAACGTCATTTCCAACACCGCAACTCTATTATTACCCTCGACTTGCACAATGGTCTGCCTGTCTTGTCTTTGATTTGTCTTGGGCCGTCTCATCCTTCCCAAAGTGAGTGCTGCCATGACATTGATTTTGGCTTGTCACACGCCGTATTACCGGGCCTTTATCTGCACCTCTGCCCCTTGTTCTATTCCTACACCCTCATACGGCATCTAGCTTCCCTATATCCTTCTCCATGTCTTTCCGGCGATATGAAATGCCGTTATCCCGTTCATCTAGCCTACAAACCCCCGCGTATAAAAGAAGCTCCTCTTTGAAAAATACAGGAAAAGAAAGTAAAACAATCTCTTCTTCCTGCTACCACCTGTCTTCATGTGATTGCACAACCTCGTAAAGCACGACCTTTTATTTTGACACTTTACGCCGTGTATTCGATTCACGTTGCTCATCTCCGACTTGTCTACACACACACCTTGCCCCCTTTTTCCCTCTTCTAGTTCCAAGACAGTAGCAACATGGGACTCACGGCAAGCGACTTGATCTTCCAAAGAAAACGCAGCAACCCCAAGATGTGAAACAGATGGTGTCCTTGACGGCGCATGCCGTGTGACGGGGTCGCGATTTGACGTAACCACACTTGTACGTATTTTCTCTCCTCAGTGCTCTCCGTCATTCTAAGCTGTCTGGGCTTATCTTCAGTGGCACTGTGAAGTGTAATTGAGATGCGGGTAAATCCGGGTGGATTGTAGTTTTTTCCCTCCTTCGCCTCTTGTCTATACTGTAGCTTTCACTCGCTGTCTTTTTAGAGTTATAGTCATGCGGCGTGTTGCCTTTGATGTTGAAGGAAGAAATATTGAAATAGCTCTATTTATCTATCACCGTAGCCTTACATTACACCCCTTGAACAAAAAAGAAAAGGTAAGAAAAAAAAAAATCCCAGACAAATCCATTAAATTAGAAAACACAACACGACCCATGCCCATCAGTAGCCTCTTTTTTTCATTCTCTCATGCAACCCCCCTTTTCTACCAGGCCCACCCTTCATCTTTTCTCCTTTTGTGCTCTTTTCTTTTCCTTTAGTGTTGAATCTCATAAATATTTTTCTTGTTCGTCGATATTACTCTTCAGCCGCCTTGGGCAGAAAATGCCGTCGAGATTGATGGAATTAACAGACGCTGGGTGTGAATATTGAAGGAGTGGAAGCGCCAAAGAAAAGAAGTAAACGCCGAGTTAAAGATTGAACAAGGCAACAGAGAAATAAATGAAAATCTCAAACGCAGCAGAGAGATGGAGATTAGGAGTTGACAAACTCAATCTGATTAAGAGGAAAAACACAGTTGCGAAAACGACCCAAAAAAGAAGAGTGAAAAGGGAACCAAGATAGTACAAAAGATTTGGTAAAAGCTTAAAGAAGCATCGCCCCCGAATGTAAGCCATGCTTGTCAAGTCCGCATTCTAGGCTTGCGCTCGTGCTCATCGCTGCTGAGCGTGTAATTCGAAAGGCCCGGGCTGCTCGAAAGATAGCTTCCAATGGCCGCATTGTACTGGCTGTTGTACCGCCTCGTGGTATCCGCGTACTTGTACGTAAACTCAGGGGCAGTCATTCTCAGCGGCTCAATGACCGGCTCGATGATTGCTTCCAGAGACGAAGCTGCCGTGGTGGTGTATCCTTCACCGCTGCGTCCGTGGTGGGAGGCTGGGGCAGAGGTGGGATAGGAGGCTAGGGGAGAGCTCTCGAAGCTGTTGTATGTGGTTGCTGCTTCGGAGAGAGCCGCTGGAGAAGAACTGCCTGTGGAAGACTGGGAGGTCTTGCTGTAGGCAGAGGAGATGGACTCTGCGCGGTAGGGATGTTGTTGAGGGGCGCTTGTCAAGGAGCGTGTAGAAGGTGCTGGGAGGAGTCTTTCACTGGTGCCCATGTGGCTGGGGATTCCGGAAGCAACGCTTTGATAGGCATAGCCGGAGTTTGCATCGGTACTGGCAGCAGGGCGATGAATCATGGATGCCACTGTGGACGTTGCAGAAGGTCCGGCAGGATAGCCGTATGCAGCAGCGTTTGGCTCGACGTACAGCGGCGGAGCACCGGGGCCCTCGTGCTTCATGGGAGCAGGGGAACTGGTGCCCATTCGATAGCCCATCATGTACGAGGCATCCTGCTGCTGCACGGGGGGCTGGACGGCCGCTGGCTGGTAAGGCTGCGGATACACGGCGTAGTCGACGTTGCCGTCCTCGACGTAGCCGTTTGTCCAGGTCGACATGGGATAGTACTTGTTGCCGTAGGCGTAGGCAGAGCCGTTCTTATACGCCAAGGCCTCGCCGCTGGGCACATGCATGGGGTCTGCGTAGGAGGATGGCAGAGGAGGAGTTGGCATGGGGGGCATGATGGAGGCGCCGCGGGCCTGGTAGCTGCGGGCGACGTCGAGGTTGTAGCTGAAGGAATCGCTCTTGATGATGGGCGTCTCGTGAGAAGCCACCTGGAGCAATAACAAGGATTAGTCGTTGCTGGCTGAGTGTGTGGGGGGGAGAGAGTTTAATCATCGTCTTACCCGGAGGAACTGGCAGGGCTCGTGGCCGGCATTCTTGCAGTTGAGGCATGGCTGGCCGTTTCCGCTGTCGCCTGTGCATCGGATCTTTCTCTTACGACATCGTAGGCACTGTTGTTGTCAGTCGTTGGCACCTTGTATTTGTAAATTCGGTGCTAGGGGAATAACCGAAGATGGAAGAGGATAGAGAGCAACTTACTGCAACGGAGATTCTCTTGCGCGGAGTTGGCTCCTCGCCCTCCTGGTCACTCATGACGCTGCTCCGAGAGTGGGAGTCGCTCTGGGCGTACTGGTTGGATCTGCGTTCTGCATACGACGAGGCGTAGGGCGAGATGCTGTCCCGAGGAGAGGCGTACCGCTTGTGATGGCTGGAGTGAGAACCGCTTGATGAACCCATGATTAAATCCAAGCAAAGGGAGACGGAGATGGATGTTTATCTTTGTCTGTACAGACAGATGGATGTACCCCTCTCTTGCGGTCAGTCTTGTTCAGTGTCAGGGCTTGAAGTGGCGGGTGATCCGCAGCTGTTCCGAGATCTAGATGTTCAAGAGCAATATTGAACAGCTGCTCTTGATTACAATCCACTCTGATAGATGGCTTCTGATCTGATTTGCTCGTGCTTCGACTGCTTGAGCTAAAGGGAGAGACGGGGAAAGACGGGGCTGACGTCTTGTGTCGCCTCGATGTTGAAGGCTATGACTCGAGAAGGGCTGGGCACTGAGACAAAGAGCAACAAAGTATCTTGAGGCAAAAAAAAAAAAAAAAAAGGATTTTGTTTGGGGATGGAAAAAAGGCAACCAGACGTAAAAAAAGCGCAAGGCCAAGGGAAAAGAGGCAGTCCTAAACTGGAAGAAGAGATGAAAAGGATTCAAGGCGAGGAAAAGTTTGGACGAAAGAGCAGTAGCTCGCAAGATAGTTATACATATTCGGTACACGCCGATCCCCTCCAACTTGATTTCCCGTGATTCTCATCGTTTGTTTGCTTGGGCTCCATTTTGTCGGCCCTGTTCGTCCAATTATTTTGCATCCACCGGTTCTCTTTCATTCCCTGTATTCGCCCTCAACAAAAAAAAAAAGAAAAGAGCTGCCATGAGTGACTTGGGCCTGCTTCTTCTCTCTCTCTCTGTGCAGAGGCTGGCCCTTTGGTACACAGCAGCACGCTTAGTTGACAAACTCGTAGGTTTTGTTCTTGTCATCCCCTCCCCCAGAGACGCCCAGTCTCTTGCCTTTGTGAAGGCTACACGCAAAAACAAAGTGGAGGTTTCTGCTGTGCTTCCCTTCCTGGCCTGGTCCATCATGGTAGAGGACAGCGGAAGGGAGAGGCTCGATGCAGATCGAATCAAGTGCTTGTGGGTGGATTCTCTGAGTATGTACTTTGTCTTTCTGTTCGACTGTTTGAACCAAATACCGCACGTGGACGACCCCCCTCGTCCCCTCAAATCGATCTCACCGGACGGTCGGGCCGGTACTTTTGCCAGCCTCTTTTTGGAGGCCCTGGGCAAGTCTCAGAAGGTCTGAGATTAGACACCCTGGCAAAACGGCTTGACTGCATGTATACAAAAAGGGCGTGGGGTGAAGCATCTTGTTTGGTTCTATTTTGAGCATTACACCCACGTCTCTTCTAGGCAGGGGGCGTGTAAGAGCTGCTTCAGATGGGCAACGCAGTGTTGGAAATAGAATCTATTCCTCGGAAGCTTCGTTTAGACCCTGGCGATACCGATCCAACAATCGACATGTACTAAAATCCTGTATAGGCGCAGAGAATCCATGTCTTGATCTAACACATTGATCCGACTAACTTGCTATTATAAGAATGTTTCCCATCGGTAGTTTGTTTTGCTCCAAGAACTGTAGGTACTGTGGCTTGTACTTGTTTCGTCCTTTTCACCGTGACAGTCAATAGAGTTGCTCGGTACGCCCGAACGAAGGCGCAAATAGACCAGCATGGCCATGTGTCGAGGCCAGGCCAGGCCAGGCCAGAGACACCCGCTGACGGAACGCAAACTTTGGGCCATCAAGGTCTCTGTTACCACAGCATGGGCGGTCAAGTAAATTGGGATCGAAATTCACCAGATTGTGGCTCTCTGTGGTACATCGCATAGCCGGCCTCCAAGCAAGTCTCCATCTGCAAGTCGTACAAAACGCCCCCACCGGCTCCCGCCGCAAATACAGGTATCTTACTGCACTGGAGACTTTTGCTTCCGTCGTTGGCCCCTTGTGTAGCCTTACAAGTGGGGGGGGAAGAGAGATTCAAAGTAGGTAGAACCAGATACATAGTAGCAGCACAAGAACAGGGGGGGTTGAGCGGAGAAGGCCCTTGCACCAGCCATACGATACGGGAGAATGTTCCATCTACTGCTTTGCTACGCCGAGCAAGCTCCGCCAGGGCCCTTGCAAAGCGTACAAGGTACAGGGCCGCTGCTCGGCGAGTAGTGGAGTATTGCAGTTTGTTATTATATGACAGGGAGCTAGTAGCTTCCAGAAGGTTGAAGGAGTTTACGGTTAGATGGACGATGGAGAGAGCCTTGTAAACTGCTCTGCGTGAGTAGTACTCAACACGCATCAGAGTGGATTGTAGCAATTACACAGATATTCAAGTACGAGCAGCTTCAATGTACCCCCCCAGTGCCCACGATCTGCAGATACACTTGGAGTGGTCATTTCCCACCCTCCCATCGACGTCAGGGCCGCTTAGCACTGAGAAACATGGGCCATAGGCGTTCAAGGAAAGCATCTCAGGTATCGCAGGGGCTACGTCTCCGTCCAAGCCTGTCGTTTGGCCGATGCTGCATCATGCTGTGGCCGGACGAGTATGAGCTGGCCACCCCCTCCGTCTCTCATACGTAGGCACATCTGTCCGGGCACACGGCAGGGCCCAGTGCCTGTCTCGACCAAAAGCGCTTCTGAGCTACACTAGGCCGGCCAGGGCTTTCGAAAGCAAGGCACGCCAAGGCACAGCGTTTGATGGCGGAGGAGACGCCGTTTAGGTGCCGGCCCCTGCAGGAGACGTCCGAAACGACGCTGGAGCTGGGCAGAGGCGTTCCGCAAAGCAGCATAGCGTCGACGATGAGCCGGCCTCGAGCACATGGCAGTGGCGTGGGCAGAAGAGAGGCGTTTTGTCGTGGTACAGAGGCACTCCCTGGCCTCGTAGTGGAGAGATCTTGGATGTGCATGTCTCGGCTCCACGCAAGCAAAGCGATTACGCCCCATGTGTGCACATACATACACAATATAGAGATGCATGCATGTAAGTCATGTAAGTCGGCTGAGTCTTGGATGCTGCCCCTTGTCGCATACACACGCAGAGAGAAGCACCTGGGCGGTGAGAGAGTCGAGAGCTGCGCCCATGTTTCATCCCAGACTATGCATAAAATTGTCCTGGGCAGAAAACGGCCGGCGGCATCTATTACCGACATGACACTCTCTCATGTTTGTGTGGCCGATTCAGATAGAGGCAGAGGGTTGCATGGCCGTCGTATACACGTCGCGGTTGTTTGACGGAGCTCGTCATTTTACGTGCTTGCTCGCCTTTGGTTAAATTAAAACCGGTTGATGAAGTTGATGAATCATTTTATTCTCGGAATGCCCGATTCTTTAGCGAATCCCGGAGTTCTTCAACTTGGTCAGTGCTGGAGGGAAACAAACTGCGCTTTGGCCGTATCAGCTTCGGGATTATTGGAGCGTTGCCACTTACAAACACCCGCGGCGTCTCTTGATACTTGCGTGTCGTACTTTGGCTTACGAAAGGGAGATACAAAAAAGAAATGAAATTCTTATTTCCCCCTTTGTTATTTCTTAGATGCTCTCCCCACTGAATTGTCAAAGCAGCGGTCCTTTCACAGTACAACAAGAATCCCGTCAATGCTGCTGCATTTAGCCGATGTAGAACACCAGCACCGTTAGCGATTGGACGATACGTGCAAGGTGTGCAAAGTGTGCAAGGCGTGTATCAAGGAATAGAGATACATGGCGGTGGTCACTGTAGCAAACACAAGTCTGTACTCACAAGGCTGCAAATTGCAGGCCGAGCGGTGGATGGCGCTGGGACTCTTTCCGGGCTCCAGCCGGTGAGACGACGGTTCCAACGGAGAAGGGTTCTCGAACATGTGCGGGCTTCTACGACCAGGGTCTGGGGCTGAAGCCGTTGCCTGTATATTGCTTTACAGCTGGGATCTGAAGGATTGCTCTAAGCAGGGGTAGATTAGATAGTACCCCCAATAGTATAGAGGTAATTAACGGTGTGTGAGGAGTGCATATACAGTACATGTAATGGTATCTGGTGCTTGAGTCAGCCAGACACAGGTGCTGAGGGCGCTGAACAGCCTCACTGACAAGCTTGACTCTTGTACGTGACACTCACACACGCACGAGACGGTTTTATCTGCTGGCAGCTTATTTCCAGTCTTGCCCGTTGTAGCCAGCGTGAGATGGCAAGACGAACAAAACGGCATAAACAAGCAAGGTGCCAGTGCAACGGCACACCATCTTGTGATTTGACAGAGTGCACTATACACAATGTGTGGCGGTGACACGCTGGGAGGGAGCAAATGGCTGCATGGCCGTTATGCATGTCCGCCGCCCCTAGCCCAATGGATCTCGAGCGTTGCCCTTCTTGTAAATGGGAGGTCGGGATGAAGCAGAGCCAATCAAGCGAGAGGCAAACGAGGCGGTGACTGTGCATGCATAGGGCGGTATACTGACGCATTCGTGTCTTGAGAGTGTCGTATACATGTGTTGCCTGTTGACTTGTATGGAAGACTTGATTGTTACGGTGTGGTTGTGACGCAGGTTGAGCTTTGATTCTGCTTCAATGGACAATAACTGCATGTTTCTTCTCTTCTCTTCACTTGTCAGAGCAAGTCAACTGCACATCATGAGTAAAGCCAGAGCAGTATTCGCCGTAACACTCACCGAAACGACTACATCGGAGAGATGCAATGCGGTAGCACATGCGGGTCCCTTGCAGCCCGTAAAATGATGGAGCAGCCAACAGCATGTGACGTGAACAACATGTAAAGCAAAGTGTTACTATTGCCAGATTGCCAGCTCTGCTAGAAGCTGTACCATTACCGCATGGCTATATGACAGACACGGCCAGGCCTTGCACGTTTCTCGATCCACAGGCGTAATTCAGCGCTCAGCGTTTAGAAGAAACGAAACCAACCAACTCGTGTAAACAAAACTGCCCCCTCCCTAATTCCCTCCGCGTAACGGCGGGCTCGGCAAATGGCGGTAACAGAAAATGAAGATGAGCCTCTAGAAGCATCCACGGGCGGGACCCTAAACGACAGATTAACTTCTGGGGCCCAACGGCAATCTGAGATGGAATTATCCAGCTCTTCAGCCCCCCGTTTTTAAATCTGCGGGGAACCTGTCAGGTTCGACAGCATTGGCGACTGCGGAAGGGGCGCAAGTGAGTGTCTGGTGTGATGCCGGCAGCCATCGGGATGGAATCTGGGCAGTTCCAACGTCATATTACAAGCAAGTTGTTATGGAGTCTGTTCGTTACAGGGGCCATGGTGAAGAGCAGAGCAGGGGCTTCGGGAAGCAGTGGCCTTTGACGTGCTGCAGCTTTCCTTCAACTCACATTCACGAGTTATGCATCTTCACCGCATTCATTTCGTCTTCTCCCCCCTCCCTGTAAGCATTCTTCTCATTACAATCAGCCTGCAGGTGGTTTTATTCCAGTAGCCGGCGGTCTGTGGGCGCTGCTACATGTACTTGGTCCTGGCTTTTCTGTTCACGGGGCTACCGAGTCACGCAGGATAACGCTTTGACGTTACCGCCTCGATGCTCAGTTTTTTGTAACAAATGCGGTGAATGATGCATTGACGCTGGGAGAGTTTCGAAAAGCGGGTGGGCCAAGGAGGAATGACTGTTTGAGTCAGGGCCTGTTGCGTAGTGGCCGGATGAGGGTGGCTGGTCTCTGCTACATGGACTACGATTCGTAGATTTACGATGGGTGGTTTTCGATAGATTACTTCGCGTATCTGTAGGATTTGAGGCGTTTTTGTGATTTGTGGGCTGACAATTGGTAGTTGGCAGCATGGCGTAGGCATATCCGGAGAATTGGCTACAGAGGGACTTGCACGATGAGATGGATCGAATCTAGAGGCAGGAATTGTAAAATCTACATTCGTTTCCCAACAGTTTAACCTATCAAGAACATTATATTGGCTTTTGTTCCTTGATAAATTCCAACGCTTGTATTTGGTTCATTCACCCTTGAGGCTAAAGTCTTGATCTGGCTTGGATGATGCTTCTATGGTAGAGACAAGCAGTAGCTAGCGAAGAGTAAACACCGGTATACAAAGACAGATACGTGAATAGAATAGTATACAGGATGCTCTTTCAAATATGATGATACGATGCTCTATTCAGGGTAGATGGTTACTGGTGATGCGGGCATGAAGTAGACATAAAGCGGACATGTATTAACAAACTTGACCAGGAATTACAAGATACAGTGAATCCCAAGGGGCCAAGATGGATCTCCACGAATATATCAACATCACAATGCCTATTGACAAACCAATAAACAGTGCTGTTGCTTGCTCTTGATCTCGGCCTCGCATGTCGAAACGGGTAAGCTAATGCACCTCAAGTTCAAAACGTGTTGGTTGAGAGTTCTCGGTATAATCATGCATCTGTAGGATCTCACTTAGTCAGCAATATCATCCCAATGCTTCCTTTCTGCCGCGTCTCAATTTGCTTACTCTTGTAGTCCAATGGCTATTCTCTACTTCAATCGCTAGAATGCCTCCGCAAAGGGCGTTGGCGCAGCGAGGCCAGCGCGGCTTGGACGACTCCAGTCACGATGCCGAAAGACGCCCCGAAAACATCTTTTTGTTCTGGCCCAATATCATCGGTAAAGCTATCAAGCTCCTCATGCTACCTGTACGCTGCTGATTTACTTGCCCAGGATATATCCGAGTCATCTTGGCCATCTCCTCGCTATACTACATGCCCCTCCATCCACGCACCTGTTCTCTTCTCTATGCCATATCATGCCTTCTCGATGCCCTCGACGGATATGCTGCTCGAATCTTGAACCAGGGAACGCAATTCGGCGCAGTCTTGGACATGGTCACCGACCGCTGCACTACATCGTGTCTTTTGGTCTTCTTGGCGACGGCTATCCCTCGCTGGGCTCTTGTTTTCCAGGGGTTGATTGCGCTGGACTTTGCTAGCCATTATATGCACATGTACGCATCTTTGGTGGTTGGCGGTGCTGGCTCGAGCCATAAGAACATTGACAGGAGTCAGGGCTGGTTGATGAAGGTGTATTACTCGAACAAGGTATGTAGCAAGCAAATGACATGAATATCAGTTGTCAGCTCCATACATCTAACCTTTCAACTTTAGATTGTCTTGTTTTCTCTTTGTGCGTTCAACGAGCTCTTCTTCATCGCCTGCTACCTCTTGTCCTTTTCGTCACCCGTCATTCCTCTCTATCTCAACGCCGATATCGATGGACACGGCCCCTTGCACCCAGAAGTAGAAGTCGACACTTCGCTCTTGGCCAAGATGTTTCCTGATCCCTTCAGCTCTGCGGCACTTGAGCTGGCGCGCTCCAACAAGATTGACAAGTACTGGCCGAATGTTATAGCGACGGGATGCTTCCCCTTTATGGCGCTGAAGCAGGTGATTAATGTTATCCAGCTGGTTCAAGCTAGTCAGCGGCTGGCGAGGGTAGACGTGCAGCGAAGACGGGAGATGAAGCAAAGATGATTTTGTCAATGTCAATCTTATTCATGTGACAAGGAGCTCTTCCATTTAATCACACATAGATGTACTCAATTATATCGTTGATGCCAAGGATCAAATCACCTGTCTCTGCGCCTGTAGTCTCTATCTCTGTCCCTGCCCCCTCTGTCTCCTCCACCTCTGTCTCCTCCACCTCTGTCTCTCCTGTCGTGTCGATACCCGTCCCTCGGCTTAAACTGTCCATCACGATCATTGTCTCTGCCTCCTCGACGAGGACTCCTGCTCCTGTTTCGAGACTGAAATCCATTGTCCCGTGGCCGATGCCTGTCGTCATTCCTTTGTTCATATCGGCCCTGGCCCCCTCTGTCCTGGCCCCCTCTGTCCTGGCCCCCTCTGTCCTGGCCCCCTCTGTCCTGGCCCCCTCTGTCCTGGCCCCCTCTGTCCTGTCTGTCTTGCCTGTCATCGTCTCTTCGGGGCTTCGATCTCTGATCATGCCGTCCTTTCATCTCCTCCTTGCTATATACCATGTTATAGTCCTTTCCAGACCTCTTTTCATCCTCTTCTCGATACTGCCGTCGCTTCTCAAGCTCTTGTACTCCACCCCAGCCTCCTCGAGCCCTCGCTCTGCGTTTGCTGTTTGTGTCTGATCTCCATACATCGCTAAGCTTGCTGACGCTCTGTGAAAAGTCGACATGGATTCGCCGGTCATCAATGAGAACATCTTGCATTTTAGAATATGCCGCTTCGCACGATGCCTTGTCTTCGTATTCGATAAAAGCATACTGTAAGCTGTCGCCCGTCTTTTGGTCTCGAATCACCTCGCAGCTCAGAATCTTGCCAAAGCGGCCAAAGATGAGCTCCAGGTCTTCGTCTTGCGTGACTGGATTCAGTTTGCAGACGAACAAGACGTTTTCCGGCGGCTTCACCTCCGCAAAGGGAAGATCGCCCATGAGCTCCAGCGTCAAGGCCTGCGCCCTGGCCTCTCTCTCCCGCCTTCTCTTCTCCAGCTCCTCCTCATCCACGTCGTCGTTTTCGTGCAGTTCTTGTTCATTGGCGATCCGCACCGTCCTCAGCTGCTCATCTGACGGCGGAGGGCTCGAGCTGGGCTCCCTGAGGCCGGGAGGGTCAGGATAGGGATCGTCCAGGATGACGGTGTGCTTGATGCGAATATCGACAAACGGATAGCCCCTGTCGTCCACCATGGCCTCGTTGATCTTCTCCAGCGAGTCAAAGCCCTCGACAACCTTGCCAAACACGGCAGCCTTGCTGTCGAGAAAGTCCGTCTCTTCGCCCAGGGTGATGATGAACTGCGACGCCGCCACGCGCGTGTCCGGGTCCGAGGCCAGCGGCACGGTCGCCATGCTGACGGTGCCGCGCTCGAGATGCTTCAGCTTGGGGTGGAAGGGCGCCGTAAAGGTGCGCCGTGAGGGATCGCCCGACAGGTGGCCCCATATTGAGCAGCCGCCATCGGATTGCTTGGCCAGCGGGCCGAGGGGATCGCCGGTCTGGAAGGAGAAGTTCTTTTGGACGGAGTGGATGGGCGAGAAGTTGTAGTATTTGACCTTGCAGAGCTTGAGGAAGCTACTCAGAGTTAGCAGCTGCTTGGTGATGCTTTCAAAGGTTCTAGGTACTTACTTTTCGCACAGCTTTGGCGAGTGGTCCACCAGCAGGTCAATGACGATGTCGCCAACGGTGGTCTCCAGCAGGACGGACATGGCGAATCTCGGGGTATCTCAGGGTATCTCAAAGAAAAGGATTGTGGCTGTAGCCGCGTATCTCTGACGCGAGGCTGCGATCAATCAGATGAATGACAATTTTAGTGGAGAAGCACCAAGATCGGCCTGGCTTGATTACATAATGACATAATGATTTGCGCCATGACGCAGTAGAAGCAGTTTATTCAAGACAATAATAGATAAAGTTTAGTAGATTACTGAATTTCAAGTAAATAAAGAATTGTGCTGATGCATCTCAGTGGATACGCAACCAACTCTTCGGTGGTGTCGGCCATCATTACACCCCGATATCAGTAGCATTACACAGATGAGGCCTATCAAGATCAGCAAGAAATGCATCCATCACGATTCTACTCCCCAGACACCTTGGACAAGTCAGTACTTCAATCCAAGCAACCAATCGAGTACCTATAGAGGCCTATCTATCATCCTAGCGCGATCAAACGCATAATAAATCTGATACCACGAAGCCTCGCTTATTCCCAAAACAGCAGGCCTCTTGTTTCAGCCAGTAACAGTCGCCATATCCATGCAGCCATATTTCGTCTCAAGTGGCAATTTTCGCTCAGGATTCATGCGCGCAGATCTGATTCATCACTTCAAGGGAAGCCTTGTTTGAACTCAATATTGTTTCAATTGTGACTGTCTCTTTGCCAGCCTTTTGGTGCCTGCTAATTTTTTGCCTGCTCGTTTGTTTGCTATCCAAAGCCACCTATAATATCGTAACCAGCAGAGTAAACAACAGGTGATAGTAATAAAAAAAATATCAGGTGCTACAAAATATATATGCAATAGCAGGCTCGCTCCCAAAGTCCCTTTTATCGATGAACCCCGCTTGTCCAAAAACACATCCTGTAAAACCCACCAATGCAAAAATCAGACAAATGATAAAAAGTAAAGAATATAGAAAAATAAACACTAAAAAAAATTCCGCAGGATTGCACGAGATGTGGTATGTACACAAGACATGCTATATGTACATATATGATAATGATGTGATTCAGCGCAAAGCCGCACGCAATGCGATGCCATCAACAAAAAAAGAATAGCCTATTGCGTCAGGCAACGGACCACAACATACTAAATCAGGTAGGTGGGTAATAAAAAATGATGAAGTAGCAAAGAAAAAAAAGCAACGTCTCCAAATTTGCGTTCTTTTTTTGTATCCCCCCATCAGTAATAGAAAAAGAGTAAATAGAAAACTCCGTGTCATCGAATGGGTGTCAGCTCTCCAACGTTGAGCCATTGGTATCTTTTGTTTGTTTCCCCCTTCTCCATACAAAAAAGAAAAAAAATTGGTGCGTCCCGTTGTAAAAAAAGATGGTCCCCAGTGGTATAGAGGCTAAGCTGGCTAGCCATGATAGGATTAACATTAAGAATGTCGCAATCGAAAAAAAAAAAAAAAAAAAAGAGTGACTGAATCGCAGGGCCAGGAAAGCTTGGCTTGTGCTCAAAATAGCTGATCGTCGGTGGCGGGTCCAATGAGTTTGTTTCCATTCCACTCCCCACAAATGGCTGCGTAATTCGCATTTTTGTTTGAGCGATCAATTTGTTTGCTCTTTTGCTCTTTGGCCCAGCTCAGTCCCGGCTAGGGGAGCTTCGCCTCCGTCGCCCTGATCGGAGTTCCTTCTCAGTCTCCATCAGTCTGGTCTGAGCCCACATGCGGGTCGTCATGTCACTTCGCACGGCGTCGCAGTTGAGCAGCTCAGTCAAGGCCCGCTTGATGCTCTCGTTGACGTCAAACAGACGCTGCTCCTCAGCGGAGATCTGGAAGATGGTGTCTTCATCGACGATGGTGTCGAGCGAGTCTTCCCAGCCATTGTATCGTCCGTGCGCCCTTGAGGAGCGGCGTTGGCCAGAGCGGGAGTGTCGTCGTCCGGCAGAGGCGTAGATAGAAGAGCGGACGGGTGAGGTGCTGGGAGAAGAGATGGTGGAAAGGGTGCCGGTCGATGCAGTGCGCGGGCGGATCTGCTCGAGGCTGGTACAGAGTTGCTCGTGTTGCTCTTGCAAAAGCAGATACTTTTGCAGAGTGTAGGCGTAGTTGTGATAGCAGGTTTCGGAGTCCATCGTGGCTATGATGGGTGTGTGAAGATGTCGAGTTGAAGTATTTCCTTCTTGTGGAATCTGTCGTCGTGTCGTCGCTCTTGTACTTGCTTCAGCGGCTGCAGCGATATGATCGAGGTATTGCTCTTGTTCCTAGCAATGACGAAACCATCGGACACATAAAGTTTCCTCTCCACGCAGCAGGTGATTAAGCAAGTAAGATTGCAAGAGGAAGCGAAGTCGAAAATAGAATCGATAGAATTAACCAGCGGTGCTTCGTTGATATGATCGGGATCACAAGGGTTCGACGCCGGCGATGGTGGAAATAGCAGCACCGTGGCAATGACCAGGTAATAGATGGTTTTGTGTGCCTGTGAATCGAGGTTCAAGGGCTCGGCGGTAGTTGTGTTATGTGTCTAAGTAGATACCCTGTCGTATGGGGCTGGCAAGGGTCGAGGACGGATATTAAAGGTGCACGAAGCAGCTTCTTTTTATTCTAGGGCAACCAGGAGATTGCTCTTCTTGCCCAAGCGTAACGTTCCGCCGTGGGTATGTTATGGAAGTAGGTAGTAATGGTAGGTAGCCTGCTTAGTTGTAGTGGCAGTACTCTCACAAGGATGTGAAGATTGTGTGTAGATTGATAGATGTTGTTGAGCCAGGATCGTAGGGTCAGGCAAGGGTGGTGGTGGTTTATAACGACAACACGAGCGTGATGGAAGACTGACGTCGAGAGGCCAAGGTCAGGTCAAACTGCGAGCGGTTGGCGTGATGGGGAGTGTATAAGTGGGCGACTGAAGCAGCATCCGATGCAGAGGCGGCCTTGGATGCTCCCAGGAGAAGGTGGATCGGCCGGCGGTAGTGTAGTATTAGAATAGTGGGAACAGCCTTTTTATTCCCTGCCGCAACACTAACAAGTGATGTGCGCAAGACGTCGTTAATGAGGGTGTGGAGAAGGAAATAAGGCACGGAGTATCGATAAAATGAAGTGGGAGTCGTAGTAGCATGGGATGCCGCAAAAGGGTTGAATGTGCCTGTATTATACTGTTGCTGCCCGGCCGCTGCCCCAGTAACACGTCAATGGTCTCCCACGGTGTCAGTAATCGCAGAGCAAAAGTAACTTTCTGTGCCTATCTTGACGCCGAGCTACTGCAAACCGCAGGATAGCAACAAGCGGTACGGTAGCAAAGCTTGGAAGACGCAGGCGGGAGGAGCTCGCAATCGCCCGGTAACATGAACATGGGGCCCCGGGCAGCCAATGAAAGCCACTGCCAGAGCTTCGTGAAGGCCAAGCTGAAAGAAGGGGGGTTGCTTTTTTGGAATTCTGGTCTAGATCCTTCTTGGGCTGGTCCGGCCTCTAGTTTGATTCGCCCGCGGCCTGAACAATCTACTGTAACATTTGGGCGCCAAGGGGAGGCGAGAACAAGGAAGAGGAAGAGGAGGGCGATGCAATGCGAGACGGAGCTTCCTGTTGCCTCTGTTGTCTTGTCGGAGAATCTCTTCTGCCTTGTTCTCTGTACAGTAGGTACAGCATGCTAGTCTATAAGCCAAACATTAAGGTTCTGGACGTTGGGGAGGCAAAACCAGCCCAAACACACGCCAGCCCGTCCAATGGCGCAGATGCGGGTGGCGAGGATGGCGGGCTCAGCACCAGACACGCTGCAGCAGATGGGGCCCTTTGTTGGCAAAACTTGGCTTTCTGGATACGAGTCCACTCGGGTGGTTCTTAGCCAGCAACAAGCTTCTCGTTTGGGGGGGCCCTGCCTTGCCTTGCTGCTTTTGCGGCGGGCGAGTTGGACGATGGCGCTGCTGCACGTTTCGATGGCTGCTTGGCTTGGGTGCTTTTGCTCAGGGCTGGCCGCGGTGGGTCTTTGGAGGAGAGCCCGTTTCGAAGACAGGGAGGGGAGCCAGGGTCTCCGGTTTTTTGATTAATATTAGGCTTACACGCTGCGTGCTTTTTCGTTGCGCTGGTTTTCTGCGCACAGTGGATGAACTGACTTGATTGTATCCGCTTGAACGGAAGGGGTGAAGGCAATTAGCAAGTCAATATAATCTCAAAAACGCTCAATTGCCGTCACGCATCAAGGAGGCGAAGAAGCCGGTCCAAGACGCGGAAGCCTGGCTGGCTCAATATCAACACCAGCGGGTCATGAGGCCTCGCCTTCGAATCCCAATTGCTAGTACTAATAACACTGCAGTGCAATGCATATGCCATGCAACTGCAGTCGCTCGAGATGGCGTTGGTGTGGCAAGTATCAAGGCAAACTGTGCAGCCGGACTCGCGGTGTGCGGCATGGAGGTGCATGGAGCGAGCTAATTGAACTCTTGCCTGCGTGGGACAAAGACAGGGCAAACTGAGTTTCTGTTCATTCAATGTTATCAGCACTTGGGCTCGTGCAATTTGCGCCATAGATAACGAAGCGCCCTGTCCCGTTTCCTGGCCCCCCCTCCCGTCCGAGATTTTCAAGATAACACGGCCAATGAGACCGGGACGAAGCGATAACGACAGCCGGCTGCTAGTGCTCCGTGATATTTGACACATCTCCAAGATATCTGCGTCTGTACCCAGGCAGATGAGCACTAGGTACTGCTTGGTGGCTGAGATTGAAGCCCATCCCCCTTTGCTCCCGCTTCATAGTTGCATTGCTGTAGCACTCATCTCGAGCCCAGAGATCGATCAGCAATCAGCGTGTACAACCGGCCCTGAGACACCTTCTATTTTTGCCTCGTGATCCGCGTCCAGACCGAGTGATCGGCAGCAGCTCCAGAATACAGCACTCACTCGGCTGTATCAATAGACCCCCCTGAGTATCATTTCCACAAGACAGAGCCGATCACTGGATATAGGCCCAAATAGCGGCAAGATTGGCACAAAAAAGTCCACGGCATGCGGCCTGCAGCCGGAGCCGTGTCAGTTGACTCGAAGCTGTCTAGAACATTGGGCATCGAGCGTCGTCAAGCAAGCGCAGGCCTTACTATACATGTCAGTTTCAGACTCCCGCGTCTGCTTGTAAAACATCGACGCCGGAGATGGTCTCCGACTTTGCAGCGTCGCATGCAGCATGTCCAAGTCTGGCGAGAAATCCTACCTCAGCCCACCTCGTGAGGCTTCAAAACTGTGCCCAAGGCTAAATATGCCCATGCCGTTGTGCTTCCGTACGTGCGGTATGTGCTACGCGTATTCTGTGCATCGCTTCTCACGGGACCACCGGATAGTGCTGCACATATGTGAGGATTTGCTCTCCAACGACGACGTTTTTACTCTCGCGACTCGGCAGCGTTGCAGTGACTCCAATAATTCCCCTCCTTCGTCGTCAGCTCAGCCCGTCAGGCCAGGCCACCAAAGCTTCAAGCTACCAAGAGGAACTCTCCTCCCATGTACTCCGTACAGCCGCTAAAAAGCTTATCACATCCGACTCTGAGCTTCTTTTCGTCTCAAAGCTGCGGCGGCCCCCAAAAGCTCACTCGAAAGCAGTTTCCTATAACAGGTCACGTTTATCTGAGACTCTGTGGCACTCTGCCGATCAGCGATGATCTCTCACCCACCAACGTGGGCTCGCTAAAGTCTTAAGAAAAATTTTCACTGAACAAAAACCCCAACGTTGACCGTTTTTTCCTGTTCCTTTATCCCTGCCGCTGCGGAGACTTTGTCACATTTCCTCGCTGTGAACAGCAAAGAAACGCAAGACAGGTCAAATTGGCTCATGTGGTGGAGCTTTTTTGGAGTCATGCAGGATACTGCAGGATGCTGTACCTTCACGGAGCTTTCTGTAACTCTACTAAACCATCGTCGACTTCCGAACCGGGGTATCAGTCTGGAGGCTGGAAACTCTGCCCATTGACTTCTCCAACCGACGCCTCTCCGCTTCAAAACTGTGCTCTCTCCCCACCGGAAATGCACTGCTGCAGGGAAACCTAACGAAATGGCGGCGCAGTGCGTACAGCTTCCATCGCCTGCTCCAGACCACAGTCTCGAGCAACCGGTGTAGGCCGCAGTTTGTTCCCATTTGCCAGCCAGCAACGTTAGTCTCTTTTTCCCCGCAAGTGCGACTCCCGCTTCAATGTCCGTATAGGCATGAGCAGAGTACGGAGTGCATATTCTCCCACACGCAACGAGATCCAATGGTTCCGGTGAACACACCACTGTCGGGCCATTACCCGTCTTCCGCCTCTGAAACCGTAAGATGGCATAGCTGCTTACCTACGACTTATACCGTACAAGCACTGTAAGCCAGGATGAAATCGGAAGCCCTGTCACCTCATGCCAATTGTGTCTTGTGTCTTACTTCCCCGGACTTTTGGGTCCTGTCCATGACTTCATCCTGTCTTGGCTAGAGCATTTTGTCGACGAAATTCCTCCGGCCAACAGGGTGTGCTCCGATGCCAAAGACCCAACAACTGCTGTTCCCATCCCTGTGCTTCACACATCTGTACATGGGTAAAACCGTTTTGCGGTTTACATGACGTCAACAGTCGGTGAGAATTGCATTTGCCATTGAGCAATCAGCCTATATTTACTTTTCATGTGTTGAGTTTGTGATGCCTTCGAAAAACTTCCGGTTGTGTCTCCCGACGATAGCCTGATGAGCCGCATCGGTTCCAAGAGCTCAAGAAAGCCAATTGCTGTGTGGCTTGACCCCCAACGCGCCACCGCCTTATTTCTTGTCCCTGTTGCCACGGCGTTGACTGGCGCCATCGCCGGCGCGTCCTAGGCGAAGTGATCTGTTGGAGCTACCCTGAAGGTTATAACCATTGACGTTGTATCGTTTCATGGCTTCATCAGCGGTTCGCCGAAGAAATCCAAAGGTTTGCCGCGGAGATTGCATTTGCAGCTTCCTTGATGGGGTTGTAATTTGTAAATTACTTTCTGTGCCGCAGTCAACTTACACTGTACATCACTATTGTAGCGCCCCCCGTTTGAGGTATCCGTGTAGTTCATGTCGGCGACATCAAGATTAACGACGGGTTATGATTTGATCTAATTGGGTCAGAGCTTAGACACTTTGCAAATTCTAATGGCAACCTGGTCGTTGTAGAATGGGCCTTGTTGTTGGTCACGCGACGGTATCTCGAATGAGACATCTTCCACCTTTAGCTTCTCTTCCTCACACTTTTCTAAAAACACTTGGAACGTCTGCAGGTTTCGCTGAGTTGCCGCAATAATGACCTCAACATGAGGATACAGTTCAAATAGCTCCAGTAGCGTACTGACAAGGTCGGGGATGATGCTCGAGTCGTACGTAATATCAGCTCCGAGGACAAGGTCCAAGGGACGGCCGCCGTTCCACCGCTCTTCTTCGGTTCCCTTGAGTGCATATCCCCACTTGAGATCCATGGGCGTTATGGCACTTGAGCCTTCGAGTTGATTCAGAAAGAAATTCTCGGGGAGGTTGTTGATGACATCGTCTGACCCATCCGATGCTATGATGTGTGTTGAATTCAAGTACTTTGCGCATAAGATGGAAAGATATCCAGTGCCCGTCCCGAGTTCCAAGATTCGTTTCCCGGAAACAATGCTGGAGTCCTGGCAAAGAAGCTGTCCAAGGTGAAGTGCCGCTTCCCAGGTCCTCAGTCCAGTAGTTCCAGCGGCAGAGATGAGAGACCGATTCTCAAACAAGGTAATGTGAGCCTCGTGATCCGGTAATGATGCGACATGGTAGACGACATGACACTTTTGCTGCACGGCATCGGCCTCATCCGGGGCTGGTGTGGATAGCAAGACTGAGAGGGAGGACATGAGACCATCGGAGACTCCCTGCTCTTCACGTCAGAGACAGTCTTATACGGCATCTGACGGACATGGGGTCGGGCAACTTACATGCTCATCCCAGTCCTCAATACTTGCCTCAACGCGGGAGACAAGCTCTTTGAGCACTCTCACTTGATATCGGAGCGGTGGAGGGCCAGCAGAAAGAGCGCCATCGGCAAACAGCCTCTCATAGATGGCATCTTGAACATCGGAGCATCGGAGGTGTTGAGGCTCGGGATAAGTCAAGGCCTGCTCAAGTTGGAGATATTGATAGCAGAAGCGGTCGACTTGACTCTGTGATAAGGCGTCCATGGTTAGACGTATACATGAAAAGTAATTAAACACGCCCTGAAAACACTGAGCTCTTTCGACATAGTCTTCACATTTTTGCTCAAGACTTGCTCTGCAAACCCTCATCCATGGCGATGCTACGATCGCAAATGGTGGAGCACGCAGTCGAGTATCCATAATCGCTTGCAAGGATTGATTGGCCAAGCGAGCGGGGACCGACAAGCTACAAAAATAGCAGCCAGGCCATTTGCCGAGCTTTACCCTGCACGTGAGCACACAACTAATTTTCGCTGCTTACATAACGCGCACACACGCACGCTCCGCAGCTCATCTTAGGGTTGGGACCCAGACTAAGCGACACGAGCGTGTGCTACGGAATTTTCAACGCCCCGGTTTTAGTTTTGCGGCGAGCCCTTTCTCCCACGACCGAACCACGACGCCAAACCGCCGAGTCTCTCCTTCGTCACTTTTCTCAACGAGACAAAGCATCGCAACCATGGCGGATAACGACGCTCCCGTTACCCTGCGAACTCGCAAGTTCATCCGCAACCCCCTGCTTGGCCGCAAGCAGATGGTGGTGTGAGTGAAATCCTCAAAAGCCTCTCGTCGTGCCGCCGCCAGATTCGAATTCGCCCGCCATTGAATCCCTATCCATGAGACATCCATCGATCTTCGAGCCTATTTGTGTGTGCGGAAAACCAAGACGGCTGCCATTTCTTGTCTGCGGATATTGATTTGCTGCCTCGCACAATCTCTGTTGCAGAATTGAGCAGCGACTTTCGATTGGGTATTGGATTGGATAGCGGACGATTTGGAGCGAACACAGCGAAGACGAATCCTGATGGACGGCGGCCAACGACTTGAACCACAACTTCAACTCTGAAAGTTTGACTGACCTGTGATTTTTCAACGAATAGTGACATCCTCCACCCCGGCCGTGCCAACATCTCCAAGACTGAGCTCAGCGAGAAGCTCGGCAGCCTGTACAAGGCCCAGAAGGAGCAGGTCCAGGTCTTTGGCCTGCGCACCCACTTCGGTGGCGGCAAGACCACCGGCTTCGCCCTCATCTACGACTCCCCTGAGGCTCTGAAGAAGTTCGAGCCCAAGTACCGCCTGATCCGTGTCGGACTCGCCACCAAGCCCGAGCGTGCCAGCAGACAACAGCGTGCGTCCAACATTCCACTGGCTCTGCCTCTTTCCATCTTGTGCTATTTTTTGGTTGGCTAACTTGACATTTATAATACAGGCAAGCAGCGCAAGAACCGACAGAAGACCCTGCGCGGAACCGCAAAGGTCAAGGGTGCCAAGGCGAAGAAGGAGAAATAAACGCACAATCTTTAAATGGTTGCTTGCTGGTGCTGGAGAGGAGGTGCGGGCGTGGCGCTGCGGTACTACTGGGCATGATTGCGCACCTGCGAGTGCTGCAGACTTTTTTCTCGGCATTAAAAAAAATCTACATGTTTTTGTCGATGGAACCTCTAGAAACGGCTTTTGTTGGGATGGGAGTCCGTCCCATGGTGTGTGCCTTCGATACACTAGCATGAAATCAACGGTGTTTTCGGGTTTACGGTCCAAATCTGTGTCCTATTATTTGTGGATTTCCAGACATGTGCTGGATAAGATGATTTTGTTATGATGACCGGACTCTCCAAAATATCGGTGATGATCAGTGGGCAATTCAAATGAACAAAAAAAAAACTTATGAATGAACGCTGGACTATCGTAGCAAGTGGCTGTTTCCCAATATGGTCTTAATGATTTGATATTCACGCTGTCTAAGAAAGAAATCTTTACAATAGAGAAACACTCAATCGATGCATGCTAACAGTAGAATATATCTTTACCCAAACTACAACAAAACGCCAGAGGTTCCAATTTCACGTACGCACACAATTGTCAGTTAGTTACCGGTAGCTCCATGGAAGCGCAGAGATCTAAAGGACCAAGTCACAAATACAAAGGAAACAGCAGCCAAGCCAGCAAAGATAAAGTACACCCAGCCATGACCGCCCAGCCAGGTATTCAGAGCTTTGTTGACAATGGGGAAGAACTGAGCCACCAAAAAGGTCGCAACGTAATTGACTCCGAGGCACCAGCTCTGAGTCGCGCCCACAGCCTCCTGGCCAACGAGCTCTGATGCCAGGATAAAAGGAACAGGGCCCAGGCCCACGGCGAAAAAGCCGACAAAGACAATCACGGCCAACGCTGACAGGATCTTGAAGCCGAACACAATGGACAGAGCCAGGACAAGAGCGCTGCTGCCCTGGCCAACGACGGATGCGATGAGGCATGTCTTTCGTCCCAGGCGATCTGGCAGGGGGGGGAACATGCGATGGTTGTCACCAGGTTGACCAGCGATACCAGGATGCTCAAGAGAGCAGACGAGATGGGCAAAAGGTCGGCAAGGAGGGAGACGGAGTACATGATGACGGAGTTGATGCCGCAGAACTGCTGCACGAACATGATGCCCACCAGAGCAATGATGACGGGCCGAGTGCTGGGATCCTTGGCAACTTGCAGGAAGCCGAGGTGGACGGGCTCGTTCTTGGCCGAGGTGGCATTGGGCGGGGGGACCTCGTCTGCGCTCTGAGCAAGAAGGCCCTCTTCCTCTCCAGAGGCGGATCCGTCACGGCCCCAGACTTCGCTCTCCTCTCTGATGTCGACGGCCACGCCGCGGATCCTCTGGAGCGTCTTCTTTGCGCCGGCGACGTCGTCGTGCGCGGCGAGCCATGCCGGGCTCTCAGGGACGATCAACAGGCCAATTCCTTGCGCGGCGGCAATGAATGCTCCAATGCCCAGGTTCCACCTCCAGGCGCTGCCGTAGCTCAGGAAGAAGCCCAGCGTCTGCGTGATGAGAATGCCAACGTTGATGGAAATTTGCGTCATGAAGCCAAAGAAGCCCCGTCGATCCGGCGGGCACACTTCGCTAATGTACAGCGGCACAATGACCGTCGACGCGCCAGCTCCGATACCCGACAGGAACCGACCCGATGCCATGACGAAGACGCTGCTGGCGATGGTCTCGACGGTGGATCCGGCGATGAAGAGCAGCGCCGTCACGCGCATGGCGAGGAGGCGGCCGCGGCGAGAGGAGAAGGGGCCGGCGGCCAGGGCGCCGATGAGGCCGCCGATGGTGAAGACGGAGGAGACGGTGGCGAAGGCAGCCTCGTCCATGGGGATGCAGTCGTCGACGGGGGCTTCGTGGACGGAGGTGACGAAGCTCCTGAGGAGCAGCCGGGCTGCGGAGATGGACTTTCGGTGGCAGGTGATGACATCTTGGGGAGCGTTGAGTTCGGCCTGTGTGGAAATTGATTTTGTATTAGCTTCTAGCTTCTTTGACAGACAAATGGATGGGCAGCAGAATGCTAGAGGTCATGTGTAGCTTGAGACATGAGAAGCAAGCGGTGAATGCGATGCGTTGAGGAGAGGAAACACGAAACGCACCAAGTGGAAGCCAAACTGCAGCGACCCGAGAGTCGAGATTGCGATGAGGATGACGAGATACGCGGTGACGCCCTGGCCCGCCATCTTTGCGAGTTGGGCTGTAGTGGTAGCTTTTGATAGCTGCCAATAGCTCGAGATGAAGCGATGATGGAGGTTGAAGCAGCTGGGTCGCTCTATGGGCAATGATCAGCTGCAGTCAGCTTTGGATAGGCCAATCAGCTGTGCCGTAGTGGGGGAGCCGCGTTTGGCAATCAGGGTCTTGGCCTCTTCAGCACTGATAGCTTCCAGTCTGCTGTCTATCTATATCAGAGAATATCGAATGTTGGTATTTGCGTGGAAACCATTCTTTATCAAATAGCATCATACCAGCGTCTCATTAGAATTTTATTTTCTCTCCTGTCAAGGCAGTGTTGTGATCAACTCTTGTGCAACGTAAACCACGATGTGCGCATCGTGACCACGTTTGCACTACCCTAGAATTGGCTGAATGAAGCATGTGATTCTAAGTGTTGGCAGAGCTAGATGGTAATGATACATCGAGTAGGTAAAGATTAAATGTAATTCTTATTATGTCATTGGTAATTGAAATCCATATTACTATTGACTGGAAATATTGTTCTCGTATGATCTGTGCTTACTCTAGGTATTCTGTAGAAGATCACTTGTCATATGCTGCAAATGAATGACAAGCAGATAAATGCAAACGAGCGAGAGACAAACAGGTGCAGATGTCTTCACAAAGCGCCAATTTGTTGAATTGAATCTATACATTTCATTGATAGGGCGTCATCCATCCAAGTAAACATCTAACCAACTTTTACTCAAGCCTTCTTAATCATCTCATGGTATATCCTCAGCTTTTACCCATCTAAGCACCTACACGTAAAGCATCATCACAATCCCAGAAAATCAAGCATCATCTGCTCACCCAAATTCTTCAGCACCTTGCGCCCCCCTGATGCTGTCCGCCTCAATCCGCGCCACGATGCCCGGCTCCGTGATGCCCTCGTCAACCCACTGCTGCACGGCCGGGTGGTCAAACAGCCGGTCGAGATACCTCCCTGCCTCGCCGTCCAGCTCAATGCCAAACGTCTTGCACCGAGACGCAATGGGCGCGTAAAAGGCGTCCGCCGCAGTGAACTCCTTGCCCGCGAGCCACGGGCCGCCAAACTTGCCGATGCCCTCGTCAAAGAGCTCCGTGAGGCGGTCAATGTCCCGCTGCAGAGCCTCGCTCCGGGGCCCGAGCTGGATGCGCAGCGCCACGTTCATGGAGCAGTCTGTGCGGATGCCGCCGAAGCCAGAGTGCATCTCGGCGGCGGCGCAGCGGGCAAAGGCGCGGGCGAGCTTGTCGCGCGGCCACACGGCTGGGTAGGCCTCGGCGATGTATTCGATGATGGCGAGTGAGTCGAAGATGGCGGCTGAGGAGGAGTCGTCGATGAGGCAGGGCACCTTGGCCGAGGGCGAGAAGCGGAGGAACTCGGTGCGCTGGCTGGCGAGGTCGGAGCCGAAGAAGACGAGCTTTTCGTCAAAGGGGATGTTGAGCGCCTTGAGGAGGACCCATGGCCGCATTGACCACGATGAGTATCGCTTGTTGCCGATGTAGAGCGTGTAAGTCATTTTGGTGGTTGTGGTTGGCGTTGATGTCTTTTCTTCGAGGTTGACAAGGACGATCCTAACAATACAATTGTGAAGACGTGGATTATTTATGTTGAAGAATAGATGGGCCAGATGGCTCTCGAGTCACTCGCAACTCTTGATTCACGGTCCAAACACGAGTGTATCAAAACAAAAAGCCCTTAAATTGACGAAACTAGTACAATTTTTTCAAGCCACTTCCTTTCCTGGTAGCAAACACCGAAGACTCATACATTTCTCGCTCTAAGCATATTGGAGTTCGTTTTTGGGCCAACGGACCGATTCGCATTCGTCAGACAGTGGCTACCAGTTGATTTCTTCTTTCTTCTCTTCTTTCAATTGTCATGGCTGGTCTTGTCGCATTGAGACATGGCAAATAGAGTGCGAGGTGAAGATGCATTAGTCAGCCATTTGTAGCCGAGGCGAGCTAGTTCTCTCTTCATGGGCCACAGGGCTGAATATTTCTTCCGGCATGATAGGTGGTAGCATTGAAGTAAGTGACACTCTGTATACAGATCTGATACACGGGTAAGATCTCTTTTAATCTTCTTTTTAAAGTTGATTACTCACTTCACATGCCAGCTGACACAGCTCCCTTCCCATCATCTGCTTCTCCGCGATTCGGACGCCTCAATCTCCAAAATTCGAGTCAGTCTGCCGCGGTTAGTTCGTCCCAACCCGTTTCACCCGTCAATCCCGCTTTGCCCGCTTATGCCGCTTGATAAGATGGGATTTACATAATGAGATGCGCCTTACCCCGTACAAAGCGGTTGGTTCTTCTCTGGACGACGGACTTTGCCCTCCGTCACTGCTAAAGATGCTCGCTACTTTTCGCTTTTGTTGGCTTGTAAGCGGCATTTGAGCGGCAATTAAATGCGATGCTAGGCTGGCTTGGGTGTAGACACGCCTTACCGTGGACCATTTGTGCGTGGAAATCATATTGCCGTTTCGGGCAAGTCTTGGTCATGCCGTTGGTTGGCCAATGGGTGCAAGGTCAAGCTCGCTTTTTAGATGCTATCTTTTAGTAATTGGCATCTCTGTCGGTTTATTTCAGGATTTCCCTTCTCCGGCTGGAGAAAACTGGACCCGCGCATCGTCTAGCAAGCAACGGGGTTCCCCCACAAGACACTGAGCGGCGATGCATTCATGACTTCGGAGATCGGACGGCTGTGCCCGCATCTGGATTTCCAATATCAATGGCTCGACCCCAGAAACTCGTAGTCCAACACATCTTGTCAGACACTTGTATATGATTGCTGCTTCTCGAATGCTTCTGTGCATGTAGTGGCTCCATTTCGCTGGCAAAGGTGTCATGAGCGCTTCACTTGTCTCGGCTTATATGTAAGCGTCGCATTCCTCCCGATTTATCATCCTTCTCCAGGGTCGTAGCAGCGACATCGGCACGATTCTCGAAAAACAAAACTCTAGCGACAATCAGGCTCTCATCACTTGGCTCTTACTACAAGGAACACGTTTGTTCTCCTGGAGAACTTGGGCCTGTCAGATACCTGGATTGGCGACTGACATCATGACACTTACACCGCCGGCAACGACAGACGCAGGATTCATCGAAGCGTCTTCAACAGACGACGATGTAGCCCTGGAGCAAAAGATCAACATGACGGACGAAAAAGCACGGGAATTGGGCCCTGAAGCGCCAGCCGCCACTGGACCGGCCGTAGGACCTCCTCCCGACGGCGGCCTCTGGGCATGGCTCCAAGTTGTCGCCGGCCATCTCGTCGTCTTCAACGTCTGGGGCTACACCATCAGCTACGGCATCTTCCAGCCCTACTACGTGGAAACGCTCAACCTGGGGCCCTCGGCCGTGTCTTGGATCGGAAGCATGCAGGCCTGTCTCATCTTCCTCGTCGGCACCGTTTCCGGCCGCGCCTTTGACGCCGGATATCTCAGACACGTCCTGGCTGCGGGTCTGCTGATGCAGCTGGTGGGCATCTTCACAACGAGCGTGTCGACCAAGTACTGGCAGCTCTTTCTCGCGCAGGGCCTGTGCCAGGGCATCGGCTGCGGCCTCACGTTTGCGCCAACAATTGCCCATGTGTCGACGTATTTCTCCAAGAAGCGGATGCTGGCGCTGGCGAGCGCGGCTTGCGGCGGTGCCACGGGAGGCGTCATCTTTCCCCTGATTGCGCAGCAGCTGATGCCCAAGATTGGTTTTGGATGGACGGTGCGAGCAATGGGGCTGGTGGTGCTGGTGGCCAGCGGCATTATCCTGTTGCTGGTGAGGCCGAGGCTGCCTCCGCGCAAGTCGGGCGCTCTGGTGGACTGGGCGGCGTTCAAGGAGGCGACGTATGTGTTGTTTGGAATCAGCATGTTCTTCACGCTCTGGGCAACCTATTTTGCGTACGACTATGTGAGTTTCCTCTTCATTCATCTGCTATGTCATGTTATTGGAATGTTCTAACCGGCCTTGTTTCCAGGCACGCTCGTACTCCATCGACCGGCTTCACGGATCTCAGTCAACGTCCTTCAACATGCTCATGATCATCAACGTGGTTGGCGTTCCGGGACGACTCATACCCGCATACCTGGCCGACCGATACTTTGGCGCCGTCAACGTCTTCATCCCCACGATTATCTGCACGGCCATCTGCATCTTTGCGTGGGCAGGTGTCGATTCCATCAGCGGAGACTATGCCTGGGTTGCCTGTTTTGGATATTTCGGCGCCGGCGTGCAAGCTCTGTTTCCGGCGACTACGGCCAGCCTGACCAAGGATCTGAGCAAGGCCGGGGTACGAATCGGCATGATCTTTTCGATTATCAGCGTTGCGGCACTGACGGGGCCGCCATTGGCAGGAAAGCTGATTGTTATTGCGAATGGGCGTTATATCGGTTCGCAGATCTGGGGAGGTGTGTGCTTGCTGATTGGAGCTGCGTTTCTGATGGCTGCGAGGTGGACGAAAGAGCGGGAGCTGAGGAGCAAAGAGGACGTGGCGTCTGCATAAAACTGATTGATGAATAAAAAGTGAAGAAAATCATCAAAAGAGAACGAGAAAGAAAAGCATGGCATTTTGTTGTTTGTTCAAGTATATAGAGCTTCGAGTTTCTGAGATGATGTTATGAAAGACCCCGCTACAATACCGGGAGAGCAGTTTAATCGTTAATGAATAGAGATACATACAAATTACAACGCCTTATGTTAACATGTGGTCTTATAGAAAATAATAATTGTGAATGAGACAACTGAGAAATTAGATGCAGGATTACAGGCTTACAGTGCTACAAATCTACTGGTGTAGAGCATGGTGCCTCTGCCCCGCCAATCTGAAAAATCTCCAACAGCATCAAGCCTCAACTTTCCCGCCCCAAAACCGCAGCATCACAGCTGTCCTGCCCGTGGACAATGTCAGCAGCGCCTTGGATCTGCCGCAGCTGCTTCCGGGCTCTGCGACGCTCCCACCAGCTGCAGATTGTCCGCTTCTCCTCCAACGGTGCGCTGCAATCGCAAATCGCAGACTCTCCCTCTAGCTGACTGTTGAAACGCTCAAAAAGACGCCTCCACATCTCTGGCCCCGAGCCTCCTCCGTCGCGCCCAATCTCTCTCCGCAGAACACGATGACCTGCAAAAGAGCCTCAACAGCTCCTTCGACGCCGGCAAGGCCAAGCGCGCGGGCGAACTGGGCCGCGTAGCCTCTGCGCTGCGGGCCTGGGAAAAGGCCCAGTCGTCAATCACGGAGCTTGCGTCCATGGCGGAGGATCCAGAGCAGGACCCGGACCTGGCGTCGATTGCGCGGGATGAATTAGAGGGGGAGCGAGCAAAGTTGGATCTGTTGGAAAAGAGGCTCCAGGAGAGCCTTACGCCTAGACATGCCTTTGCCGATCTGCCCTGCATGGTTGAGTTTCGGCCTGGGCCGGGCGGTCTCGAGGGCAGATACTTCACCGATACGCTCTTCAAGATGTACAAGGCAATGTGCGTGCGACGAGGCTACCGCGCCAACGTGCTCAAGTACGAAATGGCCGAGGCCGCGGGCGACCAGTCCTCTTCCTCTGGCGAGCAGCCCGTCCAGGAAGCCATTCTCGAGATCCAGGATCCCGGCGCATACGACATTTTCCGCGGCGAGGCGGGGATGCACCGCGTGCAGCGCATCCCGAGCACGGAGAGCAAAGGCCGGGTGCACACGAGCGCGGTGGCCGTGTGGGTGCTGCCTTCGTTTCCCGAGGGCGGCACTGGCGGCGACAACGTCGACGTCGATGACCCGGAGAGCGACTTTTACGTCAAGCCGGAAGAGGTGAGGATTGAGACGATGCGGGCACGGGGTGCTGGCGGCCAGCACGTCAACAAGACCGAGTCGGCCATTCGCATGACGCACATCCCTACCGGCACCGTCGTCTCCATGCAAGATCATCGCTCGCAGCAGCGCAATCGTGAAGATGCATGGAAGGTGCTCCGTTCCCGCATTGCCACGCAGCGGGCCGAGCAGCGCGAGGAGGAGGCCGCCAAGCTTCGGAGCAGCGTGCTGTCGCAGGCGCAAATCACGCGAGGCGACAAGATCCGCACGTATAATTACAACCAGGATAGGTGTACGGACCACAGGGCTGGGCTGGATGTGCACAACTTGCCGAATGTGTTGGAGGGAGGGGAGACGCTGGATAGAGTGATGGAGGCTGCGAGGGAGTGGCTGGTGGCAAGGGAGGTTGAGCTGCTGGTTTTGGAGGAAGAGGCCAGGACGAAGAAATGAGCAATGAGTGTAAGATGATGACTTGGGCTGTATCATGTACGTCTTTGTTCTATGGATGGACCTTGTATAATATTCTCTACATATATGTGCATGTATAGATGCCCGTTCCCAAAAAGATGGAACAACGGCACATGTATTTGTATTCTCAGTATATAGATCCCATTGACGGCGATTCACAGCTTTCGTCTTGAGCCATCTACCAATTATAGAGGTACTAGGTACGCATATAAACATCTCCGCTTGTTTGTAACATTCCAGGTAGATACACGCATGTTTCCACCATTATTCCATGAGTGTTCTGTCCGCCGTAACTCCAGATGATTGAGCCGCTTCCCAAATAGCCCCAAATAAGACAACCGTTTGCAATAGGTAGTGTCGTAATTCCAATATCGTACAGTAGAAGAGAAGAAAAGACGGCAGAAAAACAAAAAAAGAAATTATCATCAAAACAGGCATGCCGTCGCTTGCAATGTAAGACCTTCACATTAACCCTCCCAGCACAACCTTGCCTATGCCCGCCACTTCAGACTTGACGTGCATCCTGCTGTGGTCTTCAAAGTCCTTCACCACGCCCTGCACAATGATTTTGCGAATCCTGGAATCCGCCTTTGTAAACAGCTCGGCCACTGGCGCCGTGCACTCCCTCGCCGACGGCACCAGCGCCAGAAACTTTGTGTAGCAGTCGATGAGCACATCGCACAGCGTCGCAAACGTCTCGAAAAAGTCCGGGTCAAAGGGCAGCGACGGCGTCAGCAGGTACGTGTACTCCTCGCCGGGGAGCAGGTCGGACTCCGAGGCCGCAAAGTTCATGACCGCCGGGGCCGGGCCGCCGTTTGTCGAGCCGGCGGCGGGCGATTGGTGGCCAGAGCCGGAGTCGTCAAAGGTGACGTCGGCGGATGTCGAGCGACGGGTCTTCATGCCGGGGCGGCGGAACATGTTGGGCAGGCGGGCGCGGCTGAGGGCGGCGTTGGAGGAGTCGCCGTGGAGCTGCTGGAAGGAGTCGAACTCGGCGAGCAGGGCGTTGAGGCAGCGCAGGAACTCGAGCGGCGTGGACGAGTAGAGGTCGTGGATGGTGGGGATGGAGAGGCCGAGGAGGAGGTAGTTTGTGGCCTTGCGGGAGAGCTTGCGGGGGTCGAAGCTGGGCATTCGCGAGAGGTCGGGCTTGTCGAAGAGGTATGTGTTGAACCAGTAGACGCGGCCTTCGTGGCTGTCGACGTGTTAGCCGTCATTCACACGACAAGTCATATCAGAAAGTCGTATTAAGAGTACAAGGAAAAAGGGGGGACACGGCACTCACGCCTTCCGCAGGTAGTCCAGCGTCGACATGCGCTTCTGGGCCAGCTCCGTGATCTGGTGATGCAGCACCTGCGTCTCGCCCTGCGCCAGCGCCCACATGGTGCTCGTCATGCCTGGGCGGCCCTCGATGGGCGTTGCAGGCGTCATGGCCGTCATGGCCGAGCCGCGGGGGATCATGGTGTTTGCCAGCTCTGCGGCCGAGGCGCCTTCCGCGGCGTCCCTGTGATCTCTGTCCCGGTCGCGGTCCTTGTCCCTGGCCACAATCTTGGCCGCCGCGGCGAGGGCGTAGTCGGGCAGAGGCGGCGCAGAGGCGTTGGTGACACCGTTGCCGTTGGCGTTGGACGATGGCGTGGCAGTCCCGCTGGCGTTGGCGTTGTTGGCGCGGCGTCGCGAGCCGGGCAGCGAGGCCTTGAGCGACGAAAAGGACGCCTTGCGCTCCTTGCTGCTGGAGCGCACCACGGACAGCTGCTGGTCGGGGCGGTCGTGGCTTCGGTCGCGGTCTCGGTCTCGATCTCGGCCTCGTTCGCGGGTGGGCAGGTTGAGCGATGCTGGACTGAAGAGCGCGCCCGCGGCGGCGTTTGACGGCGCCATGTCCCTTTAATGGCTGGCACAGGCAATGGCACCACCGCTAATGATCCTTGGGATCAGATCAGGGCGATAAGCGGCGCTTAATTTTGGCTGCTGTTTTGGTGTTAGCGAAGATCATGCCGGTGGCGTTGGTCCAGTCTGCGGTTGGCTGGCTGCTAATTACGTCCATCAATTGAATGCAGGACAATTGATCTCTCGCAAAACACAACACTCCAGCTTCAAGGCAACCACTCACTTACTGGCTGGTCAATGTCCCCCTTTTGGCCGCTTTGCCTTGCTCGTATATGCTCTCTTCTTCTTTCTCTCGCTCTTTTTTTTCTTCGCGTGTTCCGTGTCAGTTCATGGCACCAACAGTCGCGTCGATATCAAGCACGGTGAATGGCATTTGGCGGTAGAGGAGACGTTGGCCTTTTGGCTTTGGTGCCAGAGTCGCATTCTCTGTGACATTGCCTATCTGGGCTGTGATGTGACGGAGGAAGCGTCCATGCGCCCAGGCCAGGGAAAAGCGTTATTCCGGGTTCATGGTCAAGCCAGGCGGTTTCATCCCGACAGGCTCACTTTATCACGTTGAAACAGCCAAGGACTTGACAATGCAGACACTACGCGAGCACTATGGACAGGAAGAGCTTTGGATACTATGCACTGGTTCTGCGATGATGTAAAATACAGCATAAATGTAAACAAAATTGGTATCACTGACAATTATAGCCGACTGCTCCTCATACGGAAAAACAACAACCATCATCATCGCCATAACATCCTCAACTACACGGCCTTGTCGGCGGCAACATGGACTTCCTGCTCGACATGCTCCAGCTCGACGCCCTTGTTGAGCACATGCTCCACGTCCGCCTGGCGCTGGTCCTCGCTGACGAGGCCAAACAGCACGTCCATGTCCTCCAGCGTGCGGCCCTTGGTCTCCTTGATGAACAAGATGACAAAGGCGCACATTCCGCAGCAGAAGCATCCAAACATGATAAAGGTGCGCCAGCCAATGTGGTTGACGGCCGCGGGGGTGATTTCGGTAATGACAAAGTTGAACAGCCACTGCGTTGCGGCGGCGAGACCGACGCCGTATTCACGTAGACGGGTAGGGAAGATCTGTGTATCAGGGAAAAGACGTCAGCAGGTGGTATATCGTCAAGTTTTGCATGAGCCGCTTCTTACCTCGGAGACGTAGACCCAGGGCGTGGGCCCCCATGACGCAGAATACCCAATAACGTAAAGATAGATCATGACAACCATGGCGATGGACGCCGAGGAAACATTGGTGCTCTTTGGGTCCGGCGGGTGCGTTGCGAGGACGGCGCCGATGATGAACATCATGCTGGCCATCCAGATGGCACCGGCGATGAGACTCTTCTTGCGGCCCAGTCGGTCAATGCCGAGGATCAGGAAGAGGGCCGTGGCAACCACCTTGACGGTGCCGTACACTCCAGTTGCAAACAGCGACGAGTTTGTGCTGCTGACGCCAACTGTCTCAAAGATCTCGGGGGCATAGTATCCGATGCTGTTGGTTCCGGAAAACTGCTGCCAAAACATGATTCCAAAAGCCAGTGCGAAGCGGTTCCAGTTGCCCTTCTTCAAGCACTCCTTCCAGGTCACGCCCTCTGTAAGGGCCATCTCTTCCTCGATCGAGGCGCGAATCTCTGCAATTTCCTTGAGCACCTCGGGGCTGTCTGGAGCCTCGTTGCGAATGTAGGCTAGAGACCGCAGAGCCTCCTCGTGACGAGACTTTTTCATGAGCCACCGGGGCGACTCCTTGAGGAAGAAGAGGCCGCAGAGCATGAGGCCGCCTGGCACAAGCTGGAGACCGACGGGTATACGCCATTGTTTTGTACTCTGTTTAATGTGCAGGGCCACTCCGTAGTCGAGCCAGTAGGCGAATGTGCTTCCGATGACGAGGAACTCCTGGAATAGACCGGCGACACGGCCTCGGGTGGCTGGCGGGCAGTTTTCACTGACAAACACCGGGGTGATGGAGCTCATGCCTCCGACGCCGAAACCGGCAATGACACGGCCGCCGTAGATCTGGCCAATCGAGTGTGAAGCGCTGGTCTGGATGGCTGCGCCGACGAGGAAGATGATGGTGAAGAGCATGAGGGCATAGCGGCGACCGAAGCGTTCGTTGATGAATGCGGCGGTGATGGCGCCGAAGAAGCAGCCGGCTGTGAGGAGAGAAACTACGTTGGATGCGATGTGGGCATTTTCGGATGAGGAGAAGCCGCTGGAGTCGGTAGGCAGGCCAAAGTCTTGTTTGAAGCTCTTGAGGGCGAGCACACTGCCCATGACACCCGTATCATAGCCTTGGGAGTTTACAAGTCAGCAGTGCTCGTCTTGTGAAGGTTGCTTGAGAGAAGGGATAAAGTAAAACACTCTGTGAAAAGACGAGAGAAGACGTACCAAAGAGCAGCGAGCCCAGGTAGGCCACCGATGTGAGTACATAGACTCGATAATTCTTGAAGAACTGCATTGTGGCGACTGTTCTGGTGCAGCTTCCCAGCAACAACAAAGAACGAGTCCTCTACACGAGCTGGAGGGGGTCTGGTCCCCTTCATATATACACAGGCACGGCCGAGCACATGATTGGAACATGTATTTTAATTTTGCATTCCTCACTCTCATTGGGAAGTGAGTAGCACCACCCTTGAGCAGGCTGGTCATGCAATACTATATCGGAGTGGCACACTAACTTGACGTAGCTGTTCATCCGTTGGCGGGATAAAGGTGGATATACCACGAGCAGGGCCTTTTCTCTCAGTCTCCATCCACAAACAAGTACAAGTACCTATTTTTCACCTTCTTTTTCCTGGTAGCTGCTGGCCTCCTCCAACCCCCATGATACCCCATACTGGCACTCGGACAGATTCTGGGGTTCTGGGGCAAGGCTTTGTGGAGGAGCACAGATTGGGCGCGGCGCCTGTGTTTCCGCACCAACAAATCAGGAAGAAGCAGCTAAGCGATCCAATCCCGAGCAAACTCCCCGCATGAGGAGCAAAGTCCCCGCACGCCACGGCCCCCAGACACTTTTTTCTTCGGCCAAGGCTCGAGATTGAGTAAAAGGGCCTCGCTCAGAACCACCCCGAGCTAACAAGTTCGCTGGGAGGCTTGCCGAGATGCCGGTGGCGCTGAGATGGATTTACCCGCCAATGAGGGCAGAGCGTTTATGCTACTAATGATCTCTATTAGTAAATCATTGTTTTTGCCCGCTCCTGGATGAGGTGAAGAGAGCTTTTCGCGACTCAGTAGAGAGACTGTTGGTTGTTGAACGCATGAGAACAAACACACGGTTGGGAAGTATCTCGGTCACAAGGCGCCATCTCCAAAGCTTGGGGCACTCCCTGTGGCCAGTCAGCTTCAATTCCATGGCCGGGGTGACATCCAACGCTACACGGGCACATGCCAAACCGCCGCATAAGCAATCTAGTTGCGCAAGGGGTAGCCTTCCCATAGGCCTGTTGTGGACGGTTGCGGATGGCTACATGTGCATCATGGAGATGCTAGCCTTCAATAATGCTGGAGTTAATGCTGCACCTCGGGGATCTTGTCCCGAGTTACACGTACTTTCCCTCAGCTAAAGACTTCTTCTCCATCTTCACAGATGCTGTAGAAGCTCACAATTCGGTGAGGATATGGAATGGTTGAAGCGGATTCATGGAAAATTTGGCCCCGCAGTTCTAGCTGAGCTTGGTTTCTCGCGCAGAAGCTATTGGAGATCCCTTTGTTAGAAAAAGTATATCTTATTACCGCGTTTCCCTCCTTCAACAAACCCTTGGTAACTTGTAACTATTAGGCGCCACTGGTGCTGTTCGATAGCATGAATCGTTTCTTGGCCCCACACGTCCTCTTATACTAGCTGTTGACTCTGAGAAGACCAGTTTCCGCGTGTGCAGAACCGCCCTTGAATTACCAGCTCAATGCCCTTGGTTGAGGCTGCGTAGTAGTATCAGCTGGCACAACAATTCTTCAAACGGAGATTGTCCAAGTCTTGTATTTGGAGCAGAAAGTTTGCCGTTGGGGTGTTGGCTGTTTGTATGACTAGAACAGCCTGGTCTTGGATCAAGATCATAGACACGAAGCTGCTTTGTCTCCTTCGATATAGATGTAAAGAGGGTCAAATAAGTCAACACGAGCGTCACTCGTCTTTCTTACACTGATGCCCGATACTCTACCCAAGAAGAGCTAGCAGATGTATCTGCGAGATCTATATAGATCTACTAAAATTACCAATTATCACTGATTAGGTGTTATATATCGCATTAGGTCTACTTATAGTAGGTATTGGACATACCTGCATAATAATGTACCCTTGAAAATACGGTATTTCCTACCATGTGCAGAAGTATTTTAGCTGAATCAAAGCTGTCCAGCCACGTGCTACTCTCGACAGCCTTGTCTGCTTGTTTATTTGACATGAGCATACATATTAATTCTGTGTTACAAATTCAATCAGCTTTCTAAACTTAGAGTTGAACATTATGGGTCATCATGACCCCCCAAAATATGTTGGCTGTCTCGCATCAAGCAAGTTTATTAGTACCGTATTCCCTCGCAAAATTGGGCTTTAGGTACGTATCAAAGTACGTTGCTTAGCGTTATATAGGGACTATTCTATAGTAGGAAAAGCGAATTTTGGTACCTAGGATCCTACCGGGCCACAGCCAAAGTCCAAGTTGCCGTTTGACCCTGCAGACTGGACTTTGTTCATGGACTTAGGTAGTCTTATATGTATCTTCTAGTAAGAAACACATAGAAAATATAAATCACACCAGAAGATACATACCAGATTACCTGAATCCATACCTAAAGTCCAATTTTGCGAGGGAATACGGTATTGCATGATGCATCAGAGCCACAAATAGGGAGTAGCTGCCCTGGGCTGATTAGCTCTGATGAAGATGAGCCGCTCTTAGTACATCCTTTTGCCTAATATACGTAGCGAAAAGTAGCATATTTAGTCACAAGGTGTTCAACTGGATGTGGCTGTACTAAAAATGAAGTTGTAAATGAACTAAATTTGAAATGCTATCTGATGCAATAAATCTAATATGTAAACCCCATCTATACGGGTGCATATCCGCCAAAAAATATATTATATACAAAACAAACGTAAACAAAAATCGTCTACTGTGGCTTCAGGCCGTCTGCCATGGCCAGTAATAGGCCAACTGCCTTGTGAGCGGATGACTGGGTCTTCTTCTTACCAGCAGCTGTGGTAGAAGCCGGCTTAGAAGACGAAGTAGAAGAGGGCTTGTCATTGACGGAAAGGAGCGGTGGCGGAGGCGCAATAGAAAAGGCACACTCTCCCTTGCCCCAGATCGCGTTGGCGACGTTGGCCCAGTTGGCATCTGGCTTGAGGAGCGTCTCAGGGGTATAGAATATTCTGCAGTTGGCGGGTTGGTAGACAAAATGCGTAGGCACCTCGTCGTTGAACGGAGAAAAGGCGTTTCTGTAGTTGACACTTCCCGAGGCGATTCTCAATGGCAATTGATCCAGCGTCAAAGGGATATGGTCCTTGAACGCGTCCAATTCCTTTGACGTGAAGATGGGCTTCTTGGCATCCGTGGCATTCTGGACAACCTCGTTCGTGAAGGCGGTGAATTGGGAAATATTATCCAATTCCAAGACTTGAGCGCCCTTGACGCCTCCAATCGCCTGCATGGGACCAACTTGTGGGCGGCCACCGTTTGCAACAACACGCACGCCGTATGGGATCATGTGGTTGATGAAGACGGTGCAAGTCGAGGAACATTGGCCGTCGGTAAGCTAGCGGAGGGTGTTAGCAAATAAGAAAAGAAAAGAGAAAATCAGGGACATGAAATACTCACAATGATGATATCCTCGGGCTTGTAGGGCGGTTCCGTACCGTTGAGCACTCCTCCTGTGCCGAAAATGTTGATGGGGGTTGACGTCGCGTTGTTGAGTTTAAAGTTCTCTTCAGCCGAAATGGCCGTTGAGGGGACACCAAGTGTATCAAAAGGACCCAAGAAGTCGCCTTGACTAGCAAAGCCTGTGGCCTGGTCTGGTTGAAGAATTGATGAGATGAGGAAACCCGCTGATTCATATTGCGCCTTGAGTTCTGGATCCGTGACGCGGCTGGCAACCTCAAAATGGTATTGGGTTTCGGGCACAGAGCGGATTCTTGTCGCAGAAAAGAGGGTCATGTTGGGGAAGAAGATGCTGACAAGTGCAAAGCCTGAGACGACAGTGCCGCCAGGGTTTCCAGTCACGTCGATGATAATCTTGGACTTGCCGGCAGCGACAGACTTTTCAACAAAATCCTGGGCCTTTACGGCAAAAGTGATAATCTCCTCGTTGCTAATCTCTCCCGTTCCAAAGGATCCCACTGTCATGACAGCAACGTCCTTGAGGCTTGTTTCTTCGGGGAAATATCCTACCATGAGGTTGTTGGGGTCTTGGACAACAGGCTTGGGAAATCCGCTCGGTGCTGCAAGAGGCTTCGCATCTGCCTCCCTCTTGGGGAGTTCCGCCATGCTTCCGTTTCTCTTGAACTTTTTGCTCGATGAATCAGTAGTGGTAGGAGTGCAAACTGCCTCGAACAGCTCTTCGCCAGTGGTAAAGGTGAAATTTCCAACCGAAGACCGAACTCGTCCTGTGAGCGGAAATGATGCTTGGGTTCCGTTCGCAAAGGTCATGTTGAATTCGTGCACTCCCGGGAAGCTCACGTACTCTGCAAAAGTACCAAAGTTTGTGCTGTCGCCACCTAGCAGACCATGTGGGACATTGGTTGTTAAACTGTTGTACCGGGCATCGGGATCTTGAAAACCAGCGCTGTTGCTGAGCTGTTCGACGAATGCCTCTGCGCCAACTCCATTGATGAGCGTTACAGGAGATACGTCTTTGTTGCCGTTTGCTAGTAGTATGCCATCGTCTGTTGCCAGTAATTCGTTAGATTAAAAGCTTTTGAATGTGGCAAGAAGCGATATACGCACCCAATGTATAGAGCTTGGGAAGAGTCGCTCCATCGGGAGAAAGCGATGCCAATGAAGCCTCCACGTTTATAAAGTTCATGGTAAATGAGCAAGGCAAAAGAGCCAGATGGCCGTCGTTTGCAGAGCTTATGAGACTAAACAAATCCTGATCAAAGGCGTACTGAGACTTGTAAAGGTTCGAAGCTGCTCTTTGGCGAATAGTCGACATGCCGCCAACGAGATCGACTGTTGCGGATATAGCGCCGATGGGTGGATCTGAGCTCGGTTAGGGATATACAACAACAACGTAGGAGACAGCATGAGACATACTTCTGAGAATCTCAATGGTAGACTGCCATTGCAGGTATTTGCTATACTCATCAATGAAGCTCACTGCGAGGTCGGACTTGAATGGTATCGATTCCAGGCAGGCCAGTGCAAGTTGACTGGAGAAGACCTCGGCTAAGATGTGTCAGTACTGTCGTATAACGCTCTGCCAAAGGGCACAGAAACTCACTTCCTGCTGCTGTCAATTTTGCAATCTGCGCACAGGGCTCAGCAGGCTTGGAAGCACTGACTGAGGCCGTGGCAGCGCTTGCCACTGCCGCAAGGGCCGCGACAGCGGAAAGTCGTGATATCCTGGGAGACATCACGTCCAAAAGCTGAAGTTGAAGAAAATGAAAAGACCAAACGCTCTATAGAACCAACAAGGCGATGCAATAATGAGAAGAAAATGGTATCAAAGGAGCACAGCGATAGTCTTTCTATACTTGTGACTGCTGTTGACTCTCAGATATTTATCCCAACAACGGCTTCATCGCAAGCTAATATAAGTCGGCTCTAACGGACCTACGTTTCTTTTTTTAGCCCCATATCTTTCCCCAAAGAGCTCCATGGGGCTGTACGGAGCAAGTCGAGGCGTGATGATCGTTACAGCCCACCAGCCACCCCTGAGCTGACGGCGACCCGCCAGCTCAGCCCAACTTTCAAGCTAGGGCACAACACAAGACCAAGCGCTAGGTTAGAGCCGCAGAGGCATCAGGAATAGGATCACTAGTCATGACAACAGTAGTCGAGAATAGAAGATGTGAATCAGCACGACGTTATTCTTCACATTCCATGGCCTTTTGCTCTTCACTACTGACTGGAGTTACCACTACCTATCGGATCTCAAAGACATGTCCTAACTAACAAGCAAGAAACCCAGGCCATGATACCTCCACTATCCAGCAGTATAGCTCATAGAGCTCGACTGCGTTGGAGTGAATCGTCTTTCTTCAAAGCGTGATGGACTTTCCTCAAAAGAGTCATAAAAGTCGAGATAATGTTGTGTGTAGTATCACGATCCACCCCTGAGCTGACGGCGTCCCGCCAGCGCAGCCCAACCTCACAATGTGCGGCGATTTGCGGCAAATTGGGCCATTGTGTAGGACTTCAAAACACGCTTAAATCTGTTTTTAAATCTGGGATCGACTGTAATTTCAGCTAGTGATTACTCTTGTGGGGGTTACAATCTGTATTCTCACTCGGCAGACAAGGCTGCGTGGAATCTTTTCGGTTAGCTCCGTCCAAGAGCAGCTTCTACGTGATATTAGTGGCGAGGAAATAACATGGATATGCAGCCTATTGCCTAGCAGTGATGGTAGCTACAAAGTAACTATTCAGGCGCGTGCGTGAGTAGAGTCTCGACGCATAATGGAAGGGATAGGCTGAGCAACTTTTGGGATGAGATCTCGCTATGCGTACAAATACCATAAATGGTTAGCAAGAAAAGAGGATGCTATCTAGTGGGTAGTGCGTTTGCTAGCTCACAACAATGGATCCTATCTCACGAACCAAAGCCTCTTTCGGATGTAGAATGCGGCTCACTCACAGCCGAGAGAAGCGAAAGGCGAGGGCAAGAAGCGCACGTCCTGTAGATGCCAAACTATCTGCCATATGACTATTCACTGCGCCTTCAGACATCGATTCCGGATGTATATTTGGAAGGAAAGACTATAATATGACACGGCCTGCAGCAATGTCGAGAATTGCAACCCAACATGTATCGATCTACGGAGCACAGTTGTTTTGCTTGCTTGCGCATTGATATCTTATACGATTATTAATACCTATTTGCCCATATTTGATATTTACCCAAGCTACTCCTGGTCCACATTGTCAACTAACTCCGGCCTATCTTTGCCGGTTTGATGAACTTTGCACGCCGGATATAGGCGTTTGCAAAGCCAGCTCAGCAAACTATCGCCAGTTAGTCCTCCAATAGGAGATGCTAACGCGTAACTCCATACCAGGGCGGTCTGCTAGTGACTATGCTTATCCTAATTTTCTCGTCGTGTCATAGGGATTCTTCACGCTCCACTTGTCAGATGGTTTGATGCTGGCGTGGCTTAGCCCATGATGACCATGACCGGCCCGCTTTCTAGGCTGATTCTAATTTTATACCAAGGGTTGCCAAATAGGATTCAGCTCTGCATTGGCGTCAAACGGATGGTGGCGGCTCATTTATTCTAGTATTATGGCGCCTTTCGCTGCAGAAATATTTACATCATATCATATACACTTGCTCTGCTCGCGTCTCGTCATTTTTGTTGTTTTTGTTAGAGTGGCATAATATCTGCGAAGAAAGTGTTTGCTCTCAACGTTGACTGTTTTCGTCTTTCATTCATTCGGTGTATTGCCATCTATTCGAAAATGGGCAAAGCAGGCCGCGTTGCGTGTATTGGGCTGCCATACCTATTAACAATAGGCTCATTGGTAGCCCTCATATTTGCGGGCATTGGATCTACTGATGAAGACTCTTCTACATTAAACAAGATTTACTTTATGAGAGTGAGTTTAGGTGCCTCACGGAGATGCCCCCTCGGCAAAAATTGCTAACCATCATCACAGGCTGATCTGTCAAATGTCACTGCGGCTGAAGCAAGTAATTTCGGAGACCGGCTACTGAATCTTACGTCGAATGCTATGAACAATGCTACAGAAGAGCTTGCCGCAGCCATCGAAGAGGCAGAGAAGGCGTCTGAACTACGAGACTTTTACGACGTTGGCTTGTTCGGCTACTGCGAGGGAGAAAAGCACAGCGGCAGCTTTGACGTGGACTTTTGCAGCAAGCCCGTGGGCAGCTTCTGGTTCAATCCGCTTGTTGTCTGGCACTTGAACGTTAGCGGTGTTGACGATTTGTTCCCCTCTCACCTCCAGTCCAACTTGAAGACATACCAGAAGGTTTCTCACTGGATGTTTGTTGCGTACGTACTCGCATTTGCTACCATTGTTGTGCAACTGCTGGTGGGCATTTCGGCCATTTTCAGCCGTATTGGAAGCATCTTTACAACCATTGTGTCTGCGGTATGTCCAGATCCATCTTACTCAATCAACCACCTCGTCACTAACACCCACATCTCACAGGTCGCGACCGGTTTCCTCATTGCGGCAAACATCACCTCAACAGTTCTCTTTGCCACGCTCGTTGGCGTCTTCAATTCGTCGCTCAAGGAATATGGCGTAAAGTCTAGCTTGGGCGCCAACGCTTTTGCCGCGTCGTGGCTCGCTCTCGCCCTGTCCATGGTCAGCACATTCTTCTGGCTTTTCAGCTCATGTTGCTGCTCGGGCCGTACCGAAGCTCGACGCGCTCCCGTCCAGGGCAGTTACGAAAAGGTCGATTTCGGAAATGGCGGCGCAGCCTCTCATCACGGCCATACTTCTGCACCAGCACCTACTTTTGCAAACACCAACACTGCGTACGAACCCTATCGCCATCAAGGCTAACGGCCGTAATCTTTGTGTTGCAGAAATTACACAATGTATATATATAATATATCCTTTTGTCTTAGAATAGAATTGCCGTTGATCTGGATTTGAGACTGGTTAGGTTCATTCCCGGTGGCAAGGTTTACTCGAGTTGCCCACCCTGTTCAATACTCTGGCGTCGGGTACATGTTGATGTTAGAGATTTTATACTTGATTATATCCCAAATAAACTACTTGTTTTAGTTCACGCATATATTGTACTGCCGTTCTCAAATCCTAGAGGGAATTGTCTTCTGCCTATGTTTGCTTGGACACCCTATAGCGCTAAATAGCCACGGCTCGCAGGGAGAACATGCTGACATGAGTTACGAGAATACTGTGAACTGATATGCTGATCGGCAACTAGTACTTTACCGTGTGTTAGTGTATTGTTATTGACTTGGCGTATATATAACCTTGGAATTTTAGACAAGTCTTGGTTGCAGATTCATCTTAATGCTGTGTATTGGTGTAAATCGGCTCAGCCCTACAAAGATCTGGATTGCAATACGGCCCCATTAACAAGGTGGGTACAGAGCTGCATGTAAGGAAACGAAACTAGAGGCTTTGTGATGTTAGGGTCCCTTGCTCACATCGTATTCCATCCACTGGTCAATGAGAGTTACAGTGGGGATTGTGAAATAGAATACGAACAAATTATGCATATTTAGACTTTCAGCAAGTTCTCTTTTCTTGGTAGATCTCTATCAACTAGATTTGCGCTATGGCACATTTATCGCTTCCCTTTCCAAGCAGTTGCATATCCCTTTAAAGACGATATCCAACATTAAGCTCATGGCAGACTGAGTAAAAGATCCCTCAGCTTGGCAAAGTTAGGAGTGCCGAGTCCTGTAATCGGATCCCAGCCTTCAACGGCAGGAAACCCATCAGTACCACATCCATGATTCGCTCCCTCCGTGATGTCATCAAAAACTTCCGGATGACTGTACAGCACAGGGTTGAGGAAGCCAACTGATCCCTTTCCACTCTTGATTCTCTCGCCGTTAATCAGCGTAATCATGGCACCGAACAGTGGGCTTGCAGCTGAAGTACCACTAAAGGCCATGAAATCGCCTGCGAGTCCGGTAATGAAGCTTTGAGACGAGACGGCCAAGTCGGGGAATCCTCGCACTTGTTGCGTGTTGTTGTAAATAGAAGAGTTGTATCCGGGATCGTGGCTGGAATAGTATTCCGCAACAGCATTTGTTTGGTATGAAGGCAGGGCAAAGATGTTGCTGAAACCACCGCCAGATCCGAAATTATAAGCCGCCACCTGCTTGTCGGTGACGCTGCCGTTCTCAGGCAACGCACTGCCGCCAACTGAGGTAATCCAAGGGCAGGTTCCGGGCCACACTGCAGCATGGTTAGTGATCTAGAAACATTAAAGCAACATCTGAATACATATGCGTACTTGGGTTAAACCGGCCGTAATCGGCTCCTGGAGGTGTCCATGCACCATTTGGAAGAAGACATCTGCCGCTGATGCCTGACACGCCGGTATCTCCAGACGAAAATAGGACAGTCACTCCCATCAGCGCAAGCTTCATATACTCATTGCATTCGCGAGTTCTGTAGGAGATTGGGCGGTCGTTTTCATTGCTACCATAAGAGATGGAAATGACTTTGGTGGCATCGTACTTTCCACAATCAGGCTGGCCAAGATATTCTCCTGAGAGCTCGCCGTCATGAGGGTAAATTGCATCCCAGTCATGGTCATCGCCGCCTTCATACGTGCAATAGGCGCCATCGATAGCATCGAGGAAGTTGTTGTTAGTCGCCGGTTGGACAGGATCGTTATCGCCAACTTGGAAGAGCGTAACCGGTTGAGGGTGAACAAGACCAATTGCGTAACACAGATCAAGGTTTGACTCTCCACGAGTATCTACTGAAGAGTCATTCGAAAAGTAACCACCATCGATGCCGTCAATGATGGGTCCGGTGTTATTCGGAACATTGGAGGCGTATTTGGCATAAAAGACGTTTAAATCATCTTGGTTAAAGCTCTGAGGGGCAAATTCCACGATGCCATAGCTGTTGCCTTCAACAGCCTCGCCCGAGTCCGGTAGGCCGTATCTATAATGTGTTAGGAAGAAATCCAACTTCAACAGAAATGTTAAGAGTCTTACATTGCTCGTAAACAAGCAGGTGTTGTTGTCTCACTGCAGTTGGCAAGAGAGCTGGGATGCGGCACAGAGTCGAGAACCCGAAACTTGGGACTAAAGGTGTCTCGGCGGCTAAGCCCACGGCTGCTCGCTGCAAGGCCTCTGGTCTCAAATTGAATTGTCGGCATGATCAAGTCAATGTTGGGTTGAATATCCTCCGGAACGCTATACGATTCGCAGGCAACCACTTCGACGCTTTCTTCCTCGTTCCTATAGGTGTAGTAAGTTGTGTCTAGTAGCTTCTCGGCAACGGCTACTGTCGTGTTGAACTTGAGCCAGTTTCGACCGGCGGTTGGCTTGATGCGATTGCCATTGATTCCACCTTGTCGTAGCCACTGCATAGTCTCAGATATGACCTCTTGTGGCGCGGCGAATAGGTCAACGACCTGTTGTGCGGAAAGGAATTTGCCATATTTCTCAGACTTGGGGTGGGAAATCTGATTGGCGAGATCTTCGGCGTGCTCAAGGTTGCTCTGCTTCAGGCCAATACGGAGTTCAATCGCTGTATCAGGAACTGCACGGCCGAGTTTTGTCCATTCGGGAGGGACTTGGTCTCTCTTCTCATGCACCACCGACGCTCCCTGGGCGATTGAGGATAGGCCAATGGCCACGGCGGTAGATAGTGTCGATAGCTTCATTGTATTAGAGGACGATGATACTACTTGAGAGCAGGCATCGAAATACAACGGCGCAACGCTTGTTTATACTGATGCTGTTGCTATACACACCGCAACACGACCCAGGCTTGTTGCTGTGCATGGAAATCTCGTATTTAAAGGTGGATTATATCGAAAACAGCATTTGAACATGGGCCTGTAATTACTGATTATAGATAGGGCAACTCGTATTTCCCTAGTATGGGTCGGCAAACAGGGTTGCTATTCGTGCGATTTGGCGAATAGTATTACTAGCAGGATACTATTTGTCCAGCATAGTGGCATGCCAAGAGCAGCTCCATTTGCGATCTTCAGCCATACTGTAGGTGTGCAGCGACAGGGTTGTTACGGCTGTCAGGGTATTTTGAGAAGAATTTCAGTGGCTCGACTCTTACATGTGATTACTATTCGTTGAAATAATTTCTCCGGCGACAAATGATGAGATGAGGTAACCAGTTCTGCGGGAGCATTCACCTTGTCAAACATAATTCAGTACTATAGCGTCAAAATGGGCTCCAATGCTTCATGTTTGTATAATTCACTGTAAGCCTTACTCTTACTTGCGAACAAAACTTGCTGGGCTTAATATTTAACAAAAGTTAGAGAAAGTGCCGGAAGAACTACTGCGCTTATTACAAGGTCACGCATTGTAAGCAACTGCTGTCTTCTAGCACATGCTACTTTGCGTCTTCGACGAAAGACTTACCGTGATGTCTTCCAAAAAGTGTTGTGCGGGAAAGCAACGAGATGATAATATTCTTTGCACCAAGCACTGTGTCCGATTGTGCCATAAATGTTTGGAAGAGATTTATTAGTTTAGGCTTAGTTAAAAGACATCAAAGCTACGAGATGAGTTTTGCCTAACCTGTATTTGGTTCCCAGAGATACTGCCATTCGTACAAATCTCAAGATAGTGCGCCTTTATCTTGTAGAGCGGGCTCATATGTGAGATGCAGCTGCTTGGTCGGCCATTCGTGTACCTTGTACAACCAGAAGGCCAACTTTGCGTGATTAATTGACCACTTCTTGGGTACACGATGGAACCCTTTTCCAAAAAACCGTCTACTTCTGGATTTAGGGAGCATATAGTCATCTTTGACGAAGTAAATGTAAATATAACTACCCCAAAAGGTGTCACTGAAAGTGGAACCAACGGGTATCTAGGCACGAGAAATGGACGAGCTTAACTCGCATGACTATTTGCAACCTAAGCGGACATCTTCGGACCTCCGAGTCTCTCATACACGTCAAGGCCTTGAAAGATTTCGGGTGTAACGAATCCCCTGATGCCATTGCGTGGTGTGTTCATGCCGTTGCCTCTCTTAAGAAGGCCATCGACAAGGCTTTTGGCATGCTCTTCGCCGGAACGCCCGATGCCGAGTTCATAAATCCTCTCGCAGTAATTCCGAGCAGCATCTTTTCCCTTTAGTCATAGGAAAAGACAGAATTCGCATTTGTGATAGGTCCGTATGTAGCACCAGAACCTTTCAGAGCTCTGCTCATGTGCCATGTGTGCCTCAGAACTGGGGCTAGTGAAGCAGAGAATCACTTTTCTGGCGCGAATGGTTTACAGCGCATTTAATCCAGCAAGCTGAGTTTCCATTCTACCATACTGAATTCAAGAACGTCGATTTCTTCGACCTCAGTAAGATCGAGGAAGAGGTGCATATCAGCCGTCATTTGTTCGACTGTGAAAGCAATGAGTCTGGTGCTTGCTTCAAACCCCATTAGGGTAGCCACAAAGAATGATGCTGCGACTCCTTATAATGGTGTCGACAATATAGGATCCTAGTGATCCATTGCTAATCTGAAATGGCCCAAGAAGAGCAACAAGGTCCTGTATTTCAATTCGACGGGAGCATAATTGATCCTGTTGAGGGCCCGAACATATAAAACTTTGGCTGTCTGATGAGTTAACATCGAGCTGGCCTTTTGTCGCAAAGAGTATAAAATAGGATAGATATTTATACTAATAGAGTTTTTAGAATACGCGTGGCTTTTGTTGGCCTGTGCACTCCCGTCGTCGTTCGGCAAAAGGGCATCGTGGCAGTGCAGGCCCCGTCAAAGAAACAGCCTCGGTGAATGATCAGTTGGAGTTGGAGGAAAACTTCAAATGTGGCATTGAATGGCCATAAAGGGCATTGCATTAACAACACCATGATGCTGCGCCTCTCCCTCTTCTTTTTCCTGCCTTAAACCCGCACACCCTCCTTGTGCCCTGTCGAGTACTTTGTGAGTTATTAAGACAGGGGATAGAGAGTCACGCGGGCCATGTGCCCAAAGAACTATTTACAACGACAAGTGTCCTTTGAACCAACAGAATTGTAACAGAAAATGCTACTAAAGTAAGCTCGTAAAGAGAGGCTGAATAAATAGCCTTTTGTGCGTAGATATCGCAGGGATCTATCTTCTTTCTATAGCCCTTAGCCAGTGCCAAGCTTGGGAGCTAACAGCTTTTAGCAGCGGCAGGCAAATAGTCTAACCAAAGCAAACACCCCTGCTCGGCGGATTCATGGTTGTACGTATGTCATGACGACGACCTTTTCCTACCCACTCAGTACCAGACGGGTTTGACGTCCCAGGCACCAACATGGCATTTTAGGTGATTAATATTCTATCAATTGAAATGATATCTGTCTCTAGATATCTTGAAGCACGTGATTTCATTGCATCATCTACGATTTCTGAGGTGCTCACAGCTTACAAGGTTTGAGAATTAGACAGACTCACAACGGTGATATCGCTGGTTGACTCATGTTTCAAAAAGAGAAATAGCCGAGTAAAGAACAGTAAGACTTCTTTACAAAGAAATTCAAGCACGAAATGAAAGAAAGCACGTCTCTTTAGGAACTAAAAAAATACGGCGGCCACATCACTTTAGAACTAAAAGAATACGGCGGCCACATCAGCCTTTTGGGCGCAGCTCGTTGGCCGATCTGATAAACCCATAGCCCGAGAATAATATTCTTTTATTCGAGAATATGAATAGAAACAAAATCATTAGTTGCCAGGCTAGCTGGAACTAATCGAAGCAAACACTCCAGCGCTTAGTCGCTTAAGCCATTATCCAGAAGAAGTGGACGCGCCTCGCACATGTGGATATCCCTTGACATGCATCATTGGGTGTTCCCTAACTATTGGTCTTCATGATTATGGAAACTCCGTGGATTAGATGCTAGTGAACAGTTACATTACTTGAAGCGCAAAGTGAAATAGGAAGGCAAGCGGCATACCGCGACATGTCTCTTTGGAATGTTACGTCACACCTTCTTTCAATTTACAAAACAATCAGCTTGTCATCTACATGATCATGATATGTTGTCCTTTTAACAATGGTTGCCTGGAGGCCTCTCCATCTCACGATGCAGAATCATCACGACAACTGGCGCAGTAAGAGGATAACCTCCGACGAAGAGTAGGACATGAAGGAAGAACGTGAAGGCGGTGCACGGACTAATGAAAACAACACTACTGACGTATGCCAGATGCCACAGCCCTGTATAATGGCTCTTGATGAGGCCATTATTGTTTTAGATAAATCTGGGGTTGTTGGCCACTCTGCTTTGTGATTTGCAACTCATAGATTTCTAACAACCACTGATATTCAGAAAGTCAAATTAACCAACTATTAAACATAACTCTATCGAAAACTTAAAAAGATGGTGCCGCTGGGCATTTGCCAAGTTGCTGCTATTATCAGCTTGGCTTCTGCGGAAACTGTTTCTGGTGAATATTGCATAAATTCTACTGCGTGGTCCATCTGACACTAATACATAATAGTAACGTTCAATTCGCTCTACGACGACCCCTCTCGTTCGCTGAGTGAAGTCGCTTGTTGGAGAAAGGGCACCGGATTCATGCCTAACTTGGACTGGAAGATTCAGAAAGATGCATTGGACTTTATTGGAATCGACGCAATTCGTGGCTCCAGTGATGCTCAGTGCTTCTCCTGCTGGAAGCTCGAGTATGGTGATGAGCATGTATCACTGTTTGCAATTGACGGAGCCGACTCGGGCTTTGTTCTCTCTCTGAACGCTATGCAGTCTCTTACAGGCGGCCAGGCTCGCGAGCTAGTCCGGATTGATGTGGAGGCAACTCAAGTCGACGTGTCTAACTGCGGCGTATCTGCAGCTGAACTCCATAAATACGACTTCTAGTCAGTCGTATCTGCTATTGGGCCGCCGAGCGAACCTTTACGTAGTTTCAAAGACAAGTCAAGCTTTGTGTCTTCACCCTATAGCCTGGTGTGGAAACTATTTTTACGGGTTTTGCGAGACTACGGCTCCACATAGCCCAAACTTTACTTTCTAAAGTGGCATTAGTTACTATACTATGCATATTTACGACTTTATCTTGTATCACGGTCTGAGTGAAGACAACCTCAACTCTTGAGAGAGCGTCTGTAACTTAAGAGTAACTCACTCTGCCCATAATATATTGATATATTTTATATAAACTCATAAGGCAAATGTTCAAAGTGATATTGAAGAATGCAAAAGTCGCAGAATACGGTAATGATTACTTTGGACATGTGTATTGGGTACACGTACACAAACATTTTGTAATTGACAATTTTTGATGCAGCATAGCTGAAGTAGCATATTTACTTTCAATAGCCACATTTTTAATCTTTCAATGAATCCTCCGCATGAATTAAAGTTTTATAATTTTTTTTTCCCGTAGTTGAGAACGTCTCGTTGTTTACTTTGCTTCATGTTCTCTTGCTTAGTCAATCATGATGTGCCAATTTAAAGATGCCGTGTTGTATGTTTAATTGTGGGCGCCATGGACAAATAGAGTGCTCCTCCGTCATGAAAGACAATATCAAGACAAATTATGGTAAATTTTGTTTCCGGGATATCTCATCCATCATATTCGTTCAATTCCCGCGCATCGTGCAGCTTCACCTCTTCAGCTGGTAGGAGACGTATCGGCGGCTGCGACTCTTAAAATGCGATTTAGAACAGCCTTAGTGGGGCCACGATCTCGCTACTATTGATGGCTCTACTTCACCAAGTCTTGCACCCTCTGGCCCAACATCTGGTAGTATCAAACAACAAAAGTAGAATAACAAGGCTCATTACGCTGCTGATATTGACTATATTAAAAATTAAGACCATCTCCTACTGCCCTTATCCGCTATTGCTAAAGACGTCGCATCCTACGCCTCCCCTGAACCCGGCTCTTTCCTCGGAATGTCAACGTCCTCAATGTAAGTGGCCGTGGGAGTTGTTGTGGCTTTGCTGAAGCTTCGAAGTGGCACGCCTGTCGCGAACAGTTCGTCAACTTCTTCCAGGCTTCGTCCTTTCATCTCAGGAATGAAGAAGAAGGCTACGATGACCATCACCACATTGATGGCACCGTAGATAAACCCGACCTTGGCCCCCAGCGCTGCATACGGCGCGTTGAGCAAGTACGGGATGGTGAACGAGGTTACGAATGTGGTAATGATGGAAATAACAGAAGCCAGGAGATTCGTCTTTTCCTTTACGCGAGTAGAGGCTGCTTCAGATACCACGACGTATGAAACAGGGGCCCAGGAAAGGTTGTAGGAGCAAGTGAATAAGATAAAAGATGCGACCTAGCAGCCGTCAGTATGCAATTTTACAAGAAAAAGGGGTTGTAAAGACTTACCAATCCTCCTCTCTCGGAGTTGCTGGGATTTTTGACAACTCCAACGCCGCCAACAACAAAGAGGAAGATGGCCATTCCCGTTCCACCAGTCATCAGCATCGGCCGTCTGCCCACCTGGTCGATGATAAACCAGGTAGCAATGAGGCAGACAAGACCTGTGACGTTGCTCAAAATATTGAACAAAAAGGCCTGGCTCTTGTACCCTTCCGACTGGTAGAAGACAACAGAGTACTGGCTGGAAAATGCCTGGCCGGTAATCTGCTGGCCAAACATGGCAATGACAGCAACCATGGTACGCTTTCTGTTGTCTTTGTTGAAAACCTCTGCCCACGAGCCCTTTTGTTCCGTGGAATGAGCATGGCGTAAAATGTCAATCTCCTGGTCAATTTCGGCCTCGCTGTGCTTTTTGTATAGTCTTCGAAGAGAAGTCTTTGCTGCCTCGAGTCGGTTTTGAGTCAAGAGCCTGTGGGAGAGAACGTTACATTACACAGAAAATTTCAGGGCATTACTGAGAATAGAACTTACCATCTGGGAGATTCAGGGACCAGCGGTAGCAATGCTACGATGAGAGCTGGGGCAATGAACTGCAGACCTACAGGGATCTGCCAGCCTCTATCACCAGAGATGTGCTGCGTTCCGAATGTAACCAGAGAGGCCACCAGCTGGCCAAATACAATCATGAGCTGCAACGTAGATGTCATCATACCACGGAGAACCTTGGGTGATGTCTCGGCTAGGTAAATCGGGACTACCACGATAGTCATGCCAGTCATGCCGAAGCTGATGAATCTGCCCACAGTGAATTGTGCGCTTGTCCTCGCCGTCGTCTGTAAGAGAACACCACTGCAAAACTCGGCATCAGCAGGTCTTCTTCAACAAGAGAATATATTTCCCCGATATGATAAAAGGTCGACTCACATGAATGATAAACAAGCCAAAACCAAGACGCACATCTTGCGTCCAAATCGCTCGGCAATCGGTCCACAAGCAATGGCACCCAGAGCCTTACCGAGGAAGGGAAGAGACGTCATCAGGGAGGACAGCCATGGAGGCAGCTTGCAGACGCCTGTTGTTGCATTACATTCGCCGAATCGCTTGCCGAAGCTCTGCATGCCCTGGACGCCGCCAAAGTTGCCAACATCATAGCCAAAGTTGAAGGCACAGGAGCACATGTACCTATAAGTTGATGGAACAGTTAGGGAGTGCATTGAGTTTGATGATGATGGAACTTTATATTGCACTTACAGCATGATAAACACAATCGTGCCATTAAACTGCCTCAGTCGGTAGCCTGCAGACAGGTTTACCGAAGTTGAATCGACTGCCATCTTTGAGATCAATCCCTGAAGTCGATAAAAGCCTTTTGCAATATATGGGATACCAAGACGGAGGTGAGTTGCAACTAATAGAGACGAAGACGAGATCAAGATGACCTTGTATACACTGGCAGCGAAAGGATGACCGCGTTTGGTCGCGTACCCGATGCTCCTGATGTTGCCACCATCTCCGGACCAAGAAAGACAGGATTATTCACAACATATATAGAATGTTTCAACATCAACGTTTTGCAGCCACAACTGTGTTGGCCTGTCGCCTCGTCAATCCTTGAACGCCTGGATCGTAGAGCATTGCACCATCCAAATGGATCAACTCGCCATGGACGCTGTCCGCTGCCAAAAGGCCTGGAGCCAGCGAAGACCGCAAACTAGGGCCCCGAAAGCCGGTGCGAAAGCCGGCAGCAGGCGAGGGCCGCGAGTCAGCCCCAGAAGTCACAGCGGAGACGGTTGATGACCCCACGATCTCATGGCGAGATGCTGCTATTGCGTGCAGCGTCCCCGTATACTACTATTCGGATGGCGTCTGTATGCCACGCTTTGTGAGAGCCAGAAAGCTGGGGGACATCGGTTCCGCCAAATCCCCGACTTCCATGCGGCCACGCGCGACTTTGACAAGAACGGCTGGGGAAAGCTGTTTGAGTTTGTAGCAGCTGTACACTCCATCTGGATCCATACTTGTATTAGTCTCTGGATGATTAAAAAGAAAGTTGTTGCTCCATATATCCAATTGGTCTTGTGGTCAACGGGTTGCGCGTTTCTTGAGCTTTGCTCTTTCAACTCCCCAACATACTATCTTGTATCGTCCGTCCGGCGTTGAACATCGAAAATGGGCAGCCAGAAGGACCCTCGACCCAATTTCCTCGTCATCGTCGCCGACGACCTTGGCTTCAGCGACCTTGGTTGCTATGGCTCCGAGATAGCTACCCCTCATATCGACTCGCTGGCCTCGCAGCAAGGATCTCTGCGCTTCACGCAGTATCACGTTGCTGCGGCCTGCAGCCCAACTCGCTCGATGCTCATGACGGGAACGGACCATCACATTGCTGGGCTCGGACAGTTATACGAGCTCGTTCGCAGCTCACCTGCTCACAAGGGGCAACCAGGCCACGAGGGCTACCTCAACGAAAAGGTAGTTGCTCTTCCAGAGCTGTTGTCTGATGGAGGCTACTTCACTGTTATGAGCGGCAAATGGCACTTGGGTTTGCAGAAGCAGCATCTGCCTATCAAGCGCGGCTTCAAGAAAAGCCTAGCGCTGCTGCCAGGGTGCGCGAATCATTACGGTATGAGCTTACCAGTTGCGAGCCCTGTTATGGTTGGATGAGACGAATGTTTTCTAATCAGGAGAACAGCCTATGAGCCTGAATACCAGGATCCCTCCACAGAGCCGGGGCGCTTCTTCGAGACGGCAACGCGAGCATTACATGCAGAAGATGATCGCTACTTGAGCGAGAAGGAACTTGGCGAAGACTGGTACTCATCTGACGGCTACGCAGGCCGGATGGTTTCATACCTGGAAAACCGCACTGAAGAGGAGCGCCAGCAGCCTTTCTTTGCCTATCTCCCCTTCAGCGCACCGCACTGGCCCCTACAAGCGCCCAAAGAGACGTGTGACAAGTACAAGAGCCAGTACGCATACGGGCCGGAAGTGCTGCGCCAGAAGCGCCTTGAGCGACTCAAGTCTCTCGGCCTTGTTGGGCAAGATGCAGTGGCTCACCCTGTTGTTACGACAGGGAACGAGGCAAAGAACTGGGAGTCTTTGGACGACGAAACACGCACCGCCTCCGCAAGGGCCATGGAGGTGTATGCGGGAATGGTCGACCGGATGGATTGGAACATTGGCCGCGTTCTCGACTATCTGCGCAAGACGGGCGAGTATGACAACACTTTTATCCTGTTTATGAGCGACAACGGCGCTGAGGGAGCCAGCTACGAAGCGACCCCCTTGGTTGGCAGCAGCGTCATGGCCCATGTAAACAAATACTACGACAACAGCCTGGACAACATTGGCCGGGGCAACTCGTTTGTCTGGTATGGCCCTCTGTGGGCTCAGGCCGCAACCGCGCCATCGAGACTGTACAAGATGTTTTCTACTGAGGGAGGCTGCAGGGTGCCCCTGGTAGTGAAGCCTCATGCGGGAATCAACAGCCACCGTGGCAGTGATGATGGGGGCGTCATCACCGATGCGTTCTGCACCGTCATGGACATCGTGCCCACGGTGCTGGACTTTGCCGGGCTGAAACACCCCGGCACAGAGTACAATGGCCGCAAGATTGCGTCGCTGCGTGGCCAGAGCTGGAGGAGCTATCTAGAGTCTGTCAGTGGCTGGAGCCGCAAGTCGCCGATCCACGAGAAAGACTACGTGGCAGGCTTTGAGATTGCGGGATCGGGAGCTCTGCGTCGCGGCGACTGGAAGATAACATATGTGCCTGCGCCCAAGGGTCCGCAGAAGTGGGAGCTGTTCAACCTCGTGTCAGACCCGGGCGAGACAGACGATCTGAGCGAAAAGGAGCCGGACAGGCTGAAAGAGATGCTTGCATTGTGGGAGGAATATAGAAAAGACGTGGGCGTTGTTGGTCTGGCTGGGGAGTACCCAAAGGCCATTCAGGGCGCGCAGCAGACAACTCTGCAGGACGAGATGGAAGATCCGTATGCATGGATCAAGTATATTGGAAGGCCAGAGATAACGCCAAAGGAACTGGCGGGAATTGTTCCAGCTGTATAATTAGGAAAGAACTCTAGGCAGTTTGCTGTAACTAAAAAAATTAAGAAAATTGTACTCTCTCTTTTGGAGATGATAGTAGTCGTATAGATGCTAGTTGTGGTTTCGCTCTTCCAGCTTATATGCTTACACGTATGCTTAGTTGAGGCTAACAACTTCCCGTTTTCTTCCATCTTCCAAGTCCAATCGGCACTGGTGTCATATATTGTTCGAGCTCATGTCGAAATCCAACCATGGCTGTGGCTCCGACATGTCCCAGGAGATATAGTTGGCCATCTCACCCGCCATCCGGATGTATTCTTCTGACAAGTCTGACAAATTCACCATTTCCTTCGCCAGTCCCCCCCTGAATCTCTGCCGCTACGTCCAGTCCACTGGCGCCAGGAGGTGTAGGATGTGTTGTAGATGCTAGCTGCATGTGGTCTAGAGAGAAATTTGCGCTTCCTAGTAGACCGGCGTTTCCATCGGCACCGCTAATGCCGTCAAGGGCGTCTTTTTGGGGTAAGGAGATGATGGGCGGTGGGCGGACCATGGCTGGAGAGTCGGGCAAGTCGTTTCCTGCGGGGGAAGACCCTCTTCGTTGTCGTATCTGGGCGCGAATCTCTTCTTTTGCGAGTCGGAATGGAGCCAAGCTGCTCAGATACGCGGCATCTTCTGGTCCTGTGACTTCAGCTTGCTCCGAGTCCATTGATCTGAAACGAAAATGTTAGCAGCCGTTTTGAATGGGGGGATTCACATTGAAGAACGAACATTGGGCTTGGATAAGCTTGCCATTCGGCCACGACGTTATTAAAGTCGAATTTCTCTAGTAATGGTATTAAGGCTTTGTGCTGTAGCCTGGTCAGCATCATCTTACTGTTGATTTCACCGACTGGTTGGGGTGGACTGACATAAGGGTTCGATTTATCCTTCTGAAGATGAAGAATATCCAACGCTCGCATATTCAAACGGATGTTGTGGCTCGTGCGCTCTCGTATGTCAATAGAATTCGACGTAGCCGTCGCTGTGTGAATGATTTGGATCTTGGTTGACTCGAATGTGGCCATTAAGCTGTGCAAATCATCGAAAGCGCGGATGCCATAGCCAAACCCAGCGTGAACTAGTCGTGATATCTCGTCTGCATGAAATCGACATCGCTCTTGGCATTGTCGTCGAAACTCTTGAGGGCAGGAATGGAACGCGGCTGACAGCGGAAAGACATATCCCGGAAGCGAGACTCGTGTTAGATCGCAGACAATGGAGTGGTAAAGAAAATGCAGCATGAAAACAGCGCTAATGGTGTTGAGTTCTTTGTGGATGTATACGTTGAAGTCGGATATCACCAGTCGCTCAGGTAAGCCAGCATGCCAAATTTCTAATCGCTGAATGATGTCGAGAAACGGGGATCCAGGATCCCAAATGTTGACTTGCTGATTACTATTTCTGATGAGTCTAGAAACATCGTTAGTGGCACATCTAACGAAGCTGTGCTTGGACGACAGACCTCAGTACCCGCGTTCTCAGCTGTACAAGATATATCGTATGAGAACGAAGGTTTAGGTAGCTACGGTCCGGGTAAAGCTCGAATGCACTCAGCTTTGGAGCCTCAAAGTCGGCATATTGCTCCTGGGCGACGAAGCTCGCATCAGAGCAAGGCAGTGGCACGCATGGGAAGTCGTCTTTCCAGTACAGGTTCCCATCTACTCCGCCACCAAGGAAGCTATCCATGAGATAGCAAGACCACAGAAGCCTTCTCTCTGTTTCCAGCTGCGTCATACGCGCAAGGCCCGATGGAACAGCGGCCTTTTTCGGAGAGTCTAGGCTGAGTAATCTCATGATGCGGACGCAGCATCCAAAGATGACAAATGCGAGAGCATGTTGATCCATGAAAATGGAGTACTCACAGATGAGAACCATTGCCTATAAGTGAACGTTAGATATTGGTATTTTGAATCAGGTTGATAATATAGGCCACAAACCATCATCGTTGAAAGAGACGGGTTTGCTATCTCTCGCATAGTAAGGTCTCTAGCCCGTTCAGCCCACGCGGCCCCAGGAACGCCGAGAAATGGATCATTGAACTGATTGGGATCGTCTAGCAGATACATTCTATCATAATTGTTAGTAATGAAGAGCCTTAGCTTCAACATGGTAATGGCCTCTACCTCGCTCCAAGCGCAGCAACTATATAGACTACCGCTTCTCCAAAGTCCTCGCTGAGCGTGCCTCTGTCCAGTGCCTGGAAAAAGGTTGGTTTATGGATAAACCCCAAACAGCGAAGCGTGGATATCCGATCAAAGTACAGGTCGGCCAGAGCCTGCAAGTGGAACTTGTCTTGTGGCAGAGTATCTGAATAGATCCTGTATGAGGAAGGGGGTGAGCATTCGTCTCGTATTGACCATGTTCGAGCACACATATCTGCTCGTTTATCTCTCACGAGGATATAAGTACATACCAGTGCATATGGTGCGGAGTCGATGATAGAGGCATAGCCATCGTTTCAGACTGGCTCCCAGGTGTAGATGCGAGGCCGCTGCCATCGGAAGGGGCTGCTAACATGCCGGTTTCTGCCGCCGTTGATGGCTGCGGCGACGGACTAGTAGCAGTGGCATCGATACCGGCAGAAGCAGAAGCGTCGTATTTGGCGTTGTATTTACACGTAAACCCCTTCCTCGTGCATCGTTTGCAAACAGGCCGTGTGCGAGAGCAACGGCTCTTTGTCCGACGACATTCATCACAAGATCCAACTCTCCGCTTCTCTACCCCTGATGCCCGGTAGATGAAATCCACTGAATCCTGGAGCCGCTGCCGCGACCCATCCTTCTGCGATAAAAGTGCTGCTGTGTCACTATATCCCGGACAATTTACTCCCAGGCGAGTGCAGTTGTGACATGCCGGCGAGTTGCGGTCGCATCGAACCTGTTGGGCTGTAAGCACTCATGCTTGGGGAATTAGCCGCTCATGGCATTGGGTTGGTCAGCTTCCCTTTCGTGAGCGGCAGACGACACACCCAGTTGACATTGTATCTTCTCACAGGGAGAGATTGTGCATATGAAGGTGGGTGAGTTGGGGGCTTGAGAGCAAAATAAATGGAGATCTGGGGTAGCGGAGAAGTGGAGATTGGGCATGACACGCTGGATTACAGAATGCAGAATAGAAATGGCGTAATGGAATGTCCAGAAGGGGCTGCAGCTCGTAAGCACCGAGTTCTAACAGACAACAGCAATATGAAGCTATGCGGACTGTGGTTCCAGTCGTAGGCCATATACTTGGGCACCATTGGCATACACAAATTGATACTATATTCGCGAGGTTCTGTAAAAAGGGACAATCACACCCTCCCCATCAAGTGGCTGTCTGTGTGTTGCTGAGCAGAGCCGGTAAGGGTTGCATTCAGACCTCCACAACCTCTTGTCCAATAGTCCTCTGCGCTAATGTTGTCTAGCTCTCCAACCAGTTCATATACGGCTAAGAATCTTCATCTGCATGGGTACCTGCTAGTGCTCCGAACTCCGTAGCGCGCGTTCTCGTGATTTACTATGGCAAATACTGGCTATGGAGCATAACGCGGGTTAGTTGCGGTGATCCAGCCCCAGCTCCCTCTACACGATGCATTTACGCCGATATTGAGACTTTTGCTTTCTCCAAACACAATTAGCTACCGCAATTACTAATTCTCCATAGAGTGTGTCCATCAATGTATATGTATTGGAATTTTAATACTCTGCGTCATGGGTATATCCTCCCTTTGCTCTATTATAGCCTGTACGCCGTAAACTCCATCCCGTGCATAACTCATTACCGCGAAACCTCCACCTGTCGCTTTCATATATATACCTCTACCTGTGGATGTAGAAACAGCCGTCTTTTTTTCTCCTTTAAACCAAGACCATAAAGACCTGCAGCTCGCTCCTAACCGACATAATCATTGCTGTTTCAGACTGCCTGCTCTGGAATTTCTGCTTGGCTATCGGTACTGGGCTTTCTTCCGCGGATACGATCCATGCGGCTAATAGCGGCTGATCGCACAGCCAGCCACATGTCGTGGAACAGATTCTTACACGCCGTCCACGACATTGTAACATAGACGAGACAATTCCAAAATCCCTGCAGAGGAAGCACTAAAACACTCATAAACTCTAGCGGTACGGAGGTAGATTTGTTATGCGTGAGAGAGTACAGGCGGTTGGCGCTCGACGGTATCCAGGTGATAAGCATGGCCGTGAAGAATAAGAGAGCACACTTGGTATAAGACCAGGCGGCGTTGTCTCGCTCGTGATTTCGCCGGCGAATAGAGCGAAAGGCTCGTGTTGCCACGTTGTTGTGGCCGCCGGTTCGTGGTGGGTTTGAGCCTCTATGAGCGGGTGATGACGCATAGTAATAGGACCCATCAGACCGGTTTGACAGATTGGAAAGGTTGGTAGCAGCGTGGATAGATTGAGGTCTTGTGGTTGTTGCTGTTGCTGTTTCTGAGCTTGAGCCGCCTCCATAGCCATAGTTGGGTGGGCTCATGTTGTGGCCCAGTTTTGACGGCTCGATTCCTGACATGGACTCCATTGTCAGAGTTGCTGCATCGGTTGATTGGTGCGATGTGGTGACCTCGTCGATTGATATGGGATCCAGGTCAGACGACTGAAAGACGTAAACCTGCTTTCGTACTTTGTAAATAGTACGACCAGCGCCAATATATATGGTCATCGTGATTACGATACACACCCTTTGGAGTCAGTCATTAGCAATAAGGATTTCCGCAATGGAATGCATGAGCCACTTACCACACAAGAGCATAAAAGGCCGCGACACGAAGGACGTCCCATTCGTTCGATATCCAGCACCACGAAATTGCAGGTCCATAAATTCGAATTCCTTCTCGATTTTTTATGAAAATGAATACGAATGCTGGTATGAATGGGAGGCCGTAGCAGCATAGCAAATAGATGGGCTCTATCCTTCGCAAAGCTCTAGCGTCATATTTGTGATAAAAGGTCAGATAGACGTTGATGGCCATGGCCAGCGTCCAGTATACATCGGCTGGCATGAAGCTATGCGTCATCACTATATGTTAGCCTTGGCTGTGCTTGGGTCCCACGACATGGATTGAAAGGCCTTTGGGAGGACATACGTCTGGATCAAGAACGCCTGCGCTTGGCAACCTGCTGAATTCGGCGAGTCGATGTATGAGCGAGAAATCATGGTAGCGACATTCGTTATTAAGTTGCCGAAAGAGGCATAAAAAACTAGGCGATTAATGGATTTGCTAAAGTATTTCGAGAAGCAAAACGTGGAAATGGTGAACAAGCATCCTGCCATCGATATTGATGAACATACACGCTCAATAATGACGATGGCACGAAGCTGCCCCTCTGAGAGTCCTCCGGCCATGACTTGTTCAGGTTGATTACTGGATGCATCTGCGGGGGGGTGTGACTGAGATGCTTGCTGACGCGTAGTTGATGTATATCGCCACGCAGCTTCGCGTGTTTGAGAGAGATGATGAGAGAGAGAGAGTAGGTTTGCGCACGTAACGGCGATTACGATGGCGGAGGGCAGTAAGGATATTGCCAAGATTGCGAAGAGTCTGAGCAAACGACTGCAGGAACTGCTTCTGTTTGACGATCGTCAACTAATTCCCTCCTATGGCTGATTTTGCCAATCGAGCTAATGAATACGAGTTCAGCAAAGCTGTGTCGCGGCCTTGGACGACGGCTTTCAGCATCCATGCTCGGTCATTCTGGCGCTGGGTTAAGACGAGGGCAGCAAGAATCGAGACTCTAGAGGACCGCGCAGACAACAAGAAATCATTGCGCCGATGGCTGTCGGTTTCAGAATTGCTTTTGATGTGTCGGTCAGAGTCCAAGTGAACACGCAAACCTGAGGCCGGGCTCGCCCTATGACGGCTCCCACAATCTTGCCTAAGCTTCTTCAATCTCAAATTCACCGACGAGGTGTGGCGCCAAACTATCATTTATTCCTGCCCTGCCAGCTTCTGGGGGACCTGATCCTGCGACTACGCTGGATGGAGGAGGCACTGCCGGGAGTTGCAAACTCCGACAAGCTACTCGACACTGGCTGGGGCGGTGAAAGCAGCACCTCAGCCCAACTGACGGAGGAACTCCCAGCCCTTTGGGGAAAAATTGCCGACGATCTGGCCGTTGGCGAGTCCCTCCATTGGCTGCTGCCGGGCCACCCGCCAATCACTGGCTGCTGTGTGCATCGTTGCTTGTTGGGGGTGGCTGGCATGGCGGTCTTGAGCGATCTCGCCAAACTCATTTTGGGTGAGACACGCCTGCTTCTGAACAAGTACAGCATACAAAAGCCAACTGCCGGCTCAGGCATAATCCTGGCGCACGTATACTTGTACAAAGGGCCTCGTGCTAACTTATAAGAGTGTCGAGAGCCCTCACGTGGCTACGATGCTGCATGCGGGTAATGGCGAATGCTTCTTTCCGGCAGCTTAGCACGGCGCCAGATACGCTGGAATGCCAATCGGATACGCACTCGTTTGGCCGATGCTGCCTCATCAACTGCAGTAGTGCTCTGCAGTTCGCGGCGTTGCCGTCAACATGTACAGACAAGCAGTAGGCAGCGAGATACAACCCTAGCTGGGCGTATGGCGGCCCTCTCAGTTTCTTCAGCGATTTTATGGAGTGCGTCAGCAAATCATCACTTGGTTGGTCCAGCAGGCCTTGGAGCTGAAAGTAATTGGTGCCCGCTCCAAGCTTTGAATGCCGTTTCTGCGTAGCTAGCGCCACACAGGCTGCCTTTTTTTCTCAAATTTATCCTTTTTGGAGGCATTGGGCTTGCTGTAAAGGCCGCGGGGCTGAGTCTACCCTCATCCGTTTCTTCCGCGAAGGGAATAAGGTCTGTTGTACTAGCATAAGCTTCACCTCGCGTCTTGTTACTAAGGACCTTGCTAACTCGCAGTGTGGCATCACTATTATAGCACCGTAATTCGTTTATGCCATATCGATAAGTCTATTACTAGCATTCACAGCCTTTGGAAACGAGTTGGTCAACTCGAGTAAGCCATCGTCAGAAGACCTTAACCCACGAATCAGTTATCAAGGCTTACGAGCGGCAATTTCCACGTCAGATTTTCTAATAATTTCTAGACATTTGTCTGCTTACACGCACATGAGATTCCAGAATATCCCAGGCCTCCTTCTATTACAGATATGCTTATTCAATTGATCAGCAGCACATGCGACCTTGACTAGCAAAAGAACCAAACTCGAGCTGGATCGCCAACCATGCTAGTTTGGTCCTCCCAGTAATCAATATTTCACCGACGCGGACTTTCGCTAGCTTCCACAAGTTGCTCTCAAGTCGATACTAATATTCTCTAGGTATTTGCGACACAACTTTGATATGAGGCGATTTTTGGATTTAGTATGAATAGCGAAGATGTGAGATATGCCGACAGCGATGTATTAAAAAGGGTCTGTAGTCGATAGAGGTTTCGTATTGTTGGCATACGGTAACTCTCATGAGAACCATATTCAACGAGTTCCATTATGCCAAATGGCCCAGAAGAGTCGAGATTGTCCATCGTGCGCCTATTTTCATGGCCTTGGGCTTTAGTGTCTCGACAACGCCCCTACAACCTAGACCGGTCTCCAATGCCTAAAAAGCCGGTATCGTGACCAGCCAAGAGGACCGGCTATCGGCGTGGCCTGACTCTAAGACAGACACCGCCGTATTCGACTAGGCTCTTCACAGTCTCGCTGCAGTTTTTGTCTCCTTTGTACTAATAGCCATCCCACTAATCGATAAGTTTGGAGAATAGGATATGACGGAGAGTAACCGGCGAACTCTGTTAGATGTGTAGATATGAGAAACAACTTATGTAGTGCACCATATCGTCAAAGTGGACTATGAGTGATAAAATATATTAGAAACATATTGCTTAACGTCGCCTCTAGCTTACGGACAACCCTGCAAAGGCTGCGCGACGCCAAGCAAATGCTAGCTGTTGGCCTAAACAAACATTGTCAACATTAAAGTACTAAATCACTGGCATATTCTTTGTCGTGGATATATATATAATTTAATGTAAAATGCTGTGGAAGGTTTAAGCAGCATTATCCGGGTGCGTGTTGTTAAGATCCAATGTGCGCACTAACTTTCACATCCACAGCCGTTAACTCTTCCTTCTGCAATTTTTGAGTATAAGGGGGGGCCGCTGTGGACAACCGTCATCAATATCAATTTGTAAATATCTAATTCTAGAGGAAGCCATTTAACTTGGTACTATAGTATCCAGAAACTCAAAGTTAGCTTTAGTGGTAACAGCGCTAGGTGAACCGAGTAGCTTGCACATCGTTAATGCGTTCAGACTGCTCTACAAGAGATGGTGAGGATGTCCTATAACAATATCGATCTTTGCTAAAAGAGTAAGCAAAGATTTAGAGTGGTTGCCTAGAACTGACTTGCCTATGCTTGAATGTAATATTCTAAGCTAAATGTCTTGTTATATACTAATGGTGATCTTATGCTAATGTATGAGATGACTAAAAGTAGGCATCGATAATAGTAAATGAAAAGGTTTGAGGCGATGGATATACAACTCTTAGATGACAAAAGTAGCCATTGAAGTTTCGGTTCGTATGCTACAGCGCTCCCTAAATGTTACTCGACTTGATTCGGCGTAAGAATCTGCATCTCTGTACTAGGTCTTGATGTTGTTGTTTAAAGGGAATGAAGAGAAACAGACACTAGCTTGCGTCTCTTTTAACCTCTCCATAGGAAAAAGAAGATGAAGAGCGGCAATACATAGGCCAGTTTCGAATCTATCTTAAGCATCTTGCCGCCATCATACGGCCGCTTGTGGTAATATCATAAGAGTAATGATATGGGTATACCTGAAGTTATCAAGAATTTTCATTCCTCTACCCATGACCTCTGTCGTCACTATTTGCAGCCAAGAATGGTGCTGTATCTGAGGCTGAGAAAACGCACTATACTCGAGGGTAGATATTAGGATCGACATGGGCGTGAAAAGACGTTAGGGATATCCAGTTCATAATCAGCGTAACATGCTAGGATTCTTCCAGATGTATCCCTCCGAAATGAAGCTCAAGCGAAGAGTAAGTTAGAGACAGTGGACTCGTAGTAGGCAATCATGGGTAAACATCTATGGAGGTGGAGGCGTAGGCTCAGACCCATTAGTATAAGGTTGTGGGGTAGCAGATGTATCTGGTCAGACTAACACTCAACTGCATATCTACTGGCCAATTCGTAAACTGTAAAATTGAACTAATTGCATGAATATCTATAGCAAGATCTATGTGTGGATTATTCATTTCCCCAATGATTATGTTTAGTATCAGCAACAAAATATTTGCTCTGGTATCTTGTATTAGTAGCAAATGCATCAATTGGTCTAGGTTAATTAATGCTTCCCACAAGGCAGGCTGCAAGGCATATTACTCTTCTCCTCTATGCGAAATACCCCTCACCGTATAACTATGTGGCCAATCAGCGTGCATTTAATACATGTATCGAGTGCTTAGGCATTCTGTTGGGCAGAGCTACGAATCCTTTACCAATGCCTTTCTAAAGTATTTACTATGTCGGAGGGTTAGCACTTTGTTCGAAAAGGAAGACAAGAAAAAAAGTCTGATTAACAGTCATGGCCAACACTTCGCCCCGCGGCGTCAACTTGGACCACTTACCAGAGGTTATCCTCTCCTCCTCCCAGGCTCTACTCAAATCACATCGACAAGGAAGCTAACCGCTAGTTGCTACGTTATTAGGACTCTTATAGCATACCTCATACATCTTCCTCATCGAAGGAAGAAGAAAAAAGCAATTATAGCATATATGGTGGAATTTTCCCATTTAGGGAAGAGGGAAAAAACGATCCAGATCTAAGCCGTCATGACATTCTCAAAGGACCTCAGCAGAAGAACAACCCCGGAGAAATTCAGGTAACTCGTCACGGAACAAACCTCCGAAAGGGTGCCCCCTTTTATTCTCTCACACCTCCCATCCAGAGAGAAAAAGTCAACTAGGACTTTCCTCCGAGCTACCTGCGAAGTAAAACTAACCGAAGCTTGCTCTTGCCTTAGTACGATGACGACCACGAACGACCCATGGCCTGGTACGATGTTCGCTCCAAGATCGAGCAACAACAGTCTCATGAGAGTGCGCGAGGAGTTTAACGCCTTGAGTGAGAGGCAAGAGGACCCGCAATACGTTAAGCTGAACATGAAAAAGGCCGAAGAGATGCAACGAAACCGATATTCCGTCCCAAAGGGATCTCTCGAGCGCCACGCTGGAACCGAAGAGGTTGATTTTGAAGAGCAATTTTCCCCTGGTATGGTGAACAACTGACTATTTTCTACAAGTGCTAATATATTATTCTCTCTGACTGCGCAGATGATGATGGAGCGGAAACCCAGCTATTACAGGAGCAGCAATTCATCTCTGTATCCTGGAGCCCGGAGGATGACCAGCTGTTGGTAATAGCTCATATGCTAGGCCTCACCTGGGTTGAGATTAAGGAGGATTACTTACAATCTAAGACCGCTAATGCCTGCCTCGAGCGTCATAAGTGGTTAATAAAGAGAAGGAGCACTAATGGCTGGGACTCTAATAAAATGCAAACGCTGGCTAAGGAGTATGTGAGCATGAATGAGGAGATTTGGAGCGGTTTGGCAACTCGGGTCGGAGAGAACTGGAGGGTGATCGAGGAAAAGGTATGCCATCTCTATTCATTATTTCTTCATCTTAATGCATCCATCTACTTCAAAGATATCTCACACTATCTAGTGCATGTCTAGCGACCCCGAGACCTCCCAAAGTACCACTCATGAAGCTGGAATCATTCAAGGGGATCACCCTGTCAAGCTGACGCCCATTGCCGGAAGAGTCAGTCGGGCCAAGAAGGGTGTTCCATATCATACTTGTGATGTCTGCCGGCCTCCAAAGGTATTAACACTTCATCTTCTCTTTGCTCTTGTACTATCTAAACATACACTAACATGGGTCTATCTCTCTTTGCCTTAAAGACTTTCACAAGGGCTGAACATTTAAGGTATGTTGTTGCGTATTACTTTTCCTCGCTCTTTCTCACTTTGCTGAATGGATTGCTTACAGTATGACTTTTTAGACGACATCAATTGAGCCACAAGCCACTCGAGCTTTTCTGCACGGTTTCTGGTTGTGGGAAAGTCTTTCACCGGAAAGACTTGTTGGATCGACATATAGAGAGACAGTAAGCTTTTCTTATTCACCTCAAACACCATTCTAAGGGAGGAAGAGTACTAAATAGAAGTTAGTGGCCCTTCGAGTATGATCAAAGGGCATATGAGCATGCGAAAGGAGGTCTGGAGTGGCCGTTCGAGTATGATCAAAGAGTATATGAGCATGCGAAAGGAGATCTGGAGCGGTCTGGCAGCTCGGATCGAAGAGGATTGGAGAGTTGTCGAGGAAAAGGTAGGCCTCTCCCATATATATGCCTCTGCATATTTATATCACCTTATATTTTCCGAGTTGCATAAACTCTATCACTAATATATCATGCATCACTTTGTTTAGTGTATGTCCACCGGCCTCAACAGCCTTCAGAATACTGCCCGCAGACTGGAGATCCTTGCGAAGAAGGCAAAGTTGGCAGAGTTGAGAGTTACAAGGGAGATTCGTATGAAGCAAGACCCTTCGATCGATCGACCCATAGAGGCATTATTAATGAAAGCAACTGATGCCCTACCACCTTATCCGCCCAAGCAAGGAATGCAGGAAGAGAATGCTGTGGCGCCGTACACCAATGAGAAACAGCCATCAAAAGATTTACATGGCGACCATGCCTCCATTACGCAACCGCCTATTCATCTAACCGAAGAACTAACAAGGCATCCAGCTGGGATATGCGAAGAAAGCACTGATTTGCCCACAGTGAATGACAAACCATCATCAAAAGACTTGCGCAACGGCCAAATCTCGGATACAAACATTCAGTCGCCAAGTAGAGCTAAACAGAGATCCCAACGGTATCTGACGCACATACGTTTATTTTCTTGGATAAAAAAAATACTCAGGCCCAGGCTTAAACCGGGATATAGAAGAATTGAATGGACTTGCGTAAGTACAGTATAGCAGTACCCTAAATCTTTACTTTTAGGAGAGCAGGGGCTAACACTGCTCCCTCAACGATTAGGACTGTGGCGTGGAGCTATATGGTGATTTTATGATAGACAAGGCATCGGATTTGGACGGCCTAGAATTATCATTACACATGCCCGCTGAGAACACATCTAAAAGCAGCTCGAGTGATTCTGAACAATCGGTAGAAACAGGGATCAGTCCGCGTCATATGATCTCAAGATCTAGATCTAGTTCGACCAGGACAGCCTTGTCTACCAGCAGCACCAATGCATCGAGTATTGATATAGCTGAATCCAAATTCCTCGCCCTATGCATCAATACCGGAAGCATATACAAAACACTGGCTGAATTGGACATGTCACGCCTAAACTCGGACGGGGAGGCCTTTTCGCAAATGAAGAAGGCGTACATACAGTACCGGGGCGTGCGTTCCCGGCTGCGTTTCCTGATCAAGCCGGTGACTGTTGAATTTGTTCGCGTAAGTGTTGATTAAGAGAATGACTAAACAGCAGCTCAAGTTGGCTACATATACGATATCTAGCATTCTAGCGATTGTTACCCGCCTGGTCTTTCAAATGTCTCCTACTATCACAACTTTATGCTACTATCGCTACTTTCTTCTAGTACCACTACCTTGTTCCAGTATCGCTACCCTATTCAGGCAGACACGCTGAATTTACAACACGAAATGCTGTATATGTAGCCAACTTGAGGCACTGGCCAGAAAATCCGCTGATTAAACACTCATATGAACTTTACCCGCTAACATGAGCCCTATCAGTTCACCCTCTGGAACTTGCGCCGCGGCTACGTCTCCATAAGCGACAGGCCCAGCTCGATGCCGCCCAATACCCGCATTGACTACGACTTCGTACCGCCGCCGATGCCTCCCGAAGTCTTTGTCCATTATCTCGAGCATGGTGACGGTGACCTCAGCCCGAACCGTTACACCTGGCTGCCGCGACTCCCTAAGAGGCTGAACAACAAGGTCATGGACTGTGGGGAGGCGACCGAGGGCTGGGGCATTCACGTCATAGAAGGTCCAAACCGCGAGGCTGTATTTTGGGTTCTCATGATTACCATCTCAGCCAGCGTATTGGCGAGTGTGCTGTGGACCACGCTGAAGGGGGATATCCAGGGCGGGACGGGGCTCGGGGCTCTCATCATAGCCTTGCCGCCTGCAATAATGGCTGCTTTTTTATTTCGTTTGGGTGCGACATGACTGGGTTAGTCCTATATTTGAACTTTGGACGAGTAATATGACTGGTGGAATCAAATAGGCGAGATTATCTGCGCGGTTATGGTGGTGTCCGAAGTATCAGCAGTCTGCATTCTATCGCCAACTCAAGGCGCTTGAGAGCAGTGTGCAACTTCGTATCCATGTATCGTGTAGTCCCTGGATAGTATATAAGCTGTTGCATGCATGTTTTGCTTTAAACTCTGTAACTTCTTTTTAAAGAAAAATGAAATAAAATAAAAAGAATTCAGATTGATGACCAGCGGTATAATAATGTTAGGATGCCAATAACTTAGAAAACCACGAGCTAATGCGTGATCTGATGGACCTCCTCCTTGACTCATCATCCAAATACATTGCCACTGTAGAATAGTACTCGAATTCCGGATGAGTTTGAGGCAATCTCCGAAGCTTGTCTTGCAACGTATCTTGTAAAGAAGCTAGACCATTACTAGTTCTTGACTGTAGGCTCGGTTGTTGATAAGGTTCTTGACGGCCATTCTCATCAATTCTTACCTGCAATCGGGATTGATATAGTCCTTGATCCAATAGGTATTTCACGGTAGATAACCTCCGGCGAATCGGGATTTGAGGGCGATAGCTGTCGGTATCCGTGAGAAAGTAAGTGTATCCAAATATTGCGTGTTCGAGAAGGCCTAAACGGCCCGAGGGAACTTTCTTAAATAGACGACTTCGATCTGTATGCGTCATAGACTTGATGTAAGGCAAAATAGAGAACTGTGCAGCGAATCCCAGAATTGAATGCGGAGTGCCCCACCATGGCCGTCCGAAATAGTCTGTAGCAGGATAACTTTCATTAAATCGAAGGATGTCCTTAAAACAAGGATCGAATAAGTGCAGGCTGTTGATAACGTCCAGCGTATTCTCTAGGGTATCGTTGACCTCGCCAGCATGCCAAAAGATTCTTGCTATTCCATCCCACCATTCCTTGACCCGCCATGTTTCGGGGAGCAAAATCATGATCTCCGCTTTGAGGATACACAGATGTGGATCAAACTGCGCACCAGACGATGAACAGATCAACTGCCAGGTTTCGGGCTTTACTGCCCAATCCCGAGCCGTACGGTGAATAAAGTCAACAACACCACTGATTACATTCCCACCAACTTCCAAGATGCACTTGGTGCAAGCAGTAAGCTTCCTCGCTAAAGATTTCAAAGCGACTTTTCTCAGTTCGGCACCTTTTGGAAGGCGGTCGGTATTGAATTCAGCAGATTTCGATTCTTCAATGGTCCAAAACGTAAGCCATCTTATTGGACCGTCATAAGCTCTCAGCACTTGTATCATGTGGGACGCATGGACAAGGTTTTCCGGACGAATAGCAGCCCAGATGGCATCATACAAGGACGAAATGTCTGTTGGGAGGGCCTCCAGAGACTTTCGAGCCTGAGATACTGATTCTCCATCAGAAAAAAGGCCGGATAAGTGCTGCACAACTATGGAGACCCATAAGAAAACTCCATTTGCTCTTTCCACTATGTCTGTGAGCAGCTGAGAGGATGCTTCGGGCTCCAATTGCTTTCTCTCAACGAGGCCTTTGTTAGTTTTCAAGTTTTCGTGAACAAAAATTTCCATATCTTCTCTTGTTAATAAATGCATTTCAAGCATTGGCCCTTCGTTGAATCTGTCGTGAAATTCTGGCCACGGTCGGCTTGCAGCGCATAATTTGAGTCCCTTAGGGCAGCGTGCCATCATACATTGAATAAATTCAACGATCTCGAGAGGTGGCATTTTAAATTCGTCAAGCCCATCAATAAATAAAGCAAGCTTGATGCTCTTTCCACACGAAGATAGTAATGCGTCAAATGACTCTTCTATTTCCCATGAGTCCCACGCGGGAAGACCTGAAATGCTTCTTAACACGTGACAGAATGCCCAGCGCCTTGGGGCCAAGACTGGTGCTAATTCAGGATATTGTTTCAGCGCCTGGAATAAGATAGTTCTTTTGAGGCCATCGATGGATTTTTGTAAAGTCGTCCCTGCAAGCCAGGCATAGTATTTGACGAGAACAAGGCGCATTGATCCTAGCGATTGGGATAGCGAATCTCTCACGGACTGTTGTTGCAAGATGAGTTTCATTATAGTTGATTTACCAGAACCTGGTTTGCCCGTGATCCAGTAAGGCTTTTCAGATTCATCTTGGAGCCAGCTAGGGAAGCTATGCCACATGGGCGCACCATCTTTCCTTGGAGGCTCGTCCTGAAATATCCAAGAATATGTTGCCTGAAAGTTTTTTGAGATAGCCTCTTCGCGTGTTTCAATATTGATGAATTGTACCCCGGTGGCTATCGCATGCGCGGTTATGGTGGTATCGATTTTAGCGGAGACCATAGCATTATCCAGTTTCCAGTCATTCTTCCAGAGAACCTTGACAAGTTCCGCGCGGATTTCATTCTTTGCTTCGCCTTTGGTTTTAAAATATTGAACCATGTCTTCTGCGAGCAGCATCAGCGAAGTTGGCCCTTCTCCGCGCTGAATCACTGGCTGCAGAGCAATTCTCAGCCTGGCTGCTTCCCCGTCTACCTTTGTGGAGACGGCTGTTCCATGTTCCGGTATATATCCTTTGGGGCTTTCAACATCATCATTTCCATTTGGTGTTGATCTCCTCTGGTTCGGTAATGCTGATCTCAGGGAATTGTTCATCAGCGAGCTTTCAGCACTCCCAAGCAATTCAATGAGCTTGTCTAGTTGGTTACTGAAATGCAACTCCCATTGTTCAGTGCGCTTTGAATCATCCCTAAGAATGTATTGACGCGTTAGTTTTTTTAATTAAGAATGTACTTGGTAAAGATGTCTCGGTGGCACAGACAAGAAAGGGCATTGAAACAGGTATGCTATGCAGATACATGGGCGTAGAGAGGCATATAGACAGAGTGAAACTATACCAGAGGAACGTACCATAGAGATAGAAGTATGGCGTCCATGATATTGCGCCTGAGAGGCTCCAATTGGCTCTTTATCTTTTCAACATCTTCCTTGTTTTTTTCGAATTTTGCTTCCTCTGCGTCTTTTGCCTTTTGACAGTCCCTGCACTTTTCCTCTGGCATGTTTCGACGCAATACTAGACTAGCACCGACATGGTTGCGCAGATGAATCTCCGAGTTCGTTTCCCGGCTGTTGGGTAACTTCAACTGACTTTCGATCCGCTCGAAATCACTAGAAAGCTTAGTGCATTCAGATGATAGCTTCAATAATTGTGCCTGGCCCGGTGTTCGGGGTTGAGACGCCAATATCCCCTTGGAGACGTTCCGGAACCATGAAACTTGAGAGGATAAATCCTCTAAGGTTGTTTGAAGTTCTTTTCCTTCTTCCGCAAGCATCTGGTCATCAGGTCTTTCCTGTTGTATATGTTTATACTTTTCCCAGGCTTTGATACATAGCTTTCCGCCAAGCTCCAGAAATTGGAACGCCGCAGTTGCTATCGCTAGCGCGCTCAAAGGATCCATGTTCGTCAATAATACGAGTGTTTGGCAGGCTCTAAATATTGATGATGCTCTAAGCTCTGTTAACCGGAAGTGATGTGGCTGGCATTTCAGAATGCGGTGGAAAAGGAAAAAAAAAACAAGGGTGAAAGTGAGAAGAAAAAAATTCCGGGGCTGTATTAAGTAGCCTGATTTCCTGAACATTGTCAGGCAGCCTTGTTGGGCATTCACGCATTATCTGCTAGACTTCTACAATGCATTCAGGTCACGAGACCGGATGCATAACGGATATCATTATAAAAGATGCTGGGAAGCGCGGATTGGTCAGATTGAGCATGCGATAGAAGGTGGATGGGGCGGTGCATGTACATAGTCGGCAGTCTCGAATACGGCAGAGGCTTCCTAAATCAATATCATAAGATCGAGCATAACAGTAACAGTAGTAAAGGCTACAGAAATTACCTGGGAAGAGAAATAATCACAATAGCTCACAGAATTTGATTCATAATCTCAAATAATTTTATACATCATGTATCAAATGAACATCAATATCCAGGAGCTCGCTAATTAAGTACTAAAGAGATACAAAAAGGCATTTTAATACCAATTGTACTTTTTTAAGCCCTTCTATGAATCTTCATGTCGACACCAAAGTGTTCCGCCGTATTATTGCGCCGATCATGGCAAGATGCCTGATTCATGATTGCAGTTATAGCAATGATTGTAATACGACTATCTGCTTATTAACAATCAGCCTCACTGGGTCGTAACCTATTTCTCCCTCTCTTCCTGTGACGTCCTGACCTATACTATCGTACTTAGGTATAGGGTAGGTTCCCAATCTGTAAGCCAAGGCGTTGGTTTATGTTGGCAGAGAGATGCGAGAGATCTGATGAGCGATGTAATCACGTAGCTAACAAGGTTATGAATAACCAATCTGATTGTTTTCTGAAAGTGCTATGTTAACGACTGACTATCTAAGTTCTATCTAATGAGCGTAATGAACGGTTCTTATATAGTAAGTCGTTCCATGGTTATCACCAGTGTAAGTCTCGTAGTACCTAATGAGAATGCACTCCCAGAGCTGCGTTCTCATCTCATGAGTAGGTACGTATCCTACTGAGGGAGGGGGTCCCACATTCTGATTGGTCGTGGCCTTCCGGTGTATTGCCGAAGGTACGTACCGAAAGGATCCTTATGTGGTTGGTTCGTAACACTTCCCCAATCTTTCATTTTCTTTCTAAGATAGTAAATCAACCTAGCTCTCATTGATGGTAGCCCAATTGAAAACAGCCGTTGTAACTCCCAAGGGCACCGCAACGTTCCTTATAATTATTTTCCACGCAAGCTCTTTCATTAGCGAGGATTCTACGCGTTTTATTTTCTAACTTGGAAAAGAGCCCGAGATCGATACCTAGGCCACTGAACTTTTACGATTATCGTACATCGGACTATGCAAGATACTGATTGATAACCTTTCCACCCATTCTCCAATGCGATATTGAGAACCAACTTATGATCTTGACCTGTTTCAAATTGAGGGATTCAGGGCCAAATTGTAATGTTCACCTCTCTTCGGAACTTATAATAGTTCAGATGTTGCATTGGACTAGCCAGGTGACAGGGAGTCTAAACTAATCAGGGCCTTAACCGTAATACTTATTGTTTGTTTCACTACAACCCTTCATTAAGTGAGATCGTAACCAAATAGAAGAACAACAAAAACCTCCAGATGTTAATATTGTGTTTGTTCTGTTGGACATAAAGAAAGGAGGGATTATGATGGTAATGTAAGTCTTACGGGGCAAAGACTAGAAGGGCTAGTATTCTTCACTAGCTCCTAGTAATATCTGTACTTCAGATTTTAGGAAGTAGGGGAAAGGTCTTTTTTTGCCTACTGGAGGCTTCGAGAACTGATTTGCGTATGTTCGAACGTAATTTTCCAAAATAAATGTCTTGTTATTTACTATTCATGATACTATGCCAATATATGAGGCAAATAGAAACAGTATTCACCAACACGAGAAACCCAAAGTATAACCAGGATCTCGTATAAAGACCGGTATTTCCACTTGGCTATTCCTAGATGTGTAAAGTGTTGGCCACCTTGCTACATTTGAAATCTTGCTGACGGAGGATCCAGAATCCTACAAGATACCAGAAATCCACCAATTCCTACTACGAGTGACAGTATAGCTCATCGTTACATGAATAGTGCTACGACCACGGGAAGAGAGCGGCTCGGGGGTCGCATCCGGCTGATTTAAGTGCCAAGTAGAAAAAGAAGGCCCACCAAGCGAATATGTGCGTACAATACTATAATATGCACATCCTATACACAGCTTGGCTCCTTGAATTACATGTGTATAAGCTTGCTGTTTGGGCACAAAATCTTTCTCATTCTCATTTTCTGTTTTTCTGTCCCCCATTTGGGTGCAGTGACAAGTTAGGAGATCGCCGCTTTTAGGGCCTAGACGTTGGCACTATGCAAAAAGGAGCACTAGCTACATGTAATCTAGCACTTGAGCTTTGTTTGACTAGGCACTGCCTAGGACCATTTGGTAAGATACCCATTTCATGAGAGCCAGGGTTTCGGAATAGGCCCTGGAGGGAGCAAAGAGCTACAAGTGTCAATGACCAGCTACAACCTGGCCCCTTGTAACAAGCTGATCCCTTTTGCTCAATGGCAATCATGAGTCCATGCTGTTACCGCACTCGGCCTGACTGGATGACATTCACGGATACCGTATTACTAGGCACTTTCAACCCGCCCTCTATACACCCGGTGGTTCACCAGCATTGACAATGCAGGAACGGCACCATGGCCTGTCACTGTACGAGTATGTGTTCGCCGTTACGCGTGTCCGGGCCAGGGACCGGAACATTTGATGAGCGGACGCGGATCCTTTCCAGATAGGAAGCTTCTTGTTTCGCGGTACTGTGGAGGGTAATATTCCCATTCCGTGGTACCCCTGGCGAGCAACAGTACTGTAGCATTGGCCGGGCCGCTAATAATCGAGAATGTCGGGAAGGCTGTTATAAGTAATACTTGGATACCTCTTGATGTGAATTGTGAATTGTCGGCTGCCATTCTTTGTTGCTTCTCCACCGGTCGAAGAGGAAGCCGTCGTCCTCAGTTTCAAGTCACCATGTCGGCGTATTTTCCATATACTCCGGAATTCAATGGACTCACGGGACAGCAGATTCAGAAGATTGCTGACTCTCAGTCGCCCATAAAGCCCGCGGGCGCTGGTATCGCCATCCAGGGAGTTGTCTACACGACGGCAATCTTGTGCACGACAGTCTTCAGTCTTCGCGTATGGGTACGATTTATTCGACGGGAACATGGAAGACCGATAGGTATCGATGATTATCTGGCCGTGGGAGGATTTGTATGGCGACCCAAAGATACTGTATGCAGCGGACGCTTGCTGACGGAATATTGTTCCACTGTAGGGCCCGTATCTTCCTGCCTGTGCTCTCGCCATCGCTGGCACATACTACGGCGTTGGAGCTCCAGATGATGCCGTCACTCCGTTTATGAAGATTAGAGCCAAGGAACTGCAGCTGTTGTACGAGCTGATTTACTTTGGATCGTCAACACTCACCAAGTTTTCCATTGCCTTTACCATCTTGAAGATATGCACCCAGAAACGCTACAGGTTTGCTCTTTATGGCGCAAGTAAGTATTTCAACGACATGGCCCTTTCCAAGTCTATCATGCTGACGAGTCTCGACAGTGGGCACCATGGCCCTCACTGCATTTGGTGCTCTCATCTTTCTCTTCTCCGACTGCAGGCCATTTGCAACCAGATGGAATCCGTTTTTGTTCGTACACACCTATCCAATGTTTCCAAAGACTTTACACCTAACTCGACTACTTAGAGGAAAATGCTGGGCTCCGGCGCCGAGCGGCTGGTTCATCATGAGCTACATCGGAACATCTATCCAGGTCGCCACGGACTGGGTCGTCGCCATCACGCCATTTTTCATCGTGCGTAACTTGCAAATGAACCGACGGAAGAAGATTTCAGTCTGTGCAATTCTCGGCCTTGGTGTGCTCGCCAGTTTTGCGGCCATTATGCGTATTGCCATGTATCCCCAGACAGACGAGAGATACCACCCAAAGGACAATCTGGGTAAGTACGCTTCTTCCTTGTTACTACCCAGCTGCTAAACAATGTACAGTCAAGGAGGCTCAGCTCGTCATTTGGTCGCACCTCGAGGGTAGCTTTGGGATCATCGCCTGCAACTTACCGCCCCTGAAACAGCTCTTCAAGGCTTACTACCGGGGCTCGTCTGGAAGGTCGGGTAACCAGTCTGCGCCCCTGTCTACTAATGGACGGGGGACGCAACTCGGCGACCTGGATGCCCAAGGCAAGTCGCACATGAAGGCCGGATCTCGCAACACCTGGAACAGAATCTCCGAAGACGACGACACCTCCAGCAAGCACCATATCATCCGAGAAACCGAAGTCAGGGTCGAAACGAGCAGTGTCGACCCCAGAGAAGATCGGCATGACCAATGGGAGACTGACGTGAAAGCCATAGTCTGACCAATACTCATGATATACCCATTACGTTCATTATTTTTAATAATTTCATCAAAAAGTCATTAGATTTGCGGCCCAGGGCTATAGAGAAGCCGGCATACGACACTGGAAAAGGAGGAACTTGTGGGCTTTCGCCTGTATTTAGAAAACACGGCAGACAACTGCCTGTACTTTTGCAACTGCCACCACACTACTACAACTAATAGGTACAGTAATATAAAATGTCACGCAATTCTCCCCATCTGTGCACCGGTTGAAGGCTCCACGCCCCTCTTGCCACGAGAGAGAGAACCCGTAAAACTGATAGCTGACACAAGCCACGCATGACTGGATCAATATACCCTGCCCTCATCGTATTCAGGAGAGAATTTTGTCACAAATTTCCATGGGCTCAAGCTGCGCCAACAGCACGTTGTATCCAACGGGGCGTTGCTGCCGTCGGATTAAAGAGAATTTACGTGCCGTAAAGGAGACATCATGCAGGGAAAAGCAGGCTTGGAAAGACTCGGCCCCCCTTTTCTACTCCGCCAAGTTCTGGCGTAGGTCCACTCCATAGCGTTTGTCTAGCTGAGCGGATCGACATCCGGAGAACAGCTCCAGCTCTGAACCACCCCCAAGGAGATTTTCTCTCTCTACCGAGATTTCACATGTGAATGGGTATCACCGGAACCGTCTTTGGCAAGTTGTGCCGAGCAGGATCGAACTAAAGGACGAACTAACTGCCAAGCGAAGACGTTGAAGAAATATGTTGTCTCACGGCTGTTCAATGGGAGGGGCGGTCTAACCCGCAGCTAGTAGTGTCAGCTGTTGGTTCATCAGCCAAGAGCAAAAGAGCAAAAGCCCCACCAATCATCTTCAACTGGCCCTGGTCTCGGATGAGATGCCGTGCAGGGATATTGAATGGGGTATTACGGCAGACATCAGCTGCATGAAGTGTCACTGCCCCGGGCACTGTCTGTTTTACTTGTACATTGCAGGACTCTACGGACAGACTCCTCCGTATAGACGCCCTATTAACAAGTACATTCAAGCCACAACCTTGTCTCTATAGAAGCGCACTGCACCCATGCACTCTGCTTGCCTCATTACCTATTTTTGCAACGGTATTAACAATCTTTTGTTATCATTATGTCCGCTACCCGGATCATAAAGGCCGACAGCGGCGCTGCCTATCAAATGCTCAAAACGGCAAAACATGTTGCTTTCGATATTTGTGGCAATGGGACCTGCAGCGAGGAGTCTAGGAGAACTTGGAAGCCATTCCTTACTGAAATCGCTCGATTGTACGTCTCGTCTGGGGAATTAGACATAAGCTGCAATTAGTTAGTAGTTAGTCTACAAGTTGCTAGACGCGTATGGATAAAACCTAGCTCACTCCAGCTTCGGCAACTATTGGCAATTCATTCATACTGTAACACTAGCCCGCGGACCTGGCCGCTGTAAGGATAGACCTAGATAGGCTTTAGTTATCCAGGTACCAGGGATGAAAGAGCAAGCAGCGGCGTTTCCAACCAGTATCGCCGACATATATATCGGCCTGCAAGGTAGTGCGGCAGACTACGCTCTCCTTAACGAGGCGATCCAGTTGGCACTTTACTCTCCTGTAGCATCGAGACGCGACGTCATCTTGTTTGGTTCACGATTGAGAAATCTCTTACGATAACCTTTACTACTCACTATAGAAATTCGTTATGGGTATCTTTGGACGAGCCGCGCCGGCTCGCGTGGAGACCGATAAGGTCATCCCCGTGGGATTCTTGGATAATAGCCCCCTGATGACCAGAATTGTGCTTTACAACTTGATGGTATTCGATGACGTTCTTGATCCCGAGAAACTTCGAGATGCCCTCGACCGGCTGGTACAAAGGCCCGGCTGGGGGAAGATGGGAGCTCGGCTCCGAAATAATGTAGGTTTCTCCTTTCCTTGCCATGTAGCTCGAATTGAGCTCTCTACAGACGATGGAGAACAGTATCTGACCATGACCAGGCCAAAGGGGTAATCGAATATCACGTCCCGGCCGTCTTCTCTCACGAACGTCCAGCCATCGGCTACACCCACATTGAGTATGATATGAAGAGGGAAGACCACCCCTTGGCAAGCAAGCTCCCCAAGCCAACAACCAATGCCGGCGCAACAATCGTGGCAGACCCCGATGAGTTTCTACCGCTGGCCAAAGGGCCCGACTGTCCAGCTGTCGCCGACGACTATCTATACTCAGACCGGCCCTTGTTCGGCCTCCACATCGTCTCTTTCACAGACTCAACGCTTGTCACGCTGCACTGGCTGCACGTTGCTTGCGACACGCTGGGCAACAAGGCCGTGATGCAGAACTGGATGCTGATGCTTGAGGGCCGAGACGACGAGGTTCTTCCGCAGGTCGGATTCGACAGCGATCCATGTGCTGACCTCGGCAAATATCCCATCGAGACACACGTGCTTGAGAAAGAGCGCATGTCCAATGGCGCCATGGCGGGCTGGGTCTTCAATAACTTGGGCGATCTGGCGTTCCGCGCCAAAGAGAACCGCATGGTCTGTCTGCCCGGCGCGTACGTGGACAAGATGTACGACACCGCCATGGACGAGCTCACAAGCCACGCCGAGTTGGACAAGAAGCCCTTCCTGAGCGAAAACGACATTCTCACGGCCTGGTGCACCCGAATGGCCCTGAGCCACCTCCCGCCAGACTCGGACACGCCCGTCACAGTTCAGCTGGCGGGCTCGATGAGAAAGGCGCTCAAGGTCGACCTGCTGCCCACCGACCAGCCGTACGTCGCAAACTGCTTCGGCTTCATGAACGTGCTGCTCCAGGCCGGCGACATCCTCAGCAAGCCGCTCAGCTACACGGCGGCCAAGATTCGCGAGGCCGTCAACGCCCAGCGGTCGCGCGGACAGCTCGAGGCCTACTGGTCCATGTTCCGAGAGCAGTCGGTTGCGTTGCCCATCTTCTTTGGCTCGAGCCGGACGCACCAGCTCAGCTACTCCAACTGGACCCAGTCCGACCTCTTTAACACGGACTTTTCGGCCGCTGCTGTCAATCCACGCAGCGAGCCGTGTCTGCCGTCGTATATTAACCACAGCCAGATGCCCTTCCAGTTTGGAGAGGGCTTCCTCTTCATGGGTAAAGACTCCAAGGGCAACTACTGGATGTGTGGATACCGTGTTAAAGGGAAGTGGGCGGAAATACAAAAGACTCTGGATGCCGAGGCCAGGGCCATGGCTTAATGAGTTTTGTTCTTTAATTATGAGTTAATATGCTTTGCTTCGCAACAGTGGGGACAAAATTGTTGGCCACTGCGGCTTCATCATGCTGAGGAAGTCTGATGACCTGTGGGAGGATTTTCTTTGAGCTTCATACATGTAAAGTACATAACCATCTAATGTTTTCTACCGGCAAATTGCCTTCATCATAGGCTACAGAGCGCTGCCACTACTTAATATATTTAGCGAATCACAATTGGACATTAAGTTTGACAATGAAATTTGCCGTCACGCCTCTTTGGTGTACATTAGATCGTGGTGGCTTGGACACTTTTAGGTAAGCATAATTGGACCCGTGTGAGTGAAAAAGTCAAATAATGAGGCATCAGACATTTGGATTGAAATTTGTCCGAGACGGTCTTTGCACAGTGAAGTCTATTCTTTCGGGCTTATATTTAAGATGAGGTAGCATCAAACAAACTTTGGTGATCTGCGATGCAGACGAAGTAATTGAAGCTCTATTTGGAATACACGTCATGCTCTCCCGTAGTTTCCTCAAAAATCGTCATCTAGCTTTCTGCTTTCTGACGTGTATTCACAAATCTCACTCTGAGTGGCGCTGTTTCTGACACAGCACAGGAATTGATGCAATAGAATTCCGCCAGGAAACTGAATATAATGTGCAGAGCTGCCCCTGGGAATTCTAGATAGAAAGAGATTTGGGGATCCATCGCTTTCAACATTGGCCATTCAATTATCAATACTTCTTCACAAACTATTCACGCGTATCTCAAAAATGAGCGGGAATAAAAGCACTGCTGCCCCTTCTTTTAACGACGTGTGGCGAGTAACCGTTACAGGAAAGAAGAAGGAAGGATTGACAGAGGAAGAATTTGCTCGCCGATATGCCCTTCACGGAAAGTTGGCTGGACCTCTAGTGGTCAAGTATAACGGCATCTCTTACCGCCTGGTATGGCCGTCACGATGAGCATTCAACTGATCATCATTGAACACGCGTATCTCTAACACTCATGAAACACTATAGCATCAAATACGTGGCTCTCATGCAGATGAGCTCAAAGAGAAACTTGGTCCAGAGCTTTCGTCGCAACTTGCTGTTGGCGATATAGACGGAGTCAGCACTCTCGTCTTTCCGACAGCCAAAGACTTGGCCGGATTCATCAGTGATCCCGAGTATGGCGCGAAATTGGTCCCGGATGCGTCTGAATTCGGCGAAGTGACTTCAATTCAATTTTCCGTTGGTGATGAGCTGGTTGTGGTGGACGACGGCAAATTCGTGTTATAAACTTGCCGATATTTTATCGAACTTGGTTCTTTCAGCTAGCTAAAATTAATTTGCTCATGTAGCATTAAAATTGATTAATTATAAGCCATGTCGTCAATATGTGCCTGCCATACTTACCTATTTCCGCAATTGGCTGAATATGCCGAATAATCGACTCTTCCATCTCATCAGCCTGGATTTTGCTACTACAGAGTCATCACTGCTATGACGGAATGCGATCAAAGAGAGAAAAGGAAAAACTGTGTAAGCCACATTGCAACTGAAAATTCCAAAATTGGTTACTACTGCAACTTTGAGGCTGAACCGAAACTTCCGGTGTGTCTCAGCTTTGCTGCGATTACAGAGAAAGAGATTTGCTCTCCGCATCCCAATTCCCGACAGACTGGTACTACTACTAGTAGTGTATCTAAATTTTAATTCGTGCATTGTGATTAGTAACCGCATTACTTGTGTTGGATTTTCCCATATTTTATTCTCTTCTACTAGGAAGGCAGAATGTTGGTGGGCTTCAGAAAGTCCTCAGGTGATGTCGTAGTAGAAGGTGATAATGAGTAACATCTATGCCTAGTATTCCATTTTTAAACCATATTACCAATTGAAGGCAATGGTCGAGGTAAAAGAACCCAGACCGTTTCCGTGAAACGACCTCATTTTGATGGACCCAGAAAATGACTGATCTGAAGTGGCCAATAAAGATGGATGGTCAGAGACCTAAGGGCGGCTACCACAAGGGCCAACAGTAATTACTACAACTAGAAAAGAAAAGAAAAGAGTCTAAGAGTCTAATGGGACGGAGAAATTGGCCATGTCTATCTTTATGGAGAAGACCATTTTCGAGTCAAGCAATCAACGCCTAAAAACTTGATCTTTTCGGCTAACAGGCAGACTAGAGAAAGTTTTTTTTTTTTTTTTTTGGTGATACGATTCCATCTAGCAGCAGATCATACCTAGTAGACAATGTTGCTGTTGGACTAGATTTGCATCAAGAGACATAGATGGTATGATATACTGACTCTCAACCAGTAACAGCAGAGCTTGATGCCCGTGAAGAGCATCTGCTGGACGTGCATGACAGGGAGATCTGAATTACAGCATCGCGCTATCTAGTGCTTCGTCTTTAAACTCTACTGACTAATTTTGATTCCTCCGTTATTCGCTGGATATCTACAGCCTCTGTTACAGCGACTTCATCACTATGTAACTCTGTTTTAGAATTCCTCCACAGCAAAGCTCGATTGTACGTTTGACAGAACTGACTCCACAACGCCCACATCACTGGAGTCGTCGCTGCTGCAGAAGAGATTCTCCATATGTTATTAGCAGCCGTTGTACCATTCTCGGGAACTTGGAACCGATCTAGTCTCTCCAGTAATGTGATCAACCTAAATTAAAATTATCGTGGGACTTGGGATAGCTGGTTAGAGCCCTGAGATAGTTTAGGGTGAGAACTATCCGAAGCATTCGCGGGAGAGTGGGGATCTATCAAGGCTGAACAGTTGATCAATGCGACGAAGCATTAGTCGGTAATGGCGAGGTGTCTTTGGGGAACAGCGCTAGGTACGCGATATGTGCCCCGTTTGATCTGAGCTTTTGATAGCCGTACGCCTCTGGAATTGTTACATGTGTTTCTGAAACGAGCTACGATCTTTTCTAAGCTCGACTTCATTGTGGATAATGATTAGTGCAACTTGTGCTGAAAGATCGCGGTAACTAACGTTGACGGATCGAACGAGTAACCGCTAATTCGAGTCGGATCCATAGCGATTCGGTCTCTTGATGGCCTTTGTACTTAGTTCTCCTTGCTCTTGATGAGAGAATCGTGTGCATGATTGATGTCAAGATACTAGAGAATTAATTACAGGCAGGTTCAAGGCTCTGAGCATACGCCTCAAGCAGTTGAAAGTTGTCGCCAGTCCTAGCCCCTTATAGAAAATGCCCACAGGATGAGGTTACAACTCTAGCTTTACTTGTACATGTCGTTCAAAGAGCACAGACAACAAGATACTCTGGTGTTCTCTGGGGTAGATCAATCTAGTTGTAGAAAGCAAGGGCCACCCTGTCTTTCGTCGCGTTGGCCACGAGATCTAAGATCAGATGCTAGATCTGGCACCATTTTAGGCCAAAGCAGGGTATCCCTGGGATGGAGACCTCTCCGACAGACCGGGGTCAACGACTTCTCCAGCTTTCATCAAGTCTAAACTCATAAATCTTTTCAGCTTCAGAATTTTATCAATTTATTTACATGCTACTGCTAGTGGGCTCTGATTCTAGGCAATTACACGCTTCCATCTTCAAAACTGCCGTCGTAACCCACTTGTGCTGTATGCCTAGTACGGGGAGGATGGATCGTCAAAATTTCGCAACTCCAGAAGAAATTTCATCTACCGATGACTAAGAAGACAACTCCATAATTACTTGACTGCAAATTGGCCCCTTTGTCTAGTGCCTGTTGCTTTTATCGCTCATTTCGGGTCTTTCCCTCCATACGCGGGCTCCACGATCGTGATGAACGAGCCAACTACCCCAGTTTAACATTGGGTATTTCACTAGGCACCGATGCTACCGTGTTGCTCTAGACAACTCCGCAGCACAGTGTAGTCCACTAGGGAAACTACAAAGTCATTCAGTTCAGCTGTGATTAGCCACTCTCTCGGCTGAATAAAATCTCTCAGTGAAAATGTTTTAAAAATCTTTCGAGAAAAAAAGGCACCAGAGTTATGACAAAGCTGATGGGTACATGTCCATTTAACCGACTGGGCCCACTTACTCTTTACAGACAATGGGCGTGTGAAGAATTGTTCGAGAAGAATTCTTTGGAAACAGGAGGCGATTTTGCATATAATTTAATGTTATGACTAAGACGAATTGTGGCTATTGTTTCAAACAGAGTTGAAAATAAAAAAAGGCGGTAGAAGTTTTCTTTGGCTTCGAAAACTTCTTTTGCCCCTGGGAGGCAAGAAGAGGCTTTGTTAAACAATGGTTCATGACTCTCCGAAGCCCCAGACTGGATCATCCACCTTTTCTGGAATATCCCGAAAAAAACGTGACGCGGCGTTATACGTATGCACTGACAGTTGGACGTTACGCTTTACAGTCCTTTTGTTTCTGACCGTTGGCTAAAGAAATAGTGGTTCCGACCTGAGGTGGTGGCGTTTAACTCGTCCACTTTTTTTCGATTAAACAGCGAGCGACCCCCTCGCGGTTCAGAATTTTCATCCAACCAACGCCTTTGGAAAAATCTGAAGAATTTCCGGATTTGTACAGTCGACCGAATAATGGTCTTGATTTTAGTCCGGAGGTTTTATCCTAGTCATGTTGGTGGAACAGGGCGACTCAGCTGCCTGCGTAACAACTTGTTGGGCGTTTACGATGTAGTTTGAACGTTTTTCATCCCTTGTAAATCCTAGTGATCGGCAAAGATGAGAAATAAAGACGTTTCATATAAAATATTATATATGACAATATTTGTGACTCAGAAATAATTCAACTTGCATGTGTATTGCTGTTGGTGTCAACAATTGATCCGGCTGTTATTCGGGCAGTCATAGAAAAGCCATTTCCTATTGAGGACCATATCCCCGAATAGGCTCAGTTACCGACTTCGGAACTCATCAACAGCAGGCGTTTGAGTTTGCAAAGATCCATCAAGAACCACTCTTTGCACGCGACCAACTACTCACAACTGGGAGCTGAACACCGACCGCCCGGTAGAAGCACGTGGAATGGAAGCCTCAGGATCCAAGGCGCCGCGTACCTGCTTTTCCCCCCTGGCCATGCCGCTGTCAGTAGTCACAACCGGAACACACAACGTGAGCCGGCCGGTTCGGTTCCTGGAGCCAAGCTCCGTTGAGTCTAGGTGAGCCATTTAAAATATGGAACCAGCTTTTCCCACAATGGAAGTCTGTTGCCAACGAGCGCTAGAGGTTGCCACACCGAGTCACCGTGAATGTCCCGAGAGTGTGGAACATGAGCAACTCGTCGACACTGTGATGGAAGACTGTGATGAAGATGGAAGCAACCAACGTCGACCCGCAACCCGCGCGGCGCTCCCAGCGTACCGTTCGGACCGTTGAGGGAAATCGGAGTCGATGGGTTTGAAATCTCTTCGACTTGCGGGGGGAACATGGGTCGCTTCCATATGTCGACAAAGTGTATAAATAAGGGCGTTGATCCCTCCCTCGAACAGAAGAAATCATCACTCACTCCATTCTACAAGACAAACAGTCACTTGTATACAATCCTTTGCTTCGATTCATTCCTTCATATTGAAGCCTGTGTGTTCATTCCTTTGCACACATATATCCCACTTATACAAACTCTTTGGTTAGACAACCACTTCATCACACACTCCCTCTTTTTACAAGACATTTAACTTGTCCAACAACATTCAAAATGTTTGCTACCTTCACTGCCATCCTTGCTGCCTCCGCGGCCTCTGTCTCAGCCGTTGCCATCCGTGGTAACAGCGGCAGCGCCAGCATCACTCCCCACGAGCAGTACTCGTCCTCCATCGGCGTCTTGGGCTGCAAGATCAACACCAACCGCGTTGCCTACTGGCCCATGGGCGTCAACTGCGACAACATCTGCGTCAAGGTCACCAACGGCGACCGCAGCCTGCACCTGCTCAAGATCGACCAGTCCGGCGGCGCCCACGACATCTCGTACGATGCCTGGAACTACCTGGGCTTTGGCGAGAGCGCCTCGTCCGACCCCCACACCGGCGGCGGCATCAACATGAACTACGAGTTTGTCGACGCCAGCGAGTGCGCCGGCCTCATGCACGGCGGAAAGCTGGCTCTCTCTGCCTCCAACAGCATGGACTACGTCGCCAGCTGCCTCAGCGAGCCCAACAGCTGGGTGGCCAAGAACCACGAGCTGATCAACATGGCCGATCCCCTGTGCAAGTACGGATACAACGAGGTCTGCTCCCTGGATCTGCAGAAGAGCAACCAGCCCAGCTGCCCGCACACTCTTGGAGCCCAGCACACTCCCACCGGCGAGTCTGTCACCAACATTGTGTACGGCACTGGCAAGGCCCAGTCTGCTTAAGTTGAGCTTGAGCAGTTGATTTGGGGGCGGGAACAGATCTAGACATGACCATTAGATTATAGAAGTACCGGTTAGAATAGAGTAGAATGAAAGTCCATTATGAATCTGGCAATCATGGCTGTGTCTTTGTCTTGAACGAATTGGTGACTGTAAGAGGACAATCTGAAAACAGTTTAGCTTGCTAAAGCCTTCTGCTTAGGTAATAAGAAAAAGGAAAAAACCCTCCGACATCTGGTGAATAGTAAACCCGCGCTCCGGGAAATGACGTCCCAACGAAATCGGAGGCTCGGCTTGGTCGGCTTGAGTCGGCCACGCTGCTGATGCCAATGCTCAATGCTTATTCATGCGTGGTGCTTACAAGTATTTGCATCTGAGAATCTGCATGGAGAAGCACTGATGACGGCATAGCTGTAAAAAAAGGGTCCAACCCGCCCAGCTAGCCTCAGGCAATTGCTGGGGAACTGCGCGATTGTGTGCATGACTGCCACGCAGATAATTGTTGAAGCCATTGATGTTTAACAGATGCTGCTCATGCTTTGTCTTGGGTATTGACCTTGCCAACCCCTTGGAGAAACAAGTCGCGGGGGCACAACTCCGCAGCTACTGCTCCTCTTAATCTGTCCCCGCGCATTATTGGCTTCAATCTGTGCGAGACGCCGCCTGGATCCACCGCTGGCTCGGGATTCCATCTCCATGTCTCGCCTCGGGCCAGTCCTTCGGTCGGCTTCTACGCGGGTTCTTTGGGGGGGGTCCTGTCTCCGAGGTTGCAGCGACCGCCCAGCTAATAAGTCTGTAGTCGTAGGAATGGAATTAATTGCATGGCATGATCTGCACTCCAACCTCTGTCTCACGGAAGGATTCAGCTCAATCCAGACGTAATCGCATCCATCAGCCCAGATTCTCAGCGCATCCAGCGAAGCACCGAAGCTGCGCTCTCCGGGCCGCCGACCCCACCACAGCGCTCTAGCAGCCCGTTAGTAATTTTGCGAAAGCATCACCGCGCAAATTGATAATCAGCATCAAACCTTCGCGCGCGCTTGTTTCTGCGAATCGAGGCATCGCCGCAGGCTCAGATAAGACGGTACGTCGCTGCATCCAGCAATTCTTTGCTCTTCATTCTCTTCTTCTTCTTCTTCTTCTTCTTGCGTGCTTTTCCTCTGCTGCGCATCCTCGGCTTGTCCACTAATCATGCCCTCAGCTCTCCCGACTCAGCTCGTGCGACCCACGCATCCCATCATCGCCAAAATGCCGTCGAATGCGACATCAGGCGCCGGCGACAGCGCCACGCTGCCCTCGTTCTACTCCCCCCGAACCGCGGCCGCCGACACTCCCCAGAGCCGTGATGGCCAGCCCATCGACGAGCTTTCGCTGCCCCCCCCAGTCATGCCAGCGCCTCATCGGCCTCGCTGCCGCCCCCGCCATCGCTGCTATCGCCGGCCTTCACTCCCCCGGCCACCCCCGGAAACCAGACTCCAACCACGGCCGGACTGCGAGGAATTCCAGTCGACAGCTCGATTCCGTCTGGCGGATGCGGCAGCAAGAAGCCCCGGCTGCTGGAAACGCTGCCCGAGGTCAATTGCGTTGTCCGGGCCCGCATCCCCACCGTCAACGGAACCGAAATGTTCCTCCACCTGTACACCAACAACGTCGACAACAAGGAGCATCTGGCCATTGTTTTCGGCAATGACATCCGGAGCAAGTCGCTGGACGAGCCCCGCGAGGGCGAGACCGAAATGGACCGCATGATTCGAGGCGCCTATACAGGCCGGCTGTTCCCAGGCCGCACAACGAGTGGCATGGGCACTCCTTCATCCGAGTCTCAGCAGGAGCAGAACCAGCCCCAGAACCCGCCGCTGGTGCGGATACACTCAGAGTGCTACACTGGAGAGACTGCGTGGTCGGCGCGATGCGACTGCGGCGAGCAGCTTGACGAGGCCGCACGACTAATGGCCTTACCCGGCAACAAAGCTGGCGGCATCATCATATATCTGCGGCAAGAGGGCCGTGGTATTGGGCTTGGTGAAAAGCTAAAGGCTTATAACTTGCAAGATCTCGGATCCGATACTGTCGAGGCGAATCTGCTACTGCGACACCCGGCTGATGCGCGAAGCTACGGATTAGCCACTGCCATGCTCATGGATCTGGGCCAGACAGACGTGCGCTTGTTAACCAACAACCCTGACAAGGTTCGTGCCGTTGAGGGGCCAAACCGAGAGGTTGTCGTCAAGGAGCGAGTGGCCATGGTGCCGTTGTCATGGAAAGGAAAGGGTGGATTCCGAAGCCAGGAAGTAGAAGGCTATTTGAAGACAAAGGTAGGAAATTTTTTCCCTGATTAAAAGTAGACGAGACACATGTGCTAACAAGCTGTGCAGATTGAAAAGATGGGCCATATGTTGGACATGGGATCATTTCCTCACTAAGAAGTTGGACAGGGCGAAGACGACGAGAACGACGACGATGAAATTTGTTTGAGTATTGGGCAATGGGCATACTTGGAGTTTGTGTATTTTTTCTTGGCTACAGGATGGAAATCGTCATTGTCATCTGTCAGCCGACGTTGTTTGGCACGTACATATACCATATATCCAAATCGACTGAGCGGAAGGATAGCCAGCCGCACATATAACTGCTGGTTAGCAATATTGAGCGACAACAAAAAAGATGGTTCATCTGAACCAGTATATGGAATGAGAAAAAGAAATAAAAGAGTAATTTAATCAAATTCACATCATCTCCATCTCTACCAAAATCCACCTCTCTAATATCGCTGAGGTAGCACAGCTTGCACAGATACAGGTGGGAAATTGGCCACCGCAAATGAGGCTACACGGCTGCCACTCCACAGCGGCGGCTCCACTAAAATTTCAGCAGCAAGGCAGCCAAACAGCTGAAGCGCTTCTGACAGCACGCGCCAAGGCAGCGCTGCACAGGCTCAATTTTGCACCAGATCTAGTAGTAGGTACCCGTCCAGCCTGCGATTTCTCTCCAGCGCAACATCTCGTGTCTCGTGCTTCTGCCTGCGCTACAAATACCCACGCTGCTCGCTGCTCGATTCGCCATCCTCGATTCTCGACTCTCTCTCGGTTTATCGGCAACCAACCGGCCATGCAGCTGCACCTGTCGAGCCGCTGAAGATGCAATCTCAGGACATCCGCCTGCGGCTGGTGATCCGCCGCCACGGGCTGCCCGAGATCAAGCTCCTCTGGCCGTGCTCTTGCGCCGAAGACGTCACCATCGCCAAAGTCTTGGAGCAGGTCAACGACGTCGTTCCCCTCGAGAGCGGCGAATGGGGCCTGGAAGACTACGCCGTGGAGCTGGAGGATGGCAAAGGCGGTAGCTTCGAGTGCCTCCACTTCCAGCAAGTTGGCCGGATTCTAAAGGACGAAGATCAAGTCATGTGAGTGTCGCCCGAGCTGTGCTTGGCTTCTCAGTATGGATTCTAATTTCTTTCCGCTTAGCATTCGATCTCTTCTCACCGGCGACTTGAAACGACGGCGACTCAGCGGGCGATGGCAGATCTCCGACGATGGCAGACACTTGATAGATGGCCTCGCCTTTGGCAGATCCTGGTTAAGAACACCTCGCGACCGCCCAAACATCGATCTGCCGCCACGAAAACGTGTTCGCTTCAGCAACGACGACGAAGATGACGATCAAGAGCAAGAGCAACTTTTGTTAGATACACTACCTTCGTCTCGGTACGGAATACCCAGTACTGTGCGAACCATGTACGATGACGACAGCGATGAGGATGAGGACGACGACGAAGATGAAGACGATGACGACTTTGACGCGTACCAAGCGTATGTTGATGGCAGAAGAAGAGATTTGGAGCTCGCGGAAGATAGTGACATGGACGAAGATGATGAAGAGGATGACGACGACGAAGATCTTGAAGAAGAACTACGCTTCCTGAAGCAAGATGAAGCCCCCCTGCCCGGCGGCCGCCTGCCTCGTGAACTTAGGAATATCGGGCGGTGTCTTGATCCGCTTGGAAAGGTAAAAATAGATACTGAGAGTGAGGATACAGAAGGCGCAGAAGACGATTTACCAGACAGCTTTCCTAGCGAAGAGTCAATAGCTACTCATGGCTATACTGGCGTACCCATCGACATGCTTGTTGCCGTGTTTCGATTGACATTTTCAGAGCTGTCAGACGAAGATATCAAATTTGCCCTCACTCGGACGAATAAGGATATGAGAAAGACTTATTTGTCACTGGCAATACTTCAAGATCCTTCTCAAGACTTTGATCGGATGATGGACGACGCTTCTTTCATTCTTGCTCATGAATCTCTTCAACAAGCCAAGGAGACCACCAGTGTCATCAATGGACTCGACGCCAACAGATTGCGCATTGAGAGTCGCGAGAAAGGCAAGGGACGATCGAAGCCGCTCATTCAAGAAGTCGAAGACTCTGAAGAAATCGAAGATTCCGAATTTCTTAGAGAATCTCAGTTGAACGGAGGCGTTTCAATCTCTCTCCCGAGATCGAATCAGAACCAAGATTTGAGTAGCGACGAAACTTCTGAATCTGACTTTGAAGAATCAGAATCAAACTCAGAAGAGAATACATCTTCTGAAGAAGAGAGTGAATCAGACTCTGAGGACGACTCTAGCGATGCCTCTGGGGACAGCTCCTCCGGTGAGGAAGAAGATCGAGGCCGTGCTAGCACATTACCGACAGCAACCGCGGCTCATAAGAAAGCACAAGATGCCTCATCAAAAAAAGGCTCGCATAGCGATGGCATTACCGGCAATGCTACCTTGGGTGCGGGGAACAAGAAGGGCCGTAGCAGCGATGCTCGCGCTTCTGCAAGCTCCTCCAGCGAGAGCAGTGACGACACAAGCGATTCGGACTCGACAGAGGAGTCAGACTCTGAATCAGAATCAGAATCTGAGTCGGGGTCTGAGTCTGAATCCGAGTCTGAAGTAGAAGAACTATCGTCGAAAAAGCCAGTAACGCCAGCAGCTCCAGCGCGCAAAATCCAGGACATCACAGCTGCACTGGCCACTCAAGCTCCAGCAACTGATACACCGCCAACATGTGGACTGACACGAACTCAAAAGCGAAATGCTAGAAGGAAACGTAACAAGGTCTTTAAAGAAAGCGGCCTTGAGCAGTCTCGGTTAGCAAATGGTGAGGGAGATGGTGTCGCACAAGATGACTTTTTGGCACGAAAAGAAGCTCTCTTGGCTGCTATCCTCAATGAATCCCCGAAAGAGGACGCAACAAACAATGAGGCAGAGATGGAAGATGCTTCTGTACCGGGTCAGGAGGTAAATGTCGATAAGGCGACTGAAGCGGAAACACAAAATCCGAAAGATACGCCAAGAAAACGCTCAACTCGCGTTGACGTGGGCGCTGGCCGCCGGCTTCTATTTGGCGCTCTAGGCCTGAAAGCCCCAGCAACCAAAGCCGACGAGCAAAAAATCCGTGACAGCCTCATGAAAAACGTGCGACCCTTGGTCAATCCACGCACTCTGCAAAATGGTGACGACGGCAAGGCCAGTGAAACTCTTGTGGAGGATGAAGAAGACCCTGAGGCTTGGAGAGAGAAAATCATCTACAAGGCTGTGGAATGCTGCCACGAGGACATGGTACTCAGCGAACCACCATTCCCCTTTGTCCAACGCTGGGATCCCCAGCAAAAGTATCAGACTATGCGAAAGCGAAAGCGCGCGTCAGAGAACTACCAAGCCGATACTTCGTACGACGACTCTGCCTTCTATTATAGCGCTCATGAACCCCAACAAGACTACTACGATGGAGATGCCGGAGAAACAACCAAAAAGAAGAAGAGAAAATCTGCAAACCTACAGAATGGTACCTTGGATCAGGATGAGCAAGACGTGACTCTCAACTACGACGAGCCGCCATTAAAGAGCAGCCAGTTTACGGACCTGGATGATCTGCCATCTTTGCCCAAGGATCTCAAGGCGTTGCCGTTGCTAACGCCTGAGTCGGCTCAGCCTGGGATGGTCATTACTTGGAATCAGCTCCTCATGTCGAAAGCTACAAAATGGCAGCCAGAATTGTTACCGATTACGGGTCTTATCATTCCTGGAGGCGAAGATGGTAGCATTCACGTCGTGTTGGCTAGGCGAGACCGCGAGAATAACGAAAAGATGTACGATGAAATCACCGGAAAGCGAGTATACGACAAATTCGAAGCTCCAGATCTGGATGAAGCAAGCGGGGAAGACGACGAGGAAGAAGATGATGGCTTCAGGTCATTGCAGTGGACGGAGATGCTGGAGCCTCGCATTCTGCAGCAAGCTCCTGTAAACGGCAACACGGAGGCGGCGGCTCCAGAGGGCGAGATGCCATCAGGGCATGACCAGGTAAGCGAACTCCAACCAGAGGTGGATGCTTTAGAGAGCCAGCCCAGTACGGGTCAAGTGCGGGCAGCTGTTGAAAATGATTTGATGCACGACTCGTTTGGTACAATACAGTCCGGCCAGCCATTGCCAAGACTGGATGCCTCCATGTCCGAAGTGCAAATCAGCACTGCCAGCAATAGCTTCGAATTTGTCGGACATTTGAATAGCAATAATGCCGCAAAAACACCAGGCGCTCAACTAGACCACCCGTTGACTGCTGCAGCCAATCCCTCAAATGCACACTCTGCAAAGTCGAATTATTTGGTAGAGCGAGAAGACGAAGCAGCTGCTGACCAAGAGGCAGAACTAGCACATAGCCTAGCGAATGCCGTGGCAGAGGGCGTCTCGAATTCTCACGAGCCCATGCCGAAGATGACGGAGCCGTCTGAAGATGAAGGAGGAGAGCAAGAAGGAGAGCAAGAAGGAGAGCAAGCAAGAGAAGAAGAGGAAGAACAGCAGGGAGAAGAACAGACATCTGGACAAAGCGGTAGCGCAATCCACTCCGACACCGTCATCGCCGCATCGCAGTTTAGTATTCCTAGTGGGCGGCAACCGCGGACGGCGTTTTCCATGGAAGAGGGTCCGCCTCATGGCACATTGATCCCCGAGACATTGCTACATCTACCCGAGAGCACAGCACAACCAAACGACTCGAAATCGCCGGCGTCCAGTTCCAGCAGAAGCAGCCCGTTCCCGTCGCTTGAGGAGATATTCATGTCTGCTCAGCCCACTCAAAATTCGGACAGGAAGTTGAATACCCCTTCTTTCTCGGCGAGCCAGGCCGTCCCTGCTCAGGATACGGAATACGAAGAAGCTATGCGCAAGCTTGATGAGGGACACGAGTCGGATCACTCTCCCGAGCAGAAGCAAGAAGAAGAAGAGAAAATGGACAGTAAAGTATTTCCCAACGCAACGCAGCCATCGGTCCGCACGAGGGTTGCAGATGAGGAGCTACCAGCACTATCGACTTCTCTTTCTCAGCCGGAAAAGACGAATGACAAAGCGCCATTTGCTATACCGGCTGGAAGTCAGGTCATTGTTCTGAGCTCCAGCCCAACCTCGAGCGCTGGCGTGCCAAATGAGAATAGGGAGCCGGAAGTTGGGAGACCGAGTCCGACCAAGGCAAAAAGAAAGCTGCCCACTGGTCCTGGGTGGGTTAGGAAAGGCACCCGGGACGAGAGAGATGCGCTGAGTAGCCCCAGAAGGAGTCGCCGAGGACGATCAGAGACAGAGGTGCCGCTTGTTAGCGCTGTGAATAAATACAAAGGGCGAAAGGGGAGGTAGAAGAGGATTGGCAGGGGAAATGGCTGTCGAGTAGACGACGATGTCTGAGAGAAAGAAGAGTCTTATAGTATATCACTGTATAAATGAAGAGGGCATATAGGACTGGCCGCCGATGGCAGGAATCCGCAAGATGGCATGGTTGCAGTAAATTTGCGCGAGCGGCATTTGTTGAGCGAGCATATTAGACGTGTCATTTCGTCTTAATAATTTGAACTAAATGCATGACAATCTACGAGTATAAAGTGAATTTTTTCAACTGCTTCATTGGTCGTTGCCGCCGGTTTCATACTGTGACAAATACGATGTCGCGCTGCGTGCAAATACTGCTACCCTGTCGTGATGCACGCTTTTCTCCCTTGCAGCCTTTATTTAAAAAGAAGAAAAGAGAAAAGAGAAAAGAGAAAGAAGAAAGGAATTAGGCTTACTTTACAATGCCAAGTGTCGCATTCTCAATGGCGCAATTTGTTGAACTGGTATGTTCAACAGAAGTCGAAAGTTAAAAAAGCTGGCGATGGGGGGGAACAAGGTGGGAATGAAATGCACAATTGAGTTGTGGTAATCCTGACACGCTTCAGCCTAAGAAATGGGCGGGACGCAAGGGCTGATGTTGCAGCGGCTACTTCGTACGAGCAAGCAATTAAGCGGCATGCGGTGGAGGATCGTCGGCCAACCATTTTTTAGGAGGGAGGGGCGGTTTTGGGCAGCTGAGGATGCTGGATCGATTGGATGGTGAGGGCGAGTTGGACGGTATAGCGTGCATCGCCGTTGTTTCAGTAAACATGGAGCATAAAGCACTGAACTATTTGGTGTTGAGGCCTGTGATGGGGGAGAAGGGGTTGGCTTAGTTTGATGTTTTTGCTTTTACTTTGGGACCTACCTAATTGATGATGGCGATGGGCCTATGTTTGGTGTTTAGCAGCTCACATGTGCATTTATACGGGAAAAGGAAGGTAACAAAAGGCAGGCAGCTAGGTATTCATTGAGCACGAATGGCTGACTGGCCGATTCATTGTTTGTCTTGTATCTTTTTCTTCTTGCTAACTTATTTTTATTCTAATTGTGCACGCATCTTTTACTGCAGCCGCATGCGACATTGCAATGTTCAGAGTTCCCCGGTTTTCTCGTCTCCTGCTTCACTTACACGTGCATTCACGTATTGCTCGCCATTCAATTACATCAGACGGCGCTTTGGCGAGCCAAGATTCAGGAGACACAGCTTGATGCTTCTTTTCTTTTTCCTTGTCTCTACAAGTACATACTCGTATCCTTGTCGATCCCGTCCAAGACAAGCGTCTCGGATCTCTCACCTCTGACGTCGACGAATCGACAGAGTTTGGCAGCGGTGGGGCCCGTGCAAGCAATAGCTGAGCGGTTGATGCTTTGCGGCATCAGCTTAGCCGTCATGCGCCACCGGGAGCCGGAACGAGAGCTCATGTGGTCTCGGCTGTTTTGCCGTCTTCAGTGACTTGTTCATCTTCTTCTTCTTTTCTTCTTCACGACAGCATCTGCATATTCCACTACACCTGCGGCATCTTCAGCGTCTTCTTCTACCTGTGCTGATTATACTGCTTATACTGCTACTCATACCCTCAGCTCTCATCTCGCAGCTCGGGCACGCGACCCCACCGTCTGCCGCAACCGCCGCATTCAATCGACGTGTGAAGCTCCAGCCAAGCTCAACGACTCGACTCGACAGCAGTAGATACTCTCCAGACCCAGCCCAGCTTTAGTTGCTCGTCTCTCTCGACAAAGGCTCCTCATACAATTCTCGCCATGTCCGACCTCGGCTTCCGGAGCAGCGACTACACCTGCACCACCATCGGCGGCGAGACGTTTTGCAGAGTGCACGTGCCGGTGCTCAAGGCCGATGCGCCGATGAGGGCGACGGACATGCGCGTCGTGCTGGCGGTGGTGAGTGGCCTGGCCGGGATTCTGGCCTGGGGGCTTGTTTGAGCAACGAAACAAGATGGACTGGGCGAGACTTTGGTGGCGAGACTGTCACGGCATATACCGTCTCATGCTCACGGCTGGCTGCATCTGCTACGGGCTACGGGCTACGTACCGACAGGAAGCAGTCAGTGGCTACGGAGATTGCATACTTTTCATGTCATGATTTCACAGCCGTCACTGGCTGAATGGGTTGATGTTTTTTTATCCAGGGTCAGGGCTGCGTTGGAATTCTTGGTTCCTTGGTTCTGGAGCCTTTAGGCTGGACATTGTCTCACAGCGGGACGGCCGATTTACACATCACTTTACTTGTATGGGCTTGGCGTTGGGGAACTTTATACCAAAGGAACTGGCATTGACTCATGGGGGTTTGTCATTTGGGAGTTGCTTCAGTTAGACAAACATCTCCATCTATTATCGCTACACGCAAAATATACGACGTTATGACACTGCACGCTGACATGCTCAACTCAACGCCGTCATTCATCGCATTCTCTCCCGCATGCAGTGAAACCACAAGCAGCTCCACAGCGGGGGTTCGTCGTTTACAGGCAGTTGGCAGCGGGGCGGCGGGGTCTTTCTGCGCCTGGAGCCAGCGATTCAAGCTTCTGATGCAAGCTCGGGGCCAATCAGAGCTCCAGCCACCGTCACGACGAACACGAACTCTTCCATTCGCTCTCCTGCCCACTTGGCACCGCCAGACTCACGTTTCTATCCCATACATGTCTCTTCTCGTCCTTCCTTTTACTTCTTCCCACAATTGAGATACCCCCAACCCCCTCCTCCAATTCACCATGGCGCAGGCTCCTCTGTTCCGTCTCCAGTGCGGCGTCAACTCGTACGAATGGGGCAAAAAGGGCAGCGAATCGGCCGCTGCCCGGTACGCCGCCGCCACGCCCTCGGACGACCTGACGATCCAAGCTGACAAGCCCTACGCCGAGGTACGATCTGGACATCAGTCTGCATGAATTCTGCTGCAGTGGCTTACCCTTTAATCGCTACAGCTGTGGATGGGCACTCACCCCTCCAACCCCTCCAGAGACCTCCAGACCGGCCGCACGCTCCTCGACCTCTGCTCCCAACACCAGGGCCTCCTCTCCGAGCCCGTCTCTTCCAAGTACGGCGCCAAGCTGCCCTTTCTCTTCAAGGTGCTGTCCGTCAACAAGGCCCTTTCCATCCAGGCCCATCCCAACAAGAAGCTCGCCGAGCAGCTGCACGCCCGAGACCCCAAAAACTACCCCGATGACAACCACAAGCCCGAGATGGCCATTGCCATCACTCCCTTCGAGGGCCTGTGTGGATTCAGGCCGCTGGGCGAAGTTGCACACTTTCTGGAGACGGTGAAGCCCCTAAGGACTCTGGTTGGCGAGGACGAGGCAGCGCAGTTTATTCAGGCTGCCAAGGACGAGGGCGGCGATGAGGCGCCCAAGAAGAAGGCTCTGCAAAAGGCCTTTGGCGGCCTCATGTCCTCTTCTGCCGACGAGGTTGAAAAGGAGATTAACAACCTTGTGGCGCTCGCCAAGTCTGAGGGAGCCGATTTCGCTGCCGGTGGCGTGCCCTCCACCAAGGGCGACGTCCTTGTCGAACTCGTCACCCGACTTCACGGCCAATACGGCTCCGATATTGGCATCTTTGTGCTCTTTTTCCTCAACTTTGTCACTCTGCAGCCCGGCGAGGCCCTGTTCCTCGTCGCCGACGACATCCATGCCTACGTCTCCGGCGACATCATCGAGTGCATGGCGGCCTCTGACAACGTTGTCCGTGCCGGCCTGACGCCAAAGTTCAAGGATGTGTCCACTCTGGTCGACATGCTCACGTACAACTATGCGCCCATCGACGAGCAGAAGATGAATCCCACCGAATACCCCTACGCAACACTTAACCGGACTGCTTACAGCTCTGGGTCAGAGGTCATGCTGTACGATCCCCCGATTGAGGAGTTTAGCGTCGTGCGTACTCTGCTCCACGGAGAGGGAGCAAAGGCTACATTTGACCCCCTCGAAGGCCCCAGCATCGTCATCTGCACCAACGGCAAAGGCACAATTGCTGTCGGGGATGCAAAGCACGAGATTGAGGAAGGACACGTCTATTTTGTCGGATCTACTGCAGAGCTGATCCTGGAGTCTGCAGTTGGCAAAGGAGAGGATTTTACGACATTCAAGGCTTTCTGCGAGATTGGATCAGAAAAGGAGAAGCTATGAAGATGTAGCACCAAGCATTTGCGACGCGTTTGAACCATGTACAGATGAAAAGAATTGCATGAATGCGATTTGGAATTTTTGTCGAGCGACGGGCTGCATAGTAGTAATGACATATAGAGATATGACGTCCATTCTTTTCTTCTTCCTCCGTGTTTCTAGCGCCGATGCCAGCCGTGCTCCCACTTGTACAGCCTCGAGTCTTGTAGAGTCACTCCCAACGCCACTTACACATGAAAAGTGATAAAGATCTGCGTCTATCATGAAATTGAACAATCGAAATCACGGCATCAGCATTTACAATCCACACATCATCGGCAATGGCCTGACTCACCACCGTGAAGTCTCCTGTTCTCGCGATTTCACGTGATTGCTGCCGGATGAGTCATCCAAACTGCCCCTCCAAAAAATCATTCAAGAAACACCCATTACCCCACGTTCGAGATACCAGCCAGACGTTATCGAATTTTGTGTCATCCGCAGTTCACAATGGCTGAAGAAACGAACCCCCCCAACTCCAGCTCCTACAGCCGACAAGCCCGTCGACGCGACCGACGCGGCCGACGCCGGCCCCTCCAAGAAGGCTGCCAAGAAGGCCGAGGCCAAGGCGAAGAAGGAAGCCCTCAAGGCCCAGCGCGCCGCTGAGCGAGTTGCCGTGGCCTCAACCAGCAACGAGCCCGAAGAGGACCCCTCCAAGGACTACTACGGCGCTGCGACTCCGGCGCTGCTCACCAGCTTCTCAGCCGACGCCCAGGACGTCAGCCTCAAGGCCATCAACGAGTCGCACGTGGGCAAAAAGGTCGTCATCCGAGCATGGCTCCAGAACACGCGCATGCAGGGCGCCAAGATGGCCTTTGTCGAGCTGCGTGAGGAGGGCAATTGGGCCATCCAGGGCATCGTGGCCGCCACGGGCGAGCCCAAGGAGGGCGACGCGGCTCCCGTCATCAGCAAGCGCATGGTCAAGTGGGTGGGCGCTGTGAACCCGGAGAGCTTTGTCACGGTCGAGGCGACGGTTGAGAAGCCCTTTGCGCCCGTCAAGAGCTGCCGCGTGGCCGACTTCGAGCTGCACATTTCCAAGCTGTTCATCGTTGCGGCTGCGCCTGCGACGCTGGGCATGACCTTGGCGGCGGCGAACCGCGCCGTCACCAACTTTAGCGATGAAGAGGTCAAGCCGGAAGAGGCTGCTCAGGAGAAGGAGGCCGAGGGAGGTCCTCCGGCAGCGTCCATGCTGACTCACTTGGACAACATTGTCATGCACAAGCGCTCTCCCGTCCAGCAGGCCATTGCTGTATGTCATTCATGTCAACTGTTTCAACTCTAGCCTCTCTTGCTAACATGAGAATGCAGGACATTCGTGTCGAGGCCAAGCACCTGTTCCGCTCATATCTGCGCGACCAGGGATTCAAGGAGTTTGAGCCGCCGTGCCTCATCGGAGCCGCCTCAGAGGGCGGTGCCAACGTCTTCGCCATGCCATACTTTAACCAAAAGGCCTACCTGGCGCAGTCGCCGCAGTTTTACAAGCAGTTTGAGATTGCTGGTGGTAGAAAGCGCGTCTTTAGCATTGGACCTGTGTTTAGAGCTGAGAACTCCAACACCCCGAGACACATGACTGAGGTATGGCTGCTTGTTTGTGTATCTCATTTCCCTCTGGAAGCTGACTCGTCCGTCTTTTGCTAGTTCACCGGTCTCGATATGGAGATGGAAATCCGAAAAGACTACAAGGAGGTCCTTCACATGCTGGAAGGCGTGCTTCTGCACATCTTCCGCGGCATCAAGGGTAAGTTTCTGTCTACGTTTCTCATTGAGCTCCACTAATGAAAACACACAGAGCACTGCGCTGCCGAGGTCGAACTCATCCGCTCCGTTTACCCCTCCCCTGAGCTTCTCCTCCCCGAACCTGGAAAGGAGGTGCGCTTGACTTTCGCAGAGGCCCAGAAGCTGCTCCGAGAGGAGGGCCCCGAAGAGTTCCGCAACGTTCGCGACGACGAGGACATGTCAACACCGCAAGAAAAGGCACTGGGCGCACTGGTTCGTGAAAAGTACAAGGTCGACTTCTTCGCAGTCGACAAGTTCCCCGAGGCCGCGAGACCCTTCTATGCCAGGGTTGATCCGGAGAGCAAGCCCGAAGAACAGGTGACAAACGCATTCGACATGTTTCTGCGTGGACAAGAGATCCTGTCTGGTGGTGAGCGTATTGCCGACCCAGTGGAGCTCGAGGCCCGCATCCGCTCCAAGGGTGTCGACCCTACCAGCTCTGGTATCAAGGAGTACATCAATGTCTTCCGTGAGGCCGGTGTACCGCCCCATGGTGGAGGTGGCATTGGTCTTGACCGTGTCGTTGCATGGTATCTTGCCCTGCCTAGCGTGCACTTGGCCGCGTATTACCCCCGAACGCCCAAGAGACTGTTGCCATAGATGTGTTTTTAGAATAAAGAAAAAAGTTATGAATACAATTGTGTGGAGGAGCTCATCTGATCAACGTAGATTACAGGAGGTATATAAATCCCGTGTTAGAGCAGAGCTTAACAGTGTACTATACCCGTGATTCCTTAGTTTGTCACCATTCAATTACATCTACCACCGTCCGTCTCATCAGTTCACCCTTATTTCTCGCTTAGCTATATGTCAGAGTCGCTTTCCGCTCGAAAACTGGCGATGCATTTGATATATGAGCCCAGCTTGGTCCACACAGCTTCGCACGTTTTGTAAGCCGAGAACTGCTGGGAGTTTCTCACTCGGAGGATTCCCTGTATCGGTAAAAGAGTAAGAAGACATGTGCCATTGGGTTACGAGCGATGCGCCGACATTCGATAAAGTCGAGAATATAGCTGACATCTCGGGTTTCGGTGTGCATTGTTTTTTTGAGTCGTGTATTTCCCATTTTTGTCCACCAACCATCTACTACTTCGGTCAAAGTACGCAATCTGCGTCATCTGGAGAACTCACCTGGGTAACCTGATGATCAAGGCGCAGGAACATCTTCTCTTCTAATGCCTTAATAGACATATATGGAAATTTGGGCGCTACAAGGACATCATTCTGATAGCAACGAGTTTTCTCGTCGTACTTGACATCGGACAGGGTTTTCATGCCGCTTTGGACGTGTGTGATGGCGGAGCAGTAGCTGCTTCGCATTGCCTACTGACAATGAGCAGGAGCAAGTTTGTTTACGAGATTGACTTGCTTACTTTGAGAGATGCAAACAGGATACAACATATCAGGCACACGTCGAATACTGGTCGGCTTTGTTGTGAGAGTGAAGTGACGAGCGTATTGATTGCCTGGCCGTAATTTTCTGAAGCAAACTTGTCCGCCCAATCACTTTCTATGACCATGCCCAGGATTACGCCTCGTATAAAGTCACAATAGGCTCAAAGACCAATGGTATCCAGCATGTGCCGTTTGATGTCCCGCTCACGGAAGAGATGGCACAAGTCATTAAAAGACAGACATAATGTGTGACACCGACACTGAACATTGGCAAAATTGTCACGGAGAACTCGATCATTGAATCAATCGTTTCTCAAGGAGTGAGCTTGACATACGAAGCAGGAGTGATGAGTGTGCAACGGCTGATACGTGCGGATGTCTCGATCCTTGCTGGAACCGACGCAGATGACGCAGCTGGAAACTTTCTTGAACGCGATCTGATTGGAATCACTCTACATCGAGAGCTTCAATATCTGGTAGAGGCCGGTATGAGTGAGGCGGACGTACTGAGGGCCGCGACGGTGGTTCCTAGTATTTTGCATAATATGACAGGAAGGATCTATTAAAGAGGGATATCGTGCCGATTTGATCTTGCTTCAACCAGGCAGTGACCCGCTAAAGAACATTTCAAAGACGATGGATATGGCAAGGGTTTGGACTGGGGGTTCTGAACATGTGCCAGCACTATAAAATAGTGAGGATACCTGTAGGTAGTGTTGGAAGATAGCATTCCTTGGTAAAAATCGCGCGTTGGCACCATGTGACAACTGAACCAACTGATGCTCGACATGATTGTGGTTTTCTTCGAATATACAGCATATTTCCCACTGTCTATTCAATAAGCATATAGAAGTAAGAAATCTGGATTCGCTGGGCTAGCTAATGTCGTCAGCAAACCCAGTGGACCCAGCAAGTTCTCCAGCAACAGGCCATGACAGATCTCCGGTAGCCGCCGTCCCGCCGAGCCTTGAGCTTGTATGGCTTACCAGGGCGGTAATCATCTCTGCGCTCTTGAAATAGAAGCCGAAAACGACGGAGAGCGTATTTGAAAAGAAGAGCGTGACGAGAAAAGAAGATGACAGTGGGCTTTGCTTATAACGATTTCTCTTTTGGCCTGGTGATGATTCCATAACTCATCACATGGCTTAATGTAGCCTGCAGACAACAATAAGCACGCATCAGAATTCTTTGTTTTTTCTTTGCAGATTCGGCACTCGGGCCATTGCAGGCCTGTCTCCAGTCTTCGCCGTTGACGGCTTCTGCCGCGTATTTACGCCCGTCTTCGCCTACCACGTTTTCTACATGATTCGCCACAACACCATGGTGCGATGTAGCGATTTGGCAGGACCCTGCAGGAAAAAAAAAGGAAAAAACAAGGGTCAAATTACATCATAATCCTCCTCTTACTGATGGCACTAGCCTGTTTCTGTGACTTGTGGACCGCGGCAGATGCTCCATGCAGCGGCAGTGGGAGATTCAGAGATTGCTGGATATGGGATGAGGCATAATACGCAGGCCACAGGCAGCCAATCGCGCTGCCCGGAGACTGCAGCATGCAACGGCTTCGTTCGACGATGCCGGCTCTTCGGAGATGCAGGGCGGCGTCCTCCGTACCGGCACCGGGTTGATGGCAGATCACACAGCTAGCAGTAAACCTGCCTTGTAACGTGTACAACGTAGCTGAGCAGCCTGGCTCGCAAATTTTTCTTTTCTTCACCGCAAATGCTTCAGACCCTGACGCTAAACGGCTTGGCTGCCGTTAGTTCAAGGGCTCTTGTCCAACGGTGAAGCAATCATTGATGTTAATGGCTGTCTCGATTCCATTCCTGGGTACTGGAGCCGCGTGCCAGCCACGCGCTATTAATGTCACTGTGCCAGTCGAAGTGGCTGGTTCACGTCTTTAAAGCAACTCAGCTCGGTCCACTTTCGGCATCAAGCTCTCTTGGAGTTTTTTGCACGCCTGACCGAGTCATCCGGCTATGATGCAAGTGGAAGCAGTCTGGCCGGCTAGAAAAATGGGAGCGTATTCGACCAAGAGGAAAGGATTGCAATGTACTGCCTACTATATAAGTTAGATAATCTTTATTAATGGTCACCAACGCCCTCATCTGATCTTGAGTCAAAGTTCTCTTTGCTTCACCGTATTCGTGCTCGCTAATTGAGCTAGTACCTATAATACGCACCGGGCTCTTCCGCTCCCTGGCTCGGTTAGCAGCAGCTCATATCTCGACGCCCCTGTGCTAGGCCAAGAGCCAACTGTGGGTTCTCGAGATTAATAAAGGCGATGATTCCGGATCAAAACTGAGCTTGTTTATGTGCTTCTGAACATATATGCTTAATCTCTTCGCCAATCTTACACAAACACGATGATGCTTCTTTGACACGCCTGGTTGAATCGAGAAGGAATCACGCCGTATAGCAACACGCCACCCTCAAGACCCTTTAAGCATCTTACAGGCGGGACGATCACAATGGCGGCACCTGAAGATCTGGAAGCAGAGGGTGCAGCGCCGGCACAGGAGCCGAGCCTGGAAACGGCAACCACCAACACTACAAGTACTTTAAACGAGAATGAGCAGAACCAGCCTGTTCCAGGAGAAACAGGACAAGAGCCCAGCAAATTTCTCGAGCCCACCACGCGGTTTTCGGGTCGACAGATTTTCTACATCTTTGGCTTGGATGGCATTGGCGCATTGGCTCTGTCAGGGGGTGTCAATTTCGCCATCGCGTACGGTAAGCGTTGTGCTCTCGCTAACGAGATATTTCCTAACCCGCTCAAACATGAATTGCTTGCTAATGGACATCTCACAGCCATGTACACCACGCAAAACACAGTCAAGCGGCCTGTCCGCCTGTGGCAGCTCCCCAATACGCTGGCCGGTGATGCTGCTGTCACGATATTCGTGCAGTGCGTCATCACCTGGTTCGTCGAGCTGATTCTCCTTCGCTATGATCTCCGCCATCGCTCAGTGCAGCCCATCGGCTTCATCTCCCAGCCGACTAACCGGTGGCTGCGGATGTTCTTCTTCCTCCCTCGCGATCCGTCTGCCGGAGTTGGGAACCCGAATCGCAAGTGGACGTTTCTTGAATTTATCCAGCAGGCCTTACGGGGCCTCAGCTTCGGTGTCGTGAGCTTCCTGATACTGTGGCCCATTTTCATGGGTGCACTGACAGGATTCGGGAGAAAAGAGGGTGCCGACTATGTTTATCACGACAAATGGCTGCCTCAAGTCTTCAAATTAATATTGGGTGGCGTTTTGGGCCTGCTAACGACGCCGCTAATGGCCATGTTTTGGTTGATTAAAGCGGGCTGGGAATACAAAAAGGACGAAACTCCAGTGGCTGCAGAAGTATGAGGCTGCATCTGCGCAATGAAGAAATGAAATGCATAGACACCCAGATATATTTACGAATCTTTAATACTAATATATAATTCATGACGATTAAATGAATGCCACCTATATCTCGCGTCTGCAGGCTCATGCCGAATAATTGTTAAAGAACCGAGATATTTTATCTAACGGTTCATAGCGACTGAAATACTAGGTTCATTGCCGCAAGGCACTCTTCAACTTCATCAGTAAAAGATCCAGAGATTTAGTGCCCAACAGAAGCTGGTTAGAAAGAGCCTCCATTGAGCCACTTCAAGCTTGGTATCTGCGCATTCAATAACGGCGTGTTAAGTGCAATCGCGTAACTGTCATCGCCAACATCTTGTTTCGTTCTGTTCATTGGCTTAACTGCCCCAATTACAATGAAAATCTTCTGGGGAAAGACCCAACCAGACTACGAATGCAGGGTTTGAATATCAAATTCCGGCATTTACATACATACGCGTATGAACTGCCGATACGCTATTAACGCGGGAGAAGTAAATCTTGGTCTGCAAGTGCTTATATTCTTCCATTTTGCCAGACATGCGCCTAGGGAGCCAAGCTTCTAGGGCTATAACTACGTCTTGTCTGACTATATATACCTGTATTCATGAATCAAGAAATAAAGCGACTGTTAATGTTGCTAGTGGGCTGGTAGGCTCCTATAGGCGCGCCAGTGCAGAGTATTGTCTTCAATATTATATCTTCTGGGTTGAAAATAGCTAGTAGATGCCATGTCAAATTTCTCACCTAGGGTTAACGCTCTGCTAGCGTACTACAGCGGGCAACAAAAGTGCAACGACTTATACTATAGATGGAATCAAAATGAGTTCTGCAGTTTGGTGTGCTAGAATGGCGATTCCGGATATATTATTTTAGGCGACTCATGGTCATAAATATGTTACGTGGTTACTTTTACTGATGCGTGATAAACCACCTTTGAATGCGAAATCAGAGAATCTAGCGTTCCAAAACCCAGCGGAGGATCAAGGCAGCTACACTTTGACCAGCGCATCCAGCTTTAATATATCGTTTCAATTATCCTACACCAGACGTTGATCATGACTCTAAGCAATATGAAACGTTTGCCACGGCCCGTGAACACGCTTTTTGTATCGGAAAAGCTGGTCTATCGCAGTGTGCAGATGTCCGACCTGGACATATTCTACCAAATTATCAGCGAACCCGGGTGCATGGAAATGGGCCACCCGCTTATTTCCCGCCCACCAACCCAAAAGTCAATGGATCATTTTGTCGAATCCTACCAAAAGAAAGCCCTGATATTTGTCTTCATCTGGCTACAAGAAAAGTCGGAGAATGGGCACATCATAGCAGGCAAGCCGATTGGGTCTCTCAACATGTCCCCGCCATCGCTCCAAGCCAGGGAAGATCACCGTTCTACGAGCTTTTCCATTTGGCTTTTAGAAGAATATCGTGGTAAAGGCTATGGGGAAGAAGCTACTAATTGGGCTGTGGACTGGGCATTTATTTATGCTGGCGTGCACCGTATTGAACTCTGGTCCTTCAGCTTCAACGAGGCAGCAATACGGCTGTGGGAAAAGATTGGATTCAAATTGGAAGGCAGAAAGCGAGAAAATGTGTGGTTCTAACGTAGGTGGTTTGATACTGTGCTGTATTCTATTCTTGAGCAGCAATGGGAGAGAAGATAGAGGTTCGATGAAAATTATATATAAGAGTGTCTAGTGATCTTATTCTCGTATCAGCTACAGCTTTAGATCGCTTTCCTCTATATGTTTCTGGTTATTCAACAGCGTGATGGCATTCTGGTGCTGGACCCAAGATGTTTATGTCTTAAATATTGTTCATTTGCATTCTCTGTGAGCTGCTAATGACTGAGAAGAATTGATACATGACTTATGTACTTAGAATGGTAGACTAATGTAAAGCTCTCAGGCTGGCCCAAGAGCCCTCGAATAATTCAACTATTTACAGAGACAAGACCTGCTTATCTGCCTCTAATCGGTCACTCAATGATTGCCTGTCAACATCTTGTATGTTTACACACTGTTCAATCGCCAGCACAGCAGCAGTCGCCGCGCTCTGTCCCATTATCATATACGTTGGCTCCAGTCGGATGGCCGCAAACGCCACATGAGTGCCGCTCATTGTGACGGGATTCAGAAAGTTGGTGATGGAGTCTGAGGAAGGAATAATGCTGCCAAATGCAATGGGGAACGGATTCGGCACAGGGGTATGGACGAGCCCTTCATTCTGAATTTCAGACCCAATGACTATCCTTTCCGCCTCGTGCACGTCCATGGTATAAGATCCGAGACCAATGATGCTGTCTGTGCCGAAGCCCTTGGGGGTCTGTACGTCGCTTTGCGTCATGGTATAGTTTCCCTGCATGCGTCTTGCTTCTCGTATGTAAATCTCATACGGCCAATTTCCGTTGCTCGTCCATTCGTCCTTGGCATAGCCCCATGCGCCTGTCGCATTCCGAATCGTTGCAGGCACTCTTGGGTGGTTGGCAAGCGTCCAGAAAAAGCCTTGCGTGTATGTTTTATAATTGTTGGCGATTGTTTGCCGCTGTGCCAAACTCTCTTCAATGTAGTTTGTCTTCTTAACAGTGTCATAGTTTCCACCCAGAAAATCGGTGCTGACTTTTCCATTTGAGTTGCTGTCTGTCTTTTCATTTGGCATAAACTGCGATGTGAAAAATGGCACCGTTGCATCGCCCGCTTCAATGTAACGGAATAAGATCTCATAGGCATCTTCGTCGTATCCTTCTGGCTGAGAAAAAGGCACCAGGTTGTCAGACTGCTGCGTTAAGCTGATCCGATAATTGAAGGCTTGAAGTCGTAAATTATCGGCAGTACCATTTAGTTGCTGAGCCTCTGTGGCTGTAAGGACACGATCGATTCCTTGGATGAGGCCGCTGGCGGAATCTCCCTCGGTGATATACGGAGACATTCCTTGGTAGCTGCTGTCTGGCGCAATCTGGACTCCGGCCAAGGACTCTCCAAAGTCTGCCTCGCTTTCGCGGCCTATTGTGTATGGAACCCCGGCCGCAGCCATAAAATCACCTTCATAGCTGGCATCTATGAACATCAAGCCATCATACACATGACCTGACAGCGTTTTGATAGACTCAATCCGGTTGTTTTTCAGTATCACACTGTCAGCCGACGCATCAAGTGTCTCATTTCGAAAGATTGTAATGTTCAACTCCTCAACCCAGTCTTCCAATATCTGCTCGGCGACATGGGCCTCAAAAGTCCATTGTACTTGGTTGCTTTCGTCTATGGCAGGCCCTGGCTGAGCAGCTATATTCTGGCCGATGTATTGTGCTCTGGTCCCATGGGTCCATGCAGAACTAGACTCGTAGTAATTGTATACCCGAACAAAAAACTCTCTCGCGATACCACCGATGGCATTCCCGTTCTTGGAATCTGTCCACCCAAGACCAGAAACCAGCATTCCGCCAATATGGTTGGTCGGAGATACAATTGCGACGGTCTTATTCATACGCGTTGTCTGGATGGCGGCCACAAGCGCAGCTGAGGTTGACCCGTATATTACAACATCGTATGTTGCCGACACAGACCCAGAACAGCTTGTATCTTGTTTGCTTCGGCTATTCAGAGGAGCAGAAGCGCTAAGATGATATAACATGGTAAGGATTAATATTAAAAAAGGGTTAAGATGGAGATAAGAGAAGCATGGTGGCATTTCATACAGTCGCTTTCGTGCCATATTAAGATATTGGCTGTCGCTATACGCAATAGGCTCGAAAGAATAGGAAACTGCAGGTTGACTGCTCTTCAAATTCTACCGAGGGTACACTTGTCACATATATATAAAATTTATAAACATGGAGTTGCCCCTCCGCATGAAACTTGTTTCCTTGCTTTTTCCTTTTCCCCTTGGTCTTTTTTTTTTTAACTTCGAATCCAACATTAGTCTTCAACATTAAATTAAGGATAAAACGGCACAAAATGTTGCTTCTTACAGTATTGTATACTTGGCAGCCTTCTCTCTTTCGTCAAATGACCTGCTAGACCCCGCAGAGCGTGCGAAATATCTCTGTGAGCAAGAATGTCGATGCATCTCCGTCGCAGACTCGGGTATATTTATCCCATACCGATGCCCATGACGATGTATATGTATAGGCTGTAATGCCGTAATGTGACCAGATGAATACTACCACACAGGCAAGCAACCCCTCTCGGCATGCAACGCTAGCGTTGGATCAACCATCAGCAGGTACGGGCTCGTGGATAGCGTTACAGCCAAGATCGGTTGATGATGAGGTCCATTAGCTCTGGGGAACGTATGATGCTATTGATGTTTCTGTCCTGAAGTATACCTCGCATGCTGCTATTTGAACATTCTTTCTTGGCGCCAGTAACAACAGCGTAATAGCTCAGAGTCGGCTGGCTACTCGCTGCTGGTTCTATATGCAACTTCAGTTGTCGAGCGCTGCTTGGATCTGCCATGGTCAACCTAATGAGAACATTGTAAGATACTGTCATCTAAGAGTTCAATATTGGCCTCGACGAGTGCTTTTGAAAAGTGAATAACATGGTGGCGTGAATTAAAAGCTGCTTCAAGTTGCCATTCAAGTAGTCTACCTGCAATGTCGTATTAGATCTGCGGGGTAGAGGCTCTCCAAGATATTCCCCGCCTCGTAACATTGTCTTCTGTTCAAGCGCTGAATGACGCATCAAGCAGGGGTATCCGCATCAACGTTCATGGGCGCAGTGTATTTTCAAAGCTTTAAAGGCTCGTCAAGTTTGTTTATGTGGTGCATCGTAATCCGCCGGATTTCTCTTGAATACCAAAATTGTAAAGATCTCTTATTGAAGACTTACTTTGTCCGACGCCCGCTAGGAGCAGCTAATGTGTGTTTAGAGCTGGACATGGCTTGGATATCTGCAAGGGGTCCGTAGAAAGAGTTTAGTTGCGCTCCAGCGGGCGCCACAGATTCAAGTGCATACAGGCACAAAGACGAGGTCGCATGACGAGATTTTGTGTTAATACTAAATACTAGAAGTAATTATCAAATGCTGTTGCGAGCTATTACTCGAATTCTGTTTGGTACAAAACACCATCCGGTTTCTGTTCTCTTCACCTGCTCTGCAGCCCTCTTCAGCGGGAAGCCTAAAAATGACCTAAAAGAGCACAGCGGTAGTTGTATCAGCTGTAACAACTCAGAATGCGAACAACTATATTCCCCAACATCACATCACGATGACTCTTGGTTATAGTATCTATAGTGAATCTACGGAAACGAAGTCTCTGGTTAGTTTGCCGAGGACTACAGAGTGATTGTGTGCAATATCACCATGACTGTACACTCCAAGAAATCTCAGATGTCGCGTGACTAACACATGAATTCGGGCAACCTTCTCAAGCTACATAGGGTCATATGGATTCTCATTGCGTTGGCTCAGTTTTACTATTAACGTTTGAATGGAGCGATCTAGACCAAGTTCTTGATGAACAGCGTTATGGAAGCGTTCTCATTGCATCGTAATAGATGATGGCTACAAGTCGTGGGTTAAACTCGGGTTCGGTTACATGATATGGATTGTTTTTGCTGATGACTTAGAGCTAATGACTTGGACGTGGAGACCGTCCAGACGCATAACAGCCGCGACGTGTCTTGCCCGCTAAGTTTCGCTTTCCCAACTTTGAATGAAGCTTGGCAATCAGGGCTGGGTCTCTGCATTAAGAGTGACAGGAGACCCAGCGTGGCAAAAACTATTTTTATTACCCCTCTGCTGAAAAAGGTCGGAGGTCTTTATTTGTTTATATAGGTATCCTTTCTTGCAGCGACTTCCTGTGACTAGTTGTGGCCCGGATTTCTTGTGATCTGACATTAATGTTTTTTTCTATATCGCTCAATGCACGTTCATAAATTTTGCTTACTTTTATACCTCGATAGGCCTTCACGAGAAATGGTAACATGGTTTTTTTTTATGTTGCATATAATCTAGTGCACAGCGCCTCCTCCGGTTTTTTGTTCAATAGTTCAACGAGATTGGTCTCAAGCCTCCGAGAATTTGGGCTTTTGAATTATTAGAACAGTCATATCTCTTAAAAGAAATGCTTTGATATCGCGACCACTTTCCCCTCCTTTCCTTTTCCATCTTGTTCTTGGAATCAAAGGTAATTTTGTTTTCATTGCAGTTAACGGCAGAAACTTCCGACCCTGTTTCAGTTGCCAAAAGAAGTGTCTACGTTAGACATTAGTGAATGAATTACTTTAAAAAAGAGATAGAAAGAAAAAAGCAGAAGGGGCCAATTATGTGCCCTTGGAAGTTTGTTAATAAGCCCCAAAGTTAACGCGTGTTGATTGTCACAGTTTCTACTCAACATCGACGATACAAAGGGCTAGTTGTTCAACATGAAGAACAACCTTATTTTTAGCGAGACAATGATAACAGGTGTCTTTATAAAAGATGTGCATCTTCTTAATCGCCAACATAATCAAGAAAGTTTGTGGACACTACTCCACAGTACTCTTTTGGTCTTGGATTTATACGCGTAATTGACGGTGAGTTCAAAACCCAAGGTGCTGTCAACTCATTCCTAAGTCTGTCATAGTGTCTCTGAATACCTATTCACATCATAAACTAGGGATCTTTTGTTAACCATCTATTCACCTAAAGGTAACAAATAGGAAGCTGACAAAAGTTCGAACGCCTAGTCCCCCTGTAGGCTGACAGGGCAGAAATGGCGCCATATCCCCCAAATGCCAAGTGTGCTTTCCAGACAGCTAACAAGCGGTCTAGATGTTTCACGAAAAGTTCTGTACGAAGAGCCTCAAAGATCTGCAAGATTTAGAGAGAAGAGGGCTGACAGTTACTAGGTATCGCTATTGTCCGTTCACGTATAAGAGCCCCGAGTCATTCTTTTGCTCTGATTGGTCTGCTACAAGGAACTACAGTTCCATAATTTAGGACCACTTGCTATTTCTGGTGCGTCTGGGACTATTTGACGGGAAATCTACTCCGTATTAACTCCTTCTTTCCACCAGTTATCTTGATTCAACTTGTATCGGACCGAAAGCCTAAACAAACTCATCGTGATAAGTCACAATTGTCTTGGTGCTTTCGCAACTACCTCTACAGTACAATACATACACAGATCTAGGAAAAAAAATAGCACGCTCACCAGAATATAGTAAGAACAAAATCTTGATTGCGAAATCTTTAATTCGTAATTGTTCATGTTGACAAGCAGAGTTACACCCTGAAGCGAAATTAGGCGGGGTTGCAAAGGCAGTTTAGCAATTAGCGATGGGACACGAGATGGAGCTGACGCAACATTGATCATCGCAAACCTCGTGGAATACAATTGAAAAATAGCTGCCAACTGTGTAGCACAGTTGGTTCTCCTAGCTATACTCGCGGCTTCATTATTTAGACTTTATTAACGTAGCTGCGCTCAAGTACACCCATGTCCTGAGACTATCTTTTAGTGTACTACGCATTCAGTCGGAACTTCCCGTGATCTTTCTGTCATAAGTTTCGCGCAGTGGCCGCATAGCTCTAGAAAACGTGTAAACATAATGCTAGATATGTCACAAGATCAAACGATTGAATGTAGTTTTAGTGGCCTATTTTCTCGTATTTCGCGCATGAAACGGAGATACCTGTGGAGGCACCCTATTTAAGAAGTGTCTTAGACATGCTTACCTAGTTAGCAACCTTTGCACTTTTGTAAGATCGCAGACAACTCTGGGTTAACTCTGGGTTAACTCTGAATTAAGGGGTATCAGTGAGCCTTACCAGACGCACTAGGCTTCTAAAGAGATTTAGCGCTCTCGAAGCTCTACAGAGCAGCATACGGAGACTTCTTAGTTGCAGGGATTTAGAGGCGCTTGGGGAGCGCTGCTATCATATGCTGATCGGTTTCGTATTGTAACCAATGCGAAGGTCACAAGCATGTTGGTGGGCTTACCAACTTCTTATTTCATTTGCCACGACAGTGTAAACTGCCTTGTACATTACAGGAAACTTCTCATCTAGTTGTGAGAATCACCCATGCTGGACTATATTTAGTAAAAAATGTTCTGGCCCGCGAACGAGTCAAGAACTTCCGAAGCCTAACTTGGTATATTAAACAAGGTGTGCTTCCTATCCACCTAGAATCAATCTAACTAGAAGCCGTGGATTGGTATTGAGCGATATTGAACCAACTCGGACACTCATCAGCTAATAACAACACGGCTAAAGTTCAACGCAACAATCCAAAAACATGCCGTTGCGTAAACACACCAAAGCTCCGCCAAGATTCACCTTTGTTACCCCAGAGTTTGAAGGAAACGAAATAAGATGGTTGAAGACACATTCAGATGCTGCGAGAAGCCACGCGGCCTATTGGGGTGGTCCTGCTAGGCGCCAATGGCAGACCGGCAAAGAAAGCGAAGCAACAAAAGAAGACACCCCTGTTCATGACACCATGATGAAGAAGCGTGCTCGTCGACGCAACGCAAATCTTCAGTTTTACTGCTTCGCTTCTGAAACTATCCAGCCACATGAGGTTACCAGGCCGAAGAGTACGAAAGCTATGTCTTCAAAGACAGAATATGAAATAGCTAACTATCCAAGATGTCTTCCGCCTCTTATACCTGAAGGGCGAGCGTCAGGCGCCTTCTCAGTCGATCTGACGGCGTTCAAATTTTACAGTGAAGACTTCATAAAACGTTTTGTCATGGTTGACAATCAGGACTATCCCATGATACTAAGTAGTTGTCTTTTACTCAGCTACGCTCACTACATGGCGTTGACGGGGTGTGGAACGACTACGGCATTACTGGAACTTAAAAGCCAAGTTATGCACCGCCTGAGCGCAGAAATGAGTTTGTCGCATGGATTACTCAGTCCCCGATGCTTGACTGCAATTGTGGCTCTAGGCGCCCCGATTGTCTGTTTACTATCCAGGGATTTGCCACATGGCCTAAGCATCCGCGAGTACATCGATGCAACGCTGGAAGAGGATTACCTCTGCAATGAGCAATCCGCCGCTATCGCGCAGTGCTCACTTGAAGAACAGATTGTTCATCGACACGCATTAAGCAAACTGTTCCTGAAAACGAGCGCCAACTTTCAAGACGCAGACAGTTTAGCATTATTGCAGTATATCTCTAATTATATAAACATGCATGTATCCACTCCCATTTATTCTTGGATGCTTTCTAACAAGATTTCCAGATCAATAGCTCTAGAAGCAACGGATCGTCTCTATACCCCGCTGGAAGATGTTGAAAAGCTATTCCCAACAATAAGCTGTTCCCAACAATGCGCCATTCCAGAAGAGTGGACGTCGCCTATTACTCATCGACAGGCTGATACGATTCCTACGACACATATCGAGGCTCAGCTGCTACTCCTTACAAGCCTTGTACACACATGGCTTTCGACATTTCTAGACAAAGACAACGCTATGTCGGCCCTCACAGACGAGATCCTCCAGAAGCGGGTTGCACTTCGCCAAAGAATAGAAAGCTTTGAGCCAGCGACAGATAATGGCAGTAGCGAAGCAGAGATTATATATGAATGTTGTCGACGAGCCGGTTTGATTCTATTGGCTGTCGCAGAAGGAAAGATCCCGATTCATGTTGCGGCCAAGCATGTGGAAAATAAGCCTAGCATTACAAAACTTCTTCGTATGACTGACCTGCCAGGCCTCTGGGGAAATCACAAAGGATTATTGTTTTGGGTTGCCGCTACCCTTCAATTTGCCACGGCAAGACAGTGTTTCCCATTGCTGTCTACAACATTACTTGCGCAGTTGGTACAGGAGCTTTCAATGTCAACAGCATGCGCTGAAGCGGCCGTCAACTCTCTGAAAAGGCTTAAAACTTTTGAGAGTCTATGCTGCGGTTTATAGTTTTGGTAGTATGCCACAACATGAATAGAAATATGATACATAACAACAGATTCAGTCGCGTCGCAGTCCTCTACTTCACCTGGTTGGCGAGAAGGTGCTTGGAAAACGAAGTTCCTGGAGTTCGAAGAGCAATCGTTTGTTATTAGCCAAATTCATTTACTAATGGTGCGGCTATATGAGATTCTTCATAGCCAATTGATCTCTCATCCTTTGCCATGGTCATCTGAGTCATCATTAGCCCAACTCCTTCGCGAGTTATATGCTTACTGGTTCGTGCGACAATGAATCTGCAACTCTTCGGAATTAAGAGCGGGGTAAACTAATGCAAAACTACAAAATCATGCATATATAATTGTTGGTAACAGTGGTTTTCTGGCTTTAGTGTAACCAGCTACGTCTGACATGGAGCATCTTATCGGGCGTACCCAATGGCGCAGTTGTGATGCGTACTTGTAAATGTATGTGATGCTTTAGCCTATGATAGCACGGAGCCTAACGCCGTGCTGAATAACTCGCCCGAATGACCAGCGTTATTCAATTGCTTCCAGAGGTTGCAATCCAAATCCGAAAGATTCGTCAGCATCAGCGGCTACGTAATCTTCTCATGAGATTGCCAGTTATTTCCCATTGTAGACTCTGGCATTAACACCAGAGCTTGGCACGGCGCTAATATAGCAAAAAATAACGTGGAGTACTAGCTGTTGCTGTTATGTATATGCAAAATGATCACAATCTCATTTGTCTTGATGCAGCCACTCCACCTGGTGACGCCATATGCGAGCTTATTATAAGTTTAACTCATTAATAGTACCTTAGTGAAAGCGGAGAGCATTTCAGACGTCACAATAACATGATGCCACTGTTGAGTGTCTCGAAAAGGCTAGTTAAGTTTCTCAATACCAAATTTTTAAACAATGCGACTTGAAGTACAAATACCCCTTGTTAAGTCCAAAACAAAACAGTTTGTTGTTCGCCTAATGTCAGCAATACACCAGTACAGGACTCTAGTATCTGACAACCCACTCCAAGGTCTACATTTTGTTCTTTCGCCTGGCATTACCTTTAAAATGGTTATCCTCATTACCGGGAGCACCGGTTACCTTGGTGGTCAACTGATAAAAGAAGCATTTGCTCGAGGGCATAGTGTCCGCGCTGTTGTGCGATCGGAGGCATCTTTTAAGAAGCTCGCTGAACAATTTCCCGAATTCGCGCCAAAGCTTTCTTACGTTGTTGCCGCTGATATCACTAAGCCTGAATCATATGAGGGAGCATTCGAGGACGTGGTGGGCGTAATCCACGCCGCCTCTCCGTTCAACCTCGAGCCAAAAGACAACGAGGAAGACCTCCTTAAACCTGCCATTAGAGGCTCCGTCGCCATCCTGGATGCTGCCCTGCGTCATGGGAAAGACGTTAAAAGAGTAGTGATTACATCATCACACGCTTCTGTCGCAGATGTCACCAAAGGAAAGCGAGCAGGCTACGTATACAATGAGAAGGATTGGAACCCCATTACGTATGAGCAAGCTGCCGATCCTGCTACTGACGGCGTTACCGCATATTGTGCTTCCAAGGCTCTAGCCGAACGAGCAGTGTGGGAGTGGGCTGATAAGCACAAAGGCGCACACTTCGACGTGGCTACAATTACTCCCCCCGTGGATCTTTGGTCCTTACGCCACGGAGTTGGCGTCTACAACGCATCTGAGTGAGAGCGTTCGGCTGATCTATAATCTGCTAGGCGCCAAGGAGGTGCCTGAATTTGACTTTGGTGGATATGCCGATGTACGAGAGGTCAGCGCAGCTCATCTCCTTGCCCTCGAAGTGCCGTCTGCAGGTGGACAACGTTTCTGGGTCGGGCAATCTCTTCGATGGCAAACCGTGGTAGACATTGCGCGCGAAGAGTTTCCTGAGCTAGTTACAAGACTCCCTGAAGGAAAGCCTGGATGGATAGAGGATGCGTATGGCGTGGATGGTAGCAAAGCGGAGAAGATCCTGGGCCTGAAATATCGGACATTGAGGGAAACTATTAGGGATACCTTCACACAGCTGCTCGCCGCTGAGCGGGCGGAAGCTGCATCATAGATTGTGCATCAGATAGTAATGAAGATCAGTATTGGAGAAAGCTATGACTATGAGTTTAACACATCTGACTTTGGCTCAAATCGGCCATTCAATGGCCTTGGTGCAAAATCTTTCTCGCGACCATCAATTTCTTACAGTACTAGGTACAAAAAGGTGGCAAAGGATACAAGATTCAAATCTCCTTCAGGAAACCCACCTCAATAAGCTTGTCAGCATCAATGTTAAGATCCGCCAGCTTCGTACGTGAGTTCTCCCGCATCCACAAGAATATATACAGCACAAAGTTCCTAAAGAATCCAGTCACGCGGCTAGTCATGGAACTGCCTGTCTTCAATTTCATCGCCTCTTTTCCGAGGATGTACACCATCTGAGATCTATACGCGGCCCGCAGCGTCTCGAGTTCCGCTGCATTAGGGCGACGACTGTGGGAGATGGTCAGCTCAATTTGCCCTACCAACTCGCGCGCCAGGCCTGGGTGTAGCACGTCATCCATATAGCCGTGCCGGAGAGTGACGTTGTAACAGTCAATGAGGCCGTGAGCGTGTGTAACGATATACCGTTCTTCAAGGGGTACCGAAGGCACAGTGAGAGGCCGCATGTGGAAGAAGATGATGACCGATGGCCGGGCGGCGAACTTGATAACAAAGTGCGTAAAGCATGCAGGCAGGTGAGTGGAGTCGCCAGTCTTATCGAAGAAGATGCCCAGGCCAGGCACAGTCGAGACGGGTACGCCACCAAACGTCTCATTCAAGACGAGAGAGTTTGACGATGACTGGTCCGACTTCATGAGAGCTGCAAGCGGGAGCTGATCCAGTGACTCGGCCTTCCACTGAGCCTCCTTTCCGAATCGCCAGACAAGGAAGATGGAGCAAAGAACGGCAGCCAGTACAATGGTAAACCACGCGCCCTCTGGGACCTTTTGCAGGACAGATGAGAGGTATGTGCCGTCGAGCGCAGCAAAGATCAACCAGACCGGTGTGACAATATAGAAAGGCAGTCTCCAAACGAGGATCGCAACGAGAGCAACCATACATGTTGTGACTACAAGCAAGGCTAGCTGGTAGATTTGATTAGAAACTCAGGCCGCTGGTAGACACGTACTGAAAGTAACCGCAATAACACAAACACCATAAGCGTTGCCGAGGGATGTGGTCTATGCAATGTGAGAGTCAAGAACGCCTAAATGGAGTCGGTGGGATACTTACATTGTTGTATACCGCAGCGACAATGACGGTGCCAATCATTAGAAGCCAATTTGCCAGTGGTATATACACTTGCTCGGAGAACTTTCGGCTTGTGTGAATGACCTTGATATGAGGAAAATATGAAAGCCGCATAATCTGTGTTAGCAACTGGAAGGTCGACGTGATCATGGCCTGCGAGGCGACAATCGCCGCCAGGATGGCCATGACCAAGCCGAAGTACAAGGTTCCGGGTGGTAGAGTGTGGAAGAAAGGGTTCGTGAAAGCCGTTTGTGTCTCATCGGTCGAGATGTACGCGGCCTGGCCAATGTAGGCAAGAAGCAAGCACGGGTAGGCCAGACACAGCCATGAGAGTTGCACGGCACGCTTGCTGAAAGCGCCCAAGTCAGCAAAGAGCGCCTCCACGCCGGTAAAGGCGAGGAGCAAGCCACCCAGAGAGGTCCAGCCGTCCTGTCCGTTACGGACAAGGTAAGTGAATGCGTAAGAGGGGCTGAAGGCCTTGAGTACTGTGTGGTCATGCTTGGCAAGATTGTAGATGCCAGCAACCATGTTGAAGAGGAGCCAAATGGTCACGATGGGTGCGAAGCTGGTTCCGAGTTTGGTAGTTCCAAATGGCTGGATCAAGAAGAGCACAATCAGGATGGCGCAAGTGATGCCGACAATGGCTGACAAAGACAAGTCAGGCTTGACGACTTCGAGACCCTGAATGGCACCGAGGACAGATTGTGCGGGTGTCAGGACACCGTCGGCCATGACCATGGTTACTCCCAGCACACCAACAAATTGTAGCATAATCTGGCAAAATTTGGATTTCTCGAGGAAGTTCCGGAGACTCTTGCCGCCAAGCGTAAGATCGTTGGTGCGATGTCTCTCCATGCGGACCATGACTGCCTCTCTAGGATCACGATTTCGCGCAATGTTGGTGTACCTCGCCAGGAGACTGTATAGGGCAAAGGTACCTCCTTGGCCATCATCATCGGCGCGTAAGACGATGAAGCAGTACTTGATCGTGACAATCACAGTCAGGGACCAGATGATAATGGACAAGGCGCCGACAAGATCGTCCCACGAGGGCTGGCTGGAAAAGGTCGACGAGAAGACATAAAGGGGGGAGGTTCCGATATCACCGTAGATCACTCCAGTGGCTTGAAAGCTGAGCCAGACGAGGAGGAAACCGCTGTAAGTCTGCCGCGAGATCAGAGAGGCATTGACGGCGATGGCTTCTCAAAGCCACCGCCAGGATAGTATCGGAGATTGGGGGAGGCAGGTTGTTCCATACTTGCTTACGGTGGCCTTGCAGGTCTTTTTCGGCGATTCTTCTTGCCTTTTCTTCCTCATCTAGATCCAGATCCGCCATCTTCTCAGAAGGCTCTGTCTCTGAGGTCGACACTTTGTCCTGTTTGGGGTCACTGCGATAGGCAATACCAGCCCTCGTGATCGAGCCGTCCGGTTCAATATCTAGATCGCCCATTGTTTAAACTTGATGATCGAGTTGGTTTTGAGAATTAGAAGAGGTGCAGAGAAACTCGAGGAATGATTACGAAGCTAGAACTACATGAGCCTGCGAAAGGGGGTGTCAGCTCTTTATTCCCTACGACAGAGACTAAAATCTAGGTTTAGCCACGCACGATAATACGAAAAATATCATTTACGCATTCCTATGGGCAAATTTTTTCCAATAGTGTGTTGCTGATAACTACCCGCGGCGTGTGGTGCCTCCAACCATTCAGGTGATCACAAGGAGCGTAATAGCAGGGAGCAAGGCCACCGGTCCAGTGCCGCATATCCATGCTTAGAGACGCAGGCTCTGTACACCCCTCAAGGATCTATTTGTTCTCTGAGTAGGAGCAATATAGATGGTATAGATTAGCAAAGGTGCTTTTGCTAATAGGTAATGAATACAAAGGAGATAAAGAAAAGTCCTCTAGGACAAGATAATCAATAAATACCAAGTGATATACCTTCATTGAAGCGAGATGTGTGCTTTTTCGCTGGTGATAAAGTATCATTGGATATAGCTCGCCGCGTTCATAGAATACAAGCAGATCACTAGAGATATAAATCCATAGACCTGATTTTCCTATTAAAAGTAGGTGGCAAAAGAGTTTCTATACTTGTGGCAGAATGTACCAAAATAACAATTTAGATCCTTGTGGGGTGTAAAGATGACAGACAATTAGCAGCCTGGGGTCTAGTTTTGGTTAGTGGGGAAATAAATGCCTCACGATAAGCGTGGGCTAGGCCTTATCAAGGGACCTTTGCAGCACTGGTGATAGGTACATCTGCCCTGTCTACAAGAGCAAAGAGCCTGCGAATTTTGTTGTTGAGGAACTTCTTCTCATATGCTAATAAGCCAGTAAATCCAGTATGTAAAATAGTCTACAGGTACTGATCATCCGCGCCTGGAGGTTTGCAAGAGTGTTTGAACAAAACTTCGATTCTGCTCCCAGCTAAAACCGTCGTGAAGCAAGAGAACAGATTGTAAGGGCATAAACTGTATAGCAAGGACTCGTGGGCTCTATACGACAAAAACTAAGTTTAGAATGTACAATTACCATGGGTTCATAGTTGCTCTCTTGGACTTCCTACCGCGCCAAGTATATGCTGACAATTCCGCGTCATCTTACTGCTTAAAATTGGGAAGTTTTATCCCCAAATAAAGACCTTGAGAGTTTAAGCATTGGCCAATATCCCCTTGAACAAGTATTCTGGGAAATCGTATATGACGTTCTGACTTCTGTTCACTTTTCATGTGAGAGTTTATATGGCTTTAAAAAAAAAAAAAAAAAAAGTCCCTACGCCCAACAGCCAGGGGTCCTTGCAGGGGCTATGTCCGTCAGCAACATCTAGATAGATAGCCTATCAATTCGTAGCGCGTGTGGCGATGTGGGTTTGGCAGCTATCCAGGTTGCTGGATGCTGGAAACAGAGACTTTATTATGGCTGGAAGCAAAGAAGTCCCATATCGAATGGATCGCTGTCGCGTCCCAAGGAACCGAATCTTCAAATCTCGGGGCAAGCCACTTGAAGATGGAGCTATGCGCGAGGCTGAAGGTTGTGGCGTCGATTTTAATCTCAACTCACTGTCACAAGAGTTCTTACACATTACATGGAGTTTTGTCGCTCAGTTTGGCACACTATATGAACGCGGAAAGCAAAGCCTAGCTGAGAATGGAAACAAAGCTCGATATGAACCCGTTCTTACCGAACCAGAAATACTGCTACGTAGATATTGACGGGCTTTGGAAGACGATACACATCGCCAGATCTTGATCTAATCCACCATGGACTTCCAGGATAAGGGTTATATCTCTCTGCTTCCGATAATGGTCCCTCGGCGACCCGACCCAAGATGCAGAGAAAGGGCAGAAAATCGCCTGTGTCGAGCTTCCAGTCAAGCAGTATGGAAGAGACTTTTCGAATTGAGATTGGCGACCTTCAGAAGGGCTCTAAAAGTTATATTCAAGACGTCTGTCTCCTCGCTTCCAACTCGTGGTCTCGGTGGGATAGGTCCTGCTGTCTCCACTTGAATGGTCGACCATGGCGCTTGTGAAATGTCTTAGAGCGCTGTCAAAGGTAGGGTCGTACCGGTAAAGATGGTGATTTTCAGTTCACTCACGAACTTGAGAGGATGGGCTGCACAGCTAAGCTCGTTCTTGGCGATGTTACTCAGGCCAAAGCGTTGCATTATCTTGCAGTCCACTGTTTGCGCGAGACCGATAATTTACTGTCCCTGACAAAATATAATGAAGCGCGCTTCTGCGGCCAATATTCAAGATGTCTTCTCACTGGTTGCTTTCGATGCCGCATATAGACGAACGCACGTCGTTTTCAGCGAATACAGCGATAGCGACGCCATGGCAACGCAGTTGTAACTACAACAATGCAGCCAGCAATGCTATCCAGTATTTTCTCCAGACTTATGATGCTTAGGTAAGTTAACGCTAACATTGGCCGTTGTCACTTTTGAAACAGCAACGATTACATGTGCTAGCCCCCTTTTTTTGCAACAGAGAGCTGTTTTACCCTGTAGCTGTGCGCATAGCTATCGTTGTCTTGATCCCATGCTTGCTTAATATGATAACAATGGTTACAATAAGAAAGATCATATGTACAACGTGCATATGGAAAAACTGTTGAATATTACAGCGCAGAGAAGAGGTGGTCTCAGGAACAAACTGTTTGTGGTGCGGAGCACGGACTTCCTAGAATAGAAAACAGAGAGCTAGTCCCAAAAGCAGAATTGCAGGCCAGTTGCACAACGGTTATGACTCTACAAAACAATATAAGTAGAGTATGAGTATCGCTATATGGAACGGAAAATTGTAATCACAACATTACTATTCTTGTCTCCTATTCAAGCAAACCGAAAACAAAAAATACAGTGGCAGTGTATTACCCAGTGCTCTTGGAGAGACCAACTGCGCATTTCATGTCCATAAGGTCGTGGCCAGTTTCTCATGGGTGCCAATGCGCATTTTATAAGAGTGCCTGTCTCTTAACATAAAACCGAGCGTGCTGAAACAGAAAAGGTCAAAAAGGACAGGGAACACGATGAAACTCCCCAAAGAAAAGAAAGAGAAAGAAAGTTATTCTGCGCAAGATTAGGTTCTCAACTGACCCTTACCTACCAGACAGAAGTCATAGCCAAGTACAAATAAAGTCTCCATTGCACGACGAAGCAGAAACAAAAACAGCCATATAAAGTAGGTATGAGCTTGACAGCCATGATTAGTACAACGCACTGAAGGTCTTTTTAAAACTCCAGGTATGTTTATCTTACCCGTTTTCGTTTACAGGTTGTTAGCTCCCGTGCGTTGTATGATCGACTGTCGATCGCGAAGGTTATGAATCGTGGGAATTGGCTTGCAGGCGCGGATCCGCCAGGGTAGCGCAGATCTCCAAACAAGGTCTCGTGAAGCTTAAATGAAACCTCATACATCACTGCCTATTCTAACCTAAAATTTGAGAGGCTATTTATTCTACTTGGAAGAAAATTCATACTCACTGCTGAGCTGCTACCATTTCTAGCTTGTGTTTAGTATGGATAATGCTTATATACGAGGTGACCAGCTTATTTGCAGTCAACACTGCTTTTGATGATTACCGTATGGTAATATATCGGATTGAATCACATACAAGCTTGATACTATTAGAATACCAACTACCTAAAAAGGACGAAACAACTATGTCTGCCTGATCAGTTTGGATGTGAGGTATTAACTTCCAGTTGAGAGTTCCGAGAACTGCATGAAGTAGGTCTCTCTGGTGCTTGATATCGACTTTAGCCGACAGTCTAACTAAGTCTATACGCCAAGGATGCGAATAGTAAGCGGGGGATTTCAGAGCTTCCAAAAGAGGTTATACTTGGGCTCCCATTACTACTTAACTGAACCATTTGCCTTTTCATCGGATGAAGTTGACATTCTGCCACAGGATGCATCTATTCACACTATGCGCAGGAATTTGTGACAGGAAATGGGAGGTGGTTTTAGTCACAGTTTCCCTTTAAATTGATGACAATGAAACATGTCATGTTGGGTAGTATATACAAGTGATGTAACGTTGAAATGCTGGAATAGGACCGGTTACTATTGATCATACAAAGATTAACTAAGCTTAAATCTTACTCAACGGATTGTCCGGACTTGTTCTCGCAGCTGTCGGTACGAAATAGGCTGCCACCGAATCTCCTTAACCGAGCTCTGTGCCAAGCTGCTATGTACCTACAACTGTATGAGTATTGATTAGATGTAGTTACACGCTAAGAATGCGAATAAGAACCAGATTGCGCTTAGCCATTTTCAAGCAGGCCTGGAAAGTTTGAAAGTCTTCAAGACTAGAGATACTACAGCTGTGATGACACGGTATGGTTCAGAACCGTTCAGTCGACTATGAAATTCTCACAGCTGAAGAATGCTATTGAAACAACTCTCAAATGTCCAAATAGGCTGTTGTTCTACAAAGTGGCTCACGAGTGTAAGCAGAAAACAAACGTGCGATTATACTTAGACGGGACGGCTGCTGCGAAATGCCGATCATAGCCCTAAAAGAACAATGCAGGGGCTTTTCACGCTACTCGCATCATATGTACCCAGAGCGTTGCAACGGAATGGGGATGCCGAAACTACGGAGATTTCGCCGTGAGCCGCCCAATGCAGTGCACGGAATGTCACTCTATAGACTCTATAGTCGTGGCTACTGATTCGGTGCATGTATTGACGCTACAAAATAAGATGAGGGGCTTACACAGGGGCCGCGAGAGCCTCTAGCTTGGGCTGCTAATAGCATCTTTAGCACCTAGGCCCAGATTCTGTAATTGAATCATATGTTTATTCGCCAATGGGACCCCGTTATTTGCCGGCGTGCAATAACAGAGTGCCCAGTTGCACGTCGAGTCAGGTAGATTCGTATGAAGTTAATCCGTCTGAGAATGGTCCACGGCTACCGGCAACCACTGCCTTCCGTATTGAGCAAGTTTGTAACCTGGCGTAGGCACTCATGATAGTGCCTCTGTTTATACCCGGGTACTTCCTACAGCCTCGTTCATTAATTACCGTCGGCTGCTTTATACAGTAAATTGTCTAATTTGGGAAGGAGAAAGCTTACTCGGCCGAGTTGCTCGACGAAGGTGCTCAACGGCACAGAAGCGAGCAATCAGGGTACTCCATTCATAACCCCGTACATAAAGCGGCTAAGACTATACGATAACTGCTATGTTGCTCCTAGTATATACTGTAGATACATCCTCTAGGAATTCAAGCGGCTCGGCGCCGCGGCCCTAGCTGTGCCATCTTCCAGTGCTGCGTGCACCTCCCTTAACTGGTAAGGCATTCAAGTTTCCCTTACGATTGGAATTGCAAGCCGTGAAACGAAGCTGCTTACCTTCTATAAACGTTACAGTTCCAATGTATCCACCTGCTGTATTCGGTATAACATTCTCACCACGCCAACTGATTTCGCCGCAGAATTTACCGAGATCCGCGCTAAGGCCTGCCCCGTAAATTTGTACCGGCGTCTCAATAGTTGAATAGCCAGCCTTCCTGTGCCTATTGCGGCTCAAGGCTTCAATGTTGACAGGGGGTTAGGCGACTAGGCGCTCAGGGCAGATTGCAGTGCCTGGCCTACTGCGATCTGACGAACGCCACTAGGGGACAGGGATAGGCAAGATGTAAGGTACCACGGGCGACTGTACGGACTTTTCAACTCAATCTGGCAAGGCCAAGATAGGAAACCGCAAGAATAGGCTTTCAATTCGGGCTCTCGATATTAAGCTTGTGCCGTTTTTAAATTATAAGCTCCTTCTGCATGCTAAGTGGTGTGTAGCTGCAACGGGCAACCAGTGTGCAGTTAATTTGATGGTTGTGAACTAACAGAGTAGTTTCCTTTCCACAATGAATCATCAATGCGGACAGCCTGCAGCATATGTAGAAGTAGCAGTAGCAGTTGCAAGGAAGGCTATTGTATCTAGGTATTACCCAAGGATGGAAACTCTCATGACCTAGTATTATCATTTAGGGGAAGGTTGATTCATGGATCAAGCACTTGTAGCCTGTTCTTTACTAGCGATATCCGTAATTGCTCTGTTTGGTAAGGGTGGCCACCATAGGTAACATGTAACCAATGTTTACTCATCTTAACAGCCCATTAAATGAAAGGCCTTACCAAGTAGCCTTTCATGTATAACTCCAAGGCGAAACGAGTTCGAAATACAGGGGTTCAACGGAGCCGCTAAGAACACCATGGAGATGCCGCATTGCTCTATTCAGTTTGTTTGCCAGCCAACAGAGGCGTAAGCTGATGATTAGTAGACTACACTTGGCTTCCGACGATGCCATCGTTGAGATTACATACTTGCTTCAATAGGAAGCTGGTACGGATCGTATAATTCGCCTCAGCCTTTCGTAGTAGCCGTGATGTGTATATATATCAGACAACCGTCCTGTTCATTAGACACGACATCAGCACTCTCAACTCCAGCTTTGGCAGCAATCAACAGACTGACCTCTTCAATAACCCATTTTTGCAATACTTGAACGCATCATTCAAAATGGTCAACAAGGCTATCGTCGCTTCTCTGCTCTTTGGCGCTGCCATGGCTGTGCCTTACCCGCCTTCTGCCACAAACGGCGTCAGACATCCTGTGCCTGATCATGCCTACCCCCACAAGAAGGTCAACGGCGGTAACTACATGCCTTCTCGTACTGGCAAGACCACTGCCTCCAAGACGTCTGCTGCTCCTGCTGCCGCCAAGGACCAGGGCAAGCGATCCGCCGGAGAGACTGTCAACAACGCTGTGGCCCGATACGACAACTCCAACATCACCGACGGTGTTGGTGATGGTAACGACAGCTACACTCTGTACCTCGGCGACGGCAGCACCGGCGCTGGCTGGCCCGACCAGAGCCGATGGGTTTCTTTCGAGAACATGTTCAACAACTACAAGGACCAGATGTTCTCATCTTGCGACTGGATGGGCGTTGCCGACGACAGCGGCCCAGAGGTCGGAGCCATTTGGGACGGCATCCAGTCTGCTGCCGCTGCCACTGGTGTCGACCACCGTTTCATCCTTGCTGTCATCATGCAAGAGTCTGGTGGCTGTGTCCGTGTTTGGACCACCAACTACGGTGTCCGCAACCCTGGTTTGATGCAGGATCACAACGGTGCCGCTACCTGCAACGAGAACGGAAACGTTCAGAACCCTTGCCCCTCAGCCACCATCTACCAGATGATCAGCGAGGGTACTGCCGGTACCAACGATGGTGATGGTCTTGCCAACTGCATCAACGAGTCTGGCCGCAGCGACGTCTCGGCCTTCTACCGTGCCGCCCGTATCTACAACTCTGGCTCCATCTCCAGCACTGGCAACCTCCAGAGCAACGTTGCTACTCACTGCTATGCTAGCGATATTGCCAACCGTTTGACTGGTTGGAGAAACGCCCCCAGCACTTGCACTTGCGACAGCAACCCCGGCAGCTGCGGCTCTGTTAACTACTAAGCATCTCGGTATTTAAAGTCGATGTGTACTTTTTGATGTATATAAAACTTCTTCATTCGTGGTATCTTATTTATTCTAGGCGCATGTATATATATGTACATACTTGGCATTGGTATATAGCTCAAATTTTCAAATCATTCAAAATTCAATCTTCTAGAAATGAGTCTACTTTTGCTTCCTTTGTTTACTTTGATCTTTGATGTCACTGTTGGCGCCGTGCTACAGATAGCCATACTCTGGGCTGCGGCTAAACCCATCCCGTGGATAACACTAAGGGGTAACTGTTTCCGTAGTGATTGCATATTATCTGGGGGTAAATGTGGAAGGCTGAACACAATTGGTGTTTCTAGAATAGCGTAAGTTACTAGCTGCTCATTTTATTGCCTGAATGACAAACGGTAGAATCCAATGCTCTGTTGTAAATTCCTTTTTTCCAGCAGCACAATATATCTAGTATATGATGTATGGTATATGGAATACATGTAATTAATGTCTTTTTGAAGAGACATGAAGCCAAATTAAATTATCAATACTAGTCAATATAATATATCTCAACATTGAGTATCATAGGTGGTCTTGATTACGTACCAAGTAGTGGATACAACATCCATTACATAAAGTCACACTAATCGATATATACTCATGTGTATTTCCTATAATTATGCTTACTGACCCTTCACCATTTACTAATGTCCTCTCACAGATCTTTTATACGTTTCTCAATTTTCAGCTTGCATTATGGCTTTGTTATATTTTACAGAATATGATGTCTGGAACATCATGACTTTATGTGGTGGTTCAAAATAATAATTCTCTTGTTCTTAACTGCTTCAAGAATATTATTCATTGGGCAACCAAACTACCTTATGGGTTGGTTACTCGTACTGATCAGGGTCTACATCCGCGAAAGTAGTACCGACAGCAACCTCGTCGTACCATACTTGACGGAATCCCTGGTTACCAACCATCTTCTTATCGTCATGCCAGCCGTTAGCATACAAACCCACGCGGAATGCAAATACGGCATCATCGTTGGTTGTTGTAGCAATATTGTAGTGCTCATAGACTTTGTTTCCATCGAACCACATTTTATAGTAGCCTGAACTGTCGCTCGCCCACTTGGCTTGGATAATAACTTTGTGCCATGCGCCGGCAGAAACAGTAGCAATGTTTCCAGTACCCGTGAATGTACGGCTGCAGTCCGGCTGACGATAATTGCCGCTAACGATTCGGGAGTTGAGCTGATTGCCCTCTAGCCAGATGAGTGAGGAAGGCATCCAGTCGTCGTCGTCGCAGCCAGCTCCAAGTCGATCGGCGATGAACTGCGCGATGTTGTAAGACTGCTGATCGAATTCCCAAGCAGACGACAAGCGGAACATGAAGCCGTAGAACAGCTCATCTCCACGTTTATAGCCTTGGTTGTGATCCACCTCGGAGTGGTATCGGCCAGTGTAGCCCGGTGTGTATGTTTGCTGCATCAAGAGCGCCGAGTTGCCTTTGTATGTAATGTCTGCTACTTGTAGCACTTGGCCTTGGTTCTCATGTCGAACATAGTCGAATCCGGCTGTGGTACCTCCATTTTGGAAAGTCTGTGTGGCGATTGCAAGAGGTAAAGCCGCCAAGGCGGCGGCAAAGACGTTGACAATGCCCATGGCTATTTGGAGAAACGATATGGGTATATTAAGTTAAAGAAAAGAATGTGGGGGTTAAAAAATAAATACTGACACTAAGAGTTCCTCGAGTATTTATACTTGTCTGCCTATAAGGTAACTTCCGAAATGATGACCGTTTTGGTATGTCAATATAAAATATTTCGGATACGGTAATAAGTGATAGCTTTATTAGGATACCAATAGAAGTGATTTTATTTCAGCTTCTTAATTTGTGCTAGTCATAATCAATAGTCGTTGAAGATACGATTGAAGGGCAACGTTCATTTTGCCACCAATAGATTTCCTAGCTATCATTAACACAAAACGCTACTGACCAGATTGTATTATGGCTTACAAATAGAGAATTGAGCGGCAAACTGTAATTACTAGTATATAAGGAACAGACCGCATATCTCCTGTTTTCACAGTTCTATTAATAAGCTAGCATTTTGCCCTTAAGCCCCGGGTTAATAGCATAATCTGTGTATGACTGCCTTCTTTAATTTTTTTTTGTATATTACGGTATTTTCAGCTATCGCATTGGTGGAAAAAGTTAGCACGAAAAAGTCCCCATCTTGATAGTTTATTTGGCAACTTCTTAAAATGGCAGTTCAGGTAACGCTGGTCGCCTGACGTGCTAGATACATTGCACTTGTATTGATGTAATATTAGCTTTTCAAGCTTGTTCGCTAACCGCAAATCCTAGCGTGCAAACAAATTTAAGCATTATTTTAAGTTCTCGCTCTGCAATACTGCGGGGCATGCGCATTGCAAAAACTCCTAAGATAGTTTATGATACAAGCGCCTTTAATTCATGACACATGTACATCAATTACGTACCGCCAGACTGCAACTATGGTTACACATTCTCTAGTGTCTCCTGTGTATGACTAGATATGAAGTATACGATAGAGACCAGGTGAATTCATAATTGAGTGATATTTTAGAGTCATGGAAACAACCATTTTCCTGAAACTAGGTATTACAAGTCATCCGCGTAACTGTTGTCGCCGGATATTCTGTCAAACATATCGCTTTACAAAAAGTCAAAAAAAGAAAGAACAGTGCGCTGATAAGATGATATTTATTCGAACTATCTTCGTTGTGAATGTAAATTGCATTATATATAAGCAAACGAAGACTCAAGCATCCTGAAGAGTAAGTTTGTTAAAGACCAAGGCGACAATTAAAATGACAGCGCATATCCAGACAGTGGCTGGTCCATCAAGTTAAAGTTGGAACAGTCCAGTCGATCCATTGGCTTTGTGAAAATGTAAAATCGCTTTGGAAGATGGCAGTATTCGTCGATTGGCCGAGCAAGAACTTTTGCACAAAAGCCGTTAGCTGAGATTGCTGATTCGATGGAAAGGCGCAGTGTGCGTGAGCTCCAATCTGGGAGTAGCCCATGTGGTCTGAAGCTCCAAGCGCTTGCCATGCCGTATGTGCCGCTGTCATGCATCCAAAGCAGCTCTGTGGGCCTAGCCAATCAATGTTGTTATCAATAACGAATAGTCCTCTTGGGGCAATCAATGCGGCCAAGGAGTGGTGGTCGAATGGTAAAACAGGTACTTGGTTAACGTAACTGTTGAAAGAAGTTGAAAACCAAGGGTCTTCTCCAATGATCTCAGATGCGGTCTGGATATTTGCTCCCTGGGACTTCAAGTAGTCGGAAATCCTCCAACATGCCGATCCACCTGCTCCCGATTCTTGGGGAAGTGTTAATGCGATGCGGCTATCGAATGCTCCTGCTAGCAGGGCACCCTTTCCGTTGCGCGAACATCCCGTTACCCCAATTCTCGTGGTATCAATCCTTGCTGCTGTCACTTGTTCGAGAGCGTCAATCACCCGACTGACTCCCCAAGCCCATGCTGTCATTGCGCCTGCAGAATGCCCACTTCCGTAGAGAGTGTAGAACTTTCCTTGGCCTCTACTGCCAGTATTGACCTGAGCTGCCATATCGTCGTTGTTGAAATTGATCATGGCAACGCCGGCAGGTGCTGGTAGACTGCCGCCTCCGTAGGCAATGATTGCAGGATAAGGAGCCGATCCTGAAGAAGGATAGGTAATTGTTACAGAGAAGGACATTGACTTCCCAGAATCTCCACAGTTAATTGTCAACGTATTTCCTGAAAAAGACGCCGTAAGAGTAGCGGGGCGTCCTGGCAGAGTTCCAAGCTCGTATCGCTGGACCAGCTGAGAAATTTCGGCTTGCCGGCACGCGAACTGGGCTTTTGTCGTTACTTTATCTCCATTAAACAATGTGAACAGGTCGTTCAGTTTAGAATTGCTCTTGAGAGATATGGAAGCCGGTAATGCAGAGCATGTAGCGGCAGATGTCGATGTTTGACTTCCAGAAACTGGTGTCGACGTTTTGGTGGTAGAGGTAGCGAAAGTGGTGGTTGTTGCAGCTGTGGTGGCTGATGATGCTTGTCCGTTAGGAATGCATTGAGAATAGTAAGGATTGTTGACTACACAGGTCGCGCCAGCGACGCATGTAGTTGGGCCAGTCCAGCCAATTCCACCACCTGTGCAGTGTATGAGTATAATTGAATGCAGATACTCATGATGGAGATGACTTACACTGCCCCCAAACTTGAGATTGGGCTAGAATTGGCACGGCGAGAACAAGAATCTTTAAAACCTGCATAGTCATGTTTTGATTTGTCAATGAGGACGAATCTATCAACGACTGTAAAAAATTGCTTAAACATCACTCTTTATATTGTCAGGGATCCGGTCGTCCGGGATCATATCATATATATCACCACTATTCGGCAGTGATATCTCTACATTTCTTTTCAAAAAAGCCTATACTCTACTTTCTCTTTCATGACATGGCACACTTGACTGACACCATTTCTCGCCACTCTGCCAATTAAGCGACGTTCCGCATATCCGCATTTGTAATTAGTCCATACATCGATATAGAGCTGTGTTTCCCCATGGGGAGAGCGGCTTAGCGGAGTTGGCTATTATGCGTATTCTGCATTATCAATACGACTGCATATGAGGAGAGTCGCGGGTCACGTTCCTTGACACTTCCTAATATAGCTAATTAAGCACAATGACTACAAAATACCACATAAACTTGCATAGAGCCTAAAAAGGAGACCTGAATCTAGAATTTATATCACCGGCTAAATAAAGTCATGTATCTATATCGGTATTATTGTTGTGTTTCAATTGATTGAGAAGTGTTGTTCACCGTCAAGTCCCCCGCTTGTATACTCTAGTGGGCAATACAGTGTCTGACAGGGTTTATTGATGTGGACATTATTTTGTTCCAGAATCCTCTTTGTATTTGGCTGTCTATGGTCTGGCCAAGAAATCTGGCGAGCTATCTGACGCAGAATAAGATTAGGTGGCATTATATTTACTTTAAAAATTAAGTTTTATTTAAACTTTTTAAGTTTTTAGTGGCTGCAAATAGAACTGATACCTGTCTGCAGACTTGTATATAGTAATTGGTCTTATATCTGTTCTTGACTGGATACCTGTTTCAATGAAGGCTATCATATGGCAGAGCCTTCTCTTGTTCAACATCGCGCTGAATTCTAGTTGCCGTTTATTGAACTGTCATTACACTCATACCAAGAAGATACTTGACTCTACAGTGAAAGATCCGATACGCGCTCTCTGAACAATTATTGTGACCAAGCATTGACCATTGAAATATGTTCAACGATCCCACGACGGATAAAATATGCAACAAAAATAGTTTAGGCGGAATGTGGTGCCTTGCCTCGTGGTCTGGTGCTAAGAATGCTGCCCGGCTCAATGAATTCTGGCTCCAAGAAGGGGGCGGATCAACGGAAACTAGACTTGCCTAAATCATGAAAACTGGCAATGGTCACTGGTAATTGCCCTTAAATGAGCACGTGTTAAGAATTGAGGACACTTTCCACATATTGGTCATCTTACTTTCTAAACTTACTAATTAGAACACTTTCGTATCAAGTCTATGATGACCTTGTGCTAATTTGGCGTATAAGGCGACCGAATCCTCTTACTTTCATATACGCGTGTGGCTTATTCTCTTATACAACAGAATGCTTTGCTCTCAAGTATTTGTATTGAAGCAAATGTAATCATTTGATTTGCCTCTCGACAAATAAGAAGTCCAATTATGGCAGAACGAAAGCTTTTTACCCGCAATTCGGCAAATATTTGCGAGACTGGATAAATGCTTGCCTTCCTAGCAGATGTTCCTCCACCTTGTCCCTTGGAGCACATTGCAGACGGTTCATTAATGCTGTTTCGGCGTTGATTTACCGAGATCGCTGTTAATGATACCGAGTAGTATCCTGCGGGTAAAATGGAAAGAAGCAGTATTACTATTTTAAATATGCCCGATAGGCACCACAGGCATTCCCAGTCTTGGCACTCAGATTCCTCTCGGCTCCTCATGAGATAATAGTTCTCGGACAAAGGGACTCAAGATGTTTGCTTCCAATCACTTGGCAATCTTGGCAAACTTTGCCGCCTTATGTGCAGCACAATCTGCAATCACTGTCAATGTTAATACCAGGTATCAGCAGATTGACGGCTTCGGCTTTTCTCAAGCATTTGGCCGCGCCAGCCAATTCCAGAGTGCCAATGCTAGCACTCAAAAGCAAGCTTTAGATTATCTGTTCAGTACCACTACTGGTGCTGGCTTTAGCATCATCCGCAACCGCATCGGATCAGGTGGTTCTGGGGACAGCATCGAGCCAAATAATCCAGGCTCTCCTTCTGCGACACCGAGTTATGTATGGGATAACAACGATAGTGGCCAAATATGGTTTACAAAACAAGCTGTTTCTTATGGAGTCAAGACAATCTATGCTGATGCATGGGGTGCTCCGGGGTTTATGAAAACCAGCGGCTCAGACTCGTCCCCTGGGTGAGCAAATAATATCGCCAACATATTGCTGGCGTTGAAATAGACAGTAACTGATTACGAGGCAGGTATCTTTGTGGCACTACAGGCCACTCGTGCTCATCTGGAGACTGGAGACAAGCGTATGCAAACTTTCTTGTGCAGTACGTCAAGTACTACGCATCAGCGGGCTACACGATCACGCATCTAGGGTTCTTGAATGAGCCGGATTTCCAGCCCTCATACTCTCAGATGCAGATCAGCTCGAATGCCCAAGAGGCTATATCATTTATACCAATTCTGTATAACACAGTCAAGGCTGCTGGCCTTGGTACCAAGATCACTTGCTGCGACGCAGTAGGCTGGACCGACCAGAGCACTTATACGACAAATCTAGTCAATGGGGGCTCAACTCAATATCTTGGTGTAATCACCTCTCACTCGTACAGCGCAGACGCCACTTCGCCACTGAGCCAGACCACGCTGCCGAAATGGAACACTGAAGGCGGACCCAGCACAGCATTCGTTACCACATGGTATGGCAGCGGCGGCACCAACGAAGGCTTCACCTGGGCCAATAAGTTGGCTGTTGCGATGGTCAACGCACAGCTCTCGGCGTATCTTTTCTGGGAAGGCTTTGAGATCCAACAATCACAGTCAGGCAGTCACTTGGTCGATGCTCTCGATGGGAAGACAGCTACGCCATCGGGTATCTTCTGGGCATTCGCCATGTGGTCCCGATACATTCGTCCTGGGGCCTATCGTGTTGCCACTACAGGATCCATATCGAACGTTATAATTGGCGCCTTCCAGAATACCGACAATTCCGTAATTCTTGTCTTTACAAACAGTGGAACTTCGGCACAGTCAGCTAAAGTGTCTTTTACTGGATTTTCTCCATCTTCTGCCGCCGCATACGTCACGGACAATACTCATACCTTTGCAACTACGTCCGCGACATTATCTGGCGGAGCCATCACGGTTTCTGTGCCTTTGCGAGGAGTCGTCACCGTAAAATTGACCTAGTAATCCTTTGAAAACACAATACTCCTTTCCAGACAAGTAATGTAGGCGGAATATTACCGACGGAAATGAGTATAATTCGTGGCCAATGACTCCTGTGAGCTGCGGCCTCCAAAGGATAGTGAAAGCTCAAAGAGTAAATACCACCGGATCAATAGTAAAGACATGAATTGAAAAGCGATGTCTTCGAGCATCATACACTCTTTCTTTTTCGACGTGAGATTTTGAGCAAAAGTACTGCAGGGGTGCGGCAGTTTAATGGTCATGGGCTTGTCAGCTTCAGTGAGAAAAACCTCGCAAATTCATGCTTTATTAACAATTAAAGGTTCAATGCTTGTCGGCAGCGTATATACAAGAACTATCCTTTCTCAATAACAATCTTAGCATTATATGCACTCTCTAAGATGTGTGTGAGTACAGATTCCTTGACTGTTTCAATGATGTGCTCTTCAGCATCGCTATTCAATCTGCCTTGGGCAAGAAAATCGACCTGTACTCGCAGGTCGTGGATATCCTCGTGTACTTCAAGCAAGGCAGCTTCATCAGCGTCTGCAGCGTCTGTAGCCTTCTCACAGCTGGCACGTAAGTCGTCTAATTCATCATTCAGATCTTTGTTCTCTCTCTCAAGTCGCTCAACTCGCTTCGTCAACTTGAGCATTTCTTTGCGCATATTGGTCATTAAAATCCACATGCTGTGGTAGTCATCAGCTTCGGAAGAAGTACTTGAATCATCCAGCCGGCGCCTCTTCTTCTCATTACGCCTACTACTTGTAGCTACAGATGATGGAGATTGGTCTGTGCTGAGTAGCGAGATTCCCGTCTTAGGAGGTAGACTTTCTAGCTGATCGTATGATGGCGGGTTTTCGCTCCGAGATGTTGACGCAAAAGCTTCTGAGAGGGTGATGATCTTCCCACCTCCCCCGCCGTACAATGAAGCTAGGCCAGTTGAAGTGTCGGTATGGATTGGATGTAATCGACTTTGAGAAATAGCTTCACAAAAGGCAGCCAGCCTGGGCAGAGAAATTTCTCTTGCCGAGATATAGATGTTGATGGCCGTAGCCGTGGCGAGCGATCGTAACGCATCGATGACTTGGCCAGACGGTCGTTTTCTGGGCTGTATCGGTTCTGTCGCTGCAGTCGGCGCGATGAGATCAAGAGGTTGACATAGGTCAAGATGCAAGCAAACTGCTTTGCAGTTGAGTTTCTTCCGCACGATGTCTGGAATTTCTGGATTCTCATCAAACTTGAGAGTGACGATGGAACGGATGTTTATTAGGCTTGTAATACACGAGTAGGATTCGATGCCTTTCACTCTGATGGGACAATGCAGCTGAAAAGATGCCACTGAGGATTGACTAGAAAAACAAGCTTCGAGCTTCACGCTATCTCTTTGCGGATCCGGGTCGATCAGATATTCCGTCGCATTGTCCAAAGTCCATTCTATACAGGCAGGCGTCTTGAAATTGAAGTCGAAGGAGGGAGTCGCCGACATTGTTCGTTCTCTCAAGGTCGAGATCTGCTATGTGAACAGGAGGACAGGAGTCAACGTACCAGATGAACGAGTCACAAACAACAGACAGAGCAAATTTCGCAGACAAGCAGCCTATTTGGAGCTCCAGAAAACCTGCGAGTCCAACTAGGCCCTTTCTCTAGGTCCCGGTTCTTCCAAAGAAGGAGTCAACCTCGTTCAGTGGGTAGAAAGCCGGACAGCTGACCAAGAGCGCGAAATTTGTTGGTCCGAAGAAGCAACAGAATGCAAAGAAAGAAGATGACCCAGAGGAGCGAGCTTCGCGAACAGGCGACCCGTCTAGAGCTCCAGAAAACCTGCGAGTCTAAACAGGCCCCTTCTCTTGGTCCCGGGTCTTCCAAAGAAGGAGAAAAAATCTCATTCAGTGGGTAGAAAGCCGGACAGTTGACCAAGTACGCATCGCTGGCTGCCTCGATGCCTGTGAATATGAATGCAACAGTGCCAGTGTGGTGTTGAAGATGAATACGTGCGCGCGCGGAGAAAAAGAAGGAGGCTGGGAGATTTGGCCGAAATGCACGTGACTGCATCAAATGGCCCCGCTTTTTAGAGGTGCGACGATCGTGCAGCTTCATTGGCTCAATTTTCTAGGTGGTTTCTATGCTTTTATAGTGGACTACTGCTAAAATATAGCGGCCTGTTGGATTTTGTATGTCGGCGCGTGCAATAAATCTCAATTCTATACACTCACCGAGTTGTATTTGCGAGACATTAGAATAAAAAAAAAAAAAGGCTTTCAGAAGGCTTTTTACAGCATAGTTTGATACTAATGGGCAACGTATATCTATCTCATAAAGGTCAATTCTCTTCCCTTTTCTCATTGACTAGAAGCGCGTCTTACGCTGCTCCTGTCTTTGGCTTTCCCCATCGATTCGCGAGTAGATATTGCCTGTGCAATTTCTCATGTTACAGTTGTACCGAGTCTACAGCAATTTCATCATGTCGCTGTTGGTATTTACAAAAATAGTAAAGTTTTGATGAATGGATTGTAATTAGTTTCTGGTTCTTGGCTATTGGCAGCTGTGAATGGCAGCTTCTTTTTTCACTTACGCAGCGGAAAGGATATGAGAAAGCAATATATATTCCTTCAGGCAAAAGAGATAGACATTGTATATAACGAGTGTTTCTCTTCTCTTTCTTCTCAACTCACAGGTTAAACAAACGCTCCAGTTCCGATCTACCTCTACACCTAGGTAGCCAGCTAAGCTCCCTACTAGGTAGCTATAGATGGTGTCTAGACCTGGTCTACAGACGGCAATTCATCCGCATCAGAGTTCCAATTTACATTCAGTGATGCTTCTCTCCGAATCTCCTTCATATCGACACACCCTTTCGGCTCTTCTGTAAATAAAGCTAATGAGACCCATGTAGAACGCTTCCTTCGTTTCTGCTGACCTGTCGCATACCATATTACTATTCTACATTCTTACACTTCCTTCGCTCCTGCATAAGCTATCATGGATGACATCCATCGGCATTCTACCACGTTGCAGCTTTGCAGCTCGGCAATTAATCCGTTCAGCTTCATGGGCGTAGACTGCGTGCTAAGAATAGCAGTGCACTAGCAGCGGACAAAGACCGAATCCGAGCGGGCACCAAAATCCTTCAGTTTCTAAATCACCCCTATTGGCCGATTGGCTCCCTCATCTCTACACTCTACAACTGCTACCTACAATCTTCACAACCTACAAGCCAACTCTAACTCTTGCTCACTGAGGAATTGCCGGCTTATTGTTGTTGATAACGTGCCTTTCCACATTGACATGGCCCTAATTGCGACTAGTACAGACCCAAATGCCAATGTCTCTGCAACTACCGATCCAAAAGAGGCGGCGGATTTAGAACAAAATCATGAAAAAGCAAATACTACAGTAACAACAACAATTGAACAAGAACTGCATTCTCAAGAGCAAAATGCATCAGAAATTACGGAAACGAGGATTAAAAAATCTTCGTCCTTTAAGCTCGCCTTCGTGGGAATTGCGGCGAGTCTTTTCGTTTTCCAGCTGGACGCAACCTGTTTGGGAATAGCTCTCCCTGTAAGCCTTGAGATACTTTCCTTCTTGGACATAACGCCTAGACATTTTCTAATACTTCTACTTAGACCATAGCCGGTGACCTAAATGGCACGAGCTTGGAGTCATTTTGGGCAAGTCTAGCTTATACTCTATGTGGGCTGACCATGCAATCGATTTGGGTCAGCATCTCTGACGCATTCGGCCGGAAGCCGCCTCTCTACGTATCATTAGGCTTGTTCTTCATTGGATCGGTCGTATTTGCCGTAGCGAAGAATATGGGCACCATCATTGCAGGGCGGGTCCTCCAAGGTCTTGGAGGCGGGGGAATTGATGTTCTGGCGCAAGTTATACTTGCAGACATGACAACGTTAGAAGAACGATCAAAATATATTGGCTTGATGGCTATTCCCACGGCTATTGGCAACATCATGGGACCTATAGTGGGTGCTCTTTTCTCAACGTTTGTCTCTTGGAGATGGATTGCATGGATCAACTTGCCAATCATAGCAACGGGGACGCTACTTGTGTTCTTTTTCCTCAAACTTAGGTCTATCCCTCTCGAAGCCACGCTCGCCAAGAACTTGAATCGACTTGATTGGATTGGCATGGCCCTCATCGTTGCCGGAGTCACGCTGTTTGTTGTGCCCCTCAGCTGGGCGGGTTCACTATTCCCGTGGGCCTCCTGGCAGACGCTCTTCCCTTTGCTCTTGGGAGCTACTCTGCTTGTAGTGTTTGTCATTTATGAGACCAAGCCTGCAGCACCTATCATGCCCCACCGCTTATTTCACACAAGAACTGGAAACGCAGCACTAATGGGAGGCTTCATTCACGGCATGATTCTGGTGTCTCTGTTGCAGTACATGCCTCTACTTTTACAAGCCGTTGAACTGGAGAGCGCAATCTCCTCAGCCGTTTCTCTGCTTCCCACAGTCATCGTTAGCGTTTTCATCGCGGCTGTCTCGATGATGATGGTCCCTTTCTTTGGTGGATATGTCTGGCTTTTACGGCTGTCGTGGGTCATACTTACACTGGGAACCGGATTGTTAGCTCTCTTTAAATTGAGATCTCCGCTATCAATGCGTTACGGGTTACCAATCCTTTGGGGCACAGGTGTCTCATTATTGCGCCTCAATCTCCTCCCTGTTCAAGCGAGCGTCAAGAATGTCAACGACACAGGCCTAGCTATTGGGCAGCTTCTCACTATTCGCATGTTCGGGGGCCTTGTAGGTCTTACTATATCTTCAGCAATATTTAACAATGTGTTCTCAGAATCCATCTCAAGTACTGCGGTCCAGCTGACGGGGGCTTTAGCGCCCCTGAAAGACGCCTCAAATGCGGTGAGTTTCATTGAAACACTCAGATCGCTAGATATCTCTTCTACAGCACTAGATGAAATCCTCAGTATTTACTTGAAATGTTTTCGGACAATCTTTTATACAATGACCGGCTTCGGTGGACTGGGCTTGTTGACTTCGATGCTCTTGAGAGAAATTGACCTCAAAGGGCACGGTCTCGGGAATCAGCGGTTTGAAGAGTAACTGGGACTTGGAAAGAGGAATAACGGTGTCATCACCATCTAATTCTATAGATATGATGTTTATGATATAATTTTTAATGCTAATACTATTTAAGGTGTCATCTGAGTTTAAAAGAAGAAAACTTCAGCGTCCTGGAATAGCGGCCCACTTCTCTCGTAGCTTCGTAGGTAAAATCTCCAAGGTATTGAGACAACGAACATGAACAACGGCGACGATTTCCGTGTAAGGGGAAAACGATTCCCAGAACGGACGACAACAAGCCCGAAATAAAGAAGAAACCCATTCTATTTACAGTCATACAGATTTCTTCGACTACTGCAGAAGTGTATCAAGCGAGACTACTTTCAGTATTTATAACCCTGTGTGTTTTCAATACTATTCACATTCTCGACTAAATGCAGTCTCAATAGGTTGGCTCTTAGGCAACCTGGAAATAAACGCGAGGATAATAAATGGAAGAAATTGGAATTTTTATTTCATAAATGAACAACTACAGCATGCCAATGAAAATGACTGTGATGGATCTAATGTCTATGAGAAATCAGGCTGTAAACAAACTTTTTCTGTAATACGAAAGTCACTTAATCAAAGTGAATTCTCCACAACTCTCTCTCGGCGCCTCCCTGGAAGTCGCTGCGAGTGTGCATGGCCAGGATGTTGTCGCTGACCAGCATGTCGCCCTTCTGCCACGCGTGATAATATGCGACACGTCGGTCGTGCAAAAGGCTGTCTAGCTCGCGGCAGATGGCGTCAGAGACCTCGGGTGTCTGGCCATCAATTGTGATGTTGGTGGCCTCGAAACTGGTCTTGTTTTCGGGCCAGGGCTCGTGATACCTCAAGCAAGGCTTTCCAGTGACGGGATGGTCAATGACCAGAGGCAGGCCGTCCAGTTTGGTCGACTCGAATGAAGAGGTTCGCACAGACCACGTAAGGTTCCTCAAGGTCTCCAGAGGGAGAGAAGAGGGCAGGTTCTTCAAAACAAACGTGGATGTGGAGAAGAGAGTGAACCCAGTGTCAGAGGGAGAGGGCGTGACAGCAGTGAACAATTGGAATCTAGAAACTCAGTTAGACTTGTATGTTGGCGGCAATATTAGGTGATACGACTACTTACCGTGGTGGGTTGGGAAGCTTGTATACGGTTCCATCCTCTCTAGTGTGGTCCAGCGTCTTGAACAGGCCGTCAAAGTGGAAGGGCATCCATTCGGCGGACAGAACGTTGTTCAGACCACGAGTGTCTGCGCCGCGGTCCTTGACCTCGAGCAGAATGCCAAACTTCCACGGAAGCGGGGTTCCAAACTCCGAGGCCTTCTCAATGTACTTCTCGCGGTTCTTAGTGCCGGAGAAACCGCGCAGAATGACCGGGGAGTTGATCTCCGAAAGTGCGCGGACCTTCTGAGCATCAATGTCTTGCATTGAGAGCTTGTTGGGCCCCTCAGCGGGCTGAATGACAACACCACAGGGATAGTTGGGAGTGACGGTGATGGCGCCAGAGGCCCAGGTATATAGGTCGCTCTTCTCGCGGAAAAATGATGGTCTGCCATCCTCGTAGACGAGCTCCCAGCTGGGATCGTCCCAGAACGTCTGAGCAAGACCCGAGGTGATGGTTCCGTCTTGTCGGACAGCCACGGCGCAGTGCCATGGAGTGGTGTATGTAGAGTCGGTAGGCAGAGTGCTGACGGAAACCTTGTTGTGTCCAGTGGAGGGGTGGATAGACAAACGAACGTGGTTTGAGAACTTGTCGCGAACTGCACGGGCAAATGCCTGACCACGAATAAGCATCTGCTTGGCAATGCTCTCGATACCCTTCTTATACTTCGACTTGGTGAAGGTTTCCGAAATGGGATATGTATCAGCAAGATCAGTCTGAAGGAATCTGAGATAGCCACGATATGTCAAGCAAATATCCTCGTCTGATGTGATCTTTTCGTTGACATCCCAATCCTTGCTTCGGAAGTTGTTGATGAGCGCAATGCGGAAGTTGGTGGCATTGGCAACATATGAAACCTCGTCCAAAACTGCAGGTACCTCAGTAGGCACAAGGTCCGAAAGTCGTGAAAAGCGGATGTGGGCAAAGCCCTTTGTCTTTGCCAAGTTTCGGAGAGTCTCTCCGTATCTCCAGACGTCCAAGTCTGAGACGCTCAAGAGGTCTAAAGGTCACAAATTGTTAGCCAAAGCCGTTGCTAGTTTGATTCAAGAGTAGATACTAACCATTGTATACGATACCATCGGAAATGATGGTAAGCTCCGCTCCAGGGCTGTATACGTCCTTAATAGCCGCACAGAGACCGTTGAGATGGGCCAGAGCAAACTCCTCGGCCTTGTCCGGGACGCGTCCAAGGACCTTGACCTTGGTGTTGGGAGACTTGAAGGGGAAGGCGGGAAGGCACATCTTGATGGGCTGGTTGGCCTTCACATGGCTGTATGCCTGCGCCAAACCAGCGAGCAGACCAATATCCGACTCAATACCTTCGCTGCCCGCACGCTTGTTCTGATACCTGTAGATAACCTCGATGATCTTTGCGGCCATGTCAATGTGAGAGTGATCGAGAATGCGGCCCGACAAGGGCAGGACGACGTGGTCTGGAGTGCCTCGGAGGGCAGACTCCATCGGTACCGGGTCCATCATCTTGAATTAGTGTGTGTTGAAGAGACTAAAGGCGTTTGAAGTCGTGTGTGTAGCGAGTGATGTAACTTGAAGATGAACTTTCTCCAAGCGAAACACTAGTCTTGTCGATGAGTGGTCTTAGTAAAAAGAGTAACAAGGAAAACGATTGTCCACGCTGGAGTCTATATAAGATTCAGCTGTCCTTGGCGGTGAGTTGTTTTTTATTTTTTTTTCTCATTGTCTATTCCGCCAGCGCCGTTTTGTATTGAATCAGATTCTCACATAATGAGTAACCTTGGCGGGCTAACCGGCATGTTGACCGCTTTTTTTGCCGAGCAGACTCGGTGTTTCAGCACTGACTGTAGGTAATTCAGATCCTTCACATCCGTTTACTAGTCCTCGATGCTTGTTGACTTACCAGTAGCATGTCTTACAGGCGCGAACCCCGGACCTCTATGCTGCTACTGTAGGCAGAGCTGATCCTTTCGATTCGAGACCCTTGTATATCTAGGATTGTGGGTATTATCCTCGAGGATCTTATTTCCCGGGGCCGTAAGTGCAACCGTAAGCTTACATGACAGTTTGACCAACCATCTATCACTGTAATACTGGCAAGTTTATCTATATCCTACAAATTTACGATACAGACTGGGATAAATATTACAACGGCGTCAGAGGGGCGATGTGTAGGACTCTGACTGCATGGCGTTTAACGGTACGAGGGTTATGGTGTGCCAGTTCCTGGGCATTGCACTATATTGACGGGAATAAGGCTCAAGATATTATGGATGATGTACTTAAACTGCGGTTATCAGCTGCCTTGATTTGGAAACGTAGTATGCAAATCACAAATTGACAGTGAAAATTTGTTCATACAAGCGCTTGTCTGATGGTTGGTGACTGGAATCTTTACTACCCAGTAATAAGTAGAACATGTGTTGGCTACAATGTCAATCCTAATATGTAATACAATACTGTTCATGTGTCACAATTCATGTCAGCTTTCAGAGAGCAAAACGGAATTGGCTAGATAGTTTTCTGGTCAGAGGGTAAACAAAAGATGCTCCAGCTGACAAACTACACATCATGTCCCAGGATTATGTAACAACTCAAAAGAGAAAACTAGTGTATATCAAATGTAGTAAGAGAAGACATTGTTTACAATTAAAGTTATATAAAAGAAATATTAAATAAATATTTTATAGTAAATTATTATAATATTATATATATTTGTATTTAACTTTAGCTATTAGTTTAGTAAAATTTTATAAAATACTAAAGTAATAATACTTAAAAACCCTTGAAATAAAAAGAATATTACTAATATCTTAAAAAAAAAAAAAAAAGTGTCCAATGTTACACTGAAATCTGTTTATAAGCTATTACTAATTGCAAATTGTTTATACAGCAAAAAGTCGTAGTTATTACAGTCCCTTACAGTACACTTGGCTTGTGGGACCCTCGACAGTTCGCTAACTATAGCAAGTTAGCTGGCTACTCTGTTTGGCAAATCATGGGAAAGCCTTGATCAGATTGTGACGAACCCACCGGCCATTTTTTCGAGGGAATACGGCAATCAATCAGAATGCGGTATATACGTACATCAGCCCAGTTTTTACAAGATTTGGCTTACTACATCGTACTTTGGTCTATAGAGCTGAAGTGCTGACGTTTCTTTCTCTATTGGGGATAGACGGGTGTGTATTCTAGTATGGAACTTAGCAATTATGAGTCGAAAAGAATGTGTCACGGCTACAGTAAGGCTCTCGTGGAGCATGTGCATCCACAAGAGGATTCGAATTACATATTTCATGTATTTATGCCAAATGCATAATATAGGCTTTTATGAACATCAATATACTTACTTGTACTTGTTGGCTTTTATTAATCTCTGCAAAGTATTATACCGCGTGGATTAGTAGCACCGACCTGCTTGTACAAGCAGCACTTACAGAATAAGCTGCATATTAGCGCAAGGCACTTCTGCAAGTACAAGGATAGGGCAGGATCGGACAATGGTGCGGAATCAGAGCTCAGTGGGGCCACTTTCTTCAACAGATAAAGTCAGTCTTAGCGTAAGCCAGGGTAGCAAGTACCGCTAGTACGAATAAGCAGTGGCGGAAACCTTACGAGGCACTATGCGGAGACACCTATGCACGAATTCTACTACCTCCCTGAACAACAAGGTTCGGCCCGAATACAAGCCATCTTGATGGCGAATGATTGAAGAAACTACCCTAGAGAGAGGTGTAGATGGGAAATCTTGAAGTCCTGAAAGTCTGAATATCTGGCTAGAAGCTAAATGTATGAAAGAGAGAGACAGAATAAGGAACCAAACACTTTTTCCCGTTGGACGTTCCATCAAATTCATTTGACATCTATTGAATGAGCTCTTTGTCCCGCATGTATGGGAGGAAAGGAGATCTACATAAATCTGCAGATTGATTCTTTAATAAACATCAACACTGTTAAGTTTTGCAGTCTTTCACGGCTATATTGATGTTGGCGACGAGTTTTCATTTTGCAGTCTATACATGTAAAACTTGAGTGTACAAACTTGATCACGTAAAGCTGTCTTTACTACTCCTCTAGCATGTGTATTGTTCGCGAAGCAGAACTACTAGTAAGTGCATCACTCACCAGTAAAATGACACACTAGCACGTGGGTTACCGATATAAGTATAAGATGGGTGTAACTTTCACATATCCAACTTGCAGTAGTATTTAACTATCTAATAATGGCGCTGCATCTAACGTGAAGCTAAGAAGCGTGAAGCCACATGTAAATGAATAGCTGTGCGGGTCTGTTTATGAACAGCATAAATATTCTTTACACATCTACATCTATTGCACTGCCATGTCCAAAAGTTTTTGGCATAATATTTACAACAATATTTACACTCTATCATGGACGCAGTTCAATAAACCAGCCAGAGATCATAACCTAAGGGTGATAGTATCATGATGGATGGCCAACAGATGCAGCCGTATTATTCTAGTTCTGAACATGTGCGCAATTCAATCGGCTACAGTTTTATTTCACAGAATCACAAAAGCCATTAGTGGACCTGACCATATCTGCTATTGAGTGAACGATTTTCTAGAGAACATATTCTATTCTATATAATTGACCTGCTTTGTTAACGCCTGTATCGCTTGTAACTTGGCATCTCCTATGAACAGAGACAGCTGAAACGTCGAACCAGCCGTTTTTGTACCAAGATGATACTACAATCCACCGACTAAAAGCTCAGTTCGGACAGTAGCGTTAGACTCTCCCAACGCCTTTTTCAAGCGTTCAGAAATCTTAGTTGCAACGATAGGCGTGATAGCTACCTGCTGGTCCTTGATCCTTAGTTTTACCGCGCCGAAAACCTTTTCATTGTCTGTCATCCTGTTCAGCATGTTTAACTCGGCTTCAGATACCAGAGTATCAAGGCGTTGCGGTTTAAAGGCTACTCCATCTTCACTGGAAAGAAAGCAAACATCTTTCAACCAAAACTGTTGAAGTATACTGGCTGGGCCGGTTATCTTTTCAGTGTCGGGCCTGTCAAAACTTGCAGCATGAAAGACAGCAGCGACAGGTAACTCGATAACTCTTGTTGTTCCAAATGGTTTTGAAGAGAGAAATGATTCAAGTGTAGCAGGTGGACCGAATATCGTAGTTGCCCAGGCAGACGTTGCGCCAACATACGGTATTCTGCTTTCAGGCGTGCCCTTGGACAGTCAGATATGGACAGTTTACCGGATGGGAGGAAGACTCTACCTGGGCTTTGTGAAATTCATCAATAGATGCCTGAGCATCGGCCCCAGATACACCAATTACCGCGCGCGCCCAGCTTCCATTTCGGTCGTCGGAAAGGGCAGCACTTCGACGATCTACATCAAGCCCAACTCGCAGCGAGATGGCAACGATCTCGGGCGCCACTGCAACCAAATCATCAAGCGAATGAGTTGTTGCTGCTGCAGCGGCTGGAACCTGGCCCGCACAAGAGGCGACAATCAAGACGTTTTGTGAAGCCCATGAGTTTCGAAGATCAGAGTCGTTCTCCAGAGCACTTAATATTGCATTAGTAACTTCACTGCAAGAAAAGGGTGATTAAGAGATCTAACACTATAAGAGATCCAAGTTGCGCAACGCATAGAATGAGAGTGCGTAATACTATATCCGGCGTTTTCTCCTGCCTCACTTTTTCTGCGAGGCTCTGAAACGAATCAAACTTGAGTCGTTCTTTTTCGGCGTCACTTAAGCTGTCCAAAGTATTTTGTACTGCGATGAATGAGTCTTGAAGATACTGGCTTATATATTTGGATTTATCAGAGTACTGTAAAAGCTCATCCATAGGAATCGCCGTCTCAGTTTGGTCTCCGAAAACGAGTAAATGAACTTCCGACATTTTGTCAACCTGATTTCCCACCGGATAGTAAAGCGTGGTATATGAAATGGAAGCAAATTTAAGTAGGTATATATGCGGGTATGCGCGTGTATATCGTGAGTTGCAGATGAATGATAGTCTCAAAGGCGTCGAGTCAGCTACTTGTTTTTTTTTTTTTTTTTTTTTTTTTTTTTTTTTTTTTTTGCGAGAACACAATTGCTAAGCAGGGTTGTCACAGACTATAGAATCCAACGAAAGATAGAACCATGAGTGCGTTTCGGATTAACCGAGGTAGAATGAAAGAGCGATGCGTATCTGCTCTTGCAGTACAGTACCGTAGAATCTCTGTAAGCATACCCATGGTACCTAGTAATAATACCTTGTAGTATTACGCTGTGCATGGAATTGCGAGGAATATCACTCTGACTCAGAGACATCAAGCTTAGGCGATCTGGGGAGTATATGCATGGTCTAAACTATTATAGGAAGTCTCGCAGCTTCAACAACCGCATTTATGAACTACTATGTAAACAGATAAATAAGTTTCACAGGTCATAATGAGTCTGGGGGCAAAAACAGAAAAAAGGTTCCATGCACTGTACAGTACGGGATATGTGGGATGTTTAGCGACCTACCCTTACTGCTTACAGTACAGTAGCAGATGGGCTGCACAGGAAGCAGGGATAGGAGAATAAACTAGCCCACGAGAGCTAACAACACTCCACCTAAAATGTGACGACAAGTCCATTTTGGGGCATTTGTATACTTATCTCTGTGTAACTATTTTGCTGCCCCCGCTTCGTCCCGCTTAACTCTTTCTACTTTACAATTCGCCAAGTAGTAGGTACCTAGGTACTATGTATTATTTGCTCTATACCTGATAGTATACGCACTGAATACTTGAATACAACAGACATTGCTTTTCTCGTTTGGCTGTGTGTGCTGACAATGAATGTTGACAGGCGCGGATTTGCCATAGATCCTTTGAGAGATACTAACTGGCAAGCGCTTACGCAGAACCAGTTTATAAGGATGCAACCTAACTATCCGACCGGTCCGCAGGTGTTGTAAGCCTACGCCTAAGCAATATATTTATAATAATAATATTCAGGTACTTTTTCGAAGGAATTATCTTTTGCTGTTGTCCTTGCATAAACAATTAATAGAAATCAAGTGATGAAACTCTGAGATAAAATTCCAGGAGCTTTACTAGAATTGGAAACAAAACTAGAACTAAAAGATAATCATTTATAATATAATATATGTAAAATTGTTATCTACTAGTAAGATTTTACAATTCGCTTTTTCCGGGCTTTCCACTCTCTCTTGCAGTGGCTGACATCTGTTATAAATTTCTTCAGTAGCTGTCTCTTTTAGACTAAGACAAGATTTGTTATTGATTGAAACGTGCACCTCTCAAAATGGCAAGCTCAAACACAACCAGCCACACACCGGACAAGCCATACTCTGTTGTCAGTGAGGCTGCAAATGTGCTGAAAGATGGCATCTTGAACCATCCGCAGACTGTACAACATCTCATCAGTGGCTTGGATAAATATGCCGACCTCATATCATTTGAGGGCTCTGACAACCCCTCCTTGCCTGTGAATTGGCGATTCGCAGAGAGCATAGCCGCTCTGAAAGGACTGGAGTCTATATACGTCAATGCCATTTTGGAGAAGGTTTATGGCGTGGCCCCTCAAAAAGTGAAGATCAATACGTTGGTTGCCCATACACTACTTATTCGATCTGGACCACAATACTAACGATAAAATAGCGACCATGCGCTGCTATTCATCATGTCTCTTATGCTTTGGTCCATTGACCCTGAGGGGCGTAATGTGACATTTGGGGATACTCGCAGCGATCCCTCTGCCAAGGAATTGTATCATAGCCTTTTCAAGGATTATGATGTGCACAGATCTTTGGATGGCCCTTACCGGTGCTGCACGTCAAGCATGTACAAGACCAAAGACGGCAAATTTTATCATATCCATGGATCTATGAACCCAGATAGAATTCTTGATATGTTGAATCTTCCTCGAGAGCCTCCCACAGAAGACACCTTTGAGAAGCTGGTGCCGATATTTGCGGAAAAAGTGGCACAATTGAATAGCGACGAGCTAGACAAATTATCAAACGACGTGTGGAAGCAAGCTGGGTCCATTTGCTATCCCACTGACGAATACAGGGCCACCGAGCACGGTAAAGCTAATGCCCATGTCGGCCTTTGGGAAACGTGGAAGGCAAATGAACACCAGCCTCCAACTTGGTGGACCGACAATGGAAAGAAGCCTAGCGACCCGTCTCGCCCCTTGGCAGGATTGAAAGTTCTAGACGCCACTAGAATTATTGCTGCTCCCATTGTCTCTCGTGGTCTGGCCGAGCTTGGAGCAAGTGTACTCCGTATAACCTCGCCATCTGTCCCAGATGCGACGTTATATCATCCAGAGCTTAATTGGGGCAAGTGGAATGCGTCCCTTGACTTTAAAAAGGAAGAAGACCGACAGAAAATGAAGGAGTTGATAATGGAGTGCGATGTTTTCATTTCGAGTTACCGCCCCAAAGCATTGGCGAAATATGGGTTTGACGCGGATGATGTGCTGGAAATGTGCAAGGGTCGTGAAAAGGGCATCATTGTCGTCAGAATGAACTCGTATGGTTGGAACGGACCACTCCAGGACCGGAGCGGTTGGCAGCAGATCTCCGACGCTGTAAGTTACAACAGTCTTTTGTCAAAATTCGCATCTCTAACTGCATATAGTTTTGTGGTGTTTCCTACGAGTTTGGTCGCGCCATGGGCAATGACGAGCCAGTGACTGCTATATTCCCCAATACCGACTTTTGGTAGGTTGCTTCATGAATATTGTCTCAAATGTTGTAGGGAACTGTTCTCACTCAGATTTTTAGTGCCGGTATCAGTGGCATTTGCGCCGTCATGGATGCAGTAGTGCGAAGAGGAGAGGCCGGTGGCTCGTACAAAGTAAATGTAAGTCACGGTTTGCCCAGCTTCATATATCTCGATTCGTTATATGTTGCAGTTATCTAACAAACAACCAATTCTTAGCTGGCTCTCGACTACTACACCAACTGGCTGATAAACAATGTCGGAACATACCCCGAAGACGTTTGGAAGCAGCTTTGGGGAAGATATGGATCACCAGTCTTCCGACACCACGACCATATGCTCCAGCTTCTGTTCAGGATTATGCCGCTACTGAAAGAGCGATCTGGTTACTTATTCGACCCATCCTACTTCGAGACACGCCCCGCTCCGAATCTTGGTGTCTCTTTGAGGACAGTAAAGCCTGTCTTGCAATTTCCGGATGGAGTGGTGAAGCCTGGTTTCACAATCGGAACTAGAGGAAATGCAGTGGATAAGCCACAGTGGCCTGCAGATTTGAAAACACAGGTGATTGTATAGTTTATGTGAATAAAAACAAGAATAGACAATAGACCATATAGAAATATATCGAGATGCTACAAGGTTGTCACTTATTGTTCGACTTTGTAGTTGAAAGCTCAATGAGGCAGCGTAGCTTATGCAATTTGTTGCAGAAGATCTAATTTGCAATGCTTTATATTCAAAAATCTTTCCATCGTTCGTACATTCAATACGCGCGTTACGCATCTTTCTTCAAACTCATACGACTGCAGAGCCAGTACTGGTCCAAATTTGATATCGGAACTTGGTGTATATGATATTAAATTTCACACTACAAGAAAATAATTTTACGATGCAAATTAATGCAATATCATTACTCATATGTGCCATATCTTCTAGTAGTACCTATCATTTGATGAAGCCAAGTACATGGTAAACGAATAAACAATAAAGTATCGTAAAGTGCTTTATTACACCACTGCTGTTTCTTTACCTCATGAAGTATTTCTGAATTGAAATGAGTAATACCCAGTACGGTTACTTAACACTTCCAGCCCAACTATCGGCTTTGACAGGGGTTAAATATTTTACTTGTCTACGTAAGGGCCAAATACTTGTAGTTTGTTACATTAGGGGTCAAATACTTTTCTGTTTACGCTGCAAACAATAGATTCCGCTTCAGTTAGAGTTGGTATACTGACTGACTTGATTATTAGACAGATGGTGAAGTATAAAATTGGCGTTCAGGTTGCCTCTACAAACAAACTCAGCATCCATCTTCAGCTTACACTCACCTCTCTTCCTCATTCAGCTCTGGTTCAATTTTGGAATTGCAATTATTCGAGCCCAAGAGAATTCGATCTTTGCAAAGAACGAAAGAATATCCAAGTAGCTAAGCTAAGAACTTCAAAATGTTGGAACAAACTGTCGACTTGGCTGTTGTTGGTGGTAGGTGATCCATGATATGGAGCATCTTTTTCGCTCTAGTTCAAAGGGCTAGAATAGTGTTATCTATTCTAACTTCTTTTTCTCTTCAATTGATGGAGCTAATCTCATGTCTCACTTTTAGGTGGACCCACTGGTCTCTTGACGGCTCTTCTCGCGAAACGACTTGGAGCTTCAGTCCTTGTCCTTGGTAAGTCAAGCCATCATCCAAGCCATAATACCCAGTCTCGCCGATTTGGACCCTTGTGCGAGGCGGAGATATTGCCCATCTCATGCACAGATCGCTGACAGATCACCTGCAACAGAAACCAAGCCCCAGCCCCTGCAGCTAGGTCGTGCAGATGCATTGAATGCCAGAAGTCAACAAGTCCTGGAAGTCGTTGGCATCCTCGACGAGCTCTTGGCCCAGGGACTCAAATGCAACAGTAAGTTGTATCACGTAATCTGATGATTCATAATTAACCACCTCATAGCGAGTTCCATCTTCGCAAATGGAGAATTCACTGCTCGCCGCAGCCACTGGTGGGAGAACCTGCAGAATGTCCACCACAAGAACTTCTTGATGATTGGACAGCCCATTGTCGAGCAGCTGCTGGCTGCCGCGCTTGGCGACTCAATTGTCTTTTCCGAGCCAGTAGAGTCTGTGCGTGAGACCTCGACAGGCGTTGATGTAACAGCAGTATCTGGCCGCATCGTCCACAGCACCTACTGTGTTGCCTCAGACGGAGCCCGCTCCATGGTCCGCCAGTCGCTTGGCATTCCTTTCACTGGTACTAAGCCTGAGATGACATGGGCTGTGCTTGATTGCTTCATCGACAGCGACTTCCCTCGCGTGCCGGAGATTATTACCTTTGAGCTGGACGGACAATCCCGCGTTGCATGGATTCCTCGAGAGCGGGACCTGTGCCGATTCTACATCTTACTGGACGGAGAAATCACGGAGGAAAAGTCAAAGGCGTCGATCAAGGCGCACTTGGCTCCTCACAGAGTCGAGTTTACTAAGACTGAATGGTTCAGCACTTTTGAAGGTGAGAAATCTCATTAATATCTAACCCTCGTCCCCCCAGACCCCTGCTCCTCCACCCTTCTATATCCACTCCACAGGGCTGGCTTAGCTAGCGATATTGCCACTTTGAGGCGGAAGCGATGAATATGCAAGTCAGACAGGCTAAGCTGACACCCACATTAGTCAAGGAGAGACTTGCCGAGACCTTTGTGTCACAAAGCCGCAACGGTCGAATCATCCTTGCCGGTGATGCTGCACATGCGCACTCCGTCAACGGCGGACAGGGTCTCAACACTGGCCTTTCAGATTCCTTCGGTCTTGGATGGCGCTTAGGTTATGTCTTGGCCCATGCCAACGAGCTGCAGCCAGGGGCTGCGCACAAGATCATTGCTAGTTTCGACACGGAGCGCCGCAAAGTTGCAGGGAACGTCATTTCAGTTGCTGCGCGTCTTGTGCGAGATACTCAGCACGAGGGTGAGCAATATGTCGGCAATGTGGAGAAGCATGCCGCATACATTACAGGAATGGGTATTACCTACAGCGGCCTTGAGTCAGAAATCGTGCAGGAGTCGGGTACTGGTGCCTGGAAGGCGGGCAACCCCTGCCCTGACTTTGACTTGGTTGCTGCGGGAGACTCTACTCCCAAGCGCCTCTACAGCTCGGTCCCATATGGCAACTTTTTGTTCCTTGTGAAGGGTGACATTACTGATCATGTTGGCAAGTTTGGTAAGCTCGTTACCGATATCAAGCTGGTGCCCAAGCACGCCATCCAAGGTAGCACCGGTGGAGACAAGGCCCTGGTCTACGGCACTGACTTTGTGGCCGATGACGATTCCTTCGTTGCAGCCGTGGTTCGCCCCGATATGTACGTCGGATATTCGGGCTCAGTAGATGGAGCGGTGAAGTACTTGGAAGAGTTGTTCGCTCCTGCAAAATAAATGTGCTCATAAAGGAAAATATATATATAAATTTATGTCTTACTAGAATTCAATAGACTGCTCAAGATTCTCTTTACTGTTCACTCAAGTTAAAGCTAGTTGTTTATCACCGGGCAATAAACGCTACTGAGTAATTTCAGATACCCTCTCAAAAAATTGTTTCAAAACCTCACAATACAATGGGTTCTACCAACACAGCAACCATTGAATCCAAAAACCTCTTCGATGTCTCCGGTCTCGTCGCTGTAATTACCGGCGGAGGTTCTGGTAAGTAATATACAATTTCCTCCACACTTCTCATCCTGTGAGATTCACCCGCCTCAACATCTCCTTTGGCATAACCTTGTCCGGATATAGAGTTAGGAATTGATGATCATATTTACGACTATCATTCAGGAATTGGTCGTATGATCACCCGTGCTCTTGCCGCAAATGGAGCACACAGAGTCTATATTATTGGTCGTCGTGTGAGCGTTCTGGAAAAGACAGCCACAGAATTTCCCGACATCGTCAAGGCTCTGGAGTGTGATGTCACCTCCAAAGAGTCGCTCAAGGCCGCCGCCGACCTTATCCAGAGCGAGGTTGGATACATCAACCTTTTGTGGTGTAACTCGGGAACTTCTGGACCCGAATCTAAGACCCTAAACAACAACTCTTCGCTAGAAGAGTTTATTGAAGAGAACTGGAAACACTCTGTGGATGAGTACGCCGACACCTTCAAAATTAACACTGCTGGTTTTTGGTACACTTCGCTTGCCTTCCTGAAGCTTCTCGATGCCGGCAATCGCCAGAAGAACGTGAATTTCAGCAGTCAAATCGTCGGCACCTGCAGCACGCTTGGTTTCGGAAGATTTGCTCCCACAGGACGCTTCGCGTACGGCCAGAGCAAGGCATCGCAGCAACACATGATGAAGCAGCTTTCCACACACATGGTTCCATACGGCATTCGAGTGAACTCTATTGCTCCAGGACGTGAGTGTTCAGTCCTAAACATCAGTTCTAATGAATGAGTAAACTGACTTCACAACAGTGTTCCCGACTGATATGACTTCGGCCATGACTACGAGTGGTTATGACCCTGCAAAATTGATCCCAGAGAAGAGAGCTGGTGAGGAAACTGACATTGCTGGCGTCGCCCTGTTCTTGGCTAGCAAGGCAGGCTCGTACCTCAATGGAAATGTGTTGGTGTGCGATGGTGGACGAACATCAATTGTTCCCTCAACGTACTAAGTTGCGTTGGGTGAAATAGTTAGGGAAAATAAATTTTAAATGGTCGAGAGTTTCTGAACATGCACTTGCTGAGATATATATTGACTGTTGTAGCACTAACCCTGTTCAAGCGGAATTATTAATATCGTTGCTTAAATATGGCTGAAACATTTTGAGCGTAGTTGACTATATGGAATTAATTTGGAATGTTGTGTAAGAAGAAAATGCTCCGGTAATTATAGGAATCAAAGTGCTATACTGTAAATACATGGAGCGTAGTAGTCTAATTAGTTGTTGTTATTATACAGAGGCAAATATGACCCGGATAGTATCTCAAGACATACTTATATGAATATTTCTCCCCCAACATAGGCCAAGTAAGAAGATATTGGACCTCCTCTTTTATACAATTATTACCTAATCCCCGGATTGGCTGATAGTTCTACGAAGAACACGTGTTTATCAATAGGGGTAAAGGAGGTAAATGCTTCTTCTATACACCGTTTGACGAGATGCTGTGTTGGGTGACTATCATTGTCAGGTTTGAGTTTAGCACTAGGGGGTAAAAAAGAAGTTTGACACAAGCAGAGTTCAAGTCTAGATTGCAATTGCCATTCAATAGCTGTTCTCGCCAGATGGTGAAGCGAGAAGAGAGTAGGTATTTACGAGTCACTTACGACAATGGCCAGGCCAGGGTGAACTGGACAGGGTCTGCCTGTCCTGACTTTTGCCGTTGCCGAGGAATCCACAGAGATATGATGTGCTTCGGAGAGTTTTTGCGCTAGTTTTCGGATTATATTGAACGATGGCAGCTTCCTACTGCAGTACGATTTCCCCTGGCTGTTGACATGCAGCCATAGCACCCTTGATCCACCTGTCGTAGCCTGAATGCGGATGGAAACTCATCCGGGACCAGCTTTAGCATCCTGATCCCCACTTCTACTTTCCCAGCTTTCATCACAAGAATCAATCCGGTCATGTTCACAAGTGATATGTTGTTGTAATGGGAGTATTGTGTATACGGTGCTTGTATTGGCCGTGGTCATGATTTCATCCCCTGAGAGATACAGAATCCATCTTCAATATCAACCTCGAAATAGGACGTGAACGATGAAATTGCTCTTCAATTATCCTATATCTTTCCCAGAAATTTCGGTTTAGTGATATCTTCAAATATGCGCGCAATACACTCAATCATATGAGCTTTCCTACGCAATCATACCATTAGTATCTTGATCCTTTTTGAAACACTATTAAATATCATGAAACAGACATATTCCATCGAAGCTCTTATACTACACACTGACAGCTTTAATTTGACATATTTCACAATGCATTTACATCCAGCTAAGCTAACGCTAAGCATCTGTCTACTTTCTCTGAGCAATCAGATTTTGTGAGATTGAAATATGTGGAGCGATTAGACTGCCTAGCCTTGCAATCATATTCATCAACTGGTGTCATTTTTGTCTATTATATCTAGCTTTCTTTTAACGTATAAGCTATATTTACTGAAGGTAACTTTAGACCTTCACGAAGAAGCTACTTTTGGTCCTCATGAGACGCGATACACACATAATGCAAGTACCAACCGCAGTCGTGACGCCAGTCCAAAGCCACACCCCTACAAATCCTCCCCTGGATTGAATGGCGCCGGCTATGGGATTGCTTACGAGCACCGCAAACGATAGGAAAGCCAAAGCAAGTCCAACCCGCGTCCCAATCAGCTTTGGATCGGGACACAGCCCAATCAGCACAACGGGTTGTAGCGCAAAGAATAAGCCAGTAACGCCTCCATAAAAGGCACTCACAACAATGAGCGAGGCAACATTGTGTGTGCCCTCAAAGCCGAATGCAAAGACGAATGTCAAGATGGTCGACAGTACTAGCATGTTGAACGGTCCTGTATAGGCGCTGACAAAATTTGGTAGTATACGTCCGATTGCTGAGGCTGCATTCATGATTGAGATGATGTAAAAGCTAAGATCCGCACTTGCAATCTTGGTTTGAACTGCGTATACCTCCACGTAAAAGAATGGGGTGAAAGCGCCGAGGAGATAGATGAAGTTACCACACAGGAATACAACAAATGGCCAGTCGGTAAATGCGGTCTTGTCAATGAGTTTCCGACCAGCACTAGGAATCATGCGTGGCTGAAGAAACAGCACTGGGAGCAGCAGAGTCGCGAGAAGAATAAACCCGATAACACGCACTGTCCAGGGAAAGCCAATCTTTGGTTCAAGTTCGCGGTAAACAATAGGCAGAATAATGCTTGCAGCCGAATCAAGTTAGTACACCCAGTTCCTGAGCCCAAAGTGTGTCAAGACTTCACTCACCCTCCAATTCCGGCCCCCGAGGCCGCAATTCCCTGCGCCAGAGGATAAAGCGTTGTGAAGTAGGTCGATAACACCGTAGGAGATAGGAACGACGTTAGGCCACCGCCAAACCCAATTAACAACGATTCGGCCAAGATAAACTGCCAGTATTCCGTGCAAAGACTCTGCATCATCGTGCCAAAGACAATGAGTATTGTCCCCACGACAACCAAGAGCCGTGTATGGCCGGCATCATACAAAGGTCCCGCAGCGCAATTGACAAAGAAAAGAAGAAAACTTTGGATTCCACCAATAAGAGATGCGCGGGAGGGGTCGAATCGAAAATGCTCTGTGTAATAATTCTGGTAGATGCCAAATGTGTTGATGAGGCCTGTCAATTCATTATTGGGTGGTCAGCAAAAAACAAGTAGTCCTGCTATAATCTAGTAGCTTTGTTTATCGAGGCTGTCATACCATATGTGTTGAACATTAACGCAAAACCACAGGCAACCTGGAGCCAAGCCTTCCACCCTCCATTTGGGCGCGTGGCCATCAAAGTGGCTTGATCTAGCTGAGATTCATTCTTCGATTCCAATGTGGCGCCATTTTTCTCTGGCTTGGCAGTAAAAGGCACCATCTCCGCAGGTTCGGCCCCTGTTCGCTCAACAGCTGATTCACTATCCGTGCCATTGGCATCGATTCCTCCCAGGCCGCTAGGCTTGGTGTCCGTCATGATTGGTAAAGATGATGGACTGTCGAAGTTTAGTTCTGACGAAAGGAATGTCACTAGTAATACGGGGCACCTCAGTTTATGGCCAGCCGAGAGGTAAAATGGATGAAAGCCGCTTATTCGTGTCAGCCTTCTCCACGTCGTTGCGTATACTACAAGGTCTTAGGTGCGGCCCGATACGGATCGGAGCGCTCGGATCTGGCAGACTAACTTGTGCTACTGATGCTTACTGAAGACCACTCCGGTAGTCGTCAGTTAAACTTATAGTAAGCTCATTAATCACAATTCATCACGATCAATCACCTCGGCCCATATAAATCACGGCGAGCGGCAGGGGTTAAGCCGCGGTGATCAGGCAACAAGGATTGAGCGGTAGGCAACAAGCGACGACGAAAAATCGACACAGGGCAAGGAATAAGCGGCAGCAAATAAGCAACAGGGATCTGTGATAAGGAATAAGCAGTGGAGAGAAGGAATCCGCAATAAGCGGTAACTATTACCGGCAGCATTGATGTGGGATGCTACGGTAGTGGTGACCTTTGCCAACGAAACAGGGTGTGCTGTACCCCTGCATGGCAACGTTAGACCCCTAGATCCAGCACCTTAATCTGGGTGTCAGGCAGTAAAGTTGCGGCGGAGTAATTGACCCTGGCACTCCACTGAGTCGATCACTAGCAAGCATAAGCAAAAGGCTGTAAGAGGAAAACGGTAAACAATGAAAACTTTTCTTTTTGTAATCACAGGTAAGAAAGAATACTGCGGTGCTTTAAAAGATTTAAAGGGAAATTATAGAGAAGGTAATAAATAATCTTTAATAATGTTTTTTTTTTTAAAAAAAAAAAGTTACATAATAAGCAATTGTAAGATAATTACAGTATATATATGTTGAATAATATATGTACTTTATTTTAGAGTAATAATTTATTACTAATTTACTCTAAGTTTAAGAAATCTTTACCTACTAGTTAATTACTATTACACAGGTGCTTGTATATATAAACATCCATGTTGCTGTTAAAAATGTGGAGAAAGTTTTATAATCAAGCTCCATCCACTAGATTTTAGAACTGGATGAATATACGTCTCTATTGCATTTGAACTCTGTTGCCAAGTGTGGCTTATATCAGCAGACTTACAGCACATCCCCCTGGCTCTAGTTATATCATTGCGCCTGGAGTGTAGCTGTTAGAAGAGGCATATATATCCGTCAAAAGACTACTCATGAATTGTAGAATCTGTGTCTGATACCCAAGTTTTACATTTCGTTCATCTGCAGTGCCAACCTGCGCTTGAAACAACAATAAAATCCTCTCGTGCCACGAGTATCTTACACAACTTATACATTCAGTTCCATCCAGCAATTAATCAATCCAAAATGGCTTTCAAGGTTATCATCATTGGTGGTGGCCCGGTTGGACTTTTCCTTGCAAACAGTCTGCAGGCCGCCGGAATCGACTATGCGCTTTTCGAAAAGCGAAGCGCTGTGGCTCCCACAACTGCATTTGGTATTTTCCTTATGCCTCAAGTCACGAGGATGATGGAACAGCTAGGTCTCTTGGAGAGCTTGAAGAAGGTGTCTCATCAGATGACGGGCATGGTGCACCGTGATGCCAACGCAAAGCACCTAAGCGAAGATCAGGATTATGCCGCGTTTTCTCAGATGTAAGTCGGGAATAACGAGATGCGTGGTTTCGAAACTAACATTCTTTCTGTTCAGTCACGGCTATCCTGTAGTTGTCACAGACCGTGCCAGCCTTTCTCAGGTTTTCCTTAGTGGCCTTGATAAACCAGAAGAGCATATCTTTACCAGGAAGGAACTTACCAACATTGTGCTCGGCAAAGATGGCGTGACTGTGGAATTCGCTGATGGCACAAGCCATGAAGGATCGATTGTCGTCGGCGCAGATGGCATTTGGAGCTCAGTTCGGGACCACTTGCGCAAGATCTCGCCCGCGGGTCTATTCGCCGAGAACCCGTTTACAGCGTCATTCACTGGCGTTTTTGGAAGAGGACCGTTGTTTGACGATATTCCTTCCGGGCAGGGAGCAGAGGTGCACGGAGATGACTGGGTGATCCAGGCGTTCCCTTCTCAGAAAGAGACGCACTTGTTTATCTATAAGCGCATCCCGAGATGCACCGACAGAGTTCCCTTTACGACAAATGTGCCGCAAGAATTGGTTGAGGAATTCGCAAACGTCAAATTGACACCCAAGGTCACATTTAAAGACTTGTGGGATAAGCGGTTTGCTGCAGGCCACGCAAATTTCGAAGAGGGTGTTGTGGAGCTGTGGCACTGGGACCGCGTTGCTCTTGTGGGGGACGCAGCTCACAAGGTACGCTGAAAAAGAAACGCCCTCTAGCACTGGAGATAAGTCACTAACATCATGCAGATGAACCCGAAATGGGGCGTTGGCGCTAACATCGGCATGGAGGCTTCTGCCAATCTCACTAACAAGCTTGCGGCCCTGTTGAAAAATGGCTCAACGCCTTCCACCCAGGAGCTTTCGCAACTGTTTAACAAATACCAAGGGGAGATGGAAGGCAAGGCCGGAACCTGGGAACGAATTTCCATTTCCAATCTTGACCAAGCCACTCACCCAGGCGGACCTCAGATTGAAGCCATGAGGCAAATGGCCATCATTCGTGCGCCTTCCATCATTTCAAAAGCATACAAGCTTGAAAATGCCCCTCACAAAGCAGAGAACCCATCTCAGCTCCCGTGGCTGTACTAAGAAAGATATATGCAAAATGGTATTCTGATTGAGTGGTTAGCGTTGGAAAATTATAGAGGATAAAAGTTCAAATGAATACAAACTTGCATGTAACAAAAACCATTAATTTACAGTAGGCAAGTCATGTGACGTTGCGCAATTTATCGCCTGTACCAATCTGCATGTCAAAGGAATACGAATAGCCTCACCAAGCTTGATTACATTGTACTTCTCCTTGTCCATTCTCAACGCACTGTTACAAAATGAACATGGCATCTACCTTATCTGCCTATGAGATTGGAGAAGGCTTTCCTGTTCTGCTTGTTCATGGATGGGAAGCGGAAGGAAAAGTTGAAGAGCTAGATTTTGAGCCAATTTTTGTTAAAGTGCCGGGACTTCTCCGTATTTACGTGGATCTTCCTGGTATGGGCGCGACAGCTGCCGATAATGTCAAAAATCTCGACGATATATACCTCCGCCTGGCCAATTTCATTGACTCTCGGCTGCAGAAGTCAAGATTCGCACTTATTGGTTCATCATTGGGCGGATACCTTGCACGCGCTATAGCTCAAAAATATCGCGATCAAGTCGATGGCTTACTACTCCGAGTACCGGTTATTGAGCCCGAGAATAGCAAACGAAATCTTGATCCTTACAGTCCATTGGTAGAAAACAAGGAGCTCATGTTGAATTTGTCAACGGAAGACAAAAGCCTTCTTGGAAATGTCCTTGTTCAAACGCCTGATTACGTCCAAACCCTGAAGGCAAAAGTTGACAAGGTTTACCTTCCGGCAGAGAGAGCCACTGATAAAAAGGCTTTGGACCCGATTCGATACGATCCGCAGCGATATCGCTTATCCATTCCTTTTATTGATGAAAATATCAAGTTCTTGGCGCCCACACTTATTATTTGCGGTCGGCAAGACGAAGTCGTGGGTTACCGAGATAGCCTTCGTCTCCTGGAGCTTTACCCTAGATCAACGTTTGCGGTTCTGGATCGTGGCACTCATGGCCTTCCTATCGATGAGACTGGTGTTTTTGAAGCGCTTGTTCGCGATTGGATATTCCGGGTCAATGAATGGCGAGGTCGCACAGAAAATTGAGAGCCATTAAGAACTTGCGTGAGCTTTCAGCTATGCGCAGGTTAAACAGCCTTGTCAACTTCGTACATGTACGTGCAAATGATCAAACATCTTACGGGATATTCAAGTTTTGCAATGAAGGGAAGAGGGTAAAGCAGTAGAATTCCGATTCGAGATAGTTCTATCTGGTATAGGGTAGTGTATATAGCATGGCTCTAGATCCTCTGTTATACACGCCGCCGCTTCACAGACAATGTTCGATGAGACAGGGAGGAAAAGAACCACATGAAAGGGTTCAGAAAATAGAAGAATATGATCAATTTTATTAACAACCGGGTATTTGGTACCGGAAGGAGAAGATGATTCATTACGCAATTATAAATAGAACTACTTATAAGCAAATAGCTTTTCTATTAAAGAACATTACTAGGTAGTTATATATTGTTTTGTGTTTTGGAGATATGTTATATACAAAAAATGCCTTGTCATAAAATCTCAACCAGCGCCGACTCGTCTCGGTAGTTACACCTAAGCTCCTGACAGCTTTGTTAGCTGGACTCACGCAACTGGAGTTCTGAAGGCAGGTGGTAGCACAGAGGGTTGGCATTGTTTACTGTAGCAGCTTTACTAAATGCCAGGCGGTATTTACGCCTGCTTCCTTAATAGACATGCAAATGAGACCTGCAGGGACGTTGGGTTTAACGGCCCTTGGGAGTGGGCTTGGCAGGGCTCTTGGCGGTGCTCTTGGCGGTGCTCTTGGCTGTGCTCTTGGCTGTGCTCTTGGCTGTGCTCTTAGCGGTACTCTTGGCAGTGCTTGTGCTCTTAGCTGTGCTCTTGGCAGTGCTCTTGGCAGTGCTTGTGCTCTTAGCAGTGCTCTTAGCAGTACTGGTAGACTTCGCAGTGCTCTTCGCAGTGCTGGAGCTCTTCGCAGTGCTGGAGCTCTTAGCAGTGCTTGTGCTCTTGCTTGTGCTCTTGGCGGTGCTTGTGCTCTTGGCAGTGCTTGTGCTCTTGGTACTGCTGGAGCTCTTGGTAGTGCTGGAGCTCTTTCCGCTAGCTGGGCCGGACTTGGAGCCCGAGCCGGAGTTTGAACCGGAGCCGGACATGCCAAGTCCGCCGCTGTTCAAGCCATTGCCGCCCATGCCGGCGCTAGAGCCGGTGCCCTGGGGAGTGTCTGAGTTGTCATCGGTGCCAGTGTTGACATATCCGATGCAGCCCTGAGCAATGGGAGCACTGACCTGAACAGGAATGAGGTCGTATGTGTCATCGCCGACGAAATCACCTTCGAGAACAGCCTGGAGGCTGTTCTCAAAATGAATGTCCCAAGCAATGCCGTAGCAGCTGCCGCCGAGACTGACATCGATTTCACCATCGTCTCCGACGGAGGCCGCGATTTCGAAGGAGCCCTCAGCAACGATGGAAGGAGTATCAACGATACCGGCGTCCAGCGAAAAGGTCCCGTCAAGAATATCGATGCCAACGCCTATCTCGATGGGCAAACCCAGCGACGCCCTAAGATTAAGCTCACCAGAAGCTTCGGCCATATGCGAGAATTGAGGTGAAAGGCCATTTGAGTGGCTGTTGCTAGAATCAAGCAAATCCAACATGATGTCAATGTTTGGCCAAGCTACGGAGGCGCCAATAGCCAGAGTGCCAGTTGCATCAATGGTCACCTCAGCGTCTACTGAGACGCTGATGAATGGACCGACATCGATGATTAGGGGGATCTCAAAGCCGCCCAAGCCAATTCGGGCCAGTTCCTTCTTCCACTCTTTCTCATATTTGAAAAACGCCTCCATTCCAAGGTTGAGTCCTGCTGCAAAGTTGGCGGTGAGTCCCACTTGCAGTGTGTCGACGCTAAGGTGTAAGATGGATGCGTCAATTTCACCCCAAAGTGTTGCTGAACCACCAAATCCACACTCAATACAGTAGAGAGCCAAACCATACTCGAGATCACGGGCAGAGTGAGCAGAAACGGAGGTATCGTTTGAGCGCTTATGGTGGCCGCTGGCGTCAGCAACTTCGCCCTTTGAGTAAGAATCATCCGGTTCGCCTCCATCAGAACCCCATTTATACAATGGAGCAGCATTTGGCCACGGGGCGTCGGGATCGGTACCGAGGTGGTCGTCGTCCTGAAGCCAGTAATCCCAGGATAAGGTAACTGATTCGGTATCTCGTGCAGCAAGAGCGTGCGGCTCGAACATCTAGAATGATGACGGTCGTGTTAGCAGATTTTAGCAATAGAAGCATGATGTAAGAAAACTGCAAGAGTAAAGAAAGCATCACGGAAACGATATATAACACTTACGTCTCTCTTATCAACAGCGCGCTTCGCCGATGTAGATCCGATGTTGCCCCATTTGAGATTCAGATGGAGAGCTACATCGGTGAAGGCAGCTGAGGCTCCAGTGGCAGTGAAGCTCTTATTGCTATCGGAGAAGGAGATAGATTTCGCATGAAAGAAGTCGTTTTGGTTATCCAGACCACAGCCGTCCACCGATGTTACAAACACAATATCTGTGGCCCCGGTCCACTCTTTCTTCGCAAATCCGTACGCGTTGTCGCTCAGAGTGCCAGTAAGGCTACCCTTTGTACAGCTAACATCGGTTACGAATAACGAATGGTCAAGCGGGATTGTCGGAAAGGCAAAAGTCATGAGGGCTTGAGACAAGATACCGCCGTCGCGCTTGAGCATTCGTCGCTGAGGGCTCGAGTCGGTGGAAGAGTTGTCAGGCGAGCCAGCCCATGCTAGGGTGACATTGGTATCAAGAGAGAGAACAAAGAGGTCTTCCGGGTCAACGCTTGGAGGAACAATGGGTTCCAGGCTCGTTTTTGTGCCATTTGTTGTAGAGTTGGAAGAGTCATCACGACTGTTGAGTTGAGGCACACTGGGGTATCGAGCCTCATGACCTTGCGGAGCGGCAGAGGCTGGATTGCCAAAGAGAAAGGCTGCTGCAAAGCCTAGGTAGGCGATGCCTTTAGGGGATAACATCTTGAATAAGAAGTCGCCAAAGATGGCGGGTGAAATCCACGAATAAGAAAAACCTGGATCTCACGGAAACACAGGGAACGAAGAGGGAATATCACGACGAAGAGGACGAAACTCCTTCCCTTTCACTGTATATTCTTTCTCTTGATCACGGTAGAAGCGGGACAAGGCCGTGAAGTCCCCTGATGATATATTCCATTGCTCTGTGGACAATCTTCCTCTTCAGCTACCCCGCTGCATGGCCTTGAGTTGTAACTATTAGACGGTTTATTGAAAAACTTGCAGTAGTACGCGCATTCAACCCCTTGTATTTTGACTATCGCGGTCCCAGCTGAGCCCTATCATTTTGGCTAGGCCGTCTTGGGCCTCCACCGTCCCGGCTGAAGGCGAGTTGCTTGTCAATAACGCTATTTTCGGATTTTAGTTTTTAACTCTTTACTTTACTCTTATTTTACCCTTGTGGGTCCAGGAGCTAAAAGCTTGACTTGGATGCAGGGTCTTAGTGTCAAGCAGCGCAGCTAAAGCTACTATCCACTGGTCTAGTATTGCCTAGAACGTTCGTCACCGTAAACTTGTTCCAATCTATTGATATATTTTCATGCGATGAAGAAGCGAGATATGAACGGCCATTGGTTAAAGAATCAGCTGTTTAGAATATTGATCTTAGCTATTCCAACATTACGCGAACACTGATTTGGTATCGTGATGAGCTGTTCTCGGTGTCCCATCGTAGTAATCTTGCGGGGATCTTGGAGCTGATACTGATCAAATATCGCTACCATGACTTCCTAGCACTCAATACTTATACTGCACATACAAGTAATACAAGCGAAATTGGTCATGGATGTTGGCCCAGCAATTCCCATCTAGACCCCAAAGCTCCCATCTGGACCCCAAAAACTCCCTGGTCTCGAATCGCGGAACCCGACAGCTGGGCACTGGACTAGCAGGGAATACAAGCCCGGCTTCTAATCAATCAACTTTACACCTTTTTCTATTCAATTTTGTCTTTTATTTTTTCTTCCTCTAATTGCACGAAGCTAGTCAGGGGTTCCGATGCCCATCTGAAGCCTCTCGCCCTGCGCCACCTTGGAGTAGTTGGAATCTGCCCTGATCTAACAGCGGTTGGCTTAGACCGGCAAATGGCCCCGTTCCTGGCGCCAAGAGATGCCTCGATCGCGCTATTGCTTGGCACTATTGCCTCGAGCTATTGCCTCTTAGTGTAAATATAGCATCGCCAGCACCTAGTCACGCTGGCCCTCTGTGGCCGTAGATCGCTGCGTGGCCAATTAGTAGTACTTTTCTACAAGCAAACTACTGGACAGCTGCGCCTGATATCCACTTAGCTTGATGCTACTCCATGACAGCTTGCGTCTAGAACGCGCCGACCGCTACGGCTGAGTGTTTGGAAGGTCTATCGCCCCGCGAGCAATTTTACCCATTGCCCGTGGTGCTGAAGGGATCAGCAAATGCTGCAAGCGAAGCTGGATCGCCACCCAAGACAGCGGATAGAGCTGTATAAATCGACATGCGTCTGTCTCTCGTCTCTCTCGAATGTTTGTAGCAGTGCATCCAGCTTCTCTTTCTTCTCAACCTCAAGGCACTGCTCAGTCCTTTCTCGTTCACCATGAAGACTGCACTTCAAGTTCTGGCAGTTTTGCCATTCTTGGCGACTTCAGTCGTTGCCACCAACCCGGTAACGACTTGTCGTACGGAGCTTGGCACCAAATCGACAAACCATGTGTCTACTGTCACCAAGACATCTACCAGCAGCCATCAGCCCACCACTACCCTCACTATTCGCCCGACGGTGACAAGCTATGTTGGCCTGTGGTACACTGTTACCGGATTCGCCACCAAGACCAAGACTGTCACGGATAGCACTGTGACCGATACCTTTTCCACCACGTCCACCGTGTTTGCTGTTGAGACGGACACAATCACGGCTACCGTGACTACCACTACCACAAACACTGACACTACCTCGTCAACCTCGACCACCGTGGTGCCAACTACTGCGGGCTTCCGAAACATTCAGGACACGGTCAACTCCGATACTCTGAACCGTCGTGCTCTCGACCACCCTCACCCTCCCCGGGCCCAGGTGAAGAAGCCCCAGGGTCTTAAGGCCTCAGTGTACCCTACCAAGGTGGATTGTAAGTTATCGCATTCACTTCTCACCAAGCAACAGGGGCGTTAGCTAACTCGCTTACAGGCACCAAGATTCTGCCCAACACCAAGACCAAGACTGTGCAGTCAACCGTCCACCCAGTCACAGAAACCATCTTCTACTGGAGAGAGACTACCAAGACCAACACTCTTACTTCTACCAAGACTGTTGTTCCCGCTGATGTCTCATCTACCATTACTTCCACTTACACATCCAGTGTGACAACTTTCACCACAACCTTTGAGACTAGCACTGTCACAGCCTCCACTACCACTACCGCCATTATTCCTGGCCCTACCGTCTATGACGCGTGTAGCGCACTGAACACCTTTGGCCCCAACTTCAGCAACAGTGGAAGAAACTACTATGCTGTCAACGTCGCCAACAACGGACCGGGCGTCGGTTCCGACTTCAGCACTGTCGCTGATGGCGCCACCACCGCAACCGACTGCTGCAATGCTTGCCAGCAATTCGGAACTTGCGAGACATTCATTTTCCGCCCGAGAAACCGAAACTGCTTCTTGCTGTACCACCCTGGCGAGACCTGCTCATCCCAGTTCAACCACCCTAACTTCATCCTCTCCATCTCCGGCAGCGACACTGGCGAAGGATATGTCGTTGGTAACGGTAACTGCGGCTACACTTATAGCGGCAACAGTGATGGCACCGTTTTCCCCGCCTACTAGTAAGGGAAATGTGATATGCCATCAATAGCGTGGAACAACAACAGGAGCTGTACTACTTCAACATCGATGTTAAAAAAATATCCGAGAAACTGTAAATAAAATAGATTAACATCATATCTCTTTTAAATATTCAGAATGTTAGTAATATTATAATTCATCATATCAATTGGATATTTGCCATCCCTGTGAGCCCGTGCAATTCTTTGGCTGGCACCCTGAGATCGAAATCGTTCAGCTTTTTACATGTACAATATGAGACTGAAAAGGTCGGCCTTGGCCATATAGCGATAGATGCGTATAGCATGACAACCGAATATCAAGGGGCAGACCTTCGAGATAATCCAAGTTATTTCGTGTCTTTTGCTTATTATTACGACATATTCAAGATTTCATTAAATGGGTATTCTTCGCTCTCAATAATCCGGGCTATTGGTATACAAACCACATTAAAATACTCATATGTTATTCGAACTCAGATTTTCTCACAATAGGGAATGTGTAACAGACCAATGCAAACTCTGCATCTAGAAGCTTGCTGGCCCTGGAGTACGTCTTCTCCAAACTTTTCGGGCTAGTACCTAGGTATCTACTTAGTGGGCTTGCATTCGTTTCTACAGTAACCTAAAGTTATTTCTCTCGATTGTGACCAACCGCCCCTGACTCGCCAGAAGTATCGTCTGATCCATATCTGCTGTCACAACTTATTCAAATGGTTGAGTGTATTACGTAGTGCGTCCCTCTGCACTCTCGTTGTCTTCTCCGAACGTTGCGCTGGGTATACCAAAACAACCAAGGAAGCAGAGTGCCATGAAAGGAATTTCCATTGCAAACACTGCCTGAAAACCTTTGAACTTGGCATAGGATATGTCTTGGTCCCAAGTTGTGGTTCCGGATCTCCACGTTCCCATCGTTACTTGCGAGAGCACTGAAGCTGGGATATTGTCGGGTAGAGCTGCTTGTGTAACGGCACTCTGTAAAGCAGATGCGATTGTCATGCCAATGACAGAACCGAGCATTCGGAAGAGGTTCCGCGTTGACGTCGCAACCGCACGATCTTTGGATGGACAATGTGCTTGCAGAGCCACGAGACCTAAACGCAGTGAGTGATCACGATATCATCGTCGTATACATGCAGGCATGTGTTAAGTAGACTGTACCTGGCTGGAAAACACATCCAATCCCCCACCCTTCAACTAACAAGGCGCCCAAATAAGTCCCAACGCTAGTATTCTGGTCGAACACCATCTTGAGGCAGACGCCTAGGAGCCACAGAAAGATGCCTGGATGGTATATATAGTCATACCTTCTGCCCGTCAGCCGCGTAAACGCACCCATTACCAGGAATTTGATGGATGATTAAACTTGCCTTCCGAGAATGGTCATAGCTGGGCCTGACAAAATGCCTGAAATGCTTGAGAACAAAAGTATAGGGAGCATCAACGCAGAAGCCTGTAGGGGGCTGAATCCTCCAACATCTTGAAAATATGCAGGCATAAAGTACATATCTACTTGCCATACTACGTTGTAAAAAGCGCTTTGGATGAGTAGAATTGCGCTAGCTCTGCTAGTAAAAAGCCGAAGAGGGATGAGAGGGATGCGTGCATATTTTTTCTCAATGATTGTGAAAGCAGCCACTGCAGCGCCGCCAATGATCATCAAAGAGATTACCGCGGGACTACTCCATGGCCAGGATGTTCCGCCTAAGTTCAGAGGGATCTATGAAAACAAAGATATCTCTATCAGCAGGAAGATCTCAATTTGAATCGGAGCTATGCATACCAGCATGCAAATAGTTGCTACTAGAGAAGCTGCAAGGCCCATCCAGTCGATTTGTCTTGCCTTCGCTTTCCAGCTTCCACTGATGCTTGTCAACGGTAAGAAAGCCATACAAGCTACAGTAGAAACGCAAGCCAGGATTGGCGGAATGTAGAAGATCCATCTCCAGCTCGATATCCCTCCTATTCTTGTCTTTTGTATCAGAGAGGCCGCAAGGAATGGCCCTATAGCTGATCCAGCGCCGATGGAGGCATTAAGCATTCCTTGGTACTTGCCTCTGTCTTTAAGGCTCACAAGATCACTAACAATGATTGATATGATAGAACTGATGCCTCCACCGCCAATTCCACTTATCGCTCGACATGCATAGAGCCAAGCGGGAGAGTGGGAGTTTGCGCATAAAATATCGCCAATGACGAGAAATCCAACGGAGAGCATCAAGACAGGCTTTCGACCGAAAATATCGGACAAGCGACCGTATAGAGGCTGAAAGGCGGCCTGGCCCATTAAATAGGCCGTTCCAGTCCAAGTAATGCTGCTGCCAGCGCCAAGATCGCGAGCGATTACAGGGAGAGCTAAAGCGACTGAATTGATGTCAAGCGAAGAGGTGAAGTAGATGGCTGAAAGACACAGATACGCGGCGATGAGGCGACGAAATGGTAGCCGAGATGACTGATCGTGTATGTCATCGCTAGATCTATCAGCCGAGTTTGCTACTCTAGACCGAACAGTACGCAGACGCTGAGATTGGGACGTCGCCGTGGTGACTGCTTCACGCTCGTTCGGAAGAGACGAGATATTGTTAGTCATCTGACCCTCGGTCAAGTCATCAGTGGTATCTGCATGATTCTGAGGCGACCGACTGGTCGTCAACTCCAGAAGAATGGTGGCAGACATGATAACGGCAAACTAATAAGGTCTTTAGGCAAAAGTGTTAAAGTAAAAGTAATTATCAAAGTAAGACCCCGGAAAGTTACATTTAAAGCACCAAAGGTGAAGCCGAACATCGGTCACCACCACGTCACCAAATAATGACAGACATGCGGTTTCGGTGATAGTTGCTTAGCTTAACAGAACTGGCTACCAGTTGGTTCCACTTTTAGCAATTAAGAATTAAAATGGTGAATGACAGTAAACCGAAAAGAAATGTTATTTACGTATGTATTCTGATAATGTAGAATGCGAAATAATAGTCACGTTGCTACGTTGAGTAATTGGCTGGCTATCAACGGTACTCTAGAGAATGGCTGTTCAGAATGTAGCCAACCAGTCCCTAACTATATATTACATATTAAAGAAGTAGTACGCTGGATAATTAAGTTGCAGGTTATCGAGATACCAGTCATTTGCGAGGCCCTTCCGAGGCTTGCAACTAATAGACCTCATTCTGCCTCATCTGTATCCGTGTACGGTATTGCTAATCTTCTTCCCTTATACCGTTATATGTATACTGATATCATATCATTTCATAAATAAAAGTTTATTCCTCTGAGAAAGTCATTGCGCGAGGTTCCCGATGCTGTAGAAGATACTGAGAAGAGCTAGGGTTGCTGCTGCCTTCGATGGTGGAGACGGTTGAAGTAGGCAGTCAACAGGAACACCCAAAATTGTATTGCGCTGCATCTCAGATATTTAGCAGCTGGATGTTTCTCTTGAACTCAAAGACATTGTGGAAGTTTCAGAAATGAGAGAATACCGAGGACGTGGGCTTGTAACGAAGGCGCCGCCATTAGGAGAGAAAGAAGGTGATGGCTGGCGCATTTGGTCACTTAGCGGAGTGTAAAACAGTGCCGGGATAGCGTCTCATATAGCTTGCCCACACGCTAATGCCACTAAGGTCACGTAATGCCGTGCTGTGACCCGCATCTTGTCGTTATTCGAGGCTTCCTCTAGATCAACCAGCAAGGGATAGAAACATGAGATCTACCTGCTTTAGCAGCAAGAACTGATCATCCGAGTTACGCCATTGTAGTAACAGAGATATTGTAGTCGATGTAAATGCTCTACTTTTTAACTCATTTGACTTCCGCTTGAGATCTAACTACACAACGAGGAGCTGGAAAGCAGATATAGTTGCTCAGACAGGGTTACCTTGGTTTATCAGCAGGCGGGACCGACACCGGCGCCACTGTCAGGTTGCCGCCTAATTATGGCAAGGGCTCCATTTAGTCAATCCCGATGTTTGAAAGCCTTCGCTATGAATTGTGCAACAGCAAAGATAATGTGATCTAAAACTACGGTGTGGTGCTTGTTTTTTTTCCCTCAAAGGAAAACCTCAAAAGAAAGCCTCCAGCTAATTGCTGCTGCGGAAAGGCAACTACTTGCGGATTGAGCGTACTTGGCAACTGTGTTACAACTGCTGATACGCCTGAGTAGCCAATCAACCTAAGATCGGTGGATTGCATGCGTGTTACGAGACCTAGGCATGTAAATAATAACATCGATCAATATGACAGATGAAAAAAAGGCGCTATTTGCAGCATGTTGGCAAAAGTCAACGACATGGCAGATAGGGACGATGGAATGACCTTGCAAAGGGAAAAATAGCCATCTCCAAGCTCCCGGAGACAGGAACCGATATGCTTCAAATTCTGTAAGGGGAGTGAGTGGCGATCGTATGCTTGGAAGCAATGCTGCTGGCGACTAGGCTATAAACGAACCAATGCGTGGTGATGTGCGCAACAGCGACGCGTAATTTGCCGCACCATTTCTGTCGAGTAGCGACATGATGTTTGCATCACCAATATCGCTGGTAAGACCTTCATCGACTCCTTCGGGCACGAGACTGATGTGATTCAAAATGGCGGAGGACATGTCCGGAACCGCTGGGAGATCGACATGAGGATACTCACACCGAATGCCTTTCTCTCTGCATCGCCGACAGGCCGGCGCCGCACAATTGCACCGTATCTTCGACCTTTTGCATGGCGCTTCATTGCGGTAAGAAAAGAACAAGATTTAGCCAGCGACCAGGCGAGCTACTATTGGAGTTGAGACGGGCAATGAGACAAGTAACAACACTACCTAGGTGGGTTAGGTGGGTAACTACAGCTAAGCCAGAGACCCATTCTATACCTTTCGCCTTTACTTCATAAGCTGAAAAGAGCTCAATTGCAATTGAGCAAGCAAAGATTATATCCACAAGTTGAACAGGGAATTTGTGTTAAATTGCTATGGGCCTCCCCTAAGCAGTAAAGCTGACCACCCTATGAGCGGCATGGTGCATGAAAGGCCGGTAGTGTTGTCCAAGTACAGCAATTGTCATTCCTGCTGCTGGTGTCTCTACTCGAATGCCTTTTCTAATTTCTAGACGAAGCATAAAGACAACAAATAAAGCATTTGCAGAGTCTGTGTACTAAGTAAGATTTACTGTTTATATTTACCCTCTTTCTCTGCATGTTTTCTTTCGTGACGGTATCATAAATATACTGACGTCTCCCACTTTTTTTCTACCTCTGAACCTCTAAGAAGTAGCTCTCTGGTGTCCCCTTGGAATCTTCTCTATCAAGAAATTTGTCCTTTAAAATGTTGTACAATTGTATAATGGTTTTCTATATTAACATGTGTAACTGTGAGAAGAATACATGGGCTTCAACAAGCATATCATAGATATCTGTACGCATGCAGCATTGTGGCTGCAGAGCGCCCAGCCACGCCGTGCAAAACAGTGAGAGCATAGCGCAGAGTGGAGCTCCCGCGCTACTACTCACCATTAAGCTCCATTGTACATTCCTATTTACGGCTACATACTGCGATAGATACAAGTATGCCTGCCTGCTGCCGGTGGCATCCAATAGCAGCATGTTCTGCTGGTGCTGTGCAGCCTGTTAGGCTTTCACGGCTTGCCCGACCAACAACAAGCACGGTTAGCCCGTGGGAGGCCTACAACTCGTACGCAAGTACATATCAAGGTCCAGCTGCATTTCGTTTTATGGTCTGGTTGCTTTCGCGACTATCAGTACAACTGGTTAGATTTTCGGTTGATGACAGTATTTCCTTGGAAAATACGTACGTCTCTTTGCTCACGACCAAGACTAATTACTAACGAAAAGTCTAGATATTCGAGCTGTTATACAATTTCTCTCTATTCCATAACGACGTACGCCGACGTACATCCAAACGCATTTTATCAGGAGGATATGATTACACGTACGACATGAACATAGAAGAAGCATCAAAATTGTCGCCCAAAGACATACAATATGTGGTGGAGAACATATTTTTGCCTCCAAAGCTCCCACAGAATGGTGATGATGCCTCTATTGTGTCTCACGAGGCTTCCATGCTAGCTATCGTCGCCGATGCGCTTCAGGAATTCAGCACTACCATCCAGCAAAGCGATAGGATTGCAATTGATGGGGCGGCAAAGGCCGTCCAGCGTTTTCGTAAGATCGTTGATGGAAGCGGATTCTTGAATGAAGACATGCTACGCGAGGGATTCGGTGACCTTGAGAAGAATGGTACGTTACCTGATCTATGCAAACTAGAGCGACGTTGTGTAGTAAGAACTAGCTTTGCTGACCGAATGGAAGGGGGTTTCTTGCTGCTTCATGTGAGGGCACAGAATGCCGGCATAGTCATAACTTGCGACAAAGATACCGCTGTGTTTGAACCTTTCGAACTGTCGCCAGAGAACGAAAGGGTAATGGCCATCTCGGGACGCCTCAAACGCTCTTTTCCAGCTTCTTCAACAGCTTTAAGCCTCGAGGTATTCAACCAAGAGCAATGCCAAGCGGGTCTTGCAAACACAATTGCGACAATGAGTCATCAAGAAGTGTCTGAGATGAAGCCAAAGATAACCAAGGCTGGTAACCAACATATTGAGGAAAGAGACACCACCACTCCAGCAATTGTAACTGATTTCTTGGTAGCTGGTCTAAGCGCTATTGGCCGGCCGTCTCAAGGATCTAGAATTTGGAAGAATACTCGGGAAGAAGTTCTCTGGTCTGGCGCCTATTCGCCGTGGCGTAGGTCTCCAGTCTGGCTACTTGTTCGCGTGGCAATCCAGCTGTACCTCTCACGCTTAGCTTCAAACAAAGGGCTATACAAGGAGTTTATGGTATTCTTGATGGCCTATATCTTGCAGTGTTGTGAGGGCCATGACCTCCCCAGCGATATATTCCACTGCATGATGGCCAAGATATCCAAGCGCCTGATCAAAATTGACCAGAATCAAGCCTATCCATGGATTGGGACAGTTGAGAGAGTTTTGCGCAATTGTCAAAGTCGAAATGAAGAGAGATGGAATGTTATTATGCGAAAAAATGAAACTCCTGTGGATATTCATCCATTGTCGGCCAACGAGACCTCACAAGGGAGGTTTGTAACATGCCAAACGCTTGACGAATTTCTTGAGCAAATTTACAGCCGACAAGTAATAGAGGCTGACAAAGATTTTACGCCACCATGGATCTTGTCAAAGAATGATAAAGACTACTTACCATCTCTTGAGGCTGTTAGCCCCAACGATCACAGCACAATTCCTTTCTATCTATCCGCGTTTGAAACCTGGATCGAAAGTTCTCTGTATACTTGGTTGGACTCTCATATTTTGCGTCAAGATACATGCGAGATGCTTTACAATTCTACTAAAGCCTATCATCATCTTGCGCTGAGCCAATACCATGAGGATCCGGAAAGTCTTTCCATCATGTTGCTAGTCATTATGGAGCTATGGGTTGCTTGCGACAAAGCCGCTACCCAGCATCATCCACTCATATTGAACTACAGGTCGGAAATGCCTCATGAACTACTGCAGTCTCTCATCTTGCCACTTAGAGGGCAGATGGAACGACTAAAAACAGTGGAAGATTATCTGGAAGAACGCCGCGCTCGAGCCTATTTCTCATACCCCTCCATCTTCCACTCGTTTGGGCACATGCATTCTTTTTCGGTCCAATATTTTCAGAGTTCTCCAGCCCATAAGACTTTGCTTCAGGACATTGAGCAAGAAGCGGAATCGGTGCGACAGAGAAAAAAGGACGAGTTTTCGAGGCTTAAAAATGAATACGAAAACTGGATGAATCTCTATAACGGCACTAGCCATGACTTTGAGGATGTAGTGGACTGGAAGACGGGGGTTTCAAATTCTGAGCACAGCTCTTCCTGCACGAAATGCATTTACTTGAATAGGGCTGAAAAACTGCACATTGACATTTATGAATGGCCCCTTCCCGAGAAGAAGCTCGACGCGCAATCAACGGTTTTTGAGTTGAGGGTGCCAAAATGCTTCAATGACTGGCGTAATATGTCATCATTCTGTCGAGTTGATGTCTTGGGGTCACTCTATGGTAGTGGCAGTCAGCCTGCTGATTGGACCTTGGGCAGTTACCTGACGTCTTATTACGATAACATCGCCCGTACGATAATTCTCGCGTCCACCACGAAACCAAATGCACATACTCACAGGAAAACCAAGCTGGTTAAAACTGCAGTGTTGCAAGATGTGTTGGTGGCGAATGGCATGAGATACGAGTATTACGATACTGAGCAACGTTGCTACATATCCGGGGTTCACTGTACAGACGAAGTTCCCAAAATGTGCACCTACACTCTTTCACAGCAGTGCGCCAGCCTCCAAGACTTCATTTTCCGGCCTCACAATGAACCAAACGGATTGACGCCAAACCATGTCATTTCGCGACAATCAATGTGCCCAGATCATCTTTCCCTTGAGGAATTCAAGGCCATGGCCAGTATTCCGGTTGGATACCGCGTTGGATGGAAGAACATCCTAGTGAGCCTCCATACACCAGCACTGGATTTCAGAAAGCTTGATACAGTATTGATTCTGCTGCAAACCAGCCGACAAGCTGGGCCTCCGTTACCGGAATCTGCCCTCAGAGGGAGCCACCAGGATCTGGACGATGAAAATTTCGCTGCCACGCTCCTGAAAGGTCTTCGGCTAGCAGTGGCCAGAATCAGCGAAAATTGGGAATCCTTCCAAGCACTGTATGCTTTCATCTCGCTCGCAACAAGACTGCTGTCTTGGGCACCATGTCTGGCTATATCGCGCGATTGTGTATCCTTCATTGGAGATTGTCGGAAAGTGGCCCTTGTGTGGCTCCGCAGCCTGCAGGACCGAGTGAAAGAAGCCCAAGATGAAACACAACGGATAGAGCTTATTGAAAGAGTGTTCCAAGTAGCTCTGGTGTGTATGAGCTCCTTTCATGTTGACGATGCGCATCTACGGCAGATTGTGAAAACTCCGGAAGAGGCTTGTATAATGATCGAGTCATCGATTGCTATTCAGTCAACCATGCAATTCGCGATGAAGCCGGAAGATGCGTTTTACCGTAGCGCAACTAATCGCTGGCATCAGTGCATGCACCAGGCTCATCAATTGTACATTGAAGAGATACGATGTGGCCGTAGCTCGTGGCTAGACGAAGCCATTGCAAATACTTGGTCAACATATCCTGGCGGTAGAGAATGGACAACTCTTTCTACCGCAGCCGATCACTGGCTTGTGACACGAACGGTGGCTGCAAACAGACTTGGGTCTTTGAACGTATATTTCAACCTCTTAACGGCTGAGCTGCTTGTCAACGGATTGCCATTGTCGCGACTGCCAGCGGAATACGAGAGGCATCAAAGTTACGAAACATATTTCGGAAGATCGATGGTGGAAGTAATGCCGACAGAGATGCCTGGTATGCAATTTTCCTCAAAAGGGGCTTACCACGACTGCAAAATATATCTTGGTCTTAGTGGTCCTGAAAATCAAGACCTTCTCTTGGTGGCGGTTAGGGCAGGAGATATGGAACAAGAGGAAACGTTTGACCTCATTCCACCAAGAGTCTTCGATCAAATATTACCAAGACACTTCATCGACGATTATTCTCATTGGTACCGTCGGAGAACGGGCGAGATCGAGTTTCGACCAAAGTCCTCGCCTTGGGATTTACCGTCAGAGTATTGGAGAATGAGGAAGCTGGAGCTATCCTTGAACTCAGGGTGGGTTATGGAGAAAAGTGGCCAGTTTCTCCTTGGCCTCACTGACGTGGCGGTGCAACGCCTTCATAAGCTGTTGGCTCCGCTTGAAAACTCAGACTACATCCACGTCATTGCCAACTCAGACTCCAACCGGGTTGACATTGAATTACCGAGGTTTCAGCTAGAGTTTTGGTATAATCAAGGATCAGATAAGATCTACAGTCGCCAATTTCGCGATATGCATATAGATTCTTGTCAAAACATTGATGCATTGATTGGGCTTGAGAGCAAATTAGTCTTGACAGATGGTCTGCAAAGGCGAAAGCTTCTCCTACCAAGCGGCAAAGCGAAGTGGCACGACTCTGAGGGTCATATCCGCGTCTTCATTCCTTATGGAATTTCCGAAAAAGTCCATTTCTACGATGTTGACACGCTCTTAGGGCGGATTGTGGACAATGGGAGCTTGCAGAGCAAGCTGATAATCTGCTATCTCCATGCTCTCACTTCATATTGCCTTCCTGACCCTCTGACTAGAATGACTGGCACGGAAACAGCTCTCACGATCCTTAATTCAGGAGCGGTTAGATCATTCCAGTGCTTATCAGAGGAAAACCTTGAACGTCTTGACTGCATAGCAAAACTATCTCCTATCAGACACTACTATCCAGATTACCTGAGAGTAATGGAAAGCACTTCATGGGATCCTTGTCTGAGTAGCCTGTCCCAGCACATTGGGTTCCATAGGTCTGTCCAGTCAATCCTATGCCAGTCCGCATCTTTTAAATTTTTCTACCCTGGCACTTATATTGGACCACCGGTTCTTGACAGGGTGGACCCGTTACTCGAAGAACGTCAAGTAATCCGATCTTCCTGTTTTCACCTTTTTGGATTCGGCGCTGAAGACTACACCTGTTCCAAAGATGTCCCTTATCATGGGCGTGATAGGCTTTCGCTTTCCGACAGATGTAATCGTTCCTTTAAAATAGCCAAATCTCTGTTCACAATGAAGGCCAATCTTTTTGAAGCTATTCCATCCAACTTTGCAGACACTCTTTGGCCCTACCTTTCTAAGAGCGACAGCATGCCAGGCCCAGACACCCCGCTGCCTGACAGTCTTATCTCTTATGATGCGAAATGGCTGGAAGATGCTAGTCCCCTTCTCAGCTCACACTGGTGCCAGCTCTACCACGCTCTGGGAAGAAAACAAAATGAGATGAACACGATTCAGGCTATGTTCTGTCTTGCTGCAATGGGCTATTCCGAGTCCTGTAATTTACAGGTTATACAAATCCTTGTCGCATGCGCAATCATGTCGCCTGTTGGAGGTATAACTGTACCTGATTCTCAATCCTATCAATTGTCTGACGGTCACAAGGCTGCCTCAGACTGGTTGCAGACTGTTGCTAGGTGCAATGCCAAGCCATTCTCAGACTCCCCTGATTCTCACATGAGCCCTTACAACAGGGAATCCACGTCAAGCTTAAGAAATAGGCGCTACCAAAATTTCCATCAAAATTTGGACGCGGCTGTAATGGACTTTTCATCTTCTTTGCAAAGCCAATGGATTTGCCAAAACCCGCAAAATCCATCTAGTTACACTATTCTGACGTATATTTATTACGAGCGAGCCATGGAAACCGTGCGAAAGAGGTGGATCAGCTGGCTCTCCAATAGCCGCCTGTATGATCACTTTGTTGAGATAGTGGATGTCCTTCGACGTTATTCTATTGCAGCGATTGACTGGGATCCACCTATTGAAACACCATTAATCCCCATGCAATCAGCCAAACGGAGATTTTTTAAGGATTGCCATCTTTTCGAAATCTTCGATCCTGTGCTACCGCAACCGGTCATCCAGGGTACTAATCTAGAGCTTTTGAGTTATACTGCCGATCGCCCCAAAAACTATTCCAATGGGGCGGCTCTTGTAGAGCGACTACAACGGGACACTGCGCGACATAATCATCAGTCCAACTATGTATCAGATCTCGAAAAGAGTTTTGAGAAGTTGAGCCTTCAAGATCATCAGTATTTTATTAAAACTTCTGGCGACGATCTTGTTGATGAATTGGACAGGAATTTACAACGTTGCAAAGAGGATGCAGACCGGGTTTACCATGCTTTGGCGACAGCTATGCGACCCAGCACTGGCAATGCGCCAGACACCGAGGCAACGCTGGCAATATCGCTTTTCATGGCACCTAGGGTCTCTCCAGCCTTTTTCCTGCGGCAATTGGCGAGCCCATGGTGGAACGAAATATCTGATCAGTGGAAACAGGCTATCGTCGACTATGGGCTGGCATTGTCCAGACTACAGCGCGCTAAACGCATGAGATACTTGCACGACAACCAGGATGACCTTATGAAAGAGCTACTCAATGTTGGTCATCGCAACTGGCAACCTCTTGATTACCCCAAGTCTCTGCTACTAGAAATCGAAAGCGATATCTTAATCCGGGAGAATCAAGAAAGTGTAGCCGCAAATATGAGGACACCTCCGAATGACAAGAATGTCACGATGCAGCTAAATATGGGCGAAGGGAAATCATCCATCATTGTGCCTGCTATAGCAGCCCACTTGGCAAACGGATCTCGACTTGTACGGGTTATTGTTACAAAGCCACAGGCGAAGGAACTCCACCGCATTCTTGTCACCAAATTAGGCGGATGGTTGGGCAAACGGGTGTACTATATGCCCTTTTCTCGGTCTTTAAGACTGACGGCAAACGACACCATATCGTTGGACAGTATTTATAGAGATTGCATGAAGTCAGGTGGTGTCCTTCTCGCACAGCCAGAACACATACTTTCTCAAAAGCTCATGGGCATCGAATGCCTTATTTCTGGACGGGAAGAAGTTGGACGCGTTTTGTTGGATACACAACGATTTCTGGACAGCAACACTAGAGATATCGTCGACGAAAGTGACGAGAATTTCAGTGTAAAATTTGAACTAATTTACACGATGGGAGCTCAAGGGCCAATTGAGCTCAGCCCTGACCGCTGGATTCTCATTCAAAAAGTGCTAAGTCTCGTGGCGCGAATAGTGCCACAGATACAGAAGAGCTTCCCAGATTCTATCGAAGTCAATTACCATGCTGAAGGATGCTTCCCCAAAACGCGTATACTTCGACAGGACGCCCTAGACAGTCTGTTGAACCAACTGTCTCACGAAATATGCAACGTCGGGCTTCCTAGTTTTCCGGTTGTTCACCAGCAGAAAAGCACACGAGATGCTGTGCTCAAGTACATCTCAACTGCCCTTCTCTCCTCTGAACAGATAACCTCAGTGCAACAATGTTCTTGTTTTTATACTGAGTTGACCAAAGGGCCGTTGCTTCTCCTCAGAGGCCTTATAGCAGAGGGTATATTAGGATTCGTTTTCGAGCAGAAGCGATGGAGAGTCAACTATGGGCTTGCTCCGATCCGGCAGCCAGCTACGAGACTCGCTGTTCCCTACCGAGCAAAGGACAGCCCAACTCCACGATCCGAATTTAGTCATGTAGATGTTGTTATTATACTCACATGTTTGAGCTACTACTATGGAGGATTATCTAACGATGACCTCTTTTTGTGTTTCGAACATCTAATGAAGTTGGACCAAGCTGAAAACGAATATTCGGAGTGGGTCCAGTTTGCTCCAAGTCTTCCCGAGTCATTCCATCGCCTCGTCGGAGTGAACATCAAAGACCGTTACCAAGTCACCCATCATCTTTTCCCTCATCTCCGGTACTCAAAAAACGTAATTGATTACTTCCTAGCGCATATCATCTTTCCTAAAGAGATGAAGGAATTTCCAGAAAAGCTTTCCGCTTCCGGCTGGGACATTGGACAGCGAAAGATTCACCCTACAACAGGATTCAGCGGCACCAATGATTCACGTAATCTTTTGCCTCTTGAGATTCAACAGTTGGATCTTGACGATCAGCTACACACCAATGCCTTGGTCCTTGAAAGGTTGTTACAGCCTGAGAATAGCGTTGTACTTATGCTAAGATCAAAGGAAGAAGCACCGTCGGGCAACGCATTCTTAAAATTTGCTCGGTCTCTAGATCCCCCCGGTTCATGTCATTCTTGATGTTGGAGCACAGATAATTGAACTCACCAATATCCAGGTCGCCCAAGAATGGCTAAAGATTGTCCCTGCCGAAAAAGAGAAGGAAGCTGTGGTATTTTTCGACGATGCAGATGAATTATGCACTATAGATCGCAAGGGATACGTGGAAAAGCTGCAAACATCTCCTTATTCTTGTCGACTGGATCTTTGTCTCGTTTACCTTGACGAAGCTCACACTAGAGGAACAGACCTCAAGCTTCCGACTGGCTACAGAGCTGCGGTTACTCTGGGTCCTAATCTGACCAAAGATAGATTAGTACAAGGTAAGTGGTTTTAATTGTGATGCAAAGTTCTACTGCTGATTGAATACAGCATGTATGAGAATGCGGAAACTTGGCCAAGGCCAATCCGTCGTATTTTGTGTACCAGAGGAGATCCAGACAAAGATTTGCTCGGCAACTGGCCTCTCAGGTAGCAACAAGATTAGCGTTATGAATGTCTTGCATTGGGCAATTTTAGAGACGTACGCCGACACGAGGCGAAATATGCCGCTGTGGGCCATGCAAGGACAGAGATTTGAGCGTCAAAAGGCTATATGGGGCGAAGTGAACGATCAAAAGTCACGCCAGTTATCCTTGGACGAAGCAAAAATGCTTCTCGAAGTTGAGGCGCAGTCGATGGAAGAGAGATACAGCCCTCGTTTGATGGCGCATACGAGCCCCAATATACCTTCTTCATCGGAAAACCGCGCTATGTTGGAAATACAAGCGCGATGCAAGCAATTCGATTGCTTGGGAAGTCAGCAATCAACTCTTCTTGAAGAACAAGAGCGAGAATTGTCACCAGAGATGGAGCAAGAACGACAGGTACAAAGGCCACATCCCGCTGATCCGAAAAAACATTCGCTGCATCCCGATGTTGTTGGATTTATTGAATCTGGCAAAATACCCTCTTCATCTCCAGCATTTATACCTGCTTTTCAGACTCTATGGAACACTAGTGCAGCAAACAGTTTCGACGTCAAAGAGTTTCCAGAAAGCATTGTTACGACACTGGATTACAAGGACACTGTTGCTCTGAGTGGGGACGCCCCATTGCTGGATTCTTATCAGCGGCCAGTGCAATGGATATTAAGTACCACTGGAAATCACAATACGGTTCAGCGCTTGGTGATCATCAGTCCCCATGAAGCTCAGGAGCTGATGCCATCTATCAAGACTTCAAATCATGTAACACTTCACCTATACGCCCCCCCGACCAAACCTAGCCTTTTCGCCACTGGATTCACTGACACTCTACCCAACACCGCTTCTCGGGAGAGATTGGCAGCTGCCGTCTTCTATGAGACTACTGTTAAATATCTTCTCCGGCCAATTATATTTCGCTTCCTATGCCGACTATAAAGAGACATGCAAAATGTTGAGTATAGCATGGCAAGCAACAGAGAACGGAGCAATCGTGCAAGCGGATGGATTTATCCCTTCTAGGGCTCGTGATTTGGACGGAATATTCACAAAGAGTCCTGTTAAGTTCCTAAAAGTTCTTCTGACAAAGATTCGTCGAGACTGCGAGGGGATAGACAAAACGCACTGGGGGAGAATTTTTTTCGGGCGAGACATTGCGCATGGAAGACTTTGGCACAGAAACAGCTGGTTGAAGGATCAGGGAAGTGGAACAAACGTGGGGGTTGAGGTTTCCTTCTTGTAACTATTCCGTTTCTTGCTAAATGAAATAATAGCTGTAAACTGTAGTTGACTTTATTTAATTTCAAAATTAATTTGAGTTTCATGTCGCAGAAATGTTAAGACTTGGGTCAGTTTTTTATTGGCCTCTGGTTAGTCCTTTTGAATGATAGTAAAGTCAACCACATATGTGCTTGGTAGTATTATATTAAAAGATAGATCAAGAGGCAGTTGCGATGCCTGCCTCTGATGTCCCTCAATTTATTGAGCACATAAGCACACTTTTGCGCAGACCCACAGGCGGCTAGCACGTACATGGACCACATCGCCAAAATCTCATTGCGTCTTCCCCTGCAACTGCCTAATACTACTATCAGCACTTCTGCTGCTTACTTGGCGTTTGGCAAGGATGTTTTAGTTGCCAAGTCATTTTGAGACTTGGTAATAAACTCTATCGGACTTCCAGAAAAGACTCCTGGTTCTGAGCCACCAATGAGCGTTTGAAGCTTGCTCCAGCTCTCCTGTAAACTAGTCATACCTGCGGTTCTCCTAGGGCTATAAAAGCTTATTGTTGATGTTTGCCATTCGCATTCAGTTATTATAATCACGCATAAAGTTCTTGGATTTGTTAGCCAGCCACTGTTTCGATTTGAAATCAGATCACTGGCTGTTTTGTAATAACCTTAGACTGGACTGTTCTCTAATCTTTTTTTCCAAAGTCAGGAAAAGGAGACTGCATGGTAGACAGGGTCATTCCATCTGTTGTTACGTACTAAGTTATTCGGGTAAGTATAGAATCTGTCAGAGAGACATACCATTAGTTTCATTCTCTGTCAGCTTTACACGGAATAGAGGAAATGAAAGGGCTAAGGGGAGAAGACCGCGATGATAAACGCGGCATGCACTGTGTCAGGACAATCTCAACCCTAATCTTTAACGTTAGTCTCACCCTATGCAGAGGAGCCATCTACATGCCAAACAGCAAGGGTTGGATTATCAACGACGGGATGGAAATTAACTAGCCGATACAAAGCTGATTTTGGGTTAGTATGGAACGCAGACTGATCCAGAGTGGTGCTGATGGGCAGCTTTTTTTGAGCTGGCAGACTTGGAATGGTTTTGTTGTCAGGCAATTGCCGGATTTCTTGGAAACAGTGGAAGCTGCCTATAATTAAGATCCAAGCTGTTAGCCCACTCACAAACAAAAACATAATGTATTGAAGTTAAAGATTTGGTAGGTAATGGTCAGCTTTTGACAAGTATAAGAAAACAGCATATTGAAACTGGCTGGAGTGGATGTTACATATGAGCAGCAGATCGACTGGAGTTGGCTTGGAACCTGTAGAAACCTGCGTATATTCCATCATACGAGAGATCTAATCTTATGGCCTTGCTTGCACTAACTGGTATAGCTCTGGACAAAGAGGTATACCAAGTAACCTTGAGGGGTGCTGGGATTGACTCCTAAATAAAACCTGGATTGGGAAAAAGCATGGGTGGCCGATGCAGGAGCACCCTCCTCCACGAGGAGGAAGATAAAATGCTCGAGATCCTGTGTTTTTGCCCCAAAACTCTCATTCATCATTTCTATAATAAAACAGACCAGCTCGCGCCATCGATGATGATTTTCTGGAAATTGGCCGTTCTGGTGACCCTTGCAAGCCTTTCGAGTGTCGTGCAAGCGGATGGATGTAAATGCGTAAGTGAACTACGACGTCGTAGGAGGCTCATACTGCGCTCGGCTGACTAACAAGTGTATAGATCCCAAGCGACGCAACCTGTTGGCCAAATGAAGCAGCACTGATTTCATTCAACGCATCACTTCCAGGGAAGCTTATTCAGAACTTTCCCGTAGCCGCCCCGTGCTACCCAGGGCCTCTGAACAACCCAGCTCAGTGCGCCAATATCCAGGCAAATTGGAACAGCTCGCTCTTTCATGCTCAATTTCCGACTGGCTATGACTACCCTTACAGTTTTAACTGTGATATCCCTGGGGGCAACACCTCTACCTGCTCGCTGGGAGACTCTCCTTACTATGCTGTCAATGTGACGAACGCAAATGACGTTTCTCTTGCACTCAGGTTCGCAGCACAACATAATATGCGCGTTTCTATCAAGCAGACTGGCCACGATTTTCTGGGTCGCTCAACAGGCTATGCCAGTCTAGAGATCTGGACACATAACCTCCGCCAAGGTCTCACTTTCCACGACTCATATCTTTCGACTACCCAGTGTTCCCCGCAGGAACCTGAGGGTATAGAATCTACCGGGGCGGCTCTTTGGGCCGGCAGCGCCATTACAATCGGTGGAGCATACACTTGGACAGAAGTGTATCAATATGCGCACGAACAAAACGTGATCGTCGTGGGCGGTACATGTACAGGAGTAGGTGCCCTTGGTGGCTACTTGCAAGGCGGTGGCCACTCGGCTTCTATGCGCGAATTTGGCATTGCTACGGATCAAGTCCTTGAGTATACAGTTGTGCTCGCAAATGGAGATGTCGTTACGGCGAATGCGTGCTCGAATGCTGATTTGTTCCGGGCGCTCAGGGGGGGAGGTGGTGGCACCTATGGCGTTGTCATTAACGCGACCATCAAGGCGTACCCGGAGATGCCTGTGACTGCCGCAGTTCTGACCATCGTCCCCCAGGATGGAAATGATGATTTAACTACTTTCTTGGATGCCGTTGCAACCTGGTATGAAACTACGCCTATGATCCTAGAGGCAAATCTTGGTGGTTACGCTGGCTGGGCGGCCTGGGATGGTGACACGCTCTTGGCTCCGAAAGTCAGAAGGCTAGAGTCTGCCTTTGGCGGCTTCAACCGCAGCATCGATGATGTCAAGGAAAGCATGGCACCAGTGGTAGCAAAGTTATCACCATTCAATTCCAAGGGCATGAATGTGACGGCGGAGTACATTGCGTTTCCCGATTACTTCACCTATTTTCACGACGTTCATGCGAACGGCATGAACGTTGGGCAGAGTATCATCATGAGCTCTCGATTTCTACGCAATATGCATCTAACAAATAGCACTGCCGTGCGCCAAATGGTCAATGTCACTGCAGGCCTCCCTGGCCAGAACGCGTTCACCGTGGTAGGTGTTAACGGCGGCGGTGCTGTGGCTTTGGATGTTCCCAATACTGCCATTAATCCGGCGTGGCGCGAGTCGTTGGTGAACAATCTTGTGGCTCGTAATTGGCCGGATACAACTCCCTACTTGGAAGTCAAAGCAGCACAGGACGATATAACCTACGTTAAAGGCGCCTCATTGGAATTGTTGGCACCAGACACAGGAACCTATATCAACGAAGCAAACTACAAGGATCCGAATTATCTTGTGAATTTCTACGGCACTACGAGACCAGCACTTGAAGAGATCAAGCAAAAATACGATCCCGATGATTTATTTTATTGCATAACGTGCATAAGATCAAACTATTGGTATCAGGAGGCCGATGGCCGCCTTTGCTATAAAGACAATTAGAGAAATATAACTCTTGTTGTTTCACAAGTTCTATGCACCTCTTCTGAGAACGCATGCTACTTTTATATACAGGCGCTCAGGCACTACTTGCAAATTTTCATCTTATGCTTCAAGACATCAGGAACGGCTTAGTCGTAACTCGACATGTAAATAGATAGACCTTTTTTTTTAAAGAAAGGTTTAATATGAACAGCACTAGACTTGAATAATAGTATATAAAACAAAGAAAAGAGGGCTTAGTTGGCTCTGCTCACGAGCTAACCCGACGAGTAAATCATTCAGAATGTTCCTGAGCAGGCTGCTGCAAGGCGCTTCGTGACGTCCCGTGGCTCCTAGAGCAGCCAAGAACACCCAGGTTTCTCTTGGGAACACAGATTTAGCGTTTGGTTTAGGGTGTATAGTAGCAGTTAGCCACCGACTCACCCGCATTGCCAACATCTTCCATAACATATTTGCTGGCAGTGATTCTATCTAAGCCGCCATTCTCGGGGTGGAACCTAGAGAATATGATCGGCCTGGATGCAATATGGCTAGGTTGGTTGTGGGCTGCGCCTCGAAGCTCTAAGCGTAACACGCCGCGAGAGAGGCCCTCTCTAGTCCCTCACACTAGCCAGCAAGAAACCTTTCTCTTCTTCTTCCGTTATCTTTTTAGTTTAACCTACCACTCATTCTTTGAGATGAGGCCCATTGAAGTTTAAGCAGGCGAGTGCGCCACAGCCGTCTCCTCATTCCGCCGTGACCAATGCAACAATCAGCATCAAGATTCAAGACTTATTATTAATATTATTGGTGTCCAGCTGTATAAAGGTGGGGCATAGCTGAGTTTCAAGTCACTTCGCTTAAGGCGAAAGAAGACGTACCAGGTGACTGGTGGGAACTCATTGAATATGTACTGGATAATGGAGTATTTGGCAACCTAGTTGTTGACGCGCAGGTTCATGGGGTTATTGACAGTTCATACTACATGCTAGAGATATTTCGTGTCCAGTGTTGCTGAGTGTTGGATTAGACGACAAGACGGACTGTAAATTACCGGACCGTTCTTGCGCCTACTCTTTGCAGAAATCTAGAGGTTGCAGCGTCCAATGGGCGTGGCGGGCGATGCATCTCTATCCAAAGTTCTTTCGTCAGTATCTCGTGTTGCGGCGCAGTCAAGTTGCTAACAATCCACTCGGTGTTGGCCATTGACTCAACATAAGGCACGGGACGTGCGACAGCCTTTGCTCGCATGATATCCCCACGTAAGCCCATGAGCCATGGATGCACGGCTGAGACTGATAGTTAGAACAGCTCTTCAAAGTCTTAAGGGCAAAACTTACCACTGACATAATCATGCACAGTGACAAAGTTGTTGCCTGCAGATGATGTAACTTTAATCTTTAGCCCTCCCTTCCTGAGCGGCCTATCGTTTTCGCAACAGCGTATGAGAAACTCAGCATCGGAGTCATCCTCCCAGCTGCCATCCTGATTGGGCTCATTTGCGTAGGGTCGCTCTTCATCGCTGAGATCTCCATAGGTGATATACTCAGCGCTAAACTCAGATGCAGTATGGTCCCTATGCCATGCTAGCCAATCAGATTCCCATTGATCAAGGTCGCGTAGTGAAGCCTCAACAGAAGAGACCTTTGGGTCGGTCAGAGGCAGCGATGAGATCTCATGCCAGGTGCCACTACCGCTGCCGCTGGTGTCTGGTCTGAAGAAGGGTTCAAGCTCGACCACGCTGCGAGAGGTCCTCATGACGGATATCGCGGAAGGAAAGACGCCTTCTAGAGGCCAGTAGAGACGCTTGGCGGCGGGAGAGAAGAGGACGCGCTCCTCATTGCTCCGAAGCTCCTCAAATGAGGGGTGTGGGGGCTCATCCGGTTGGCTCGAAGCAGCTGCCATATATATGATCTAAAAGCTTGTACGATGGTTTTACTGACTGGAGGCTCTGAACATTTAGTCCTTGTGCGGGTAGGGGTGGTTTAAGAAACGCAGATTTAGGGACCAATATGGCGGATATTTACGCTATTACGTTCTAGATCACAGCTTGTTATTGTCGAGCGCTGTAGGCCATACAGATACGCTATAGAGCAATATATCGCTTATAACGATAGAAGCTGAAGTACAAGACAGTAAAGATCGCTGAACCACTAATACAGCGCAAGTTGGTGTAAGGGTGGGAATTCACCAAGGTTCCACACTAAGCACAAACATGTGCTTCCACTTGATGCAAGCTCAAGGAGTCGCGATTTAATGAACAACCATATATTTATGTACACTCAGCTACTTTTAGCTGCGTTGTAGCTTCTGGGCCTAGAGGCCAGCCGCGCACCATGCACTCTTCCACAAATAGCCAGCACTGCCCCGTGCAGGCAAGCATGATCCTGCGCCGTTCCCATACGAAGCCCAGACTTGGTTGGCACCATCGCAGTTGTAACCGGAAAATAACGTACAACCGCCAGAATCTGCACCTCCACCGCTCTTCCACATGCCAGCTATATTAATCGACTGGGAATTACCGGGCATGTTGAGCTGGAAACAGTCGCCAGGGCCACCTCCCTCGTACGCCAGACCGATAAATGGTGTTTTATTCCACCAGCAGGCTACTTCTCCGTTGTAATGCGAGCACTTGGTATCCGTATAAAAGTTGATTTGCCCTCCTTTGCCGGGCGAGTAAGTTGCAAGGATGGGATGGGCCATGCTAGCAACCATGCTAATCAAGGCGATATATCCGAAGTTGCCCATTTTGAGGAGATTCAAGAGGTAGAATAGACTTGGGGATTGATATTCAGAAAGAGTGTAATTATGGTCTTCAAAGCTGGGTGTAATTAAATTCGAGAAGCATTTTTATTTTGAGTGGAAATACACACAGTTTATATAGACGAAACTCTGGAACAATACCCTAAATGTCACTTTTCTATTCTGATAGCAGCTGCAAATTTAAGCGCTTAGATGAGCTCGTAATCTGTAGCGGATATCATAAAGTAGTACAAAGCTATTTAGAATCGATGAGGTAGGATGCAGCGAAGGAGCAGTGAAGGCAGTGAAGGAATAGCTTGCACTTGGTAATAAGCTTACATGTAGGCATAAAGCTCGGTTGTAAGGGTGGATTTGCACCTACGATATTCCATAGCCAGATTGGACAGTGGAAATCTCAAGAGTAAGCCTTGTTTTAGTTTTACAAGGCCAGTAGCTTACTTGGTTCATTAGCATGATGCTATAACCGACCGCAATCCACCCTTGAGCTGCGCGAAGGAATACAGCATGCTGTTCGGTCATAAGAGTGGAGATGCACTGTCATCCTAATTTGCCTGGTCTCATCTCTCATCCAGCTCTGGTCGTATAGAGCCTCTATTTTGCGAATTAGGATACAAATGCCACTAATAAGGTTTGTTTCAACATTGTTGTATGCATTCTTCCTCTTCTGCAAACTCGCATGTGAATGGCTTTCGGATTCCAATGACGTATCGGATATGCATAACATATCTATCGAGAGCAACTTGGATTACCCTACGGGCACCCAGATCTACTAGACTGGCTGGGAAACTATTCTCGGCCCTACCTGTATATTCTCATGAGGTGTTTGGGTCGCGGTTGGCGCAAACGGCCCCGATCATCGTGGTACGGTAATGGGGTAAGCCTATTAACACTAGATGCAGACCAGTATGTAGAAGCATGAGCTAGTCACTCAACAGTTTTGCAAACACGAATATATTATGTATATACGCTGTGCGATTGCATGTTCGCTGCTGTTTATATATGGACTACTTGGACGATATGTTGGCGTTGCTGCTCTTCCCAGCTGTCTCCTATGTATACACATTTGGAAGCAGAATCAGTGTTCGAGGTTATAACTAGATAAAGTCGATAAGTGGGAACATTTCAGTTTCCATCCTGGGGGATGGCTCCGTGCTACTTGGCCAGTTAAGTAGATGACAAATGTGAATAATATAGCAAAGACAGAACTTTTTCTATGGAACATCGCATATCCGAGCTGTCGTTTTATGCTTTACGAAATAGTCTGATCTCCCCTCAATACCACCTCTTGTAAAAAATATACTTCTGGGAAAACATGTAGTGTTATAGTAAAACGCTGATAGCTAGATAAGCCTGGCCTCATAATTTCTTCTTAGTCTTGTGAATCAACACTTATTCTACGCATTAGTCTTCCGCTAGAGGTCTCTATCTCTAGGAAAAATGCTACTATCTGGTAGGGCTATCTGCGATACCACATTCTCACTGTTTTTGTTCGTCGAATCTTATTCTGCAACTGGAAAATTCCGTAAAGCAGCGCCTCAGCAGTCGGAGGGCAGCCTGGCACGTATATGTCCACAGGAACGACTCTATCCACACCTCTCACGACACTGTAGCTGTAATGGTAGTATCCTCCGCTGTTTGCGCAGGACCCCATACTTATTACCCACTTTGGATCTGGCATTTGATCATAGCATTGTCTGAGAGCTGGAGCCATCTTATTGGTGAGAGTTCCAGCAACAATCATGACGTCGGCCTGGCGAGGAGACGCACGAAAGATGATTCCCAAGCGATCCTGGTCATACCGTGGCATCGAGGCATGCATCATCTCTATACTGCAGCAGGCAAGACCGAAGCTTAGTGGCCACATTGATCCATTACGTGACCATGCAACAATCCGGTCCATCGTTGCTCTTAATTTGAAGCAACCGATCAGCTTAAAATATTCTTTGAATAATATGCTGTTTTAACGAACTTACACAGCATAGTCCATTAGCTTGTTCGGCCGGAGTTCGCGTGATACGGCCCGACCGGTAGTCATGCTCTTTGTAAGAGGTGTAGCGTAATGTTTTTGTGTCAAAATGGCACGTCGGTTCGACGAGCTTTGATATGCTCCGAGGGTTCTGATTGGTACGCCATATGCAGAAATGGAAGAACGAAAAACTGCATGGCATTAGTTGTTAGTCTATTATGTAGCGGAAAGTCAAGTGGTCAGATATATGCTTACTGGGGGTTGGAAGCAGGGCCATGAGAGTATTTCTGAAGAAAAAGCTGCGTATAAATAAGACTGATCGCAAGGAATAATAGGAAAGAATATAGGTTTATTTGATATACTTGTACAAGTATTATATATGGTAGGCTGGCTTTTTGAGGCGTCGGGAATTATACACATGTTTACAAAAGTGGAGCAATCGGTATTGGCATCGCTATAGGCCTCAGAGTCTTTGGCGTCGGAAAATTCACTCACTCCAGTCATCTTTATGTCCTTTTCAAACTCTCAGCCGGTGCGACATGTCAACCATACGCAACTCCCATTGTGCTCTTTGCCATCTTCCATTTGCACAAGCACAAAGCAATGGAAATCGCGCTGCGTGTCCCTTCTGCCAGCGGACCTTTACAAGAGCCGACGGTGCTCGGCGTCATGCCAGAACCTGCCGATCCAGAAAGAATCGCCCTTTGCCGCCAGATGCTAAACGGGGCAGAAAACTGCGTGCGTGCGATGGATGCTCGCAGGTAAAGGTCTTGTGTGACGCAAAGACGCCATGTAGTCGCTGTGCCGCACGAAATTTGACGTGTACCTACAGACATCTCTGTACAAATCCCTTGCACCAGCCATCCAGCCCACGACTCAACGAAACACGCGATGCTCCCAGGGAAGGATGTCTAAATCTGACTGCCCTGCTTAAGTGGACGGATCCAAAAATTGTTTCTCTAAGCGACATGATTGTTGAACAGCCAGAACAAGATACAGTGGAAACATCGCAGCAAGAACAAAAGACACCATCTTATGAACAATGGAATCTCTCATTTCGACATCTGGTGGATGATACAATAGATCCGAGGCTTTTACTATTAGGGCTGATAGAGTCGATTCCTGATGAAACAAGGGCATATGGCGACAACTGCAGCGGTAGTCCACCAAGCACACTCTTCCTTTCGCAAGCTTTGGAAGAAACTTCAGGTCATGGTCTTACTGAACAGATGTCACAACTAGCCGCCGAATTGCGACAATTTACTGTCTGCAAACCACACCTCCATCACATTCTTGAAATTGCTTCGCTTGATGAATTCTTGACCAGCACCAATTGCTTAGCACTTATAGCTGCGTACTCACGAAGGCAGTACTATCACCAGTGGCCCATCATCCATTGGCCGACATTCAACCCAGAGCAAGCAGCCTTGCCTTTACTATTAGCCATAATGCTGACTGGGGATACATATTCCTGTCGCCGAAATGGAACCTCTGGCTATGTCTCTCCCACGAGTGCGATGCAGAAAATAGCAGACAAGTATATCTTCAGTCACATAAAGAAGTGCACTAGTTTGGGAGGCCCTGCAACCAATCCCCACGAGGTCCTTGAGCTCTGCCAAGCTGCATTTCTTATGAACTGCCTCCATATCAATATGAACGATATGAATCTGCGCCAACGAGTCATTACAAATCGACACCCATTGCTGATCAACGCTCTGAGACGACGTGGCTTGACAGGGACCATACATGAACTTGCAGGGCCCGGCTTGGAATGGCATGCATTCATATACCGCGAGACGTGTATTAGACTGGTGACATGGACCTTTCTTATTGATTCATTATTGACAGTATATTTCAATCATCCTCCTCTTATGTCGCTTGCGGAGATGTCAAACCCTCTTCCGTGTAATGATGATATTTGGGATGCAGGCTCTATGTCAAGCTTCAAGGAGCTAATGAGATATGGACATTCATCATCACGTATGCTTTGTCTCAAAGTCCTTGTAGCAAATCTATTGAGCAAAGACTGGACAAACGCACTTAAAGAAGCGTATGATGAGCTTAGTACTCAGCACCTCTATATTATTCTTATGGGTGAGCAATTTGCGACCTAACGAGAGAGGAAAGCTGACACTCTGTTCCGTAGCCTTGCAACCAATTGTCTTCAACTATCATGCTTCCCTATTATGCACAGTGGATATATCTATTGTATCAGCTGCGCTGGATAGATGGGAGCCCATTTGGGACCGGGCCATAGACCGTGTTCCGAGTAATCAGCAACAGTGGCTAGGCATTGTCAGGTATAGTCGGGAGATAGCCTGGTTAACAAGGAAAATTATAGAGATTAGCATCACTAAAGAGAGTGGGCACTCAGACTACTTGCAGCAGATTGCAATTTATAGCCCTGTATCAATTCATCAGTTCATTCAACGTTGCAGGGATAGGTATTGAAGATAGAAAGATGTACATACCAAGCACTCTGCCGCAAGCGAACAAAATATACCTCTTGGTCGGTTTACTTAGTCAAGTAGTATTCATACTTCAATTTATGTCTGTTATCTCATCTTGCTGTCTATGAAATGAGTTTCCTCGCGTCGCTTGCTAGGTCAGTATTGTTAAACAAATCAAGGGATATATATACAGCCAATCGGATTGCATTTTATGTTATAAACTATATTCATTGTATAATACCAATTTTTCCTTTAGATATGCATTGCAATACGTGATGCTTGGAATACAAGGTTTCTGTCCTCCTAAAATGGAGTATATCCACTCTTTGCCATATTCACTCCTATCACTGTTGCATCATCCAAGTCCTCGTCCGGCAGACCAAACAAGCCATTATGAAGCTTCTCCTGGTAGATTGCAGGAGAATCAGGAGAGAAGACGCGAGAATAATAAGCTTTGGCTAGGCCCTTTGAATCACCTGCAGCAAACGCAGCCTTGCCGTCCTTGATACGCTTGGCTGTACTCTCATACTGGATATTCCAATCCGCATCTGATGTGCCTGTAACCCGCTCAACACTGTCCAGCATTTCGCGTTGGTTAATCATAAAACTTGACACGTAAATAGGCTTGTTTTGGAATTGCTGCAGTGTCGGAGTTGGGTCGTTGTCACCGTCGGGGCTCTTCTTCAGTCCCAGAAATGATGCGACGGCGCGTCCACACTGTGCCCATGTGGTAGTGTTGATTCGAGCCTGTCCATCATCAAAGATTGTGACTTCTCTCTTGTTGATGTCGAAACCAAACCAGTCAGGGGGACATGCCAAGCTAAATTCGTACCATAAACCCGTCACCAAGACAGTCCATGCCAAGCCAAGGCTCTCAATCTCGGACAGAAGCGGCCTAAAAGCTGGTCCCATTCCAGTTTCATCACCGATGGCTTTATTGTTCAATACAACATCCGCGGTGTAGATGTTGGGCATGAGGTGCGGTATTTTGGCCTTTGCTGCGGCCTGCACAATCTTGTTGTGAGTTTCAGTCCCAGCCGAATAAGCCAATGTGATTATGAGAAACTCATGGCCTTTCAGCGCGGAAACAATTGACTCTTCATCGTCATAGTCCACAAAAGCGACTTTGACGCCTTCCGGGAACTTGGAAGAGCCTCCCTTACGGGTAAGTGCCGTGATAGTATGTTTACCACTCTTAAGGATTTCCTGGGTGATGTGCCGACCCAGTTGCCCGGCTGCCTGCTCGTAGTTAATAGATAGTCATTCAACTTCTGTAGGTGATTCAAACGCACCCCAACAATTGCCACTCGCTCAACATGCGCCGTTAAGTTGGAGGATTGGTTTTTAGCAGTTGTTTGTCCAGCCATGATGTATAGCAGTTTGACTTGTTGCAAGTAACGGAATTGGGTGACTATTGAGAGGTACCAGTGGCCAATGCGTATCATTGAGACTCAAAATAAGACAGCGATAGATGGGATATATATACATCACATTGAACTTACAACCGTATTGACTTGCTTTGTTTTCAAGAATTGTTAATAGGCGCTGTTAATGTGCTTGGTTAGTCAGACTGGACTCCGGATCTCCGAGTTGACAAACATCAGCCCCGCCGCTCGCTTCACCGGACTCCGTGTAAGGTCGCTGACAATTTGCATCCTCTGTTCTATTACTAACACAAGATCTAATCAATCATTTTGTACGGCAATTGAAGACAAAAAGTGCTAATATTAGCGGACTCCGTCGGAGTTTGAGGCACGGGGTAATCGGTGGCACATAACACACATAGCTTGCTGTACAAATAGCGGCATGACTTTGTATATATAACTCTTGGGTCTCCCAAATATACCTTTGAGATTATGACATAAACATAATATCTCCCTGTTATCTCTCTGTGTCCTTTATATCCTGATTCTGACCTATTGACAACGGCACCTTGATTATGGATAATACTGACGAAATCGCGATCCCAAAATGGGTTTCCTTCACCAAAGAGTGGCATACAAAACCATACCCGGATATTTCCCCTAGTCGTAGGGGCCTGTCGGCTACTGGGAAGAACGTTGTTATTACAGGAGGAGGTACAGGCATTGGAAAAGCTGTTGCTATCGCGTTTGGACAAGCAGGGGCCAGGAGTGTCTCTATCCTAGGAAGGCGTCTGGATAGACTGAAAAGCAGCGTCATTGCGATTTCGGCCGCAGCTCAGTCACACACTGAAGTTCTTTATAGAACAGTAGATCTTACCGACCGTGCGCAGGTCGAAGACGCACTTGCGAGCATTACGAGCGCAGTAGGCAAAGTGGACATATTTGTTAACAATGCAGGCGCGCTCCCGCCGCTGAAGCCAGTGGCAAAATACGATGCAGCGACATTTATGCGAGCCTTTGAAATGAACGTCTTGACATCGCTCAACGCCATTCAAGCATTCCTTCCTTTAGCCGGGGCTGATCCAATACTGCTAAACATATCAACCAACCTCGCTCACATCAAACCTATGCTAGGCATGTCAGCATATGCGTCAAGCAAGGCGGGACAGCTTAAGATGGTCGAGCATTTTGCGGCAGAGAACCCAGAGTTGCATGTTGTCAGTATTCAGCCAGGGGTGATTGCAACGGAAATTGCCGGGCCTGACTCTAATGTACAGGGTCAAGACGAAGGTAGGCAGCAGACACAAATTTTCGACTTCTAATGTATAAAGCTAACAGTTTCATGAGTAGTGGAGTTGCCGGGGCATTTCTGCGTCTGGTTGGCATCAGCTGAGGCAAAGTTTTTGAAAGGAAAGTTTGTGTGGGCCAATTGGGATGTTCGTGAGCTACTACAACGTAAGGAGGAGATTCGCGACTCGCGGCTGCTCACGGTTGGTCTGGCTGGCGTCGCCATGTAAGAGACTGGTACTGGGTAGATGGGCATGGACGTGTAACTCAGCTTATGTAATGCTGGTCTGCCGGAACTCCGCTCGGAGTTCTTATGACATAACGAAGTCCGCACGGAGTCCGCCAAGATTCGGTATAGGAGGTCTTATCTGAGTTGTCTAATTTCAGGATCCAAATACTACAAAGTTTTTTTCAAGTGTTCAATCTTTTGCTGGAAGCAGTGCCGAGACCGCCTACTTGGAGAATAGATATAGTCTCCCATTTGAACAACCTCAAGGCGGCACACCCACCCACTACGGTATCCGCAACCTTCGCCGCGTTCGAGAACCGATATGGGCGAGGGGAGAATACAGAAGAGCCTTGGCAGAAGAAAGGTAACGCCTATAAAGATGAACATTAGAGTTGAAGAAGTTTCTGACGTTTATCCCCAGGCGTGCGATCTATGTTGTCGTCGGAAAATACGATGTGACGCCAATGTTCCCAAATGCTCCGCCTGCGTCTTACACGGCACATCATGCACATGGACTCCAGGCCTTCATGTAAAAGCGCCTACTAGAAAGATACAAGATGCGTAAGTACTCTTGAATTGAGGATCCTCTCAACGACGCTGACGGAGGCTAGCATGAGCTCACAAAACCGGCGCTTCGCCGATATTGAAAGTCGCTTAGCGGCTGTCGAACGCTCCCTTCACAATAATCCAGTGCCTCAAAACACGTTGGTGGAAGAACCTAGTTCTCCAGCATCTACCGTTACAAGCAATTGGGCAGGACTCATATCAACGATGTCGCCGACCGAATACAGCGACCATTTCGCTCTGCCACCACTAAACCAAGTGTCTGCGTTGGTAGATAAGTATTTTTCCGACTACAATCAGGCCATGCCTCTCTTCTATCAACCCCAATTCATGCGAATGTTGGACAATTGGTATCGGTGTCCCCATGAACAAAACGAGGCGTCATGGGCATCAATAAACGTCGTCCTCGCTTTGGCTCTGCAACACGCGCCATCTGCTGCAACAGCAACTGATGACCGGGTTTCTTCGGAATGCATCAAGAACGCTCAATCAGTACTGAATCATCTTGTTATCCGAGAGGAAGATTTACAAGGACTACAGGTCGTTCTGGCACTTGTAATTCTTTTCCTAGGTACCTCGCGGCCGCAACCCTCTTGTGTCCTAATCGGTACGGCAGTTAAATTGGCGCACCGACTTAAACTCCATCTCCGAGACGGGCTCAATGACATCAATATCGAGCTGGCGGCTCTGAAGGAAAGATTACTATGGATTACATACATCCTAGATAGAGACATATCCATGCGAACGGTGGAACCCTACGGGCTTCAAGACCACGACATGGAGATTGACGCTATTTCAGCAGTCTTGAAAGGCGATTCTGCTGGTGTTTTATCTCTCCCGGACGATCCCTCTCGGACTGCAAACATATTCCATCTCCGAATTCAACTGGCTCGTATTCAGGGGCAGATGTATGACCTCACATACTCTGTACGTGCGCGAAAATTTTCTAGCGACCAACAACAGGCCGCTGTAGAAAAGTTGACGCACTTACTCGAATGTTGGCGCAGCACTGTTCCTGAGGGCTTTCGTATTGAAGACCTTTCTACTTGTGCGTCGGATAATATTCTGAGTCAATTGTTACCCCTATATCTTGCGTATTTTCTATGCTTGTTTACTGCAAATCGACTGCAGAGTCGCAATTCAAGTTGGATGGAGCGCTTAACAGCTTTCTGTGACGGGATTGTGCATAGAGACGCTATAGCCCTTCCAACTGTATCTCCGTTACCTGCAACGTCGAAGATGAAGTTGCTGCCGACCGACTGGCCTAGCATAGTCCAGGCCGCAAGATCATGCATGAGTCTTTACCAATTCGTCAGCCGCAGCCGGTTATCTACACTCCCGTAAGTCGCCCAAGTGTCGATAGGATATGCTCGTAATATAAAAAGTATGACTCACAAAACCTGTTTAGTAGCATTGTTTGCAGTTACCAATCTGCACTCGTAATCCTTATTGCAAACAACCTGACCGTGGGAGAGCATCTTCTCGATGATCATATCGAAGATGACTCACAGCTCATAGAAGAAGCATTAGTAGCATTCGAGAAACAGGCTGTAGAAACCGGTGACGATCTTAAGCAAGCTCGCGTTCTGTCTATGTGCCGGAGATTGAACGACGGGTCAAGATTAGCTATATCGAGGTTTCGCCAGGACCAGCCCTCAGTGCCCTTTGCAAAAGGGTTATATAGTCTTGAGAATATGTTAGACTAAGCGCCTTTAATGTTAGTACCTGTTATGAAATATCATCACTCTGTCATCCAGTTAGCTGAAGGGTTGATACACTCTTAAGAGGCCGGACTTCCTAACATTGTTTCGTACTCATGTTCGTAGATATTTATGTTGAGACCAGGCCTTTAACGCAAGACATTATGCAGTTGCGCTAAAGTTTCCAGCGTCTCGTTCGCTTCGAGCTCGAGAAAAATCAACATGCATAGCCTCTGCAATATTTTGAGCTCAGCAGTTGGTGCAAGACCGAGTGTCACCTTGTGCCATTTCATATAGCAGGAAGAGGCCACATGCCCTCACGGCATGTGGCGTTTAGAGATTGTGCACAAGGTAGGTCAACTCCGACTGCTCAAGCTGTGGCCTAACAAGTTTAACATCTATTTAAATTTGTGAAACATTTACTTTGAAGATTGTTATCATTGCTATAATAATTAACCTCGACGAAATACTAATCGTAGAGGGAATATTATATACTACAAAAGTCCCCAGTATCCTTTCAGCATCCGCAACAAACTTCTGCCCAAACTCCATTGGCAAAATGCTTACACACGCCAACAGTAGCACTATCCCAAGCATTACATTGGGAATTCTTACACCATTTCACAACTGTTTCAGTATCAATACATTCCAGTCCATTCACATCAATTATCCTCATTGAGAATGAGCCAGCTGGTCCACTATCAAATCCATTAGTTCACTCCTGCAGGGACTGGTCAAAACTCAACGGGCGCCATACCCAACAACCTGGTTCAGGGAGAGTTTTTCATTGCCAGCTTCGAGCTGGCAGCCATTGTCATAGAAAAAAGCAACCTCTTGAGCTGCTGAAAGGTGCATTAGGGCAGCTAGGCTGGCGCAAAACGCAGAACTCGTGGAAAATCGCATGACTAATAAGCAGACCAGGAGATAGTAGGGCTTAGGAAAGTATATTGAATCTGTAACGAGTATAATGAACAAAATAGTGTTGATCATGAGCTGGTATATATACTTCTAGGTATATATAAGACGCTTTGTTAGTTACGGTAAGAAAGAGTGTCCAATAAGAAGCAGATAATGGCTAGTTTTTACCGTCGACACCGCTAATTCAGCACTAGAAATATAACAAATTATCTATATATAGAATGCTGCCGCGGAGATATATCGATGCCGGGAAATAGTTTCTAAATAGCAAGTGGAGGTTTTCCCCCCAATCGCGTTTGGAAACATACAAGGCCACTTTACCTGCTGTGAATAGTTTGTTTACAGTCCTCGCCCGCAGCAAAGTCCAGCGGCGCAGTGCATACAGGCAGCCCAGCAGCGCTTATTATCAAATGGCTAAACGGGCCTTCCTCGAATTGACTACCTAATAGCCATTTCGGTACCCGTGCCACATACAGTTAAAGGCGAAACTTGGATGGATATTATTACAATATCGATTGCTCACTTGGTGGTTCAGCAAGCGCATATATATCGTATCCGTCCAACACCCGTTGCAGAGATGCCGCACGCTGTCGGTACCGACTACCAATTTGGTCCAAATGCGGGTCAGCCTTATATGACGATTTATATTGCGCCTAGGATTGGGGACATCAGCCCACCCGGAAACTCCCCGTAGCAAAAACTTTACAAAGGTTCTCTCGAGCGATGCTAGGCTGGTAACCTCTCACAGCTTAGGGTCGCTTGCTGACAGCAGAGGGGGCTCTAATCCAGGCCACTATACAGAGCTCACGAAGTGTTTGGGCGCCCGCACTACATGTGTAGCGCTTTGGAATCAGTACGTTTGTAATTGCAGGTGCGGCGCAAATGCCTATGTTTACATTACTCTTACATGCAATACTAAGTTGAGGAGTCTAGCATAAACTGTTCTATTACGATTACAATCGATGTGTTCTCCACTGCTTCTAGGGCGAGCGAGCTGTGGAACGGATTCCCATCGGTAGGCCTCGTTGGGCAGATAGCTGTAGCTCGTACTCCAAGTGTGTTGCCGAAAATTACATTTCCGAAATTACAAATGATGACTGGAAATGCCTTGTCTATTTTAACAAGTTCGCTACATCAGATTCATCCGATTCATCCAACCAAGCAATGGAAATGGATTCCATCTAGATTGTGGTCTCATCCATTTTAATGATAACGCTCCCAACTCTTGATCGCCACATTACACAAAATTTCTCTTCGAGGGATAGGTTCAATCAGCAGAACACAACAAACGGCGTATCGCAATAAATTGGACGACATTATTAATTTATAGCCTCCAAGTCTGAAAAGCAGGGGGATATGATTAGCCTATACTTCTGCTTTGGCTTCAACCATGCCCTTTTACCTGCGTTGTGCATTGTCTAATATTTGCTCTTTCCACAGACGTAGCGGTGGCTGCTACAGAGTCTTGTTAGACTTTTCACATACGGCTATATACCTACGTAGTCATAGATCTCCTTAACTATGGTTCGCGAAACACTCCAGGATATTCTAGTTTAAGTAAATGACGTCGTGTGCAGTTCCAGATGGATCTTGATTCGACGTGTGAACTCTGTAAACTGGGTTTGCCATTTCTAATCTCTTATAACACGATTACTCGAAAGAAAAAAACTTCTAGATCCAAATCTTTGTCCTGTGCTTCATGTCTCACTCCGAAAGGAATGTCAACAAGCTGGCATGGTCCTATTGATTCCAGCAACGATTGAAGGTGTTGCTTCATTCTACTTTCGTTCATAACTAATTTAATCGACTTGTTTAATGGCCAGGGCAATCGGATAAATCATTCCAAAATGACAACCATATCTCAATGCCTTTTTGAAGTATTGCGCCATAATTCTGTTCATTTTTGCGACACGCAAAGCAATTTGAAGGAGCAGTTTCCAGACCTCAGCACTCGGCGCTAACCTGCAACGCTTAATAGAAGCCTTCTACTGGCCCTCAGTACTGGTTTGGTTAGGTTCCATATCAGCGGCTTTAGGATAATACTTCATTATGTGAAGATACAGCGTATAGAAAAAAGTGCGAACGAACCCCTTTCCTAAGGGTTGTACACTTGAATGGCAGTTGGACCAGTCAAGCATAACAACATGGATCTTTTCAACGCCAGTGTAATCTGTTGATTGGACATGACAATTAAACTCCGAAACACCGTGCCATTCTGTATATCAAGCCCGAGCTCCCCTTTCGTGCCATGTGCCAGTGGGCATTCATTCAGAAGACGGTATATCCACTCATGGCTATCTTTGTCCGCTCTAGTAACCTCCGGTTTAATGGGATGCATGGCGACTCCGGTTCGGCGATATGGAATATCCCGCCAAGGACAACCGGTAGCTTAGCACCTATCAAGCTCCTTGCACATAAAAGGATCCGTTGGGTCGCCAAAATCCCCTTACAAACATTTTAACAGACAGGGAGGGTGGTTAATTAATGCGGTATAATATACCTACCAATCGGCAGCTCGATGGAGTAATTGAACTTCCACCAGGCAATGCCTTGTCATTTTCGGTAATATGCCGTCATGGTGTAGACATCGTTAAGCAGACTATCGTTGCATCTCTATTCCTAGAGGCTCATGAATAAGCATCTTCTTCTGCGGAAATTGGTGGAGCCGGGCAGGCATGTGGCTTGTTGGCTTGCGGAGATCTACGGGGCTACGATGGCAGTGCATTTGTGGGATTGATGCTTGCCGCGCCGAAAGACAGGTATCAGGCCGAAGGATCGCATGAAGCTACTTAGATTTGAGTGACATGTTTCGTCTTGCGCAATTAGTTCAACCAGAAAAAAAACACATGTATGGACCACAATTCAATACAGTAAGAGTTGAAGACGGCCGCTATGCTATTTATGTATGTCATACAGAGAGTGAATCTTCAGTGTTGCTGTTAAGAATAGGCGGGAAAAGCAGAGCAGTGTCAGTCCATAAATGAGATACACTTTACATGGAGTCAGATAAAGCTTGGGCCATTGTGCGAGGATTCCAAGCTTTTGAAGATAAGGTAGGCATTTTCGCTTATGCCTACTGCAGAACTGTGATCATTTATCCAGAATTTGCCTGTTGTCTCTTATCTCTACTTCCTCGCTTGGCGATCATTATTCAGAAACGGTGTCTTTTGTTTAAAATCGCACGCCAGTTTTAGCCAGCTGTGTCTAATGCTGCCTCAGAGGAACCTTTGATAATATTCTTGGCCTTGCTAAGCAAAGGAGCTTGCGGCGTGAGGCATGTTTACAAACGTCTACATAAGACAAATGCCTATGACCGATGCCGAAGCTTCCCACACCGCTTTGAAGTCGTTTGGAATACAATTAACAGTGCCGGCGCCTTCCCCGATAAGGGCCTTCCGTTGAAAAGAGTCTCAAAATTTGGCAAAATGGGCTTAAAGTTGATATCCTTGGCACAACAACTGCGGCACAGCACTTTTCCCCTGATCAGGCCCAAGCAGATGAATGCCGTTGTCTATACCTTGATGTGACAAATCTAAATGCTCGTTTACGATTTTGCCCAATGGATATCTCAGGATATAATAAGAGTAAGATAGGATAAGCTCGTATCTTTGCGAGTATTCGCTTTCAACACCTCGGGGTTACATTCATTAAGATATATCTTCTTGTGATAATCGGCTTAAATCGCCACTTTCAGTCCGAATCTCCAGTGTTCTCCACCGGAAACGCTGAAGGGATTGTTACCAGGCTCTTTTTAGTGTAGTTTGCGTTCTAGGGAACGGATTTTTGAGGCAGCATATTTGCTTGGGCAAAAAGGAATGCCGAATAAGAAGCCGAGGAGGGAGTATTGGAGCATAATCTTCTTCTCACTAATATAGACGTATCTTAAGAAGTGATTTCGGCCAGTATGAATTGGACGGGAGGTGGGGGATACTATCTGTTAAATTGTAAGCACTGCATCTCGAAATCAGGAGGTATATGCATTACCTAGATGTACTAGGTCAACAATCCGAGTCCACCCTGCTTCATATCCAAGCTTCTTTGAATGATTCATGGTTAGCGTCTTCGCATTCAACCGAAATCAAGTGTTGTTACAGGAAATATGCACCTGTGCTTGTAAGACGGACCTCCTCCGATACGAATACGAGGTGAGAGATACCACGAGCTTCGCCCTTACTCGTACTCGCATGATGAGTTCACCGCCCTTGCAGCAATCATTGGTCGTGCCCGTAACAGATGGCATGGTTACATAACACAATAGACAAAAGTTATAAGTTCAAAGGATTCCAACTATGATACCTGGTTTTGAATAGAAGCACGTCTGCATTTACCTCTATTCACTTTAAAGTCACTTGTTGAGATCATGGAGTTGCTGTTAAGCCTTTTCGTCTGGATTCTTGGAGCTTTGGGAGCCATCATCGCCGTGAACCTGTTCCGACAGGCACTTCCACGAAGTAAAGACGAGCCGCCTACTGTATTTCACCTGTTGCCATTCATAGGAAATGCTGTGTCGTATGGCATAGACCCTCCTAGGTTCTTCAACAAGTGCCAAGCCAAGGTAAGCCAGATCCGCTACTTGCGAAACGCTTTCATTCTCGCCATAAAATATATATGCTAATGTTGTTTTTTTAAAGCACGGAGATATTTTCACGTTCATTCTTCTTGGCAAGAGGATTACATGCTATTTTGGCATCGATGGCAACGATTTTATCTTGAATGGTAGCCACGATGATCTCAGCGCCGAGGAGATCTACTCCCCTTTAACGACGCCAGTCTTCGGTTCCGATGTCGTATACGATTGCCCGAATTCAAAACTGATGGAACAAAAAAAGTTTGTCAAATTTGGTTTGACGCAACGAGCCCTCGAGTGCCATGTTCCGCTCATTGAGCAGGAAGTTGTCAATTATATCGGAAGCGAGGCGTCTTTCCTGGGGAAGTCTGGCACAATGGATGTCTCAAAATCATTGGCTGAGATTACCATTTTCACTGCTGCCCGAGCTCTCCAAGGAGACGAAGTTCGTGAGAAATTGACGGCCGAATTCGCGACTTTATGCCATGATCTCGATATGGGCTTCCAGCCGATTAACTTCTTGATGCCGTGGGCACCACTGCCACATAACCGCAAGAGGGACGCCGCGCATTCCAAGATGAGAGCCATATACACGAGTATCATAGAAAACCGCCGAAAAAGCAGACTCAAAGATGGATCGGACATGATATGGAGCCTGATGAACTGCAGTTACAAGAATGGCGCGCCAGTCCCAGATAAGGAGATAGCACATATCATGATCACGCTGCTTATGGCTGGACAGCATACCTCATCCTCGGCCAGCTCATGGATAATACTTCATCTCGCATCGCGCCCAGATATAACAGAACAGCTATACCAAGAACAAGTTCAAAATCTCGGCCATAACGGCAGACTCTCGCCGCTACAATATGCCGATCTAAGCAAGCTCCCCTTACTACACAATGTGGTGAAGGAGACGCTACGAGTCCACTCTTCAATTCATTCAGTCATGCGCAAAGTCAAACGGCCAATTGAAGTCCCGGGGACTCCCTATGTCATTACACCGGACAAGGTCCTCCTTTCATCGCCACTTGTAACAGCGCTGAGCAATGAATTTTTCCCCAATGCCCAAAAATGGGATCCACACCGATGGAGAAGTCTGGAGAAGGAGACTGATACCTCGGACGATTCCATATTCAAGGGAGCTAGAAGCCCATACTTGCCATTCGGCGCAGGTCGACACCGGTGCATCGGCGAAAAGTTTGCTTATTTGAACCTCAGCGTCATTGTGGCCACCATGATACGCAACTTTCGGTTCTTCCTACTAGATGAAAGCGGGAATCTCCCCCAGACAGACTATTCGTCTCTATTCTCCCGACCAAAGCAGCCGGCTATGATTGGCTGGGAACGCCGACATCACGAACATAACGGGCTGCCTTAAGATATTGCCCAACCGAAATGGTTGTTACCTACAGATTATGTAGTTTTAGCTATCATTAATGAATATTCAACTTTATTTTAGTAAAGACGTGCATATAAACGTAGTTACGACGCTGTCATTTGCCTGACCTACTCTCTAAGAGAAAAGCGACTCATTGTTTGCATCTAGATTAGACGTCTCGAGTTCTATCTTTTTCTTTTGTTTGTCTTTACGCGGCTGGATTTCGGATACTGTAAATCCTGTTAGGCTGCTCATGCTACCCAGTCCTTTGAATTATGTCTCTGACTTGTGTCTTGTCTTAGAAATTACGGCAACACTATACTCTGATACCCCTAGTTTAGCTCAACAAGCACATCGTGACTTGCAGAATATGCGCCAAGCGGATGCTTCGTTGGTAACAACAACGGCAACCTCACCAGGCCCGTTACCTGCTTTGAGAGGGATTAGTAGCAGGCTATCATCGCTCAAAGAGAACATCAATTTTTTCACCTCAAGGATTGCAGTCAGCGAATCTCAGCTAACGCTACCCTGAAGCAACGGCCGCCCTTCGGCTCACACACACTTGGCTAACTGGGCCGCTAAAAGAACATAGCTCGCAAGCCCTGCTGCTCGGCGTGCCCAGTGTACCACAGTTATATAATCCAAAACCGTTAGCAGACATTGGACTTGGAAATACTTTGTAATCGTCAAACTGCAGTGGGTTCCCATATACTACGGGAATATCGTTATGGCTGAAACGAAACTGTCTTTAAGCTTACGTGCGGACATTTATGGAGCAGTATATCTTGGTTGCTCCACACAATACCGCAGTCTTATGTAGAGACGAGAATGTATTTGTAACGAGCGTGGTGGAATTAAGTGGATCGTGAGGCAAACGAAGATCAACTGAGATCATCTTTACTATGGCGATTGACTGCAAGCAGCGTTACTACCGTTTTGTGATAAAAAGCTGCGTTACTCTCCTCTATATTTAGTATGGACCATATCCGATGGCAATAGCGTCTTTGTATCAACAACAATAAACATTGGCATTATGACTAGACAAATCACAGTTATCGGCGCAACCGGCATCCAAGGGGGGTCTGTCATTAGAGCCCTGTTAAAAGACAGCGGCTACTCGCTGACAGCCATCACTCGAAACAAATCAAGCGACAAAGCAAAAAGTCTTGCTTCAGATGGCGTTCGTGTCATTGAGGCTGATCTCGATGATATTGCCTCTCTCCAAGTAGCGTTTGCTGGAACATCCATCATTTTTGCCGCGACCAACTTCTTTGAGCCATTCATCAAATACGGTAATGAAGAGGCCATTGACATCGAGACAAGGCAGGGCATCAATATTGCTAAAGCTGCAGCTGCAACACCAACGCTAGAGCACTTTGTCTGGTCGACGCTTCCCAACGCCTACCGAATCAGCGATGCCCGGTTCGCTATTCCTCATTATGTGAGCAAAAACAGGATCGACGACTTCATCAAGGCGGATCCGATACTCCTCCAAAAGACGACATTTCTCTGGGTCCCCACTTACGCATCGAATATGAACTATCCATTCTATCAACCGTTTCCGATTCCAACGGCCGGGAAGAATCGGTATATCCAATTTCAACCAACTCCAGCATCTGTGCAATTCCCCATGATTGGCGATGCAACTATCAATATTGGACTTTTTGTGCGCGCCATTATAGAGCAACCTAAAAAGACGCTTGGCGGAAAATTTGTCAATGGCATCACCGACATTATGACGGCTGGAGAGATGCTTGCGACTTGGGCATCGGTGCGTGGCGTGGAGGTAGAGTACGTGCAGATAGACAAAGCGACGTATTATAGTTTATGGCCGCAATGGGGTAAAGCGATGAATAAGATGCATGAGTACTTGGAGTGGGCTAAGGATCGTAGCTTCTCGGGTGAAGACGGTATCCTCTCTATGGAAGATCTCGGTATCGTTGGATTAAGGGACACGCGGACTGCGTTTGCTGAGATGAGCCGATTGGATATTGGAAGGCAAATGTAGAGGGATGGAGCCATAGCACAGAGCACCTAGCTATAGGCACCAGCGGCCCTGTCTGAATAGAGAGAAATTTAGTAACAAGTGCCCTGTCTTGATGGAAGTGATGGAAGCTGGTGTGTGTACAAGTAAGCTGCGCTGCGTCTTCACATAATGACACTGCATAGTACGAGGTACTCGTATTCGTACGCCGGCGGTAGGCTGCAGTGAGAAGTCTGTCTGCGTATTGATTAGGGACGGTAATGATTAGCTAGGAGGAACCACTCCGCCTCTATTAGTAATGCAGAGCCGTTTAAATCGACTCGGTCGCTATGGTACAGCCATTAACTCCGAGATATGTTTGCACTGCTTGAGCATTTTCGCTGTTGATTGAGTAAGAACACATACATAACTGCTCAATGTCTCTCCGAAAAAAGGCATGTGCCGCCTGTGTTTCTTCAAAACGACGATGCGATCAGTCGCGGGCAGCATGCCATCGATGCGCCAAGCTACGTTTAACCTGTCAATACCCATCTTCGTCTGCGGGGATCACGCTTGAACCCCGTATAGCAATCTCGGACGGTTCAGTTTTGCCCTGTGACGAAACATCGGCCCCTTTCACTACCGATAGTTTGGCGTGGGATAGCTCCTGGGGCCAACAATGTCTTGGATTGGACTTCACAATTTCGCCGCATACAGTAACACTCCCTATGTCACACCTGGACACGGGAGACTTGAGAGATCTCGGGGAAACAGCGTTGCAAAGCAGTACCCTAGTCAACCAGTTTCAGGCTGCTTGCGATGAGAATGCCGGAGCCGAGCATATTTCCATTCAGGATAATCAACCAGCAGCATTGCCTCGCCACGGTGCATCTGAAGAGAACAATTTTTGCCCATCTTTTTGTCAGCGCACAGGTTTGCATCAAAATCAGTTAGTGCTGGCCGACTTCAGCGTTGTGCCTATGTTGCATGATGCAAACAGATGGACATTCTGCGCCAGTAAAATGGTGTCCTACATTACCGCATTTGCCAAGACGGCATCCACCGACTTCATTGCGTCGTACAACCTACAGTCCCCTCTAACGGCTGCACTAGGAGTATGCGCCGCTCATGAGACTCTGACTGGGCCAAGTCGCGTGGTTCTTGATAAGCTTATTGAAGCTGAGATAGAGAATCTGATTTGGCATGTACCACAGCGAACAACACTATCGGTGATTGATCCATCTATCTCCGGGGATATCCACAATTTTACTCCAATAGATGACTTGCAGCTTTTCAGGGAAGAACTTGCTCGGGTGCAGGCTATGACGCTGTACCATATCATAAGATCGTTTGGCAGCGATACCGCACAGAGGCGTCAAGCGGTACATAATGAGCCGCTACTAGCAGCTTGGACGACATCGCTGCAAGCGCGAATACATAAATTGTGTTGTACAGTGGATCAGAATATACCAGATCACGCAGTCTCGAGCCTTTCACCACGTTTGAGACCTGACCAGAGTACATGGGTACCTTCAAATGGGCAATATAGCCACCTTGATAATCGCGGCTTTGATTCGGGTCCACTCAGAGAGGAGGAACTTGAAAGTGCGCATCGTACTATTCTTATATCTTACTTCGTGCGAGCTATCTATATGGTAGTAACATTTGGGATTTGTCCCCTAATATCGGAGCTCGAGTCTTTAATGGTCTCTGTACCTGCGAGTGTGAGAGGGCGGAAACACAGCCTAGGAAGTGGCAGTCTGTTTCCGCCTTGTATCTTCTCATCTTTGGGCCTCCAAGGGTCTGATGGTTTAAGACTCTCGTACAAAGAACTTCTTGGGTTATGGGAGCAGGGCTACATGTCTACTTCGGATTTGGAAGATGAGTATACCCAGCTTCTACTGGTTGCATGTAAAGGAGTAAGCATCCTTTCAAGCGGTCCTGGGGAGTTTTAAATTTAATTATATGACACTGGAGTTCAGGGCTGGAAGTTCTTTTTTTCTACAATACAGCACCTTTCTTAACGCGGGGTCATCTTGGTGTGATAGAAAATTAGTCCCTCTTGGTTAGGAGCCTGTTTTCTCACATAAGCCTCGACCAGGGCTGCGTCTTAAAGTAACAGTAAATCAGCGCAACACATGACAGCTTTTGTAATTTGGAAACCTAGGTGTGTATTTCAAGCACTAGATATGGACTTGCTGCTATTCCAAAGTAACTTCCTATCAATGGTATTTTGCATAGCGCTATCCTATGTTTACGTTTAAGAGTCAATGTGATCCACACGCGGACAAGGTAAAAAGCTGCCAGTGTCTACAACGTTCTTTATAGAAAAGTAGGTGATTGATAAGATGTACAATGCGTTTTTCAGCCCATGTTAGGCTACTTAAGCAACGGAAATCGAGTATTGTGTTGTGGTAAATACAGCATTTGAACCTATTAGATCTGTTAGAGCAATTCCCAAATTACTGTCATCAAGATTTCAGTCACCTATAAATGGTTCTGTGCCTGCCTGAAGACTTGTCACAACCATACTTGTGCTTACACCCTGACTGGACGTGAGATAATTAAAAAAAAGCTTCAGGTCGCCATTCCAACTGTTGATATTGCTAGGTGCCACAAACGAGAAGACAGTAGTGCTACCGTTAGGGCCTTTAAATAGTTGCCACGAAACACCGTTGATTGTAGGCGTAGCAATTGGTGTACTTCCTGTGCTGGAGATAGGGCCTGCACCACCGTATTTGCCCAACCAAATCATTATCTCGTATTGATTGGCGGAAGATGCAGATGGTGCAAGCCATAGATCGTAGGCTACATCAGCGACAAGCTGAGATCCACTGTATCTACGGTAGCACTTAGCAAAAATTGTTTCATGAGTCCATGTTCTGCATACTTACTGCCAATTCCACGCTGATGGGATGGACATTATCCCAGATAGTGCTTTGTCGACGTTCTCCAGCGCAACATTGGAGTACGATTTCACGTTTGAGTTCCCGCCCGTCCAGGTCCATGAGGTTGACCACGAGACTGAATTGCCTTGAAGCGAGTTGAAAGTTGTGCACTGCTGTCCAGAAGTGGCGGTTGCAGCTCCCCAATTGTTGTGATATATAGTATATGGGCCTGCTTGTTGACTTCCAAAACTTCCACACCAAGTAATTGCCCGTGGTTCAATTGAAGATATAGGACTGGCTCCAGAAGAAGCAATAAGCCATCCAGGTATCAAGTATGAGCTGAACTTCATGCTTATGTTGCGAATAGGTTGGAGGGACAGTAAAACGAAGTGTTTCCACGGCATCAAGCCTAGAAGTTTTGGAGCGCTTTTGTGACATATAAGTAGTTTTTGAGTGTTGAGAAGCCCCATACAGTTGATCAACAGTCATAAGGTTGCATCCGATGACAGATTATCCGCCACATGCAAAAGGGTGCCACGGATGATCTACACCCGTATTGGATAATGCCGTAACCGTGTTAGGCGTTTCGGGCATCGCAGTCTTCTTGTTTTTACAAGTTGCGCACCAATAGCTTCAAAACGGTTAATTACCAGACTGTGATCCAAGAGAATCTTTTGTTTTCACCTTCCGTGCACGGTTAGATAGACATGTGTTTATCCTGGTAGATCCTTGGCCCTCCCTTCACAACCCCAACACAATTCGGATTGTTGTTAGCACGATTATTCTCGAACAATGAGTGGAGTTTACTCCACAACATTTAACTACGGACAAAAATGCCATGCTACATCTTTGCGATATACACGTTATTACGGGAGTGTGATCTATATAGCTGCATAGGAATTAGCTCGGAGAATCACTCAGTGGACTTTTACTCCGTTTAACCGGAGAGCAAGCTTGATATGGCATACGAACAAGGGAGTTGATAGGTGCGGCAAAGCTGAACGGCAATCAGACGATTTAATACTTCTACATCGGGTGAATGTGTACCGAGTAGTTTCATTGAACAAAGTGAGCTGAGGGTATACGTAAGGAGTGCAAAAGTTCTCTATTTATAATTATCTCCCGAGTTAAAAAGTAGGCTTTTATTTTGTACCGATTATACCTGGTGTCGAAATGGCATTGAAGCGTCTGAGACATACTTATCGAAATCTATACACTGTATGTCCACGGAAGGTGATGGTCGGCGCAGACATAGTCCTGCCGCTCGCAATACTTTGAACGATAGTCTTTCCTCGATTATTTATTTAACGCACTTCGAACGGCTTCGCTATTAAAGGAGGCTCTCTACGCTACAAAAAGACCCTGACTACCCTCAATCTGAACTGTATACATTTCACGTGCTGAAATATCGTAGACATCATTACCATACTTTGCTGCGGTTCAAAAGCCTCAAAAGGCTAGTATTGGATTTGATTATTATTATTTGCTTATTTGTCTTCTTCACAGTTAATTTACTCACAATATCGCACCACAGAGCCAATCTGTATGGTGGATTCAAATCACGTAGCCATGGTTGGTATGTCTGGCCTGTAAAAGTAGATTAATCTGCAAATTCTTTGTAAAGTGCAAAAGGACCTGAGCTATACATGGACAAGGAGATACAGCCAGATGGGTATCCCTGGTATGTAGAGACTGCTTGATAAAATGGCATGGGAGACAACACTGCCATGCGTTAAACATGGCGCTAAAACTTATTGTCTATCTGCAGATGAGTATGAAACCCGGAATAATAAAGTAAATATGAGCGGGCAAAAAGGCCAGGCCCGTGCTTTTGTCTTGCAGCAAAAATGAATTCAATCTAGGGTCAGATCATCTTGAAGCTTGGAAAGAAGCCAGAGATCAGTTAGCTAAGTCTGAAATGAAGATCTCTGCTTATACCACTACAGAAGAACGACCATGTGCCCACTGAACTTGTGTCAACTCTTATGACTAAAGGCCTAACGCCGAGCACTCGGCAAGCACTATCTATTCGTATGACGAGCAAAAGACAAGCTCCTTTCGCATGTTTAAGCTGTCCATCCAGAAAAGATCGCAGCGATATGATAATAATGGCGCCTTGTGCCAATTGTAGGCAGAATGGTAATGAATGCGTACCTAGGTAGTTAGGTAGCCCCCAAAGCATAAGTGGGTGATTATCGGCTCCAACCATTGCTTCGAGATGTACTGCATTATATGGATGCAATTAAGATTCTGTGTTTCTACAGCAGCTTAGCTATAAACAGACTTCCAATTTCCGAAGTATGTGTCGTCTTTTAAAGATTTGTCAGAACAGTAGCTCGATCTGCATGCTAATTGGAATGTCGGGATGTTGGAGTCTTGGTAAGTAGTAGTATCTAAGGAACGATACAATTTATCTTGATCTTTTGCACGGGAACTACATCCCGTAAAATAAGGATGCCTACTTGATGATAGCCAGTCACCTGAGAGCTGTGCTACTGATTTACGTGAGGCTTTGATTACATCAATTTGAATAGCTAATCAGTTATCTCGATATTGCCATTTATATATCTCTATTTGCCTTGACACTGCTAAACCTCCGGCATGTGCTTACAAAGAAGCTTTTGGTGCCTGTCGATTATCATCATGTGGTAGGCGCTCGATAATACCTGGAACTCCCCCCAACACAATCGCCAAACTGTGTTGCCCTATGTCGGCTAGACTTTTGCATCCTGACAACCTCATGCATACCTCAAACTCCTCCCTCAATACCTGCAAGGCTCTCTCAACACCATCTTGGCCATTGAAAGCGAGTCCCCAGTATGGGATTCTCCCAGCAAAACATATGTCGGCACCAAGCGCAAGAGCTTTGAAGACATCACTTCCCCTACGGATTCCACCATCAATGCCTATCATTAGCTGGCTTTCAGTCGACCGTTTGGAATTGATGCTTCGAGCCGCTGCTACGCAATCCGATAGAGCTTCAAGTGTAGCCGGAGCACTGTCGAGCTGGCGACCGCCGTGATTAGAGATAATGACTCCTTTCACGAAGGGATACTGAGCAACTGTAATGACATCCTCGGGTGTATAAATGCCTTTGAGCCAGATCTCCATGTCCGGCGGGGTGATTGAGCTAAGCCAAGGCAAATAGTCAGAGGCGGAAACGGTAGCATCCCTAATCGCATTCTTGAAGTTGTTGGGGTTATACGATATATTAGGAAATGCGAGGTGCTCCGGAAGGTCTGTGCCATTTCGAAGCCTTAAAACTTTGCCCTCAGTAACCACTTGTGTAATTTTTTAATGATGATTAGCTTACTCGTTCAATCGGCGTCCGACAGTAGGCGAATCCGCCGTGATGAGAAGGGCCCTGTAGCCTGCTTTGTGAGCCCGAGCAACAAGTTCTAATGTGTAGTCTTTCCGACTTGCACTCGATTTTTGGATAGCATAAGGTATCTTGCTTTCAACCTCATCGCAGGCGATAATAACCTCTTCGAGAGGTTTCGTCGCCCAGGCTGATAAGCACATGGCTATACCTGCCTTCGCGGCTGCGTGTGACGTTGCGACTTCGCCATCAGGATGTGCCAAGCAGTGCATTGCCGCAGGCGAGAATCCAAATGGCCAGGAAAGCTTTGTGCCAAAGATGACTTTACTAGTATCGATCTCTTCCACATCACGCAGAATTCTAGGCATAATGCGGTAGCGGTTATACTCCAGCTCGTTTGCTCTAAGAGTGGTGAGATCCTCTGCCCCTCCGTTGATATACTGTGCCCATTTGGGGTCCAGCTTGGCTAAAGCAGCGCTGCGTATATCGGAAATTGTCCAAACTTCGGAAATCGGCAGCATATTTTCTTAAACTTCAAGTAAAACGGGTTTGCAACTCGAATGAAGATTCTGGGAACTGTTACAAAATGAAAAACGCATTGGATAAAGAGTGCTGGGGCATACTTATAAAAGAGCTAATGGAGATGATTGTTCAAGACCAAAGATTGTTCAAGATAACAAGGCCTACAATCCATAACTGGTTGCCATGTCTGAAGTGTTACAAATCAAATCAACTATGGTGCATCGTAACAGCCAATCACCAACGGGACAAGTGCTTTCGAGGTTGGTCAATTTGAGATGTCCGGGAAGTCCGACAAATCCGTAAAACTGTTCTAGTTTCTAGAATATCCATTAGGCGTGACAAAACCGTTAACCGATAGGTAGCAGCCATGGTCTTCAGCAAAGTGGCTGCCCCGTCTTGCTCAAAAAGTAAGGTCAGCATTTCTACCGCTGGTGTGTTCGATTATCTCACTTTGCAGTCGAAATGTCTCTTATAGTCGGCCGTGTCTTGCACTTCTAGTTTCTCGATTCGCAGCTAATAACTCATCTCGCTATCTTGTTTCCGGTCGCATAGCGACCTCAGGATCGAAAGTGACACGATCCTATCACTCACCTGCGTAATTGTCAACTTAGTTCCCTCTATTTTGACCCTTACTACTGGTGACAAAAAAGGACAAATTGTTGAAAGAATTCTTCGGTATAATCCTCCTTTTTTACAAGATGTTTTGCATACTTGAGAAAAATATGTAGTTGTATCTTTGCTTCTTCCATCTCATCAAACAGGCCGCTTTCCTCAAGCGTAAGTGCTAGGCTAAAGTAACTTCGAGCTACAGCGCCTGCCTGAGACTCACAGTCTTTGAGAATATTAATTGCAGATTTAAAAAAATATGCTAAATTGGTTAATACAACGGTCATATAAACTAAGTCAACAGGGGAACTTACGCGGCCTGAGTAAGATCTGCTCGAGAGCGCAAAAGAGAACCAAGTTTATGGCAGACAAAGGCTGTATATGAGTGGGTCGGCGACTTCAATTGCCGTATCCTCAGGCAATCTTCAAAAGCAGAAAATGCAGCGTCTTGCTTCATAGCAAGGAGCGTGTTGCCTGTATTAAATTGAACGCTGATATTGATTCGTGTTAGCAAGCCACCATGGTTGGTTATTGTACACCAAGCTCTCTGACTCAGAATACCAGGACTCTTACATGGCCATGCTCAAACTGTCAGTACCATATGCTTCTAGTGTCCAGTCACGGGCTTGACGACACCAGAACAGGGCATCCTCCAGTAGGCCTTTGGCACGATACGCAATGGATAAGTTCGCCGCCCAGTCTCCCCGCGAGCTTTTGTTTTGGAATGTATCCAGGAGTAACTTGAAGGCGTAAATGCTCGGCTCTGCTACACCACAAGCCAGGTGCGTAAGGGCAATGTTGCCATCAACAATGGCCATCACCTCGACGTCGTAAGACTCTAGTGTCCCATCCTCAATTAATGCAACACGATGATTGTCTGCCTTCTCAAACCACTGCCGGCCATGATCCGGAAGATTGAGTTCGTATTCAATAGTTCCAAACGTGTTGTACATATCAGCCGTCAACCGACGCATATACTGAGGGAAATAGCCAGGGTGATTTTTCTCCTCTATTGCAACCTGCAGGATTGAACATGCTTCTTTTACCATCTCAGTGGCTGTTCCAAAATTGCCTCGCTCAGATAAATACCTAAATCAGGGAAAGAGTTAGCAGCGCGGCATGCATAAGTTTCAATTGCGAGTAGGTAATACTGTACCATGCGCAGCGGCGAATCACCTCACACAGCATAATTGGTGGTCGTAAAATGTTTCGAAAGCGTCCATATATTTTCATCAGCGCGGAAAGATGAGGGTGAAGCAGCGCGCAGTCGTCCCATTCTTTGAGGAGGGGCGAGCCGCCTAATCCTTTTGGAAAGCACGCATTCAGGGCAAAGACCGCCCAATCGAACAGATAAGCAAGATCTTCAGACGCAATCGACTTTAAAACTGCTTCTCTTACAATCCTATGGCAACCGAATCTGTTGCCCTCTGGGCTCCTTGTCAAAAGTGAGATGCGTATTAGTGTAGACGCGGCTGTATCGACCGTTTGGCAACATGCTAAGTTAAGATAAATTACCCGCATAAAAAACGTGAGTCATACGTACAAGGATCTTTCTGGGAAAATGTCGCGCGTGCAGGCTACGAGCCGGGGAAATGCATCGCTGGGGCCATTGTGTGTTCTAGTCAAATGGTTAGTCAAATCCGCGTATAAGAAACAGAATAGTCGCTCACTTAGATTTATAATCATGGCACTCGATTAATTCGATAGGTACATCGTCAGGATCAAAAAAGGCAAGAATCTCCCTCTTAGCTTCTTCGTTGATATTGACCAGAGCCATTGTCCATGTGCGATGAATGGAGATTTCATAAAAGCGATCTGGGTTCCCAGGCTGGAAGAGTAAATTTGTGTCAAAATCGGTATAGTGTTGTAAGAAGCTGGTGTAAGACAGGTTCGCCATTCTGATATATGAGCCAATGGAATTCAGCACCAATGGCATGTTGCCGAGACGATCTGAAATGGATTGAGCGGCGCCAACCTCTTCTTTAGTAGCGTTTACATAAGGATTGATGTCAAGCATAAAACTCAAACTCTCTTTGGGGGTAAAGAGTGGAACTTCGAGGCATTCATGGCCATATGCTGCCGCCACTTCACGGTTCCGAGTGGTGAGAATGATTGATCCATGAGCTCCCACAGGCCAAGTCTGATCGATAGCATGCTCACCTTCGACGTTGTCGAAGACCATGAGCCACTTGACCCGTCGATTGGCCGAACCTAAGCATCAGTAACTATGATGTTCGATTGCGCCGCATTGTGCAGAAAATGATATGAGTCTGACCTATGGTGGCAGTCATGAGCCACTTAGTAAAAGTTCTAATCAGCGCTGCGTCCTGCCGAGAACCTGTTGGCGGCCCAAGCTGTAATAAACGAGCGTGAGTAAGGAACGACTCTCTAAGCTTCTCTTCTGTTTCGCCTCGGATCCAAAAAATAGCATCGTAATCGTCGGCATGCCCATATGCGAATTCTAGTGCTAGTTGGGTCTTGCCAACGCCTCCTAATCCGTATAAAGAGACTGCCAGCAGTCTCGAGACTTCTGTTCCAGGCATAAGGCAGCTTTTCATTCGGGCCATCAATTCTGCACGGAAGTGGAAGCGGAGATTGCGCCCATAGGGAAGTTCTTTATACGGGAGCTGATCAGTCATGGCGGTGAATGCGTTTGCGGATAATAGCTTGATGATGTTGTTGTGCTGTTCCTGTTGCACCTTGAATTTCGCCCAGTCTACTTCCGCTTCAACCCAGGCTGTCTTCTCCTGAAGAGCGACAAGGCGCTTCGACGCTTGGATACTAAAACGTGTCACACGACGATTCACAAAGAGAAAGTTTTCTGCGCAGCGAAGACTTGTTAGTTAAATGAGAGGACGGAGATGCCCCGATACCACAAACAATGATGGCGCCTGACACATGTGGTGATACAGCAGCAATGGAACTAAACGGCCATGAAGGGACTGAGAAATAAAAGGGAATAAGATGATTTATGGCACGTCTCGGTTGTTGCACGGAGTGATACTCCAACGGGATCAACTGACTTATTGGATGGGCTCTAAGGAACTCGATTGCATCCTGGTACTGGGCAATGAGCTCCGCGTAGTAGCATATCAATGCGTGCTGAAGCCTTGCCGACAGGTCTCGGGGACCAAATTCTTTCAAATACTCTTGGAAACGGGGTAGAGAGCGCTCCATCCGCTCAAATACATCTGTTGTTGCTTCAAGCGTTTCTTCGTGCTTTGCGGCAAGCTAGCTTCCGTTTTGAGCAGACAGGTTCAAGAGCCATGGACTGGCCCGCCAGTTATCCCGGGGCTTTGGCATAGAGAGTACGTAGCTCGAGTATCAGGGCTAGTGGACCCCACACAATGCCAGCAATGTCAGGCTTCGCCTGGACGGTCGTGTTTACGACAGTTGAAAAGGCTCTGAGTTGTGCCACGAACGTTTGCGTCTTTTTCAAGCTTTTTGCAGTTTTCGTCCCAGAATACTTGACAGTCAGCGCATGGTAATGGAGTAGGAGATCTTCTTGCGAAGTAATATGTCTTATCCGATTGCGTTCTTTGCTGCTGAGACGCGTGTTGTAATACTCCCATGCCCGACTCCAGACGTCGATAAATTCATTGTTCATAGTGTCCGCCGCTTAGAGCCCCTATACCGCACTGGCACGTCGGGTAGGTATAAGTAACAAATTGATTGTAAAATCTCTCTTGGCGGAAGTAGTTTGTACGGGATTTCGGCTTGTCTCAGGCACCGTGAGATTATAAGCTATTCGCCCACTAATGGCGTTCTAATTGGCAGTACTATATCTCCTTTTGAGTAATCCAAGGTTGCAGGGTTGCGCCAATGTTATATCTCGGGTACGTGAGGCTTACACAAGCCTATGTGTCGGGTACGCAAGGCTTACAGTATGTAACTCGGTGTTACACTTTAAGATTAATTATAGGAAGTCGTGCGTGCGGGACTAGATAATTCTACTCTACCACCATGTACATTTGGACTGACTGCTGTAGACAATGAACGTAATGCCCGAAGACATTGTCTTGCCGTTGCTTCAATATGAGGCCAATGGTAGCCATCTAGCGTTGCTAAACAAGAATTATGATGCAGGCGATGCCTGTGTTGAAATATTCTACTTGTCTAAAACATGAAGTTAACCGGTTACCCTACCATCATTTACCATAAAGTCTTGCCTGGCCAAAGCGGGGTGCCCCGCAGCTCAACACATCCATTACATATCACGTCAAGGACCACAGGAATCACATTACAAAACATAGAACATTCGGTCCCCTGCTGACAGTCTCTGGCTGGTCTCAAAGTCCAGTTCAACACATACCTCAGTTCAAAACTAGTCTAGTAATGGAGGGGGACAAGTAAGAATCTTCTCCCACCCAAGAAGCAGTGAACTCCTAACCATGCTCCAGGGAAGCAGTGAGGCGCCTTGACGCTGCTATGCAACACGTGGCCGAAGTGCAAAAGGTCTGCAAAGCGCCATCGATATCTATCGGCATCCTACACGAGGGCAAAGTGCTTTATCGCAGGAGTCTCGGCTTGAGAGATGTTGAGAATAACCTAGATGCTAATAGTGATACATCTTATTTGATTGGGTCTTGCTCCAAGCTCTTAACTTCTGCCGCCGTTGGTATCCTCGCAGAGACCCAGCTTTCTTGGAAAGACTTGATTAGCAAGCACGTTCCCGACTTCGATCCTGTTGGAGATCCTCGTATCGGTCAGCAGGCGACGATTTTGGATGCTTGTCGACACTCGACGGGGCTAGCAAATCCAAACGCAGTCTTTTTCGGCCCTCAGGGCGCCCTGACCATCAAGGAGGAGGATCACGTTGCCCTACTCAACGCACTCCCTACCTCCAATGACAGTGGCCAACGCTTTAACAGCTGGTGGAACTACAGCAATGCCGCATTTGGAGTGTTATCAAATGTCATAAAAGCTGTTTCTGGTATGCACTTCTGCGAATTTATACGCCAACGGCTCTGTCAGCCTCTCGCCATGGAGCAGACACTTGTTGCAAGAGCCGAAGTCCTCGGCAACAACAATATTGCATATCCTTACGTCCAGATGGAGGACGGGCACTGGGCTAAAATTGAGAATGGCTTGACCTCAGAAACGTATGCGCCGGGCGTAGCATCAATGGGAATGCGCAGTTCTGTCAACGATCTGCTTACGTTTTGCGCAGCAGTTATGAATCGATATGATTGTGAAAAGAATATCCATCCCCCGCAGGAGCTCCTTCATCCGGCGAAAGAGAATCCCCTTCGACAAATATCATCGATCTGGGGATGGTGGTGGACTCGACCATTGGATGATGGCTTCGACAATAACACTGCGTACATGCTTGGTTGGTGGCGAACCACGATGCCTACTTCTGCACTAGGGCAGCTCTCGTACAATGCCATTCACAGACGCGAAGATATCATTGGCAAAAATTCTGGATCTCGAACTCTTTATGGACATAATGGTGTTACTGAGGGATCAGTAGCAACAACGTACCTGATACCCTCCTCACATTCTGCCATTGTAGTGCTGAGCAATGCGGCTTACGCAGGAGATGCATCCGATGCGACAGCACAGATCATGCTTCAAGCTCTTTTTGATCTTCAACCATCCGTCGACCTCGTGGCTGCCGTTCAATTATCCAGAAATGAACGATTGGAGAGACATGAAAAGATGATCTCAACTTGGCAGGAAAACAGAGACGTGTCCAAATACAAAGCGACTCCGGACGAACTAGTTGGATCGTATATTGGTTTGAACGTGTCTCGGATCAACATTGTCAAAAGTGACAAGTCGCTTTCGGGGCTGGCAGTCGTTTTTGCGGACCAAGAAATCTCTCGCTGTGAGCTGGAACCCTATAATTCAGATTCGCTTAGCTATCTTCCTATGAAGTACGACGAAACTATAGCTCGTGGGATGATTGATTGGGATTATTGGACGGTCGGAATATTCAATTTTGTGCGGCAAGACCGAGACCGTCAACAAGGAGATATTGTGGGCTTAGAATGGAAATGGGACGAATATGACTATCCAGCACTATGGAGAAAAGAATAAAGCTTTGTATTTAATTACTAATGGCGTCAAAGACCTCTTAGTTACAAGAGAAAGACCAAGCAACTTAGTCGCTCTACAATAGGCTGTTAGTATTTTATACATGGATCGCGATTCTGCTTTGATAAGTACGAACAGATATAATAAATCCAAACTCTTCCACAGAGAGCTTGGGCAGAGCTTGAAGAGCTTGACAGTTCAGTCTTCCCACTAGCCCTTGTGATAAATATAGGTGTAAAAAATGCAGAAGTTTTTCTATTTGAAGTTTAGAAAGGTCAATTTTTCCCTTGAAACATTTCGACTCTAGGTGCCTGTATTACTAAGTAAGGGCGAGAACTACTTAGGTAGCTACGGGGCCTGGTTTTATAGGTGCTATCTATGCCCGGAGGGATGTTTAATAAGCCATCCCTATTACTAAGTAAGCATGAGTTCACGCCAATCAGCCCAGCACCTAATCAATCGACCAAGTCCACCGTTTACTTCTAGGCCAATCGCGCGAGATAAATGGATGAAAGCTTCGAACTAGGTACTCTCTTTTCCTAATATCTTTTATAGTGTTCTAGTCGCTTGCTGGTCCTTGAGGCATTGCCCAGAGCGGACTGTGGCGGCTACCGAGACGACTATGATGAATGGAGCGCATTCGCGTCGCATTGCATGCAAGGTGTGCCTATTACTCCTTAAGAACCGCCTATATAGCTAACGTAAAACAACAGTTATGCAGGGATCGAAAAGTTCGCTGTGGAGGAGAACAGCCAGCATGCGAGAAGTGCAGACGAGCTGGTGAGGAATGCGTGTATCTCTCAACTCAAAGGCCGACCAAGGCCGACCTACTCCAAACAGTAGAGGACTTACAAAAACGCCTAGGTAAGGGTTTCTCGTTATACAGCTACTCTCCTGATGTTAATGCTGCACTGCGTGATAACTAACATTGATTGTCCGACCAAATGGAAAGACGAAGCAGAAGCACACATTGCTAAAATGAGCGCTTCGATAAATGCCGTTGCTCTAACTGATATGGACCGATTACACCAACAACATAGTCTGCTCTCATCTGTGCCGTTGACCAATGGCTTCATAGAGCCATTACAAACAGCCATGTCCCAACAACAAAGCGGCTTGAGTCAATTCCGAGTGGACGGGGACATGATGCTCGATAGCTCGGATAATGGCTTTAACACACGAAGCGAACCCTTTATCCAAGGGGGAGACAGCCAGCTCTGGCACGCGGACATGCGCAATTGGCCCTGGTCTTCACCTGTACCAACACGCGATACCGACGAGGCAGCAAGAGTAAGCGAAGAAACTGGCGCCGCGATTCTTGACACTGTTGCCAAGTTTTCCTCAGCAGTGTTCCGCAGCCAGGCTGACGCGTGTGGCATGGCCACCTCCGTCGCCGACTACATCGCCTGGCTTCGCAATGCGCCGCAAGGCGGTAACGGCATGACGAATAAAGATCCGATATATATGGCCCTTCTAGGCACACTTGAGACTCGACTACGAGAGTTGTGCGAAGTTAGCCAGTCGAGTAATAGGAGCGCTTTACGAGAGCTGGTAACATCCCTCGAGGTGATTGCTCCGCCAGGCAGAGCCACGGCTATCAGGCTAGCCACCATTGAAGAGGACCTGAATAAAGAAGTCCAAGAGCGCGCCGACTTCTTCCGCACGCGGTATACCCCATGTGCGCTTCTCAAAGAGCAGCAAGCCCGAGATAGCCCATAGCTGGTTGGACATACGATCCAGAGGTGAATAGTAGAGAAACACTCCATATATATCTTGAAGGCATGGGGATTTAGTGAAAGCGCAGCGAGTGGGAGGTAGTGTTGTTTGAAACTAAGCATTTACACATGATCAGCTGCCTATGGCGTTCGCGGGGGGTGGGTTGAGAGTTTTTAAAAAGCTACGGTCAATAATCTACCTCATTCTAACATTTAATGAAAAAAAAAAAGCCGAGCGTTCAGTAGGTTTTGTAACAAATCATAGATTGTATCAAGGCTCATGCGGTTCATCTATAATGTTCTGGGGTTTATCCTTTTCACTAGATAGGAGATACAATCCCAGCGCACCTCGATACAGACGGCCGAGAACCACTACACCTTGCAAGCGACGGCTTATGCTATTGGATTCCGGCACAATGGAGAATAGATTCTATAAATCATTCTACGGGGGCGGATGTGGTTAACACGGTGAAAAGTTGCTCAACCAGCACATTTGATAGCTGCTATTTAATCCTCGAAATAGCTGTTAATTTAAATTAAATAGTGGTCAACGATCATGTACCTTCTTCAAGATTACAGGGCATGGATGTAATGAACGAAACCGATTCCATGACACTAGCTAAATTATCCTTGTGGTGCTCAATCCTCGCATGCTCATACGATGCACCATCTTACTACTAAGCAATTCGAAAGTTGCGCCCAGTCTGTAGTCAAGATCGACTACCACCTGCAGTTCTCGCCAGAGATTCATTCTATATATCGTAGCTCATCAGCTGCGGTGTAATAAGCTGCCCAGAACGCCATTTTGTATACGTTTCGTAGCTGGCTGTACACCGATTCAGAGTTCCGATATTGGCGCCTAATCGTCTCGTTTAGGCCACCGCGCCGCCGCTCTCAATGAACAGTTTCCTCCTCTGTGGTAAAATGTTAGTAGACAGAACGAATTCTTAGGGTCCAACGCTTTCTCAAAGATTACTTACACTCATAAATAGAGATGTTATGAAACCAATGGCAGTGATACCGACCAGGTAGTAGAAGCTATCGCGGATTGCTGCTGTTACCTGCTCGACAACCAAGAGCTTTTGCGCAGTATCCAGGCTCTTGTAAAAACTGCCACTAGTTCCCGTCACTAGCTGACTGATCTCGTCCCTTCGGGCATCTGGCAACGCAGCGGCGAGATAGGTTAGGGCCATATTCTGAAAAACTGAGCCTGACACGGAAAGGGCTAAAATAATTCCCAGAACTTGTGCTGGGTTGCGAATTTATTAGTGAGGGGATTCTTTAATGAGTGTGTTTTGTAACCTACCAATGGTCATGATTGATACCGCGTTGTTGACCTCTGAGGCCGGGGCGAGCGCCGACACAATACCAATCCCAGCACTCTGAAAACACCCGATCCCTAGGCCGATGAGCACCGTAAAGCCATAGAGGCGGGAGTTGGAAGTATTGACGTCGATAGTCGCTATTTATAAACACTCTCAGCACATTGGGTGTCGAAGCTTTTAACGTGGAATCAAGGCTCTGTACTTACTCATCAGAGAAGCGCCTGTTACTAACAAGGCGTTGCCGACGACGTACCAAGGTAAATAGTATCCGGTTTTGGGCATCACGTAACCATTCAACAGACAGCCAAAGACAATCATGCAAATCAGAGGCAAAATGCGCACCCCGCCTTGCAAAGGATCATCACCCTTAGTAAACTGGAAGATCAACGGCGTATAATAGATTGACATCATCATCGAGCCTGCAACAAGAAATGCTTGCAAAGGCAGCAGGAAGAGATCTTTGTTCTTCATAAACTGAGTTGGCATCATCCTGGCTTCTGGCGGCACAAACGGGTGATAAATGGTTACGAAGATGAAGGCAATCAGCAGCACAACAGTCATGACCCAGAGCGTAATCTCTGAGCCGCTATTCCACTCGTAAAGAGTGCCACCAAAGCTACCAGCCATGCAGAAACAGGCGCAAAAGGCAGTAAAGATGATTATGCCGATCCAATCCTGCATCCGTAGTTTCTCTCGGAAAGAAACGTCCGGCATGGCATTGATGCTGGGAAGAAAGAAGAGGTATCCGGGCGCGAACAGGCCCGCAATGGGGAGGTTGATGTAGAACCCCCAGCGCCAAGTGGCGGCACTCTGCGCGAGGGCACCGCCGATAATCGGGCCTAGAACGTTGCCAAATCCCCATATAGACATGACGCCGGCGAGGTATATGGGTCGCTCTGCATTCGTGGTCAAGACGCTGATGTACGTCAAGCCTCCGACATATACGCCACTGCCGCCGATGCCCGATACGACACGGCCAATGATGAGAGCTGCCATATTAGGCGAGGCACCGCAAATGGCGCTGCCGGCTTCAAATAGGAATAAGCTAACAAGGAAAAACGACTTCATGTTGAAGAGGCCGTAACCTTTTCCACTGTGAATGGCCACGGTAAGCACGAGTCCGAAACGAAGGGCAGTGATACGTACATAGGCAGAATGAGAGACTGGCCCAGCACGAAACTGACTCCGATCCATGCCAGAGCTGTCTGGTCGCCGAAGCTTTCGACAATGGTCGGTTGGATGGTCGCGATCTTTGAGCAGCTCCGTTAGAAGGTGATTTGGGTGGCCGATCTGGGCACTTACAATAGTATTATCTAAAGCGAAGAGCAAGACGGTAGACATGAGAGAGGTGTAAGCCAAAGCCCACTATGGAGAATAGTGTCAGCGCATTATGAAGTGACCCAGAATGTGTTATAATGAACAGACTCACCCTCCAGCCCCTTATGATTCTCTTCTCTTCTCTGGCCTGCTCCTCCTTATTGTTGTTCTTGGGAGAAATTCCAGTGCCTTCATTGGATGTATTATTGCGTGTCGTATCCATGTCTGAGACTTTTCCATTTTTTTCACTAATGTCAGCAGCATAGCCACTACGGGCGAATTTTTCTGTTATAGCCATCTTGCAGACGTATATACTTAGCCCGACGAGACTGTAAGGCGTTATCATGGCACAGCTTTCTGGAAGAGGGAGATGTTTTATGTTTTGTTGCAGTATCTTGGTAATTTTAAAAGCTTCGAATTTGTAATCAAAGATACTGTTACTCGCATAGATGTAACTCTCCTGGAGTAGTATCCGGGCTGTTGAATCCGGGCTGTTGAATCCGGACCGTAATTCATTTGCTGGTCTACCTATCGACACATCCCTCCTCTACAATTGGCTTAGCGGGATGTAACATGCATTGGGAGTCTGATCGCCCCATCTATTCTAGTCTTCCCATTGAAGCTCCGGGCCGAACTGACCGAGCGTTTTACTAAATGGACACAATGCCCGGGTCGTGAAGCTGTGGCACGGGGAGTTCTGGCCGAATCCTTGCTAGCCCTGAGAAATTCTCCGAATAATATTTGTGTTGGAAGAACTAGGATACCTTATGTATTGGTACATCACTACACAGAGAGAAGTGGTCACTTCAACTTTTGCCAGAGTGGTCTTTTCAACAATTTGTCTAGTATATAATCTGTGATACATTACATACTTTTCCATAGCAAACCTTTACTATCTTCTCTGGGGCTTAACTGCAAAGCTCGAGTAGCTGTTATTGCCAAGGACTCCCAACCTCCCCCCAGTCGCGCCCACGCTTGCTGCGCAAGTTGTGCTATCCACCCTTTTAGAAACCAGGTATCATCAAACCTAATCATTATAACACACCAATGCAAAAATATAGCAAGTGCAACTGAGCTATTCTCATGCTTACACTGCAGTTGGGCGACAAAAGTCTCGCTCACCAACGCCGGCCATGACAAGATGTGTAACCACGTCCTTGGCTGTCCCTGGATAGAAACGCACCAAGTCTGTAGCAATTCGGCAGCTTGAATTAGATATTCTTTGTTCGGCTCCACCATACGAATGTTTGTCTTCAAGAGTTTGATTCGCTCCAGAAACTCGAGGTCGATCTTTGCGCCCGTATCTTTCGTTCTGTCATGCGCTAGCCTTTGATCCTGCAGGAAACGAGGTGCGATAGCAATCGCAAGTCTTGCGGTGCCTCTAAGTAGGTGGAAGGTCTCAGCTATGGCGTCCTCTCTTGGATGAGTGACACACAAACGAATTTGGAAGACGGTGGTTGCTAAGCCAAAAATCCACTGCGCAAAGTAGGTACTGACTACTTTTCCGGCGACGGAGGCATGAAAACCTGCAGAGGCTTTTAGATGCCAGGCATGCGCCTTGTTACTGCTACTAGATACTTGGCCCTGACGAAATAGCACGGACAAGGCGTTGAGAGCTTGCATCGCAAAAACATGCTGCTGAGCCTCGTGAAATATCAAAGACGCCACGCATTGAGCAGACTTTGTCAATAGAAGCATCGAAGGTGACAGGCTATACACATTGTTGGACACAGACAGTCTTGAGTCCCATATTACAATACCTGCTGGCAAGGCTTCTGTTGTGGCTCCGCGAGCAGCGTTGGTGTCTGCAAATGAGCAGTGCTCTCCATTACGGTAGCATCTACCACAAACTGGCGTATTCATATCACACTAGCATTGTCATAAGTAGGTGTGCCGCGCAATTTCATATTGTGAGAGTCTTTACTTGCCTTGACACGACGTCTCTTGCATGACGCGCAACCAAGCCTAGACTTGCTATGCCACCTTCGCGAAGGCATGACTGGCCTTTGGAGAAACACAAGCAGTTATACCAGGCCTCAATAGCGGTGGCTCAATCTGTTCAATGTCTCACGCACGCTATCCAAGTATAAGTAACCGATGATAGTTGAAGTGTATTATGATCGTAGTGTCATTATTAATTGAGAATGTCTAGAAATTCCTTGGTTTCAAGGCCAGATTCCGCATGGGGCGGAGTTCTAGTCCGCTAGCCCCACCAACTGTAGCATACCCGGTACCATTTTGTTCGCCCCATTTGTCTCATGAAAGCGCTGCAATGGGCGTCAGTTTAATGACCAAACAGCAATTTGAGTGCATATGTAGACATGCTGGAGCAAAGCATTGCGTCATTCTCCGCCATCTATTGAGGTCAACATCATGTTGTCTTGCCCTGTAATCCAATTACTACTCGCCAAGCACGCTAGACCAATCTTCGCCCTTAATGTATTCCTCCATGGAGGTCGTCTTGATATTCGGGTCCAACTGGGCTGTAATGTCAGCGCATTCACTCGGATCACGACAAATGCATTATTATGGGAAAATCTCACCTCTTTTGGGTATATGACTTCAGGATCTCCACCAGTGTACCCAAACTCAATCATGTATTCATTCGTGTCCATCAACTCTCGACCAAGTGGCTCTGGGAAGTCCTTATAGAACTCATCAGGCGGCACTTCTTGGTAGGCAGCCTGGACACCTAATACACGTCCCCAAATCTCCATCCATGTCGGAAAGGTCATCATCTCGGATACACCGACGAGAGTCTTCCCAGGAGAAACATCCAGTAATGCCTTAACAAATGCTCCCGTATCTCTGCCTGGAACGACAAAAGGCATTTGCACGTCTGCAGAGAAAGGCCTCTTCGTGAGATACATCCCATCCGGTTGGCGCAGCGGAGCCATAGCTCGTACAGCTTGCCAGTTTGTGACGTAGTGGCCCATTTGCAGGGCACTCATACGCTTAGCCAGCTCCGGAAACTGACTTTGGATCAAGTCCATGGTTCTGGCCTTAGAGTCAAAGTGGTAAATAGTGGTGTACTTTCCTCCGCTGCACCGGGAGGCATCACTGAGGGATGAATATACAAAGTGCTCTAGTGTCCTAAGGACGCTAGAATCAGATGCAGCACGGGCAACATTCTCCCCATGTTCGACTTCCCTGTCGAAAGCATACTGCAACGCCGTATCAGGTCCGTGTGTGCCATCAAACATGTGGCTGAAGAAATCGGTGTTTGCAAATATGGCGTTGGCCCCTTGAAAGGCGGCTCGAAGGGAAGCTGTGTCATCTAGGTCGCCTTTCACGATTTCAACGCCCTCAGCCGCCCAATGAAGGGCATTTTGACTGGACGGATTTCTAGTGATACCCCGGACTTTCCAACTGGGCAAATCCAGGAATTGTCTGGCAATAGAAGACCCCTTTCTCTGTATCAGAATATTCCTCATGTTCTGTGCTGAGAACTACACATACCTGCTTGCCAGTAACGCCAATGATAACGATGAGCTTGGTCATCTTGATTTATATATAATTACGGGGATATAGGCTGTCTTGTTCAGAACTCGGAGGTGGCCAAACCAGATAAAGATGTTGAAACGCTTAGATGCGAAGTCTACCTGTCCTCATGTGTATTTATACCTTCCAGCTTTCTCAAATTTTCCTACCGACAAGCAATGCCGCATGGCTTGATGCTGCATTAGTCAGTTAAAATTCAGTGTCAAGGATGCGAACTGGTTCAATTGTTCCGTTCGGATGATTAATACAAGTAGGTATGAAGCCTTTCAGTGGAAATTATCCAATACGGGTATAGTATACGATGGGCAGCGGAGCCCGAGACCCCACGCCTCTTGCTTTTGGCTAGTGTACGACGCTCCCTCAATCCTTCGGCAATTGCAACTACCCCCTTTTTGTCACATGTTCAGTCAACCCAAGGCCTTTGGATCCTTTGCTGACCTTCCCTGTAATGTGAGAAATCTCTACCGCATAATCTGGTTTAAAGGTCAGACTAATAACCTCCGAGTGGCTAACTTTATTTGGAACCAAGCTTTTGGATAACCCACTTCTTCGGTGTAGCATTCACGAACGCACCAAGCTTCCTATCAATGTTGAAAAAAAACAATAGCAGTCGCTATGTGGGACGATAGCGGTATATAAACCAGCTTTCATACTCGTACATTTGAGAAACTAGAGTTTTGGACTAAATCACCCCTTACAGTGTTTTTTTTAGTATGAGTCGTTCCCAAGTACCCATTCCCTCCTGGTCTCACTCTTGCACGACTCTTAAGACTTGCAGGCATCGATTACATTGTATTCGAACGAGATGACTCAGCCAGATTCTCCAATGAACGTTCAAGCAGTAGAACCCTTGTTATTCATAAAGATTTAGGACGAGTTGCTTTAAAAGAAGCTAGCTTATTAGAAGAGTTCCAGTCCATCGTCCGCCATGATGTGCTGATCAAGATTGCTGATGCGCAAGGTACTATCCAGGCAGACATTTCTGGTGATAGTATTGATCGCAAAGATTTGAGAAACCTTCTCCTCGACTCTATTCCGGATACTAGAATTCGTTGGGGCTACCCTGTCCAGCATGCACAGAAAGAAAACGATGGCTCCATCTCGGTTCATACAACTGACTGTGTTGACCCTTGGTTCCGTCTTGTCGTTGGTGCAGACGGGGCTTGGCCAAAAGTAACAAAGCAGGTAAAATGCACATCGTTTCCATCAAAAGTTCAGAAATATTCTGTAGCTGATGCAAGTTCGCAGGTTACCCTTACTGAGCCGCAGTACTCTGGAATTCACTTTTTTACTGCATTCATCCAGCCTGGAGACCCGACATACTCTTCAGAACCTTCTATGGTTGGCAAGGAAAATTACCTAGCCATGGACAAAGGACGGCAAATATTTTTGCATTACCTAGGTGATGGATCTTATCTTCTCTCCGTTGGCGTAAAACTTCCTGACAGTCAGACGGTGAAGAATGCTGCCATTTTCCATGATCCATTGACGTTGTGGGAGTCGTTGCTTCTTACTGGATTCGCTGGATGGGCCCAAGAACTTACCGAGTTCATCAAGTCCAGCGCTTCACATTTTCGCTCCTGGCCATTGCACTCGACGCCAGAGACTTCTTTGCCATGGAATTCCATACCTGTATTGACGCTACTTGGAGATGCGGCCCATTTGACGTAAGATAAAGATGTTCAATACTTGGTATCGTGCCCAGCTAATAGTCTACCCCTTCCAGTGTGCCTACCGGAGACGTTGTCAATAATGTCTTATACGAGAGTGCTGAATTGGCCAAATAAATCATCAAAAATGGAATTGAAAACTTGGAAGCCGCTGTAGCGGACTACAAAAAGGAGATGCTTCCTCGCGCAATCACGGCAACTGAAAAGGGTCATTGGTTCATACAGCATTTCTTTGGAGCTGATTCGCCTCAAGACTTCCTCTACGCTGCCAACACATAGGGGAAAAGGTTAAAGGAAGTGAAGATCCTTGTAGAATATAGCTTATTGTGTCCTATTTATTGCTTGCCCAGATTGGCTGTGTTAATGCTGTTCCTGACTACAGCTATGTATCTCCAAATCGTAAGTAAACATATCATAATATAAATGGGCTTGAGAAAAGGTCCCGAGCATTATTAAGCGAATATAAAGAAAGATAAGGGATGTTGGTAGATTATTGATAACTGAGTTGCTATGAAAACTCTTTTTTCTTCTTTATTCTAGTATTAAGCTATTATATCTTTACATAGTACCCAGTTTATAACTTCTCCCATTCTACCAAAGTTTATATATTAATACATGGTGTTGGATAAATATCTCAAAAAATCCGATGCTTAGTTCTATTATGGTCTTCCGAACACTGCTAATTGGTAGCAACTAAGAAAGTCTCGATGCGAGGTAAAGCCGGGTTGTTGCATTCCTTCGCGGGGTGAACAGGGGTTGTACATCTCGGGGTAATAATACACCAGGCCGAGCCCCTTTAAACTAGGCTCCCTTTTACTTTTGTATAGCTTGAAATTGATCAATGCTGCCGAGTGGCTCAGGGACTGTCCTTTCTTGTCCATAACTCGGGGTAATAATAACCCTTACGAGCATCTCTGCTAAAACTGCTTTTTATGGTCAACCAGATAGACAGCTGCTACTCTACATTAGAGCTAAGACTTCTTACTAATAGTGTAAGTCTAAAATAATTGACGGGATTGTAGAAAGCTCGGGATAGAGATAGCTAAGGCCGAGCATCTAGCCACCCAAATTGGATACTGTTTTACTTATATATATAAACACTTCATTTGCTTTGAAAGTGAACAATTCAAACTCGCCTTGATAAAGTAGTCTTCTTTTGAATTCGCCCTGGGCTGGTCTTATTGCCACTATACAGTGTATTGCGAAAATATCCGAAGAAGTTCGTTCATCGTCCATCTTTTATTGGTACTTAGTTGCTATTGCTCAGCTAAGCTAGGCATGCGTCCTCTCCATCTTCTCGCTGCCTATTACTTCTTTTCATTCCATGCATCGGTGTCCGCGGCTGGGTGCTGGAGAAACTCAAATTGTGCTTATGGGCCATCTAGTCCGTCCTTTAGCGGCATCTGGGACAAGTACAACTACTCTCCAACTTCTCGTACTGTATCACCCATAACTATCTACTCCACTGGTTTCGATAACATTTCATCATTTCCTCCCGCCAACCCTTTAATTCTCTCCGGAAATGGATCAACCCTTATCTTCGACTTCGGCAAAGAGGTTGCCGGAATTGTCACAGTGGCATACACTGCTCAAGGGGAGGGGACAATGGGGTTAGCATTTTCTGAAGCACGAAACTGGACGGGACAATGGTCAGACGATTCGAATTCGTTTGATACCATCGACGGTGCTATCTACGCCAACATTACTGCCACATCTTCCGGCATGTACACAATGCCCGACGCCAAACTCCGTGGTGGCTTTCGCTACTTGACCCTCTTTACTGAAACATCTTCCTCCATCTCAGTCGCCATCTCCAATATTACTCTCGAAATCTCTTATGCACCAACCTGGTCCGACCTCCGCGCCTACGGCGGCTACTTCTACTCCAGTGATGATATGCTCAATCGAATTTGGTATGCGGGCGCTTATACTCTGCAAACAAACAGCATTGCTGCGACAACGGGCAGGGAGTTTCCAGTGCAGACCGCGGGATGGAAAAACGATGCCGACTTGCATCCTGGCGTTGTTGATCCGACCATCTACGTAGATGGCGCAAAAAGAGATAGGATTGTGTGGGCCGGAGACTTGAGCATCTCTATTCCCAGTATTCTCGCAGGAACGGGGGACTGGAATGGAGTACGATATACAATCGATGCTTTGTATGATGCCCAGGTATGTTCCTTTTCCCCATCTGCTGTTACCATTAGCCTCCGAAAGGATTTTCAAGCATGGAGATGCCTAGAAGTCTCCAATAATTCTTTTTTTTTTTTTAACATAACTCCGGAGATTGATTCCGAGCAACTCAAAATACTCCGTGTTGACCAATGCTAACTCAAACAAGGCGAGCAACGGCGGGCTTCCTTTTGCAGGTCCAGCAGCGTTTTTCTATAGCTCGGATACCTATCACCTAGCGACCATGCTAGGAACCTACGAATATATCCTCTGGACCAATGACGGCCCTTGGATAAATTATGTCTATCCCAAATACAAGGCCGCCATGGCATTTATCATTGGGAAGATGGATAGTTCGGGGATGCTATATGTGACGGGAACGAACGATTGGGGCCGCCTTGAGCAAGGAGGTCATAAGTGAGTACTCTCTTTGCTTGGGTTGGATTCAATGAATATGGGAGAAGGATGATTCAAATTCATGTTTCAAGAAACGAGGGAGGGCTAATTGTGTCTACTCTCAAATAGCACCGAAGCAAATGTACTCTTATACAGAGCCCTTACTACAGGATCCCAAATCGCCACTTGGGCCGGCGATTCGACCTCCTCGTCAACATGGGCATCTATCGCTGCCCAGCTCAAAATAACCATTAATAATAATCTCTGGGACTCTACTGCAGGGTAAAGTTGGCTCTTTATTTACTTCATATACTTTCTTCTCGAGCTACCTCTATATCCAGCTAACACGACCCTCCCCTTAGAGCATACAAGGACAGCGATACCAACGGAAATGTTCATCCCGAAGATGGAAATAGCATGGCCCTCCTCTTCGGCGTCGTTGCTTCTGATACCACCGCACAGTCTATTTCCAACCAGCTTACGACAAACTGGGGCCCCCTTGGCGCTATATCCCCCGAACTTCCAGGAAACCATGTCCCGTTCATACAATCTTTTGAGATCAAAGCCCACTTTGCTGCATCTCAACCTTTACGTGCACTAGATCTCATCCGTCGCTCCTGGGGCTGGTACCTTGATAACCCGTTTGGTACGCAGAGTACCTGTGTCGAGGGGTATCTTCCTGATGGTAGCTTTGGATACAGAGCAACTACTGGTTATAATGGAGATTCTAGCTTTACAAGTCATAGCCACGGGTGGAGTACCGGGCCTGTGGCCGCACTCAGTACGTACATAGTCGGCTTGTCGCTCACGGCACCGGCCGGTACTCAATGGAAGTTGGCACCTCAGTTTGGAAACTTAACCAGTGCGGAGGGGGGGTTTTACAACTCCACTAGGGACATTTAGTGCCGGCTGGGAGTTGACAGAAGAGGGGAAGTATACACTGTGGTATCGGGTTCCCACAGGGACAACAGGGACTATTGTTACGCCTGGTAGTCAGTCCCATATTGTAATGGATGGAAATCCGAAACCTCAAGAACAAGGTAAAGGAGATAAAGGAGATAATATTGTTGTACTAACTGTACAGGGGGATAATGCAAGGCACGAAATAAAGTATAGTTAGTTTATACTCGAGTGTAAGAGTAGGAATTCAGTAAGTAGATGGCTGAGATGATTAAGCTAATAGCCCACCTCTCTATATTGTTTCCCGCCCTAGAATATCCATAAAATTATTAATAATAAAATCCTATCTTTACCTTATACAATTATAAACTTATGACCCTTTGGTTTACCTGCTAAAGAGTTATATAATATTATACTTGACTAAGAATATGTCCAGCGCATTTGACAATATGGGTTATTCGTCCGTAGATCTGATTAACCTCCCCAAGTCTTGTCATCCCAAGTCACGTCGATTTCTAGGACCGCAGCGCCAACAACACGAAGCTAGCCAAGACTAAGACTTTCCGTGCTGTCGCAATCACTTTGTAGTCTCGGTGTAAACCCTCTGTCGTGATGTATTTGCCAAAGTCGCTACTAGCCCCTGTGATGAACCAAACAAGATCCGACATTTTTTGAGTTCGGGAGAAAGTATTTCTTTTGGTGTTATACGTCTATTTGTACAATCAATATGGAATAAGGCCGGGTAAGAACAGGCGAATCAAGCTGCCTTTTCAAGGCCATTGTCTATTAATTGTTTACACTGAAATGAAGCCTATGGTATCAGTTACAGCCGCTAACTCCACGAAGGCCATTGAAATCATAGCTGCCACTTGAACTTAATTACCTCTGCTGATATACCATGCATGATTCGATGGGCGTAGAGATAATTAAAGAGCATCTTGCGATTTCAGTTACGATTGCATTAGTTCCATTGTCGTCGGGTAAAGCGGTAGTTGGTAATTTCGTTAGTGTCTTTGTCCGGGCGGCTGAATAAGCCCAATCAACCCTGGATCGGGAAAAACATTAGCTTTCTTATCTCCGTACTCATGGGGGAAAGTGCCAAAGTGATGAGCCCGCACTAAGATGTGGTTAACCGGCGTAACGAAGAAGAGGACAGAACGCCGACGTCAGGCTAGAAGCATTAGCAAAGCCCCACCCCACAAAGTCCAATAGCTAACACGCAAGTGAAAGTGACCGTCGGAATAAACACTAGTCTCTTGTGTGTATCTCCATCTGCAGCAAAATCTCTTCTTACAGGCCGAAAGTGGCGATCGGCGTTAGTATTTTGGTGGTCTATGTCAACAGTAATTACATCCACTACAGGTTGGCATAATGGCATACCATAAGCCGGGCATTATTATAATACATACTACAACTAGATAGTTATAATAAGTCCTAGTAGTAAAGCTTTGTTCCGGATTATAAGAGCTTGGCTGTTTAACCTGTGAGCAACAGCACTGGCACTCACTTTAGAGTAGACTTACAAAGAATTTTTATATTTTGGCTCCCAACAAAACTCCAGGTACTAGAACTCTCAACCTCGTGCTCTCATACACACGGACTTCAAACGTTCAAACCGTTCAAAAACATCTCACTGATTTACCAATGGCACCTCCGACGAGAGTACTGGGTAAGAATGGCCCTGAAGTCACAGCCATCGGCATGGGCTTCATGGGCTTAAGCGCTTTCTACGGGAAGGCTGCCCCGTTTGCAGAGCGCCTTCAGTTTCTTGACCAGCTCTATGCTTCTGGAGAGCGATTTTGGGATACAGCCGATGCATACGGCGACAGCGAGGAACTTCTCGGCATGTGGTTCAAGGCGAACCCCAAAAAGCGACAAGATATTATCTTGGCCACCAAATTCGGTAACATGGGCCACGGAGTCGCTCGGACTGATCCGGCCTATGTGCCTGAAGCATGTGCAAAGAGTTTAAAAGCACTGAATACGGATTACATTGACCTCTACTATGTTCATCGAGCCGACCCCCAAGTGCCTATCGAGCAGACTGTAGCGGCCATGGTTCAACTCAAAGAGTAAGTCTACCTATCATTATCATAAACCAACACTTTGTATGTGATCTAGTTGAATTAACATGTAACCTGTTATAGACAAGGAAAGATTAAGTACTTGGGCCTGTCGGAAGTTTCTTCTACAACCCTTCGCCGTGCCCACTCGGTTCATCCTATCACGGCAGTCCAGGTCGAATATAGCCCTTTCAGTCTTGAGATTGAGTCTGAGCAGACAGGAATACTGTCTACCTGCAAGGAACTGGGCATTGGCATCGTTGCATACTCGCCACTCGGCCGAGGTATGCTAACCGGGCAATTGCGGGGACCTGAAGATCTTGACAAGGACGACTGGCGCCGTACTATACCTCGCTTCTCTGCGGAGAACTTTTCGAAAAACTTGGAACTAGTGGATGAATTAACTTCCTTCGCTGAACGCAAGGGCTGCTCGACAGGCCAACTCGTCTTGGCATGGCTACTGAAGCAATGGGATATGGTGGTGCCAATTCCAGGTACTACAAAGATAGCCAATTTCAACGCTAATATGGGCGCGCTGGAAATTGAGCTCAGCGACACCGAGGTGCAGCAGATCAGATCCGCGGTTACCAAGGCTGAGATTATTGGTGACCGCTACCCGCCAGGTTGGAGCCGGACGCTGTTAGTAGATACGGTGGAATTGAAATAGAAGAGCAACCATTTGTAAATGGATAGCTCTTCGAGGAACAGGTTTGGATCTGCATATGTCTCCATACTTGTAGTGCTAGTTTATTACTGTCTACAATGTTAACCGCTCGAAAACCCGATTGTTTCTTTATAGTCCAACTTTACTAACTCAGTATTGCCAACTAAATATAGTCCTCTTCACGCGCTACTATTTGTTCTCCAGCATCTTACCTATCTATAATGCAGTGGTGAATGCATTCTAGATTGTTGGGGAAGCAAGTAAGGTTTGTTCAGCACAAATAGCATTGGCACCTCAATATAAATTGCCTTGTCGATTGTCATCTGTCATTCTGAAAATAATTTCAGTCTTACATGCGGTACATGTTCAGATTTCGAAACAACTGGTTCAATCTTGACTGGCGCGAGCGTAATGCCAAAGTTGACAGAACACTTGTTCAAAGGTACAGCGGAAAATAAGATCTCAGCTGCAATATCTACTAATCGTATTATAATAAGCACAGAGTGTCAGCAGCGTACTTGCAAGATCAATAATTTACTCAGGAAACCTCTTTGATGCCAGCTTAGACGGAGGTCTGGGATGGAAAAGATTATGACCCTTCTAGGTGTCCATATCTTAATGTCCTATACGCGAAGGAGCTCCATAGCTGGTATTGTTATGTCATCTCCTTATGACATTTCTTGAATAGTGTCTACCCACCGAGAAACTACATTTGGACAGAGTTCTTTTGATGATAAATTAACGCAAAGGGACTCCTGCCACCTGCTGCTGCCAATATCACGGTGTTAATTGAATTCAGCATTCAGTTCAAATTCAGGCGCCCAAACTACCTACTTTTTTTTTAGCTACAGAACTATATTCGCGTCTAACTAATTGTTTGATAGGTCCCGAATGGCCTTGCTCCAAAAGGGACTCACGATACATATCCCAACGTTACTATTATTGATCGGCCGAGTGAAATTAATGCCGGGCATAGTTTTGAGTTCCGGAAGTTATCAAGCTAAACAAGAAGGATGCCGATGATAATTACTGGCATTGTAACAGACCCTTGGAAGTAAAAGGTCAAAGATCGAGCTTAGACGCCCATCTGATTTGTATAGGTACTAATTTCCTCGCTTTGGTGCTGTGTAAAGGTTACTCCGTCTAGGCAAACGACAATGTCAATGGAAACGCTGACCTCAAAATAGCGTAGGATGCGAATGATCATATGCGATATGCGAGCGTTCACGTTCTTAGCATTTTCTCTCTTCTTACTAATTTACAGCAACATAATTCGTAAAAATTGTATTTCAACCCCAGAAAAAAAATGAAAATGATTTATATCTCACTGATTTCAGCTATTAGGAAGATGCTTTATTATTTGGGTATGTAGATACAAAAGCTATAGAACAAACTGTGACGGACTAGGTCCTGTAAATATATTTTATAGTTTAGCTAATTTCAACGGACTGCTGGCTTTTGTCCTTTGCTCTGAGTCGTATAGAACATTCTTTTCTGAAATAAGCTCGAGGTTCTAGACGATGTGTTGGTAAAACTGTTTTCATATCTCCATGTGGAGAGGTGATGAGATTGGTAGACATTTGCCATCATCCAGGTCTAGCAGAATTTTGTCTACCCGGAGGACATGAATGTAAAACTTATGGAAAACGTGAGTGTCCTGACTCGGGTAATTGGAACATAGAGCCAGACCGGCTTCTATCTCTCCTACTCTGTTGTCAACTTCTCATTGGCCATTTGAGTGCTACTCGGAGCTAAATTCAAGCTGCGTTTTCGACGGTTGCTACCTCAGTTTCCTCCTTTCTCAAGGCGTTGCTAAGCGGCTGAGATACTGCCACCGCATACTCCTTGTCAAAAATACCCAGAACGCCGATGTAGACAAAGTAGTATCGCCATTGGATCTCACGGAGCGCGATAGGATTCACATACTGGTTGAAGCAAATTGCTAGCGTTTGTGAGAGCCAATACACGGATGCGCCCTTGGCTCGAAGTTCTGTCGGCCAAATCTCATTGACGTATAAAATAGGGATTGGTGTGAAGCCGATGACATAGCCGCCTAGGAATAGGAACAGGAACACGATAACCGCTATACCGGAAGAAGTATTTCCTGTGTTGGCGAAGACTGCCGAGCATGTCAAGATGAGGATCATAAACAGTAACATTATGGACGACGATAGTATAAACAGCCTTCTACGGCCAACCTTCTCAGCCAGCATCGCCCCGGCAATTGACAAAAACCAGTTGTAAATCCGTAAGCCACGGTTGATGCCCTGCTATTAAGTTAGGTTGGATATGCCGACTATCTTAAGCATAGGTACAAAATAGTAGCTAATGATGCCATTACCAACCCACTCACTGCGTAGCGAGAACCAAGCCCGACACAGATGAAAACTCCCCTCTGGTTGCCGGGGGTAGCAAAAAACGAGGCCCAGGTCACCTTCGAGCTCTTGGCCAGCTCAACCGAGGCGCAAATCTCGGAAAATTCGACAATGACGAGCTCGTCAGTCTCGTCACCATTGGCGTGATACTTGGCCAAGATGCTTTTAGCCTTGTTTGGCTGCTGATTATTTACCAGCCAACGCGGAGACTCTGGGGTAAATAGGACAAAGACAGGCTGCACGCTCGTCCAAAAGAGCTGCGTAATGACAGGCGTCCTCCACGACCAGCTGTTGTCGATATGTGGCTCCCAAAGGATGTCCAAGTGGCCGTGATGGCGCCTACATAGAAAAAGGTGTTAAAGAGGGCGCCAACGATAGCTCGCTGGCGGGGATGGGCAAGCTCTGAGAGAAGCGCTGTTGAACTGATCGAGTTAAAAAGTGAGAAGAAGCCAAGGACGAGGCGGGTGCCTAGGAATTGAACGGCCGTCTTGCAGAAGCACTGCCCGATGACGGCCACAATTATGCCCACATCTCCAATTATAATTCCCCACCGACGGCCCAGTTGTCGGCCATCCAGGGTGCTGGAAAGAAAGAGACAACGCCGCCAAACGAGTAGGCCGCGATGAGGAGCCCGAGCGTGTTGGCATTCTTGGCGCCAGATATGTCATCAAACCAGCGGGGGATTGCCTCGAGTCCAGAGATGAGAGAGTTATCATAGCCGTTAGCCATTGAGTCGAGAAAACTCGACAACAAGATAATGTCGAGACTTCGTAAACCCGGGTCTCTCCACCACAGCCGGTGAGTGTTGTTAGTCGCATTCGACAGTAGCACAGCGTTGTCAGTGGAAGTGAGCGCAGATGGAGCCATGATTCAGCAAGTTGATGTATAATGACGTTGAAAGGGCGATTTATTGTGAGAATAGGAGATTTGTAATTCGTCAGCTACCCGCAAGCACTACTGATCGTAGCCCTGAGCACCGAATGCAATGTGTCATAATGTAGCTCTAGTTACTCAGGATGAAGTCGCGGGGAGAGGGTCCTTTTGTAGATCCTGAATTCTTTTGTGTGCCATTCTGCGGCAAGATTCTTGTCCCCCGTGCATGTTTTTTTAAGCCTGTGTAGCTTGAGTCGCCTCAACGGCGGCCGTGATGAAGATGATAGGTAGGACTGGTGGTGGCTGGATTTCGGATCTCGCAAATCAGAGAACTACATGTACGTTGCGGCGACATAAGTAGGCGTACCCAATCATGATACAGCAGAAGAATCTACTAACGCACCGTCCCTAATAGCTCACCCTGCGGAACCCAAATCTTTGGGGCCCCATGGGGTAGTTTTGGCTTACTCTCCGCAGCGAGATGTGGCACATCTCGGCTCTCGGGACTACGCGGAGCCTTCCATCGGTAGCATTTTCCCTGACAGTACAGTGGACACGGTACAGTAGTCTTGCCTGACTCCCTGAGAATTTTGGGCAATAATGTTGTTTAAGACTTCTAATTCGCTGGTCTCGGTCCGGTCCAGTCCAATTGATCAGAATTTGAAACCCCTCGGCCCTCGCTATCTGCGTTCACTTTTCAAATTCCCGAATCAATAGCCCACCGTTCAACGTTCTTGCACATCTCAACGACCGTTCGGGGTATTCCTTATTTATAACTACTAGGTTTATAACAAGGAAACAACTAGTAAGCCTTAGACATATATAAAAATTGAACCCGGTTGGATTTTTTTTCCGAAAAATAAATAACTGCAGAAGAACAAGGGAAGAAAGGATAAGCCCAGGATCAATAGTAATATAAGAGCGTCCAATAAGGCAGGACCAAGACCTTCTGTTATCCATAATCACGCTAGCCCAAACCCAGAACGTGAAGGGATATATAAGGGCGTCCTCTGCTGTATAGTGCACTTGGTTGCATTGGCAAGTGGCACACCTGAAATTCTATCACTGAGCCATTTGAGCCACTCAGGCGCCGAAGCGGCCATTGACTCGTCGTGGGTGAGGTTGTGATACACGCTCAGGTGAACAATGTTACCTTTTTTGCAGGCGAAATCGTATGCTTTAATCGTAGCAGTGTAATTCACAATCTCATCTTCATGGGACTGTACAACAAGGAGATCCTTGTATCCTTTTCTCCCGGTCGCGGCGCCATACTGGTCTTGGAATTTGGTGTAAGCTTCGTGAATCGTCTTATTCTGCTCAGGAGTAGGCTTCAATATGCCATGGTTCGGGAGGTCGAAGTTGAGGCCCGCATATGAATTGTCGCAGAGCCCAAGCGCATTCATCAGCGGGTAACGCTTCATGGCCTCTGGGGTGAAGACGGGTGGCTGTATGGAGAAATTCAGGGACTGGAACATGTTCACAATCAGGGGGGCCGAATCCATATCCCTCAGAAAGAGGAACGGCGGTCAGGAGATCATTCAGTCTCACACTAGGACCTACGGCAACTCCTCCCACGTATTCACCACTCTGGTTAGAAGCGACACGGGGATTCTCCTCGAGACCCCATATGGCTCCAGCTCCTTGAGAATGACCGAGAGAAGCCCATTTAGTGGTGAAGACGTTTGGGAAAGCTTTGCGGGCGGCAACAACAGCGAAATATACGTCTTCTGAGTTAATGACTGGGTTTCCGTACTTGTGTGTGGTGTAGTTGTTGCCCAAGCCCGCGTAGTCTGTAGCAACCACGGCGAATCCGTGGGTTGGGAGAAGCTTCCAGCTGTCGTAATCGTACCCGTTATAAGAAGAGGACGCGGCGCAAGCAGCGACAGTTCCGATAGTACCATGCGCATATGAAATAAGCGGTGTTTTGTTGGATTCCTCACTCAAATAGGGAAGAAGGATAAACCCAGTGGATGGGACTGGCTGTCCACCAACACCGACGGATGTATATTGGATGAACCATAACGAGCTGCCAGGGGTAATATCATACAGAGTGGAATTCTGCCGCTGAAGCTTCAACAGGTCTCCAGGTTTAGATTTAGTAAAGTTATCTGCGGTGGCGTAGAAGTCGTAGTTGAAGGGAACATCTCCAAAGATCGGTCGGTCCAATGCCTCAAATGTTTGTAGGTTCTCTAGGCAGGCCTTAGAAGAACAGCCGTACGCATTACCTTGGGCCTGGGTGATGTTGAGGTCGTTTGGACGATTGGGCTGTTGCGCTTGAGCAAGGGCAGCCAAAGAGGCCAGCAGAAGCGCCAAGGAATAGACAGTCATTATGTTAGACAACAGTGCGGGATGTGTGTATTACTGCGGTTGAAAATGGATTTATGAATTGGCAACAAAGTTACAAAATAGAGCAGCAAGAGCGCGTAACGATTCTTTATAAACGTACATGTATGTAAGCTATTGTCGATGGAATGTGGCCATGAGATTAGGGACCGTGGACTGGATTGATTACTAGCTCTATTTGATCGGCCACTGAAGGTTAATTCTTATTGTAGCATAACGCGACACCGCACTTTTCCAAAACGGAAGACATTAAGAAGGTGGCGTTTACCTAAGCGTAGGCACCCACTGATTAGAAAGTCTGTTTTGAACACGCGAATGCTCTCCCAACGTCAATATTCACACAACGTCAGATTGACGCTCCAACCAGACATCAATATCACTTAATGCGACTACCGGTATATTGTCACTAAGCAAGCTAGTTTAGCGTTACCCCGCGGCTAGGACAGTTGGGAGAATAATGTTATTGGTTCCTCTGCACTAGAAACAAGCTGAAAATGGCTGCCGGTTGAACTATCCACTTATGCACTTATGCTTTGTGCATACATATCGGCACTTACTACTGTAGCAATCCTCGGTATTCGGCTCGCCAGCCAATCCAAGGAGGAGATATTAGATGCTAATAAAGCAGAGATCTTGCTTATCCTGTAATCTTGAATAGGAAGATCGGATTCTGGCAACTTCTGGATGGCGAGAAGCGTTTTCGTATTGGAATGCACTAGAACGATTACAATAGGATCGCTCAGCCGAGCACCTCGAATGTTGGCAATGCTGCGCCAAAAGTTACTCTGTTCCAAGGACGACTTGAGCACCTGCTGGCGGCATGTCTGTATAAAGTACGCATTCGCAGAAGTGGGCTTGACCGACTCGCGAAATCCGGGGAGGCTAAAGGTTACAGTAACACTTGTGCCACCAGGACTACTACTATATATTTAACGCCTCAAACTAGAAGCTAAAAATAGTATAAAATAATTAAGAATTAAATTTAAGAATATTTTAAGGCTTATATATTGCCTTATATAATAGTTAACGTGTTTCTATTCTTTGTTGCTATGAAATTTGCACTTTAATTCGTTGACCTCGTCGTCGATGATGAATATGCTAGCTAATTAGATTTTAGCGGTTAAAGCTAAACTCTTTTGAATTTCGCGGTCAACTAACCCCATTCAGGAATCCAGCACCCACCTTATACGCTAATAGATAACGCTAGCCAATTGGAGGCCAGGTCTTAGCAGTCTTACATGCACCCCTATTTACAGCATATCACAAGCTCTCTTATATATTCTTCAGGTAAAGAACCAAGAAAGCCTTGTTTTCTATATTTCCTGCCTTTCAACCTGTAGACTAGAAAATCTATCTGCCTTCCTCACCTATGGATAAACATATTATCTGCTTTCCTGACCTATACATTGAAAAGGCCCCTCTTCCTCTTTAATCTCTGGATTAACACTCTCTGCGCCTCCTCTTCTTCCTGTTCTACAGCTTCTATCGGCTCTTTATTCTACCTATATACTTCTACCTGAAAACCCGATTTTACTAGTAACAGCATTATGGATGACACGAGCTACGGAAATACCATGGGAAAGCGCAAGCGTGGTAGGCCCCGAAAATACTCAACAGCTAAGGCTAAAGCTGCAGCGGATGTAGAACGGAAGCGAGCGGCGCGGCGGGACGCTTCCTCTGCACAACATGACTTAACGCATACCAACTTCTACAACCCAGTCCTATCTCTACAATTGGCAGACACATTTGGCGGCTTCCATCCGCTAGTCAGTCCTACTGATGTGCCGCAACCAGACCAGAGAGATATATTACAGTTCCTCACCGCAGTTGATTAACAGCTGGAAGAGGGCGTGGAAGCACAGGTAACGCTTGACAATGAAACTCCCACAGGCGCTGCTGACCCTAGCCCTCCGGTGGACTACGTTGGTCCTGATCTAGATGAGGCCATTGGCTTTGATGCACCCCTTGAACCCTTACCCCAGCCAGAGGAGGATGAAGGAGGTCTAGTTGAGCGCCTCGCGCAGAAGCTGGCAGAGCAACTCACCAGGTTCCAAGGATGCTGCAACGACTGTCACCAGACAGCGAAGGAGCGTCGTATGCAAAGCCCGGCGGAGCAGATCAGCCTTACCCAGTACCTTGAGTCTACTGCTGGGTTAGGCGCTGACGTCCTCAGCAGCAAGACCCTCGCGGGCGGGAAAGATGACCTAGCCGGGAAAGTAAACGCCGAGTGTAGAAAGAAGATCTTCTGCGGCGTCGATTCCAGGTCCGAGGCGCCGCTCATCTGCCTAGACAATGACGAGAGAGTCTCGCGTACCGCAGGCGTTACCTTTGACGTGGACAGCATCATAGGTTTCCCAACCAGCCTGTCCGTCGCCAAGCGAGGCATTCGCTGGTCCCCTACGAGGATGACTGTGTCAGATCTTCAGTCTGACCTCCATCTACGGTCAATCCCGGTGACATATTTTACCGCAGATGGGGTGCAGCGTCAAGTCCAGCGGCCGGTGCACCAAGTCCCCCACTATACCTTTGGCCGCGTCATCGGCTTTGAGGACATTTCCCTCTACTTTCTCTTTCCCAAACTGTATTGAGCTGAGCAGAAGAGTAGCAAGCTCCGCGACGAAGACTTTCAGCTGTGGATGGATGGTATACTGCTCCCAGCTATCTACCGATGTTACAGCAGCGACCAGGTCCAGCACTACCCGTCAAGCTACAACCACAGCCAGTACAACTCCACGGCCCGCGGCGTAGAGTCGCTTACCCAGCATGTGCACCCGGTGGCGCGCGAGCAACAGCTGGTATACTGCCTGCCGCCGGAGTCGCTGGGAGATGTCTGGGCCGGTATCCTCAGCGCCACCCAAGAGCCGGGGTTTCATCAGTTCCAGAATGTTACCATCCTTCTGCAGGCGAAGAACCTAAAAACAATTACAAAGGATGTCACCTGGGAGAAGATGAATCTGCGGTTTGAAGACTACTGGACTAATGCAATCGACGAGAGCTATATGGCAGCCGACCTCTATATTGACGTTGGGAAGGAGACTTGCCCATGGCAGGCCTCGAGAGTTGCACCATTCAACCAGCCGGCAGCAGAGGTAGTTAGTGGCTTGGGGGGAGCAAAAGCTGAAACACTACTGTATGGGCGATGTTGCCTAGAGTCATACGCCTCTTGGGCTGACAGCTCGCTCCCCGGCAAAGAACCCAAGAAGCAGGTCTTCTATCCATTTACCATGCTCCGGGATAGTGGAAGCTTGACAATCGAGACTGGAAAACGCTCGGGGCATCGCTCTGCCGGTCTTTTATACTCTCAGTTCTACCCCAGTGTAAAGGAAGTCTTTGCAGCAGGAAACGTATATCCGTTCACAAATGCAGCTATTGAGACCCTTGCGCTGGATAAGAAACTAAGGAAGACCTGGGAGCTCGTCGGAGGTGGCCTTAGCCATCAGCCGGTAGCGTTGGTTAAGGCGTACCTTTATACAAAGCTTCGCTGCCACTTTGCCTCGCTAGGGTCAATGCACAAGTCTTTCGGCATCAGGGAGGAGCATTGTGTATCCAGGGACCTCCTCCACGCAATCAGCCGCCACATCCGCTCCAGAGAGCTCCGCGACCAGCGTCTCGCCGCCCCTACAGAGGACGGCTCTCCTTACTACAGCTTTACCACCAACACCCTGCTTCAATGGGTACGGTGGAACGTTAACAAGTTCTGCATGGGGTTTGAAATGGTGCACAGCTTCCAAGACCCGCACTTCGTCACCTGGGAGCACACAAGAGTTATGCTCATGTTTCTGCGCTGCCTCCAGTTCTCCTACGCAGGCGGACTAATACAGAAGGTTGGTGGCTGCTGGCAAGACGTACGGCAGCAGCCTGACCCGCACTAGCCGAACGGACTGCGCCGATGGGAAGGCCTCGGGTTCAGGCGGACCATGGAGACCTACGGCTACGCCTGGTTCCTGGACAAGGTCGACTGGAGCACGCTTACCTTCCGCCAGCCACACGCAGCCTACATGATGTTCAATAACCCCTCTATGCAGACCGCCTACCGCGCGCGGTACCACCAGGTCCGAGACGTGCGCATCGACTTCATCAGGGTGAACAAGGCCTACCAGTGGATGCTCGAGTTTAGTGCCGTCCCCGCGTGCCTCGACCTCCTAGGGGACTACCTCCGAGAGCTCTGCCTCTGTGCGTTCCGGAAGGACGTGTTCTTCCACATAAAGGCGACGCTGAAGCCCGAGTGCGCAAAGGCCGCGCTGGCTGGGGAGATCCCCCTCTGCTACGACAGCGTAAAGGACGCCATGCTGACAGAACACCAGCCGCCTCAGCTCGCGGCAGGGAATAGGCTGGCAGTAAAGGATATCCACGTGTTGTTCGCCTGGCTCTGGAAGTCCAAGGACGACGAATTCGAACGCCAAGGCTGGAACGATAAGCCGTTCCGGATGCTCTTCCAACAGAGCTTCCAAGCCGTCAAGGCCGCGCGGGGGGAAGGATGGCGCCTGCAAGTGGCGGCGGGAGCTAAAAAGGTCGTTCCTCGGGAGCCACTGGCTCCTCCCCTACCCGCACGGCCGGGGATTTATGCGCAGAGATAAGGAGGAAAAGCAGTTTCTGTGGTGGCCTAGTGTACACGACGGACTTGTTAAACATTATAGCAAGTCCTATGGTATTGGCACTCTTAAGCATCCACTGCCAGCATTTAACGTCAAGCTTCACCCTGTTGACGGCTGGAAACTAGGAAGCAAGTTTCCGCGGAAAGGTTACATGCCATACGTAATACAGCCGGAGCAGGAGCTGGTCCAAATGCCCGAGAGTGATCTTTACACCAGGCTGGTTAGTTTCCGCGAGCAAACGGTAGCCGGGCCTTCCAAGATTAGCCCGGCAGCATCCGTATTGGAAATAGATATCTCTTTTCAGGGCGAGTATTACCCCTCTAGGTGGTGTGATATAAGGTAGATGCGTGTTGCCAAGATCTTTGAGGAATGTGATAAGCTTAACGAATGCCTCCGGTTCTTGAAAAAGGAGCTGCAGACATATAAAAACCTTCAAAGTCACTAGCTAACCCGATGTAAGAGATGCCGAAAACGCACTGCAGCCTACCTAGACGATAACTCAGACTCAGTTATGGGAAGTGATGAAACTGAGGTTACGTCAGATGAAGAAAGTCTTGCTAGTATATGGAAAAAACAAGCACAGGTCGTACAGGTAATGAATACCCGAGTACGTAAGCTTATTAAAGAGTTTGACAAAAGATATCCGAAATAGCAGAAATCATATGAGCCTGATATAAGAGAGCTTGATTACCGTTTAGAAATAGCTGGTCTAATATAAGTAGATATAATATAGACAAGAAAGAAGGTAAATACAGTAGCAAATATAAACTATTATATAAAATAGATAAGGGGAGTAAGCCTTTTCAATCTATAGGTAGAAGATAAACTAGGCGAGTATACTAAGGGTTTAGCAAAGTCACATGATATTGAGTCAGATGACACCTAACCGCCATGTAATGCTACTAGTTAGTGCTGCGTAAGCGCTGTTTTTCAGGCGCTAATTACTCTATAGAGGCCCCCGCTATAAGATGTCTGTTCCCTTTGTTGTATTTCCTGCTTTCCAGCGCGGGAATCTAGACTGCAGCCCTTTAAACTTGACACGTCGCCATGAACCCGACTTTACATAAACTTGATCCAACAGGCGATACTCATCTTACTCTACTCAATCCGAACCCACCATTTGCCGCATATATTACCTTATTGGAAAATGCTATGCCACAGCATAACACCCCGTATGAAGCTTGGGAAGCAAATAACAACGAACGACGGTTATGGAACGCGCCAGTCGAATCACAGTTTAATGGATCTATCACAGGCTTTATACAAATGCAACTCTCATCAAAGCATCTGCAGCTAGCTTTTGATTATTTTAGCAAGATGATGGCTAATAAGAACTGGAAAGAATCTATACCCAAAGATGGATTTTCATTTTCTGCAACTGCAAGTGGCTGGAATGGAGAAGCGTTCCTTACCGTTATGCGCATACTTCATGCTAAAACAACAATGTTACCACAAATAATTAATCTCGAAATGCTAGCTAAAGTAGCTGTTATTATTGATTACTATTAATGTCACAGGGCCACTGATTTCTTTACAAAAGCATGGATTAATAAGTTAGAAGAACCTCTACCCACTTCTTTTGGAAGGAGTCTTCTGCTTTGATTCTTGATATCTTGGGTGTTTTCAGAAGCCGATACTTTCCAGCACTTATCGCAGATCATTATACGAGAGAGCAGAGGTCTAGTTAACGCTAAAGACTTACTAATACCAGAGGCTATTATTAGTAAGACTAAATATTATCGGCCGGTGGTTATTTTAACTAATCATACCTCCAGACGCTCTTGATAAGCAAAGGCAAGATATTATATCTGGAATTATTTTAGGTCTCTATAACCTAAAGGTACAATTTTGTTAGAGAAAAGATGATTGCTTATTCAATTGCTCTTTAATATCATTGGGTGCCCTTATGATAGGCATGAATACATTGGGCTTGCTTGATCCTCCGCTGACGTCACCTTTTCACGGCTATAGCTTCATGGCCCTGGGAGAGGCTGTAAAAAATATCACGGAGCCAAATTACGTTGCCTCTTATGGCACATCTCTGACTGTTAGAGACTCTAAAACTGAGCCTTGAAGCTGTAGTCTTAAGGTAAAGATCAATTTCATAATTGATGAACAGCTTAGCAAGGTAAACGGATTGGAGTTAAACAGTTTTACTAATGAAAGCTGAGCAAGCAGACAAGCGCGCCACGAGGTAGACGCCGGTAAGCAAGCAACAGCAACACCAGTGCACTCAAGGGCAAAAAAAAAAAAAAAAAAAGAAGTCATCAGGGTATTGATTATATATGAATCTGGATCTATCTTATAGTGAACAGCTAGATGAAATATAATATGGATCTGTTTGTTTATTTCCCCGATTCCCTGTTTGTTATTTGCAGCGTTTGCAAGTTTGCATGTGTGGCCAATGAAGTAACAGCCCATTTACAGCAACAGCATATCCCGGCAACAGCAACAGAGGTTAGACGAATTAGCGATGTGGTGAAAGCAATCCCGGGCATCATTAACACACAGGAAGAGTTACGCCAGTGGTCAGTGCCGCCACCAACAACACCACCAATCCCCATCATTCCACCGCCAGAACCGGATGGATTAGAATGCGATAAATGCCCGTATGTGGCCCGAACACCAAAGACCATAGGAGCATATTATCGGAACAAGCATAAGTGGGTCAACGCTCGGGGGCCGGGCCGGTGCGCCAAGAAGTTAGGGGCCGAGGAGGAGCGGGCCGTACCGTGGAGAACAGGCGTTCAATGCCAGAGATTTTTCCCATCGCGTGTGGCAAGTAGTTGGTTCGAGGTTGGCCGGGGATTGCCGCCGTCCGTCAAGCCAGATCAGCATACCGACGGAGTCGACAAGGAAGCCGAGTTTTTGAACCGAATCCACCGCGAAGATGAAGAGGCGTTTGTGAAAGAGTCCAGAGCAGCCATCAAAACGGCGGACGACAAATGGGAAGCCGATCGGTGGTTAAATCGCGTTGGGTGGGCGGCCCATTTGAAGGACGTTGACAGGGACGATTTGCAAAAGGCAGTACGTCCGATTGAGGAGCATGAGGTCGAATTACAGAAGATGTGGGCCGTTTTTGATCAGGTATTAGACACCGCATATGCCGTGGCCGTCAATCGCAGCCCGGGCACGGCCGAGTTATACGAAGTTGAGCGAAAGGAAATATTATACCCCAGGGTCTCGACTCGTCAATGTAGGGTTAGGTTCCTTATAGTAGCTTTTTTTTCTTCTTACTTCTACCTCCGGAGGTAGATTAGCCCCGCTTCCGCTTCTAAATACAGTAACCCTACTTCTACCTCCGGAGGCAGACTGATTCCACCTCTGCTGCTAAATGTAAAATAACCCTATTTCTAGTAGACTAATTCTACCTCTGCTGCTAAATGAAACCATTTTTACTTTTACCTCTGGAGGTAAACAAATTCCTCCTCTGCTTCTAAACATGGCCAATTTCACTTCTGCCTCCGGAAGTAGATTGTTCTTTTATAGATAGGCATATATAAGACCCATGTTACAACCCGACTCTTAAGAACCATAACGCAGTACGTACCCCGGGATAACCTCGGAACGAACAGCCAATCAGGAGAGGACCGACCTGTGAGAGCGGTCCTACGTACTGGACCGACGTACGCGAGCGGTCCTCACAATAGAGGACCGATGGGCTACAGCGGTCCCTATGAAACGACTTACTATATAAGTCAACAATAATTACACTCATTAAATAGCTTAGCTAGTCAGTCGTTAACACACTAATAGTACCAGATATGAGTTACATCTTATCTACCAACTACGTGACTACGCAACATGCTCAATAACAGATATCCTATCCTATCCCCATCTGCCAACATAGACATACGCATCTATCCCTTGGGAATCTCCCGATGATTAGCTTACCAAATGCGCCAGGCAGGGATACAGAATTCGGGCTAGTCTGTATCTTACCCTGAACATATTTATTCTTGACCAGTATCATCTAAAAAAGACCTACTCGAATGAAGCACAATTATTCTTTAGAAAGATTAATTTCAGAAAGCCTTTCTCAATCGATCGAGATAGGTTTATCTCGTGTACCGCCATGACAGAGTTAGGATACAAGAAAACGTCTTTTACTGCTCGTTTTGTGTTATGCGTATAACCCCGATGTCCCTCATATCCGCATTATAGCCGGTAAGTCCGATATCTGTTCATCCTACAACGAAATGCATGAACTCCTTTCGCTTCTCACTCTTGCGCTCAAAGCAACCCAGCATGCAGCTTGTCAAGGTTGTCGTATTCGTTTTCTTAACGCCACGCATCACCATGCATAGGTGGCTAGACTCCATAATAACGGCAACACCCTGAGGCTTCACGATATCCATAACGGCATGAGCAACCTCCTTGGTAAGGCGCTCCTGGATCTGTAAGCGACGAGAGAATACCTCGGCGATTCGAGCAAGCTTCGAAAGGCCGATAACGGTATTGGAGGGGATGTAACCAATGTGCATCTAGAAGCAATAATTAGCCGGCATACCCCAGAGTGGAGTGTATAGGACACATCGGGAGAAGGAAGAGCTTTCCTTTCCTGTAAATGGCACAAGGTGGTGCTCGCAAAGGCTAGATATGTCAACATCTTTGACAATGACCATCTCGTTATGACTCTCATGGAATAGCGCGTTATTCACAATATCTTCCACATTGACATTGTAGCCCTGGGTTAGGAACAGCAACGCCTTGGCATAACGTGAAGGCGTATCCAGCAGGCCTTTACGACTGGGATCCTCGCCGATGCACTCTAACAAAGTTCGCACAGCACCTTGCATCTTTTCTAGGCGTAAAACGGCCTGTTCCTGATTCTCTCCTCGGCGGCTTCTAGTTTCGATTGCTGGGAAGTACAAATGTGAGTCTCGATACAAAGAAACCCGTACCGAGCCGCAAGTGTACTCAGTAAGAGAGGAAGATTATAGTAACCTACAAAGACTATCAGAACTAGACACTGGGCCGGACGATTTCGTTGCTATGCCATCCTCAGAGACGAGAACCTTCTCAATGGATGAGTCGTCTCGGGTATCACTAGAGGCATTTCGCAGCGACTTCTTGCATAGATCGGGAGCAACAGGAACCCCGCTGCTGCTGGGCTTGTGTGTCTTCCGTCTTTTGCGCCCATCTTGCGTTAAATTATGGCTGGTCGGGGAAGAGACAGTGTTATGGCCCCGCTTCCTAGAGAGGACGCTACCGTTTTTGGGATTAGCCATGTTAACTGCTACAGACCGGGAGCAACAGAGGCAAGAAGTAAGATATTTAAGGAAAGAAATTAGACCTGAAAGCCCGAGCGACCTGAAAAGGCTCGGGAACGAAGACCAAAAGAATCTGATCTTGCAAAAGGGTTGCTTCTCAACTAAGCAAACATGCGAATAAATGAACTGGGCGATAGATATACCATTATGTCATCGCCTAACTTCCATCAAACAGAGCGCATTAACAACCATAAAATATCTCTCCTTTCGCCCTAGCAACCTTTGAAGCCGACCAATACATGTACCATTGTTTATGCATTAGACAAATTACAGTTATCCAAACCGATAAAATCGCTAGGCTTTGGCTCGATAACCCCCCTCTTTGAAATGGTCCTTTTGTTGCCTTTATGCGGGAGGCCGGCCACTATATGCGGGAGGCCGGCCACTATATGCGGGAGGCCAGCCACCAAGTGTCCTGCATGACACCACCAAACTCCCATGAGAGTTGTCCACTTGGAGTAAGGCGCTTCATGCTTATGGGTTATAGTGCTTTGTTTACCTTCAGGTGGAAATGGATTTCAATTTCGGATTACATGCAACTATCGGCGTACAACCTATTGAAATGGTGCATGATGCATGGATTCATGTATTGCACTTTTGTCTTGCAACGTGGATCTCGCCCCCCATCTTTTTCAATACAATCACATATAGACCATGCGGGAGGCCGGCCAAAACAGGTTTGTCCGCAGAAGGGGAACCCAGAAATCCTTTTGACACACCTCGCGGTAAACGTGGTCTTCGTTGATAGGGTGAGCTGGAAACCCCTTTACATAATGAAGTAGCTAACGTGGCCATGCATTATTGTCGTCGAGATCACATAACGCGCGCGCGTACATTAAAGTTCCACCCACTATCTAATGAGGACTTGATCATCTCAATAACCTCCAAGAGCGAATAGTTCACTGATAATAGAAAGCATGAGAATGACAATAAAGTGCTTTGACTGGTTAGTCAAAGGTTGAGATTTTATACTAGACAAATCTAAGATTCCAACCCTGCTAATACACCCAACATCGGGGCGGATAAGAAGCGGCAACAACTCCATAGGCACGCAATCCAGCTTAATTGATTCATCCTCATCCATACGCAAGCATACGCTGTTGTCTTTACCAGTACGAAAGCGTGCTCCTATCAAGCTGGTATGGCCACTCTCGATACCTTGAAGCAAGCCCTTAGGCAGACGGCGAGAGCGACAGCATCGTACGCAACACAGCCGTTGTCCCAGCCGCAGTACAGCGCTAGTTTCGACGTCTTGATGCAGGGCTCGGAATGGATGACATACCAAGACTTCATTGTCCCTCAGCTCTCTTCGCTTCTAGACCGTTTATTCGAATCGCGTGTTCATATCTCGGTGCTAGAAATCGGACCCGGCCCAAAGAGCGTTCTGGGATACTTGCCCTATCACGTCAGGTGCAAGATCTCGAGATATGTTGCATTCGAGCCTAACGACTTGTTTGCTGCGAGACTAGATGAATGGTTTCGCCCTAGCTCAGGGACAGAGCGCCCCCTGCCATGTCTGGAAGGCCTCCCCGATATTCATCCGATCCCATTCTCACCAGACAACGACAACAAAAACACAAGGAGCGATACCAGCATCGGGACAAGTGATAATGGGAAGTTTGATGTCGTCTTATTTTGCCATAGCATGTACGGCATGAAACCTAAGCGCAGATTTATCGAACACGCACTGAAATTACTTGACGAAGGCCCAGAAGGAGGAATAGTGGTGGTATTCCATCGTGATGGCGACCTGAACTTTGACGGCTTAGTGTGTCATCACACGGCTTCTTTTCCTACCGGGATCGTTCGGATAGCAACCGACGATGAGACATTGGACCGATTTACTTCTTTCATCGCGGGCTTTACCGTCCAAGACGAAGCTATCCGAGGCGAATGGCGTAAGCTATGCCACTTACTGGGCCGTCGTGAAGACGCATACCCCGACCATCTCTTGTTCAGTTCACCCAACGTCATGGCAACTTTTACTAAACATGCAACCGCATTACCCAACTTAACGGCGCATGTGCCCTTGATGACTGAAAGCAGGATGATAAAAAATCAGGAAGCCCGCCTCCACCGTCCCGCATCGATTGTGAGGCCAACAAAAATCGAGCACATCCAGCAGTGCGTGAAATGGGCCCTTACACATAATGTTAGCCTAACTGTCATCGGTGGGAGCCATAGCGGCCAGTGTCTTTGGCCTAACGTTGTTTCTATCGACATGAGTGCTTTTGATCAAGTACACATGGTCGCAGCTGAAACCGGGGGAGGAGAACTGAAATTCGATTCTACTACCCTGGTTGTCGCGGAGGCTGGTTGTAATACCGGAGACATTGTCCGCAAGACTATGGTGGCAGGCGTAACAGTACCTTTGGGAGCACGCCCAAGTGTAGGCTCAGGGTTATGGCTGCAAGGCGGCATTGGACACCTGGCCAGACTGCATGGGCTCGCGTGCGACGCCATTGTGGGTGCTGTGATGGTCAGCGTTGCCTCTGGTCAGGTTCTGTACGTCGGTCGCGTACCAAGTAAATATCGACCAGCCGGTGCCGTGCAGTCAGAAATCGAGACCGATCTGTTATGGGCTCTGAAAGGCGCGGGGACTAATTTTGGCATCGTTGTCAGCGTTGTCTTTGAAACACATGCAGCCCGGAAGTATTTGGTTCGAAATTGGAGTATCCCGTTGAAAGACGATCATGATACACGACTTAAGCTTCAGGTCTTCGATCATTATGCCAGAAGTCTCCCTCGAGACAATTCCGCGGATGCATATTTATTTTCAGATAACTCACAGATGCACCTTGGCGTGACAGTGATCGACTCTACTACGACTAAACTTCCATCCAACCCACTTCCTTCCAACCCACCTAGGCTTACAAGTACGATATTTGGGCCGGAAGATAGCTTCAAGATCGTTGACGGCGTCGATTTATTCGAAACTGAGATGTATATATCCGGGATGCATGACGGACACGGTAGGGGCAAAACCTCCTCATTCAAGCGGTGTTTATTCTTAAAACACATCGGGGCCACGAACATCGCGAATGCCTTAGCAGCAGCCATGGAGACTCGACCTTCTCCGCTCTGCTATCTTCATCTGCTACAAGGGGGTGGAGCTATCGGAGATGTGGCGGATGCTGCCACGGCTTTCGGCTGTCGCGACTGGGACTTTGCCTGCGTGATAACCGCTGTTTGGCCTCGTGGACGGAGCGGAACTAAGATTGCTCAGGCTGCCATACAGTGGGTGTATGGCGTCGCCAGGAGCTTGTTGCCCTTGAGCAGCGGAGCCTATGGTGCCGACCTTGGGCCAGACCCTAGAGACACCGCGCTGGCAGCTAAAGCTTTCGGGCCAAACGGACCGCGCCTGGCCCGGCTAAAACATAGCTTGGACTTACACAACGTGCTGGCTTACGCCTGTCCGCTCTCGAAACTGCCGAAGAAACAGACGCTCATTATTCTTGTTACAGGAGAAAGCGGCGTCGGCAAGGACTACTGCGCCGACATTTGGGTTCCTATGCTCGCTAAATCTGCTGACCAACCCCGCGAGGTACACAAGGCCAGTATCAGCGATGCCATCAAGCGAGAATATGTAGTAGCTACCGGCGCTGACTTGGATCGTGTGTTATGGGATCGGGCTTACAAGGAACAACACCGGCCGGCTTTGACGGCATTCTTCGAAGAACAGATGCGACAACAATCTTGGCTTCTAGAAAAGCAATTTCTGAATGTGGTGTCCGGAGCCGCAGATGCGGATGTGCTGGTGATCACTGGGATGAGAGATGAGGCGCCTACTGCAACCTTGTCGCATCTAGTTCCGAACAGCAGATTACTCGACATTCGTGTCACAGCTAGCGAAAAGACGCGGCAGACTCGCCGGAAGTGCCAAGCCGGCAACGATGATCGACACGAAAATCATGATTGCGAGGATCACAATAGTAGCGACAATGGCAGCAATTGTAAGTCAAATTCGACGACACTGGACTACTGCCCCAGCCTCGTCTTTGACAATGGAGCAACAGGAGATGAGGCGGTAAGGAGCTTTGCCGATACGTACCTGCTTCCCTTTCTCCATGGGGACCTGGAGCGACTGGCTAGTATGGTGCTCCCTGTGCCCGACTTCCCACGCCCAGGCATCGAGTTCCGCCATGTGCTCAACATCGCCCAACAGCAAGGCGGGTTAGCTTTATGCACTTCTTTACTACAAACTCACTTCATAAATGACTGGGATAAAATTGGTATGGTGGCCTGTTGCGAGGCGGGAGGCTTCGTGTATGCATCGGCATTGGCCCAGCAAGTTAGCGTCCCCTTGGCGCTAATCCGCGAAGCTGGCAAGCTTCCCCCACCCACCGTTTCCATCGACAAGCCTTCATCACACATTTCATCTTCTGAACCTAACAATTTGAAAGGGAAGAAGATTGAGATGAGCTTGGGTTTGATTCCAAGGGGCGCATCGGTGGTGGTAGTGGACGATGTACTTGCCACAGGAAGGACGCTTTATGCTATACTTCAACTATTAGCTGAAGCAGGTATCAGTAATGAGGATATAAGCATCATTGTTATAGCCGAATTCCCGGTTCACCGTGGTCGGGAGCTGTTGTATCGTCATGGCTCTGGTGGGATCAGAATTCAAAGTCTTTTGGTGTTTGGCGGGGCTTAGATAACAAGAGTAATTGGAATTTGGAGTGCAGCATTTCTTATCACATGTTTCTGTCCTAATTCTGCATCCGTACCGTTACTTTGAAAGCTTTATGTGACAGGCAGTGTTTACCTATTGAAGAAACTGCTGTATAAAGAGTTATTGCTGAATGCTGGCAATTTGAACTTGTTTCTTAATTTAATATCCGCTACTATATCTTTTGAGTATGTGTAATGACTTAAGTTACTAATATCCTAAATAGTTAGTGGCTTATGAGATTCCCAAGGGATAAACCTAGTCTATGGTTTATATTAGTGGATTAGTTAAGAGATCTATAGGTAAATAGTAAATAGTAAATAATATTACTTAAAGAGTAGGCTGTAAAGTGTATTATAATTTTAGTTTTATATTAATAACTAGCTATTTAAAACTATCTTTAAGTAAGTATAAGAAGTGTATATATATCTTATTATTTACTAGTATTTACTTTTCTAAAGTAAATATTCTTTATATTAGGAATTTATTTACTAGTGTTTACTTTTCTAAAGTAAATATAATTTTAATTAGCTATATTAGGTAAAGGTTTCTTTATTATATATACCTTATAGGTTTATTTATTATAATTATAAGTTATTAGGTTATAATATAATACTCCCCTTTTATTAGTCTTATCCCTAAGGCCTAGCTTACTATTTATAAGTAAGTTTAAGCCCTTAGTTATATTAAGTAAGTGTTACAAACCAACCACATAAGGATCCTTTTGGTATATACCTTTGGTAATACACTGGAAGGCTATAACTAATTAGGGTATGGGATTCCCTTTTTTAGTAGGATATGTACCTACTTATAAGATAAGAACGCAGCTCTAGGAGTGTATTCTTATTAGGTATTATAAGACTTACACTAGTGATAACTATAGAATAACTTACTATATAAGAACTGTTTATTATGCTTATTAGATAGAACTTAAATAGTTAGTTGTTAATATAGCACTTTTAGATAATAATTAGATTGGTTATTTATAACCTTATTAGCTATGTGATTATATTGCTTATTAGATCTCTGTCACAACCCAACAACACTTGGTTACACCAGCAGGCCTTGGAAAGGATATACTATATTCTAAATAACTAACCAGAAGGAAGCAATTACTGCACTATAAGTAATCACTCCTGCGCTTACTAACACTATCCTAGTGATTACTATAGTAATTACTACTATAACTATAATTATATATAACTAGACTAGATATATAAGTTTACTTTTTTACACTTATTTAAATAACTTAAATAGCTAGTTATTAATATAAAATTAAGATTATAATATGCTTTACACTTTTACCATTTAGTAATATTATTTACTATTACCTATATTACCTATTAAGTTTCCTAACTGCTTTGCTAATATAAACCTAAAATTATTACTAGGTTTATCCCTTAGGAATTTACCTTATACTAACTATTTAATATATAGTTTATTATATATTAATAACTCTTGTTTAGATAATTACTAGACCTTATAGGCAATATAAAACTAAGGATATAAATATTAACCTTTAATATCCTAGAATATAACACTAATTATAAGAGCTAAGCTTTAAGTAATTACTAATTAAATAATATTATTAAATTTAAAGACACATTAGTAAAAATAGCCTATAATTAGTAAAATATTCTAATAAAAGCTCTTAAATAAGAACATAAATAATATAAGTAATAAAAATAAAGTGCTAGAACTTACATAAAAAACATAAAATATATAATCTAAGACTTATATATATAACAGCAAGCAGATTAATAAACTATTAATAACCTATAATAATAACTTAGTAACCTACTAAAGGTAGCTCCCTAGGTAGCTCTTATTATAGCACCTATTATAGCACTAGCTATTCCTATAGGCAAGGAACTAGAACTAGGAAAAGTCTTAAAAATTAAATAACTAGAGAAGTTTAATAAAAACACTATTAAACTCCGCTAGTTCTTTAATAAACTATAAACTTACTTTAAGTATTATTATTTAAAAATATTCCTAGTAGATAATTTAAAAAAAAGAATCTAATATATAGGAATATATATTAAGGATACAGCAGCTAATTAGTTTAAGATACTCTTTAAGGATAAGAAAAATAATTTAGCTTAGTAAAGTAAACTTATAAAGAAAGTCTTTAAAGGTTATAAAAACCTTAAAAAATAATTAAAAAGATCCTTTAGAATTATTAATAAAGCTTAAGAAGTAGAAAAGAAACTTTAAAACCTTAAATAAAAAGGGCTATATTATAAATATACCTTAACCTTTATTTAATTACTTAGTAAAGTTAACTAGACTAAGGAATTAAAAAAGAAGATATACTACTATAGCCTAAAGCTGGAAGTTAAGAATAAAATTTATAAAATTAATAAATAAAAAACTATATTTACTATATTTACTTAAGAAGCTATTATAATTAATAACTAATAATAAGAATAAAAATAAGAATAAAGGGATAAAAAAAACAGCTAAATTACTAGACACTAACCTTAGGCTAATTAAGGAAAGAAATAAAAAGACTATATCACTAAGGATAATAAAACTTAACTAGGAAAAATAAATATTAATACCTTAAACTATAGAAAGTTTAATAAAATCTATAACACTTATAAAAAGAAAAGCTATAAGAAAGTAAACTGCTAATCTAAGATAACCTATGGATTCTATAATAAGAAAGGCTATAATAAAAGTTATTATTACACTAAGAAAAATAAAAAGAAACCTAAGACTATTAAAAATAGGGTTTAGATAAATATTATTACAAAAGTACTATATACTTACCTAAGCTGGATAGTATATTATAATAATATATGTCTTATATATAAAAGCAGTAAGAATAGCTTAGGCTACTATTTAAAAAAGCTATAAGCTAAGAAAACTTATAAGATAGTAAGAATTAATATTTTTAATTTTTATAACTAAGTCCTAAGCTAAAAAGAAAACTTAGACTGGGATAAGGACTATAAGTATTATAAAGCTTGTAAGCTATAATATTAATACAAGGCTAAAAACCTTAAACTTTAAGATATTTATAATTGTAATATTTATAATTCCTAAAACCTGGATTATAAATATTATAGATATCTAGCCTATGGATTTATAAAAGGATTTTAATATAGCTGCAAAAACAAATAGCAAAAAAACATAAAAGCTATATATAAACTCTTTAAAAAAAGAAAATAAACTAGCCTAGGAATACCTTAAAAAATAATATGAAATATATAAATAAATAGGTTACAGATGTAAGAAACCCTTAGATAAGGGAACCTGCGAAAATAAAATTATTTATAATAAAAGCAGGAGAATTAATAAAAGCAGCTTTTATACAGCTAATATTAAGTACTAATAATAAATTAACACTCTTCTAGATACATATTCCTTTATAAAATATAAGAGCCTTTATAAATATAAACTTTATAAATCCTAGGACCTTAACTATAACTATAATAAATATAGCATTTGCAGCTTATAAGACTTATAATATAACTATAGTAAAGTCCTAAATGCCTTAGTTAAGAAATATTACTAATAGGAAGAATAATAATAATACCTAAAGGAACACCCTCTAGTATAAAAATACCTTATTAACTATAATCTATTATATATTATTCTACTAAAATCCTATTACCTATTAAATAATAAATATATAAAAAACCTAAGATTTAATAAGTATTATAGAAATAATAATTAAATGCTATATAATACCCTTTATTATAGGATATATACTTTTAATAAACTTAAAGACTAGTATAAAATATAAAATTATTACTTATAAAATTTAAAATACTAGAAGGACTACTTTCTTAACTATAACACATGGGACTATATTATAAACCAACCACATAAGGATCCTTTCTAATACGCACCTTTGGTAATACACTAGAAGGCTATAATTAATTAGGGTGTGGGACTCCCTTTCTTAGTAGAATATATACCTACTTATAAGATAAGAATGCAGCTTTGGGAGTGTATTTTTATTAGGTACTATAAGACTTATACTAGTAATAACTATGGAATAACTTACTATATAAGAACTATTTATTATACTTATAGAACTTAGATAGTTAGTTGTTAATATAGCACTTTTAGATAATAATTAGATTAGTTATTTATAATCTTGTTAGCTATATGATTATATTGCTTATTAGATCTCTTGTATTTTTCTGCTAATATAAACTAATGCCTTAGCTTATAAATTAGGAACTTACCTTATACCTAAGTATAATAGTATAGGTTAGGATGTTATATGTTAATAACTCTTATTTAGAAGATACTTGTGATCTTTTAAGTAAATCTAAACTACTATACCTAAAGTAATTAAATTAATTAGCACTTCTGCTAACCTAACCCTTAAGACCACCCTTATTTTTACTTAAGACGCTAATGGAAATATTATTATAGGAGAAGCTCCTGATTAGGATAATATATCTAAGGATTAGATTAGAGCTTTCCTTTAAGATATGTTTAATCTTAATAAGCTTTTTGTAAAGGTAGTTAAGACTAAGAAGTTTATAAGTGAAGATATAGGAAGACTTATTAAGTATTAACTGCCTTTTATATTTAATAGAAAAACTAGTAAATTTTATAACTTTTAAACTTAACTTAGGGCTTACTTTATTAACTTTAAGAATACTATTAATACTAAAACTAAGAAAGTTTCTTTTATAGTTACTTGCCTTAAAGAAACTGCACTTAAATGGTTTTACCCTATTTAGGATATATATTTTAATAACCCTACTGGACTATGGCCTGCTTATATTAATAAAATCTTTATTAACTTTTTAAAGTTTAAAGAAGAATTTGTTAAAGCCTTTGGAGATATTAGAGAAGTATAAATAGTTAAAAATAAACTCTTGGAAATTTACTAGAAAAAAAGATGCTTTAATTATATTATAAAATTTAAAGACCTAGCCTTTAGAGTTACTTAGGGATAATCTGCATTTATTAAAAAATTCTATAATAAACTTAGTATAAAAGTTAAGGAAAAAGTCTATAATATTAACTAAACTAAGTATAATCTTATCTTATTTATAAAAAAAATATATTAAAGTAGATAACCTTCTTTATAAACTTAATATAGGGAACTATAATATATAGAAAGATTAACTAAATAAAGGTAAGAATTAAAATAAATAAGTTACTAAAGATAATAATAGTATCTTAGGACCTATGGATATTAGTATAATATAAAAAGGAAATAGGAAAAAGAAGAACTTTAAATGTTATAATTACAGGAAGCTAAATTATATAATATATAACTATAAGTTACTTAAAAAGGAAAGGATCCTTGAACTAAAAAATAACTATGCTATAGAGAAAGATAATAAAAGTGTTTATATAATAGAATACTTAATCTTATTTAATAATAAAGATAACTATAAATTTTATTATTCTGAATCTGAACTCTTAGATGACTTTAAGATACTAGATAAAGAACTGGAAGCTGAAATATTTAACTGATAGCTAGTTTCTTAAATTAATTTTTAACTATTATTTACTATAGAAAATAATGCCTTAGAGCAAGATAATAATACTAAATGGCGTAATTATGGAACTACTAATAATTAGAATAATAATATTTAGAGAATATATAATAAATTTACTTTAAAAATGTAAAAGCTTAATAAATTCTATAATAGTATTATAGAAGTGGAAGAACCTATTAAAGGAAATATACTAGCTGCTTTACATAAATAGCTAAAAGATATGTAATAATAAGAATTTAAAGTATAATTTATTTTAAGAGCTGTAACTTTAGATAGAGTATGGTTATATAATCTTTTATACTGCTATATTTATGGAGATTATAAATATATTAACCTTAATTACCTGCTATACTATTGTATTAGTTAGACTAGTTATATTACTTATATATATATAAGACACTTTAAAGAAAAATATAATAATAATATTTTTCTAGTATAAATTCTATTTACTGCTTATGAAAATATATATTATAATATAAAGTTTTATAATTAAATATTTACCTAATAGTATTAGTCTCTTAAAGTTATTATATTAGAATTAGGTTATTATAACTATAGTAAAGGAGAATTATAGGAATATGGATTAGTGTTTTGCAATTACTATAAAACTGCTAAACTTATAGAATAGTAAAATTATAGTAACTTAAGATAAAGGTATAATTATGATAAAGGATAATTTAACTATAAAGACTATCTAGAGCTGAAATATAAATAATATATAAGTATAAAAATTAATACCTAGTACTATTTAAAAAACTATAATAGTTTACTATAAGAGGGTAATAGGAGGACTTAAGATATATAATATCTTTTAAAAAGGAAGAAGAAGAATATAATAGTAATAATAAAGATAAAAGAGTAGTTAAGAGATTCTTTTTTAAAGTGTTATTAGATAGGAATTTACTTATAGTTTTAATAGATAGTGGGTTGGAATATAATTATATATCTGCTATAACTGTAATATACTTATAGTTGCTAATGTATAAGAAGAAGAAATTATATTAACTTTAATATGCTAAAGGATAAAACTTTTAGTATAATAATAGATGGATTAAATAATAAATTAATTACCTGTTAATAGATTTTGGAAATTATATTACTAGAACTGTATATAATATAGCTAATATCCTGAAATATAATCTTGTTTTAGATATACCCTAGTTATATAAATATAAACCTAATATAAACTAGAAAACTAGCTAAATTTATTAGTAATATAATAAAGATCTAGAAGAAAGGAAATTAGGAAGCTAAAAACCTAAGATTTTTCTATTACCTACTAAAATACCCCCCTAATATATTAAAAAAAGAAAGAGAACCTTAGAATAATAAATGCGAAAATATATTATAATTTTATGTAAAGAATTAATAATACTAGATAAAGAATTATAATAAGTTAAGTACTTAAAAAACCTAATAGTAAAGGTATTAAAATAATACTAGAAATATAATTTTTATAAGGATTAACTAGATAAAGGGCTACTGCTATACTTAGAATAGGATTATAAAATAGTTTTAAAGGAAGGAGTATTCTTAAAGTTTTATAAAATTTATAATCTTAGTAAAATTAAACTTAAAATACTTAAAGAATAAATTAAAGTATAACTTAAGAAGGGATATATTAGAGTTTTAAAATTACCTATTAAATACCTTATTATTTTTATTCTAAAGAAAAATAGTAAACTTTAGTTAGTTATTAATTATAAAGAGTTAAATAAAATAACTATTAAAAATAAAACCCTATTACCCTTAATCTTATAAATTAAGAATAGATTATATAAAAAGAAATAGTTTACTACTTTTAATCTTACAGGAGCCTATAAGCTTACTAAAATAAAGGAAGGATATAAATAAATAATAGTATTTGCTATAAGATATGGATTATATAAATATACTATTATACTATAAGGTTTTATAAATACATTAGTATTCTTCTAGAAATAAATAAACTATATACTTAGACCCTACTTGGATAACTTTGCTATTATATATATTAATAATATTCTTATTTTCTTAGATACCCTTAAAGAATATAAGAAACATGTTTATTTAGTATTATAAAAACTTAAAGAAAATAAACTTCTTGTTAATTCTAAAAAATATGTGTTTTATTTATAGAAAGTTAACTTTCTTAGATATATTATTACCCTTAAAGAAATTTATATAAACCTTAATAAGGTTAAAGTAATTAAAGAATAGTTAACACTAATAACTCTTAAGGAATTATAAGTGTTTCTAGGACTTGCTAATTACTATAGAAAATTTATTAAAGATTTCTTGCTTAAGGTTATTCTATTAACTAATATAATAAAAAAAAATTAACCTTTTAAGTGGAAAAAAGAATAATAAAAAGCTTTTAAAGATCTTAAAACAGCTTTAATCTTAAAACTAGTTCTTGCTATATTTAACCTAAAGAAACTTATTACTATTAAAATTAATATATTAAATTTTATAATTAAAGGAGTATTAAGTTAACCTAGTGATAATAGTAAACCTAGACCTATTGCTTTTTTTTTATATAAACTTAGTGGACTAGTGCTATAATATCCTACTTATAATAAAAAGATATATATAATACTATAAGTATTTAAGAAATAAAGATATTACTATTATAAAAGTGAATATAAGATTATAGTATATATTAATTATAAGAATATTTTATACTTTACTATTATATAAGAATTCTTTAGTAAATAAGTTAAATACTTTAAATTCTTATTATAATTTAGCTATAAACTTGTTTACTATAAAGGAACTAAAAATGGAAGAGCTAATGCTTTAAGCAAAAGAATTAATTATAAATAAGAAATACCTAATGTTATAGCACAAGTACTTTAGTATAATAAAAAAGGAAATATTAAATAAGTTTATATACATCTTATATTTAAAGTATTAGAGAATAATTTAATGCTTAAAGAAATTAAAAAATATATAAAAACTTACCTAAATAAAGAATATCTAAAAGATGTTACTATAGAATTAGGATACCCTAAATAAAATAATAAAATATAAGTACCTAAAGAACTATAAAAGAAAGTAGTTAAATATGTTTATAAATACCTATTATATAAATATAAAGGTATTACTAAGATAGTTAATTAAGTCTTAAATTACTATAAAATTAAAGGACTTAAGACTATTATATAATATATTATATTATACTATAACATATGTTAATAAATAAAAGATAAAAGATATAAACTTTATGGAAAACTGCAACTGCTACTAGTACTAGAATAGCTATAGGAATTAGTTATTTTTAATTATATTACTAATTTACCCTTATTTATTAAACCTTTTATAAAAGTTAAATATAATAATATATTTGTATTAGTCTGCCGCCTATTAAAGCAAGTATACTTTATATTATATAATAAATTATATATAGTGGAAGAACTTGCTTACACTTATATAAGAATAATTACTGTAGAATATGGATTGCTAAAAGAAATAATATTAGATAAAGGATAAATATTTGCTTTTAAATTCTAGTAAGAACTAATAGCTAAATTAGGAATAAATTATAAACTAAGTATTGTATATTATCCTTAAATAAATAAATAAATAGAATGTGTTAACTAGATTATTAAAGCTTACTTATGCTGTTATATTAACTTTATATAAAATGATTAAGTAGAAAAACTACTAGTAGCTTAATTATGCTATAATAGTATACCTTTAGAATCCATAGGGATTATACCCTTTTATGCTAACTATGGATTTACACTAGAAGCATTTAGACTACTATAAGATGGATCTAATTTTGAAAAAGCCTGACTTACAGTAGAAATAATAATTAATTTATACTAAGAAATGCGCGGATAACTTGAATTTATTTAAAATAGAATAAAAAAATATATAGACTAAAATAAAATTATAGAACTAATTCTCTAGAAGGGAGATATAGTTTATATATTATAACACTTATAAGGCTATAAATTACTAAATATTAAGATAAATAAGCTAAGTAATAAACTTAATATTAGAAAAATAGGACTTTATAAAATTCTTGAATAAATTGGAGAAGTAGACTATAAGTTAGCCCTACTAGATATAATAAAACTTTGAATTCTAGTATTTTATATGTTATAACTTAAAAAAGTATAAGTTAATAAGAATACTAGAAGACCTATTTTAAATAAAATTATTATTAAAGATTAAGAAAAGGAATATAAAATTAAAAATGTGCTTATTGTATACTAGAACTTTAATATAAATAACACTAAGTACCTTATTAAATAAATAGGATACTTTAACCTGGAAAACTTATGGGAACTAGTAAAATACTTTAACTCTTAGGAGCTAATAAAGAAGTTTCTTTATTTTATAGGATTAATGAATTAAAATTAGATAATATAGTGTTTTAATTAATCTTGTTAACGCTATTATTAGGCTATATATTAGCTATAACCCCTGACTTAGTATGCTTAATATTATCTAATTTATTAAGTAATTAAGTACCCCTGTGAAGTATTTGTTTACCTTGTATATTTATTTGCTAACACTGTTTATAAAGATGTAATAATTGTGTAAAATTCTTATTTATTAACTAAGATAATAATATTAATTATTATTGAAACTCTATTAGCTTTTGTTGTTGCTAAAGTAATTTTTGCTTAGCTTAATGCTTTTTAGTATTTAACCTCTTCTTTTTAGATGCTAGATGTTAAGCTAAGAAGAGTTAGAAAAAATTCGCTTATTTTAAAACTATAAATTTACCAGCTGCTAAAGAAATACTGTTTCTATTGCATATTTAACCTTTATAAGTATACTTTAAATACTTTTAATACCCTAGCGCTATCTTGCATAATAAACCATGGGTATTATAAAAAGAATAAGGTATAATAAGAAGACTAATAGTGTTAATTACTACTATAGCTGCCTTATGGTAGTTAGTTAAACTTTTCTAAACTATAGGATAACACTTTAAAATACTATAAGGTATTATAATAAGAAAAAAAGAAGTTGCTTACCGCACCAAGGAAGAAGAACTATGGACCTTATGTACTATTATAGCCTTGAGGATAAGACTAATGGAAGGGTTAGGGTTAGGGTTAGGGTTAGGGTTAGGGTTAGGGTTAGGGTTAGGGTTAGGGTTAGGGTTAGGGTTAGGGTTAGGGTTAGGAGGTGCTGGTTTCATCTATCGGAGGGAATGGATTAACCTTAGCAATACGTAA